>NC_051063.1:16791955-17991955 GCF_004664715.2 Peromyscus leucopus | reverse complement strand
TCCGCTTTAGGTTACTTTAAAACAGTGGTTGTAGGTGTAAAGAATGTCTAGAACTCAAAGCCTGTCTGGTGGCGCACGCCTTTAATCCCAGCACTGGGGAGGCCGAAGCAGATGGATCTCTGAGTTTGATACCAGCCTGGTCTACAGAGCCCAGGGTATCCAGGGCTACACAGAGAAACCCACCTCAAAGGGAAAGAAAAAAGAAAAAGAAAAGAACTTCTAGAACTCTAAGGGAATTAGCCGCATAACTACATATTTCTAAAAAACCTTCAGAATGTTAAAGAACACGTCACATATACGGACGGGGCATTTTTGTCCAGATTAAGTTTTTCTGTGATATTATCCATATTACAAAAGCATTCACACAAAGATGATAGTAAAAGAAGTGAATCAATACATTCGAAAGCTGAATAATCTCATTTGTAAGAGGGACGTTAATTCATTATCATACTTTCTAACACATAATTATTTTCCTAAAGAAAGACCCAGTTTTGATCTTGGGTGAGGTCATCATAGATGACAGTCATTTTGTAAGAGCTCTGTGTTAAATGTCAGAATTTTAAAAAAATTCAGTAGCAAATGACACTCGGCAACACCCCACTTATAAACCTCCCTGCCGCTTTCCCTGTAGTGAAACAGCTTCCATGGGTAACAAGTTCAACTTGATTTTTTTTACTGTGGTTAGCTCAGGCCTCTTATTTGGGAGGGCTACATAGTAATTTTTATCACACTCATTAGAAACACAATTTGTTCAAACAAAGTCTGATGCACAAGTGTAATTACGTCTTCCTGTGTGATTAAATGAGGGCTGTATGGAACTTTTTCTCAGGGGCGGCAGCTGTAGCCGGCCAAATTCAAGTCCACCCTACAATAGAATTCTTGTGACTAACTGGCGCTAATTGTTTGCAAAACGACCAGTGGGAGCAGCATTCGGGGACACTTATGGAAATGAACTATTTCAGTGCTGAATGATTTGTCCCTTGTTTTTCTGCACTGTTTTGTGGTTAGATGATGTTAATTGCTTAATCAGATAGAGTGAAATGAGCCCTTGGTCTATTTCAGTTGTTAGTAGAAATCATATCTTGTATCTCCTCAATCTTCTTAGCTTAGAAATGGGAGAATGGGCCAAGCTTGGTGGCTCACGCTTTTTTTTTTTTTTTTTTTTTTTCGAGACAGGGTTTCTCTGTGTAGCTTTGCGCCTTTCCTGGGACTCACTTGGTAGTCCAGGCTGGTGCACGCCTTTAATCCCAGCACTCGGGAGGCAGAGCCAGGTGGATCTCTGTGAGTTCGAGGCCAGCCTGGACTACCAAGTGAGTCCCAGGATAGCCAGAGCTACACAGAGAAACCCTGCCTTGAAAAAAACAAAACTATGTATTTTTTAGGGTAAATATTGTGAATATATAAAATGATAAACACTCCGGTTTTGACTATCTTTTATTTATTCCTTGACAGTTTTATGTACATGTATGTTGTATCTTGATCCTATCCACCCCTAACTGTCCAGCTTCCACATCCCCCAGCAAACCTCCTCCAACCTTTACTACTTTTTCTCTGTAACCTACGGGGTCAAATTAGTGCTACCTCCCGGAATGTTGAGCAATATTGTTGGCTTATCTTGTGTGGTAATCATAGCTGTCATGAGTCATGAGTACAACAGTGATGTCACATCCAGAGGACAGCATTTCACAGCTTTCTTCCCCATCCTCTGGCTCTTACACTCTTTCCATTCCCTATTCTTACCGTTCCCTGAGTCTTAGTGGGGCAAGAGGCTTGATAGAGTTGACCCATGTAAGGCTGAGGACTCAGCGGTCACTTATGTTCAACTCTTTGACCACAGAGTGTTTGTATTGACTTCTTTTTTTAAAGATTTATTTATTTATTCTGTATACAGTGTTCTGTCTGCATGTGTCCCTGCAGGCCGGAAGAGGGCATCTTAATACAGATGGTTGTGAGCCACCATGTGGTTGCTGGGAATTGAACTCAGAACCTCTGGAAGAGCAGCCAGGGCTCTTAACCTCTGAGCCATCTCTCCAGCCAGACTACTACCCAATGTAAAAAGAAGCTTCTCTGACCAGAGTTGGGACCAGCACTAGTTTATAGGTATAAACATATTTGAACCCTAGAGCCTATAACCTCTTGAGCCAGGAGCTTTTGACCAGGTTTACGGTGTCGGGCATAAGTTTTCTCCTGCAGAGCAGGCCTCAAATCAACCAGAAAGCAGTTTGTCACTCCCAAAACCTTCATGCCACTCTCGCATCAGTGGGCACACCTTGCTTGACCAGGTCAGTTTTGTAGTGTCGAGGGCTCACTGCTGGGTAGTTCTGTTGATATCCTGCCTCCCCAGAAGCCTGCACAGCACCTTCTAGCATGATGAAACCCAGCATCCGAAGTCAGTGCTAGCTGGATTTCTCGGTGTCCTGCAACAGAATGTGTTTTGTCTTCAGCAATAGGGCCTTTCCATCTAAGTTATAGTAGGCAACCAACAGAAAGGGAAGTAGGATATGTTGTTTCGAGGGACTTCGGGGAGCCTCTCTGATCAATAATTCGTAAGGAGGTATCCCACATCTGACACTGAGCTTTTCATTTAATAATCCATAAAGATTCAAAATGAGAAAATGGTAAATTTCAGTTGTCAACCTGACTGTGTTAAGGAGGCACACCGTTGGGCGTGTTGGTGATGTCGTTTTCAGAGAGGTTTAACTAAAGAGGCAAGACTCACCCTGAATGCAGGCAACATCATCCCAGGGACTAGGGTCCTGGATTGAAGCAAAAAGCAGAAAAGAAGAAGGACAGCTGACTGCTGGCTTTCCCTCTGTCTGTTTCCTGTAAGCGGCTACTGTGTCTCCTTTGCCATGATGGACTCCCGCCTTGAACCACGAGCCAGAATTAACCTTTCCTCTTTCAGGTTGCTTCTTGTCAGATGTTTGGTCACACTATCAGGAAAAATAATAAGAAATACACAGTTTAAGGTTACCTTACTGAATCCCAAAGAATTTGAGAGACTACTAATTTAAGTCATTCAGGAAAGACAGTGCTGTGGGATGGTCCTTCAGTACACTGTGAATATGTATTACTCTCATTGGCTAATAAAAAGCTGATTGGCCTAGCCAGAAAGAGATTGAACACAAGAGCCAGAGTACGAGAATTCTGAGAGGAGGAAGGGCAGAGTCAGAGAGATGCCGGCAAACAGAGAGGGGCAAGATGAGAATGCCGTACCGAGAAAGGGTACGAAGCCGGGTGGCTAAACATAGGTAAGAATTGTGGGTTAATTTAAGTGTAAGAGTTAACCAGTAACAAGCCTGAGCTATCGGCTGATCATTTATACTTCACATTCAGCCTCTGAGTGACAAGCCTGAGCTATTGGCTGAGACTTTATAATTCATATTCAACCTCTGAGTTGGTTATTTGGGACTGGGCGGTTAGGTCAGGAAAAGTCAGTCCACTAAGAGAGAAAGGGTGTGTGTGTGTGTGTGTGTGTGTGTGTGTGTGTGTGTGTGTGTGTGTGTGTACTGGCTGTTGAACAGAGAACATTTATAGAAGTAGAGGTCAAGAATGGGGATTGAGCCAGGCGGTGGTGGCGCACGCCTTTAATCCCAGCACTCGGGAGGCAGAGGCAGGCGGATCTCTGTGAGTTCGAGGCCAGCCTGGTCTCCAAAGTGAGTTCCAGGAAAGGCGCAAAGCTACACAGAGAAACCATGTCTCGAAAAACAAAACAAAAAAAAAAAAACAAAAAAAAAAAAGAATGGGGATTGGGAGGCCTGGGACTCATTGTGGACATCTGTGATGCTCAGGATTGCTATACAGTGGTTCCTCCTCTGGTTTTATGTTCCTTTTCATAATTTGCTTAGACAGAACAGCATAGTTCCTATATGTTTCTGTAGCACATTAAACGGGGGCCGGGGGTTGGGTGGGGACAAGAACAACCCACAACTTGAAGAAGTCGGTGAGGGAGGAGTGTGTGAGTCAGCACTTTCAGAGGGACAAGACACAACTAAAATTAAAGTTAATGAATGTCAGCTTGCTAGCTTTAACAAAAGTCCAACAGGGCTCTCCTAGGTGGTAATTGCCTTGGACACAGCTGAATCTAGAAGCCCAAAGGATGACATTTTTTTTTTTTTTTTTTCTGGTGCTGTTTTTCTCAACATCTTGTGAAGAGCTGTCGTTATGAGGAGGGACATGTGGACTTCGAACAGTCTTGTCTGCCTGTCAGCCTTGCTTACTGACTCTGATGCAAGAAGGCATTCCTCTTCTTCTTCTTTTTAATTTTATTTTAACTTTCTTTAAGAAATACTTATTTTCTTTGATGTGTATGGGTCTTTTGCTCTCTATGTGGATCACAAGCATGCTTGGTGCTCCTGGAGATGACAGGAAGGTATCAGGTCCCCTGGAACTGGAGTTATAGATGGTTGTGAGTCACCATGTGGGCGCTGAGACCAATGCCAGGTCCTCTGCAAGAGCAACAAGTTCTCTTCACCACTGAGCCACTTCCCCAGTTCCGGCATTCCTCTTTAAAGTCATCTTCATCTCAGAGAAAAACTGATACTCCGTCTGGATCATATATACCACACTCCACAAGGGCACATCCATGGACCACCAGGTTGGATGGGGTCCACTTTATCATGTGAGCAGACAGTGAGGAAGGTACTAAAAAGAGGGAGGAGGAGGGAGGTGGATTCTAAGTCTCTCTGGTCCAGATATTTTCTTTTCTTCTCTTTTTCTTTTCTTTTCTTTTCTTTTCTTTTCTTTTCTTTTCTTTTCTTTCTCTTTTCTTCTTCTCTCTCTCTCTCTCTCTCTCTTCTCTCTCTCTCTCTCTCTCTCTCTTCTCTCTCTTTAAGATTTATTTATTTATTATGTATACAACATACTGCCTCCATGTATGCCTGCACGCCAGAAGAGGGAACCAGATCTCATTATAGATAGTTGTGTGCCACCATGTGGTTGCTGGGAATTGAACTCAGGACCTCTGGAAGACCAGCCAGTGCTCTTAACCTCTGAGCCATCTCTCCAGCCCCAGATATTTTCATACTGACAGAGATCACCTATCTTGGCTTTATGATACTTCAAATGATATTAAAAAGGAATAGAGCAAAATGTGGTACATGGGCCTGTAATCCCATCACTTAGGAAACTGAGGTGGGAAAATCACCATGAGTCTGAGGTCAGCCTGGGCTACCTAGTGAGACCTTGTCTCAAAACAAAACAATAATCATAAAAGAAACAGTATGGAAATACCAAGATGAAATACATTATTTTATACAATTAATATACATTGGTCTTTTTTTTTAAGAAAAAGATAAAAAAAACAAAAACAAAAACAAAAACAAAAACAGTCTTTCAATTAAGAATAAAACCAACCATTCAACCAGAATTGTTTGTAATTAATTAGACTTCGCTGTTGGCCCAAGCAAGTAGTCCACCACAGAGATGCATTGCTATAAAATGGCAGCTGGAATTCCTTCCTCATTTGCCAAAGTACAGCTTTCCAGGAGGGATTTGCAGAAAGAGCAAATCTGTTTCTGATTTTAATACATCCAAAGACAAGTAGGCTTTTGACCAATTACTACCGGGTCCTGAGATCAATCACCTCCTGCGCCATTAGTGCGTGAAGGATTAGTGGCCTCAAAGATTTATGTGTGGATTAATCAGGGAGTGGACATCAGATGCTGTGTTTAAAGCCACCTCATCCCTGCAGATCATTTCTGTTAGTGCTTTATGTAGAGTTCTCTAGCTTTATCTAATACCGACATTGTGGGATCGAAAGACCTCTTTTCATCCTCCTGGCTTGGCTCCCCCCACCCCTACACCCACTGATTGGACAGGTCCAGCTAAGGAGACTCGGAGCACTGGAAAGAAAGGACGAGTAGCAGCGTCTAGTAGAGCAGATGTTAATTGAGTCGTCCTAGCTGGACAGTGAGCAGAATTTACGGGACCGTGTACTGAGAGAGACAAGATGAGGTACAAGAAATACATGGCTATTCTGGAGGCAGCAGTGGGTATCACCCCGCTTAACAAAAGAGAGCTTCTCCCTGAGAGCCGGAGACACGTAAACCTGTGGCAGCATCCTGGGTAAGCAGAGGAGGCCCGAGCTGTCTCTCCTAGTGATGGAAATGAGTTTTGGCTGTTTGGGGGACCAGAGAGAGGAAAGCCTCTCTCTCATGGGGATGCCAGTGTGGAGTTCTTCATTGAGAACGTTTGTTTCTTTCTTTCTTGGTGTATATAGTGCTCTCAAACATTTAAAAATATTGAAGGCAGGACACTGAACAGCTGAGAAGATGAAGTAATGGCCTGTTAAGAACACACTTTTACTGTTTAGATTTTCAGTCTAAATAGAAAAAACACACTTTATATTTAGATTTTCAATGTTCTCTCTCTCTCTCTCTGTCTCTCTCTTTCTCTCTCTCTTCTCTCTCTCTCTCTCTCTCTCTCTCTCTGTGTGTGTGTGTGTGTGTGTGCTGATGGCATCCATACCATAGCACACGTGTGGAGGTCAGAAGACAACCCTCAAGAATATGTTCTCCCCTTCCACCTTTACATGAGTTCAGGGGATTTGAACTCAGAGCACCAGGCTTGCATGACAAGCACTTTTTCCTGCTGAGTCATCTCCCCAGTCCTGTTTTTGGAAAAAAAAAAAAAAAAAAAAGGAACATGGTCTACAGATGTAGCAATGCTTATGGACAAAACTTCATGTATACCCGTCTTTTTTTTTTTTTTTTTTGTACAGTGCAGATGTTTTTCAGCATGGTGCATGTCAGCAGCTGTGGGCTGCAGCTCTGTATTACAGCGCTTGGCTAGCTGGATGGTGAGGGCCATTCCTAGCACTGCACTGGTTGTGTGTGTGTGTGTGTGTGTGGTGTGTGTGGTGTGTGTGCGTGCATGTGTGTGTGGGTGTGTGCGTGCGTGCGTGCGTGCGTGTGTGTGTGTGTGTGTGTGTGTGTGTGTGTACTATATTTCAGGGATGTTTGGCCTGAAACAGTTTTCCTGTTACCATTCTCTGTGAAGCCCACTGATTTGCCGCACTGGAGAACGTTTAGTTCTCTTTTGCAGGGTCGTGGGTCTCAGGGTAGAGATTTCTAAGGCCTTTCTTTGTTTCTTGGCATGGTGAGCAGCTGTTGGTAAGGTGGCTGCAGGATAGACCGTATTTTTGGGGCCTGAATTTCATCTTAAGCTGCCTGAGTTCTGCAGCAGCAGTCCCCGGCCAACGTGAGGCACTGTTAGTAAGTGGGATTTCTTTTTAAAAATTAAAAATACTGGCTTCATTATATATTCATAATGGAAGATGTAGGAAATATAGAAAAATGAGTGGATTATTTATAGTTCCATTTCCCTAAGAGAATCAGCAGCATCACTGGCATCCTGAGAGTCAGTGCTTTTCAGCTTCGCAAGAGGAAGAGCATTTTGCCCACCACTCCCAAGGGACATTTTGAAATGTCTTGGGGACATTTTTGTTGTTAGAATTCAAGGTTGGTGCTGACATTGAGTGGAAAAGGCCAGGGTATTACCACATCCTACCATGCAGGGACAGCCCCTCCACAACACAGGAACTTAGCTACAAACTTCGGTCTCAACTGTTCTCAAGACGTTTGGTTGAGGTATTGTTTTGTTTTTTTTTTTTTTCCTGTCTCTAAAAGGAGTTTTTTATTTTTATTTTTTATTAGACAAAGTTTTTTTTCTTTGTTAAGTCTTAGGTCTGTGATGGAATTTGGAGACATTATTAAGTATTATTATATCATTTACTGTTTTTCTCCTGAAAGTCAAGTGTGGAGAGGTCATGCTGTAATGAATGAACTGATTTTTGTTGTTGTTGTTTGCATTTTGTTTTTGAGACAGGGTCCCTCTATGTAGCCTGACTGTCCAAGAACTAATTATGTAGTTGAGGCTAGCCTCACACTCATAGATATCTGTCTGCCTCAGCCTATTGAGTGCTGGGATAAAAGGCATGTACTATCACATTGGGCATCTTTCTTAAGATTTATTTTTATTATTGTTGTTTTCTTGCTAATCAAATATAGCTTACTGGAGTCCTACCAAACTTATTTTCTTCCTTCCTTCCTTCCTTCCTTCCTTCCTTCCTTCCTTCCTTCCTTCTTCCTCCTCCTCCTCCCTCCTCCTCCCTCCTCCTCCTCCTTCCTTCCTTCCTTCCTTCCTTTCTTCTCCTTTTTTTTAAGACAGGTTTTTCTGTGTGGCTCTAGCTGTCCTGGAACTCACTCTGTAGATCAGGCTGGCCTTGAACTCACAGAGATTTATTTGCCTGCCTGTGCCTCCCGAGTGCTGGGATTACAGACAGGTGCCATCACTGCCCAGCTTACTTTCTTTAATTTTTAAGTTATTTTTATATGTATGGGTGTTTTGCCTGTGCGTATATCTGTATATCACATGCATTCCTGGTGCTCACAGAGGCCAGAAGAGGATGTTGTTGTATTCCCTGGAACTGGAGTTAAAGAGGGTTGTGAGCAGCCTGTGGGTGTTGGGAATCAAACCTGGATCATCTGGAAGAGTAGCCAGTGCTCTTAACCACTGAGCCATCTCTCCAGCCCGGAAGTTATTATTATTATTTTTCTTATTTTACAGAATTAAAATATAATTACATCACTACCCCCTTCCCCTTGAAGTCTCGGGGCAGTCCTTCTTCAACCTGTTTTTCTGCATTTCCAACATACTCACAGATGATACTGAGGGGGCGGATGATGCTGTGGGTTTGGCGCATGGACCACACAGGAAGCAGCATCCAGAGCCACACTTTCCTTTCCACTTGCTGTCTATCTTGAGACCTGGCACATTCAAATTATCTTGATGGCTTTTTATCCCAATTCCTCCTCTCCCCGAAGCTGTTCAAGATCTCAGTGGTGGGAAGGTAGATTGCTGGCTGTCCTCCTGTGAGGGGAATTTTCCTTTGAGCATTCCCCATGAACTGGACATGCTGGTTCATGCCTGTAATCTCAGCACTGGGGAAGTGGAGGCAGGAAGATCATTTATTCTAAAAGCTACCGAGTAAATTTGAGGCCAGCCTGCACTACGTGAGATTGCCCCCCCCCAATATGTAAGAAAGTTAAATCCAGGATGTTATAAATACACAAAAACTATGTTTTCAATAAAAGAAACTGTTCAGAGCTGATACCTGCAGAAAAATCCCACATTCAGGCCAAAGGCGTAACCAAGCACATCTTGATTTGCTTGCGGCTTATTTATCTTTGGAAGTAATAATAGAAACTACGAACGGGCTGGGCTCGATCTGCTGCTTGCTTTGTAGGAAGTCCAGATGACCTTGAGTTAGCCTCGGCCTACATTTCCTGCTGATCCCTGGAGAGGGGAAATGGGCCTCTTGCCTGAACAAATAAAATGGACCCGGTCCCTCACTTCAGGTTTGGTGGTGTGTGAAGGAGGGGGTTTAACTCAGAGAGCTGGTATCTTTTTGTGCCACAAACACAAGAAGAGTTGGCCCAGAAGTGGCAGGAGGGCACATTCTTCCTCCCACTGCGGGATTCCCTGGGACGGCCCCAGCGGAATCACACAGCCCAGGTTCGAGCTTGCCCCCTTGTGGTGGTGGGCTGGAATGTGTAGGGTTAAATGTTCTTGAACTGAGCAATAGAAAGAAAACCTTGTGTGTATTTGTGTGTGTGTGTGTGTGTGTGTGTGTGTGTGTGTGTGTGTGTGTGATGAATGATGGTGGTCAGTCACACAGAGCTGTAAGCCAGTTTTCCTGAAACGGTACAAAGGAAATCCCTTTGCTGTTTGAAGTGTTTTCTCTTTGTATGCTTCAGTATACTAAATTTTACACGTTTTACCGTATTAAAATTTTTTACTAGGCCCGGGAGACACATCTGTACTCCCTGCATTTGATGAGAAGAAATTGGGTTCTGAGTTTGAGGCCAGGCTAGGCTACTACGTATGGAGACCCTGTGTTAAAAGGGGAGAAGTTTTCTCTATTTCTCAATTGTTTTTTCACCTGCTAAGTTTTCCCCCCCTACATACAGAAGGTAAATTCTCTGAAATTCTTGTGCCTCGGGATTATCCTCAGGTGGGTTGACCCAATGCCTACCAGTTGATAAGTAGATTAATAGATTGTGGAATGTCCATACAGTGGAATGCTATTTTATTCATGGCTGTAAGAAGTAATGACGTATTGAAGGCTGGAGAGATTACTCAGTGATTAAGAATGCATACTGCGCCAGGCAGTGGTGGGGCACGCCTTGAATCCCAGTACTCGGGAGGCAGAGGCAGGTGGATCTCTGAGTTCGAGGCCTGCCTGATTTACAGAGCGAGTTTCAGGACAGTAATACACAGAGAAAAACCAAAACCAAACCCTGTCTTGAAAAGCCCAGTAGGTAAATAGATATAGATAGATAGATAGATAGATAGATAGATAGATAGATAGATAGATAGATGAGAGGAAGGGAGGAGAGAGAGAGAGCAAGAGAGAGAGAGAGAGAGAGAGAGAGAGAGAGAGAGAGAGAGAGAGAGAGCGAGAGAGCATACTTCTCTTGCAGAGGATTGGAGCTCAGTTCCCAGCACCCATGTAACCTCCTTGCAACTTCCTGTAGCTCTAGATCCAGGGGATCCAATACCCCTTCTGGCCCCTGAGGGCTTTTATGTAAATAATTTTAAAAGGTGCTGCATCCCCTGGAAATGGAGTTATCGTGGGTTGTAAACTGCTATATGGTTATTGGAAACCAAACCTGGGTCCTCTACAAGAGCATTTTTAACCACAGAGGCAATTCTCCAGATATATATATATATATATATAATGGGTTTCTGATATATGCTAAGGATGAACCTCAAATATGTCATATGCCTGTCACTATTGTTTTTTTTTTTTTTTTTTTTTTTTTTTGATTTTTCGAGACAGTTTCTCTGTGTAGCTTTGCGCCTTTCCTGGAGCTCACTTGTAGCCAGCTGGCTTGAACTCACAGAGATCCGCCTGGCTCTGCTCCGAGTGCTGGATAAGCGTGCGCCACCACCGCCCGGCGGCTGTCACTATTGTAATGGACACTTACATGACATACACAAAATAGGTAATCCTAGGAGGCTGGAGAGACAGCTCAGCAATGAAAAGCCCTTGTTGCCCTTGCAGAGGACCTGGGTTTAATTCCCAGCACTTGCATGGTGGCTAACAACTGCCCGTAATTCTAGTTCCAGGGGCTCCAACACACTTTTCTGTCTCCTGAAGGTGCTGCATACGCACAGCACCCAGGCATACATGCAAGCAAGGAACTCATACACATAAAAGAAAAATATTGTTTTTAAAGAAATGACTTACAAAAAAATAGGCAAACCTTCAGAAACAAATGAGATTGGCAATCGCCTCGGGTCAGAGGGCAGGGAGAGAATTGTGGGGCTAGGGGGTGATTGCTAATAGATGTTGGGTTTCTTTTGGGGGGATAATAGGTGTTGTGAAATGGATTACTTATACAGCCTGCTGTATAAGTCTGTGTCTATTGAAAAGCCATACTGTGGGGTGAGCTGTGATATTCCAATGTCACGGTATTCCCCGGAATCTCATCAAGCTGAGGGTGAACACTTAGATCTAATCATACTGTCTCCTCCAGGGTGCGGAATACTGCCTTACTGTCCTCTCCCTGTGAGTGGGACTGGTACCCAGGCTACAGCGCCAGACCCAGGTACTCAGTGGATCACAGACCGGTGTCCTCCTACAGCCTGTTCTCCCAGGTACTTGCTTACTTGTCTCTTATTAACCTAGTCGCTGGCTCGCACCAAAAATTCGATAAAGATAGGGTCATTATTTTCAAGGTTGCCGCGTATGTGTATGTCTGTTTTCTAGAGAAATTTGATGGTACTATCTTCTTTACTGAGTGAAGAGCTGAAGTATGGCATCTAGGCTGTAGACATAGCCCAGGCCTTAGGTTCAATCTCCGTTCTTGCGTAAGAAGCACACGACGAGGAATGATGATTTAGCCGTGAGAAGCACTGGTCCCATCTCGCTAAGGTTGGGTGCTCTATTTTCTTGGCCAAGGCATGTGTGGAGCTCTCTTATGGTTCAAAATAAACTCATAGCAGGTGGGAGGAGCATTTGGTGTGCCTGGTGTCTGAGGTTGGAGAACATTTTGGCAGGTCACAAATGTAGTTCATCATCATTGATATGGCAAAATTATGTAATAGTGGGAGGCGCTTGGGAGACTATTTAAAAAAAGAGCACACTGGCTTCTAAAGAGAGATTTTGTACTCAGTTTTAGTGAGGAGCTCAGAGCGAGTATTACAGTTTACTACTCACTTTTAAGGATGAATTATACAAGATTTACAAGGTATTAGGTTTTATTTCAACAGATGCTTGGGTGTATTTGTCCTTAGTTAGGGTTTAGCCTCTGATGTAGCCCATGTGTGGCTGACCCAGATGGGGTTGGACTTTTCTTCATGTACTTGGTTCATAATTCCACCTGTTTTAGCTGGCATCTCCTGCCTGTTTGGAGAATTTGAGTTGAGTAGTGTGTGAACTGCATGCTCCAGAATGGCAGGTAGCTGTTCAGGCTGTGACTTTCTTACTGTATGGTCTTAGATACAGGTCTTAATGCCTGTGAACCTCAGAGTTGAGGCAAAGTCAGCTTGAAAGCGAACGACTTAACCATCACCGAGGACCGGGCACACACCCAGGCCTTGCTTGGAGTCTGGTGGCCTGAGATTGTTTTAGTTGGATTCTCTATTGAGAAAAAGTCTGATATAAACAACTAAAGAAGAGAAAGAAACTGATTCTAGCTTACATTTTCAGAGTTTTGAGTCCATGGTCAGCCTGCTCCATGTTTCTGGGTCGGTGGGGAAGTACTGCATCATGCACAGAGGCTGTTCACTTCACAGCAGCCAGGAAGCAGAGAGAGAGAGAGATAGGAAGGACACAAGACAAGATGGGGTCATAAGGTCATGCCCCATCACCAGCTTCCTACAGTCAGGCCCTACCTCCTAAAGCTTCTAGCACCTCTCACATCTAGAGACCTAGTCTTTAATACGTGAAACTGTGGTGGACATTTTATATTTAGACCCAATTAGCATGCTTGAATGGGGGGAGGTCTCATCCACTGAATCCATGGGGTTATGAGTAGGTTTGTTGGTTTGTTGGGATGTTCTATATAGAGTTCTGAAAGGTCTCAAGTGTTAGAAATTTGCTTATCCAGATGGCAGAAGTGCTTTTTCTGAAACTAGAGGTCTGCTAATTTAGTCAAATGATTGGGAGGACAGTGTAGACTATGGCAGAGTGTCTCAGTCCTCTGAGATGCTGTAACAAAAGAACTGGAGCTGTGTAACTTTAAAAACATCAAAACACTCTCTCTCTCTCTCTCTCTCTCTCTCTCTCTCTCTCTCTCTCTCTCTCTTCTCTTCTCTGTGTTGTGTGTGTGTGTGTGTTAGGATTGAACCCAGGGTCTTGTGACTGTTAGGCAAACACTCCAGCCCACAGAATTAATATCAAGTCACCCGTATATTTCGCATCCGGTGAAGGACCACTTCTTCATACATGCTTTCTTCTCACTGATCTGCTGAGAGCCTTTTTTGTTCTGTTGCTTTGTTTTTTGAAACAGGGCTCTCACTATATTACCTCAGACTCACCTTGATCTGCCCGTTTCTGCTTCCTGAATACCGGGACTGAAGGAGTGTGTCACCACCCTTTATGTTTTTTGGCCTCCCAATATCCTCTGGGCTGATCTGGAACTCTCGTGTTGTAGAATAGGCTGGCCTCGAACTGCTAGTGGTCCTCCTGTTTCTGCCTCCTGAGCAGGTGATTGAGAGGTGTGTGCTGCCACAGTCAGCGTGGAGCCTCTTTCACAAGAAAATTAGTTCTGAGGGCAGAGTCCCCATAACCTAATCACCCCTGAAATGCCACCTCCTAGTACCATCACACCCAGTGGTTAAAATGTGTGCGTGCGTGCGTGCAGTGTGTGTGTGTGTGTGTGTGTGTGTGTGTGTGTGTGTGTGTGTACACAAGCAAGCATACTGTGGTGGAGGGATCAGAGCTAGCAGTGCATGCTGTGGAGATGATGCTCTTCCGGACTCTAGCAGGGCCATCCTGGGAAGTCTTTTTCTTCTGAGTTTGGTATCTGTGACTGGCAAGCCTTCCCCACAGCAGCCAGGCCTCTGAAGTCAAGTCTGCTCTTTGATGTGTTAGTGCCAAACCACACAGGGAAGAGAAAGGATATGTAAGAAATAGACCGCCAGGAAAACAGCTAGACTTTTCCTGACAAAAATGGCAAGATACTGGTCTGGGGATTTGGTGTTTTGAATGTAAATCTCAAGGAACTTGGAGATGTCTTGGAGATCACCCTTGGCTAGTTTATTTAAATCACAGATCAGCCAAGCATGGTGGCGCACGCCTTTGATCCCAGCACTTGAAAGGCAGGGGCAGGCGTATCTCTGAGTTCGAGGCCAGCCTGGTCTACAGAGTTCCAGGACAGCCAAGGCTATTACATAAACACCGTCTTGAAAAAAAAAAAGCAAACCACAAAAACACAGATCAAGGATGCCCCCTTGAGTGCTGGGACCCACACTTGAGTTTGTGTTATTTTTCTCAACTCTCTTAGAGATACTCTGGGGTGTGTCATATCTGACTCCCGAGTGGCTTTCTCAACTCTTATGATGAAGCTTGTGCAAGACTGAGGCCCCCTACTGCTTTACAGACAAAGAACTAGATCATAGCTTGAGAGGCAGGAAGGGTTACATGTGTTCTGGAACTTGAGTAAACTTTTCATGACTGAAGTCAGTGATGATACATGCCTGCAAACTCATCAAGCAGGGGGAGGACCGCTGTGAGTCTGAGGCCAGCCTGGGGTACATAACGAGACCCTGTCTGGGAAAAAAAAAGTTTCATTTGTGTGTTTTAACCTGGGCTGCACATCCTGGGTGAGGGGATTTGCCTTCTTGCACGCTTTTCAACTTAGATCTCTCACCCTTGCTTATTCCAGGAGTGTGGGAGTAGCTTGGTGCAGTCAGCCTCTGAGAACATGAGAACATGGCCAAGCAAGCTCTCCCAGATGTCCCCGGGGCAGAGGCACCCAGACCAGGCATCCCAGTCACCATTTATTCCACTTAAATATACACGGGGAGAAGCAGGGAGAGAGATGGGACCTATGATAAAATTAGGATGCAAATGGGACACACTTCTTTTTACAAAAGGGTTAGCTTTCCCAGCTGGCATGTGGTCACAAAAAGCAGGTGAAGGACAAGAGGACCCAGCAGAGGGCAGGTGTCTGAGGCCAGCTTTGTGTACTCTGCAGTGAGGATACAGGGCAGCCTTGTCAGTAGCGGTGACTGACCAAGAATCAGTGCTTGCCTGCAGCTCAGGAAGTCTGCATGGGGCCAGGATATGATGTGTGCCCTCACTAGTGACCACGGTAGATGCCAGCTGTCAATCTGGAGGTAATACGAGTTTGGCTTTATTATAAATACTAATGTTTATGAAATATATTAACAACTTAAGTAGCAAATTATGAGATACTATAATTATATAAAAATACAGTTATGGGCTGGAGAGATGGCTCAGCAGTTAAGAACATTGGCTGCTCTTTCAGAGGACCCAGGTTTTATTCCTGGCACCCATGTGGTGGCTCATTGCCATTTGTAACCCCAGTTCCAGGGCATATGATGCTTTCTTCTGGACGCCACTGGCAGCAGGCAAACACATAGTACACAGGTATACATGCTGATAAAGCATCCATACACATAAAATTTTTAAAATATAATTATAAGTAAAATATCTAGTAAATTGTTTAAGCTTATTAAATAAATATTATTAGATTTGAAATTTCTTTTTCCTTCCTTTCTGTTTTTGGTTTTGGTTTTTTGAAAGTCCTGGCTGTCCTGGAACTCACTTTGTAGACCGGGCTGGAACTCACAGGAATCCACCTGCCTCCCTACTGCTGGAACTCAAGGTGTGTACCACCATGCCTGGCTGAAGCCTGATTCTTAAAACTGTTGGCTTCTATACCATCTGTGCTAAAATAAATCTGAGGAGTTTCATTCATCTTTTTTCTAGGTTCTCATGCTAGTTTTATTTTTCTATATTTAAAATTTTTATTTACTATTACTAATGTGTGTTCACATGTGGGGGTCACACCAACCCAGTGGAATCATTTGGCTTTTCCCTTCCACCTTTACAGCAGGGATCAAACTCAGGTCATCAAGCTTGTGCAGGCTTCTTGCTAGGGATGTCTTTCTGTATGCTGTGAATGTGTTGCTCTGATTGATTGATAAATAAAATGCTGATTGGCCAGTAGCCAGGCAGGAAGTATAGTATAGGTGGGATAAGCAGAGAGGAGAATTCTGGGAACAGGAAAGCTGAGTCAGGAGATGCTGCCAGCCCCCACCACCATGAGAAGCAAGATGTAAAGTACCAGTAAGCCACCAGCCACGTGGCAATTTATAGATTAATAAAAATGGGATTAATTTAAAATATAAGAACTAGATAGCAAGAAGCCTGCCATGGCCATACAGTTTATAAGTAATATAAGTCTCTGTGTTTCCTTGGGTCTGAGTGGCTGCAGGAGCCAGGTGGACACAGGAAAACTCCAGCTACAGCTTCTCATATTCTACCTGCTGACCATCTTGCTGGTCCCTAAACTAGTTCAAAAAACAACTTTAAAGAATGATGTATTGGGGTGTCTTCTTACAAATGACTTATGCTCTATGAAAAAACAGTCAAGCAACATTCCTGTTTTTTTTTTTTTTTTTCCTCCTTTAAGACAGGATTTCATTATGTAGCCTTGGCTGTCCTGGAACTCACTTTGTAGACTAGGATGGCCTTGAACTCAGAGTCCCACCTGCCTCTGCCTCCAGAGTGCTGGGAGTAAAGGTACTAGCTATATCCAGCCTTCTAAGATTCTTCTATGCAGCACAGGAGGTCACAGAAAGAGCTTCTGTACACCTGGGTGTGTAGAGTTGGACTCAGTGTCATGCTTCTCTATTCAGAGATACCTGGGTAGAGAGTGATCTTCCAGTGACCTAGAGCACTTGCTCAGAAGTGACATTTAGTTACTTCTTTCCCCTATTACTACTGGTCTGTACCACTGAGCTCTGTTCCCAGCCCCAGGCCTATTTTTTGTTTGTTAGCTTGTTTATTTTTATTGTGTTTCCTTTTTAACTGGATCTTTTACGAAATGTTTCACTGATACTCGGGGACTTTGGACACAATCTCTTTATGTAGCCCTGGGTGACCTGGAACTTGCAGGCAGACTTCAAACACCTTACCCTCCTGCCTCAGTCTCCAAAGTGCTGGGATTGTAGGCTTGCACCCCCACCCCCACTTCATTTTACTGCCTTTGGTGATCCGTTGTAGGGTTTGAGCAACTAAACATTGACCATGTACATAAAAGTAGTAATTAATTGATAGCCAAGTGTATGTGTACACAAGTAAACATACTTGTTTTAGTTACTTTTCTATTGCTGTGAAGAGACACTGTGACCAAGGCAGCTTATAAAAAGAAAACAGCGCTTGGGAGGCAGAGGCAGGTGGCTCTCTGTGAGTTCAAACTGGTCTACAGAGTGAGTTCTACAACAGCTAAGGTTGCACAGAGAAACTGTCTCAGATAGATGATAGATAGATGGATAGATAGATAGATAGATGGATAGATGATGATGATGATGGATGGATGGATAGATGGATGGATGGATGGATGGGGAAATATATAAGAAAGAAAGAACAATTGCTTAACTGGAGTTGGGTCAAGCTCTGGCCCAAGACTTATTGACAAGGCTGAGTACTATCTTGGCCTCTGTCTATGGCCTGGACAAACCTGACACTTGTGCCCTGAAAATCTCCTAAAAGCCAGGGCCCACATAGGACTATCTGCCTCTTTCCAACTTAAGATTTCCTCCCAAATAGCACCGCAGGCCTCCAAAGAGGGTTTAAAATTATGTATGTATGTTTGTATGTATGTGTGAGAGAGAACACATGTGTGCCACATATGTGTGTGGTCAGAGGACAACTTTCAGGAGTCCGTTCTCTCCTATCATGTAGGTCTTGGGGATGGAACTCAGGTTGTCAGGCTTGGCAGCAGGGTAAGCCTTGCCCACTGCAATCTTGCTGGCCCCCTTCCCAGACTCTTAAACCACCCAGGCCAAAGCTGAATCTGAAGTGCAGAGCCAATTTTTTGGTCACTTGGGAGGTCAACTAAACTCATCATCCTCAGAAATATTACCGGTCCTTAACACCAAGCAGAGGATGCTGTGGCTGGGGTGTTTGCTCTGGGCAGGCAGAGAAGGCAGTAAGTGAGAAGTGCCATCTGCCAAGAAGTGATCCCTGTGAGCCTAACTACTTTGTACTTACAGTAACATCTTTCATCGCGGCAATAACATTCATGGCGCTGTATTGCCAGCGATAACAATGAAGTTCAAAAGGCGGGGACATAGATAATGGGCTGCTTTGCTTTCTTTGGCCCCAGCCTTCCTATTATACTCCTTAGACTGAGCTTTCCCTAGCCAGACCACCCAGGGCCTTTTCAGAGCAGCCCTATGTTCCTGAAAGGCTTGTTTCTTGGAGTCCATTTCCTTGCCGTATCTGTAACTTAGATAGTTTCTCTGGGCATCGCTTCCTCGTATCCACTCAAGTGGGTGCTTCCTACTTCAGGCAGAGAAAGGAATCTAAGCAGGAAGCCCATGCCTGTCTGTAAACATGGGCCTGAGGAAGGAAGATCCCAAGTTGTGAACCAGTCTGGGTTACAAAGACCTTGTTCCCCAAACACAAACTGAAAGAAGAAAAAAAAAAAAAAAAAAAAAAAAAAAAAAACCTAAGCAGGAGAAGAGCGCCAGTGAAGATTCTGGGGCAGGAATGACAGAGGCAGCGTCTCCGAAGCCACAGCCACAAAGAACTCGGGTGTGTCTGCTGGCAGGGAGCTTGTGAGATTGCATAGCCTGAAAAGTTGGAGAAGGTGGGGTCACCTCAGCAGATCTTGGAGGTTGTCTGAGGTCTAGCCGCTGCAGCAAAATGCTATACGCCAGATGATTCAGTTCTTTTTAGAATAGTTTTAGTTTAATTTTATTAGTTTGTGTGTTTGCATGTTTTGCCTGCATGTCTGTCTGTCCATCATGTGTGTGTGGTGCCCTTGGAGGCTTGAGGAGGGTGTTAGATCCCCTACCACAGGAGTTATAGGTGGTTGATGAGCTGCCATGTGGGTGCTGGGGATTGAACCCGGGTCCTCTGGAAGAGCAGCCAGTGTTCATAACCCCTGAGCCATCTCTTCAGTCCCCCAGATTCAGGTCTTGAGGAAGACTTTCACCTTTTGCTGGCGGGAAGAGACTTCATTTCTTAGTATAGTATTTCCTAAAGGTGTGGGGACGAATCCATCCATCCAAATATGAGAATATTACTCTTTTTTCCCCTTATGTCTATGTGTATGCATGTGTGTATGTGTATTTGTATATGTATGTATGCAGGTGTGTGTGTATGTAGGTATGTATGTATGCAGGTGTGTATGTGTATTTGTATGTGTATTTATGCAGGTGTGTGTATTTGTATGGGTATGTATGCAGGTGTGTGTGTATGTATGTATGTATGTATGTATGTATGCAGGTGTGTGTATGTATGTATATATGTATGTATGTATGTATGCAGGTGTGTATGTGTATTTATGCAGGTGTATGTATTTGTATGGGTATGTATGCAGGTGTGTGTATGTATGTATGCAGGTGTGTATGTGTATTTGTATGTGTATTTATGCAGGTATGTGTTTGTATGGGTATGTATGCACGTGTGTGTGTATGTATGTATGCAGGTGTGTATGTATATTTGTATGTGTATGTATGCAGGTGTGTGTGTATTTGTATGTGTATGTACGCAGGTGTGTGTGTATGTATGTGTATGTACACAGGTGTGTATGTATATTTGTATGTGTATGTTTGCAGGTGTGTATGTGTAATTGTATGTGTATGTATGCAGGTGTGTATGTGTATTTGTATGTGTATGTATGCAGGTGTGTGTGTGTACAGGTCTGTATGTGTATTTTGCAGGTGTGTATGTGTATGTGTATGTATTGTGTGTGTATGTATTTGTGTATGCATGCAGGTATGTGTATAAATACAGGTGTGTATGTATGTAGGTGTGTGTGTATGTATGTGTGCAGGTGTGTATATATATTTGTATGTGTATGCATGAAGGTGTTTATCTGTATGTATGCATGTGTGTATGTGTATTTATATGTGTATGTATGCAGGTGTGTGTGTATATATGTGTGTGTATGTGTATGTATGCATGTGTGTTTATTTGTATGTGTATGTATGCAGGCGTGTAAGTAGGACAGAGGTTAATGTCAGGTCTCATTCTTGACTATTTTCTACTTTACTTACTGTGATGTTTCATGTTAGGCTCAGAGCTTGCTGATTCAGTGTGGTTAGTCAGCTTGCCCAGGGGATCCCCTCTCAACCTGTGTTGGGGTTACAGGTGGGCCACCATACCCGCCTGACATCTACGTGGGTACCAGGGATCTGAAATCTTGTCTCCATGATGTGTGGCAAGCACTTTCTCCATCAAGCCATCTTCCCATCCCCTAAGGGTGACACTTTTAAATCTAAGTGTGGGGGCTGGAGAGATGGCTCAGAGGTTAAGAGCACTGCTTGCTCTTCCTAAAGGTCCTGAGTTCAAGTCCCAGCAACCACATGGTGGCTCACAACCATCTGTATTAAGATGCCCTCTTCTGGCCTGCAGGGATACGTGTAGACAGAACACTATCCATAATAAATCTTAAAAAAAAAAATGTAAGTTTGTATTGGTGACCTTTTGAGTGCTTGGTGGCCTCTCAAGAGTTTAAACACAAAAAGCAACAGGATCTCATTTTCCTGATTAAAAAAGATCATCTTGGCTGCTGGGAGATTTGGATGGGAGGCTGGATTCAGGGAGACAGTGAAGAGGCAGGTTTTGAGAAGAAAGACTTTGTACAATAAAAAGCATGTACAGCGTCTAATAGTATCTTAAAAAAAAAAAAAGATAGTATCACAGTGTTTTCCATTTTGATTTTTATTAATTTCCAAAGTATCTTTGAAAATTTACCACTACAAAACTGTGTGTGGGGGATTCCTTTCTTTACTCTTTTGATGAGATTTTTGGGGATTCTTCATCATGTTGAAGAAGCATTTATTGTTGGTGTTTTGTTCAAATTTAGTGGTGGTGGTGGTGGTGGTGGTGATGGTGGTGGTGGTGATGGTGATGGTGGGTCATGGTTGTTATGTCTCTTCCAAACCGTGTTGTGTGGGTCTAATGACAGTGCCTTCACCTGTAGGGACTGAACCCAGGCCTCATACAGTACTTCTGCTGAGCTATAACCGTGACCCTCAGTTAGCTTTCTTTTTTTCTTTTTTCTTTTCTTTTCTTTCTTTCTTTCTTTTTTTTTTTCTTGGTTTTTCGAGACAGGGTTCTCTGTGTAGCTTTGTGCCTTTCCTGGAACTCGCTTTGGAGACCAGCCTGGCCTCGAACTCACAGAGATCCGCCTGGCTCTGCCTTCGAGTGCTGGGATTAAAGGCGTGCGCCACCACCGCCCGGTTATCTTTCTTTTTTTCTATCAGCATCAAATAAAGTTTTATTTACTAGTTTTAAATAAAATAGTATATTCCTATTTTTGTTCAACTTATTCTTTCTGGGTAGTCATCCATGTAACCTTCTGTTTGGGTATATGTCTAGAATATTTATCTAATTTCAGAGGTGGTTGTTAGGTAGGTCTTAGATAATCTTTAAATGTTTCTTGGGCTAGTGAGATGGTTCTTCTGGTAGAGGATCTGGCGACCAAGCCTGACGACCTGGTTGGACTTATAGGACCCACATGGTAGATGGGAAGAACTGACTCCTGCAAGTTGTCCTCTGACCTCCACACCTATGCCGTGGCATGCATAAACATGTGTGCACATGCACACACATACAAATCAATAAATATTAAAAAAAAGAAAAAGAAAAAAAATGTCCTTGCTTTTCTGAGCTGCGAAGTGCTTTTTAGTATTTACTCAATCATTTTTACAGAACTCACTGGTGTAAAAATTTAACAGAAATGCAAGCTGTCCATAGCAACTACTACACAGTGTAATGCTCTTCATTTATTGATCAGAAAAATGTTCCTGGGTGAAAATTGCACTTTTTTTTTAGACTCTGAAATATCTAGACAGCTTTCTGCTCTTTCCCTGTATAATGGCATGAGAACAATCTCGAAGGCAGGCAGCTGCAAATTACTTTCCAGTCAACCAGAAACACTGTTTGCAAGGGTAAACCAATGGTCTTTCATTCAAAGATGGAAGTCTGAGAACTTTCTAGTAGTTTATAATGTGCTCACGTTTATGCTTGTAAGTGCTGTGTTGAGAGGCTGCAAATAAACGGCTCTCTGCAGGCTTTATGACCCTATGACTCAGAATTAAAGTAAGCTTTGCCACACTGTCATATTTCCAGAGCCATTTTTTTAATTGGCATATTTATAATCATGTTAGATGACTTAATGACCATAAAATTGATTTTGTATAATGAAAGAGTATATGAGCGTAAGAAAATCTAACTAACTTTGGAACCTTCAGTGAGTTGTGGAGATAGACATATGAACAGCAATTTTCTTTCTTCCTTCTTTTTTTGTTGTTTTGTTTTTTTTCGAGACAGGGTTTCTCTGTGTAGCTTTGGCTGTCCTGGAACTCACTCTGTAGACCAGGCTGGCCTCAATTTCACAGAGATCTACCTGCCTCTGCCTCCCAGAATGCTGGGATTAAAGGCGTGTGCCATCATGCCTGGCTACATTTTTTTTAAAGATTTTTAAATTTTATTTTATGTGTATGTGAGTTTTGCCTGTATGTATGTATGTGTACTATGTGCCTGCCTTTGGAGATCAGAAGACAGCATCAGGTGCCCTGGAACGGTAGTTATGGATGGTTATAAGTCACCATGTGGGTGCTGGGAGTTGAACTCCGGTCCTCTCCAAGAGCAACAAACGCTCTTAACCACTGAGCCATCTCTCCAGCCCATAGAGAGCATTTTTATCACTTTATAGATACCATACTTTTCGATTCTAGGAGTAATTATTTACAATTGCAGGGCTTGGGGCCCAGCATTTAAGAGTACATACTGTTCTTATAGAGGGCTCACAGCCACCTTTAATTCCAGCTCCAGGGGACCCAGTCCCCTTTTCTGGCCTCTGAGGGCACTGTATTTACATCACACACATGTAAATAAAAATAAAATCGTAAAAATTTTGAGGGTTTTTTTTTTTTTTTTTTTTTGGTTGTTGTTGAAGGTAGACCATTATAAATGATATAATGGCATGATTCTGGGAATTAGACCATCACCCTTCCTCCTCTGGTTTTTGCCTGGTATTTACCACGGGTTATAATTTCTAAACTTATTTACTTTCTTGATTATCTACCTCTATTTTTAAATTTTTATTAAAATTTTGGTAGTTTGTGAAACAATGGCCATCCCTGATGCGCATAGTACATAATTGTATCTTGCTCAAATTTGCAGAAATATAAACTACTTCATGATTCCTTGTGCTGGGGCTGTGCTCATCTCTGTTCGTCTCTGCTGTCAGTTTGACTGAGGCCCACACAATTCTAAAGTCTGTTTTTAGGGCCTGAGGATGGAGCTCTGTGGTCCGTTGCATGTTTAGTATGCGTGTGCTCCTGAGGCTCCAGGCTGTCTCCAGCACAGGGAAGATCGGAGGAGAAGAGACATAAATCATTATTCTACCAGGGTGGACAGGTGGGGCAGGAATGTGTGGCACTTGAAGTTCCACATTCAAGTAAACGGTGCTTTAGTAATGTGAGATTTGGAAAGCTAGATAGCCAGTCACCAGCCCACCCGCCCACCCCCACCCCCCAAAAAGAAAAAATGAACCAAAGAAAAGTAGTTTAACCGCCTTTGAGGGTGAAAGGACCAGTATGTGACAGCTAAAGGTGAAGTCAAGGGTGGAGCAGGAGTTGAGGCGCCCCTCCCCCACTCCTGAAGTAGCCTTGGGGGAGGGCAGTGGAGTGGTGTAGGAGCTGCCCTGCAAGGCAAGAGGGTGGTAATGTTAGGAGTGAGGAGGTGCAGGGAGGTGCAGGGGAGAAGCTGTGGTCACCAGGAAGGTGAAGGAAGCTCCTCTTCCGTTTGAGAAGTATCGGGGGTCACACGGGGTTTCTTTTGACTTGTCATCTTTTTTTGTGTCTATCTTTCTCTTCGTCGTGCTGTGGGCTGTGCCCTGTTATGTGCTGTCTTGATCTCTCTCTACCTACCCTAAGGAGTAAGGTAGGCATTTAAGAAATGTTTGTCGAAGGCGTGGGTCTGTGCGATTCCAGCCTGTCTCAGGTGTAGAAAGTAGCCTGGAGACTTTTCAGTGTGAGTTTACATTGCTCTCAACTGAAGAAACTATGAAACCATGTTGCATACATATATATACACACAGATACATATGTATCTATATGTGGGGTGGGGGAGAAGGGATGGGGTGGGAGAGAATATTTCTTTATAAAGATCTCAGATCTTGAGCTGGGCAGTGGTGGCGCACGCCTTTAATCCCAGCACTTGGGAGGCAGAGCAGGCGGATCTCTGTGAGGATCTCAGATCTTAACTTTTTTTAATGGCTGGGATAGCTGCTCAAACCCACAAGACAAGCACTCAGTCCTGCCCCCACCCACTTTTTTTTTTTTTTTTTTTTTTTTTTTTTTTTTTTTTTTTTTTTTTGTCGAGGCTGCCCTGGAACTGGCTGTGTTCAGGCAGAGCGTGACTTGGAGACGCTCCTACTTCAGCAGTACTTTGATTTCCTGTTTAGATAGATTCCTCTCTCTGCCTGGTGAGCAAATCTTAGTATTCTGCGGGAAATCTGACTAAATGAACACCCCAGACTCAAATAGTGTGCAAGAACAAAGAGCGTTTATTAGACCACATGCACGTGGGGTCGTTCACCTGTGCAAAATGGTGACAACCTGAGAGGGACGTGCGGGCTCCTTTTAAGCACAGCTAAGGGGAGTTTCAGGGTCAGCTACATAATTGGCTAAGCAAGCAGCAGTTACATTAGTATATTTCTAATCGGCTGAGGTTTAGTCTCATTACTTTTGGACACATCTGCACAAGCGTGGCCGTGACTCAGAAGGGGCTGCTGGGTTTGTCCTTGAGACACTGTTAGGCTGATTTAGACCCTCTGTGTCCGTTCTCTCCCTCGACCATGAATGTAAGGGCCTTGTAGATAAATGGCCCTTTGCTGGAAAAGACACCTGTTTGTCCTTCTCAGGGAACTGGAACCTAAATTCAGTTGTGAAAGTGGGAGCCTTTAACCCCTTCAACTAATGCTAGACTTGCTTTCCGTTAAGTAGGACTTACTAGTGCTTTATCACTGAACATAGATGGGAACAGACACCTGGCGAAGTAATGGAACTTCAGACTGGAACAGCTTTGGCCAATATTAGCAGTGGGTCTCTGTGAAGCAATTAGGTTCAGAGTCAGTTTTTTGTTTGAAAGGCAGATGATGTCGTATAGCCCAGGCTGGCCTTCAACTCACTATATTGCCGAGGGTACTTCTGATTCCTCCCCCTTCACCTCCTGAGTGTGCCACCACACTGTTTATGTTGTGCTGGGGCTCAAACTCAGGACTTGGTGCATACTGGCTAAGCACTCTACCAATGGAGCTACATCTCCAATCCCATGCAGTTCTTTTTTTTTTTGTTTTTTTTTTTTTTTTTTTTTTTGGTTTTTCGAGACAGGAACTCACAGAGATCCGCCTGGCTCTGCCTCCTGAGTGCTGGAATTAAAGGCGTGCACCACCACCGCCTGGCCCCAGGCAGTTCTTGATGGCTTCCTCACAGCTCTGTTTCATTGGTTATGTTCCCTTTCCTAAAACTCACTCTCCCCGTGACTTTTTGTCCATTCTCCCCCAGAAAGTTTCTTCTGCCCTTCCAGGCTTGCTCTGCTCTGTCCCGCAGAGTCCTAAGAGTCCCTGCACACTGGCATTCCCATCGGCAGGTCCTGTCTTTGGTCCAGCCTTGCCTCTAACTACATCTTTGTCTGAAGAGACTCATCCCTTCTCATGATGTCAACTGTCACAATTCAGTGCTGACTCCCAGACCTCTCTGTCCTGGTGCTCAGGAATCCCTCCTGTAGTTGACACTTGGTCCGTGCTGAATTACTGAGCATCTCCCCCTGGGTGAGACATCGCTCTTGACTGTTGTGTCTCACTAAACTCACTCATTATCCTTCCTCAGGCCCCTCCCAAGGTAAACGCCCTCTCCTGAATTCTCCACTGTGGTCAAAGGAATGTCTACGTAAGTAAGTATGCCACAAACCTCAGAGTCATGCTGGACGCACTTCCCTCTTGTCTCTCACAACCGCTCAGTCGTCCAGCCAACTGAACCACTTCCTCAGTTTCTTTTGAATCTGGCTTCCTTTCATCTAATGCCGGCTGACTTTAGAACCAGTCATATTTCGTCGGCTTTCCCACAATGGTAGTAGGTACAGATTAAACTCTGACCACGATTCCCTAGATCCTAACTGCCAACCCCATCTTCCCAGAAGACAACAGAGATCTACATAAAATGCTAACTGAATCCCTCCGACTTTTGTAAGCACCTGCCGGCCTGGACCACTTCACATCAGGGTACCCTCAGGGAAAGGCTGCTAGAGGCAGATTCTTTGTTTCTTTCTTTCTTTTTTTTTTTAGATTCATTTATTTATTATACATCATAGTGTTCTGTTTGCATGTGTTCTTTGTTTCTACATACTATTATTTTTACCAAGAAGACCTTTTCCTTTCATTTTGTCTGACAAGTGCATCTTACTTCTTAGCTTGTATTAAGCAAGTTATATCTGGGAAGCTTTCCCTGAACCCCATCCTACCATATTAATAGGGAAGAACTTCCATTTTCCCCTGCTTGCTGACGTCTGTTGTGGACTCCCTGAGTCAGGAGGAAGGCTAGTCTGATCTGCATAGTGAGACCCTGCCACAAAAGAAAAAAAAAAAAAAAAAGAGGTTAAACAAATTCCCGGAGTGGGTTTGAAATATTGTTTCACTATGAAGTACATTACTTCTCAGAAGAGTGGAATTAATTAAGGCCCAATATGGTGGTTGTATGCCTTGTAATCCCAGCATTTCAAAGCTTCAGGCAGGCAAATCTCTAGGTTGAGGGTAGCCTGGGCTACATAGCAAGAGCTTGTTGCACATGCCAGAGTTGTATGGCTTATATTGCCATCACAAAGCCTGTGTAGCCGCTGGCAGGTGGTGGTATGCCTTTAACCCCAGCACTCCAGAGGCAGGCAGATCTCTGTGAGTTCGAGGCCAACCTGGTCTACAAAGTGAGTTCCAAGATATCCAGGGTTACACAGAGAAACCCTGTCTCCAGATCCACCCCCATCTCCCCACCCCACCCCACCCCTCAAAAAAAGAAAAGAAAAACAAAGTGTAGCAATTGAATGAAGTTTTCAACAGTTTATAGACGCTTACTTTCAGGTGTTGTGTTAAAAGAATTGGTTTTATGGCATATAAATCTCTCATCATTAGTCACGATGGAAATACTCTGTCCCTGTGCTCATTAGGCATTTGTGGCTGTCAGCCCTGGAAATGTAGGTAGTATGACTGAGAAACTGAAATGTTCATTGTCTCTCATTTTAGGTAACTGAAAGTGAAATGTAAATAAAGGCAGGTAGGTGGCCAGGGCTGCTCAAATTGGACAGCCCCGGTCTAGGGAGGAAAAGGTAGCTATTTAACAGGTGTAATTGCTACGCTCTGGACCCTTCCTTTGTTGATGCTTTGTTGACATAATAAGCTCATGAAAGTAAGGTGTGACCGGCTCACAAGTGCCGTCTTTACCAGCACCACCTAATTTGGGGAACCATATTTAAATAGGTGCTTAGATCAGGAGGGTAATAGAACGCGCCGGTCAGGAAGACCAGCCCGCGTCCCAGTGGAGACTGGAGATAAAGTGGGAAAAGTTACTCACAGCGCTTACTCAGAGGCGTGGACTTCCTACTCCAAAGGAGGCCAGCAGCCTAACTCTTTGAGGGCAGCATCTGCAAGACTTGTTTTTCCACATATACTGCCAAACTTGTTCTGATTAGACAGGAAGTGAAGCCACTTTGCAGAGAGCCCGCCAGCATCTGGATCTCGTCATAGGGCTCCCCAGACCTTTCTACCTCTTACCTATCAGTTTATGGGCCTAGGCTGGGGTTTGCTCTCCAATTTGGAGGAACAGCAGTGGGCAACGCTTTTACTTCTAACTCCAGATCACGTGTTTAATCAATGTATCAGTTTTTTTTTTTTTTAATGTGCTCCTATACCAGGACAGTTTATTTAACTCACACGATTCTTGCACAAGGGGACTCTGAATAAATCCTGTCGGATCAACCTTGTGACCTATGTCTTTTATACGCTGGCGACGGAGAGGGATTTCAATCTCTTTATTGGAGCTGCTGGCGATATGCCAAGCAGGTAACCTGGCCGGCATTGCCTTAAAAAAACCCCGCTTTACTATTTAATCCTAACACCTTTGTACCCTTGGAATCTGGGTCAGCAGTGGAGCTGCGAAATTTGGGGTGCAACACTTGTCTGTGCCGGCAGACGCCGCGGGCCACTTCCGACGCAAAGCTTCGGGGTTCCCCCAGTTGTTCCCTGGCAGAGAACGCAAGCGCTGCTTGTGGGAAGCCCCGCGATGCTCTCTAAAAGGTGTCCCTCAGGACGCCAGTGCGACCTCCGGGGACATCGGCGGACGCGGGCCAGCCTGGCCGACGCGCAGCGCTTTCCCCGGGCGCGCGCTCGGCCGGACCTGCTGGCTCCTAAGCGCGCGGCGGAGCGAACCATCCGGCCAGCGAGGCGGGGGTGCAGGCGGGACGCACGAACTCGGGGGCCTCCTACTGCCCCAGGTCCTCCGTCGCCGGCCGGAGCCGGGGCGCATGACGCCGCCCGCCGCGGGGTCTCTGGCGCGGCGCCGGCGAGCCATCCCCCGGCGGCGAAGGTGGTAGCGGCCGTTGGAGTTTCCCCGGCCGGGCGGCCGGCGTGGGCGCAGCTAGGCGCGGGGCGGGCCGGCTGCGCCGCGGGAGGAGGGACAAAGGGGAGGCTCCCCGTGGTGGCGGACCGGCCGCCACTGCAGCTTGTAGTTCTGAGCGGCGGCGAGGAGGACGTGCGGGAAGAGCGCGCGAGATGCCGGTGCGGGGAGACCGCGGGTTCCCACCGCGGCGGGAGCTGTCGGGCTGGCTGCGCGTAAGTTTCCTCCCCGGCCCGGTGGCGAGCTGCTGCGTGGGAGCGGGTGGGCTCCGCGTGGCTCCCCTATATGTCCGAGCTTGGGCTGTAGATAGCTAGGGTTCTCCTGGGGGGACCCGGGCGCAAGAAAGGCGAGGACTGCTAGGAAGGCGCTTGATGGCTTGTGGCCTCTCTGAAGTCATCTGGCTTGGAGATGAAATCGCAAGTAGGGGAGAGTGTGGAGCCCAGCGTCGGCTCCCAAGACTTTCTGTGCCTGTGGTCGCCGACTGGACGCCTGTGCGTGTTCTCTTTGCAACTTAATGCAGAGGCTCTAGCCATGTACTGAGAGACACTGAGGACTCTTTGGATACCCAAATCCTCATTTTCTTTCCAAGTCAGCTGCCTCTGCGGAACAATTTATTTTGCTGTAGGGCATGGAGATGGGGTTTCGGAAGAAGTCCCAGAAAGGAGTGATGAATGGCTTGTATTCTGGTAGTCTTCTACCTGTCATCAGTCCCTTTAATTTTATGTCTCCATTTGTCAGGTTTCCGCTTTTACACAGTAGTTTATTTTAAGGTGTAAATAATCAGGGATTTCGACCTCAGACTTTTTCACATTCTTGAAATGTGAAGAACTTGGGAGGGGACCTGCCAGGACTCAGTAATGGAATCCAGCCTTCCCTTTTATTTTAGCTCCAGTTTGCAGGCTGAGTTGCTTCTCTGGCGACTGTCTGACCTGAGTAATAATGGTTGTGGCTTTCCTGAGGTTCCCAGTGAAGAGTCATCCCCTCCCAGAAACTGCCCTGCGTTGCACACTCCCTGCTTCCACTGCCGAGTCCCAGCAGAGAGGGAGAGTCGCCCCTACAGCTTCCTAGGTGGTCTGCTGGCTGTACCCACAACCCCTTACAAAAAAACAGGTCCATCTGTCTGCCCAGGAGAGCCGCTCTCCCAGGCTCACCTGGGAAGAAGGTAGTTTTAGCTGAGAAACTAGTAAGTAGCTATTGCATTTGTGCAAAAGTGCCATTTAATATCCTGCTTAGGTTAAGGGTGTATTAGCTAATTCAGTACATTTTCTTGAATAACGCCGCTTCAACGTGCGGAATGCAAAGATAAGTAGAAGTCGTATGTTTCATCCACAGTTTTGTTGGGGAAACGCGCAAGGAATAAAGAGACCAATAGTGCCATTTGGAAGTATGGACAGGGTGCTGTCATTGGGTAGATGAGAGAAGGGGCGGGAGCTTTAGCCAAGGTAACTGGCTTTTGAGTTTTGTCCCCCTCCCCTCCCCACAGAGCTTGGAAAGAGTGATAAAAGGGAGGGTTTTCCTTTTGAAATTCTACTACAACTGTGTGTGTGTGTGTGTGTGTGTGTGTGTGTGTGTGTTGATTGTCTTTGTGGATGTGTGGTGCTGAGGATTGAATCCAGGACCTCAAGCATATTTTTGAGTGGCATCCCCAGTGTCCCCAGTGGCAGCTTTTCAGTACCACTGAGCTAACATTTAATGAGCACCTAGTTAGTGCCAGTCACTTTGGGGAAATACAGAATTGACTAAGACTGGATTTCTGCTCACAGCAGTCCAGCGATACCAGCATGGTAGACTGCTTTAGATGGATCTGGCTTTACATGATTCCTGGCACCGAGGGAGGGAATAGTTAATACAGATGTACACTCTGCTGTTCAGAAATGCAACAAAGAGTGAGACTGTCCTCTCTGCATCCCTTCGGGGATTCTTTCAGGGAAGAAAGAACTCGTGAACAGACACTTCCTGATGTCAGCCACTATAGAGAATGGCTGGGAATGTGTCCACCTCCCAGTGCGCTGGCATAGACTGGCTGCTAGGTACACAGTGGTCATTGGTCCCAAAATTTAAGTGTGGGGTTTTAAATGAAGGATTTTTGGTTGTTAAGGGATATGAGGTATAATAGTGTAGGTAGGAGGTGCCAGATGATTGCCAATGAAAAATCCAAGACACGGAAAGTGGCTCTTTGGAAGGCCTTGAATGTGTATAATAGAGCTTTGGGAGGGGAAATCACAGAAACTCCTAATGTACTAATTAGAGGTCCCTCTCTCTTAACGGGCCTGGGAGCTGCTTTCATAGCAAACACTCCACTCCACTCCCTACAGAGTAAATGGTTCTGTTTCTCAGGCTTGCTTAGGAATAAGACCAGATTCATCTTATCGCCCTCTGGGGAATTCATTTGTAGTGACTTCTGCCTAAATTTACTTAACCCTTGATCTAGTTCCTTGCACGTTGACAGCAGATCACAGCTAACCAGCTGTCTCCTGTGTGCGGAGTGAGCACTTTTTGAATATATCTGACTGCTTGGGAGATGACAAGATTCCCACCATTAATTTTCTTTTCACAAGATTCTCTCTCCTTAGAAGGTTGCCTTTGAAGGAGACAGGTTCTTGAAACTAGGTGGGGGTCACCTTAGGTCACTGTAGCTCTGTGTACAACAGAAATTGTTTAAAAAAGACATTTGATTTGGTTGGGCAGTGGCTGGAAGTGTGGGTGCCATAGGGCAGCTGTGGAATTGGGAAGGACCAGTAACCACTCAGCCTTTCAACATCTCCCAAGATTATTAGCCATTAGGGAATTCCTGGCCTAATCCCTAAAACAAATCCCATTAAGCAGCCTGGTCATATTAAAGATTTCTCTGAATTGAGAACTGACTCCCAATAAAACGCCCCATTGATTATACCCTAAGCAACAATCAAGGGTACAAAATCTTCTGGCTACAGTGACCTTGGGCCTGCAATTTTGATATTGAGAGGTAGAGGTGATCTCGGCATGGTGCTGTCCTGTGCATGGGTACCCCAGTCTTCGGAGGAGGGAAGTAGAATTGGGATGTTAGCTGGTCCAGGCCACCATGCCTGGCTTAGAAAATTGTTTTTAAAAATTAATTAATAATTTTATGTGTACAGTGCTGTGTTTGCATGGATGTGTTGCTTATGTGCCTGGTGCCAGAAGGGGGCATTGGATTCCCTGGGACTTTAGTTACAGATGGTTGTGAGTGGCCGTGTGGGAGCTGGGAATCAAATCTGGGTCCTCTTCAAGAGCAGCAAGTGCTTTTAACTTCTGAGCCACCTCTCCAGCATATATGCTTTCTTTTGTTTTGAGACAGGGTTTCTCTATGTAGCATTGGTTGTCCTGAAATTTGATTTGTAGCCCAGGTCAGCCTTGAACTTAGAGATCTACCTGCTCCTGCCTCCCAACAGACTAACCCAGCCAGCTGTGGTAGCACATGCCTTTAGCCCTAGCACTCTGAAGGCAGAAGCAGGCAGATATCTGTGAGTTCGAGACCAGTCCCGGCAACCAAGTCAGACCTGTCTCATAATAAACACAAACCATCACCACCAACAAAGCCAACCCAATAATTCTCTTCCACAGGGAGTAAATTGTCTTTTTCATCAGTTTGTTGGAAGGGACATAGTCTGTTTTTCAGTTCTTCTACATTAATGTCATGTGAGGGATAAAAAACAAAGCCAGCCACCAGTCCCACTTATTTCAAAATTAGATAGCTTCCTTAGGACGAAGCAAGAGTAATTGTCAAGCAGAACTGAGTCTGTGTTAAGAAGATGTGTAAGCTTATCATGATAAATAGCATTAGAATGTAAGAACTGTGAACGTGACAGTTACTTTTGATATCTGAGGACTTGGGCAGAATTGTGGAAAACATGTGTGACTTGGTTCTGGGGAACTCTGAGTGTAGCCCCACCACCCCTTCAGGAGCAAACTAGCAGAATCGTCCTGGGAGGCCAGCAGTGCTGAACACCATGGACTCTGTCTCCCCCAATTTCTGCTCAGTTCTTTACTTTGTGTTTTTCCATGGCGTGCCTGTGAGACTCTTAACATCCGGCCCAATTCTTGTTCCTTTCTCTGCTTTCTACAAGTAGGTGTCTCAGCACCAAATGTTGGATGACCAAATGTTGTTCATTCTTTTGAGATAAAGTGGAGTGGCAGTGAGGAAGTGCTTTGGCTCTCCTGGGGAATATCACTGTTTGTAAGTGAGGCTTGAAGAATGCAGATGCCCAACCGGCTTGACACGTGGGTGGTTTGAACGTCTCAGCGTCTTTCCAAAGTGTGTTGAATGGAGGAATTCTGATTTTTAGTTCATGAACTCACTTTATGGTGCTGGGGATGGAGCAAGCGTTTATGCTTTGGGGGCACGTGTGGAGCTGTGGAAAGGGCTCTGACAAGGATGGTAGAGGAAGTTTGAGGGAGAACACCAGCCCCCTGCTTTGCTTAACAGCTCAGATGCGTATTGGTGGTTAGTGAATAGACCTGAAGAGGAGACACTTTGCATCACAAAGTTCTCTTGTAGTGTGCCTGCGGTGCTATTTGTGAGAAGTCCTAAGCCCTTGGCTGGTGACTTGTATTTTAGTCATTTCTTGGCTAGTGACTTGTAAAATTTAGTCATTTCATATCAGCACACGGATTTGTTGAGTGCACCTGCCAGATGGGTAAAGTCAGGTCTTTAACACGATACAGGCTGGCATCATTCCATAGTAGACTATATTTTGTAATAATGCTTATTTAAATTTTAATGTTTAGTCTAACTAGACTTTCATGGGTGTGGCTTCTATTTATGTTTCTCCTCCTCCTGGCCTGTACCAGGGAGTAGTAAATATAGTTAATGTGAAAATGCAATCTTGACACATCTATGCATGAATATCTCTCATCCCTTTTGTTGTCTCGGGGAGCTGGAGGTGGAACCCAGGGCCTGGAACACGCCAAGTACCTGCTGTGCCAGGTACTTATTAAAATTAAAATTACTTTATTGTTTATACCTACATGTATCTTGTGCAACACGTGGGTACCTGCTGCCTTCAGAGGCTAGAAGAGGGTGTCAGATCCTCTGGGTCAGGACTTGGAGGTCGTTGTGAGCCAAGAAGTAAGTGCTGGGAACCAAACCCTGGTCCTCTGCAAGAGCAACCAGTGCTCTTAACTGCTGAGACACCTGTCCACCCCAGGGTTGTGGTTTGTGTTGGTTGTAACAGTTTTTAGGCTTCAGTTGTTACTGATGATTAAAGTCCAGTTACATTCTTGCCATTACAGTAAAGAAAGCTTTGATAGTGTTACAGATACTTTAGCCTTTGAGTTGAAGGTGATCAGGGTGTTATGTGACCAAATTTTCCTGGGGAGATGAAACATACTTGTACTCACCCCAGATTGGGAACCCATGACAGACCGACTCTTAGTGGTACAGATAACACTCAAGTCCAATTTGGTGAACCAGTGAGCTTTGTTGGAGTTACTTACAGGAATATGGGTGAGGGGTTATTACAGGAGCAGAAATGACTCAGAGGCAGCTGCATCACCCAGGCCCACCCCAGCATGGGTGACAGCTCCCAAAAGCTGGGAACCTGGACAGCCTGTGGACAGCCCAGCAGGTTGAAGTGCCCTTTGCCGGTGCCCCAGTTGGTCTAAATGGCTTCCAGGCACCTCTTCTTCTCTGAGAGTCTTCTTTGCAACTGGGCGGGGAAGGGGCTAGTGAATCTGTTCAGTTTTAGGGAGTTCTTGAAGCTTTTTTGTTGTTGTGTACCTCCCCTGCAGGATGGAATGTTTTTAATCTCCGAGGAGACTTACACAATACAGAGAGATAATGCTTTCTAGTAGCAATTGGTACTCGTAGGGCCTTTGTTCTATGGAGGAAGGAAGAAGAAATTTGTCAGACTGTCCCAGCTTGCTTTTTAATGTCAGACTGTAGCAGTTTGTTTCCATGAGCTGAGAGCAGTTCCTAGCCGAGTACTGAGCAGACTAGTTCAGTTCAGCTCTCGGTCGGTTTCTTTTTGCCTTACAAGGACAGCAGCCGCACCTGAGAACCTGGGTGGGTGGAGTTTCACTGTGGAGGAGTCATAAATGTTTCCCTGAGAAGTCATCTGCCGCTCTTGAGTCTTTGGAGGATCCAGCAGAGTAGAATGAGATTATCTGAGGGAGTTTCTTAGCAAAACTAAAGGACTTCCTGATGAGCTCAGTTTCGGGAGCATGCTTCCTCCTTAGCCCTCTTCAGTCTGGCGTTAGCTGCTTCGCTGTTGGGGATTGGCTCGTGTGCACCTGTCCCTGATTACTCCAGCGCTTATCACCTCCAATGCATGCCACCAGTCACTTCCCATCAGCTGGGAGCCCTGCCCTTGTGTGAGTCATAGTGGTAGATCAGTCATATTCCCTGTCTACTCATCAAATCGACTTGATTCGGGAAGGCATGAGCTAGCATGGCTCAGACTAGTGGAGGACTTAAGAGAGAGAATTCCTTATATTATATGTAGTGGTGAGCAAAAAGTCTTGCCAAAACATTGTAGAATTGAGCCCGGACTTCTCTGTGTGCTCTTGAAATGGGGCTGGGTGTAGCTCAGGCTGGCCTGAAACGTGTTGCATCGCTTCAGCCTTCAGAGTCCTGGGATGAGAGGTGTGGGGCACTGGACCTAGCTGCAGAACCTTTGGCTTAGGCATGGCAGCAGCATCTGCTTTATGTAAGTCCCTTTATGTAAGTTGCAGACTTGACCTCCACTTAGTTTTGATGGCTCATAGTTGTCTGTGGTCCTTAACTTCCGGAGGGCTCTCGGTGCTCGAGTGTAAAGCCTAGAGAACATTTCAAGTCATTGGGAGTTCCTTGTTCCAAGTTACTTGCTCTTTCAGCTATTTTTTTTTCTGTGTGAGTTTATTTTCTTTTAAAGAGAGATCCTTTGGACCTCTCTTTCTTTTCTTCCTGAGAGACATTTGAAAGAAATACTGTTAAAGGCGAACTTCCCAGCGCGCCTGGTAGTTGCCTAGCTCACAGAGCAGTGGAAAGAACTGTTATTAAGTTGCAACCTGAATAATGTACTAGTGTGGAGCCTGAAGGTTCTTTCCTCTCTTTAAGCCAGTAGTGGCCGCCGACTCCTCCTTTTTCCAGATTTTAATTTTCTTTTTCTGAAATTGCTTTTTGTTTTATATGTATGAATGTCTGCTTTCTTGTACGTCTGTGTACTCTTTGTGCCTGATACTCTCAGAGGCCAGAAGAGAGTGTCACATCCCTTGGAACTGGAGTTAGACTTCTTTATTCTTCTTTTCTTTGTTTTTGAGACAGGTTCTCTGTATGTAGCTCTGGCTGTCCTAGAGCTGACTATGTAGACCAGTCTGGCTTTGAACTCACAGAGATCCTCCTGACTCCATTTCTGGAGTGCTGGGATTAAAGGTGTGTACCACTTATGCCCAGCTCACAAAGACAGTTGTGAGCTGCCGGGTGGGTGCTTCGGAAATGAACCAAGTGCGCTTAACCACTGAACAGTCTTTCTAGCCCTTCATGTATAAAGTAAGTTTGATTTATTTTATTTTTACTGTGTATGTGTGTGGGTACACACATACCACATGTATATGGATGCCTCTAGAGGCGAGGAGAGGTGCTGGATCCCCTGGAGCTGGAGTTACAGGCAATTGTGTTCCACCTGATAGGGGTGCTGAGCATTGAACTCAGTCTTCTGGAAGAGCAGGCAGCACTCCTAATCACCGAGCCTTCTCTCCAGCTTCGACATTTTATCTTAATTTTAATTATGTGTGTCTGTGTGGTGGTGTGTGCATGTGAGTTAGGTACCCATGTGGAGGCCAGGGGCATTAGATCCCCCTGGAGCTGGAGTTATAGGCAGTTATGAGCTGCCTGGTGTGGGTTCTGGGAATTGAACTTGGGTCCTCTGCAAGAGCAGTCTGAGTTCCTCTCCAGCCCCACTCAGCCTTTCCGCAGGGCTTCTCAAGAATCCATCTTCATTCATTTCTCCATTCTTCCCAGGCAAAGCTGCGCACAGGGAGCCTCCCACACCCTCGTCCTTTGCCATAGACCTTTCCCCAGAGTGAACTTTTGCCGGCATGAGCACGGAAGGGTCTCCAGACTGCAGTTGGGAGCTTTTTCTGGTCTGCTTCCAGCCGGGCCGAAGACCAGACTACTAACTGGGCTTTGAGAGGGGGGACTTCCTCGTTCACGGACTACTGTGGAAGGGTGTGCTCTCTGTAGCTTCAGCCTAGAGTCAAGCACATCCGAGTGCTTGAGCATGCCTTCAGGGGAAGCACTTCACCCTCCTCTGGCTGCTCTGGTTAGTGTCTGGATGAGTTTTAGGAGGGGAGAGAGATTTGTGGCCTCCTAGACACTCCCTGAAATTTCCCAGGTATGGAACTGAAACCTTTTGTTACTCTCCGCCTCATGTTACTGTTACCAGGGCAGAACAGGCATCTGGAGACTCTTGGAGAGTTGCTTATAGCCTCTATCAGGAATTGTTTTCTTTCCTTTCTGGGCTGCTGGGAAAAGCCCCAGGGCTCTGGTCCTGTAAGGCAAGTGCCGACCTCAGAGCTACACCCCCAGCCCTAAGGGAAGATTTTAATCTAAGGTCTGGGAGAAATCCTAGTTGGATACACTGTTCCAATGCCCAGTTTGGCAGATGATTCTGGGAGGGAAGGGTTGGAAAGGGGGAAGAAAAGATGCTCTCAGAACCTGCCCCCCCCCCAAAGACAGGGTTTCTCTGTGCAGCCCTGACTGTCCTGGAACTCACTCTGTAGCCCAGGCTAGCCTCAATCTCACAGAGATCCGCCTGCCTCTGCCTCTTGAGTTCTGGGATTGAAGGTGTGCACCACCACTGCCTGCCAACTCTCAGCTTTCTTAAGAACTGGAGTGTTTAAATTTTAAAGATTTCCAAAAAGGTAACAGTAGAACCCAGGAAAGGTCTGCCCTCTATGAGTCATCATAGTCATAATTGAACATTTTCTGTGTGGTCATGTTTATGGTATTTCATTGTGAAGTATAATTTATATACAGATTTATGTTTACATTTCAAATGAAGGGTTTAATGTTTTTTTTTTTTTTATTTGTTTTCTTTTGGCGCTAATATTGAGGGTTTTTAAAACTGAGGTAAAATATAGCATTAAATCATCCATTTAAGCTACTTTTAAATATACAGTTCAGTTATTTCTGGTTGTGCCATCTAATCACAAGATCCCATGAAGTCACTGCTGTGATTACCTTTTGGATAGATGGACGTTTTGTATCACCCTAGAACTGGCTCCACCAGGGAATCTTATTTGATTCTCCTCTCCATACACTAGTTTTGCTTGACCTGAAGAAGGCTTTTATCAGTGAAGTCAGTATTTATGTCTAACTTCTTTCCAGGGAATCTCTGTGTCATCCATCTGTGTTTCTGTGTTGTATGAACTTACTGGTTCTTTTGTTGCTTAGTAGTATTTCATGTATATGCACATTCAGCATGATTCCGTGTGTATGTGTATTCAGCATCATTCCATGTGTATGCACACTCAACATCATTCTATGTGTATGCACATTCAGCATCATTCCATGTGTATGCACACTCAACATCATTCCATGTGTCTGCACACTCAACATCATTCAATGTATGTGTATAGTCAACACTCAACACCACTCCATGTGTATGTACATTAAACATCATTCCATAGGTATGCACATTCAATGTTTTATTATGATGGATTTTTTTAAATTTTGCTCTTATGAATAAAGATGTTTTGAAAATTCCATACACATTGTATTGGGCACATAAAGATACTTCTCTGGTGCGAATTCCAAGTAGAAGTCTTGTGTTGTGAATTAGGGACAGTTAAGTGTCAGTCTGTAACTCTGACGTCATCTACCTGACTGAATTATTTTGTCTTACAACTTCTTTCCTTGATCTCAAGGCGTTTACTCTTTTATCACATCCAGTCTTTGCATCTGTAAACCAGGCATTGAGTGCACATCCTGTGAGTCAGGGTTTAATCAGGCAAACTTGTCCTTCCGGTGGTTTCTAGGGAGTTTGGGGGCGGGGCAGGGAAGAGAATGCAGAATATTGGATGTCCCTCCAAACAATGGAAGGCTGTTGGAGTTAAAACAAAAATCCCATCACCAGCATTCAGAATTGCCCCACAGACCCCGGGAAGGTGCCATTGTAAACCAAAGCTTTGGCAGCTCTGAGGCTGGTGAGGGGCAGGGAGCTGGCAGTTTGGCTTGCTGCTGCTGGTGCAGGAACGCTGGAGGCTTCTGCTATTCTTCATGCTTTCACATCGTGCCCATGTGCTCCTCAGCCAGGGATTTGGAGGTGTCTGGCCTCTGGTAGAACAGCTCCTGGGCTTGCTGTGAGGTAGTCAGTCAGTGGAAGTGGCTGTCGTTTCTTATTTGCGTCATCATTTTGGAGGACCACTGTTTCTGGAGTGCATGCTTCCAAGCCTGTCCCTTGACTTTATAGTCAGTCACCTGATACAGTCTGGGTGACCTGTAATGGCTGCCTCCTTCATAAGATGTCCTGCCTTTGGGAGGGCTTACATTCTGTGATTCTAGCTCTGTCTCCTGCCTCCTAACACACTATGTTGCTTGCCTAGGCTGGTCTCAAATTTTGTGTTTGGGACTACAGACATGTGCCACCCCTTACTTCTTTAGGAGTAAGCTTGAGAAGTTTTAACTTTAAGGCTTGAGAGTGTAATTCAGTGGTGAAGCACCTGTCTGGCATGTACAAAGCCCTGGGTTCATCCCCAGAACTAGAAAAGAAAAGAAAATCAGATAGTTTGTGGTATTGAGCCTACGAGCTCAGTACTTGGGAAGTAAGGCAGGAAAATCAAGAGCTTGAGGTTAGCCTGGGCTACCTAGCAATTTCAAGCTATCAAGTGAGACCAAAGAAATAATGCTTTTCAAGTTAACAAGTTAAAGAAGAAATAGAAGATGGCTTAATTCTATTAACTTACTTCTTGGATGAGTAACTTAAGCATCCCAGTGAGTACATTGTCTTTGAAGTCCTTCTAATTTGATAGTATAAAGTACAAGGTAGTACATAAATCTGATTTATTGTAATGGGCTCCACCCATCTTAACACTTCTTTTGGATTTTGTCAGATGAAATGGAAAGAGATTACATATTTATCCCTGTTTGTGCTTCAACTCTCAGGCTGATAGAATAGTCTATCAAAAACATGGGCAGAGTAACCTCAGTCATTTGAGCTTGCTTATAAAAAGGTAACTGTACTGGCTTGCTTTAAAAGTCTTTCGTCCCTTTGGCAATGTCCCCTTTCGCCGCTGGAGAGAACGCGACTCATTTCTTTTTTCCCCCTAGCGTTAGAATATTGTTGATTTTTTTCTCCTTCATTCAAATTGCCTTCTTTCCCACTCTTGCCTACTTTACCCTTACTGTCTATTACACATTTAAGGTTGGCGGGGACACACACACACACAAACACGACAGTGGTCACGTGATCCATCAAGTACCATCTGAGGCTTCTGTCCACAGTACTACTTCTTCAGAGAAACTGGAAGTGATACGTGCCAACAGACATCTGAGTTCAGTGATAAGCCAGGAGCCGTAACTTTGCTCCAGCCCGGCCTTAGCAGCGTGAGCTGGCTGTTTGCAGAGCTTGTGTGGATTTGAAAGTGCCAGAACTATATTGACAGAATCCCATTTTATCTCTCTCCTCTCTCTCTCTTTTTTTCTTCCTTCAGACTTTGAGTCAGCCAGAGCTCACAATGGATGTCCAAACAGTTTACAGTGCCCGAAACAATGAACAAAGGGTCTCAGTGTGTGGAGTGCAGAAAACGGAGCTGGAGGGAAACTTCTGGGTAGTGACCTAATTCACTCCCCTCGGCACCCCATGCTGGAGCTTAAATATATATTTGTATTTTATTTTTTTGCTGGGCATGAGACTCAAGGCCTCATACGTGCTAGGGAAATGTTCTACTGCTGTGCTACATCTCTAGCTTGCTTGTATGCGCTCTCTGTTTCTCTTTTTTCTCTGTGTTGACCTAGATAGCTATAAATATTTATTTAGGTTTAGTTTTATAACTTGAAGAGGGACTTGTCCTGTTGCTTTATATATTTTTGTGTAGGACAGTAATATTTATTTATTTATCATTCATTCATGCATTTATTTGTTTGTTTGATTGTTTTAAATCAAGCTCCGGGTTGACTGGTATTCAGTAGACAAAAGTCAGGAACTTAAGAGAGGCAGCTGAGACTCCATTGTCCTTAGTTCCTGCAACTTGCTCTCTGTCGGGAACTAGGCATCTGCTATTCAAAGATAAATTTCTCACTGGGCCTTTCTGCTGAAAAAAAATGTGGGCAAACAGCACTGGGTTAAAAATAAATTTAGCTTGGCTACTGCCAAGTTCCTGAGTGTTGTGTTTATGATTCACTTGTTCACAAAACATACGGAGGCCATCCTTGTGCGCCACACTTGTGGCATAGAGGACACTGTCATCTGCGTAGCACCGGCAAGACTCACTGGCCTCTGAATAGGAAGGAACAAAAGCACATCATTCATTGTGGGTTCGGACCCTCACTAAAAAACCCTCAGCGCTGGCACTGGAGCTGTGGGGCCGGAGAGATGGTGCATTAGTTAAGAGGACTGGCTGTCCCAACTCCCAAGTCACCAATGCACTGCCACTTACATCATCTGGAGTGTGATTTGAAGAATAAATGTCGCCGCTGGTCCAATTGGATCATGTCCCAGCAATGAACTGTCCTAAGAAAACAGCAGTAGCCCGTCCTTGCCGACAGTTCCCAGGCTTACACTGTTGTTGGCTTTATGCTTAGGACAGTGATTCATGGATTGACACATTATAGAGTGAGAAGCTGTTGTCCCTGTCTGTCCCTTGGTCTCGATTGTTCCCACCTGGCTACTGCATTCACGGTGTAAACAACAGAAGCCCTTTGATTGAGGAGAAGTTGATTATAACTAGCTCTTTGAAATGGCAATTACAAAAATGCCCTCAAAAGTATAAACGTTAAGTGTTCTTTGAAATGTGTGTATGTATCAGAAGATCAGAGAAGTTTTTTAAAAAATATATTTTAGGTGTATATGTGTGTGCTTGAGTGTGTGTATGTGTGGATCTCACATGTGTCCAGGAGCCTGTGGAAGTCAGAAGAGGGTGTTGAATCCCCTGAAACTGAAGATACAGGCGGTTGTAAGCTGCCATGTGGATGTTGGGAACCTGTAAGCGCTGGTTCTCCTCTGTAAGAGTAGGCAGTACTTTTAACTGATGAGCCGTCTCTCCAGCTCATTTTTGCAGTTCCAGAGCTGCGTGTTGTAAGTGAGGGTCTGAACCCACACTAGATCTTCCTAATAATACCAGAGGCTTGCTTTTCCACCAGGAGGGAGTGTTTGGGGAGGAGGGCAGATCTGCACCTTTGCATTCCTAGGGCAGATGTCGCGTAGTTACTGCTCAGGAAATGAAGGAATGTGAAAGGAAGAGAAAGAAGAATCTAGATCCTAACCCTAAGGACTGGAGCCTCTCACCCTTCCTCACTGCACCCTCCCTGCTCTCCTTCCCCAACTTCTCTTCCCTTCCCTCTTTTAAATTGGCAAATAAAAATGCATCTGTGTCTGGCATACAAGGTGGTGGTGCTTGGTTACGGGTCCACCCCCACTCCCACCCCACGACCCTGCTCTCCCCAGTTCCTAAGAAGCGCCTTGCAGGAAGGAGGCTCAGTGATTGTCTGAACTTGCATCTCTGGGGTGCCAGATCTAAAATGCTCAAGAGTGAAGCTTGCAGACAGACCCGAGTCCGTGTCCCGGTTTTCACAGACGCTGCGGTGTTCTTTGGGGACAGGTGCATTTTAGCTCAGTTTCCAAGCCTGGCCCGAACTCTGCCTGAGATGTCTCATCAGATACCTGCTGGACAGGGTGAGGCGCTGTCCTTGCTTGGTGCCGTCACACTACATTTGGTTGCATGTTTTTGCTGGTGAAGCTGGGGCAGGAGCTCTCGGGGCTTAGTCATGGTGGGTCCTTGGTTTAGACCTCACTGAATTTCCCCAGCCACTTGGCAAGGAGGGGTAAAGTGTGTGTTTTATCGGCTCGGAAACTGAGGCCCAGAAACAGCGAACACTTGGTTGATGCGTGTTACAGAAGGAAGGAATCTGAGCCGGGGTCCATTTGAAACCGGCAGGTCATCTCCGTTCCACTAGCTTCTGCTTCTCACCCTGCTCAGGCTGGAAGGAGGTATGGGGAGAAGCTCTGCTGGGCACATTCAGCCTTCGGCCCAGGATACCCACGGATGCAGCTCCTCATAAACTGTAGACAAATTTAATACGGTACAGGAAACCCTCCCCACATCTCGGTGTCTCAGGAGGCCCTCTCACTTTGTGGCTGAGGATGGCCTAGAACTTCTGTGTGCCGGGATGACAGGTGCAGGCCCATGCCAGCTTTAAACGGTACTGGGAGTAGAACCTAGGGCTTTGCGCATGCTCAGCAAGTAACCTACCGACTGAGCATGTCTCCAGCCCACAGGATGAACTCTGTTTTGATTTACTAGTGTTATTTTTTGGTAACTCAGTTATACAGTATTCAGATACACATGTTGTAAATGATGGTGCTGTGTCCCAGTGTCAAAAGGTCACATATTCCCTGTTGATTTCTAGGAGTGTAAGTTGTAGCTAGAGTTTTCCTGCCTTGCCCACAGTCAGGACAAATCTTTGTCACCCGCCAGTCCCACAGCTGCTCAGACCCAACCAAGTAAACACAGAGACTTATATTGCTTACAAACTGTATGGCCGTGGCAGGCTTCTTGCTAACTGTTCTTTTTTTTTTTTTTGGTTTTTCGAGACAGGGTTTCTCTGTGTAGCTTTGCGCCTTTCCTGGGACTCACTTGGTAGCCCAGGCTGGCCTCGAACTCACAGAGATCCGCCTGGCTCTGCCTCCCGAGTGCTGGGATTAGAGGCGTGCGCCACCAACGCCCGGCTTTGCTAACTGTTCTTATAGCTTAAATTAATCCATTTCTATAAATCTATACCTTGCCACGTGGCTGGTGGCTTACCGGCGTCTTTACATGTTGCTTGTCTTGGCGGTGGCTGCAGGGTCTCTCTGCCTCAGCCTTCTGCTTCCCAGAATTCTCCTCTCTCCTTGTCCCACCTACTTCCTGCCTGGCCACTGGCCAATCAGTGTTTTATTTATTGACCAATCAGAGCAACAGATTTGACATACAGACCATCCCACAGCAGTAAGTGTTATGCCTGAACATATATAGGACTAATTTTTGCCACCAGGAAATCATATATATAAAAAAATGATATATCAATAATCTCTCCCCCACTGAAGCAGGGTTTCTCTGTATAGCCCTGGTCATCCTGGACCTTGACCTGTAGACCAGGCTGGCTTTGAACTTAGAGATTCATCTGCCTCTGCCTCCCGTGCTGGGTCGAAAGGCATGCACCACCACTGTGCGACCACATCAATATTTCTTTTCTTTCATTCTTTTTAAAAAAAAAAAAAGATTTTTTTTTTTAGATTTATTTATTATGTCTGTGATGTTCTGTCTGCATGCTGCCTGCATGCCTGAAGAGGGCGCCAGATCTCACAGATGGTTGTGAGCCACCATGTGGTTGCTGGGAATTGAACTCAGGACCTCTGGAAGAGCAGCCAGTGCTCTTAACCTCTGAGCCATCTCTCCAGCCCCACATCAGTATTTCTAAGAGCTGTTTTCTTTCAGAGACTTTATGTGTCCATTATTCTGAGGCCCCAGAGATGCCAATGAATAGGGCTCAGCCTGAGAGGAGGTAAAGTACACGGGCACCTAGTTAAAAACCACACCTTTGTTAGCGAAATAGTGTTAGGTTAGCCCTTGTGCTTTTTCCCGGCTTCCCGGCTTCTGGTAGGAATAATGGTTATCCCTCGATCCCATTTGAAAACTATTGTTGATGTCAAGATAGCTTGTGGCTACAAAATGTGGGCTGAGAAATAGAGAAAATAACTTACATGTGCGGGGACACTTGCCTGTTGAGGGTCACAATTCTGTAAGTTTTTGCTGGGATCGGAGTGCAGCTCTTAAAGCATCAGAGACCTCCAGGAGCTTTAGGTGCACCAGACACTAATGCTTTATAGCAGAGTATAGTCCATCTTTTTCTCATCTAGCTGAAAGCATATGTGTTGATCTAGTGGGAGGTTTTTGTTTATTTCTTTGAGACAGAGTCTCACTATGTAGCCCTGGCTGGCCTGGAACTCACTCTGTAGACCAGGCTGGCCTCTAACTCAGAGATCCACCTGCCTCTACTTCTTGAGTGCTGGAATTAAAGATGTGTGCCACTGTGCCTGGCTATAGTGGGAGTTTTGATTGGGAGTAAGGATTAGTGAATTTTGGAGCCAGACCATTTTGGTGATGGATCTAGCCTGGGGTCTAGGAAGGAGGCCATTGAAAACTGGACCAGCCAATCCCAGGGCTAGAAAAGTAGGAAGCCGTTCCTTAGTGCTCAGTGGAGGGTGTCTTTATTTCTTCCTGGTTGTCTCACCATACAGTCCCCTTCCAGAACGGATGGGTTGATTGTGTTTTCATGGGTAGTCCAAGGTTGTTACACCATTTAAAATGTTACTTCTCAGTTCTAAGCTCTGTGTGACCGGTAGTGGATATAAAATTGGGACTGAATTCTTGGCTGGACTTAGTTGAGACCAGAGGCAATGGGCTAGAGTTTAAACTGTTCTCTCTTTAGGCTGTTGGCTTTGGATTGTGAACATCACTTCTTTAGTGTCTTTGAGGGACTAGCAGCCACGCTCCGGCTTAGGATCAAGAAGCAAAGATTTGGTGAGATGGTCACAGGGTAAAGGCTTGCTTTGTAAGCCCAATGACTGACCAGTCTCCAGGGCCCGTGTAAAGGTGAAGGAGAGAATGGGCCCTAGAGAGTTGTCTTCTGACCTTACCCGTTCACACACACACACACACACACACACACACACACACACACACACACACACACGTACATACACACACACACTAGTTTAAAAAGTTTTTGTTTTTTGAAAGGACCATTTTTTGTTTTTTATTCTTCCACAGCACAGTGTGTCTTGCCCAACCCTTGTGTAGTTACTGCTCCTGATGGCAGTTAATGATCTACTTGGAGGATTATCTAAAGCAAGATTTTGATCCCAGCCAGCCCTCCCCTTGCAGTATGTGTTTAGAAGCTATAAACAGTTTAGATTTTAGTTTATGGGCAAAATAACCCAAAACTCATTGCTACCCAAACAAAGTGAGTTTACCTAATATCGGTGGATTATCTTCCCACTGAGACTTTGTCTCTAGATAATTAAACAAATATATAAACACATAAAACCATTGAAAACAGGATTATCACTTAAGGGCTACACCCTAAGGACAGACAAGCTTGAGGGTGGGAGTGAGAAAGAAGACAGCTGGAGATTTGGAGATGGGGAGAGGGTCTGTGTGGTCCTCTTGTAGGTGAGCATTGTCTTGCTGAGTGAAAACCTGTAGGTCCGTCAACTGCCTTCTTACTGAATCGTGCATAGATGTCTGCCGGGAACTGCCAAACTATAGCCTGACACTTGTCTTTCTTCTGTTTTCTTTTCCTTTTTCCTTTTTTAATTTACTTTTTCGAGAGAGGGTTTCTCTGTGTAACAGCTCTCTGACTGTCCTGGAACTTGTTTTGTAGACCAGGCTGGCCTTGATCTCAGAGATCCAAGGTATGCACCACCACTACCTGGCCAAATTAATCAAGTCCAACGATTGATTGATTGATTGATTGATTGATTTAGACAGGGTTTCTCTCTGCAGCCCTGGCTTAAGAATGAATTTGGCTTTGTTTGTTTTTCAAGACAGGCTTTCTCCTTTCTGACCTGGAACTCACTTTGTAGACCAGGCTAACCTCGAACTCAGAGATTCACCTGCCTCTGCCTCCTGAGTGCTGGGATCAAAGGCATGCACTCATCTGTTTTCTTTTCCTGTCCACTTAGTAAGAAACATTCTCATGTTTTTGAGTGGTTAAATTCTATGTATTTTAATTTTTAAAAATGTGTGTGCTTGCATGTGTGTGCTGGTGTGCATGTGTTCCAGGAGGTCAGAGGGCAGCTGTGGCCATCAGTCTTCACCCTCCATCTTGCTTTTGATATGGGGTCTCTCTTATTCGATGCTGCACACACCAGGCCATTGCACACGCCACGTTAGCTGGCTCACGAGCTTCTGGGAATTCTCATGTCTCTGCCTCCCACCTAGGAGCTCTGGGATTGTAAACACATGCGACTACATCTGGCTTTATGCGAGTTCTGGGGATCCAAACATGGGTCCACAATTCTGCGGCATATGCTTTCCCCATTGAACCACTTGTCTTTCCCTAAATGGTTAAATTTGGAATGGTCATGCTTGTACCTGGAGTAGCGCACACTCTGTGTGTTTGGCTTTCTGTGGTTTCGGTTACCTGAAGTCCGGTGTCTGAAAGTATTTAATGGAAAATTCAGGAAAGAAATAAGTTTCGAATAATCTTTATTTCAGTATACTGTTTTGATTGTTATCGTATATTTTTAAAGTAGTTCCATTTGATTATTAGTAGTTTTAATCTCTTACTGTTCCTTAATTTAGAAATGATATTTTATCATGGGCATTCATTGTGGATGGACAGGAAGAAACATTCTATTTAGGTTTTGTGCTGTCTGGGGTTACAGGCATCCACCTGGAGTCTTGGAATATGTATCCTAAGGATGAGGAGCGTCAGCTGTCCCAAGGTCTTTCCTGCCAGAAAAGCAGGACGGATGTGGCTCAGTTACAAGCCATGGCGTCAGGATAGAAGGGAGAGCTCAGGGCTCAGCTACTGGAGTGAGGGGTTTTATAGATATCTACCACTTCTGGTAACTGGTTACACTCTCATATCTCCTCCATACTGTGTCTGAATATCATGACAAGCCCCTGTTTCTGCACCCCATGCTGGTTCTCACAGCCATCAGCGCCATAGTTTGCTCACCAGGGATGCTCTTCTTGCTCACATTTTTTTTTTTTTTCACAATAACTGTGGTTCATCCATCTCATCTCTAGTGTGGCCAGACCCTGGGGGCCAGCTGCATTTGTGGGCATTTTCCATTATAGCATTGACAATAGAGGCCGGCCAGCCACTCTCCACGAGGAAGTGCTTGATTACAGCCTGCAGCACAGTGTCAGGTCTGATCACCCTCCCCAGTGGGTCAGTCTTGTGTTCTTCACTCATTTCCTCCAGTTTTGGAAGGTTGAGGTTGACACTGCAGATTGCACATGTGTATTCCTTCAGCCGCTGGATATCTCACGTTTGCTCTGCCAGCTGATGCAGTGCATGCTCTTCAGCTCTGTCTGCAATGCATGTCTGCTGCTGCACTAGGGAGCGCAGGTGCTTAATGCAGTTGTGGTTTCGTAGCTCATCTTTGGGCATCTCAAGGCTGTCCTGGCTCCTCCAAGACTCCATTGCAAATAGGACGAATGAGGTTTTCATCAACACCCTCCTCTGGAAACGGGTTACATCATACCTCATGCCTCATCTCTGAGACCCAGGTCCTTCTAAGTGATGGGGCCAGGTTCCCTTTTACAAGGTTCCAGCGCCCTGATGCCTCCACTCAGTGCCACTCAGGAGATGCTATGAGGATCCCATCTTGTTGGCTATTCCCTGACTGAGTCATTCTTTGTAGTGATGAGTTTTATGGCTGAGGTATATGTCCCCAATTAGGAGCACCCTCCCTGGATGTGGAGCCTGGGTTCTCCTGGTCAAGGGTCTTGGCTAGAGCTGAGACCAGGCAGCTGCAGGGTAGGGTGGGAGTTGGGTCTCAGTCTTGCCCTGTAGAGGAAGAGAAGGATGGGGTTGAAGATTGTGAGCACTCTTGGCTGGCTGTCTTGGACTAACCCTGTAATAACCCTTGCTATATTGGTATACATTATGTGTTGCTGTGCATGGACAACTGTCCAGTGTAATGTCATTTTCCTTTTTCCCTTACTATTTGTGAATCTGACGTTGGATCTTGTGAGATCTTTGAGTGTACTCATTAAAAGCCCATTTCTAATTTCTTCTAAATTAGTTTGGAACTTTGTATTTGGTACTGCATTACGCTGCCCCCTAGTGGTTTTTTACATCAGTTACCAGGCAATGGCCTTTGCCAGGTTTCTGATAAATACAAATTCCACCAAAAAAGAGGTTTATTCTTAGGCTCTAAGGTCATGTGCTCTTTCTGATTTTTGTTGCCAGCCCTGTATGTGCTCAGTAATAAAATGTAACTCAGAACTAAAAAAAAACGTTGGCACCTGTCTGCAAAATCTCTTATGCAGAGACTGCCTGCGTGATTCAGCTCATGTGATAAAGCTGTACAAGATGCTAGACTTATTTTATTCCACGTGTATCATTGTTTTGCCTGAATTTTATATGTGTACCATGTGTGTGCCCGGTGCGGGAAGTCAAAAAAGAGGGCATCAGATCCCCTGGAACTGGAGCCACCTTGCAGTAACAAGGCTCGAAACCACTGAGCCGTTGGGACAGCCTCATACAAGATGTGGGGACATGGAGTCTAGAAACAGGCTAGTTCAAGCCCCTGGAGTTTTTGTTTAAATTTTGTCGTGAAAGCTTTGTCATCTGTTTTCTGAAGCCATGGCCATCAGCAAGACCGGCCGAGGTACAAGCCCAGTCTCTTCAGTGGCTTTGAAGCCTCACTGTCCTTCCCGCTCTCTGCAGCCTCCTCCCCTTGTCCAGCCCTTAACCTGCAGCTCTTCGTTGTTTAGATTTCCTAATAGGGGCGGTAGACACTCATTCTTGTGCAGTATGCCCCCCACAAGAACAGTTCACTTATGAACCAAGTCCTGGCTTTTTCTTTTTTTAAGTAGTGATCTTATTCCTTGAGAAATTTACACAACGTATTTTGATCATATTCACCCTCCTCTCCCCCTGTTTTGTTTTTCGTTTTTTAAGACAAATTTGCTAGGAATCCTGGGCTAACCTCATTTATTCCTGGTAGCTTAGGCTAGCCTTAAATTTTCCTGGCATCTCAGACTAGCCTTTGAACTCACAATGATCCTCCTGCCTCACCTCTAGTGCTAGGATTGCAGATAGGTGCTGTCTTGCTCAACTAAATTAAGACATTTTAAGTACATCTCAAATACTTACATGGTTGAAATCACAAGCTTTAAAAAGTATCATAGGGTAATGGTTTAAAATAAAGTTAATTAGTAATTTTTTTCATTTGGTACTTGAACCCAGGGCCTTATACATGAGAGAAAAATGCTCTGCCAGTGACCTACATCCCCTGAACTCATTATAACTTTCTTTCTTTCTTTCTTTCTTTTTTTTTTTCGAGACAGGGTTTCTCTGTGTAGCTTTGCGCCTTTCCTGGAACTCACTTGGTAGCCCAGGCTGGCCTCAGACTCACAGAGATCCGCCTGGCTCTGCCTCCTGAGTGCTGGGATTAAAGGCATGCGCCACAACCGCCCGGCAACTTTCTTTTTTTTAAAGATTTATTTATTTATTATGTACACAGTAGAGGGCGCCAGATCTCATTACAGATGGTTGTGAGCCACCATGTGGGTGCTGGGAATTGAACTCAGGACCTCTGGAAGAGCAATCGGTGCTCTTAACCTCTGAGCCATCTCTCCAGCCCCCTCATTATAACTTTCAAAGTGTCATTTGCTAAATTTTGTCAACATGTCTACAAATAAAGCTCAAAACATTTTTCCCTTGAAGGTGGGGGAAAAAAACCCAAGCACCTTAATATAAGTAAAAGCAATCTTAAAATGTTAAACGGTTTTCAAAAATAGTCTTTATCCCCCCCTTGTGCAAAAAACGCAAGAAACATCACATTTAGTTCAAGATGACCATCATTTCTGGAGTCTGACTTTCTCCTTGATTGATTGATTGAATTTTGAGATAGGGTCTCATTTATGTAGCCCTGTCTAGCCCGGATCTTGCTATGTACATCAGGTTGGCTTCAAAACTTTTGATTACGTCCCTCCCTCTGCACCCTAGAGCTGAAATGACAGATATGTGTGCCACCAAGACTAGCTAATAATTGGTGAATGCTGCTTTTTGACTGGCTGATTTTTTTTTTGGTGGAGTTGGGGATTGAACCCTGTGTCTTGGCATACTTGGCAAGCAGCTGTGTTGATGAATCAACATCACGGCCCTTAGAGCCTCTTTTGAATGCAGAACAACTTTTCACGAGAGGTTAGAAATGTCTGTGCTCTTTAATCCACACGTCACAGAACGTGGAGGTGGAATGAGAAGCTGTTTGCTCTAGTATGTGTTACATTTTTGCACATGAGTATTTGACTTGCATGTATGTGTGTGTCCTTTGTGTCTGCCTGGTGCCTCTGGAGGTCCGAAGAGGGTGTTGGATGCCCTGGAACTGGAGTTATAGATAGTTGTGAGCTGCTGGCAACTGAAACGGAGTCTTCTGGAAGGGCAGTAAATGCCCAGCCATCTTTCTGGCCCCTGGAGTACATATTTTAATAGTAGAGCATGAGAAGCCACTTGAGCCACTCTTAGGGGTATGGTTAACACTTTGTAGTAAGTATAGCTATCTAAAGTTTTAACTAACTAAAATGAAACAAGTTAGACATTCAGTTTCCTGGTCACAGTGGTCCCATGAGGTTAGTGGTCTCCATGATGGACAATACAACTATGAAATATTGATAAGGCAGGAAATTCTTGGGTGCAAAGGCTGTTTGTTAAGCACTGAGTTCTCCAGTGTTAACATGCTGGACTGGGGCTGTAGAGGACCTCCATCGGCCCAGGGCAGGTTGGGGATTCTGCACTTCTGGCAGCTTCCAGCTATTGGCATTGCGGTCTAAGGATGGTTTCTCAAGGTTCCTAGGTATCTTCTCCAGCAGGAAAGGTATGCCTGTTGCAGGCACCAGCTTTGCAGCCTTAGCCAGGCTCACTGATAAAGAGTAGAAGCACAAGGTGTCTCTTTTCTGTGTGAGCTGTCCTCGGATGGTGCCACAGGTCTGGGAGGATCAGTTTACCTTGTGTGTGTCATGCCCGGCCAGCCCTGCAAGCAGTTCTCACGGGTGGTGTTTGAACCTGCCTTTTGACAAAGACGTTTATAATTTTCTTTATCTTAGTATCTATTATGGGGTGACGGTCTGTATGTGTGTTTGCTGTTTTTAAAGTGAAGCTGTGTTTTAATGATAAATGGGCTGAGTCAGATTGAAAATCACAGGTTAGACGGGGCTGTGTCTTTGTTGCTAAATTAGCATCTCCCTTTTGGGTTTATTAATGGCTTCTTTGTAATTACAAATAAGGGTGGTCTGTTTAAATTATGCCTTGCAGCTTAGTGTAGGAGAGCTGTGAACACAGAGGTCTTAAATGTAATTATCTGTTGGTATGTGTGTGTGTTATTAAAATGGGATATTTGCTGATTTGGATTCAAACTGTCTCCAGTGCCCTATTATAGGCCTCACCAAGAACAGTCATGAAGACTCCTGGGTCTGAAGGCCAGGGAATGGCCAGGGTGGGTATTTGGTAGAGGCGGTAGGTGGCTTCTTCAGTGGAAAAGAGACAGGCTGTGTGGCCCCACTGACCTGGATTCAGTTCTTCCACCTTTTATTTACATGACTGCCTCCAAGTTCCTTTACTTCTGTGCGTGTGTGCGTGCGTGCGTTTGGCAGGGAGTGTGTGTATTGATGCCAGAGGATAACTGTGTATGGTTCGTGAGGAGGTCTCTCTCCTGTTTCTTGAGACAGGGTCTCACTGGGAGCTCACTGAGTATGCTAGATTGGCTGACTAGCCAGAGACCCCCTTCCTGTCTCCCCCTGGGATTACAGACCACGCCACCACAGCTGGCTTTTTTTTTTTTTTTTTTTTTTTAAATCTGGGTGCTGAGGATGGAACTCAGGTCCTCAGGCTTCCGTGGCAAGCACTTGACTGACTGCGCTCAGGCTCCTTCCTGGCTGCAGTCTCCTTTCTGCACAGCCCATTTGATACCCTGAATCAGTTCATGCACGGTCTGACGAGTAGCTCCCAGCAGCCTTAGAGAGGCGGGTTGTGTGTTGCTAAAACAAGCAAAGGGAGGGTGAATGGCCAGCTCACGGCACGTGGCAGGGCATAGGTGTGAGGCCCTGTGTTCAGACTGTACAATCTAGGAGACATCGTTGTTTTGCCTTGAGACAGAGTCTCATGTAGTTAAGACTGGTCTCAAATTTGCTGTATAGCAGAGGCTGGCCTTGAACTCCTGATCTCTTGCCTCTACTTCCCAAGTGCTAGAATTATAGGTGTGCACAACCATGCCTTGTGATGTGTTGTTTAATAAAACCCATTTTTTGGAGAAATTGTGCAGCCAGTGACTTCTATGACATTCATGGCGTGCAGCCGTCTCTCACACACCAAAAGGCCCATTGAGAGTCGCTCTCCAGGCAGCTACTGTCCTCGGCTTCTTATGCAAATAGAATCATGCGGTTCTTCCTTGTGCGTGAGCTTTTACTTACCATTGAAAGTCCATCTGTGTTGTAGCATGTAGTCACGTCATTCCTTCTTACGTAGTAGTGTGTGAGAAGAGTAGGAGTACTTGTGTGTCCGGCCATTAGTTGTGCACACTTGGGGAATTTCCACTAGTTTGTTCCTAGATATAATGTATATAATGCTTTTAGGAACATCATTTCTATACACGTGTGTGTGTGTGTGTGTGTGTGTGTGTGTGTGAGAGAGAGAGAGAGAGAGAGAGAGAGAGAGAGAGAGAGAGTATGTGCATGTGGTGTGTGTGTGTCTGTCTGTCTGTGTATGTTGTGTTGTGTGTGTGTGTATGTCTGTGTATGCTGTGTTGTGTATATGTGTGTGTATGTGTGTTTCAGTTCTTTTGGGTTCCAGGCTAATCTTAGTGCTCTTATGAGGAGAATCAGGCAGACCGTTCTGGTCTGGTTGTAGCTGCCGCACAGCTGTGCAGTGAGTGTTTTGACAGGGTCATTATGGAGGCCACTTCCTTTGCAGTGGGCATTGAGCAACCTTTGTACGAGCATTATCTCATCCAGTCCTCACAGTCTGCAAGGGTCAGGATCTTGAGCCCCATCTGAGAGCGGAGGCAGCCGCCCCACTGTGTGATTGTTCTAGATCACAGCTTAAAGACGAGCGAGCGGGCGGGGAGCTGTTTCGGAGCCAGGCATGTGTGATGCCTGCACAGTGCGCAGCACCGTGGTGAGCAGGTGCACTAAGTTTACAGGAGTTCTGAGAGGTCTTAGCTGGAGATCTGGGGGCGGGGCTTGTTTGCTTTCTTTTGATGTCGTTTAACTTTTTGGGGACAGTCTCACGGGTCCCAGCTGACCTCAGAGTTAACACACATCCCAGCCTAGTCTTAGATGTCTGATCTTCTTGCCTTAGCCTGCCAAGTACTGGGATTACAAGCCTGAACCCTCATGGCCAGCTCTAGAAATCTGGTTTTGGAATCTAAGTTAATAGCGTTTTTCCCCCCAATATATGTAATTTTATTTATTTTTAACGTATGTGTCTGTGCACATGCTCTCGGTGACCAGAAGAGGGCATCGGGTCTCCTGTAGCTGAAGTTGTAGGAGGTTGTGAATCCTCCATGAGGATTCTGGGAACTGAATTGTCTCCTTTGAAGAAACAGAAGTACTCTTAACTGCTGAGCCTCTAACCATTTTTAAAAAGTGTGGTTCTGTTAAAGCTTAGTGATTGTGCCCCTAGTGTGTCCTCACACCTCCTTGTCATCTTGTCCCTGAGGTAAATATAGGTTGGGTTAAGAAACAAAAACTTGAGCCAGGTGATGATGGCCCATGCTTTAATCCCAGCACTTGGGAGGCAGAGGCAGGCAGATCTCTGAGTTCAAGGTCAGCCTGGTCTGCAGAGTGAGTTCAGGACAGCCAGGGCTACATAGGGAAATCCTGTCTCAGAAAAAAAAAAAAAAAAAAACAAAAACAAACCAAACAAAAAAACAACCCAAAAATAAAAAAACAGAAACTTCATAAGTGGTGTGCCTCAGTAGGTGATCAGAAATGCCCATTATTTATGCTAGAGATCTGTCAGGAATTCCTCTCTAACATTATTATAAGAAATAGGTCTTGCTGGCTTGTTCAGGCTGCCTTTGAAGACTGCGCCTCACGTGGCCAGCTGCCGACTCCCATGTGTCCCTTTATACATTCTCTGCTCCTTTAAGAAAACATGGCGTTGGTCCTTTGGCCACACGTGCAGTTTTGCAGGAAGGGTGTTACTGTGGACTCTTCAGAAAGGAACACCCCACAAAGGTCACCATGGCAAAATTGGAAGAGTCTACACGGTCACCTGGTATGCAGTTGACATTGCTGTCAACAAACCAAGTTAAGGGCAAGATTGTGGCCCAGAGAATTAATATGCAAATTGAGCACATGAAGGAGTCAGAGTTGGAGTGCTTCCAGAGCATGGCGGGAGGAAGAAGGAAGGGAGGAGAGGTGCCTGGTTTAGCTGCAGCAGCTCCCTCCGCCCAGGCCAGGAGAAGACCCGTGACGGTGGAAGCCGTGTTCCCTGTGAACCAGTGACTGAGAGACACAGGAGAAGGAGCTCCAGACTGTGCCTGTGTTTTTCTTATTAAACGGAGCTGGTTTGTCCCCGCCCCCCCAAATCATCATAGAATGAAAGATAGTTGGAGTCGGTTTTTACCTTGTCTGTATGGGGGCAGTGTATGTTGATTTATTTGACAAGAGTTTCAGAATTGTATCTTGCCAGCAGAGGTTTTATTTTTGAGACAGTCTCATTTTATAGCCCACCTAGAACCCTCAGATGTCTTGCTGCCTCAGCCTCCTGAGTCCTGGGAGTTTGTGAGGTGCTGTGCCCTGCATGTGAGCAGAGCTTTAACAATACTTTGTGACTAAGACTGGTTTCCATGGGTTGTAGGAAGGGAATCACAAGCGTCCCAGCCAGAGGAAGGTGGGCTGTGGCCGCAGGCTGCTACAAGCCCTTCTCCTGAGGATTGCAGTTGATTTCCTAATGATGAACATGAAAATGCCATAGGGATGCTTCATGCCCAGAGCTATGGTCCCCACTGAATGGATGGTGTCATGGGGTTTCCACGCCAGTGTCAGACCTGTTAAGGACCTTGATGACTCAATTTGTGATCCTCCTCTTCCCCTTTTATTTTATTTTGAGGATCTGAGTATGTGGCCCCGGCTGTCCTTGAATTGTTGGTTCTGATTTTTGCCTCCCTCCCAAGGACTGGGATTGGGAGGTCACCATCCCCGATCCGCCCTCCTCCGCTCTCTTCTTCCTTCTCACCAGCATCTTCTCTCTCCCCTCTCCTCCTCATCTCCTTTGTAGTCACCCTAACACGCATGGAAGACTCAGTGTGTGGAACGCTCACATCACATCCTGTAGTCAGATTCAGATACAGCTGTGATAAAGGTGAGCCGTGGTTCTGAGTTCGAGGCCAGCCTAGCCTGGTCTACAGAGCTAGTTCTAGGATAGCCAGGACTGCACTAAGAAACCCTGTCTTGAAAAACCAAATAAATAAATAAATAAAATTAAAAAAGGTGAGCCATGGAAAGTCTTTGGCCTCAGGTTTCCTAACTATGAAAGAGGGACAGGCACAGCTAACCCAGGGAGCATGGCATTCATTCAGAGTCCCTGTAAAAGCCCTCAGTGTGGTGTTCTGCTCAATGCCTCCCTCCCAGTCTTTGCGGCCTTGTGGCCCATTCCTTTGGGCAGATGTGTATTTTCAAGGCTCCCAAGCAGTAGACTAATTTCAACATGCTCATGTAGAGAACGTGTTATTAAACAGTGTACTCCCTAGCATCCTGAACACACCTTACGAGTTCATGCTCTTGGACCAGAACATGCTGTTCCCTCCACATAGAATGCCTTTCTGCTGGACTAGTTTGTCCTCCTTGAGCCAGGAGTTTCTGAGGGCTTGTGGGAGGAGGTGCCTCCTGTGGTTGGTCCTTGCCTCCCTCCACTCCATCTTCTTCCTGTTAACACTAGAGTCTGTTCTCTCCGCTCATTTTATGTACCTGCTCTTCCGCCGTCAGTCTGCCTGCTACAGCCAATCACTGAGCCGATTCCTGCTCAGTCTTTGGACCTACCTGCTGGTCCCTTTCCCTGGACAGCTCTTCAGACTTCCTTATGATTAATTCTTTCCACTTTCATATCCGTAGCATTCTTGGTACTTGGTGGCCATGCATATCATCGCAGCTCTTGGGAAGGAGGCAGAAGCAGGAACATAGTTCAAGGCCAGCCTGGGATACAGATTCAAATCCTGCCTCAAAATAAAATACAGATGCCAGGAGAGAGCAAGAGAGAGCCGCACTGCTTTCTATGTTAAAGCCTTCCTTCGCTCTGAGGGAACAACATTTGCTGCATGTCCCTCAGTGTTTCAGCAGGGTCTGCCATCTGGTTGGTACCGGGAGAGTGTATGTCGAATGAATGAGCTTTGTGTTTTCCTCTGTTACTGCACTTAGGCTGGGTTAGAATAATTTGCTTACACTTCCCACCACCCCACTGACTGGAACTGCCTCAGGGGAACGACTCAAGAGGTGTTTATCTTGCAGTGTATGGCTGTTGTGGAGCGATGATTCTTGACTATAAAGATGGACGTTTGGCTGTGGAAGGTGCATCTGAAACTCTCGATCTTTGCATGGAGGCAGCCTGCCTGCAGGTGTCCTTCTGACGTCACCAGTAGACGTGCCAGTGGGAACAGGCTGTGGTTGGTCTGACGTTTCCAAGGCTGGTCTCTGAAGTCCTGCACTGCCATGGGGGACTTGCTTCATTTGTGACTGCTGTTGGCCCTCTGAGATGGATGTGGGGAAAGGCATAGCATATGCCACGCTCAAGAGCTGTACTCAGGTTTAGGGCTTTAAAGCTGACCTCTTGCACCCTGGAGAGAGGGCTCAGTTATAACTGAAGGCAGGTCCTGCTCTTCCATAGGCCCTGCCTTCAGTTCCTAGCACCCACACAGTGGCTGGCAAAGGTCTGTAACTCCAGTTCCAGGGAATCTTATACCCTCTTCTAGCCTCCATGGGCATGCACAGGCATACATTTGATGCACAGATATGCATGTAGACAAAACACTTTACTATGCATAAAAATAATATAAATAAATCTTTTTTAAAAGTTTAAGGAGAAAAAAAAAAGGAAAGAAAACCCAAAACCTCAAACTAGCTTTTTGGCATTCAACTTGTCTCCTGTGCTGTACCCACGATGGGCTCCAAATTTAGATCTTTGTCCCAGGGTCCCACAAACCAGGTAGCACATTCTTCTTTTGCAAACAGCTCAGCCTGTTGACAAGACTCCCTGGTGACAGCACACTTCTGAAAACCTGCCCTGGGTTGCAAGGCCAGGAATCCAAAACTACACAAAGAAGCAAGGACAGAGCTCTCTGTCGCTTCTTTATCTAAGTCTATGATAAGTTTGGAAGAAAGAGAGAGAGAAAAAAGAACTCTGCTGAGCAAGTTCTCTGTCCCTGAGGTGGTGCCGACCTGTACCAGCTCCCCTTATTGTCAAGAATGTATGCTGTTTCAATGGGTGCCTTTTGATTGGCCACCACTGGCAGGTCAATTTAGCGTTAATTTCCTACATGGACTGCGTATGTGAACAAGTTACTTCTCTGTTCCTTTCCATAGCCCTGCTCTTGGTCATTCCCGGTTCCCCTGATTGCAGGAGTCCCTTACACACTAAAACATGCAGAATCTCAAGTCCCTTTCTATAAAGTGGTATAATGTTCATGGAACTTGGGTAGATCTTCACGTACTTCCAGTTATCTCTAGGTTCCTTATAACACCTAATATAATAGAAATGGTACGTAAGTAGTTACATTATTTAGCGAATAATTACTCAAAAAGGCTGTACATGTTTTGTACAGACAAGTTTGTTTTGTCTTGTCTTGCTTTTTTGTGCTGAGATAGTATCTCACTGTAGAGTACAAACTACCCTTGAAATGTTGATCCACCCGTTCTCACTGTCCCAGAGCCAGGAGGCAGGGGTTTTGTTATTGTTTGGTATTGTTTGGTGTGTCTTAAGTGTTTAAAGGTTATTTATATTTTTATTCATGTGTATGGCTGTCCGTGAGTGTATGCATGTATGTCATATGTGTGCAGGAGCTTACGGAGGCCCTGGGTTCCCTGAACTGGAGTTTATAGGCAGTTGTGAGCCACTGTATGTGAGTTCTGGAGATCAGACTCAGGGCTCTGAACCACTGAACCATCTTTCTAGCTCCTAAAACTATTTTTAGACCATAGGATCTGTGGATAAGGAAGGCTAGCAGGACTTAGTAAGTTACAACTAATTACCAAATAATTTTACGTGGCCGCCGGAAGGAGTACGTACGTACCCCGGTGCCGTCCTCCTTGTGTGGGAGAGAGGGAGGAAAGAAAAGCTGTTGAAGTGCTGTGAGTCCAGACTCTCTTTGTGCCTCACAAGTAGTGCTTTTCAGAGCGCTTGGCGTCCCTGCTGTATGGCTGTGTCACTGTGAGATGACAACAGGATTTGCTGGGAATGTGGGCCACTATTGTATCCGCCTTACGTAACCACGTGGAGTGCTGGAAATGGGTGAGCAGCCTGGGAGGTAGGCAGTGGCCAGCCCTGACTCTGCGGAGCCATGAAGGCCGCTCAGCTATTCCAGAGGGTGTGGATCCAGACATTTAAAAAGTTGGAGAGATGGAAAGGCCATGTGAGTTCTTCAGCTTTCGCCTCCCTTTCCCATGCTTTCTCTGCCGGAGGGGAGGGGGACAAGCCCTTCACACAGTGGCACAGTGACTCCTTTATCCTCGGATTTATTTGTGTCTTGGCAGCTTTCAGGGACAAATTGTGAGATTGCATGCAGAATGTGGCTTGCAGTCAATGGTAGAATTTTAAATACTTGTCTTATTTTGAGCAGACCTGGGTGAAATTGATAGCCGCTCACTGGGTTTGTGAGTCAGACTGTTGATTCCTAGGTGTTGGCAATTTCGGCGAGCTTGGCTTCTTGGGTACAGATTAAAGAATATTGTGTTTGGGATCAAACATTTGACCTTCTTACCCTGTAGAAGCCGATATTCCGATGATGGGGCTTCCACATTACAGGAGAGATTTCTGACATTAGCTTTAGTACACAGGGCACTGTAACATAGATATTTGCTGTGGCTCGGACTGTGATGAAGTGTATCCTTAAAGCAGCTTGGGGTGAATTTTTGTTTTTAGTGGTCTCTCTCCCTGGGAATCAGCAGTATATAGACTCGGAGCTTAAAAGTTGGCTCTTCAGGGTCACTACAGGCAGTCACAACTTAGTTATCTGCCTGTGGCTGGTTTTAAATGTTTCCTTTTGTGTGTATTGGGAGACAGAGCACACATGTGTATTAAAGGGCCTTATATAGAGAGCCCAGGGGTCAGTTTTGGGTGTCATTCTTCAGGAGCTGGTTTTGAGACAGGGTCTCATAGAGCCTAGTGCTTGCCAAGTCTGCTAGACTGGCTAGCCAACGGGTCCCCTCCTGTCTTCCCCTCCCCAGGGCTGGGATGACTGGGTGTTTTTACCTAGGCACTAGGGACTGAACTCAGGTCCTCATGTTAATGGCAAGTACTTCTACCCACGGAAGTACCTTCCCAGCCCTAAAGGATAGTTATCTGTTTGATCAAGGTTTTCCCGAGAAAATGAGCTCCATAAAAGGCCTAAAAATAACAGCATGAAGAACTGTTTTCCTTTAGTGTCTAAATAACCTGTACACAGAGCTTCCTATTTGCAATAGTCCACATAGCTCCTACCTATCCATGGAATGGCTTCTAGGAATGACTTGTTCTCATATGGAGGACGTTACCATTAGTGTGCCTTTTATGGGAAGTACAGTGATCCGAGAAGATCATAGAAAGCATGAGGAAGCCACTTCAGGCGGCTGAAATCTCATCCCCAAGGTTGAAAACGTGTCCAGGGCCCATAGGTGGAGTCCCGATCTCTGAGGAGATTGGAGTCGTCGGTCCTTCTGTGACATTTCCTGTTCAAGATTCTGTGCCACCTTCCTGTTCCTAATAAAGTTGCTTTTTAACCTTTAAAAAAGGAACGAAAGGCGCTGGGGGGTCTGGCGCATCTGGGCTCTCCCACACGATGCCTGTCTCCGGCTGTACCCATTGCACCTGTCCTGCTTTTTGTCCTTGTACCCCTCACACTGATGGCACTGTCCCCACCTGCCTTCCCCCCAGCAGGAGTTATTATGCTCTATCCTTTTCCCCTTGCAAAACTGAAATCATATTAAAGCTTCTGGAACTAGACACTGCCTTGGATGTTAGGTCCTCAGCCGGAAGTCAAGTGCCCCTTGATGACCGACCCCTTGAACTTAGGAGATGATTGGTACCTCCAAACTGCTTGAACATTGAAAGCATGATGCACAACAGTACCACGAGTTCATTGCACTCTCCCATCCCCACCACGGGGCAAACCTCAGCTCCCCCGTGTCCCATCTCTGCCTCCCTCCCAGGCTGCTCCATCTTCGGTTTATATGCTTCCGTCCTTTGCTTTTCCTTTGCACTTTTACCGTATATGGCATACCTACACACGCACGTTTATCAGTGAACAAACCACGAGGGTTGTTAGCATTTTTAAATAAGTTACTATTTGTCTGTGTATGTGTGTGGGCCTGAAGGCCAGGGCATGACTTGTGGCGTCTGTTTTCTCCTTCAGCCGTTATGGGCGTCCAGGGAGTGAACTCAGGTACCAGATTAAGCTATTTCAGTAGCCCTCATGGCTTCCTGGGGGAGGGAGAGTCGGTTTTCTTCAGAGCTGTGGCCTCTGAGAGGCTGTGCGTGCACTCGTCCTGTATCCATGCACACACTGGTCACTGAATGGGCTCAGTGGGTTAAGTTAAAAAAAAAAAAGTGCATGAAGTTGGAAGGGGAAAGTCGGGTGGGAAATAGGGGGCAAAAAGAGGAGGATTTGATCAAAATGCATGCATTGGATGCATGTATGAAGTTCTAAGTAAGTTTTAAACACATGTTTAATGTTACGTTAAACTCCTAACATTCATCATTTTAACCATTTCTAAGTTCAGTAGTGTTACAGATGTTCACATTGTAAGGAGGCATGGTTTGTTTTTCAAACTTCGTGTGAGATCGTCCTGGAGTGCTCCCCCTTGAACTGTGTTGGAAGTGTCTGTGTTGCGCGGTGTGTTTGGGGCCTGCTCCTTTCCGCTGTGTACCTTGTGTGTGTCCATTCTGTCCTGGAGGCCATTTGCAGGTGGCAGCGGGTTAGTTCTACTCCGGCCCAGCGAAAACTGAAGGTGGCAACGACGTCTGTGTCTGTGGAGAGGGAGTTTCTACTTTCGTTTCTCTCGAGAAGACTTACGATTGAGATTGTGTTAAAATAGGGAAATTCACCGGCAGCTGCTGAAAGATGGTCTTAGACGTAGTGAACTTCCAGAGTAGGACAGTGAAGCACATCTAGAAAGCTGGACCACAGACATCTCAGGTGCCAGATTGCCTACCCACCTCAGGGGTGGAGGTGGAGGTGGGAGTGTGGCTCAGTGAGAGGGCGTTTGCTGCTCATATTCCCTAGAACCTGCAAACAGCACCTGTATCTGTTACTTTTCTGTTGCTGTGATACAACCCCGTGAGGAGGGCAGTTTGCAGAAGAAAGAGTTTATTTAGGCTGATGGTTCCAGAGGGGTGAGAGTCCATGTCAGCCAAGCGGCAGGCATGGCCGCTGGAGGAGCTGGCTGCGAGTTCACATCTTGACTCTCACAAAGCAGAGAATAGCCAGAAATGGCACTAATTTGTATGATTTGTATGATGCCTGCCTCCAGTGACATCCTAGACCAACTGGGGACCAAGTCTCCAAATATCAGAGCCTATGGAAATAGTTCTCATTCAAACCACCGGGACAGCCAGAGAACTGTTGAATTTAATAGGAGTTGCCTTTAAAAACATTTACAAGTAATAGAAATTGTTGTCTTAGTCATAGTCATAGAATGGAGAATAGATAGTGCATCTATCTCTTGGTTTATTGGAAAGAAAAAAGCGACCACCTGTTTTGTATGCGTGACATTGTGTTCTAGGAAACTGTGTGACAAAGGTGAGTCAGACATCAAAAGCTCACTTGAAAATCTTTCACCATCATCATCATCACCATCATCATTATTACTATCATCATCATCACCATCATCGTTATTGAGACAGACGAGTCTCACTGTGCAGCCCTACCTGGCCTGGGGCTCACTATCTACAGTAGGCTGGTCTTGAACTCCACCTGCCTCTGTCACCCAGGTGCTGGGATTTCAGGCGTGCTCTACATGCATGGATTTTTTTACTGAACCATTTAAAAAGATATGTATCAATTAATATACTTATAGAGACATTACCTTCCTTTCTTCCTTCTTCCCTTCCTTCTTTTCTTTTCGTGACAGAGTCTCACTCTGTAGACCTGGCTGGTCTGGAACTCACAGAGATCTGCCTGCCTCTGCCTCACGAGTGCTGTGACTAAAGGCGTGCGCCATCATGACTGGCCAGCAGTCATTTATTAAAATAGAAAAACTGGGCTGGGGGTGTAACTCAGTGATAGAACATGTACCTCATACATGCAAGACTCTGGGTTTGACCCCAGCATGGCAAAAGAAAAGAAGAGCCCTTCCTAAAGAAACTCCAAACAGAAACAAAATAAAAACAGTGGTTGGTCATGGGAAACAGACAGTTTACGGGGTGGGGGTGTGGGGGGGAGGCTGGGTTCCATAATTTCTCCATCTGAATCCGTTCGGAATGTTTGTGTATTGCTTTGAATGGATGCATGCACCTTCTTCACTTCAGCACCCCGCCACCCGCCCCCACACACACCACCCAGGCCCACGCACACCAATAGTCAAGACTCTTCCTGCTTCTCCTACACCCTTGTATCTTTTTTGATCCTAGATATAATGTGAATTGTCGTTTTTTTAATCTTTGAGAATTCTGATCTCTTGGAGCCAGATGGTATTTGCCGTGGGAATGTCCCAGAATCGAGCACACGGGGAGGGAGAGTCGCAATTGCCTCTCAGTCTGTGTAATCAGTTAAGTCACAGCAGTTGGCTGCTTCATGTTGCTTCTGTGCCCACAGAATTGAGGTTTCCTAACTCTGCTTGCAGAGGGAGTGGGTCATCTGGTCCAGCGTATCAGTTGGCATCGTCGTCTCTAGCGCTGAGTGTCTCTCTCCCAGTCTTAAGAGTTTGTGAACAGGGAGAAAACCCCACATTATCTGAATAGTTTTCAGGACCTCTTTCTATTATAAGTTCGAATTAGCCCCCTGTAGCTTCTCCCTCCTGGCCCTCTGTGGGACACCTCCTACCCGTCAGGCCTTGTGCTGTTTCTGAGTTGTGTCTTCTGGCTGCTTCTTCTGTAATTGTCTTCTTCAGCTGCGTATAGTGTGAGATGCTAACCCGTCGTTTGTGTCACTTTGGTTCTTTTCACTTCCAAAAGTCGTATTTTAGATTTGTTTGCTTGGTTCTTTTGATGGGCTATTGTTCATTGATAACTGTACTTTGGAGCTTGTCCTGGAACTCACTTGGTAGCCCAGGCTGGCCTCGAACTCACAGAGATCCGCCTGCCTTTGCCTCCCGAGTGCTGGGATTAAAGGCGTGCGCCACCACCGCCCGGCCCAATAACTATACTTTCAGTGAGGTGTTCTAATTTCTTAAAACACGAACTATGGTTTGTATACTCCTTTGGTTTGTTGTGGATGTTTCTAATACAGCCATTGAGCCTCAGGTTGTTTCTTATAACTCTCACTTTGTGTGTGTGTGTGTGTTGTGTGTGTGTGTGTGTGTGTGTACACATGCGTGAGTGCATGTGAACTATGAACTCAGGTTTCTTACATATCTGGGAATTCTGTGAAGCCTTCATTTAAACATGTCCCTTGGAGAGAGGAACCTTGCATTTCCTATGTGATGGCATTACCAGCGACACTTTGACATGTTTTGGGAGGATGTACAGTCACTTTCCATAATAGGACTCATTTCTAAACCTGAATGCAGGCCCATTGATAGGAATTCTCCAGAGTGGCAATTTCTAGCTATTTCCACAATATTCATGAGCCGGGCAAGAGTCTCTGGAGTCCTCTGTGGAAGTATTTTTTCCCTCTACGGTGCCCACTCTGCTCTTCCATTCTTTTACATCTTGTACTTTTCTCTGTGTATCTTCTCGTTTCAGTGCTTGCTAGGCTGGCCTGTCTGTAGCTCTGTGCTCTCTTGGCGTCTCTAGCCTTTTTAAAGCTGAACGGCTCATTAGTCTTAAAGTGACGCCACTGTGTTAAAGGTCTCCCTGGATATCTCTTAGACCTGTGTTAGCAGATGAAGTTCCAGTGGTCTGTTTTACACCAGGCGGTGCTGAGAAGAAGCCAGAGATCCTACAGTTCACTCCGTGTGACACATCCTATTGATTACAAGGCCAAGAGGTTCTTTAGGTTTAAGATGTGGAGAGAGAGAGAGAGAGAGAGAGAGAGAGAGAGAGAGAGAGAGAGAGAGAGAGAGAGAGAGAGATGAAATATTTTTTAAATGAAAGTCAGAGGACACTGTTAGGGCTTGGTTCTCTTTTTCCACTCTGTGGGTCCTCGGGATTAGACTGGGCGACAAGCACCCTACTGCTGAGCCATCCCCCAAATAAGACATAATTAAAGAAGTTTCCTAACAATGGTTGTCAAAAGACTCCAGCACTGAACATTTGTTCTGTTCTTAGGACCCCTCCTATGTCTTTCATTTAATGCCTGAGCATCAAGACGGCCATTTCCTAGAAGGTTTTATATGGATATAGCAGCATAGCATTTTGAGCAGAGGCCTGCTTTTTTTTAAGTGTATGGGAAGTGTGAGCTGGATTCACGTCAGAACGTGCGGAGTTAGAGTTTTATTTCTGGCATGGGGTATTTGGTGTGTACTCAAGTTGACATTATTTGTTGCCACCCAGGGCCCAGGCATGGAGGAGGTGATATGGGAGCAGTACACCGTGACCCTGCAGAAGGTGAGTTCTGCACGATCCGTGCTTTCTCTCTCCTCTTGGCTTGCTGCTTTTCAGTTCATGGATCTCGCTCCCTTTGGCCTGCACAGTTTTGTTTTTAATCTCGCTGAGATGGGCAGTGCCTCGTTGGAACTAGCTGGCACTGATTAACTGGTTGGTAAAAGTTGCATGCTTGTGTTCTTGATTATCTTCTGTTTACTGTAGAGCATTTTAGGGGATATTTAATCTGTTCTCTTCTCTCCAGACAGAACAGACTGTAAAAGGGAAGAGGGAATGCAAGCAGCCTGTATTTGTTTGAGAATGTTGAACATTTCCCAACATGCACAACCCCACCACCCTCCTTAGCCTTTCTATTCCACTTTCCCTTCTGATGTTTGAGTTGGGAATTGAATTTCTACAGTCTGGTCTCACATGTTAAGAATGCAAGGAGCCCTTGGTTCAGGCCCCCGAGCGGTACCCTCTCCTCACCCCTTCTGTAATTCTACCTTACAACAGTTGTAGACCCAAAGGAGATTTGAAAAGACTGACTTAGAAATTGGCTCAGTTCCAAATATAGTGTGTATGTGTGTGTGTGTGCCTGTCTGTCTGCTTATGGAGATCAAAAGTAAACCCTAGGTATTTTTTCTTAAGGTGTCTTTTATTTTACTTTTTGAGACGGGATCTCAAAATCATGGGGGCCTGAGATGGATCCCTGGCACCTTTTAAACACCGAGCCTTGGTGGTACATGCTCACAGTTCCAGGCCTGAGAAGGCAGAGACAGGCAGATCCCTGGAGTTTGCTGGCCGACCAGCCAAGTCCACTTAGTAAGCTCCAGGCCTGTGAGAGACATTGTCTCAAAAACCAAGATGGGCCAGGCGGTGATGGTGCACGCCTTTAATCCCAACACTCAGGAGGCAGAGGCAGGCGGATCTCTGTGAGTTCGAGGCTAGCCTGGGCTACTGAGTGAGTTCCAGAAAAGGCACAAAGCTACACAGGGAAACCCTGTCTCAGAAAACAAAAACAAAGAAACAAAAAAACCAAAAACCAAGATGGGTGGTGCCTGAAGAATGACACCTAAGATTGTCCTCTGGCTTCCATGTGCACATGAATGTGCGCGCGTGCACACACACACACACACACACACACACACACACACACACACCCTTCCCCCACAGTGTACACCCACCGCTACCCCACCACACAAAAACGTTTCTCTTTACTCCTCCCTTGGGGTTGAAAATTGAACACTACATATATTTTATTTGTTTTTTAAACTCGCTTCACAGATGTTACCCTTCTTGATTAAGTGAGGAAATACATGCAGCTTCTATACATTACATGATGCATAATTGATGCGTAATAAATACATGTTATTGCCGGTTCTTTCTGTCCTGACAATAAAAGGGTGATGTGCTAGCATACCCTATATGTCGTTTTTTGGTTGGGCTGACTGCTCTAGAACTGCACCTAATCTCCAGTCATGCCCCCCCTTCCTCCGCCACACACAGCCTCATGCTCCAGGCAAGCGGCTAGCCCCCGCCCCATCTGCAGTCAGCTCATGGTCTGCAGTCTCATCCCAGCAACCTGCCCTCCTGTCAACATCCGTGTGCATCAGAGATCATCTTGCTCCAAATCTCTCTAGGTTCTGCCATTTTCTAGACAAAGGGAAACGTCTCCCTTGACCCTCAGAACTTCGTCCCTGGGTCAGAGTCCAGGTGTCCTGATTTCTGTATCAGTTTTCATGGATTCTTCAGTTGAGGCTTGCCCGTTAGCTTCAGACACCCTTCTGACTCTTACTGTGCCCCCTTTACCAGCATATCATACATCCCTTGAGTTATGGTCCCGAGGCTTGGTTTAGAAGATGGAGCCGCCTCTGTCTAAAACCAGGTGCTGGTGATGGGGCTGGCATATCCCAAGCCATGTGGAGACCACCTGGGCTGTTTGTGTTTGTAAGCAGTCTGAATACTGGGCCCCACCAACTTGCCCTTAAATATAGATGTTCTCTTATTCTGAGTGTAGTTTTGTATCATCAACCCTGATTTGGGATTATAATGTCAGTGTTCCTATTGTGTGGTTTAGCCTTTTAAACACCGAAATAAGAGTATTGTTTCCTCGGTTCATTGGTGTGCATCGTTAAATCAGTGATGGATAATAAACCTTTATTTCCCATCTTGTATGCCACTGAGAAGGGTTTAATGCTTTGCTCTTTTTAAATCACAATAGTAGCTTTTTGTTTATTTATCTTTTTACGTTTTTTCATTCACGTGTGTGCATCCATGTACACATGTGCACACTCTCGTACCTTCATGCCACAGCACTGAGGTCAGAGGACGTGGAGGAGTGATTTATTTTCACCATGACTGCAAGTTCCTTTTTCCACTGAGTCCATCCCCCCAGGCTCCTTTTCCCATTGGACTATCTCCCCAGGCCCATAATAGCAGCTTTCTGTTTAGGTTTTATTTTTAAAGGCCATGCAGTTCTTTTTACCCTGGATGAAAATGCATTTGCTACCTTTTCCAACTTGAATTTAAAGATTATACCATCGTGCTATTTGTTTTTTTGAGTAAGGGTCTCATGTAGTCCAGGCTAGCCTCCCAATTTGCCATGTCGTCATGGCTAGCCTTAGATTCCTGACGCTGTTGCCTCCCACCTCCCAAGTGCTGGAATTATAGGCATGTGCCACTTTCAGCTGAAGATACATTTAAAACACATTTTCACAGAGTCAGTTTGTATTGACATTGTTCCAGCTCGGGTCAAACGATCCTGTGAACAGGTCTACCTGGCGTTAGGACAGCACGTTCCTGTTTAGACAGAAGACAGCCTTCCTTCTCCTGCCTCTGGTGATAATGTCAGCCTGGGCTGTCAATCTTTTCCGTCTCCTGCCAGGCTGCTCCCTGTAGATAAGCGGTTTCCCTTTAGGAACCTGTCAGCTGACCACAGTGGGGCTCTATTTTCTTTGTCATTTGTTTCTGTCAGCCCATCTGTCCCCGAGCTGTCGCTGGTTATTGATTTGACCTTTATTTTACTGAGTGCTTGTAATAAATCCTGAAAGCCACTTATGGAAGGATTTTTTCATTTTTTTTCTTCTTCTCTCCTAATTCTAATCAACAGGATTCCAAAAGAGGATTTGGAATCGCAGTGTCGGGAGGTAGAGACAACCCACACTTTGAAAACGGGGAAACGTCCATTGTCATTTCTGATGTGCTCCCAGGTGGACCCGCGGATGGCTTGCTTCAGTAAGTCCCCTTCCCCCTCTCCCCAGCCCCTGCCAGCCCTGCAGGTTGGCACTAGACAGGGTGTTAATGATGGCTGTGTACTTTTATATTACATCTGAAGACTTTAAGAGAGAGTTAGGATCACAGCTAATACATTATGTTTTAACAGTCACCAGACTTTGGGGACCATCCAGACTTGGAGGCAAGAGGGAAATCCCGTGTGTCGACCCTCCCACCCCCATAGGAGGGTAGTTAGAATGCTCACTTCTAGGTGTAGGGACCTTTTTAGCTTTTCTGTGCCCCTCTCTCTACCCCACTCCTTTATTTTGAAGACAGTGTCCGAAGCCTAGGCTGGCCTCCAATTCCCCACACGGATATGGATGACTCTGAATCCCAATTCTCCACTGCCTGCGTGCTGGGTTTGCACACCCAGCTTATGCAGTGCTGGGGGCTGGACCAGGTGCATCATCCATGCTAGAGAAGTATTCCAACTGAGCTGCGTCCTCAGTCCTTGGGAACCCTTTCTGAACGTGCAGCGTATGTCATTGTCACAAAAGAGTTGGGAAAATAACCTAAGGGAAGCACTTATTTATCTTGGCTCACACTTTCAGAGGTTGGTTTCATCTGTCGTGCTTGGGAGAATGTGGTAGAGCAGGAGAGCTAACAGCGTGGCTGCCGGGAAGCAGAGAGGGGAAGATGGAGACAGTACCTGCCCTTCCTGGCTTTCTCCTTCATTTCCTCAAGCACAAGAATGGGGTCACCCACCCTCAGGGTGGGTCTACCCCCTTAATTCTCTTGAAAACATCCCGACGAACACACCTGAGAGTGAGCTTTGCTAATCTTCTCAGTGCTTGTCAGTACCACCAAGTTGACAGAATTGACCACCTCAGTTTCCATGTTTCTCAAGTTTTTCTAAGAGTTTTTTTTAAATACATGTTTTGAAATTTAATTAAGATGTTAGGAATGTGTCTCAGTAATAGAGTACTTAGCATAGATAAGGCCTTGGGTTAATCTTTAGCAGTCCCTCCCCCCAAGTAAAAACCCAACTAACAACCCCCCAACAGAATTTAATAGCAAAAAATTCATGACGGGTTAACTCAAGTTCTCTACCTGCCAGCCTTCTGTTCTGAAGAGGTAACTGCACTTTCAAAGATGGACCCTGTGTCCTGTCAGGGAGATAACGATGTGGCTACATTGGCCAGATCATTCAAAAGTTGAATTTGTGTGAGATTTAAAAATATCTGTGCTCCTATCCTATTAGTTGGTAGTCTTATCATATTAAAAGTTAGTCTTTTATTTAGAGTAATATAAAATTTTAAAATAACTTTGGATGAGCCTAAGTAATAGGATTCTGTGTTCTTAAAGTTTCTTCAAGAATCTGAGGGAAGCTGGGTGGCAGCACATACCTTTAATTGCTGCACCAGGAAGAGGCAGGTGGGTCTCTGTGAGTCTGAGGGCAGCCAGGGCTACACAGAGAAACACCGTTTTCACAAACAGACAGACAGGCATACAAACAAACAAACAAACAACAAACAAACAAACAAACAAACAAGAAGCTGAGGAAGAAGAAGTCAGGCCTGATTGTGCTCATTTATAATCTAAGCATTCGGGAGATGGAACCATACACAGAAGGATCAGTAGTTTAAGGCCTTGGCTTGCTAAATAGTGAATTCAAGGCCAACTTGGGCTACATAAGACCCTTCTCAGAAAAAAAAAAAAAAAAGAATCTGAGGCAAGTTTCAACCTCTTTCCCTCTAACACAGATGAATGTGTGCCTATTTCAGGGACGTACATGTGGTCTTTTTTTAGCTCGCTGTGTACTTCAGCACATAGGACTGTCGTTGAATTCTTCTTGCCTTCCAGACTGCCTCATGACTGGGTGCCTTCTGGTGCGACCCTGTGGTCCGGACAGTTTTTTTTTTTTTTGTTTTTTTTTGTTTTTGGAGACAGGGTTTCTCTGTGTAGCTTTGTGCCTTTTCTGGATCTGCCTGCCTCTGCCTCCCAAGTGCTGGGATTAAAGGCGTGCGCCACCACCGCCCGGCTCTGGACAGGTTTTTTACACATGCATGGTGGTTCTTAGTAAACCCCCAGATGCTAAATGTAAGGCTTCTGGTTCCTTACCTCTGAAGAGCTCAGACCAGGTTGGCCTGACTTGGGAGCCGCCACACACTGAGGCCCTTAATAAGCTTTGGGGGCTCATTTACTGCTTCTGTTCTCTGTCAGCGGTTCAAGATGTCTCACCACGAGTTTTTATGACTGATGTTTATTTCTTGTTTACAGAGAAAATGACAGGGTGGTCATGGTCAACGGCACCCCCATGGAGGACGTGCTCCATTCCTTTGCAGTTCAGCAGCTTAGGAAAAGTGGGAAGATCGCTGCCATTGTAAGTCCCGTGATGTCACGTGGTGCACATCTGTACATCCAAGACAAGCATCCTTAGGGAAGATCGCAGCCATTGTACGTTCCATGATGTCACGTGGTGCACATCTGTACATGCAAACCAAATGTCCTTACACATAAACTGTAAATTTAAAAATCTTTAAAAAAGTGTAAGAATATTTTGTTTATTGGAACATAAAGAAGGGCTGGAGAAATGGTTCTGGGTGGTTAAGAGCCCATATTGTTACTGCAGAGAACCTGATTTTAATTCAAGAACGTTTGTTTTCTGTTCCCAAAGAAAATGACCATTGGACAGTCACCTGACCTAGAGCCAGCTTACTTCTTGGAGCTTTGATATTTTTCTAGGTTGATGTTTCAGGTGTAGTGAAGCTGTGTCCGAGTTCCCCTCCTGAGGAAGGTGGCAAGCATCCTACTTAATGACTGCCACACGCACCTCCCAGGAATAGGGCCATCCCGTTAACCAATCTAAGGAAAGCAGTAACTGCAGAGCTGGACTGGGATAAGTGCACTTGTAATTGATTGTCTCTGCAGTCCTGTTTTGTCTAGAAGGGGTACCTCTTCCCCTCCTCTTCCTGTACCAAGTGCAGGAGTGTCAGCGATTATATACAAAACGTCTCACTTCCTGGGTTTTCATTTGACTCCGATGAACTGACCCAAGCCTTTGGGGCTTTTCACACTTGGTCAGGAGTATTCCCAAGCACTGCACTCATAGCTGTAGTCACTTTCCTATCTTATTCTAACTTCCTGAGGGTTTTTTAATTGTCCTTGGTTCCTGATTGGAACCTTGGGGCTGGGAGGGTTGGCAGGGATACAGACGTTTAAGGGATGTAGGTTTTTTGTTTATATATATATATATATGACCCGCCCACTCCCTCCCACTTGTGGAAGTCTAGAGAGGGACAGTTTCATTGAAGCTGGAACCAGGGCCATCACCCTCCCAGTTCTCTCCGTTTGCACTGTCCTGCATCTGCTCTGTTTGTCTGGACAGGTGGTCAAGAGGCCCCGGAAGGTTCAGGTGGCCCCGCTGCAGGGCAGCCCCCCTCTCAGTCATGATGACCGAGGTTTTGAGGTGATAGATGAATTTGATGGCAGAAGTTTCCGCAGCGGCTACAGCGAGAGGAGCCGGCACAGCAGCCACGATGTGCTCAGCCACAGCTGGGAAGACAGCAGGGAGAGGGGGCGCCCCCAGCAGCGCACGCAGAGCCGGGAGCGGGAGCGCAGCCGTGGCCGGAGCCTGGAACGTGGCCTGGACCACGAAGACTATGGGCGCAGCCGGGAGCGCAGCCGTGGCCGGAGTCTGGAACGGGCCTGGACCGCGATTTTGTGCCCCGGGACCACAGCCGTGGCCGCAGCATCGACAGGGACTACGACCGCGACTATGAGCGCACCTATCACCAATCCTATGAGCCTGACTATGAGGGCGGCTACAGCTCATCATATGACCGCAGAGCCCAGCCGGAGCGCCGCTATGAGCGCAGTCACAGCCGCGAACACCTACGTTCCCGGAGCCCCAGTCCTGAGCCTAGGTCCCGGCAGGAGCACAAGCATGATCCAGACAGGCCCATCGGGGTCCTTCTCACCAAAAGCAAAGCAAATGAAGGTAGGCACACATGATGTGGGAATACAAGCAGTGCCGCCAACATCACCTTGGCGCTCGCTCGGCACCTGCTGGTGTTCTGAACCCACAGATATCTGGGGGCTCATTTATTTCTCAGAGCCACATTATGGGGGCGTTGCTCTTGGGTCCTTGTTACTCTTGGGTCCTTGTTCTGTAGTAAGGAGAAGAGTCGCAGAAAAGTCCACTGATCTGGACGCGGGTGTCTCAATGGCTTTGCTTCAGAGAAGTAGCTCACCCGTACTCTTGTTACATTGAAGATTCCCAGCCTCTCACCTGCCCAGGGAACCAGAAATTACAGAGTCTGAGTGTGAACAGGCTCAGCTGGCAAGCTTGGCGCTTCTCTGGGTGAAAAACACAAAGCAGAAGGATGTACCCCAGCTCATCTAGATGGGAGTTCTATTCTAGGCCAGGGGCGGTGTTGACTAAATAGTCTTAGTTAATCCCCCCAAAGACCTTGGTGGTAGGAGGCCTCGTTCCTGTGTTACAGGTCAGGGGCTTCGGTATGTATGTGGAGGCTGGCTCTGGCTTAGTCTGCTGGCCCCACACTGCATTCCTGGAGACGCGGGCACACTTAACCCCATCCAGGATTCATTTAATTCTGTGCAGTGAAGCTGTTAGTACTGTTCATAGAGGAGGACTCTGAAACACAGGAAGTAGGGAAGCCGGACCTCCCACTTAGCGGATCTGAAGCGAGGAGATGAACAGGAGTTGAGCCATTTCCAATCTTGGGTCTTGTCTTCCTACTTATGCATTTTCTTACAATATAACTTTTGTCTCGTGGGTTCTCTCCCTGTTCTAGGAAGAGAACGGTGAATGCAAGGCGGAAGATTCGGTCTGTAGCTTGAGGTTTGCGTTTCTGAGGGGATTTTAGATGAGTCTGTTCCTGAGGTTTTCCTACTGAAAATAACTGGAGTAATGAAAGGTCAGGAGTAGGGTACCTGGAACACGGGGCCTGTGTAAGCTGAGGTGGCACCATTGCTGAGGAGAGGGGCATCCCTGTCAGCAACTTTGGAAGCATGAAAATTTCACAGAATCTTTAGAGCTATGTGTGAGGGGACGGCCAGAGAAGTTTTGAGAGTGAGCACCAGGCAGGGACCTCCTTCCAAGAGCTCTGATCCATTCTGAGGGACGTTGGTATTCAGTCCTTTCCTCCTCTTTCCCTGTTTTCCCCCTTGTCTCTTCTTTTATGCCCTCCTGCCATAGGAACAACCACGTATGTCATGCAAGTGTGGGGGTACCTTGAATTAGTCAGGGCTCTGTAAAGGGACAGAGCCGATAGAATGAGTGAGCGTGGGTGTGCGTGTTTGTGTGTGTGTGTGTGTCTGTCTGTCTGTCACTGTGTGCGTCACTCTGTCTGGGTGTATACTCACACACGTATATAAAGGGGATTTCTTACAGTGGTTTATAGCTGTGGTCTGGTGGTCTGACGATGCTGTCTCTGACAGAAAGGCCAAGAATCCGGTAGTTGTTCAGTCCATGAGATGGGATGTCTGTCAGCAGTCACAGTCTGTGCTGGAGTCTGGGAGGTGTTCAGTCTACATTGGAATCTGGCTGTAGCACCAGGCGAAAGTGAACTGGCCAGGGAGAGTGAGGGCAAGCAGGCACAATGTAAAGGCTTCCTTCTTTCCTGTCCTCTTATGTGGGCTGCTACTAGAAGATGACGCCCAGCTTTAGGGTGGGTCTTTCCACCTCAAACAAGCCTAGTAAGAAAAATCCCTCGCTGGTGTGCCCAGCAGCTTCTGATTTAGATGATTCCAGATACAGTCAGGTTGACATGCAAGATTAGCTACCATATACCTACATATAAAATCCTTAAACAGAAATCTCATGGAATATTACTTATTCTGTGTGATGTACTGAGAGTTTCCATTGCATTGACATTTTAAAATACTGTTAGGACTTCATTAATTCAAGTCAAGACCATTAATGAATTGTGATCCATAGTGTAAGACTGTACTGTTGGGCTAACATTGAGATGACTCAGTGCTTAATACTTCCAGAGGGCCAGAGTTTGGTTCCCAGCACCCATGCCAGGGAGCTTACAGCTGCCTGTAACTCCAGCTCCAAGGATTCTGATGCCCTCTTCTGGCCTCCAGAGGCGCCCACACATGTGATATACATGTGCATCTGCACACACTCATGCACATGCACACACACACAAATAAAAATAAATCTTAAAAAGCAAATCTTTAAATAAAATGAAGGCATTGTGCAATGAGACTGCTCAGGCCATCGTGGTCTTAATTAAGTGCAGAAATAAAGGGATTGTGTTCCTCTCCTGATAGGGTGTTTTCCTTTTAACCATTTTATACCCCAAACTTGGAAATTGTTTAAACAACTTTTGATGGAGATCAAACCCAGGGCCTAGTGTATGCCAGACGAGTGTTCTCACCTGATTCCACTTTAAACAACAACAAAACCCACTCTTTAAAATTATTTTATTTATTTGTATTTTATGTGTATGAGTGTTTGTTTTTTTTTTTTTTTTTTTTTTTTTTTCGAGACAGGGTTTCTCTGTGTAGCTTTGCGCCTTTCCTGGAGCTCACTTGGTAGCCCAGGCTGGCCTCGAACTCACAGAGATCCGCCTGGCTCTGCCTCCCGAGTGCTGGGATTAAAGGCGTGCGCCACCACCGCCCGGCCGAGTGTTTGTTTTGTTTGAATGTATAAAAATAAAACTAGAGTGATGGATAGCTGTGAGCCACCATGTGGGTGCTGGGAATCAAACCTGGATCCTCTGGAAGAGCAGCCAGTGTTCTTACCCTCTTAGCCATCTCTTCAGCCCCTCCACTTAAAAAATACTTTGTATAATTTTATTGATGAGAGGAGCATGTGTACAACAATGATTGCATGGAGCTCCAAGGACAAGCCCATGGGAGTCTTTTCCTCTCCTTTTACTGTGTGGATTTCAGGGACTGAACTCACTTTAGCAGTCACCTTTATTCACTGAGCCATTCCACTGGCCCCAGTTCTACATTTTTTAAAGATTTATTTTTATTTTATGTATGACTGTTTTGCCTGCATGTGGGTGTATGTACCACATGCATGCTTGGTGCCTAAGGAGGTCAGAAGAGGGCATCAGATCCCCTGGAACTGGAATTACAGATGATTGTGAGCCCGCATGTTGGTGCTAGAAACTGAACGTGGGTCCTCTGCAAGAGTAGCAAGTGCTCTTAACCACTAAGCCTTCTCTCCAGCCCATGATTCCATTTTTTAAAAGAAAAAAAAAATTGCTAAGATTACCCTGTAACTCAGCTGTTTCTGGCTAAGGTTACATGAAAAGGAATCTTCTAGGAAACCAGTAGGCAGGAGTTACTATCGATTAAGAAGGAATGCCACCAGCTCTTGTCACCAGACACCTTGCTGGCTATCAGAAGCTGGTCAACTGTTCATACAGATGCCCACGAAACTATTTGCAGATACTCCTGTGTTACATTAAGAGCATTGTTAAGCTTCTAGGCAGCTAGGTGAAGTGTTTATAGGTAAGAAAAGTTAGACTTTCTCAGCGCACTGTCCTGGGGCTGTCGATCTAACCAGTGGGGCTTTGTCATCCATAGGAGAGATGTGGTATCCCTAGGAGGGTGTGGAGTGTACCTCAGTACTTCTTTTTAGTTGTTGTGTGTGGTGATGCTAAAGATGCACCTAGTGGCTTACAAACATCAGATGTTCACTGTACCACTGAGGATTATACAACAAAGCATTTTGTGTCTTTGTAATAAGATCAAATGCTAATAAGCTTCCTGTAGTTTATTAAAACTGATTTTAAAATGACTTCTTTTGGAATCACAAGAAGGTACTTTCCCTATATAGTAAAAATTTTTTGGAAAAAGCTACTGTTTGTAAGCATGCAGGTTTCAGTCAGAACACTAGTAATAACTTAGCAAATTGAATGTATTTGCTCTCGAGCTTGCTTGGGATGCCTTTCAAAGTCACTATAGTTCAGCATTAGAATGTGTCTTTTTAGAGGCTTAGCAAATAGCGTCAGAATAGTCTGTAGAACACTTAAAATACTGAAAAGTGTGCATCCCTCCTAGATGTGGTGGTGGTTTTCTTTTGAGTACAGTTCAGAGTGCTGTGGACTGTTAGGACAATGCTTCCAGGATGGTTCTGCCCCAGCTTAGAGACCTGGGCAGTGTAAATTATTACCGATGACATACACTGTGTCCACAGCTTCCTGGGCCAGCAGCAGTTTCCTACTAAGATGGATGGAGCAGGTTGTTGTCCCCAGGGTTTTACTTGAAAAGTGTTCCCCCACATCAGGCATCCACACAGCCTTCACCGGTTATGAGTCTGACCAGTTGCTAACATTTTGCAACATTGTATTCATTTCTCCTGCTTTTTTATTATTTTTTTATTTTCTACTTCTTTTTATCCACTTCTTCTCTGCCTACAATCCCACCCCCCCCCCCCCCCCACCCCACCCCCCGCCTTCCCTCCCCACTCTCTCTCCCTCTTAAAGATTCCAGGCCAGTTTAACAGAGTATCCCATATAAAAACTAAATTGTCATAACTGCTTGAAATAGTCTTCCAAGTCAGCCTTAAGTTTTCGGAACAATTTGAGAGTGTGTGTGTTCCCTGTCTGTCTTCTAGAGTATGGTCTCCGGCTGGGGAGTCAGATCTTCATCAAGGAAATGACCAGAACAGGACTGGCAACCAAAGATGGCAACCTTCACGAGGGGGATATAATTCTCAAGGTGAGAAGACAAGGTTGGGGAGCTGCGTGTGCCTGCACGCATCCTAGTCTGCGCTCCCACATCCACACCACGGGACGGACTATCTGAGTCCCAGTGGCCAGGAGTAGGGGAGAAACAGGGGGAGCAGTGTGATGAGGTGGTCTTTGTCCAAAGAACAAAAATAAACAGAGATACTAGTGATGTAGCTCGGGAGCCCTGCTCCCTCTCTAACCCACCCCCCAAAAAGTAGTTTAAAAGGGAAAACCAGCCTTAGAGGCTATACTAATTTAATAACCAAGAGAAAGCCTTAAGGAGCGTGTTCTCCTTCTCCCTGTTGATTTACTGTTTAGGATCCTGTACCAAGGGAAGGTGAGCCTGGGAACCACTGATCTGTGCTTGCTGAATGCTTGTGAGTTTTTTAAAAACCTCTCCAATCAGGAAGCATGTTACAGCTGTAAACCGAGCTGTCGTCTTGAACTGGAAGTTAAGTAGACGAGCAGAGTAAACTAACTGTACTCTGACTCTCCTGTGCCGGCTCGGGGCGTGTGCGGTCACATTTCATTTAAAGGATAATTCGTTTTCATTCAGTCATCCTGAAGTCTTTATCCGAGTATCTCAGCAAATTCTTTCCAGTTTTGTAAAGGAGAATAGGTATTTTTTTGTTTTGTTTTTCACGTAGCTGTGAATAGTTGTCCTGAATAACATGGCCTTTCTCCCTATACACAGATCAATGGGACTGTTACTGAGAACATGTCTTTAACGGACGCTCGGAAGCTAATAGAAAAATCTAGGGGGAAACTGCAGCTTGTGGTACTGAGAGACAGCAGGCAGACCCTCATCAACGTCCCCTCCCTCAATGACAGCGACTCAGAAGTAGAAGGTAAGAAGGGGGCCTGTGTGCTCTCTGGGTGTCAGGAGGGCCACGCCTGAAGGCAGTCCTGGGCCGGAGGGGTAAAGAAGACTGCATTTAAACTTTGATTAAAAAAGAGAGATATTCCTGGCTTGTTTGTTTGTTTGTTTATTAAAGTGTCTTTCGAAAGTAGATTTCTAGTAGAGAATTCTGGTGAAGGCCTCTTCATTAGGCCGCTGAGAACAGAACTTATAGTAACATTATCATAATATGCCAAGTGCTCATGCAGACACTATTCAAGTGTAGACTCTTGTGCTTTAAAAATGACAGAAGCCAGGCATGGTAGTTAGCTTTAATTCCTTTCTCAGGAGGCAGAGCCATGGCCAGACTGGTTTACCTAGCAAGTTCCAGACCAGCCTCAAAGAAAGAAAGAAAAAGAAACCAAACAGCAAGAAAAACCCATGCTCCTGGGTGTGTCTTCCTTTCTTCCTGAGCTTATTCTTTCTCTTAACTCTAGTGCTTAAAACCTGTGTGTGTTAAAATCTATTCATAAATTCCAACTCTGCTTAAGGAAAACAAGGCTGTTAGTATCTCCACCTTTAGAAGGTGGTGTGAAACATGTACATTACTGAACCATCAGTCAGAACGGCTCAGTGTTACGGTACATGTTGCTTGCTAACATATGCCCCTGGTCCTGCTTGTTGTCACTGTTTTAAACTTGGATAAATGCATTTATTCCAGTTTCACACGTTACTTGCAAAAGAAGGAATCAAGTACAGTAACTGCCCCTTTAATACTAATAAACCCTGCAACTGCAGGGACCAGCTCTGCGAGTTCCTTCCTTCTCAGAGCAGGTGTGGAGTCTGAGAACTGCAGAGTGAAGATTGCTGCCTTCCCTTCCAGGGATGTTTTAGAAAAGTCACATGATTAAGAGTGCAGGAAAAGGGTTGCTAATACTCCCTCACAGGCGTAGCCTAAAAACAATGTCAACTAGAAGATGGTATCTTGTAAGACTTCCAGACTGGGGATGTGGCTCAGGAGAAGGCCTCCATGTGCATGCTTCCCAGACCCAGTTGGCTTTTCCACCGGTCCCTTGTTCAAACTACAGGGTGAAAATAGCATTGTGGGCTGGCGAGATGATTCAGCAGGTAAAGGTGTTTCCCTGAGATTGCTAATGTGAACAACATGCTTGGTTTTGAAAGTTACTTTCATTTCCGGTATATCAGAAGTCTAATCAATTCATCTGGACTGAGCATAGTACAGGAAAGCAAAGAGATCATGGCAGCCAACTGTAGTAGTTTACAGTTTATTTCCTTACTGTTCATCATGGGATCCTCTGTACAGCATTGGTGTCAGGGAGCTTGATTCCAACAAGATCCCTAAATGCTTTGAATATACATTAAAAAAAATGTGAGGTGCACTGCTTTGCTTGGCAATTGTGGTTTCTCTAACCTCGGATTCAGGAGATCATGGGTTGAAAATATGTGAGGAAAGGAGTCTAAAAAGTTAAGGTTTCTTTTTCTTGTTATTCTATCAACAGTACAGAGTGACCACTGTTGATATGGCGTTGACAGGATGTTAAGGATTGTAGATGAAATAGGCAGGGAATATGGATAGGCTGCATGCTGACGTCTGGCATCTTACACAAGGGACTTTTAATCATCTGCCGAGTTTTGTTGGGGAAATGGTTCTGGAACCAATTTCTACAGTAGATGCAGAGGGAGTCTCCACTGTAGCTGGATTGTGGACCCCTTAAAACAGCTCTGAAAGCAAGTGGGATGAGAGAAGTGTACCGTCTGAATTAAACCTCTTCATTAAATAATGTCTCTCTGTGAGAATTTCTTTTTCTCCCTTAGTAAAAACAAAAACCTGCTAAACTGATGGCCTTCCCTCATGCTTCCTGCTCAGAGACTAGTGTAATTTTGGGCATGTAGGTATTTTACTGAAAAGGACTTTTCTTATTTTGAAACCAGATATCTCAGAAATAGAGTCCAACCGATCTTTCTCTCCAGAGGAGAAGCGCCAGCAGTATTCTGATCAGGATTTTCATTCCTCCAGCGAGAAGCTGAAGGAGAGGCCGAGGTAAATAAGGCAGTGTGGTCTTTCGTTTCTCTTAGTCGCTGGCGAATTCACTTGAGTGTGTATTGTACATGTGTTATCTACTGAGACATGATCTGCAGTAGAATATTATTTTATGTTGTGTTACTTTGGTTTATGTTACATTTGTTTAATATGTTTCATATGTGAAGCTGTGTTACTGTGCCTGTGTAAAACACCTGATGGTCTCATAAAGAACTGGCCAGCAGCAAGGCAGAAGAAAGGATCTGTGGGGCTGGCAGGCAGAGAATATATAGAGGGAGAAGTCTGGAAGAAGAAGAAAATAAGAGGTGGGGGAGTGAAAAGAAGAAGAAGTAGCCAGAGAAGGAGGAGGACTCCAGGGCCAGCCACCCAGCCATGGAGTAAGAGTAAGATTTACAGAAGTGAGAGAACAGGAGGGGTTAGGGATGTAGCTCAGTGGTAGAGCGCTTGCCTAGCAAGTGCAAGGCCCTGGGTTCGGTCCTCAGCTCTGAAAAAAAAAAAAAGAACAGGAAAAGCCCAGAAATAATTTAAGAAAAGCTGTCAAGAAACAAACAAGCTAAGGCTGGGCATTTATAAAGCTTCCAGGGCTGGAGAGATGACTCAGCGGTTAAGAGCACTGGCTGCTCTTCCAGAGGTCCTGAGTTCAATTCCCAGCAACTACATGGTAGCTCACAACCATCTCTAGTGGGATCTGATGCCCTCTTCTGGAATAAAGTTGTACATGCAGATAGAGCACTCATTCTTTAAGAAAAAGAAAAAAAGAATAATCCTCCCTGTGTGATTTATTTGGGAGCTGTGTGGCAGCCCCCCCCCCCCAAAAAAAAAGAGTAGAAAAAACCCCAACAACAATGATCATGGTATGTGCTTCAGTTCAAGAGAGGAAACCTCAGGCAGACTGTCCAGGATGGGTGCCACACCCACTCCATTTAAGTCGACGGGGGACATCACAGCTGCAGGTGTTGCCGAGGCCAACAAGGAGCCCAGGTACCAGGAAGAAACCCCAGGTAAGGTTTTAAGGTCGTGTGTGTGTGTGTGTGTGTGTGTGTGTGTGTGTGTGTGTGTGTGTGTGTGTTATACACAAGCTAGTTCATGTTAAGCAAAGAATTGAGTTCAGCCGGGCGGTGGTGGCACTTGCCTTTAATCCCAGCACTCAGGAGGCAGAGGCAGGCGGATCTCTGTGAGTTCGAGGCCAGCCTGGTCTACAAAGTGAGATCCAGGAAAGGCGCAAAACTACAGAGAGAAACCCTGTTTCAAAAAACCAAAAAAAAAAAAAAAAGAATTGAGTTCAGGAATATGTGCTTGGTATTTCCAGAATGTGCATGAAAGAAAGCAAAATTATTTTTAAAATTTGTAAAGTAGAGGGGGGCCTCTTTATTTTTCTCTTTTCATGTGGGAGGTACCCTTTTTACTATCATTGGAACTGGTCACATTTTGACATATTTGAGTTATAGTCCTTTTGCCCTGTCCACAAACCCAGCATCATCACCCTACTCCTTACCACTCTGAAATTATCATCAGAGCTCTGGGTACATAAGCATTCCTATGTGGGCAAACATGGTCTTGTTCTCAGGCCATAAAAGGTGCTGCCATGTACCTGTGTACCTTGTGTTTTGGGTGTTTTTGTTTTTTTTTTCTCTGAATTGGAGAAACCATGATGACTGCTAATGTCTTAAAGTTAAGTTTCATCTTTAAGTCTCTCTCTCTCTCTCTCTTTTTTTTTTTATAGAGAAATAAAAATGAAGACAGCTTAAGAAAGGGGAAGCCCTTGGGAATGGAGTGGGCTAGTGAGCAGGGAAAGGTGTGTGCTGTTGTTTGATGGGATAGTGCAAGCGTGGCATAAGACACACTTGAAGCATAAGACACACTTGAAGCCTGTGGATTTTGCTCTCTTTATGTTAAGAAAGAAGCTCCTGCAGGTCTGATAAGGAAGAAGGGTTTTGTCTGGTTTTGTTGTGATTTGTTTTCATGGTATGGGGCTTGAATCTACAGCCTCCTGCATGTGCGGCAAAGTTACACACTTAAGCTCCACCCTTTCAGTCCACACTAAAGTTTTAAAATCCACAGTGCCCGGAGACGGGAGAGATGGCTCGAAGGTTAAGAGTTTTCCGTCAGCCTTATGGTAGCTCACAACCCTCTGAAACTCTAGTTTCGGGGGATCTGATGCCCACTTCTGGCCTCCACACTAGGCATTCACATGGTGCATATATATGTATGTGAAGAAAAAAAATCTCTCGTATGCATAAAATAAAACCAAATAAAAATCTTTAAATTCACAGTTCCTCAACCCAGAGCCGCCCCAAGAACTTTCCTTCGTCCTAGTCCTGAAGACGAAGCAATCTATGGGTATGCACTTCCATTCCTCGTCTCTCCCCATCCACTCTCCTTCCTTCCGTAGCTGAAATCCACAGCAGTGGTGCTTTTCCTGTCCTACTCCGATGCTGAGTTTGCGTCTCCTCAGCCGCCTTTTGTCAACTCTCATTCCCGACGTTCGTAAGAAAGAGGAATCATTTATGAGAGGAGCAGAATTTGGGATTGGGTGAACCCTGTGGCTTTGGTATCTGTTTACTTACCGCCTACCTCTCCTGAATGTTTTTCTGAGTACTTGTTTGGCCAGATGCTTAACTCCCGAACAGGAGAAGCAGCTCCGAGTGCAGTGTTCCCATAGAGGCTGCAGGGGTGTGCTGGGGAGGGAGAAGGGGTGATGTTGTCTAGACAGCGGCTGTCGGGTTAGGACCAGCTTCCTTGAATCTGTCTACATCTGACTAAATGTTTGATGGAATAGACTTGGGAGGAGGACATCCTCCTATAATTAGGAAGCTGGAGTTATCCACCAGTTCCATCCTCTTATCTTAGACGAGCTCATGTAGTAAATTCTGTATTTTTGCTCCTTTGTGGGCTGATAGACATTCCTAAATTTCATCTATTTTTTTCCAGAACCTCAGGTGAAATAAATGCAGTTATTTAGCTTAGTACATTTTAGTTACCAAGGGCTATTACCTTTGTCGCCGATTTGAAAGCCACCCCAAAAAGAACACCTCTCAGTTACTTAGCTTTTCAATTGAAAAACTTACAATATATAAACTTGCATATGGTGCCAGGGATATAAAATGATAGGACAAATGAGAAAATTGAGAGGGAACTTTTGTAAACTGTGATATCCCTTCTGAGCTGGAAAATAGTTACATCTGTAATACCTTGATGTGAGTCCTCCATTTTAAATATTATCTTTCCTTTCTGAAATCAAACCTACGGCAGCCCGAACACCAAAATGGTGAGGTTCAAGAAGGGAGAGAGCGTGGGCCTCCGGCTGGCTGGCGGAAATGACGTCGGGATATTTGTCGCTGGCATTCAGGAGGGCACCTCCGCGGAGCAGGAGGGCCTGCAAGAAGGAGACCAGATTCTGAAGGTAGGGAAGCCTGCCTTCTACCGGTCCCTTGGGAAGTTGCTTTGCTTGACGTTTTTCAGCGATGACAGAGTTCTGAGAAGAATGCTTTCCTGGTTGTTGCAATAGTTTGGCATGCTGGGAGCCATCTTTGGGATTCTTCCTTCTCCTTCCTTCCTTCCTTCCTTCCTTCCTTCCTTCCTTCCTTCCTTCCTTCCTTCCTTCCTTGTTTTGTTTTGTTTTGTTTTTTTGTTTTGTTTTGTTTTGTTCTTTTTTTGAGACAGGGTTTCTCTGTGTAGCCCTGACTATCCTGGAACTGGCTCTGTAGACCACACTGGCCCCAAACTCACATTTCTTTCTATTTCTATGTGCACGCACACACAGACCTTGATAGAAAACCCACATGTCATTAACTGGGGCTCTGGTGAGCACTTCTAGGCCCAAGGGAGAGGGGAGAAGTTGCAGGATCACTCAGAGAGTCAGGCTTCAGGACGCAAGGGCATACCCTGCCTCTGCACTCAGCTGAAGTGATTCAGATTGCACCTCCAGAGTGGGCTTGCCAGACCTTGCAAAAGGTCTAGGACTTTCTTTGGCTCCAGGAAGGGTCCTCGAAGATGACCTGAGTGAACCTAAGGCAACATAGGACATCGCTTCACCCCCAACCTCCCATGCTACTGATGAAATCTTTTCAAATGCCAGCACATGCTAATTTGTATTAGGTACATATGCTAATGAAGAGAAAACAAGTTTCCTGCTACTGGGAAGCTAGAGGTTTAGAGCTTTGCTTATTACAGTTGAAGAGTAAAATAGATTTGTCCTGTGGACAATCGTGTGAATTTCTAGAAAGAGAAGTAGAGAATTCACCTAGGGCTTCATACTCCTAGTTTCTGTATAAAACACTGTTAAAGACAAGGAGAATTGCTTCTATACTCAGAGCTTTTCTAGAAAGATTTGTTTCCTGGCATCGTCCTGACTTCCTTTGCGGTAGTCCTCCGTAGAGGCCAGACAGCAAGTGGCCTTGATCGTCACTCTAGCTGACTACAAGATCTCTTTCTTTTCTGTAAAAGGCTGAGGAAGAGTGAGTTCCCCGAGCTAAGCAGAGGCAGCTACAAGCACAGTGAGCTGGAACTGATACCGAATCCTCCCCAGGCTCTCAGCACACCCAGCCCCGCCCTGCACACTGCTCTCAGATAATGAAAGACGATATTTGTCTGTTGGAAAGGACTGCACAGTCTGACCTTGAAGTTCAGAAGCACTTGACTGTGTTCCACACTCCTTGGTCAGCCTGAAGGTCTGAAGGGAACTGTGTGCATAGCCTGGCCATTGTTGTTGTTGGGAGTGCTGGTAGGGTTTTAAGAATGGTAGGTGAGGCCTGACATGTGCAGTGTGCTGTACTGCAGCTGAACACAGGTCTTACAGACAACAGAAATATGACTGCCTTTACTTATTTCTTTTCCTGCTTGGTTTAACTGCCTCTTTGTTATTTATGTGGTGTGGCTGGTATTTCTCTTTCAAAAACTGTTACGGGTTGGAAAAGACAAAGAGAAAACCGAACACATTTGCAGGAGGTGGGGGTGGGTTGTGGTTATTGTTGTCAAATCACATGGATTTTTGAAAACTACCTCTTATTGTGTGTGTGGTGGGGGGTCGGAACATGACATGCTTGTGCCTGTCATACATGTGGAGGTCAGAGGACACCTTTTGGGAGTTACTTCTCTCCTTCCTTGGGCACCAGGCACACACATAGTACAGAGAGACAGATACAGGCAAAGCACTCTTAAAACATAAGTAATCTTTATACATTGGGGCGTGGAAGTAGATAGAATCTTCAAATGAAGAAATACAGATGGACAAGAATTTTTTTTTTTTCAAATGTTCAGCATCCATAGCCATCAGAGAAATACAAATCAAAACTACTTACTGGCTTTCAAAGTTATCTTACAGCATCTTTCTATGGTGTTCCCCTTCAGCCGTAGTGGGATAAATGTTGTGGACTGCTTGCCATAAGGGCATATAGGCCAGCAGCTTAATGATACAGGGGCCAGTGGTCTTCCATGTAAGACTAATGCATTCTGTTTCACGAACACATGTTGAACATGTTTCTTTTGCTTTGCTTTTGAGACAGAATTTCACTGACCTTGAACTCATAACCTTCCTGCCTCAGCCAGAAACACGAGGATTAGAGTTGTGCATCAGCATTTCTTGTGTTAGATGGTTTTTAAGTGATTGGAGTTACAGGAGAAAGGTTGGATTGATCTGTGAATGTGCATTCAAGATTTTACTTGAGTTAATTTTTAAAAAGTGTGGTGCCAGATCTGTTTATCACAGACCCCACCATTCAATACTGATTATAGTTATCTGTTTATTACTTCCATATTGTACCTTTCTGGTCACCTTTTTGGGATACTTCGAAGAAAGGGAGACAGACAGAATGACAAATTCTAATCAGTTCAGTGACTTTTTTTTTTTTTTTTTTTTTGAGACAGGGTTTCTCTTTGTAGCCCTGGCTGTCCTGAAACTCACTCTGTGAACCTCGAACTCACAGAGATCTGCCTGCCTCTATCTCTCAAGTGCTAGGATTAAAGGCATGTGCCCCCACCGTCCAACTCAGTGACAGATTCTTGGTTTGTAGACTTGGCAGATGTGATGGTATGCAGAGCACCAAAGAAGGAAGGTGGAACAGTACTCAGATAGCCCAGGCCAACAGAAAGGTGCTGGGCAGGGGCACTGAGTGGCAACTCTACAACAGTATAGATTTGTGTACATCCTGCTTTTGCCCTGGGCAGACCCCAGTGGAAACAAACAGAAACTTAGGAGTTACCATTTCAAATTTCTGGTACTGCTAGGGATTAATCCTAGAGCTTTGTACATGCTAAGCAAGTACTTGAACACTGAGATATTTCCCCAGCCCCACCAAAACCTTTCTATAATCATATCCCCCCCCCCCAGCATGCCCCTTACTCATTTGTTATTTCTGCTTCTGTCCAGGTGAACACACAGGACTTCAGAGGGCTAGTTCGGGAAGATGCGGTTCTCTACCTGTTAGAAATCCCCAAAGGTGAAACTGTGACCATTTTGGCTCAGAGCCGAGCAGACGGTGAGCAAGTTTGACCATCTGTTTTCTTTGAGGGAAGTGTGAAGGAAGAACGAGGTGTCTTGGACCAGAATAAGCAACATTGGCTCACAGGTGTATGGAGAAAATTTGGGTGCTGTTAATTTTGAATGACAAATGTTTTCCCCCCATCTCCTGAAATAATTTTGCCAGTTGTGTGTCGTTTGGGGTTAAACGGCTTTTCTGAACAATGGCGCGTCCTCAGTTATGATGGAATTGTTACAGCGTCTCCCTACAATGGGTGGCAGAGGCTCCCCTTAACTCTCCCCAGTCTCACAAGTTGCTCACCTTTCTAGGTCCTCTCTTATAAAGTGGGAAGACAAGAATAGTCCCTTTCTGTTTGTGTCAAGAGATTGATGAGCAACTGTATTAGTAAGGGGTCCTCAGAGAAACAGAATCAGTAAGAGATAAAGACACATTGTTACCGACTTGGTGGGTGTGAATGTGCAGGTGGTGAGTCTCATGTTGGGCAGGGTGAGCTAGCAAGTGGCAGACCTAGCGGAATCAAAGATTGGTTTTGGTTTTAGGCTGAAAGCCTAACTAACTTCTAAGAGAAGTTATCTGATGGTGTAGATACAGTCGAAAGGTAGGAGCAAAGAGGATGTACCAGCTGGAAGGCCCGGGGTGGGAAGAGTAACTCCCTCTGATTTGACAGAATATTCTACTCAGGTTCTCAACTGGGGTGGGGCATCCGTACTAGGAAGAACAATTTGCTTTACTCAATCTACGTATTTGAGCAGTGGTTCTCAACTTTCCTATGGCTGTGACCCTTTCATACAGTTCCTCATGCTGTGGTGACTGACCCCAACCATAAAATGATTTCATTTTGCGACATCATAACTGTAATTTTACTGCTGTTATAAGTCATAATGTAAATCTCTGATATGCAGGATATCTGATAGGCGACCTTCAAAGGGGTCACGACCCACATGTTGAGAACCACTGCATTTGAGTGTTAATTTCATTCCCCCATCAACCACCATGTCCTCTCAGAAAGACCTAGTGTAATGTTCAATCAGTTGTCTGGGCACCTACATACACTGTCAGGCTGACATATAAAACCTCCCATCACAGCACTTCAGGAGGTTAATGATTCTTGCTTCCTCTTGTTGGAGTCTGATTCCCACAGGTCTGTGGGCTAGGGATGGAGGGTCTGGGATGAGGGTGACTCAGGAACTATCTTCAGTTCAGCCCAGCACAGCCAACAGTGCTTTTGTTTTCCAGTGTACAGAGACATCCTGGCTTGTGGCAGAGGAGACTCGTTTTTCATAAGAAGCCACTTTGAATGTGAGAAGGAAACCCCACAGAGCCTGGCCTTCACCAGGGGCGAGGTCTTCCGAGTGGTAGACACACTGTATGATGGCAAGCTGGGCCACTGGCTGGCTGTGAGGATCGGAAATGAGCTGGAGAAAGGCTTAATCCCTAACAAGAGCAGGTGACTAAGACCGTGCTTTCCTAAACGTATCTTTCGGTCCCTTTCCCATTAAAAAGGCAACAGAACTGCCCTGAAGGAAATCCCACGTGACGTCATCATCTGCCATCATCAGTTGTTATGGGACAAAGCTGGCATCTCTGGAGTCTCGAGCATCTCAGGCTTGGTTTTTGCACTTGGTTTATTTGAGGATTGCCTGCAGCCTTGCTTATGGGAAACACCATATGGCCATAGTGCCCCTGGCATGCCTGGTCTCCATCCTTAGGAGGCTGGCACACCCTGGGAAACACTTGCTGGTGTGTGGCAGTGTAAACTTAAGAAAGGTGATCTGTTTACTACATGCATTCATGCTACATACCATATGAGCCAAACATGGCATGTTCTGTACTGAGCTACTGCTTGTGGAGTTCAGAGACTTCATTGGACTTCTCTCATTGGTATGACAAAGTGAGAGAGAGAGAGAGAGAGAGAGAGAGAGAGAGAGAGAGAGAGAGAGAGAGAGATGCATACTGGTCTCTAGCTTGCTTTCTTCCTCATATTCAGTTTGGATCCCAGCCCAAGGGAAGGTGTTATCTATTCAGCGTGATTTTCCCTTTGTAGAAACACCCTCATAGACTGACCCACAGGTGTGTTTCCATAGTGATTCTAAATCTGGTTGACAGTGAAGCTTACACACTGCCTGTTCTGTCTCCTCAGTCCCTTCCATTGTCTCTGTTGTCAGTCTCGGTCAGCCCTGGGCTCTTATGTGATCCTGGCTAGGTCTTGATAGTAACCTGTCCACGTGCTGTGGAGAATGACTTCTGGCTTCTTCTTTCAGAGCTGAGCAAATGGCTAGTGTCCAGAATGCCCAGAGAGAGACCGCTGGGGACAGAGCAGACTTCTGGAGGACACGTGGCCAGAGATCCGGGGTCAAGAAGAACATCCGGAAGAGCCGGGAAGACCTGACGGCTGCTGTGTCGGTCAGCACCAAGTTCCCGGCCTACGAGAAGGTTCTGCTGAGGGAAGGTGAGGCAGCCACATGGGCCTGGAAGAGATCTGCTGAGCTCTGAGCTGCTTCCTCCAGGGCAGCTGTGACCATCACGTTCCAGCTTCACCTATGTCTCTCACACCAAGGGTGTGGGGAGGGAGTCATTCATCAAGGAGCCTGGGAGGTTCAGGTTCCTCAATGGAGGCAGATTCTCCAAATGTAGAAAACAGTTTTAATCCTGACACTCGAGTATTTGTATATTGTCCACTGGGTGGGGATGTGAAGCGCAAGAGAATGACAAGTGATGTTTCTATTAAACTCTGCTCTGTGGGGAGGGTAGTGAAGGCTGCTATTTCGGGAAGAAACTGGAGTCCAGGTCGGGGTGGGAGAATTCCGTTCCCTTTGCTGAGTTTACAGAAGTGTAGACGGTACATTCGCCTCTCATCGGGACGTTGTAATCATGGGGACATGTCCGCTAGTCTTTCTGCTTTCCTTTCAGCTGGCTTCAAGAGACCTGTGGTCTTATTCGGCCCCATAGCAGATATAGCAATGGAAAGGTTGGCGACTGAGCTACCTAACTTGTTTCAAACCGCAAGTACGTAAGTCAGTCAGTTCGTGGTGTCTTGCTCCCAGAGTGTTTATTTTGAAAGGTTTCTAGTACACAAAAGTTGGAAGAATGGTGACTATCACCCACTGTGCCTGGAGTCACCGTGTCATGTTGTCAGATACACTTTCTCTCCACCACCTGCCCAAAGGTAGACACACATTCCCCCGTTTGAAATTGTCTGCTCAGCCGGTTCAGTGTCTTAATTGTAGAGTTACGAGGCTTTATCCTTGAGTGTACACGTGAGTCTCCTCACAACAGGAGTATTTTACACAATGACAATACCATTGTCCCCCTCAGTAACAAAGAGATTTAATATTGATGTTACAGTTTGAACATTGCTAATCAGAAGTATTCCAAAAATTGTAACTTTCTGAGCATCAGCATGATAGCATCAGTGGAAAATTGCACACTTACTCTTATGTGAATGATCAGCATCTAAATACAGATGCACTAAAAATGCTCCATAATACTATCTTCAGGCTATGTGTGTGAGATAGAGATGATAGAAATGAATTTTTTTTTTTTTTTTGTGAGGAGCGTCCCTCAGATAGCCCAGGTTGTCCCTAAATTTACTGTGTAGCTAAGGACGACCTTGCATTTCTGATCTCCCTGCCTCCATCTCCCAAGTTCTGGTATAATAGGAATATACTACCATGCTTGGCTAAACCATGAATGAGTCTAATATTTGGGTCTCTTTTTTTCAGATATTTTAATTATGCATATTAACAAAATTGGTAGCATTTCTGGTCCCAAACATTATCTTTTTTTTTTTTTTTAAATTCAGGCTCATCCATTACAGTTGATATTTAGGATTTTTATATGTCTAGATCCGTCCTTTTAAAAAGAGTTTCTTGGGATATTGATACTTGGAGAATACGAGTCAATCGGAGCATATATGCTCACTGTTAGTTGACCTAGCAATTTCCTCATGGTTAGATTTCCATTTAATAGTGCTGGGGTTGTAGCTCAGTGGATGCACTTGCCTCGTATGAGTGAAACCCTGGTGTTTGATGTGTAAAACACATGCACACAAGCACTTCCACACACGTGTACACTTGGGTGTGTGCACACATATACAAGAACACACACACAGTTTCAGTTCAACGTGCGGTGTGATCCCATTGCACTGCATGCCCTGAGGGGATGGCTTGTGTCCGGTGTCCCACCGTGCTGGTGTTAAGCTGGGTATTTGGTTGTCACTGTTTCCCACCAGTATTACTTAGCTGCCGCCTTCTTCTGCAGAAACTGAACCCAAAGACGCAGGATCTGAGAAATCCAGTGGCGTGGTTCGCTTGAACACTGTGCGGCAGATTATTGAGCAGGTGAGAAAACTCATCAGAAGCCCATGTTGTCAGAGAACTGGATCGTGGTTTGGAATAGAATATGCATTTTAATAAAATACTAACGAGGGGCTGGAGAGATGGCTCAGAGATTAAGAGCACTGGCTGCTCTTCCAGAGGACCTGGGTTCAATTCCCAGCACCCACATGGCAGCTCACAACTGTCTATAACTCCAGTTTCAGGGGATCCAACACCCTCACACAGAGATACATGCAATCAAAACACCAATGCACATAAAAATAAAAAGGAATCATTTAAAAAAATGCTAGTGATAAAAGCTAATGTAAATTCAAACCTTTTCACTATGTAAGCCAGAGCTGTTTTGTGGCAGAGTTCTCTGAAACCATGGAGATACCGTGTGTGTGTGTGTGTGTGTGTGTGTGTGTGTGTGTGTCTGTGTGTGTACACATATGTATGTATGTATGTATGTATACACACAGGTAATTTTTCTTCACATTTATATCTGTGATAATTTAATTTATAAGGAGGTAAAGAGCAATAACCCAAACCAAAATAGGTCAAACATAAAAATACACTCCAATAAAACTCGTACAAATATGGCCTGTCCCCTCATTCCCACTTAGAACCTCATACTGTTCTCAACTTTTTTTACTCGCTGTTGACTCAGGAGAAACTGGAGGATGAAGCCATGGACTAGGACGGTTCTCCAGTCATTCTGTAACAAATTTTGTCTCAGCCAGGAAGTGGTGGTGGCACACGCCTTTAATCCCAGCATTCAGGAGGCAGAAGCAGGTAGATCTCTGTGAGTTTGGGGCCAGTCTGGTCTACAGAGCCAGTTGCAAGAGAGCCAAGGCCATACAGAGAAACCCTGTCTTGAAAAACCAGGGGGGAAAAGAAGTTTTATTTGATAGTATGGAAGTGGACGTAACATGGAAAGAAATATTTTTGGCTTTTTAATTTAAATATATAGGCCAGGGCATGGTGGTGCATGCCTTTAATCCCAGCAGTAGGAGGCAGAAGGAGCAGATTTCTGAGTTCAAGACCAGCCTGGTCTACATAGTGACTTCCAGCCAGAGCTACACCGTGAGACTCTGCCCCCTCCCCCAAAAGATTTAAATATATACATTGTATCTGACACAGCCTTTACCTGAGAAAGCAAACACCTTGATGATGTTGTTTTATGCCACCATGTCCCATCCTTTCTCCACTTGAAACAGGACAAGCATGCCCTCCTTGACGTGACTCCCAAAGCTGTGGATCTGCTCAATTATACTCAGTGGTTCCCAATTGTGATTTTCTTCAACCTGGATTCCAGACAAGGTGTTAAAACCATAAGACAAAGGTTGAGTCCAACATCCAATAAAAGTTCTAGGAAGTTATTTGATCAAGCCAACAAGCTCAAAAAAGCCTGTTCTCATCTTTTTACAGGTGAGTGAAATTTAAAAAAGGTGGTTCACACTCAAAATGAGAAATAAGGAAATAATCTGTGGGATATGGAATCATGCTCGTGACTCACTCAAGAATAGTTAATATGATGGGGTGGATATGTAGACCTATGGCATTTGTACGTTAAACGCTGTGATTTTGACAGCCAGAAATGATGGTAAAGAGACATGGTAATATCCTGCTCATCTTAATGACATTGGATTTTTGTGGTAGACAAGGCTAATGATTGACCCTAGCTTATTGCCAAGCTTCCCTGTCTGTGGCAACTGTGTGTTGCTATTCTCTACTGTCAGTGATGCATTAACTGACTGTGCAATGGGAAGTTGTTGTGGTGACCGGCAGTGTCTCCCAAATAGAAATCCAACACTCTGGATATGGGAGATTTAAACATTTGTTACCTCTGCCTTTTAGCTGTAATAATACCATGAATGTATTTTCTCTTCTTAAGATTATCTTTATGTTTTAGCAAAATATACTGAATAAAATCTATATAAAGTATCTCGTAGGCACACTAGAATTTGCATAGGTAATCTGCAGTGAGAGGAGAATAGATAGAGTATAGATAGGTTGGCCAGATTGGCCAGGCACCGTGACACAGAAGTGAAATTTATAGACTGGCTTCTACTTTATCTATAATTAGATTTTGTTTGTTTGTTTGTTTGTTGTTTTTTTGAGACAGGGTTTCTTTGTGTAGTTGTGGTGCCTGTCCTGTAGACCAGGCGGGCCTCCAACTCACAGAGATCAGCCTGGCTCTGCCTCCTGAGTGCTGGGATTAAAGGCGTACACTACTACTGCCCAGCCCTGTTTTGGTTTTTTTTGAAAAGAATGTTTTGCTGTATGTTATTTTTAAGGATTTATTATTTATTTATTTATTTAATGTGTATGAGTGCTCTCTATCTGCATGTATGCCTTTATGCCAGAAGAGGGCATCAGATCCCACTATAGATGGTTGTGAGTCACCATGTGGTTCCTGAGAATTGAACTTGGGACCTCTGGAAGAGCAGCTGAGCCATCTCTCCATCCCTGAAACACCGGTTTTTAAGCATGATCAGCAGGACCATGAGCAGTTAACATTTTACTTTCTATGTTTTAGAATCTTTATGAATTAGTAAATGGGAATATTAGCCTTGCTTTGGTGAGCACAATTAAAGTTATATTTTGTGTCTCGTTGGCTCAGTATCCTATTCCTTTTTTTTCTTTCTTTCTTTTTTTTTTTTTTTTTGTATAGTAATAAGAAAACTTTCCCACAGAGGAGATTTTAATTCTGATAATATTAAAATCTTTTCCATTATGAGCTTGATATACTCATTAATTAAGACACTTTATTCAGAGACTGCTAAAAAGCAAGTTGGGTTGTCAAAATAATTTAAAATGTTATGCCTGCATGCTCCTTTCTCAGTAAAAATATTTAGTATAAGATGCATTTATGCGCTGGGCAGTGGTGGCGCACGCCTTTAATCCCAGCACTCGGGAGGCAGAGGCAGGCGGATCTCTGTGAGTTCGAGGCCAGCCTGGGCTACCAAGTGAGTTCCAGGAAAAGGCGCAAAGCTACACAGAGAAACCCTGTCTCGAAAAACCACAAAAAAAAAAAAGATGCATTTATGCATGTATATCATAAAAATGAAATTTGAATTGCATGTGCTCTTAGGACCTTCAAAGTGCTCGGTTCATGGTTTAAATTCTGCTGTGGTGGCCTTATAGATTTAGTAGCCCAAACTAAGCCACCTTTGTGATAAATCGCAGCATGTCAAAGCACCACAGGATAGAATGGCTATTTCATCTGCTTTCCAGGCTTCATGAAAATGAAGTTTTCGGTGTTGAACCCGGGAATTTTGGAGGTGTTTACAAGTGCTGTTACTGTAATTATCATCTTTCAATGTCACATTACAGAAAAGTGTTTTGCTCTGTGTGGTGTTTTTTGTTTGTTCTGGTCATTATTTAGTCTTTGAAAAAGCACAAGAGCAAAATCAATCTTGTAACAGCCAAGAAAAATCCAAATGGCAGTAGGTAATACTTAGGTTAGGGGAGTGTAGGAAATGTTGATCATAGGAAGGAAATGGGCTGAGGGGTGGCTTGCCTATTTAGCTGATGTCTGGCACTTGAGTGTTAAGGTAGGCACAGGATGGCCTTCTTGAGATGTAACTTGTGGGTTTTAGTTCCTTCAGAATTGTGTAACCTGTAGATGGAGTTTTCCTGTGCTGGCAACTGCTCCCAAATAATCACTCAGAAACTTAATATTAATTGTAAATGCTCAGCCAATAGCTCAGGCTTGTTACTAGCTACTCTTACATTTACATTAACCTATGTTTCTTATCTATGCTCTGCCACATGGCTCATACTTTCTCTCAGTACGGCATGCCCATCTTGTCTCTCTTTGCATCTACTGGTGACTCCTCTGACTCTGCCCTTCTTCCTCCCAGCATTTTAGGTTTGGCTCTCCTGCTTAACCTTATCCTGTTCAGCTGTTGGCCAGTCAGCCTCTTTATTAACCAATGAGAGTAATACATTCACAGTGTACAGAAGGATTATTCCACAGCAGTAACCATTGTCACAGTAACTTTTAGACAGAAACCCCATCCATTAGCAATCACTGCCAATTTCCCCCAACCCTTCCAGCTTACATGGTGCCTTTTGGTGTCTCTGTCACTAGAGGTGGGGAGGTACTGCCCCCATGTGCCAGCAGGGACATTGGTAGCAGAAGGATCCTCTCAGAATTTCAGTTCTTGAGTTTGAAAGTCATAGAAAGCCTCTTTAAAAAGAGGCAAAGCTCATGAGTTAGATACTACCTCTGAGTGGGGCCTAGGAAATCAGCTTCTATGCCTCTTTTATGTTAGTGTTTCAGCACTTGATCCTGATTGAAACTCAGAGGTTCTGTGACATTCATATTGTCAGGGGGCACAATGGTAATTCCTACATTTCTTAGAGAGTACCCTTAACTTGAGGTTTCCCTTGTGATAAATTCATACTATATCAGACAGCTCCCAATAGAAACCTGTAAAGAGCCACTTAACATTCTTTATACATCTATTACAAGTCACTTGTTTTGTCCCTAGGGTGTGCAATCTCACTTCTATATTTACATCTTGGATCGTATTTTAGCCATGGTTACAATACCGTGATGATAAGGACACAAAAAAATCCATGGCATCAAGGTTAATTTCCTTGGGCTGTCAATGTATCAGTTTAGTCTAATGCTGTAAATAATTAATAACTAAGGAAACTGTAAGCTCATTCATGATTTCCCAAGGTCAGAGATGGAACTTTTTCAAATTTTCAAGCCAGCGTCTCATGTATCTCCAGGCTTTCCTCAAACTTACTTTGTAGCTAGTGATGAGCTTGAACTTGAGATTCCCCTGCCTCTACCTCCAGAGCAGGTATGGATGTACATCTGATTACAAATGCACATCACCATACCTGGTTTCAAGATTAGAATTGCTTAAATGAAAGAAAGTCAAATTTAATTAAAAGAAAACTTGAAGCATAGTTACTCAGGAATTTCACATAACCATTAATGGTTTGTTTGGCTTTAGAAATTACATATACCACCATGCCCTCTAATAAAGAGCCATGAAAGCCCCCCCCCTTTTTTTTTTTGGTTTTTCGAGACAGGGTTTCTCTGTGTAGTTTTGGAGCCTGTCCTGGATCTCACTCTGTAGACCAGGCTGGCCTCGAACTCACAGAGATCCACCTGCCTCTGCCTCCTGAGTGCTGGGATTACAGGCATGCGCCACCACCGCCCGGCGAAAGCATAATTTGAAAAGCAATTGTAGTGGGGTGGTGGTGGCATATGCCTTTAATCCCAGCGCTCAGGAAGCAGAGGCAGGTAGATCTCTGAGTTCGAGGCTAGCCTGGTTTATAGAGCAAGTTCCAGGGCAGCCAAGACTACACAGAGAAACCCTGTCTCAAAACCACCCCCCTCCAAAAAAAAAAAAAAAATTGTAGTTTATCTGCAACCTGATCATTTGCATTTTAGATAATTTTTATATTAACTTGTTTTTGTTTTGGGGGTGTTTTTTTGGGCGTGTGTGTGTCTGTATATGTTATGTCCATCAATCAATCTTGTTGGCCATTGAGTGCCCAGGATCCACATGTCTCTGTTTCCAGTGCTGGGGTTACAGGCACACACAGCCATGCCCAGCTTTTTACACAGTGGAGTTGAGTCCATGCCCCCCAGCTCTCACAGCAAGTGCTCTTTCCCAATGAGCTATCTCTCTAGCCTGTTTAGACTATTTAGATCCAACTTACTGTTTGGGGAAGCTTTTTTTTTGGGCGGGGGGTTGTTTTCAAGATAGGGTTTCTCTGTGTAGTTTTGGTGCCTGTCCTGGATCTCACTCTGTAGCCCAGGCTGGCCTCCAACTCACAGAGATCTGCCTGGCTCTGTCTCCCGAGTGCTGGGATTAAAGGCGTGCACCACTACCATCCAGCTATGTTTGGGGTGTTTTGTCTGCCTAGTTTATCATCGCTACATCTGTAAATACCAATTGTGAGGAACAGATGCATGTTGTGTGTCTGTTAGTATCTTATATCTGTGCTGCAAATCGGTGTCTTTACATGGGCTGTGTAGGGCAATGGCCCAGGCTGCAGACTCAGAAAATAATTTTCCTAGTTTTCACTCAGGTTTCTTTATTTGCTTGGGATGAAGTGTAAGGCTCGCTCATTTTTTGTTTTTTCCTTTTCTCTCATAAAAATACCCTGACAAAAGCAGCCCCAGGAAAGAATAGGTTTATTTTAGCTTGCAGTTCAGAGTACAGTTCAATTTACCTGTGCTCCTGAAAATATTTTTTTTAGGGCTGGGGACTGTGACTGTGTGGTAGAATACCTATGTAGCATTTGGGATGGCCTAAATTCTGTTCCTAATACTGCAAAAAAAAAAAAAAAAAAAAAAAAAAGAAAGAAAGAAAGGATAGACAAATACTGACTAGTTCTTCTGAAGTATATTATATTATATTATGTTATGTTATATGTTATGTTTATTATATAATCAACCTGGACAAGCTTTACAACATCTGTCTGTAATGTAAACTAAAACAGCTTTAGTTGCATTCAACTAAAAAGATTTTTATGTTTAAAATAACATACAGACTTCCGAATTTGGCAAGTCTTTCTTCAAATATGGTATAAAAAGAAATAATGTGAATAGCTTCTAGAATAAAGGTTTGCTCTGGAAATTGATGCTGACCTTTTTGTTTGCATTCCTGTAGCAATAATCAATGTGAATTCAGCCAATGACGGCTGGTTTGGCAGCTTGAAGGACAGCATTCAGCAGCAGCAAGGCGAAGCAGTCTGGGTCTCTGAAGGAAAGGTATGTGGCCTAGATTTGCTGCTGTGAGGTGAGAGTCTGTGTTCTTGGTGCTTCCTCCAGAGGGCAGTGAATGTAGTAAATCGTGAAACGAAAGGGATTCAATGTGTTCTTCAAGTCGGCAGCTCTCTAATTCTCCAACAAAGCCATAAAATGAAGGGACTTTGCAAGGCAGAGCGTGATGAGTGCCGACCTACATTCACTTCCCCTCTACTTTTAATGTAGCAACTAGAATTGCATTCCAAGTCCTCTAATCAGAGCTTACAAGTTCTCATTCCTAATGCCACACTGCACTAAGGACCTGGGAAACTCGGAGTGGAGATGAGAGGCAAGGTTGAGAACCATGGGGAAGACAGTTTAAAAGGATACCAAGAGAAAGTGTTCACAGCTGGAATGATGTGATTAGTAAAGAGGTCAGTCAATGGAGAATGCATTCTAACTCTTGAGTCTGAAGACAATAGTGATCTTTGCTAGCCCTCTCAAGTTGGATAGCATCTAAATCTGTAGAGATAAACATACAGGTATGCTGTGGGAAGGAGAGAGTTGACAACCTGGGACCCCCTTCATTCTAGGAACCTTTACTCCAGCTAAATTGAGGTAGCTGGTGATCTTTGTGGTGAGTTTTTGGTGGCATGGACTGTCTTGCTCCTTGGGACCTAAATGTTTAGTTGACGAATCTAGCATCTGCCAAATGCTTATAGTCTCCACAGCTCCCTGGAGAGGACAAGTTGAGCAGGATGTAGCTTTTGTCCTCAAGGTTCTGAGAATATTATTTTTTTCTGGTCCTGGAACTGAACCCAGCTACCTCTGAGAAAAATCCGAGCCTGGGTCTGAGAGTCTTGGAAATGACAGGGACCAGCAGAAAAGCTGGAGAGAAGCTGATCCTGGGAGACCAGCAGAACAGGGGAGCTTGGCTCAGCTGGCCTAGAGGATGGACGGTAGCAAGAATAGACTGGAGGGTCTCCAGTTTGTGTCCCTGTGCAGAAATCAACCCAGCATCAGCCTCGCAAAGCCAAGCGATAGCAGGAAACTAAAGGTCCCTTCCCCTGCTAGCACCTGTCAAGGTTTCCAAGCCCTTGGGAGTTTTCTCGAGTCCCTACTCCCAGGAGCCATGCCAGATCCCACTCACCCTTCAAAACAAATTCCTCCAGATGGAAGGGGTGGATGATGACCCTGAAGACCGCATGTCGTACTTAACCGCCATGGGCGCGGACTATCTGAGTTGTGACAGCCGTCTCATCAGTGACTTTGAAGACACCGACGGCGAGGGAGGCGCCTACACTGACAATGAGCTGGATGAGCCAGCTGAGGAGCCGCTGGTGTCTTCCATCACCCGCTCCTCGGAGCCGGTGCAGCAGGAGGAGGTGAGGCGAGGCACAGCTGGCTGTCGGCTGTGAGGCCGTGAGCAGGCGCAGTGTTAACTGAGGGTGCTGTAGAAAGTATCCTCGAGGATCGGAGCAGAGGGTTGCTAGGGAGGCCCACTGTGAGTCAGCGCCTACAGGGTTGCGGCTGTGCTCCGTGGAAAGTGGAGCCAGCTCGTGGCATTGGAAAAGGTCGTGTGGTGCCATTCACCACTCTCTCGTCCTCGGGAGTAATGCATAAATACCGGCTTTATGTGCCAGCTGTCCAAATTGCAAGTGGAACTTTATGAATACGTTATTGCTGCATTTGCTTGTAACCTTTGATTAGGCCTCTCTCCGTACTCTTAGGAGCCCTGCTTTTCTTCTCCCCTCAGCCTTTAACCTCCTCCTAATGTTAGCAGAGTTCCTGAGTGTTTCCCTATCAGTTTCCTTCTCTCTGTGTTTCACTTTTTCAATGGGTTTTATACATGTGATCAGGTGCACTGTGTATCCACTAGTTTACACAGTCCTACAAACTGTATCAGTGGGCACTAATGTAGGGTGGAGCGATTATCAGTTGCACCTCAGAGAACATTGGAATGATGATCTTTGTGGACAAGACTATCTAAGCACATCTGGATCATAATTGTTATGGGCTACCCTTTAGCAGGTTTACTCATTCCAGTAAATGATAAACGAGATAGAAATACTCCCCCCTCCAAAATAGTCACACAGTCACACACACACACACACACACACACACACACACAGAGAGAGACGAGAGAGAGAGAGAGAGAGAGAGAGAGAGAGAGACTACTAATATACAGTAAACAAGTAGTAAAGAGTAAGTTAATATCTACAGATATAGAACGAGCTGATGCTTAGGAATACTGCTGGTAGTGAGACGGATTTTTAGATTTTAGGAGTATTCAGTTTTGTTTCTTTCTTCCTTTAAGGGTAGAGCCTGCTGCCTTGTACTCAGCCAGTTTAGTGAAGTGTGTCCTGAGCTTTCTCTAGCGAAGGATGGTTGGTATCCCTCTTTGCGGTAGGAGAGCGCTGCCTTGGCTTGTCAGCTTCTCCATTTCCTTAAGGTTTCAGAAATCCAGCAGAGCAGAGTGCTGTCTTCTCTCTGCTTGGATGCTCTTGGTATGAATGAACCTTTATGTTTTGTAGAGCATAAGGAAACCCAGCCCAGAGCCACGAGCTCAGATGAGGAGGGCTACTAGCAGAGATCTACTTAGGGATGGTAGCCCGCCCCCAGCATTCAAGCCAGAGCCGCCCAAGGTATGTGGCTGGGAAGTCCAGGATGGGAAGGAGGAGGACACAGGTGCCTTGGAGCCCCCGGGCAGCCTTGGGAGCACACACAATGAGGCAATGTTGAACTTACCATGTACTCTGTGAGAGCCTGTCCTTCAGGCCATTTGAGCCTGAAAACCAGGGATGTGTATTGGTGGAAGTATTAAGGTAACTCTATGTAGTTAAAAGGGAGGTTTATTTTATGGGGTAACTTACAAGTGAAGGGATAGGTAACAGGGTCTGGGAAAGGTGTAGCGCAGTCCACTGGTGTTCTCTGGAGAACTCTGTTCGGTCTACCTCCAGCATCCAGGATCCAGGAACCAAGAGAGCTGGCAGGCACATCCGGGTCTCAGGTCTTAAGGGCTCCTGTTTCAGCCCCACCTTATAGGCGTGACAGTTACCAGCAGCCTGGGGGTAGTACTTCCAGGTCAAAGCTGGAACAGCTACCCACTATAGAAGTGTGCGAAATAGGCACAAAAAAAGTTAGGAAAGTGTGTGATTTTAGGATTCACAGAGAATAAGAGTTATTTCATTTATTTACTTTTTATTTATTTGATTTAATTAATTAATAATTAGTTTTTTTGGTAGAAAGAGTGAAATGTGGTCACAGGCTGCATGCTACAACCGCCAATCCCAGGGCACTTTTCTTTTTCTCTCCAGTTAAAGTTTTCTGCCCACAATCTAATTTGGGGGCACCAGAGGTCCTCCCTAGCGATCTGCTGAGGAAAAGAGGCATTGCTGTTGTCTAAACCTCTCACTATAAAAGCCTCTTAATTTATTGAATTAATAAAGTATTATCTAGAAGAGAATCAACAGAAGGGCTCCAGGGTGTGTGGCATGTGGCTTGTTGCCCCAGATCACACAGTCAGCCTGTAACGATAGGCTTTTCCTTATAGCTCAGTAGAATTTTTGGTAACTCGGTAGTTTAGATGAGAAGAAAACGTGACCATGTAAGCTGTCAGCAGTAATTAGTGACTTTACGTAACAGGACACTGAAGGCCTGCAGCGGGGCTAGAACTGAACGTGAGGGAGCCCTGGCTGCTGGCATGTTCTGCCTACCTCACCGCCACTCCAGCTCAGCTTCATTTCCCCCACAGCCAAGCACAGGGCTCGCTTTTTGTCCCAATCTCGTACCCTCCATGCGGCTTGACCTCAGAAAAACCTACTTTTTTCATTTCCAAAATTGATTTCTCCTGAGGTCTTCTGTGGGATTCCCATCTTCTCCACCATGAAATCGTGTGGGTCTGTTCTCCCTCTGGCAGTCGCTGGCTAGCCCACCTCTGCCAGCACGTCTGTCGTCCTCAGGGCGGGCTCAAGATGCCCCTGGCATATTTGGTTCTTTGTAAAGATGGTTACGGTGTCCACCTTTGGAAACTGATCAGGAAACACAATGTATTAAATCACTAATGTAGTTCTGGAAATAAACTAAAAGCCCAAGCTCCTAAGGCATGCATGCCATTGCTCTTTACAGGCCAGAAACCAGAACAGAGAAGACTCCTACGACTACTCCAAGTCAAACCCTTACGCCATGACTGGCAGTGAAACCCAGGGGGGGTCTACCAAAGGGTGTCCCCCCCCTGTTGCAGTGAAACCTGCTTTCGGGCGATCCATCCTGAAGCCTTCCACTCCCGTCCCTGTGCCTGAGAGCGAGGAGGTGGGGGAGAGCACTGAGGAGCAGGAAGATGCTCCCAGGTCAGTCCTGGGCAGAGTGAAAATATTCGAGAAGATGGACCACCAGGCAAAATTACAGAGGATGCAGGAGCTCCAGGAGGCACAGAGCGCGAGGGTAATTGTTTGGAACCCCCAGAGCCCCTTAGCCTCCCCCAGTGAGTCTTCAAGATGTTTGCTCACAGCGCGGCAGCACACACCGCTTTTCCCACTGCCGTCGTGCCAGGCACAGTTGTATGCCCGGTTCTGTGTGTCACCTCCAGACGGCCTGCTGTCAGCACACCCTTTTTGCTTCCAATCAAGAAGATTGGAACAGAGCCGGGTGTGGCGGCGGCGCATGCCTGGATCCAGCACCTGGGGGGCAAAGGCTGGGTGGATCTCTGTGAGTTCGAGGCCAACCCGAGTGTAATCTACAGAGTGAGTTCTAGGACAGTCAGGATTAGACAGAGAAACCCTGTCTTAGAAAATAAAAACAAATAAGCAAAGAGAAAAAAAGGAAGGAAGAAGAAAGGAAGAGAGAGAGAGAGAAAGGAAAGAAAGAAAGAAAGGAAGGGAGGGAGGGAGGGAGGGAGGGAGAGAGAGAGAGAGAGAGAGAGAGAGAAGAGAGAAAGAAAGAAAAGAAAGAAAGAAAGAAAGAAAGAAAGAAAGAAAGAAAGAAAGAAAGAAAGAAAGAAAGAAAGAAAGAAAGAAACCCTTACAGTCCAAATGAGGAAGTTTCAGTCTCCAATCTTCAGATCTGTGTGTCCTGCTCTGGGATAGAGAGTGAGCCTCAGTACCCCTCAGAAGTTATTTTAGCTGGAACATGGGTGGTGGTTATGTGGGGTCCGAGAGTCTCTTATATGTTCCCAGATTTGCCATGGGATATTATTGGCCGTTGGGCCTGCAGGCTGTAGTTTTTTAGCTATCTGAATTTTTGAAATGCATATGAAACATTTCAGTATCAAAGAACTTGAGTGATGCCAGACGTGGGAGCCTCACTATAGTCTCAGCAGCTCGGAGGCTGGTACAGGTGCTGGAGCCTGGGGAGTTGCAGATTAGCCTGGGTGACACAGTGAGACCTTCTCTCCAAAGGGGGGGACGTGGAGTTGGAAGACTTCCTGTGTCCTGCCTGGCCCGCAATCGGGACAAATCTCTCACCCACAGTCCCGCAGCCTTTTATAAAATAATCACACAGAGACTTAATATTAATTATAACTGCTCAGCCATTATTAGCTCAAGCTTATTACTAATTAGCTCTTACACTTAAATTAACCCATAATTTTTATCTATGTTTAGCCACGTGGCTTGGTACCTTTTCTCAGTTCTGCCTTGTCATCTTGCTTCCTCTGTGTCTGGCTGGCAACTCCTGGCTCAGCCCTCCTCTTCCCAGAATTCTTCTCTTTTGCTTGCCCTGCCTATACTTCCTGCCTGGCTACTGGCCAACCAGCGTTTTATTTATTGACCAATCAAAGCAACATATATTCACAGCCTACAGAACAACCTCCCACAGCAGGGACAAAGGCAAGACAGACTTTCCCCCAGCCACCCCCCCACCCCCTTTACACACACACTTTTTGAGACCTTGCTTACATTGCCCAGGGTGACCCAGGTACAGGAGATTGTTGCACGAATTGTTACAAGGTCTTATTAGTAAAAACAAATCTGGAGCCAAGTACTGGGGTCAACGCTGGAAGATCAGAGAAGCAGAACAAGCCACAGCTTCCTCACCATGCCCATTCCTCAGCTGATCCTGTTTCCTCAGACTGGAAGCCTCTGAGTTCTCATCTAAATGGATCTCAGCTGAACTGCTGCTAAAAGCCAAAAAGCTTAACCAGCCCTAGTTCCTGGTTTTCACGCCTTACATACCTTTCTGCTTTCTGCCATCACCTTCTGGGATTAAAGGCGTGAGTCACCATGCCTGGCTGTTTCCAGTGTGGCTTTGAACTCACAGAGATCTGGATGGATCTCTGCCTCCCAAGTAACAGGATTAAAGTGTGTATGCCACCATTTTTTGGCCTCTATGTCTGTCTAGTGGCTGTTCTGTCCTCTGACCCCAGATAAGTTTATTAGTATGCACAATATATTAGGGGACACAATATATCCACATAGGACGTGCTCCAGCTTTAGCCTCCTGAGTAGTTGGGACAACAAGTCCTACTTAACATAAGAATTATTATTTTGGCCCTTTTAGCAGGCAGCTCAGTGGCATAAAGTACATTGGCATCAGTGTGCAGCCGTCACCACTCTGGACTCTCAGGAACTTTCTCAGTTCCTAAGTGGAACTACACCCAGCTGACGGTGAAGCCCGGTCCCTCCTCCATCCACGGCTGCACCGTTCTGGGGTCTGCCTCTCGGCCTCGGCGTTTGATGGTTTAGGGGCCTCACATACTGGAGTCAGACAGTATTGGTTTCTTTTGTCAAATTACTTAGTGTACTGTCTCAGGGCTCCTCCCCATGCTTGGGTCCTCACCATTGGGCACATTCCCCAAGACCCCACCCGACCATGGAAACAGGCTCCCATCTATGTTTCTTTGTCTGGAAATGAACTGGGAGGAAAGGTGGTAGGATGTGGGGACAGGGCAGGGCCAGCAGGCGACCAGAGAACCATACCGTCACCCACTCTGTCCTGTTTCCTAACTGCTACAGATCGAAATCGCCCAGAAGCACCCTGACATCTATGCCGTTCCAATCAAAGCCCCCAAGCCAGACGCCGGCCTGCCCCCGCACATGAGGTAAGGGCTGTTCATTGGGTGTAGGCCACAGGAGGAGGCTTCTCCAGCATTTGGATTTGAAAAGTTTGCTCTACCCAGACGGCAGAGCAGTGAGAGAATTTCCTTCCCAGGCTGACTGTGCACCCACCCCATCCTGTCAGTCAAACTTAACTATTAAGATCAAAAAACCAAAAGCCAGGCAGAGGCAGGTGGATCTCTGTGAGTTCCAGGACAGCCAGGGCTGTGTAGAGAGACCCTGTCTTGAAAAGATTACAGAATCGGACATTTTTGGTCACTTGACTTGTGTGCCTAATACCCTGTGGTACCCTGGAGCCTTATATTGTATTGGGAGGGCACGTGAGCAGAATTTTCAAGGTGTAGGCTTTTTTGTCCTGTGTACTGGCTTTTAGCCAAACCCCTCAATTCCATTGTATCACCACGCACAGTTGGGCCATTTGTGCCAAACTAGATCTGAAGGACTTCGACAAGCATTATCCTTCTCTTCCTGTGGAGAGCTCACCCTGAGTGGTCTCCCACTTCCGGAAGCTGGAGCCTTGTTTTAAAGCACGGAGAAACTAAAGGCATGATGGTTACTATTTGAATGCCCACACAGTTGACCAAGTTGACCCTGACAGAGGCAACTTAATATAATTGATTTGACATAGACAGAGGACTCTACTGAGTGGGGCTGTAATGGGGAGCATAGAATTGCAACAGGTACAGCCTTCCTACATTAGTTCAGACAACATATAGCTGCCCAGATAGGCCTTGGCCTTGACCCATACCGCATCTCTTCCCTTTCCACCCTGTGAACCTGAAGAAGGACCAGCAGTGCCCTGGCTAGTGGTAAACTGTACCCAGGGGTCAGGAACTGATCAGCCTGCTGGACTCATAGCTTCAGTGACCCCGTGGGCAGCTGGACGATGCAGGCTGTGTGATAGATACCCGTATCTTTGTTAGTTCTAGACCTCCAGAGCCACAGAAAGCTCCGTCCAGACTCTACCAGGACCCCAGCTACGGCAGTGATCAGGAGGAAGAGGAATACCGCCAACAGTTGGCGGCGCACTCGAAGCGTGGTTACTACAGCCAGCCCTCCCGGTACCGAGACACGGAATTATAGATGGCTGCGCATGGACTCCTGTTAGGCCGGCCTGGAGATCTTCTCCGGTTAAAGTGCCCTGCAGAGATATGATGGGGGCCCAGGCGGCAGACAGTACCAATTACCAACCGAAGACTCTGTGTGTGGGACTGGGGTAAAGCTGATTATGACTTTTTGCCCAGGATGAAGAGAAACAGTACAGTCTGACACTGTTAATTGCTTTGGTGTGGACCAAAATCTGTATTAATCTCTCTGTATTTTTTTAATATGTATATTAAGGAGCAATAACTATTTTTCCTCATTCATAGCTGCCTTCCAACACTGCTTCTGTGTGAAGCAATCATGAAAAAGGAGTAAGAAGAATACTCTGTCTCAAACTAAATTCACAAGTATTTTATTACAGTTCTCTAAGTGCCTTTGACAAGATGTGTCTTAAGTTTTCTTTCCTGAGGCTTATGCAAAGCTATAATGAACTAAAACTTTATTTGGACTAAACTTTTCTACCAGTTTAGCAGCTGTCACGGCCCCTGCCTCACGTCCATCTTTTCAGGGCATTGTCTTTATAGTATTTCCCACAAATCCCGACTGTACATAGGACGGCTACGCTGGGTAGTTTGGTTGTCAATGCTGCAGGGCTCGGAGGCCAAGAATTTAGTCTGGGTTTTGTTGTTGTTGTTGTTGTTGTTTGTTCAAAACCATGGGCTCCAGAAGCAGATACCTGAGAAAAGGGTATTTTGTTTCCTTTATATCAGTGTATGTACTGACATCAAGCGATTTTATAATTTAATAAAAAGGAGTACATTGTAGTCAAGAATGAGCTTTGTGGTGAATTTCTACACAGCTTCCATTTGGGGCAGTGTTGGAACGGAACTCAAGGTCCTCGCGCATGCGTAATGCTGCTCCACCGCTGAGCTTATATATACCTCGGCCTTCTTGATTTATTTTAATTAAAATTTAAAAATTAAAGAATTGTGTGTATTTGTTTTTCCTGTATGCATCTCTATGCACTACATGTGTGCCTGGTGCCTACAGAGGTCAAAGAGAGCATCAGATCCCCCTAGAAGTGGAGTTAAGGATGGTTGTGAGCCACCGTGTGGGTGCTGGGAATCAAACCTGGGTTCTTTGCAAGAACAAGTACTCTAAACCACTGAGCCAACTGTCTAGTCCCTCCGTCCTGTTTTTAAGACCTTTATTTCAGTTGGTCACACAAGTGAGAACTTGTTCATCCTTGAACTTTGGGAAATGGAGACACATGAAGAGTAAATAAGTTACCCCATCACAGCCCTGATTGTTCTTGGGTGTTTCCTCCAGTTACTTATTCATAACATGTCTGTTCTGTGAGAGATCCCTGAGGTTGAACTGACTTTGAACTTCTGCCCCCTATTCTTCCTGCTTCACATTTTCATCGAGAATGGTGCTCTCACACAGTGAAGAACTCCACATGCCCATCGTGACTAATCACTGCAGACGAACCTTCATAATGAACAGTCCCCTGGTGGCTGTTTTGATTATGTCCATTTCCCCCTCTATTACGTTAGATGTGCCTCTTTTATCTAAGCTGTACTTCGTGCACCAGCCATCATCGAATCAGCCCTTTCCTGTGGGTAGATTCTCAGAAATGGAATTGGCAAGAAGAAGCAGCGGGGCATTTTTAGGGCTTGTGTTTACTAGTAAATCGCTTCCTAGAAATCTCGCCTGTTTTCACATTCACTCTTGGAAGAGTAAAATTGGTGTAAAATGTAAATGTGACCGTTTAGGAGCCTAAGCTCATCCGACTCAAAGGCACCCTGAATTTGGGAGAGGAAGACTGGAGAGGACGGCCTCTGTTGAGTGTCCTTTATGTTGTGATAGGCATGTCAGTGAAACGCTTAAGTTTGCTGGAGTTACACCAAATTATGCTCTAAACCTGTCCTTTTTCATGTCTGTCAGTCGGGTGCTGTGACTCCAAGCCATTGATTGTGAGGCTTGAATTTCTGAACAGCCCTCAAGTCCTCAGCAGCCACTAAAAGCTGCTCATTCCGTGAATAAAAGCCACCGTCTGTGAACAGACAAAAATGTATACTGCTTAAATCCGGGATGACTTACTGTTCCTTCCTCCTTTAAATACAGGAACAAGCCATTCAGGAAACCCATTTAGAGGGTGAGGAGGCCTCCCTGTAGGCACCGGCACAGGCTAGCATCAGGTGCATTAAGTGGTGTAGACAGGCAGTTGTGTGTGGTCCCCGGAATGGCCATGGGTGCCCAGTAACCGCCAGTCTTCCTCCACCTCTTCCAAGTCATATCCTGCTTTGTTCTGGGGAGGGAGGACTCAACGCTCCCTGCAGTCCATTGGAGTCGTGAAAACGGTGGGGCTAGGCAGATGAAGGGGGGGAGGATCATGAGACTAGGGAAGTGAGCTTCGAGTGAGGGTGGCGTTCTCTCTTGTAGCTCTCTATAGGTCTCCAGAGACGGAGGGAGCAGGTGAGGAATTTTCTCCATTGCTTTTATTCTGTGAATTCCCCAATGGCCACTATATACAAGAATGATTGGGTGGTTGGGTGGGGCTCTTTGTTGTCATTTTGTCTTTTGAGACTGATCTCACCATGTAGTCCAAGCTGTTCTGAAAAGTCCATCCTCCTGCCTCAGCCTCCTGAGCGCTGGGGTTCTAGGCATGTACTACCATGGCTGGCTTGGGAAGGTCTGTTTCTCACTATGTTCTTTTATGGAGGGCAGTAGCATAATTCCCAAAGAGCACCCGGAAGTTCCTGGAGAAGGGTCCAGAAATGTGTGAAGCAGCACTCTCATAGGCTGGCGCTATCCTGAGATCTCCATCCTGACTTTGCATCTGTCTGGGGTGGCTGCTGAAGTAAATGGTCCTAGGAGATGTGGGCTGAGCTCTGAGAACGGATGTCTCTCTGAGAAGAGAGTGGAGAATAGTGATTGTGTTCTGGAAGCAAGTTGGTGAGGGCTGGCCCTGGGCAGGCGCTTCCTTCCATCCTTCCTTAGTTCATGTCGAGCTGTTCTTTCCTGCCTTAATTGCCTGCTCTCTGTGTCCCTGCCATTCTAAACAGTTCCATTAGGGACCACAAGAAGGGTAGAGGGGCTCTGCTAAAGGCTCTGTGGGAAACACTTACACCTTGCTCACCCTCATTAGCAGCCCGGGAAGTAGGAATTACTGCAAGTCGGTTTGGTGGTTTTTAAATGGGAGATGCTGGCTTCAGGGTACTTTCCGGAGGACAGCCAGTATCTTTGAGTCCAAAGGAAGCATATGATCTCTGGGCAAATCTAGCTTGTAGGTGATTCAACCTAAGGGTATTTAAAAATAGCAGTGAGCTGGGTATAGTGGTTGTGGTAATTAGTGTTGTTAACTTGACAGACTCTAGAGTCATGGGGGAGATGGGCTGCTGGGTGTTCCTCTGGGGGCCAGCTGAGTGCTCACTGTGATTTCTATCTGTTTCCTGGTTGTGGGTGTCATGTGACCAGTTGGTTCACACTCCTGTTGCCTTGACTTCCCCTCTGTGAGGGACCTGTGAGCCAGAATAAGCGCTTTCTCCCTTAAGGTGCTTCTGTCAGAACATTTTATCCCAGCAGCAGGAAAAGAAACTAAAATGTTGGCATGTGCTTGTAATCCTGAGCACTTGGAGACAGAGGCAGGAGGATCACCCGAGTTTGAGACCAGTGTGAGCTACAGAGAGGGTCCAGGATTCCTGGGGTTATATAGTGAGACCCTGTCTTGAAACGGAAGGGAAAAAAGTATATTTTACACTAATACGCATATGGGTGTTTCATTCCGTGTAAGGTGGCAGATTTAAAGCTTCCTCACTGAACCTTGGTGATGAAAACAGTCAACAATACACTCCTTTTCCTGCAAGAGGTGGGTCTGTAAAGGATTTGGTGGTCTGTAAAGGATTTGGTGAAGCCAGGGAACTCTCTGCAGGCATCTGATGCCGCAAGCCCTCTCCAGCCAGCCCCACACGGAATCAAGCAGGCTGAATGTCACTCACACCCAGACCCGCAGGACCAGAAGAGGTCAAGGTGGATGCGGGGTGAGAGGAAACTACGAGAAAAGGACTTTTAACCTTCCTTCCTCCATGTGCCGGAGCCACAGAGAACTCGTGCTGCCGAGACCAACAGCAACCATTCCCCACACCCCATCCTACCCTACAGCACCAGGTGGGGACTGCCAGAACCAGAGAAAACTGAGACCTGCATCTTTCAATTCAGCCCAGCGGAACGGGAATTCATTTCTTAAGTTAATGCTATTCTCAGAGAGGCCGCGCCTGAAGAGACTCAGAGCTGGTCCAAGTATAAGACTGTTGAGTGCTCATCTCTAAATGGGACGTAACACCACCAGGGTTCAGGGACTATTCTAGAAGAAGGGGGGGCGGATGAACATAAGAGCTGGAGGATGGAGAGGAGTGCTGTAAATGCTGTATTCCAGGCCATTGCACTCGTGAACCCACAACAGCCCGAGTGAGCTGCTCATGATCAAGTGGGTCAGTGGATGGGGGAGGGGCTCACGAGGCCTTATTCCCCCACGGGGAACTATTGGTTAGTGTGTGTGTGTGTGTGTGTGTGTGTGTGTGACGTCAGTGGTATAGAGGAACACTTGGCAGCTAACGGTTACTGGGTATGTGTGTCACTTTCTTCAAATTGCCCCAACTCAAGTAAATAACCCCGCACCCATGCTCAAACAAGCAACCCTAATTAAACTCAGTAGGAGAACTGTGAAATATTAAGATATTAGAAAGCACATCAGAGGAACTAAATAATATAAGCCATTTAGTTAGGATGATTGGCATATGGGTGTGGGAGAGATGGCTCAGCAGTTAAGAACACTTGTTCTTCTGGAGGACCCAGGTTCCATTCCCAGCACCCCCGAGGCAGCTAACAGACACCCCCAACTCCAGTTCCAGGGGATCTCTCTGACCCCTTCTGACCTCTGTTGGCATCAGGCTTTCTTGAGTTAGTGCACATACATGCGTGTAGGCAAAACCCTAACACACAAGATAAATCTAAAAAGAAAAAAAAAGAAAAAGAAAGAGAAATATTGGCATATGAATTCTGAGGAACATACAACATTGCTTAATGTCCTATAGAGCAGTGAATGAAAACCTTTGCAAGTATATTGTCGACAAGAAATTATTTGTGTCTTTCAGACAAAAGTCTGCATATCAGTGTGTAGGTCTAGGAACTTGGATCAATAGTTACAGCATCAGCTGCTGATCATTATGTGGGTCACTATACCAAATAATCTCACACACCCTTCTGTGGCTCATTTAAAAAAAAAAATCAACTCTTTACATTTGGATTAGAGCAGGAGGAATGTTGAGTAAAAATATTTGCTATGTCCCTCTGTCGATAGATCCAGACATTGTGAACTGACTATGACTTATTCTCACCTTTTGAGAAATTCACATTGTAGATGCTTTTGTTCGCCTGATTCTTTAGAGTGTGAGATTTCTTGAGCTGAAAAATTGTCTTGTTCTTCAAGCAGCCATGAATAGTAGGATTCAAAACAATTTCCGGCTTCTGAATCCAATTTCCTTTCTCCCCATCTAGAGATCTTTCTGGAGAGTTTCTTGAGATGGTTTGTTGAACCTATTGTATAGTTTCCCTTAAAAAATTCTAAAACAGGGGATCTGTAGTTGGTATGTAAAATGAATAAAAAAAATTCTTAATAAAAAATTCTAAAACATCAATGTGCTTTAAAGAACCTAGTTTACATAATGGAAAAAAGTAATTTTTAACAGCCATGGAACAAATCTAGTTCATGAACATGTATTTCTTGGCCTACCTGGAACAATGAAGTTTATAATGAAAGGATGGTGAGATGTCTGAACTGATAACGATCCTTTGTGCCAAATCTGATAACCCAAGTTCTATTCCTGGGTCCCACGTGGTGGAAGAAGAGAACCAGCTTATCCTCTGAACTCCACATATGCGCTATAGTTCACATGTACGCTCACATATATACACAAAATAAATACAAAAAGCATTTTAGAAATTGATTTTGACTGTAAGCGTATGAGTGTTTTGCCTGTTCAAGTCTGTGCACCACGTGTGTGCAGTGTCTGAACTGGCTAGATAATAGCCCAGACTTCTTTTCTTTTAAAAAATGGAAGATTAGGTAGTGCTGGACATGTGTCTTTCCATAGTAACAGCAGGCTGGAGCTAAGTGAGTACTGTTATAAATCAGGGCCTGCTAGGCCTCCTCCTTCAAAGCTGTGTAGATGGATGAGGACAGGATGGGCCATACTTGTTCACCTCTTCCTGCTTCCTTGCATTGTCTTCTGGTGCCAAGCATCCATACAGCCACGAGGGAGCCAGTATTCTGAACACACACAGAAACAACTGTACACCTCCCTGGGAAAGTTCCCAGCTTACTCACAAGCCAAGCCAATATCTTCGAAGGCCCTGATTCCTGTGAGTGTTGTCGTTTAGCTGGCTTAGAATGAGAAGTAGAGATAGGGTAGAAGATGCAGTTGGTCCTCTGTATCTATGGATTCCACACCTTGGAGTTCAACATACCCACAGCTTGGGGATTTTTTTTTCTTCAAATTTTAGGGACTAGAGAGATGACTCAGTGGTTAAGAGTACTTGCTGCTTTTGCAGGGGATCCAGATTCTGTTCCCAGCACCCACACGGTGACTCACAACTGTCTGTCCCAAGGGATCCAGTATCCTGTTCTGGACTGCTCTGGTATCAGGCACACATGGTGCAATACAAACATGCAGGTGAAATACATACTTAAAAGTAAATAACTGAAAAGTATAATACAAATTTTAAAACAATGCAGGGTTAGTGGTGTTGGCCTGAAATACAAACACTTGGGAGGCAGAAGCAGGATTGCAATGTTTCGGGCCAACCTGGGCTACATAGTGAGATCTACTTTGAAAAACTTAAACAAAACAACACCTCAGTGCAGCAAATATTTACATAGTGTTAGTGTGTCCTCTCGAGACAGCTTAGAGAATGAGAAGGAGGTACATAGGTGATGGCAAATATTGTGTCCGTTTCATAGATGCGACTTTAGCATTTGCAGCTTTGGGTGTCTGTGGGGAGTCATGAAGCCACTCTCCCAGAGGAATCTGGGAATACCAAGGAATGGTTGTGAACTGCTGAAGATGTATTATTTTCTTTTCTGTGATAAAACACCATGACCAAAGCCGGGCGGTGGTGGCTCACGCCTTTAATCCCAGAGCTTGGGAGACAGAGGCAGGCAGATCTCTGTGAGTTCGAGGCCAGCCTGGTCTACAGAGCAAGTTCTAGGATAGGCTCCAAAGCTACACAAAGAAACCCTGTCTCAAAAAAATTAAAAAAATAAAATAAAAAATAAATAAAAAAAAATAACAACAACAACAACAAAACCCACCATGACCAAATGTAACTTAAGAAGCCAGAGTTCATTTTGTCTTATAGGCAGGCATGGCAGAGGTGTGGCGGCAATTGGCAGACATGGCAGCAGGAGCCGAAACTGAAAGTTCACATCCTTAAAGGCAAGCTCAAAGCAGAGGAAGCAAACTGGAGGTAGGTCAGGGCTATTTTATTACTTCTCTGTTGCTGTGACAGATCACTGTGACCAAGGCAACTGGGAAACGTTTACCTGGGACTTACAGTGCCCGAAGGACAGGAGTCCACCGCCATCATGATGAAGAGCATGACAGCAGGCAAACAGACATGGCGGCTGTGGAGTAGCAAGTCAGAGCTCACATCCAGGTCGGCAAACAGGAAGGGGAGAGCGCACTGGGGATCTTAGGAGTCTTTGAAACCTCAAAGCCCACTTCCATGCCTCCTCCCCAACCCTTCCCAAACAGTTCTACCAAGGGGGCCCCAAGTATTGAGACATATGAGCCTATTGGGGCCGTTCTCATTTACACCACAGCAGCTATGAAAGCTCAAAGGCTGCCGGCAATGATAGACTTTCTTCAGCAAGACTGTGCTTCCAAACCATCCCACCAACAGTGCCACCAACTGAGGACAGAGTCTATGGGGGACATTTCCCATTCAAACCACCACGGTAGTTTTGATTTTTTTTTTTTTTTTTTTTTTTTTTTGACAGGGTTTCCCTGGGTAGCTTTGTGCCTTTCCAGGATCTCGCTCTATAGAACAGGCTGGCCTCGAACTCACAGAGATCCACCTGCCTCTGTCTCCCGAGTGCTGGGATTAAAGGCATGTGCCACCACTGCCCGGCTTACGGTAGTTTTGAAAGTCGTTTCTCAAAGCTATTATGAATAGACACTGAATGAGGGTTTTTGTTTTTGTTTTTGTTTTTTGAAACTGTGTGGGTCATTGGGATATGAACCCAGGATGTCACTAGCCAGGCTTCCTGAAGGCTTGTGGTCCATTCTCAGTAGTAAAGTGATATTTGCAGCTGCCCAGCCCCAAAGAGGTACTTCAGAAAGAGCAGCCATTGCCCTACCCTTGACATACATTGGCTTCCTTTCCTCTCCGTCAGTGCCGAGGGAGTAGAACCCCGTAGTCGGGAGCAAATGAACACACACGGTGATGGAGAGTGTGGGTCCCAGATGTGCCGCATCTGCTTGAAGGTCCCTCTCGGAGAACTGCTGCTCGGGGACCCGGTCCTCATCACACAAGTTCATTCCTCACCTGTGAACTCAGTGTGCCGCCTGTGGTACCTGTCTCAAACAGTTTCCTGTGAGAGCCGCAGGCTTTATCGCAGGGCTTCACGCAACGTTGGGTACTCAGCAGATGTTAAAAAACAAAAGGCCCGTTTCTATTTAACTAGATACACAATTCATATCCTTTCATCTAGTAGCCATTAACATTTAAAACAGCCTAATTCTGTATTTTTCAGTACAATTTAGTATATTTACAATGATCATACTACCTATGTCCATGGCTTTTTAGTGATCCCAAAAGGAAACTCAAAGTATGACTTCCTCTAGTCCCTGGCAACCACTGATTCACTCCTGTCTCTGTAGATTGCCTGTTCTGGCTATTTTCTCAAAATGGAAGAATGCAACATGTACTTTTTAATGTCTGGTTTCTATGGCTTAGTTTAATAATATTAAGGTTCTAAAGCCACTATTTGTATTACTATCATTTGATTAATTCCCTTGACTACTACTCTAGGATTAATAGATAACTTTGGACAAGATGAAGATTTCTTTGTTATTTTTATGTGTGTGCACACATGTGTGCAGGTGCCCTCAGAGGCCAGAAGAGGGCATCAGATCCCCTTGAGTTGGAGTTACAGGTGGTGTGAACCACGCATTGTGGGTGCTGGTCCTCCGAAGAACAGCAAACACTCTTGACCCGAGTGATCTCTCTAGCCACAAGATTAAAAAAAGAAAAGAAAAGAAAAGAAAAGAAAAGGGTTAAAATGATTTTTACGGCAGGTGGAGTCTCTTCCTCTGTGAGACGGGGTGTTTGTGAGTGGGAAGCAAAACAGTTCCCAGTTTGTTGGCACCCCACGGAGGCATGGAGGCGCAGGGGGCGCACAGTTGACTGTAGGGCTTTGTGAGCAAGAAGGAAGATCCAGAACTGGCTTCTAGCCAGAGTCTCTGTACACGAGGCTGGCAGGGAAACCCCAGCCCTTCAGAACAACAATGTGGGTGAGCCTGAGAGAGAATCTGCACCCACACACATCTCCCCATGATGAGGACCCAGGCAGGTGCTGAGCATTGGGCTAGGAAGCTAAGAAGGCCATCAGGAGCTCAGCCCAGAAGGAAGGGGAACCCTGCAAGGCAGCTCAAAGCTGACCCACGGGAAGAGCCGTTCAAATGAACGTCACATGTCACCTGTGTGACAAACCAGTCCTAGGCCTGTCTTGCAACAGACACTTACTGGGTGTGTGGCTTCTGGGACCACAGAAAAGATGGATGGAAAGGGGGTTGCTAAGAGACCTTTGTCATGAGGCGTGGGTGAGGAGTAAGGACTGGCCCTGGGAACACAGGGGGTGGTGTGAGCTGTGGTCATTACTGCTGCTGCTGTAGAGCCTTGTCTGACTATTGTCAGGTAACGGCAGTAGTTGTTCCAATAGACAGGGCCTGGGATGTAGCACGAATCTAAAGGTCTTATTAAATAAGAACAAACCTGGAGTCAGGTACTGGGGTCAACGCTGGAAGATCAGAGAAGCAGAACAAACCACAGCTTCTTCACCTCGCAATTCCTCAGCTGATCCTGTCTCCTCAGACTGCAAGCCCCTAAGTCCTCATCCAGAATGAATCTCAGCTGGACTGTTGCCCAAAAGCCTAAAAGCTTAACCAGCTCTAGTTCCTGGTCCTCACACCTTCAATACCTTTCTGCTTCCTGCCATCACTTTTTGGGATTAAAGGCGTGAGTTACCATGCCTGGCTGTTTCCAGTGGGGCCTTGAACTCACAGAGATCCAGACGAATCTCTGCCTTTGGAATGCTAAGATTAAAGGTGTGTGCTATCACTGCCTAACCTCTATGTTTAATATTATGACTGTTCTGTTCTCTGACCCCCAGATAAGTTTATTGGGGTACACAATATATCAACCACACTGGGATGGGATGTAGGGATTATGTCAGATGCTGGGTAGGCTTGTTCAATTATGTATCATTGCTGTGGATATCACTCTATATAAATAAAACACTGATGGCCAGTGACCAGGCAGGAAGTATAGGCGGGACAAGGAGAGAGGAGAATTGGGGAAACAGGAAGAAGGAGGAGAGACACACTGCAGCCACCGCCAGGACAAACAGCATGTAAAGACGCCAGTAAGCCACCAGCCACGTGGCAAGGTATAGATTTATAGAAATGGGTTAATTTAAGATATAAGAACAGTTAGCAAGAAGCCTGCCACGGCCATACAGTTTATAAGTGATATAAGCGTCTGAGTGATTATTTTATACATGGATTGTGGGACTGCGGGGTTTGGTGGAACCTGGAGAGAAGCCCTCCAGCAACATATCGTAGACTATTATTTTAAGGTGTGCTGCTTTTGTTTATGTTGCATTCGTTTAACTCTGTGAAGCTGTGTAACTGTGCCTGTCTAAAACGCCTGAGGTTTTAATAAGGAACTGGCCAATAACAAGGCAAGAAAAAGGACAGGTGGGTCTGGCAGACAGAGTATATATAGGAGAAAACTGGGAGGAGAGATCTAAGATTGAGGAGCCAGAGAAGGAGGAGAACTCCAGGGGCCAGCCATCCAGCTACACAGCCAGCCACAGAGTAAGATTTACAGAAGTTAGAGAACGGGAAAAGCCCAGAGGTAAAAGATAGATGGGATAATTTAAAGTTAAGGAAAGCTGGCTAGAAACTAAGCCAAGCTGAGGCTGGGAATTCATAATTAAGAGTAAACCTTTGTGTGTGATTTACTTGGGAGCTGGGTGGTGGGCCCCCCAAAAAAGAGTAAAAAACAACCAACAACAATTATGCGTTCCCTAAGTCAGTGGTCCTCAACCTTCCTAATTCTGAGACCCTTTAATACAGTTCCTCATGCTGTGGTGACCCCCAACCATAAAATTATTTTGTTGCTACTTCATAACTGTAATTTTGCTACTGCTATGAATCATAATGTAAATATCTGACATGCAGGATATCTGATATGCAACCCTTGTGAAAGGCTTAATTCCCAAAGGGGTTGCGACCCACAGGTTGAGAACTGCTGCCCTAAGAGAAGAAAATTACCTTAGGTGGGTCAGAGACTATCAGGTTCACTGGCATCCACAGGGGCATTTTAGGTCTCCAGGAAGTGTTGACAAGGCAAAGCCAGCAAACGGCCTGAAACACTTTGAAAATGGCCTCAGTCCCCTTGGGGGAAGATGGAAGGCACAGCTCTTAGGAGATAACAGAGTCAGTTCTCTGCTCCAGGGGCCCAGCCTGGAATTCCATGGAGTCTGAACTGGCTCAAGTCTGAAGAGGACAGCATCTTTCCATTCTGAAGGTTAAAGCCACGCTTCCCTCAACACACCCAGATCATTCTACATTATGTGGATGAAGCAAGAACTAGATGGCTTGCCACTTGCATCGGTCCTGGGGGCAGCATAACCAAGTAGCCCGCAGGGAAATCTAGGCAGATTCTTTTGCTAGCTTGGATCCCATTTGCTGTGCTCCTGGCCATTAACTGTAACCTCTCAGCCTCTGCTACCCTAGAGTCCCACTGTTCTCCTGTCTGCGGAGCCCACCAGCAAGAAAAGGACCCCAAATCACAGTTGGACTTCTAAGAGTCGATAGTTGAATTTTTCTTTGGGCTGCCAGCTTACAAATAATGACACGCAGACTTATTAATTATGAAAGTTTGGCCTTCACTTAGGCTTGCCCACTAGCTTTTTTTTTTTTTTTTTTTTTTTTTGGTTTTCCGAGACAGGGTTTCTCTGTGTAGCCTTGTGCCTTTCCTGGAATTCACTCTGTAGACCAGGCTGGCCTCGAACTCACAGAGATCTGCCTGGCTCTGCCTCCCAAGTGCTGGGATTAAAGGCGTGCACTACCACCGCCCGGCGCCACTAGCTCTTATAACTTAAATTAACCATATTTTTATTAATCTACATTCCCATGTGACTTTTAACTCTCTCCCATTCTGTGTGTCTAATTCATTCCATGTCTCCATGATGTCCTGTGTGCCTAGACTCCTCCTCCTCTTTTCTCTCTCTGGAAATCCCGCCTATACCTTCTGCCTAGCTATTGGCCATTCAGCTTTTTATTACACCAATCACAGCAATACACCTTCACACAGTGTACAAATATCCTACAGCAAGAATCAGATTTAGTTTTCTGCATAGTGTTATAAAAGTGTGGCTAAGACCCTCAGTCTATTCTTGTGTGTGTGTTTGCATGTTTGTGAGAAGGGGCATGTGTGTCTGTGGGGAGGTGTGCATCCGTGCATGTGTACATGGGGAGGCCAGAGGACAATCTTGGCTGTCATTCATTGGGTGCCATTCCTTCAGTCCTTTCTTTTTTTTCTTTTCTTTTTGTCTGGCACGCAGCACTTAGACTAATCTGGCTCCCTCAATGCCCTAGAGACCATGGTTTTCTCCCGTATCTCTCATCTGCATCCTGTGAGCTGCTTTTTTGCTCATGATCTCAGTTTTTATTGTGTTGAAAACTGTTCCTGGGACTATTTTTCCATTTCACTGTTCCAGAAAAGTGTGGTAAACTTCACTCTGATTCAGTTGGTGGGGTCACATGACTGCCTGGACCAATGTCTTTGCCCAGGCAGTGAGCAGTGATGATTAGCACACGCTGCTGAGGACGTAATGGCCCCCTAGCACTGGCTGAGAACTGGAGGGGTGGAGGGAACATGTTGCTCAGGAAGTTTTGGGGAGCTTCTCCTAGAGGAAAGTAGTAAATAATAAATACCAGTGCCAAGTTAAAAACACCAAAGGCAGCTGGTGTCCCTGAGCTTTGAGTGATGGAATTAGTGGAGATTTCTCCTTTCTTTGTGTGCTTTGCCAGATCTTGAATGTTTAGCACTGAGAAATATCTTCACAACTCTAACACTACATAGCCGCCTCCACTTGTTAAATTCAGTAAATAGGACATACAGTACATAGATCAAGAATGGTTTTTTTTTGGCTTCGAGCTTCCTGGTCCCTTAAAGCATTTTCAGTAGAGTGATTCTGGCATCTTGGAGTAAAAAGGAAGGCCCTGTTGCAGGCAGGCTGCTGGGGTGGGGTGGGGGGGATTCTCAGTATCACAGACTCCCTGCTGACCACCGTGGTTCAGCAGAGCTTGCCTGGCTTGTCCTTCCCTGTTTCAGATGTGCTATTCTGGGTCCTGGTAATTATTCAGCCAGTGAGCAATGCTCTTCGGTGACAACCGAGATACCTCAAACTAAGAATAGGACTCTGACTGATGGCGGAAGGTGACAAGCTCAGGCTGGGAGAGACTGCTCGCTGCCAGGGCTTCTGTAAAAGAACTGGGGCTCCGATTTCTTCTTCGCTGATGAACTGGCTGCTGCTCTGTGCTTTTTCTATTCCGTGTGTGTGTGTGTGTGTGTGTGTGTGAGAGAGAGAGAGAGAGAGAGAGAGAGAGAGAGAGAGAGAGAGAGAGAGAGAGAGAGAGAGAGAGAGCTTTTTGTCAGCTCTGTAATCATGAAGATACTGTCCCAGGCTGGAAGCTCCTCAGGGGTCCTTGGGAGTGTCCCTGGCAGCTTGAGCTGCTTGTCCTGGGGCTAACTGTTGCCAGAGCTTTGCTCAGTGATACACTTTGCAGCTCTTGCCTCAGCAGAGGCTTTCTGCTTTGAAGCCAAATGGATGCTTTTTGCATTTTCTAAGAGCCTGTAAGAGAAATCAGTGAAACTCTACCCCCTTTCATGCATAAAAGGACAAAAGAGTTGAAGGTAGAGGGTGGGTACACCCTGGTAGCTTGCTTTGTGGCCTGAGCATTTTCAATTTTTCAGGCCTCCGATTTCTTGTCTATCTAGCACAGAGGAAACTGAGGAGAAAGCCAGTGGCAGAGTCTAGCACATATAAAAGCCTGGGTTCAACGTCCAGTACGGCAAAATAAAATAAAATAAAATGCAACAGTAATAAATAAATGTAATAGTAAACTGAATTTAGAAAGTATACAACACAATAAGTACTTGACAGACACAGCCCTTATTTTTCTCAGAAAATCCCATGGAGTCAAGTTCCAAGACCCTGAACAGTGACAGAAAGTATACATTGACATTGGAGTTTTCCTCCTTCTGGACCTCCTTCCCAAGTCACCTCATGCAGAGATCACCTTGCATATAGATCATTGTGTTGGCCTCTGCCTTGGGGAACCCAGGATATGATGACTTCAAATGACTAATACCAGGAGTGTGGCCTCAAGCTGACTCTAATCATGCTTTCATGGTATTAGACATCCGATGCCTCTGTGAGATTGTGACCACAGCAGTGATCATAAGGTTAGGGATTCTTGGGGTAGGGATTGGTGATGGTGCTGTGACTATGGGTATTCTGTTGGTTGGTTGCTACAGACTTTGTTTATAGCAAACTAATCAATAAAGATTAGATGTCTACAAGCTGGAGAGAGAGCTCAAAGAAAGCCAGAAAGCTGGGGGTGATAATTTAGAGGGTATGGACTGATTCAAATCACTATTCCCCATGCACCTTCTTTTTTAAGAAACGGGGAGGGAGCTATAAGACGGCAGTGCTAACAACGGAGCTGGAGAGAAGCTTCAGCATTCAAGAACTCTTGCTGTTCTTGGAGAAGATCCGAGTACAGTTCCCAGCACCGACAAGGCAGCTCACAATCCCCTGAAACCCAAGTCCCAGAAGATCTGATGTCTTTTACAGACTCTGCAGGAACCAGGCAAACCTAGAGTGCCTATACACACATGCAGGTAAAACGCTTACGCAAATAAAACAATATTAAAGACATATTTTTTAAAGGTTCTAGCAAATACATTGAGGGCTACAGATGACGAGTGTTGGGAAAATTTCTATTTTTGCCATTGTACACTCAACATTCATCTTTTGCACACCTGCCCATTTCCTGTCTTTCTGTCCTCAGGATGACTATAGCAGCAGAGCCATCCATGAGGAAGAAAGGCATGGAAAACTGGCACGCGCTCCTGTGCAGTGGTGCCAATATAATATGCACAGTGTGTTTACTAAAATTCTGGAGGACGAGGTGGGCATTTGGGAAAGGAGAAGAGAATCAGGTGCCATGGCCTTTGTTCCTTATGGTCTTTATTAAACGGGTGCAAAATTGCCCTCCTCTTGGGAGGATCCAGGCATCAGGTGCAGAAGCATTGCTCTGCATATTTAGATCAAGCAAGGGGGAACCTGGGTAGTATTTAGTCTAGTCTCGAGGTAGCCTAAGGGTTGGTCTGGGTAGCCTGGAATGTGGGATACGTGGAAGATAGAGAGAAATAGTGACTAACTGCCTTCTGGTCGTATTAGCTGTGCTCAGGAAGGAGAAAACAACCCTACTCACTGCTGTCAGTTTAAAGTCCCTGTCATTGGCTCATTCTTAACTTTGCAGCTTGTTAGAAGCAGGCGTGGATCTGTATCATTTACTGAAAAGTGCACACTTGCTGGCTTGTTTTTAATGTAGCATAGAAGACTACTGTGTGAAAATGACTTATACGCCATTTGGGGATTTTTTTTTTCATGACAATGTTTAAAATTTGCCTCCTTTAAAAATCGTTAATTTCCTATAAGGGCACTAATGATCCCAGATCATTGTCTGTTCCAGGGGAACAGTATATAATACTGTTTATGTATATGTCACAGTTTATTTTATTTTGCCGTACTGGATGTTGAACCCATTGATAGTATATTGATAGTCATGCATCTCAAACAGTGCCTGGCAGAAGATGGTTACTGGGTAACATCCTGGTAGCATCCCCTGCCAGGTTCTCTGCAAAGGTTGGATTGGGAGACTGGGTTCTTGAGCATCCAAGAGAGGAGCCAGGAGAATGCTCTCTCCTTTTGTGACCTGATGTGCTGGTTAGCTTCAGCTGTTTGCTTTTCACAACCTAGAATCACCTGAGAAGGGAGCCTCAGTTGAGAAATTGTCTACAGCAGGTTGCCCCTTAAAGCATGTCTGTGGAGGGTGTCTTGATTACTAACTGCTGTAGGAAGGCTCAGCTCACTGTAGGTGGCGCCATTCCTGGGCAGGTGTACCTGAACCGTGTAGAGCTGAGTATAAGCCAGTACTCAAGCCAGTTAGCAAGCCTCCTCCTCCGTGGTTCCTGTTCTGTTTGGTCAGAGGTAATGCTATGTGGAGTAGCATCAAGTCTGTGTGAGTGCCTGCTGTTACTGCCCTTGACCTGGGATTTTAAGCCAAATAAGCCCTATCCCCCAAAGTCCTTTGTTTATTATGACAGCAACGGAAACCAGACTAACACCTGCTCTCACCTCATTATTTCCACAGGAGTACCCACAAATCCTCAAACAGGTTCAAGAAGAGAGTTGTTCAAATCTGATTCTTGCTGGGAAGACAACAGGCCAGAAATATGGCCATAATCATTTTTTGAAAATCCTGCCTGTTGCATTTATAATACAGGTCACCAAGGGGATATTGCCGCCTCTGTTATCTTTTGAAATAGACAGTGGATGATGGTGTTGGGAAGGAAAAATGACCGGCTCTGCAGCAATAAATACAGACAAATGTTTGGGGTGGGGATGGAGAGAGAGCAAGTAAAAGGTCAACGGAGACTCTTAGATGAAAAAAAAAAAAAAAAAAAAGCAGGGGCTGGAGAGATGGCTCAGAGGAAGAGCAGGCTGTCTTCAGAGTCCTGAGCAATTCAGAACAATGGTGCTACACATCTGTAATGAGATCTGGTGCCCTCTTCTGGCCTGCAGAATACTGTATATATAATAAATAAATAAATGTTTGTTAAAAAAAAAAAAAGAAGCAACCACAGGTGAGTCAAACAAACAAATAAAGGTCACTTGTGGCACATGCTGCTCATGACAATCCTTTATTATGTCTGTTTGATAGTGGATCTCACTATGTGGCCTAGGCTGGCCTTGAACTCCTAGACTCAAGTAATCTTCCTGCCTCAGCCTCCCAAGTAGCTGGAACTATAGGCACACTGCCACATCTACCTTCGAGTCCTTACTTTTAATTTGTGAATCATTTGACAAACTTGAAGAATCTAGTCCTGTAAGGGGTCAGATCCAGGCTGCCTCCATCAAAGTTAAGTTTCACAAGCCTCACATATCCAGCCCCGGCAACGTGTGGGGACAAGAGCCTCGCAGACAGGGCTGGGTGTTGACAAAGATCTGAGAATGAAGATTGTATCCCTCACTTGACTAGTAGGCACGCATTCCTAATGTCCCAAGTGAGAGCTTATGCTGTCAACATACAGACGTCCCATGAGTAACACACAAACTGCACACCTCTGTGGACCCTGGAGACTTGCATACACTCATTGGTCCAACTGTTAACTCAAATGTGGGATCTGTACGTACTTATTGAATGATGAGTGAGCATCTGGTGTTCTACAGGTGTAAGATTGTGTGGGCTGACCCCATAGCTCAGGCAGTCCACCAAAATCGTATGAGAAAATGTTAAGGAAAGGAAACAATGCCTGAAAGCAGCAAGGCCTGGGGCAGGCATCTACAGAGAAAGTAGCCAAGGATAAGTGGAGGTTTTGCCTTAGCGTTATCCTGAAATGCTGGTCTTCTTTTTTGCAAAGAACTCAGACACATACAGAGCCCCAAAGCAGACAGAGTGGCCGGTTAGAGAGAAGCTGCTTCTCTCCTCAATCCCAACCCTTACAGACCCTTCTTACTCTTCCTTCAGCGTGCACGTCTTCCTCCTGCTGCCACAAGCCCCAAAAGTGGGAGGCATAGTATGGTTCAGCTGGGGAGGAGTCCCTGGTTGCTCAAGACTCTTGGCACTGTTTGGGGAACTTTTCCCACTTCTTCCAAGTATCCCCTTAGGCAGATGTCATCCTTGGCTCAAACCTTCTTGTTCATATCCACTCTTTCTCTGCCTTCCCTGCCAACATTCTTTCAATGTGAGCTTGGTTCAGCTGGTTTTACTATCTCCCTAGCAAATACCACTGGATTGTCTAAAATACGCAGCAGTTATTTTAACGGTAAAGATTATTGTGGTGGTTTGAATAGGAATGGCCCCATAGACTCATGTGTTTGAATACTTGGCCCATAGAGACTGGCACTATTAGGAGGTGTGGCCTTGTTGGTGGAAGTGTATCACTGTGGTGATGGGAGGAGGAGGTCTTATATGCTCAAGTCATGTCCAGTGTGACAGTTCACTTCCTGTTTCCTGTGGATCAAGATGTAGAACTCTCAGCTCCTTCTCTAGCACCATGGCTACTTGCACGCCACCATGTCCTGCCATGACAATGGACTAACCCTCTGAAACTGTAAGCCAGCCCCAATTAAATATTTTCCTTTATAAGAGTTGCATGGTCATGGTGTCTCTTCACAACAATAAAACTCTAAGACAATTATGTTGCCCATTTCACATTCAAAATAGCAGAAGTTTAAATAGAATTTTCTTCTTTCTTGCATAAAAGAAGTTGGGAGTTGGTGGCTACATATACATCTTGAAGGAGGTTGTCTCACTCAGTATAGCTTTGGCTTTTTTTATTTTTACTTATTTGTTTGGTTTTTTGAGACAGGGTCTCATTACATTGCTTTGGCTGTCCTGGAACTCACAAGGATCCTCCTGCTCTGCCTCCCAAGTGCTGGGATTAAAGGCATGTGTCACTATGCCTGCCATCCTCCATTTTTTAAGAAAATTTATGTTTTTGTTTTATGGGTATGGATTTTTTTGCCTCTGTGTTTGTCTGTGTACCATGTGTGTGCCTGGTGCCCAGAGACCAGAAGAGGGTGTTGGGTCCCCTGGAACTGGAGTTACAGATGGTTGTCAGTCTCCATGTGGATGCTAGGAATCAAACCCAGGACTTCTGGAAGAAAAGCCAATGTTCTTAACCACTAAGCCATCTCTCCAGCCCCTCAACTTCAAATTTTAAGGAGTAAGAAGGAAGAGGCTGAATTAGAATACACTAGAATGTGTTCTAGCAGTGGTTCTCAACCTTCCTGATGCTGTGACCCTTTAACATAGTTCCTCGTGTGGTGCTGACCCCCAACCATAAAGTTATTTTCACTGCTACTTCATAACTATAATTATGCTACTATTATGAATCGTAATGTAAGTGTTTTGGGAGCTAGAGGTTTGTCAAAGGGGTCGTGACTTACAGGTTGCTACAGTAGTGATCAGCCCCCAGATTTCTAGCTGACACTGGGAATTGCTTCTCTCTCTCTCACACCGCTCATCCTTCAGCAGGCCATTGCTGAGTTTTCCTCATCTTCTTTCTGCAACTCAGGGTGATGGAGTAATTTCTCTTGGGGATCGTGTATACCACCATGGCAGACAGACAAAGAAGCAAATAACATACCTTCTAAATATTTTCAATTGGTATCTTTTTGGGTAGCATATAGAAAGGTGGGTTTCATTTTTAAACGTGTGTCACTGAACTTTGATCACATCCTCATCTCCCCATTGTCATCTTCTCTCCTTCTTCTCCTCCCATGGTCCTCCTCTCCCCTAACAGCCTCCCTCTTCTGCCTTCATTCACAAATGTTTAAGCCAGATTCCACATATGAGAAGAAACATGCAGTATTTTTCTGAGTCTGACTTATTTTGCGTAACATGATGCTCTCTAGTTCCATCCACTTCCCTGTAAAAGACATACTTTCCTTCTTTTTAGCTGAATGCAGTTCCATTTAATGCATGCGCGCATGCGTGTGCGCGCGCATATGCACACACACACACACACACACACACACACACACACACACACACACACACAGACAGCCCCATATGTATGCCACATTGTTTTTAAATCCATTTGTCTGTTGATGGGACCTGGGCTGGTTGCTTTTCTTTGCTAGTGACAGAGTAGTTTTTGGTGCCACTGAAAATAATCTTAAGTCTGCCATCTCACTGGCAATATTCATAATGGTATTTATGGTTTTCTTGTTTGTTTTTAAATCACTTTCTGTTTCCTTTAGTGTCTGTCTTTTGTCTCAGATCCTTGTTGCCTTTTGTTTCCAAGTTCTTGGTTTTGTTTGTTGGGTGCCTTTCTCAAATATGTGGTAGTCGACAGTGACGTACTTGTATTCGAGAATGAGTCCCAATGGAGGAATTGGTAGAAGCCATATCTAATAGCAAAGATACACTGAGGACAGCGACATGGAACAGAAATGCAAATCAAGGGAAGATTAACATCATTGGTCTTTTGGAATTTGTTCTGGAAATAGACATAGTCAGCTATGAGCTCAACCCAGGACAGTGGGGACAAGAAAATATGTTTTATATGAATGAAGTCATAATTTTATATTTAGCTCAACAATCAAAGAGTGAGAGCAATATGGATATTATTCAGACATACACACACCAAGTTTATCCAGGTCTGCTGGCACATGCTCCTAACTTCTGCACTTGGGAGACTGAGGCAGGAGGATTTCAAGTTTCAGCTAGTCTGAGTCACATAGCAAGATCCTGTCTCAAACAAACCAACAGGACTGGGTCAATGGCTCAGCACATAAATCACTTTTGTGCAAGCAGCGAAGGTGAGGGCCAGAATTCGAATCATCAGAACCCACATAAAGGTCAGATGGGCATGGTGGTCCTCCTGTGACTCCAGCAGTCAGAGGCAGGGGAATCCCTACAGCAAGTTGGCTGCCTATACTAGCTTTATTGGTGAGCTCTGGGTTCAATGGATAGACGCTGCCTCAATGGATAAGGTAGACAGTGATGGAGGAAGACTTTTGATGTCCACTTCTATCCCTGACCCAACTAGACAAAAATAGTGCCCTAAGTTTGATGCTTCCAGATTTTTACCAAAAGAATTATGTGTCTTGATGAAAGTAAAATTATTCTAAAAATGCCAAGCAAGATAAAACTATGAACACAGATGTGGAGACATATCATCAAATATACTACCCATCTGCTATGAAAATTGGGAAACATTTTATCTCTTCTCTAAGGCAGCTTTATTGAGGTATAATTTACATATCATAAAGCTCAGCCCAGCTTAGGGAGTTTCAGGAAACTGGACAAGAATCACAATCCTGCTAAGTTTAAAATGCTCCCATTACCTCCCAGTCTCTCTTGGCTATTTGTGGTGATCCTGGCTCCCATTCTGGGCCCACAGATAAGCATCATTCTGCTTGCTGTTTCTATCATTTTTCCTTTTCTAGAAACTTCACTCAAATGGAATTGGATAATAGGCAGTCTTTCCTGTTAGGCTTCTCTCACTGGTCACAATATTTTTAAGGTACCTGTGTGATGTTACATTAAACAGATATTTTTAGTATAGGATTTAAATTTCTGTGTTGAATTTTAACAGCTTTATTGGAAAATAAACTACCATTGCATGTAGTTCATCCATTTAAAGCATATTTTGAGGTGATATTTTCTTTGTGCACCCCCATAAAGCTTATCTGAGAATCAGAGGAAAAAACCAGCCACTATATTAAACATAGAGGTCAGGCAATGGTAACACATGCCCTTAATCTTAGCCTTCAGGAGGCAGAGATTCATCCAGATCTCTGTGAGTTCAAGGCCTCACTGGGAACAGAGCCAGGCGTGGTGGCACTAGTTAACCATAGAGGTCTGGAGGTCTGTACAGACAGACAGGAAGTGATAGAGCTGGACAGAAAGAGGAAAGTGATGTAGCTGGGCAGAGAGAGGAAGTGAGAGGGCAGGGCACAGAAAGGCATATAGCTGTGGGTATACAGGAAGTAGCTCTCTCTGGAGGCTGAGGAGTTGGTAAGGTGAGGTTGGCTGTGGCTTATTCTATTCCTCTGATCTCTCAGTTTTCATCTCAATATCTGGCTCTGGGTTTTTTATTAATAAGACTGTTTAGCAATTCATCTTCCAATATTTTATTCATTTTGTGGCCAAATTATGTTCCATTGTTTGCCCATATCATTTTAAAAAATTCATTCATTAGTTGGTGGACATTTGGGCCGTTCCCATATTTTAACTACTATCAGTAATGATTCTCTGAGCATTTCTGCAGGAATGTAGGATTTCACTTCTCTTGGGTGTGCGTTTAGGGAAGGCTTACTTCGTCAACATGCTCTGTGTACTTAATCAAATGATGAGTGATGGGATTGCAGGGTTGGGTATGACCACAACCTATGTGGTACTATTTTTTTAAATTATACCCAGCCTAGTGGGTATAAAGTTGTACCCAGTGTGTATTCCTAGTGACAATAATGATGAATCTTTCCTCAGGCTTATCAGCCATTGTGTGTCTTTGGAGAAATGTCTATTCAGGTCTTTTTCTCATTTTAAACAATTTCTAGTTATAATTGAGTTGTAACAAATATTTTGTATTCTCCATTGCCTTTTCCTTCATTGATCCTCCTCTTCTTTCCAAATAGTGCCTGTCATGTCTTTTCTTAAACTCTAGGTTCCAAACATGAAATAAAATATGTGTTGTCTGAGACTAGTTTGTTTCGATTATCTGATGATATCTAGTTTTTTTCATATTTTTCCTGAAAATCACATGATTTCATTCCTTTTTATGGGTGAATAATATTTCATTATGTATGTGTTATGTATATCATATTTTCCTTATCCACTTATCAACTAATATCTAAGCTGATTCCATCACTTAATTTCTATGAAGGGTGCCATGACAAATAGGGATGCTCAGATCCTCTGTGGTGTGCTGACTTCAATTACTTCACATACATACCTAGTGATGTTGTAGCTGAATCATATACGGTAGTTCTAAACTCAGTTTTTGAGAAATTTTCATATGATTCCCATAGTCGTTGCTCTAACTTATATCCCATCAATGATGTAATAGAGTTCCTTTTGGGCTAGGGAGATGGCTCAGTATTTAAGAGAGCTGGCTGCTCTTCCAGAGGTCCTGAGTTAAATTCCCAGCAACCACATGGTGGCTCACAACCATGTATAATGAGATCTGATGCCCTCTTCTGAACTGCAGACATACATGTAGCACAACACTGTAGACATAATTGATAAATAAATCTTTTAAAAAAAAAGAGCTTCTCTTTGCCTTCTTGCTGGCATTTTGTAGTTGTTGTTGTTTGTTTTTTTAAGGGTAGCTATCCTTCCTGAGGTGAGATAGAATCATAATGTAGTATTGATGTGCATTTCTCTGATAGCTAAAGATATGTGTGTGTGTGCGTGTATGTGTGATATGTGTGTGTATGTATGTGTGATATGTGTGTGTATGTATGTTTCATCTTACAACTCCCAGGTTGTAGTCTATGACTGAAGAAAGCCAAGCCAAGGACTCAAGGCAGGAAGTTGGATGCAGGAACTGAAGCAGAGGCCATGGAGTAGCTCTCCCTACTGACTTGCTATCCCAGCTTGTTCAGCTTGCTTTCTTAGACAATTCAGGGCCACTTGCCCAGGGATGGCAATGCTCATAGTGGACAGGCCCTCCCACATCAATCCTTTATCAGATATGCCTATAGCCTAGTCTGATGGAGGCAATTCCCCAACTGAGGTTCCCTCTTCACAGGTGACTCAAGTTGGGTCAATTTGGCAAAAATCAACCAGGAAACCAATATATATTCTGGATATGTATTTATTAGGTGAATAGCCATCAGAGATTCTCTTTCATTCTATGGGCTGCCTCATCTTTCTGGTAATTGTTTGTCTTGCTGTATAGAGAAGTTTTAACTCCATACAATCCTTTTTGGTAATTCTTGTTATTATTTCCTGGGCTCAGGGCACCATTGCCTTTGACATTGTCATGAAGTGTTTCCCCCCATGTTTTAACATTTTTAGAACTTACACAAAGGTCTTTGATTCTCTCTGAGGTGCTGTGTTTTTGGAGGGCGGTGCAGGATGTGAGATATTGATGCCATTTCAAACTTCTGCACATAGATAGCCAATTTCTCCCGCATCATTTGTTGAAGAGGCTGTCTTTTTTTCAATTTTTGGTTTGGAAACATTTGTTGAATATCAGATACCTGCAGCTATGTGTGTTTATTTCTGAATCTTCTGTTGTTCCATCGACCTACATGTCAGTTTTGTACCAGTCAGAACCATGCTGATTTTGTTGCTAGGCTCAGTGGTGGAATTTGAATCAAGCATTGTTATATTCCCCCAGCATTACTCTGATTGTGAGAATTGCTTTGACTATTCGGGATCTTTACTGATTGTACATGAGCTTTAGTTTTTCCGCCCTTCCCCCAAATTCTATGAGGGCTATCATTTGAATTTTGATTGAGATTGTATTGAATCTATAGATTGCTTTTGATAATAAGGCAACTTCTGCAGTATTACTAATTCTGTTAATTCAGAAACATGGATGGTCTTTCCATTTTCTTTGATTTCCTCAGTGTTCTGTAATTTTCATTGTAGAGATGAATACTTCCTTTGTCAAGTTTATTATTAGGTTTTTCATTTAATTATTTTTGAGGCTATTGTTAATAGGATCGTTTTCCTGCTCTCCTTCTCAGAATGTTCATTATTGATATATTGAAAAGCTACTTTTTTATATAAGTTGATTTTGCATACTGCCACTTTGCTGAAGTTTATCAGATCTAGGAATTTTGTGATAGAATCTTTAGGATTTTTTTATACATAGGAATGTTTCATCTGAAAATAGAGAAAATTTGCCTTTTGAAAAATTGTATCACTTTTTTAACCTTATTGCTATAGGTAATTCAAGCACTATATTGCATAAGGATGGAGAAAATAGACACTCGTATTGTTCCTGATTTTAGAAACAATATCTTTAGCTCTTCCCCCTTTGGTATATTTTTGTCTATTTGTTTATTACATACAGTCTTTATTATGCTAAAGTGTGAGTCTTCTGAACTCCTTTGAGGTTTTATCATAAAAGGCTGTTGAATTTTGTCAAAGTTTTTTTTTTCCTGCAACTATCAACATCATTACATATTTTTTTTTCCAAGACAAGGTTGCTCTGTGTAGCCCTGGCTATCCTGGAGCTCAGACTAGGCTGACCTCAAACTCACAGAGGTCTACCTAGTTCTACTTCCCAAGTGCTGGGATTAAAGGCATGCACCACCACTGCCCAGCTATTATGTGCTTTTTTAATCTTTGATTTATTTTATCCTTGATTATATTTATGTCATTTTTATTAATTTGCATATGTAGTCCCATCTTTGCATTCTTTTAATAAAACCAAATTGATCATGATGTATGATCTGCATAATGGATTGTTGAATTTGATTTGAAGGGTTTTATTGAGTTTTTTTTTTTCAACTGTTTTTTGTCAAGTAAATTGACGTTTAGTTTCTTTTTGTTGAATCATCTGGTATCTGTGTCAAGGTAATACTGGTTTAGTAGGTTGGGTTAGAAGCATTCCTTCCCTCTTTATCTTATGAACTAGTTTGAGGAATGCTAGTATTCATTCTTAAAGTTCTCCAGAATTCAGCAGTGATTCCATTTGATACTGTACTTTTCTTTATTGGGAAATGATTACTGCTTCCCCCTTATTACTCCCTATAGAATTATTTGTTGTTCATGCCTTCTTGGTGCAACTTTTGTAGGTCATGTATTTCTAGAAAGCAATCTACTTCTTTTTACATTTTCCAATTTATTGGTGACATAAGTTTCCAAAGTATTTCCTAATGATGTTAAGGATTTCAGTAGTATCTATTGTAGTATCCATGTTCTCATCCTTAATTTAGTTAACTTCAGGATCTTTGATCCTTCTTTTAGCTAGTTTGGCTAAGGGTCTATCAGCCAAAGAGCCTTTTTTTTTATTGATCTTTTAGGTTGGTATTTTAGTCTCCATTTTATTATTTTCTGATCTGATTCTTATTATTTTCTGATATGATTCTTATTATTTCTGTCTGTTAATTTAGGATTTAATTTGTTACTGTTTTTCTTAACCCTTGAGGCATATCATTAGAGGCATATTTATTTGAAATCTGATTTTTTGTTTTGTTTTGTTTTTCAAGACAGGGTTTCTCTGTATAGTTTTGACCTCTGACAGAAAGGTGACTGTCCTGGATCTTGCTCTGTAGACCAGGCTGGCCTTGAACTCACTGAGATCCTCCTGATTCTGTATCCTGAGCATTGGGATTAAAGGTGTGCACCACTGCTGCCCCGGTGAAATCTGTTCTTTTTTTTTTTTTTTAAGACAACGAAAACCAAGACAAACAAAACAAAACCTCAAATGCCTTCAAAGTTCCAGGAGCAAACAAAATACTGAAAATGTGCTAAACAGCTGGACTCTAAACTGCCTTTAGAGATCTGAAAGCAAGCAAGCAAACAAAACCAAATATCTAGACCAAAATGCTTTCATAGCAAACAACACAACAGATACCTCAAACTAAATACTTTGAAAGCAGCCAAAAAAAATGTATCTTTCAAAGTGTAGGATTCTTCTTAACTAACTCAGAATAAACAAAATGGACTGTCAACCAAACAACATCCAAGCACCGAGGAAGACCTCACCAATTTCTACTTAAGGAGGCAATGCTGGACAAGGTCAACAAGGGAGTCCTGTACTGTTACCTAGTGCCAATACAGTTGATTCCTTCAATGAAAAGTTGATTGTCCTTGGGGCCCCACATTGGGTGTCATAATTGTTGATAAACACCACAATTCTCATCTCAAAGAGCATTAGATATGCTCTTTATTCTGGAGCCAATTATGAGTGACTATGGCCCAGGAACACAGATTTAGGCTCCCCCAAATTCCATGTTCCAGCATGTAAGCAGTTTCATGAAGTTTTTATAGTTTACAGAACAAAGAAAGTCATAAATCAAGGGAAGTTTAAAATACATTGGTGGGTATATTTAGAGTGCAGGGGGTTATCTTTATGTATGCTGTGAATATGTGTTGTTCCCATTGGTCAATAAATATACTGCTTTGGTCTATGGCAAGGCAACTTAGAGGCAGGTGGGAATCCAGGACAGGGACAGGAAAGAAGAAAGGCAGACTGAAGGAGATGCCAGCCACTGCCAGAAGAAATAAGATGTGAAAGTGCCAGTAAGCCGCAGCCATAAAAATGGGTTAAGTTATAGGAGCTAGCTAGAAGAAGCCTGAGCCATTAGGCCATACAGTTTGTAAATAATATAAGCCTCTGTGTGTTTATTTGGGTCTCAGCGGCTGCAGGACCAGGGTGGGACACAGGAAAACTTCCAGCTACATTAGAGAGGTGAGTACAATGAGATGGGGGAGCTATTTTATAGGCACAAGATACTATCACATGACATCCTTAGCTCTTGGATTGGTGGAAGCTAGTGTTTTGCTAAGTTAATAGCTTCTAAGAGGTCTTTATTTATCATGAGGTGTTAGTTAAGATACAGAGTGGGCAAGGAATGGCTGTTCTAGAAGGCTAAAATCAGTCCAAGATAAATTAGTTCCTGAATCCACAAAATTCTAATTTCTCCACAGTACTGAAATTTCCATCAGTCCATCAGTTCTACAGACACAAAAATTCATTCCATGGTAGCTGGGTGACGGTGGCACATGTCTTTAATCCCAGCACTTGGGGAGGCAGAGGCAGGCAGATCTCTGAGTTTGACGCCAGCCTGGTCTACAGAGTGAGTTGCAGGACAGCCAGGGCTACATAGAGAAACCTTGTCTCAAACAAACAACTCATTCCGGGAGTTTTTTTTTTTTTTCCATGTTCAGACACAACTGCATTTCAGGAATTTTTGTTCACATTTCTTATTGTTGTATTTGTTCTCCTTTGTGAGCACCCCTGTCTGGAGGCTCTATATGTAACTGTCACTCCAGTCCGGACCTCAAACTCTTCTGATGAAGAGCTTTGCAGCTGGATCTCTAGATGTGGTGGAAAGGGGCTCTATCTACCCCCAATATCAACTCTCAGGGGAGGAGGTGAGGGAATGTTAGGTAGCTGGATAGGCATTATCAGGCTTGGACACCATTGAAGATAGACCCCCCCCCTCAGAATCAGTATTGGACTCCAAGTTCTGTTACCTTAGTAACTGTAGAAAGGCAAGTATTACAATTGGCTCCTTAAGACTTAAATTACTGGGGCTAGAGAGATGGTTTAGAGGTTAAGAGCACTGACTGCTCTTCCAGAGGTCCTGAGTTCAATTCCTAGCAACTACATAGTGGCTCACAATCATCTATAATGTGATCTGATGCTCTCTTCTGGCATATAGGCATACATACAGGCAGAACACTAATACATACATAAATAAAAATTTTAAAAAATACTTAAATTACCATATGAAAGCAAATAAGGCTGTATTGGAGCCCATTTAAGAGAAAGCTTCTTCCTCCTCAGCTCCTGTCCCCCAGGATATCACCAACAGGTTAGGGGCTCAGTGCTGGGGGACTGGGCAGAGATGTCCTTTCATCTCAACAGTGAAAATCATTATTCCTCTTGAAATCAAACCAAGTTATAGAGAAATGAGTTGTGTTTAGAATCTACAAAGCTAGGAAAGGAACAAAAGTAGCCTAAAGTAAGTGAATGACATTAAATATGAAAGAAATATTTTTTTTTAAATTCAGAAAAAAGATCAACAGAGATCAATATTATTATTATTTATTTTTTTATTTTTTGACTTTTCGAGACAGAATTTCTCTACGTAGCCTTGGCCGTTCTGGAACTTGTACTGTAGACCAGGCTGGCATCAAACTCACAGAGATCTGCCTGCCTCTTCTTCTTGAGTCCTGGGATTAAAGGCGTGCACCACCACTGCCTGGCTTTAGTATATATATATATATTATATATACTAAATATATATATATTATAATATATAATATATATTACAACTAGTATATATATACACTAGTATACATATATATTGCAACTAGTATATATACATAATATAAATTGAACTATAAGGGAATTGGATTGGAGAGATGATTTAGCAGTTAAAAGTATATATTGCTATTCCAGAGGACCCAAATTCAATTGTAACTCCAGCTTTAGGGAATCCAGCACCCTCTCTGGCCTCTGTGGGTGTGTCCACATGTGGCAAACACTCACATACACCAACACACACCACTAATAAATCTCTTTAAAGCTTAAAAATTAGGAAATCTTGTGGATAGCTTCACACCAATAATTCTGACAACTTCGATGTAGTCAAGACTTCCATTTCCCCCAAATCCATTCTTTTCACTTTTCTTAGTGGAGGAACCTCTGATTTTTATAGTTGGCATGGCTGCTTGAATAAAGAAGGTACTATCAGGGGCTTGGGGGCTAAGAGCACTGGCTGATCCTCCAGAAGACCTGAGTTCGATTCTCAGCATTCACATGGCAGTCTATGTAACAGTCTAAATCCCCAGGGTATCTGATGTCTTCTTCTGTCCTCTGTAGGCATTGTACATACATGATGCATAAACATACATATTGGTGAAATTATTAAGACCACTCCACGTAGTTAAAAGGGAGGTTTATTTTGTGAAGTAACTTACAAGTGAAGGGATAGTTTACAGGGTCTGGGAAAGGCGCGCGCAGTCCCGTGGTGTTCTCTGGAGAACTCTGCTCTGTCTATCTCCAGCGTCCAGGGTCCAGGAACCAAGAGAGCGCGCTTGCTCATCCAGGTCTCCGGTCTCCACGCACCTCCCCTGGCCCCGCCTCGTAGGCGTGACAGTTGCCAGAGTCTCAATGAGGGTTGGAACTTCCAGATCCAAGCTGGAATGGCTACCCACTACACATACATGCAGGCAAAACACCCATACATAAAATAAACTAAAGGAAAGAAATTTTAAGAAGACATTAACATTTCTTGCGCATGGCAATGTCTCCAGGACTGTGCTATAACCGGTTTGTAGCTACTCTTTGCTTCTCCTTCCTTCCTTTCTTCAACCAGATAGATGGAATATGGGTATGATGTCTATCATCTATCTATCTATCTATCTATCTATCTATCTATCTATCTATCTATTTATCTATCTATCTATCATCTATCTATCTCTATTAGATTGTGAGGTGGGAGTCATGTACAGAGCAGCAAGAGAAAAGAAATTACATTCCTGACAACTTTTGATGCTGTCTAGCAAGCCTGTATAGGCTGCCTCCGGATGTATTTTACATGTCAGAGAAACAAGCTGAGAGCTTTTTAGGGCAATGCTATTTTGGGTTTCCTCAAGGGAGTACTCAGCGATTGGTTACATGTTGTTTAGTCATGGCTCTGACATTCACATTGAGAAATTTCTTGGCATATGATGGGCAAATCTTCTGCATGCATCTGAGTTACAAACTAGTGTGTGTCGTTTTATCCTTTCTTGGATAGTTCTACAAGGCCATTTGTATTTAAATAAAGCTATTTTTCCAACAATTAAAATTGGTTTTACTAACATGAATTTTCTACTCAACCAATCTGTTTGTAGCACCTTTAGAGATACCCCAATAACTGCTTTCCATGGCTAAGTTTGGAGTAATCTTTTTGAGGATCCCTCACCACACACACATCCATCCACATGACTCAACCAAAAGAGCAATCGGAACACACAGGGCCACTCTCAGTTTGTGAAGGCAGCAACAGCTGTGTCGTGAGCACTGTTGAAGATCAGAGTGCACAGCATCAGAGACTGTGAGACACCTGATTTCACAGGCAATACAATGCTAAGACGCAATGGCAGATAAAATATTCAAGCTACTGCTGCCTTTTGGGGATGATTTGTGATATGAGTAGGGCCGAGTGATGAAACCATTCATAAAAATCACCTGGGAAATGCCCCTGTCTCTAAAATTCTATCCATTCCTTATTAAGCAGCTATTGGACCCCTGTATGAGATCACTGCATGACTGCATATTGTCTGTATTTATGGCAGAAGGGGAAAGCGTGTCTGAGCCAGTGCTAACTTGAATATCACGTCGGCTGGCCTGTCCCTTCTGTAAATAGCCACCTGGGCTGGGAAAGCTCAAAGTCACCCAGACTGTGGTCAGACACGGAAGACAAGGGAGCTCAGAGAAACCACAGTCACATTTGTGGCTGAGGTTTCAGGCTGGGAATTATGAGCACTTACAGCAAGGATTCAGCCATCCGAAAAGACGTGCCTTCAGTGATGGGTCAGAGCCTTTCCGGAAAGGACAGGCTTCCCCTCGTTCCACTTCACTGTCCATCTTCTCTAGAGCACTGGGAGTACCAGAATGTCACCGCCATCATCTGCTGTCCACACTTTTTATTTTAACCTTTTTTTTTTTGCACGCGAGTGTCTGTGTGTGTGTGTGTGTGTGTGTGTGTGTGTGTGTGTGTGAACACTGACCTTGGGTGCCTTTTTCAATTGCTCTCCACTGTATCTTTTGAGACAGGGTTTCTCAATGGGCAGGGAGTTACCAACTTTGTGGGCTGGCTGGCCAATGAGCTTCAGGGGGCCTCCTGTTTTTGGATCCCCAGCATTGGGATTACAGGTGTGTGCCAACATGCTTCGCTTTTTACATTAGGTCTGGGGATCAAGCCCAGGCCTTCATGCTTGCATAAGAAGAAATACTTCACTAATGGATCTATCTTCCCACCCCCACTGTTCACATTTTTATAAGTACACACCATTTTGGTTATTCACAGTGAGTGAAGGTAGATGCAAACACATGATGACTCTTTGCTTAATTTTCTCTAGCCTGTAGTGTGCTTCAACATTTTTTTTGTAATGTAGCATGGTTTTTTTGTTTGTTTGTTTTGTTTTTGAAAGGCTGCCACAATAACTATCAGTGAGTAATATAACCCACACTGTATTTGGTAGTTAGGCAGTCACAATGTATGTTGCTCCCTAAGAGATGCTTTGATAATTTCTAGCAGACTCTGAAATACATAGGAATGAAGTGATGCTGTTTGCAGTCCATTTTAAAGTACTGCAGTGGTGGAGGAAGCCGAGTCTAGACAGAACAAGCTTGCCATGGCCAAGGATGAACAGATCTAGGTCTTAATGTAACTATTTTTTCCACTTTTGTGGATGTGAACCATTCTTATGAAAAAGAACTTTAGACATTTTATTTAAAATTTTATGAGTTATTTTTATGTGTATGAGTGTTTTTTGCCTGCTTGTCTGTGCAGCACGTGCATGCAATGCCCGTGGGAGCCAGAAGAGGGCGCTGGATGCCCTGGAGCTGCAGTTACAGACAGCCGTGACCCTCCATGTGGGTGCTGGCAGCCAAACCAGGGTCCTCTGCAAGAGCTGTTTCTGCAGCTCTTTGATTTTTTTTTTTAAGTTTGTCTAAGGGAGCTGGGTGTGATGGTGTATACCTTTGATCCAGCACCTGGAAGGCAGAGGCAGGTGGATCTTTGTGAGTTTGAGGCCAGCCTGGTCTACATAGCGACAGTAGGGATACATAGTGAGGCCTTGTTTCAAACAGAACAAAAACCAAACAAAAGATTTGTCTAAGGTCTAGCAAGTCTGGGGTTTTTTTTTCTCTAAAAATTCAAACCAGGACTTCAGATGTTTGTACGCTTTAATGTTTCTAAGGATTTATGTATTTGTATGTGTCTGAGTGTTTTTCTGTCTGTCTGTATGTGTACCATGTGTGTGCCTGGTGCCTGCAGAGGGCAGAAGTCAGTGTTGGGCCTGTTGACTTTTTCAAAGAGCCACAAGTGCTTTTAACCTCTGAGCCATCTCCCCAGGCCCTGCATTTATTTCCTTAAATCTATAATTCATGATACCATGAAGATCAAAACAACCCAAATGTTCACCAACACATCAAAGACATAAACTTTATGATATTACTAGTCTCCTACAATAAAAATGTTTTATAGGTCTAGCTTTAAAACATGATATGGAAGGAAGGAGAAGAGGAGAAAAGTGAGCACATGGTAAAAGCAATGGCCATGAAAACCACCATGTCTCCATAGATCTTCACATGTGACTGTCATTTCCCTAAACTGGGTCTCTGGTTCACTCTCCTGCCCACTCCTTACCCAAAGGCCCTGGGTTTCTAGGACGGTAGCTGAGGCCACGTAGCCTTGTAGGCAGTACCAAGAAACAGGGTGCCATGGTCAGCTTTTTGTCTCTGAGACAAATGCCTGAGAAGAATTTTAAAAGAGAAAGATTTATTACACCTCCTGGTTTCATATGTTTCAACCAGTAGTGCAGTGGCTCCATTCTGGTCTAGTGGTGAGCGTGTGAGGGAGATAAACAGAGCTGCTCACTCAAGGCAGCCAGGAAACAGAGAGGAAATCTTCTGTTGTGTGTGTGTGTGTGTGTGTGTGTGTCCTTGTTAGTTTTACTGTGACAGCTTTGACACAAACTAGAGTCACTTGGGAAGAAGGAACCAGATCAGACTGGCCTGTGGGAACATCTATGGGGGGCATTTTCTTTATTGTTAATTGGTGTAAGAGTGCCCACTGTGGGCAGCACCATTCCTAGGCAAGTGGGCCTGGGATCTATAAGAAAGGTAGCTAAATGTGAGCTAAAAGGAGCAAGCGAATAAGCAGCATTTCTCTGTGGTCTCTGCTTCAGTTCTTGTCCCCAGGTTCCTGCTTGAACTCTTGCCCTGGTTTCTCTCAATGGTAGCCTGTAGCCTGTAAGCTGAAATCAGCCCTTTCCTCCCCAAGTTGCTTTTGGTCATGGTGTTTATCACAGCAATAGAAAGCCAACTAAGACAGAGGGTGACACTTTGTTTTTAAACCATAATACACGGACTGGCCCTTCTTCATCTTTCTGTACTGGGCCTGGGATTCCTCAGGGAGTTCCCCATGCTTCCCGATATCTTCCACCTCACCATTCTGAATATGAGCCCGGAGGACGTGGCCCACTCCTTATGACCAGGTGAAGGAGAAAGGAAGAAGGGACCCCTCACACACCTTCCTTCAGACTTCTGGCATCTTCCACTGGGTCATGTGACCTTTACTGCTGCACAGTTTTCCGGGTACACCCAGAACCACCCAGAAGTTCATTTTTCCCTGGGAAACTCTCTGAGCATGCTCTCACAGGGCTCAGGAGGAGCTCTTTATGACACATCATTTGGAAGAAGTCCATGAGTGGGAATAAATCCATCAGAGGTTAAAAATATCACTGATCATGTAGAAACACATTCTTCACTCAACATAGCAGATGTTAGTTTGTAAACACAGCCATTTAAAGACAAGGGAAGGCCAGGGGAGAAACAGAAAGTGGGAGAAAAGTATCCTAAAACCTAAAAGTTTCTGCCCTGTCCCCATCTGAGCTGTTGGCCGAGCTTTTTGTCCTTTAAGTATGGCCAAAGGGGCAGATGTGGAGAGAGTTAAAAAGAATATGATGCCATCAGAGGAAAGAAAGTTCACCCTGGGAAAATGCAAGGTGATCAGGGGTGACTTGGGTACACACAACCAATGCCACGGGACCCTGTATTTTTTTTGCTGGTGGCGTAGTTCATTCAGAGCTTCTAGGCTGTCGAAACAGAGTAGGTGACAGTATTGGCAGCAATCATTAAAGTCTAGGTAAGTCCAAGGCAGGGCAAGTCCTGGAATTTCCTATTACTCCTTTGTAATGTAAAGGCCTTTGTGTGACAGAGGAGTCAGACCCCTCCGAATTATTCCTTCAGTAAAACAGTGTGCAGTTTCCCGGCTCCTCCTACATGTAGAGCTCTGTATGGGCGAGGAGTAACCCAGAAGCAAAGGTTACCTGGGACTCTCCGGAAGCGGCTGGAAGAACGAAATCCAGATTCATAGCTTTAGAGGATCAGATCCAATTCCAGGAAAGCATTTTAGACCGTCCAGCAAGTTGCAAGGAGTGTGTGTGTGTGTGTGTGTGTGTGTGTGTGTGTGTGTGTGTGTGTGTTCTTCCTTTTATTGAAAATAGATTTTTTTTCCTCACATAATATCCTGATTACAGTTTCCTCTCCCTCTACCCCTCCCAGTTCCTCCCCACCTCCTCTCCCATCTGGATCCACTCCCTTTTTGTCTCTCATTAGAAAACAAACAGGCTTTTAAGGGATAATAATCAAATATGGTAAGAGAAAATAAAAACTAACACATTGGAGGTAGACAGGACAAACAGAAAGAAAAAAGCCCAAGAGCAGCCCAAGACTCAGAGACCCACTCATTCCTACACTCAGGAGTCCCATAAAAACGCCAAGCCGTAAGCTATAATACACACACAGAGGACCTGGTGCAGACCCGTGCCGGGCCTGTGCATGCTGCTTCAGTCTCTGTGAGTTATATGTGCATAGATCATGTTGATTTAGAGGGCCTTGTTTTCTTGGTGCACTCCACCCCCTCTGGCTCTGACACTGTTTCTGCCTCTTCTTTCTCTGGTTTCCCTGAGCTCCAAAGGGTGGGGTTTGATGGAGACATCCTAGTTAGAGCTGTGTTTTCCAAGGTCTCTCACTCGCCAGAATGTTTAGCTGCGAGTCTCTGTATTTGTTCCTACCGCTGCAGGCCTAAGCATCTCTGATGATGGTCGAGTGATGATGTGTTTCCCCAGTCAGAGGGCAGGAGTTTAGTCTTATTTGACTGTTGCTCGAAAGTGAAACACCTTCAAAAAAGACTAGACATCAAGGATCCACCTGAGCTTATCTCAGAGGCCTGTCTGTGAAGCTCTGCCTAGTTTTTGATTGTCTCCTTTCCAGCTCTCTTTCCTGCATCCCTAGGGATGAGTCCACCTGCGTCTCTGTTCTTGAACCCGTGATTATCCTAGAGCTGGCTGCTCCCACAGGGCTGCCAACACACTGTGGATGAGACAGGGCCCAGAGAACGCTCCACCTCTGTAGTTCTTGGCAAAAAAGAATCGTGCCTGGCTCAAATTGACTTCCGCTACTAGGCTCCAAATTCCCTTGTTGTCTTCTCTGCTGTGAAAATAGTAAAGGGAAACATTCTGCTCAGGAACCAGGGCAGATAGGTTTATGGCTGCGAGACAGTTTTGACTCTCCTGAAGCAGACACTGGGCTCCCAACCAGCCCCTCACAGGCCAGTGGCAACCAAGTTGTTTGTCTTCTGCTGTGTCTGGCTGTACTTGCTTGTGGGAATCCACCCTGTGTCCTTTGGCTGGCCAGTCAGGAGAGAGCTTTGTGCAAAAGTCTACGGGTGATTTTATTCAACTCTATTCATGGACTCATCATATAGACATTTTATTGTGGTGACATCTCTCACAAATCACTGATTAAAAAAAACAAACATTTGCTTAAGTAAATGAAAAGTTTGGGACATTAAAAAAAAATCTAGCCATGGTGGCACACGCCTTTAATTCCAGCACTCAGGAGGAAGAGGCAGGTAGATCTCTATGAGTTCAAGGCCAGCCTGGACTACAGAACAAATTTCAGGACGGCCAAGGCTACACAGAGAAACACTGTCTCAAAAAAAAAAAAATCTATTCATAGTCTAATCTTCAATATATTTAAATTTTTACAAAACTGATCAACTTGCTTGATTAAAATTTGACTTTTGCCAGGTGTGGTGGTACATTCCATTATTCTCATTGCTCAAGAGGCAGAGGTAGATAGATCTCTGAATTTAAGGTTAGCCTGGTCTGCATAGTGAGTTCAGGCGAGCCGAGGCTACTTAGTGAGACCCTGTCTCAAAACTAAAAGTAAATTGGCTTTGATACTTGACTTCAGTTTCTTAAGATATTCTGGCATTTGCTGTCCAATTAATGCTCCACAGCTACAATGCCCCTTACCCCCTGTGTGTGGGGGTCTGTTTTGTGATTCATATTGTGGTTATTTTCCTGTGTTCTCTTTGCTACACTCCCTCCCTCCCCCCTCTCTTTCTTTTGAAGGCAGGATCTTACTGTGTAGCTCTGGCTGAATGTAGATCAAGTTGGCCTCAAACTCATATTAGAGCTGTCTGCCTCTGCCTCCTGAGTGTCATGAATGGCTCCCTCCTCCTTCTTTAGCCTGGTGCCACTCAAGGCTAATAAGAGAGAGAGAGAGAGAGAGAGAGAGAGAGAGAGAGAGAGAGAGAGAGAGAGAGAGAGACAGACAGACAGACAGACAGACAGACAGACAGACATGATTCATGCATTATCCATTTTTCAGTGGGGAGACAGCCTAGAGTGGGAAAGAGAATGAAAGATAAACATCCACATGCTGTCCACTGGGTGAAGTAGCAATGTTAGGATGCACGTCACCCTACTGGCCATGGAAGGCAGGAAGCAAAACAAGATGGTGTATAGGAGGTTGTACTCGGCTGACAATTAGAACTTGGAGCAGGCTCAGATTTCTTCTAGACTTCAGAGGTGGCCACCCCTCCTACAGGGCACACTAACTTTCCAGGGTCTAACCGTCTTAGACTGCCTGTAACTCTCATCATTCGGCTGGCTTGTACCTCTTCAGCTGCCCATGGCACTGGAATGTAACTACTTAAGTGCTCAAGAGCCTTCCACAAGAAACACAAAGGCTTCACATTCCACCTCCTGGTTCTTTGCCATACAACTGTCTCCCAAAGCTACTGTGGTATTTTTGGAATGGAAAAAACAAACACAGAATGGCTTCTTGAAAAGACAAGGTGATTGCTCTCCAGTTTGCTTTCAGAAAATAGGCACTTGAATGCTTCCCTTTGCTAGACATTCTGCATTCAAGAAGAACAGGGCCACAGGAAAGAATCTATATGCACATCTTGTTACCAGGACAGTGGAAGTGGGAGCAAAATATAATCAAGCACATTAGCGCGCGCGCACGCACACACACACACACACACACACACACACACACACACACACACAAAGCCATCAATGGCATGAACTGCATGGTTTACTTCCAGATGTGTTGTTTAAAAAGAAAAGATCCCCTGCTTAACTCATTAGTTCTGAGGTTCTTTCCAGGTTACATTACAGCTGGAGATGGAAGACATTTTCTGTCTTCCTTATGTACCCTATCAATGTAACGTGTAACATATACCTAAGCCACATGCTGCATTTGTAGGTTTTCTTAGTAATTCTCACCCATAATATAGTGAGTTGAATGGTGGTCCCCAAATCTGTGCCCATACCAAGATACCTAGAACTGGGAATGTGGCCTTACTGGGAAAGGGTCTTTGCAGGTTTAATCGGTTAAAGATGAGATGGATCAAGGCCAGTTTTCTGGGTAGACCAGAATCTAACTACAAGTTTCCTTTGAAGAGCTGGAAGGGAAAACCGCAGGCACATGAAAAAGCCAAGGAGACCCAGAGGGAGAGATCAAAGTCATATAGCCACAGAAGCTAATGAGGCAAGAAAGCTTTCTTTCCTAGAGCCCTGGAAGAAACAAGGCCCTGACGATGCCTTCATTCAGACACCTAGCCCACAGAACTATGAATAAATACATTTCTGTCATTAGAGGGCATCCAGTTAGTAGTAAAATGTTATAGAAACAACAAATACAGCTGTTGAGAGACTTTGGGAGCAAGGAAGACTGTGTATGCAATGAGGTCAACATCAGACATTGTCCCCTGCAACTTCTAGAGAAGGAATATTTGTGTTGGGACATGAAATAGTGTAGACAGCCCAACTTCATAATTGGTGGGATCCATTGAGACTGACCCGGGCCTCTCATTTTACTGGGGGGCAGAATTTGAAACATTATTGTACTTAAGGTCACATAGGCAGTTAGTGGCAGAGCCAGTCAACTCTTCTGAGTCCCACTCCCCCAGTCTCCTTCTCCACACTGTGGGCCACTCAACGGAAGCTTGTTCAGTCTTGGTATGCATCATTCCCACAGGAGCCTGGCACCTGCAATCTTTCAGTCTTAAGGGATGGAATGCCATCTGTGGTGATATTTTATTTGTGCACCCCAGTAAAGCTTTTCTGGGGATCAGAGGAAAAAGCCAGCCACTGCATTAAATATAGAGGTCAGGCAGTGGTAGCACATGCCTTTAATCCTAGCATTTTGGAGGTAGAGATCCATCCAGATCTCTGTGAGTTCAAGGCCACACTGGGAACAGAGCCAGGCATGGTGGCACATGCCTTGAATGCCAGTGCTAGTTAACCATAGAGGTATGGAGGTCTGTACAGACAGACAGGAAGTGATAGAGCTGCATGGAAAGAGGAAAGTGATGTAGCTGGGCAGAGAGAGGAAGTGAGATGGCAGGGCACAGAAAGGATAAAGGTGTGAGTATACAGGAAGTAGCTCACTCTGGAGGCTGAGGAGTTGGTAAGGTGTGGTTGGCTGTGGCTCATTCTATTCCTCTGATCTCTCAGTTTTCACCCCAATATCTGGCTCTGGGTTTTTTTTTTATTATTAATAAGACCATTTAGTAATTCATCTTACAGCCATCTAGAAGTCAGATGTAAAGCCACTGGCTTGCATGCCTGGAATGGAAGGGGTAGGTTTGGTATCAGGCACTGAAGCTGGGTCCAAGTAGTGTTAGCAGGACACTTGCCCCGTGCTCTCTTGGTTTCTCTCTCTCTCTCTCTCTCTCTCTCTCTCTCTCTCTCTCTCTCTCTCTCAAGCTGTGAACTCCATGTTCATCCTCATTTCCTCTGATGGTGGATATGCTCTTATCAGGTTTCCAGGATGAAAGGCTGAGGACTGGTCCAGACTTCAAAGCCAAGACATGCATTCCTGTCTGATCCATAGAGAAGATTCAAGGAAGCACTCTGATTGGCTTAGTGTAAGTCATGTGTTCAACTTGGGGCTGAAGTGCCAAGTGTAGGCCCCTTTTTCCTTCTCCTCTTCCCAGGCATTCAGGTAGAGAACCTCTCTAGCCTCCCTCACAAACATGCATGGGCAAGTGACAACACTCTAGCCAATGGATGTGGAACAATCTTTTTGTACACTGTGCAGATGTATTGCTCTGCATTGACTTAATAAAGAGCTAAATGGCCAATAGTTAGGCAGGGAAGAGGTTAGGCAGGACTTATGGACAGGGAGAGAGCTCTCTGGGATGAGGAAGGATGGAGTCACCAGGAGATTCTGGGAGACGCAAGATGAACATGCTGGGTTGGAAAAAAAGGTGCTGAGCTGCATGGTAGAGCATAGATTAAAAATATGGGTTAATTTAGTTGTAAGAGCTAGTTAGTAACAAGCCTAAGCTATTGGCTGATCATTTATAATGATAATAAGTCTCTGTGTGGTTATTTGGGAGCTGGCTGGCAAGACAGAAAATAATGCCTACAGATATGATCCACTTCAAGTTTGGGCCATCATCTCCTCCCTACCTGCTTCTCTGGGCCCCCATTTTCTTTCTAGCTGTCTGGAAGAGAGACCATTGGCATCTGTCACATGAATGGCTGCATGGATGAAGCCAGTTACTGGCCTGTTCATCAGCACACTACTGTTGTGTGGAACAAGAGATGAACCTCTCTCTATTAAGTTTGTGTGAGCTTTGTGGGGATATGCTTCCACAGATAATCTACATTAACTCATATGATATGTTGCCAAAAGAAGGCAGGAGCCAAAGTATCTGGGCTTCAAGATACACCAGGCAGGTGTGGATAAGCTGCACTCACAGCAGCCACATCCTTAGTCTAAACAGCAAAGGTCTGTCATTAGTGTCGTCTATTAATTGTGGGATGTTTGGAGAGCAGCTAGAAGAGTGCAGGAACCCAGGCAGAAGGACTCTCCAGCTTCAGGATTCATAACTGCCAGGCAGGATGATGGGAAGGGGATTGATTCACAGGGTTTTACAGCATCAGCTGCAAAGAGATGTTGTGTTGTTCAGCTCACATCCCATAGTGATTCCCATCTGCAGGAAGGTAGCTGGGCTGGCCCATGATGTCCCCATGGTATAGTTATGACCTGTATGAGATGCTTTTAGAAAATACCAACTATGACTTGCCTTAGGGGAGAGAACTGAGAGAAAGGGGGAGAGATGAGAAGGAATATGTTTTTCTTCTTTTTTACCCTCTGAAATTATATTTAAAAATACTTTGTTAGGTTGGCCTGATGGTGCACACCTTTAGTCTCAACACTGGGGAGGCAGAGGCAGGTAGATTTCTGAGTCCCAGGCCAGCCTGGTCTACATAGTGAGTTCTAGGCCAGCCAGGGCTACACAGTGAGACTCTGTCTCTAAATAAGCAAATAAAAATTTATTGTAGGAAATATGATTGTGTACCTAGTCTTGAGAACTCTCAGCTTGCAAAACTCACTCATTACCAACTTCCCATTTCCTTATTTGTGAGCTCCGGTGACTACTTTGTGTCTGTGAACGTGTCTCCTCCAGGCACCTGGTATAAAGTGGAATCACGTAATATTTGCCTTTCTTGTGTCTGGCTTATCTCACTTAACATAAGGTTTTTAAATCCATGTTGCAGTATGCGTCTCCGGCCCCTCTTCTTAATTTTTAAACCTTGTATTAACTGTATAGACTAACGTGGTTCAATGAGTTTCCATGCATTCATACAGTGTGCACAGATGAAAGCATTTTCTCAGTTTTCAGAGATAAGTAATACTCCATTGTGGATAGACACAGGTTGAGCCATCCTTATCTGAAACGCTTACAACCAGAGGTTTTTCAGATCTCATTTTGTGTGTGTGTATTTTGGAATATCTGCATATGTATAGTGAGATATTCTGTGCATAGGACCCTAGTCTGAACAGAAACTCATTCATGGTTCATGTATACTCCATACAGCCTAATGGTAATCCTTACATCATACTTTAAATAACCTTGTGGATGAAATAAACATTCACTGTGCAGAAATATTTCTTTTGTGGCATGTCAACAACTCAGTTTTGGAGTTTGGAAAACTTTACCTTTCTGATCTTTGACTTCGGGATACATTGCTTGTTTCCCGGTTTCTATCCATTCGCAAGCACCAGGTGGCTTCCACCTCTGGGCTACTGTGAAAAGGCTTCTGTCCACATGGTGGGTGAGGACCTGTGGGAGACCCATGCTTCCAGGTCCTTGGGATATATGTCCAGTGGGAATGCAGAATCTCACAATAATTCTATTTTTAATCTCATGAGGGACTGTGACTTTGGAGTTTTCCACTGAGAGGATTTTATCTGCCCAAAATAAACACAAGAAGAATGTTAATGACCAGCTGAAATAGAGTATCAGCGGGCGATACTGTCCAATGAACTGCAGGTCTGGGGGACAGTTTTGCCGGCCAGCTGGGTCATGACTGACAGTTTCGTCAGTCTCCCTTCCTGCCATGTTCACCTTGCTGCCCACTCTCCTACCTTGGCAGTGTCTAGGTCTCATGGCTATGTCACCTCAGTTGTGTGAAGCCATGGAGGCTCAGCTCTGGCAATCAGAAGGCAGGAGGTTTTCCTAGGTGGTTTTTTAGGCCTCCATCAACAGCTCCAGTTTGCATGCACACTCTGAGCCGTCAGGCTTCTGAGCTGTCAGGAAGAAATGAATTCAGTTGCAAGCACTGGCTTGGTTGTGAAGAAAGCAGGCTGTTGGTTGGCACTCCGAAGTAATATTTGGGTCATTGTCTTGCTCGGTGATTCTGTCAGCCTTTTCTCAGCCATCCCCTCTGTCTTAGCCCTTGCAGTCTTTAAGGGAAAAGAGTGACATTTGTTTCCCTCAGCTCCCAAAGCTTGGCTGGAGAGGGCTTGCTCTGGGACCTGTGGTGGTCCTGAGTGGGGAGCATAAAGTTCAAGGGGAAACATGACTCTCTGTGTTTTAGACCAGCCTTGCTGAAATATAATTCCCATACCATATAATTCACCCACTTCAAGTGTGCATTGGTGGTTTGCTGTGCATTCACAGGGTTGGGGGAATACTACAATAGTGTAATGTCAGGACATCATCATCACCCCACAAAGAAACTCAATACACATTTCCAGTAATTCTCGGTACACCCCCACACACACCGCCTCTTTGTCCTCAACCAGCCATCAATCTTTCTGCCTCCATAGATTTGCCTATTCTGGACATTTTGTTAAATAGAGAAACATAGGATGTGTTCTTTGTGGCTGGCTTCTCTTACTTAGCTTAATATTCTGGAGCTGTATCTATGTAGAAGCCTGTACCAATGCCTCATTCCTTTTATGGCTGAATAATACCCCTTTATATGGGTATATCCATCTGAGTTTCATCTGTGGATGGGAGGACATCTGAGCTGTTTTTACTTTTTGGCTATTATGAATAGCACTGCTATGAATATTTGCACACAAGCTTCTGTGTAGACGTTTTTCATTTATATTGGGTATAGAACTAGCAGTGGGGTTTCTGGGTCGTAAAGTAACTCTGGGTTGAATGTTAAAAATGTTAAGTAAGCTGCTTTCTAAAAGGGCCACTGCACCTTTTTTTTTTTTTTTTTTTTTTTTTTTCTAGACAGGGTTTCTCTGTGTAGCTTTGGTGCCTGTCTTGGATCTCATTCTGTAGACCAGGCTGGCCTCGAACTCACAGAGATCCGCCTGGCTCAGCCTCGATTAAAGGTGTGTGCCACCGCCGCCTGCTGCCATTGCACTTTCCATCCCCCACCCACAATATCTTAGTTTCTACTTGCCTCGTCCTGTCTAACACTTGTTATTTCTACCATATTTGTTTCTTCATCCTGCTGAGTGTGAAGCGATAACAAGTCTTTTTCCTAATGGCTAATGCATTGATCATCCCTGCAATGTGCTTGTTGCCCATGTAAAGCTAATGGGAGAACTATTTAGATTGTTTGCCCATTTTTTTTTTTTACAAATTTAAATTCTTAAAAATTTATGCATTAAAAGTATAGAGCACACAAATAGTCCACACCAATATTTGACCTAGTACTCACTTTAGTTCTGTACCTGTGATGCCAAACACTGCTGGGTAGGGTAGAGAGCAAATCTTGAATTCTTTTGATCCCGATCCAGTGTCCATACATTCAGAATGTTGGTTTTCCAGGTACTCTAACTGTTCTCTTAAACCTGGAGAAGCCTCTATGGCTTTTTCCCTTAGAAGCGACATATGAAATGTATAAAGCATCGCGTCAAAGATAAAGAGAACTGGACGTACCCATTATTTCTGACAATCAGTTTAAGGAATTCATCTCTGTAAAGACCAAAGGCAAAGGAAAAAAAAAAAAAAGCATCAGTTTGAAAGCCAATCAGGGATCCACTGCTTTATAAAAATGGTTTTGTCATATTTGGCTTTCAAATGTTTGCCCATTTTAATGGTTCTTTAAAGTCTCTTATCAGACACAAGGTTTAGGAAAATTTCTCCCCTTTTGAGAATTGTCTTTTCACAGTCTTGATAGTGCTCTTTTTTCCCTTTTAATGAAAATAGATTTTTTTCTTCATATAATAGCTCCTGATTACAGTTTCCCCTCCCTCTACCCCTCCCAGCACTCCCCCCCCCCCACTTCCCCTCCTTCCTGGATGTTCCCCCTTTCTGTCTCTCATTCGAAAACAAGTTTCTAAGGGATAATAACAAAATAAAACAAAGACTGACACCTTGGAATGGGACAAAATAAACAAACAGAAGGAAAAGAGCCCAAGAAAAGGCCCAAGAAACACAGTTCCACTTGTTTGCTCACCCAGGAGTCCCATAAAAACACTAAACCGGAAGCCATAGCATGTGCACAAAGGACCTGTAAGTGTAAAAAGAGAGAAGACAAAAAATACAAATAAAATTTAAAAAACAGTAAGATTTTAAAAAAAGGAAAGCATTGACCCGACATTATAAAACACGGAACCTCCAGCGATGCCGTTGAGCTCCCTTTCTGCTGGCCGCTTACTGCTGGGCATGCGGCCTGTCCCTAAGAGCAGTTTGGTTCCCCAGTGAGACTCCCTGGGGAAACTCAGTTTTCATTTGCAAGTGCTTATCAGTTGGAGAGAGCTTCTTGGTGAGGGATGGGAGAAGGGTGTGTCCACTTCTTTCAGCTCTAGGACCTCATCTAGGGCAAACCCATGCAGGCCCTGTGCGTGCTGCCTCAGTCTCTGTGAGCTCATATGCCAGTCAGTCCTGTCGATGTAGAGGGCCTTGTTTGCTTGGCATCCTCCATCCCCTCTAGCTCTCACACTCTTTCTGCCCCCTCTTCCACAGAGTTCCTCCAACCCCGAGGAGAAGAATTTGATGGAGACATTCCTTTTAGGGCTGAGTGTTCCAAGGTCTCTCACTCTCTATGTAATGTCTGGCCTGGGTCTCTGTATTTGTTCCCATCGGCTGCAGGAGGAAGCTCTCTGTGGATGGCTGAGCAAGCCACTGATCTATGGGCATAGCAGAATGTCATTAGGAGTCATTTTATTGCTGCATTTTTGTTGTTGTTGTTTAAAGAACAGTCACATTAGGTTTAACCCTAGGTCCCTGGGCTGTCCTGTCTCAGGTTCTTGGCCACCCAAGTGGGATTGGGTGTGGGTTCCGTCTCGTGAAGCGGGCCTTAAGTCGAAGAGATGTTGGTTGGTTGCCCCCACAAGCGCTGTGCCACCATTACACTGGCATTGCTTGTAGGCAGGACACCATTTTAGTTTAGACCAAAGACTTTGGGGCTGGGTTGGTGTTTACATTTCTCCTTTGGTAACATGGAGAGCACCTTCTAAAGACACCAGCATGTAGGGGTGATTTTCATGACCCCCCGTTTACCAAGTCTTCTTGTTGTTCACATCTTATACTTGGGTGTCATGGCTAAGAAATTGTTGCCCAACTAAAGATTTTTGAAGATTACTTCTATACTTTCTTACAGGGATTTTTATAATTTAGTTGTTATTTTTTTAAAAAGGTGTATTTAATTTTTACTTTATGTGTATGTATCAGTGCCTACATGCTTGTATGTGTACTGGTGTATGTGGTAGATGTGTGTCTGGTGCCTGGTACCCATGGAGGCCAAAAAAGAGGGCATCTAATCCTCTGTAACTGGAGTTACAGGTTGTAAGCCACCTGATACAGGTGCTGGGAACTGAATTCCGATCTACTGCAAAGACAGCAAGCTCTCTTAATCGATGAGCTCTCTCTCTCTCTGGAACTCCGTTTAGGTTTCTGAATGAGTTTTTTGAAACAAGTCATACTATGTAGCCCCGGCCTTGAACTCTCTCAATCATCCTCTCACAGTCTCTTTGGTGCTGAGGTTACAGGTGTGTGCCAGCACACACATTTTACAAAGTAACTTTATACCCTGAGTGTAACTCAGGTGCCTTTGAGTGAATTCCAGCACACAATGGAGGAAAGCTCCGTTTTCCTTCCTTTGCATGTGGTAAGTAACCAGGTCACGGTGTTGTTTGTTGAAGAAGGCATTCCCCATTTGGTGTTGTTGTTGAAAAGTAATTGACTTTAAAGGTCTCCCTTTCTATTTCACAGATCTGTCTGTCTGTCTGTAGCTGGTGTTATCTTGGGCAGATTACTATAGTTTTGTGGAAAGTTTTGGGTCACAATCTCCTTGGCCATATGTAATTGAGGCGCTTGCTTTAGAAGTATCCTGTCCATCATCTACGTACAACACAATGGGCTAGGAATTACTATTTCAGTTTTAATGATAAGGAATTTGGGGGCTTACATGATTTTAATAATTTTCCAGATTTCCATTTTGTCTCTCTCACCAGGCTGGCATGAGTGGCCTTCACAGGCTAAGGTGAGGCTTCTTCTTCTCTAAATGCACTCGTTATCTCTTCTACCGCTTTCTGTTTCTAAATAGATCTTTCTAGATCCTGAGCAGAGTTTATTAGATTTGTCATTCTTGCCTGAAAAATGTTTCAGTTTTCCTTAAATTCAGGATTTATGCCAGAGGGAGGATATAGCCTAACACCAGGGTAGCTGGATCAGGGTTGAAGACCCCACAGTCTCTTCCCTGTGTCGGGAGTTTTACCTGTGTTTCAGCCCATCAGGTGAGCTCTCCATGTAAGCTGTGCCCTTCCAAGACAAGGTCAGAGGTAGATCACAAAACCTTTGACTCCAGGCTTTCCCCTCCATAGAAAACCCACTTCCCCCCATAGAGGTGATTTGAAAAAATGCAAGACAAATACTCTGATTGGATGGTTGGGATCATGTGATACCCAGGCCTGTTGATGGGAGCTTTCAGAGTACTCTGAGGAAGGGCTTTATTTGCAGAAAAGACTCTTGAGAAACCTCCTTTGGGGTCAAGCATTTTGTTTCCAATTCACAATTGCGGTAGCTGTGGCAGAATTCTTATTTATAACCTGGCAACTGTGAATTACTTCTAATGAACCTTTAAATGTTGGTCTGCTTAAAAACTCAGCCAATTAAACTGCTTCACCATTTCAAGCACAATCATTTTAATAATTTGGTTTTCTTATCAAATGGCTTAATTGTTTGGCCAGTCCATCTCCTGAGCATGTAAATAACACACAGGAATGCAGTGAACGAATCTCACAAGTAGAACCCTGCATTCTCCTAGGCATTTCTGATACATGCATGAGCTTGGCAGGCTTCCCACAGGGCATTGTTTATCTAACTTGGCTATTCAGTTGCCTGTCTTAAAGCCAGATCACAAGAGTGTCACTCATCAAGGTTAAAGTTTTTTCCATCTTGTAAGTGCAGAAAACACCAGACAAAGACAGGACAGCTCTCCAGAAAACTAAGATATTCATAGCGTGCTTTTAATGCCTCTAAACTTGTTCATAGTTGCCTAAGTCATCCCCAGTTTAAAGCTTGTATTCACCAAGAATCTCAGAGAACTCAGCTGGGTTATTTTGAGACTTTTCAAGATGTTCATGCACTAGTGAAATCTGGCCTGTTCTAAGCTGTGCTTTTCCTCCACATTAGGACATATCTGAAAGTGGGAGGTGTCTCGTCTTGCTCGGTGACAACTGACAGTTAGTTAATTGACAGCAGTTATCCTCTCTTAGTGAGGCATAGAGTAATAACGCTTTAACTTAGTGGAGGTACAGTACCATCTAAGTTAACTGGGAACATACATAGACACAGACACAGACAGACAGAAAGACACGCACGCACGCACGCACACGCACACACACACACACACACACACACACACACACACACTTGCCTTACCACTCCAAGTTAAGGCTACATGTCAACCTAGGGCTGTGGACACTGGACATTTCCTCATCACACCCTCAAACTGTGAGATGAGATCCATCATGGTGGGAAGGCTCGGTGGCACATCCGTGAGGCAGCTGGTTACCCGGCAACCGCAGTCAGGAAGCAGAGAGAGATGCACACTGGTGCTCAGATCGTTTTCTCGGTTTTACTCAGTCCAGGACCCCAAGCCGTAAGGTGGTGCTGCCCACGTTCCGAGTGAATTGTCCCTTCCTCACTTAAACCACCCTCAGAGACATGCCCAGAGGTGTGTGTCCCTGGGGATTCCAATCTCCGTTACACCGACAAGGAAGGTGACTTACCCTGGGCAGAGCAAAACGGTCACCGGAAACGGGACAGACAGAATTCAAACATCTTCCTTAACTAAGGTATTGGAAATCCTTCACCTCCAGCCTACAAGTTGCTGAATTATGAATGAAGCTGGACACAAAATCTCACGCTGCATGGGAAACTGAACCAGACATCAGGAGGGTTAGGTTTTTCCTGTGTCTTTATAGTTTGGATGTAAGGAAATTTTTCTAAATCGCTGGGGTTTTTTATTATTATTACTATAAATTTGTTTGTTCTTGGAAATGGGGTCTTACTCTGTTTCAGGCTGGTTTTGAACTATGCTCAAACAGTCCTCCCGCCTCAGCCTCCTGAGCATCTGGGACAAGAACACCGCCACACTTAGTTACCTCTGAACCTTGAGTTCCATCCCCCCTCCCTCTTTTCCTCCCCATCCTCTTTTTTCATTCTCTTGACAGAGTCTAACTGTGAGCGTGGCCCAGCCGAGTCTCAAACTCCCAATCCTTGGGCCTCGTTCTCCTTATTGCTCGAGTTCTTAATTTGTAAATGGGTAGAAATTAACCGCGCAGTGTGGCTGCGGGTGGTCTTAAATGAGGTAATATGTCTGAGGTTGTGGCTGGAGATAGATGGCTCAGTGGTTAAGATCATTCATTGTTCTTGCAGAGGACCGGGATTCAGTTCTCAGTACACATGGCAGCTAACAGTGGCATTTCCAGTTCCAGAGAATTGGACGCCCTCTTCTGGCCTCTGCAGGTACTGCACATGGTGCACAGACATGCACGCAAAGCCCAACAACCATACCCATAAGATAAAAATAAGTAGGTCTTTAAAAAAAAAAATGCCTCAGGTCTCCTGTAGTCCGTAGAAGCTCTAAGCGTCCAGTGGCTCTTTCCTTATCTTTTCTGGTTTTCAAGCCCTCCATGTTGCTGCATAGGCCCCTGCTTCCTGGGATGGTTTCAGAATTTGCTCTCAGGTGCACTTGGCATGCCCACCCTTCTGTTTGGTGCCGCCGTTAAGGTCTGTGTTTGCAAAGTCCAGTGTTAGTGGCTTTACTTTTTAAATCCCAACCTCACGGGGCTTTGGTGGTTTTGCCAAGACTGTACCCACCTGCCTCTTCCCCAAACACTGAAAGCTCACACCACTGTGTCCAGTTTAGGTCTCCCCTCACGACCCAAACCCAGCCAGGATGGTGTGGCTGGAGTGCCATCAGTGTCGTTAGGGGCCTGGAACAACCAGGCTCATCTCTGTCACTTCCTAAACCGCAAAGCCTCTCAGTGGAGGAGGGGACATAGCTCCTGTCCTTTGGGACGAGAGCCTGAGCCTGACAGACAGATCACGCACTGCAGTGAGTAGGATACCGGATATTCCAACCACCTGTAGCCTGACACCAGGGCCTCTGGCATTGGGTTCTCTTTAAGCTTCATTTAACACACACACACACACACACACACACACACACACACACACACACACCTCTAAACTCTTGCCTGGAATGATATCTTGGTCCCCAAGGTGTTTTTGATAGAGCAACACCTAGATCTTCGAGGAAATTTCTGCTAAAGACATCTGCATATCCTTGCTCCGTCACAGACCTCCTACTTCAGCACCTCCGTGTGTGTGTTTGTGTGTGTGTGTGTGTGTGTGTGTGTGTGTGTGTGTGTGTGTGGCCTTAGAAAGTATATGAAGTTTTCAGTTTCCCTGGTAAATCTGACCAGCTCCTCAGACAAAGGTGAATTACAGCTTTGACTTCTACAGAAACTTGAAACTGCAGGAAATTCTGATACCATAGGTTTCATGCACACACACACACACACACACACACACACACACACTCACACACTCACACTAGCTCATTTATCTTAGAAACTTGTAAAGCACAGTTTTTAAGGAAGTTGTCTTGAGTTGCCCTCTGTGAGATTTTTCAATGCAAGAAGTATTTAAGTTCAACAATGAGAAGAATATGGCTGAAGCTTTCCTGTTTAACATACAAATCTGTGTTGGAGCCAAGGTATTAGCAATTCTTCACAAGTACTTGCTATCGTTATTTCAGAAAGATGCAATGTCTAATTTGCCTAGCTATGCTCAGAGTTTCATTGGTTCATTAATCCACGTTTATTCCATTCTCTTAACCACAACAATAACAACAAAAACCCTACACAAAACCCCTGTGTGTTGTGTAACACACAGAGTTCCCTGGAACTCTCCACCCATCCATTTCCCTACATCCTCTCATACATCACAGCCCCTGCTAGAAACACTACAATCATAACACGCAAAGACTCAGAGTTTAGAAGGGCGGGTTGACGTTTTGTCCTGGGTATTTCGGATCCATACATCTCAGGATTCCTGCCTTTCCTAGGCCCTCTTCTCTTACTGGAAGTCCAAGAAACAGTGGCGATAAATGGCTGAATTGCCGGCTTAAGGACATCTGATTGTGCTGTCACAAGGTCAGAGAAGCCCTTGACTGGTGTGGCTCACAGAGGGGTGGCAGGTGCCATTAACACCCATGTATCTAACAGTCACCTGGGTAGCAGTACTTGGCCAGGAACCAATGAAGCCCCACCTCAACACACGTACATGCAAGCTTGCTTTTAAACCAAATGCTCCACATTGGCCTTCTAACAGAATGGCTGTCCCTAGACTTCTACTATATGATAATATAGACATAAAATTCTGGAGTCTGAATTCTTTCAGATACCAATACTTCTCTCAATTTAAAACACAGGTCCCTAGCCATCCAGGAGAGGCTCTGGATCCCCTGGGCTGGGGAAAGTCTGTGAGCCCACATTTCAACACACACACCCTGTCATGGTTCAGGAGTCTGTGGAACGTACTTCGAGAAGTTGCTCCAGGGCCTTTGAGAGTCCTTCTTTGAGTCTCTTAACTCAGAGAAGGCCTTGTCTTTTTGTGAAATATAACAGCTAGAGGCAGGTTGCCAGGGAACATGCTTTGAGAAAAGTTTCTTCAGCGGCTCTCACTGTGACAGGAATAATGTCCTTTAATTAGCTTTGCTGGGTGGGTCTGCTGAGCAGTGTAGAAGAAACCAAAGTGTGATTTGAACGATGTCCAGAGAGCAGGGTTCCTCAGAGGAGAAGGGTTCCTCAGGAAGTGGAAGTTGAGTGACAGGCAGGGGGAAAGTGGGTGGGAATAAGACCAGGAGTGGAAGTTGAGTGACAGGCCGGGGGTGGGGTGGGGGGGTGGAATAAGTGGGTGGGAATAAGACCAGGAGTGGAAGCTGAGTGACAGGCAGGGGGAAAGTGGGTGGGAATAAGACCAGGAGTGGAAGCTGAGTGACAGGCAGGGGGAAAGTGGGTGGGAATAAGACCAGGAGTGGAAGTTGAGTGACAGGCGGGGGGGGGGGGGGATAAGTGGGTGGGAATAAGACCAGGAGTGGAAGCTGAGTGACAGGCAGGGGGAAAGTGGGTGGGAAGTAACTGACCCTTCTTGGAATTGACTTTGATCTCAAGAACAATTGGCTGCTGGATTCCATGAAACAATACAGTGCAACTATTGTTCACTTGAACTTTTACCTATATTAATAAGGCATCTGGGTCAAGTTTTCCACAGCTTCTTCCTAAATTGGTTTATTATTTTTGTAACAACTTTACTGAACTATAATTTGTATATCATGTGTACAATTTGTCCATTTAAACAAAGGATACAATTCAGCATTTTTCATATATTCAGAGACTTGTGTGGTAGTCACCACAGTCAATTGCAGACTACTTTTATCACCCTGGGAAAACAGACACCAACCCCCATATTCATTAGCTATGACCCACCCCCACAATATCTCCATTTCCCTGGCACTCAGCAACCACAAAGTGACTTACTGTCTCTATGGATTTGTTTGCTGTGGACATTTTGTCGAAATGGAATTGTCTAGTGTGTGCCTTCTGTGACTGGCCTTTCACCTAGCATGGTTCCAGGGTCCACCCACATTGTAGCATGTATGAGTACTTCGTTATATGGGGTGGGTACCCCACATTTTAGTTTTATGTTCATCCAGTTGACTTACTCTTGGGTTGTTTCCATCTTCTGACTATGGAGAATTATGAAATTATTTGTGTACACATTTGATGTAGATTCATGTTAATTCTGAATGTCACTTTTTGAGGAACTCTCTACCCTGTAAGGAAGGTTCAGTTACCACCGCCCCCCCTCCCCGCTGGTCACTCAAATTCCATTCCCTGCCTGTTTTACCATTATCTTCCACACCAAGCTGGACTCAGCGGCTTTGAGTCATTGTTGTGAGAGGTCTGTTTCATACAGCGCCGTCAAGTATGACTGAGTACTTACCGTAAGCAGGTGTTTGTGTGAAGTATCATGCTCTGGTTACTGGAATCTCAAGCACAGATACTGGAGGGGGTTCATTGGTGTAACTTTAAAGGTTGGGACAATTTCATTGAGGTTTGTGTTTATGGAAACAAGAAAAAGAAGTCCACAGCCATAAATGTTGACAACAACAGCAGAGAGTGAGGTCGGGGAGAGAAACAGAGCAACAAAGCTCCCTTTGGGAGGAGCATGGAGGAAGGTCCTGTGACCTTCTAATGAGTAGAGCTGGAAGATAAAAACCATCTATGAATTTCACTTAGCTCTGCTACTGTGTGTTTCTACATAGAGAAAATACCCAGAAACTTGGGGCATTTGAAGCCCTTAGGTAGATCCTGAAATATAAAACGTGGAGAAGCAGATAGACCCTAAGTGTAGCTGTATGGATTTTCAGCGACCCTTGCTGTGTGATTGGCACTGGCACTAAGAAACGAGCTGTCACCAGCACCTCCCCAATCCTGTCCTAGTCATAGGTGTCTCCAGGGGAAGGTGGGTACTCTGACTTCTAACACCAACATTCTTAGACACAAGGAATGCATTTTTAATAGAGCGGTTCAGGTGTCAGGTGCTGGCCAATAGAATAGATTTGTTTATCCGAGAGAATGTTTGAACATTCAGCAGACATACTGTATTGCAGGGTGTCATCCAGCCCTAACAATTAAATACTTTTAAGCTTGTCTTTAAAATAAAAGTTATAACCACAGCACTGAAGAAACTTAACTCACCTTCACCTGCAATTTAAGAGCATCTATTGTAGGTTTTTTTTTTTTTAAGTACACAAGACATCAGGCTTTCAGCGTTTATTTAAGAAGATATCTACTTTCCCCTCCAAACCCTGAAAAGAAGTCCCAGCTACTATTAATCACAGGTGGTTTAATGATTTAAAGAGTGTGTATGTAAACATATGCACGCTGGTAATACATCACACGGTGTGAAGTAATGGCAACATAAATACAGCCTTTACAGTCGGAGCACACAGACAAACCTGCATTTCTCTTGTCTTACTGAGCAGGAGGGAATCAAACCCCCTCCCCTTTCCAATAAGACACGCTTTCAAATGCTAGAACTGGCTGCAAGCTGACACTGCTCTGGCTCTTACCTGGAAAAGAAGTCCATTATCAGCAGCTCACCTATGATACATTAGCTGTCTAGACATTCTATTAGTGGAAACTATTGTGCAAAGGCGAATAATTGCTTTTTCTTTAACGCTTGATAGATGTATTAAATTACCAAAGTAGATAATGATTTCATTAGACTATTTCCTGGGAAGTTTGGGATTCTGTGTTCTATCAGGTGATGTCAAATTAGCTCCCGGTCAAAGCTAGAAGGATGGAGCTTGTGACTCCTGCCAACCGCGCAGGGCCGCCTTGGGCTCTTCCACTCTGAATGCTGGGTAGTGACTCCCAAGGTAACTTGGTCTTGCCACTCTTGTTCCCACTCTGGTGCTGGGAAAGCACCGTGTCCCCTCCCGCCACGGCTGCAGCGTCCGTGCCGGGAATCCTCCCAGGGAGGCGGCAGATGCAGGTCGCGGTCCCAGGCAGTAACGTCCAGGGAAGCATCGCCTTCCCGGGCTTGGACCTTTTCCCGTCAGATTGCCAGCAGCCCCTCCTCCCCGCAGGAGGGAGGGGGAGAACCACACGGGACTTCCTTCCCATTTAAAGGTCGCCAGGGTCCCACTTTCAGGACGACCCTCGAAGGGACCCAGGTCTACGACGCTTCCCTTGGCGCCGCTGTTGGGGACAGACTCCGAACGGTGGGCCGCTGACTGCGGGGCCCCGCCGTTCCCTGACGCCTTTCCCCGGTGACCCCAAGGCGGCGGCGCACTTGTCACCGTGGGTGACCGAGAGGGGACGGCGGGGGGCGGGCCCCGCGGGGCAGGTGGGCGCGGCCGGCGAGGGCAGAGGCAGCAAGTGGTTGGGCCGTGCGCAGTCCGTCCTGCGCGGCGCCGGCGCGGGTGCCCGGTGCGCCGCACCCTCCGCTCCGCTGCGCCACCCGCCCGCCGTGCGCCCATGTCTCTGCCCGTGGTGCTCCCGGGTTCCTGCTGCCCGGTGGCGGGGCTGTCGGGCGGACCTCAGGGCGGGGGTCCTGGCGCCGCGACCGCCGCCGCCCAGGAGCCGCCACTGCCCCCGCTGCGGCCGCGCTGGCCCCGGGGCGCTCTGCAGCCTCCAGCCCGGCCCCGCTGCGCCCCCGCCGCTGTGCTGGCCCCGCCGCCCGCGCTCGCGTCCCGCCGCCCCGCCGCGCCCGGCTCCGCGCTGCTGCCGGCTCGCCCGCTGCTGTCGCTCGGGCTGCTGCAGCTGATTCTAGGCTGCTGCATGGTGGCGCTCAGCTTCGGGGCACTGTCGCTGAGCAGCTCGCCCCAGGTGAAGAACTCATGCCCGTTCTGGGCCGGCTCCTCGGTGAGTACTGTGCGCCTCTCGGCCGGGGACCCACCCCCTGGGCAGTGGGTTGTTTTTTGTTTGACCTCAGTTGGGGAGCGCAGACGCTCAAGCTACCTAAAGTAGTTGGCGGCGGTGCATGGGGGAAAAGTGTTGTGAGGCAGTCAAGTTCAAGGGAGAATTGGATTGCACCTGGGCAGGATCTGTTCCTTGCACGCTAAGGATTTTGTTTCCAGTCAAGTTAACATTAAGCACAATATTAAGCTCTTTGAGAGATTGGCATGAGGATGGGAGAAAAACAATTTAAAACTTTTTTGGCCACTGAATACTTGTACTACATTGGCAAAGTAAACTCCCGCAGGGCAGGGGTTTTGGTGTGTTTTCCTCACCGATACACCAACAATACCCATACAGGGTGGGGTACTTCTGGACAAAGTGACAGATTGAAGAACGGGAGGCTATTGACTTGGTTTTATTCTTCACTAAAACACGGATAAATGAGAGTGTATCTGGTGTTGGGTGACTGCACCCTGAGGAGCTCAGAGGTAATAAGAGGTTGTGTGTGACGGGTGACTTATACCTGTCATTAAAGGAGGCCTCAGACCCTGGGTGGCTTCCTGGAGCCACCAAGGCTGCCCTGCCAAAGTGGGTGCTCAAGAAACAGAACCTGTCATTAGGGATGCACTCACCGGCACTCCAGAAGTGTGGGGCAGCTAGCTGGGGATGCCTGTCCTGCCCTGGCACCCGGTCCTGCCTCCTCGGCCAATGAGGCCCAGGGAAGCCTGGCCTCTGAGAAAAGCGGCTGCCAGTGAGCAAGCATCTGTAGACCGGGTGGCTACTCATTCCTGCCTCCTAACTGTGTTACAACTTTCAAGGCATCCAACCTCTGGAGGTTTGCCCCGGGGGCCGAGCAGCTTTATAACAGGTCCTTGTGCAATGCTTGTGGTGGATGAGTAAAGCAAGTGACCTTTCTGTGAACGAGTGCACTCTGAAAGCCCGGCAATGTCTATAGCTTTTTCTACCAACTGCAGTGGGTGTACATTTCATGCTCTGCTGGTCAAAGCATATCCAGAGTCAAGACCAAACTTAAATTAAAAAAAAAAAATGTGGGAGAACTTATTGAACCTAGAGTAATTGTTTGAATAAGAACATTAAAGACATAAGGTTTCTGGTTCTTGGGCCTAACTCAGAATTTTGTATCACCCAGTCTCAATCTACTCTTTTTTTTTTTTTTTTTTTTTTTGAGACAGGGGGTTTCTCTGTGTATTTTGACTGTCCTGAGACTCACTCTGTAGACCAGGCTGGCCTCAAACTCACAGAGATCTGCCTGCCTCTGCCTCCTGAGTGCTGGGACTTAGGTGCACACCAGGACCACTTTTCTTTTAGACACCTTTGCTAAGTGGTTCTGTTGGGACCCCAGTTCTTTCATGCCATAGTGAGTGAAGGTCACAATTTACGTGGACAGAATGCCACCCTGTAGAGTCCTGTCCCTGGGCTCTGTTACTGTCTTGTGAGTGTTCTGGAAAACCTTGAAATGGGTACTCTAAATAGAGTAGGGATGAGAATAATAATCCTGCCCCCCTACCCGCCAGGCTAGCCATCCAAATGGTGGCTGCATTTCTCTCCTCTAAGTACCATGGACCAGACTCTTATATGTATTTTATGGATTTACTCTTTGTAAATCATAATCCACTGTTCTCTCAAGATAACTCATTTATTAAAAAGATTTTTATAGGTGGGTGCTAGGGATACAGTTCCATCAGTAAAGTGCCTGATGTATAAGCATGGGGGCTTGAGTCTGGATCCTTAGAACCCACCCAAAAGCTAGGTGTGGGGAGAGGGGAGTCTGTAACCCTAGTGCCTGAGGTAGGGTTGAGGGGAAATGGACACAAGTGGATCCCTGAAGGTCATTGGTCAGTCAGCCTAGCCAAACTGATGGGACACCCAGTCTCAACAAGTGAAATAAGGTGGAGAGTGTGCCTAGTGTCATTCTCTGTCACCACACACATGCAGACATACTAACAAGTACATACACTACACATATAACCTGTACACACACACACACACACACACACACACACACACACACACACACACACACACCATGGCTTTTTCTTTTCTAAAATTAAAATCTGAAATCACTTTGCAATTATAAATTATCTCAGAGGCAAGTAAATGCACTTAGATGTCAACAGAGCCGCCATGGGATTTGATGAAATGGAAAACAAAGCTCACAAAACAGAACATGCAGGGTGGTGCCTTGGGTTCACTGGCCGGGCTTGCCCTCAGGAACAAGCTAATTAGACCGGAGAAGGAATCCAGGACTTGGACGTGAGAGGTTCTCTTTTGTATGTCAAAGTCTACCCTGTGCCCCAGGTCAGTATTCAGACCTGTAACTGTCACTTAATCTGTGTATGTGTGTGACCTGTTCCTAAGGTTGACTTCAGAATTTGTAAAGTGGCAGCAGAACCAATGACTAGTAACTGTGTCTTCAGAACAAGTAAATGGGGTTTAAGGAGATGTCCTTAGATTCCATGATTCTCTCGGTGTTTCAGGAAGAAAAATACCACACTTGTATCATGTTTTAAACTCACCGAGGTGAGAGAGCTCTTAAAAAAATCCTGTATTAGGAGAAAAGTTAGGCTTAGGCACACACTGTACAACAAAACCACAGCTACGCCCCAGCTGCTAGAACAGTGGCATCATCTGTCCCTCCTCCTAGGCTTTGTCACTGGGCCTGTGTGTCCTGATAGATGCCAGAGCAAGGAGATGTTAAGCAGGAATTAGGTCCTTCTTACTCCCAGTCCATTTAGCAGATTAAAATTCCCATATTATTGGAAAATCTCAGTATTATATCATTTTAATTTCATGTGTAAATATTTCAATGTGTGTATTTTTAGACAAGAGTACACACACACACACACACACACACACACACACACACACACACACACACACACACAAAGGGTTCATACAAGTGACCGGAAGTCCTAAGACCCCTTTCCACTTTTAACATTTCATTTTGAAAAAAATTAAAGTTTTAGCAGATGTAGAAAGGAGAATGTAATGTCCCTGTGGGTTGGCCCGTCCCCAGCCACAGGAGCTAGCAACATGTGAGTATCTGACACCCCTCCTCTTAACACCCAGGCCAACTACAGATGTGTAGCATCAGCCGTTAAACATTCCAGTGTTTATTCGCTGACACGTGACAACAGTCTCGGATGGCTGAACGAAGGTTTTCGTGGAAAATGATAAACAATTGTGACTTGAGAACCAGAAAAAACGAGAACAAAACCAAAGAACCCAGCTGTACTGAATTGTAGCCCGGCATGTAAAGACAACCAACCGCCTGGTAGTTTCCAGGGCATTCATTGTTGCCTGGCCGTCACCAAAATGAGTTTTAGGAAATTCTCACAACCACCAGATCTTCTTTCTCTCCCCCTCCCCACCCCCTGCCCAGATACCACCCATTTTCCTATGTTGTGGCCCTGTAGATTGCTTCTATCCTGGACATTTTATATCTGTATATTCTCATATATACTCATATATATATATACTCATATATTCATATATATGTGCATACACACGGGATCATACAATATGTGGTCTTTAAGGATGAATAACTTCTTTTAGTTAGGGTAGTTTCAAGGCTCATCCAGTTTAGCAATAGCCCGTTCCCGTGCATTGTGATGTGAAATGTCCTTGTGCAGGCATACTGTGATTGTCGTCACTCAGTTTCTCCCTTGCTCCCTCCCTTCCCCCTTTCCCTCTTCCCTTCTTTTTTGCAGATCTGGGGACTGAATGCAGGACCAAAGGCAAGAGCTTTAGCCCTGAGCTACGTCCCGGGCCCACTCAGCAGTTTGATTTGTATATGGCCTGGTCTTAAGAGGAAGTGGCCAGCCAGTCTAATGCTACTTGAGGTCCATGTGTAAGCGCTGGAGTGAGATCTCCTGCTCTCACACTGTGACTGGTCGCAGCCCTTCACAGTTTGTCACTGAAACTGGCAAACCCTAGTTTGGTTTTTGTAAGAATATTTTGTGTTTGATGCAGCAGTAGGTTCAAAGGACGCTCACTCACTTGAAAACAGCACATTTCAGGGATGTTCCTCCATGTTTACCTCTGGGAGGGGTGTTGCTCAGAACCGAGGTTTCTCCTACTTGTCCAAACCCCGAGGAGCCGTTTCAGCTGTTCGCAAATACATTTACTAATTAAGTCCTAGAAGCAACCTTCCCTGCACTCTTGAAATAATATTTCAGCAATGGGACGGGGCTGTTTTAATATAATCTTTTTTTTTTTTTTTAAATTACATTTCTTTATTTAAAGAGGGAGAGGGAGGAAGTATGTCAGAGAACAACTTGCAGGAATCAGTTCTCCTTCTACTCTGTGAGTCCCAGGAATTGAACTTAGTTTGTAAGGCTTAGTGGCAAGCGCCTTTACCTGCCGAGCCATCTCAGTGGCTCCCTAATGTCTTTTTTTTTTTTTTCAATTTGACTTCTGTTGATGTAGCCCAGTGGGTAGAGCACCAACCTAGGGCACCAGAGACCCTGGGTTCAATCCCCAGCACTGCCTAAATGGGTGGTGGCGGCACACCGGTCTGTCACGTAATTCAGTTTCCACGCGTGAGCTGGACATGGGCGGGTGCGGACTTCCAGTCCATCCCTGGCTTGGCCGCTTGAGGCTCACCTGTGCTGCATTGGATCCTGTCTCGGAAAAAAAAATGCATTCAGATCTTTTTCACCTGAGCGTTCTGTGGTCATCTTCCCCTTGCCAACCTTGGTTAATGACTATTATGTCCAGAGTGTGTGGTGCCAAGGGATTAGCCAGTTTCTTGAAACACAGCCTATAGCTGGTGAGGGGCCGAGGGAGGATCTGATGTCTGTGTTCAGGTTGTGTTGTCCTGGCTCTCGGTTTAGGCGTGTGTTTAGTTAATATTATTTGATCCCATTGGGATTTTGGGAGATGGCGCCCACCACACTGAGCGCCATTTAATGAAAGAGTAGAGAAAGTTGCGTTGGTTTGCCCTTCTGGTTTTTGAAAAACAAACCCCCCAGCTTTGATGCCATGTGTGATCCCTGGGAGCAGTTTCCGATGGGAGGCACTGAGTTGGCTGTGTGCAGTTCTCCCCAGGGAGGCCGGTTTGCACGCTGTCTGTAGACATTGGTTTTCCTCTAAGTCGGTAAGGTGAACTCTCCTCATCCCTCTCTTGAATCCATGATGCGATGGCAAGATTCCAATTTCATATAAAGAATCATTGAGGAAAACCTATTTAAAAAATCATTATGATTAAGAAAAAAAAAAAAAAAAAAAAAAAAAAAAAAAAGAATGGCCAGGGAAGAAACTGACATAAAAGCCCTGAAGTTACTGCAACAGTGAATATATATTTTCTGTCATGTCTGTTAAATATATATATATATATCCTATCAAGTAAATCAAATATTTAAGGGACATTTTGAAGATAGTATTTGGAGTGAAATTTATTGACTTTCTTCAGTCCTTTGTTTTACAGGACAGCAGAATCTCACTTATAGGTTCTTGCCGTGAGTGACATTCTCATCTGTAAAATGGGCAGGATGCTCTTACCTCAGGACTGATTTTTCATATAAGGGAACATGTGGGAAAGGGCTTGGCTCCTGGGACTGGCACATACCAGATACTGTGCGTATTTTTCAAACACCAAGGCAATAACTATATAACCAAAGTGAAGTGAATAGGCTGTCTATAGTACCTGTTGTGGGAATTCTGCTCACTTTCTCAGTGCTATAAATGCTATAAAAAGGGAAGAACCCCCCCCCTCTCTCTGACACACACACACACACACACACACACACACACACACACACACACACACACACTTTTTCAGTTATAGGGAAAGATCGGCCGTTGAGAAGTCTGATAAATTATTTTCTGCCTAGTTACAAGATAAACACAGGGCATTTGCAACATGGCTTTTAAACATCTGTGTTTAGATCCAGCAGGTTTTGACAAATGAGCCAGAACATTTTTGCCCTAAGGCATGTTTGTGGATTAGTCAGGGAAAATAGGGCAGTAGAAGTATAAGCCTTTGATTTTAATGATTGGTTTTTAAGCTGGAAAATTAAGGGCATTAGCCGCACATGGTGGGTCACACTGACTCTGAGCTGCTCTACCTCAGACGCATGCTTCCTCTGCATTATCAGGAAGAGGAAAGATCTGTTTTGTTCCCATGAGCCACAAGGAACGGTTTTACAAGGAGCGGAACAGAAACGATAATGACCCTGATTATAATTATCTGGAGATGGTTTGGCGTTAACCGTAGGTTCTTACCTGCACATTCAGGGCACGTTGCATCTTGTGCCCGATGCAAGAATGCTGATGGCATCGTCCTTTCAGGAAGCCCAGGGAGTGGATATGTGTTCAGGCTTATGTAGTCATCCTTAAGCAAGCTCATCTTCTATTCCTGGTCTCTATTCATTTGTTCATTCATTCATTCATTCATTCATTGACTCTTGCCATAACCAAGTGCCTTCTAGAAGCTGCCTGTGGCATTTGATGAGGTTTCCCAGGCATAGGCCTTCACAGCATAGACAGTTTAGTCAGTAGTAGCATTGTGGTGTAGTAGAGGCCATGAAAGGTCATTCCTAATGGACTTCTCACCTCCTGACAGAGCCCAGCTACTGCTGCCCCAGAGGGAGGCGGTGCCTAGCGTCCTCAGCCTCTCTCTTCCTGCCTTCCACAAGGCCATGCTTGGATGACAGGAAGCACAAACATCCATTCCTTGAGTCTTGAGCACTTTTAAAGAATTCAGCCTCAGCGCAGAGCCTCAGTTCCTGCCACCATTCCGGAAGGCTTCTCACTCTTTCTTCCTGCTTCCTGTTTGCCCTTCACCCCTCCCCTTCACAGTGTTCTCCAAATGCCTTGGGATTCACCGGGGTGGAAAAGAACAGGGCTACTGGTGAAAGTCAACAGGGCGTGGGTGTGTTGCAGGTTCAGGACGGGCTACAGATGCAACTTCCACCTGGAACTGGGGTGCAGTTTTATTTCCACTCCCTAGTACTGGGGATTGAGCCACTCGGTGTATCCCCAGCCTTCTTTATCCTATTTATTTTGAAATAGAACTTCACTGCCTTGTCCAGCTGGCCTCGAAGCTACTCTGTAGCCCAGGTGGGTCTTGAACCTGTGAGACGCAGGCCTGAGCCTTCTGAAGTACTGGGGATGGAAATCAACTCTGCCAGGCCTGACTGAACTAACTTTCCATCACCTGGTTAGGAATGTGGTTCACACAAGCTTCCTGGCTGTGCTCTGAATCTGTTTCAGAATTCAAGTGGCAGCCATGCCTTTAAACAGAGTGCCTTCTAACCCATGACCTGGGTATGTCTTGATTTATTTGGGTCTGTATTCAATATTGCCCTATAAGCTTTGTTTTTCTCTCCAGCAAGTTTTAATATCTCTGCCAAATACATCGTGAGGTTGTTGATATTCCTTACATATCAGGTGTTTTATTCATATTTTCCTGCAGTGGCGACTATGTAGACAAAATACCACTTCCAAAGGCAGAAAGGCAGCATGGTTCTTTGTCTCAGAAGGCCTTCATTGGAAAAGACATCTATCTATGAGGATCTATGAGAATTAAAAAATAAAAATAACGTTCCACTTAGCCACCCCTTTCTTGCGACTTCGTCCAACAGGAATAAAAGCGTGTGTCTTTAAATATATACTCACAAAACACACGAATGCTTATGGCTGTATTGTTTACAAGAATAAAAAGCTGCGCCTAGAGTGAATGCTCACAGATATGGAAATGACTGAATACATTAGACACTGGTGTACAATGGAAGGCTATACAACTATCAGTCTGAAATGAATTACAGCTATTTCAGCGGACTTGACAAGATTCCAATGAAGTACTTACTGAGATCAGAAAAAGCAAATCTAAACCAGGCAGTGGCGGCACACGCCTTTAATCCCAGCACTCAGAAGACAAAGGCAGTCCGTGGAGCTATGTGAGTTCGAGGCCAGCCTGGTCTAGAGAGTGAGTTCCAGGACAGCCAGGGCTACACAGAGAAACCCTGTCTCGAAAAACAAACAAACAAACAAACAAACAAACAAACAAACAAAGCAAATCTGTTGTGATGATTTTGTGGAAATCACACACCCTTGTGCATATGTGTCTACATACACACATGCCATTGGCATATAGCAGTAAGAATTTAGAGATGTGTACTTACATAAAATACATTTAATGTACTGACTTGTGAGCATGGAGAAGGTGGGGCGTTGAGACTGTTACAGAAATGGAAAGTGTAGCTCAGACACATAATTGTTTTATAGGCTTTTATGTCCTGAGCTGGACCCTTCATCTTAATAATACTGTTTTAATGGGGAAAAAGAGAATGTTCCTGAAAGCTGGACCGCAGGGTATTATGAGACAGTGACACAAATAACAAACATCGATGAATAATTCAAATCATAGTGATTTTGTTCTGAAGTGGGCGGTTTGCGGTTTCCTCAAGGGCAGTCATGTTTTCAGTCATGTTTTCACACAAAAACAGTCGGCATTTCCTCAGCAAAGTCCAGTCCCAGCAGGGTGAGGAGGCAGAGACACACACACAAGGACATACATGCAGATGTCTGTGTGTGTGCCCACACAGCAGATGCATGCACATGCACACACAACAGCATGTGTTCATGGGCACGTGTGTTCATGGGCACATGGGTGTGTGCTCATGCACTCACTGGATATCAGGTTTTCTGAGGAATCTGTCGTGTGTGTGTGTGTGTGTGTGTGTGTGTGTGTGTGTGTGTGAACAGGCTGACTTCGAATCTGTGATCCTCCTGCCTAAGCATCCAAAGTATTATATGTATCTACCACTACATCCAGCTTAGTGTTAATCTTTTGTGCTGGAAGAGACCCAGAGGTGATTTCTTTCACTTAACATCTCACAGGAGACCAGAGTCAGGGCTGGAGACAATGAAGAGACTTAGCTAAGGTCACATGGCTGACCCTTTTGAGTCTGAGCAGGAGGCGAGAGCCCTGGGTTTCAAGAGCCCCTGTTCTACCGCAGAGACTCAACACAGCCCACACACTAGGAATGAAGGCAAGGGGAATCCTATTGAAGTTAACGGAACTTCCAGGATAGAATGGGTTAGAAAGAAACCATTACCTGCCTGCACATATGGGCTTCTGGGTCAAGGTTATACGAGGGTGTTTTGTCCTCTGCTGGTGTGTGGGAGTCCACAAAGGTTTTTACACAGCGGGGCTGCATTAGGGGATGGTCATGGTCACCAGGTGTCTGGGATGGTCTGCACTTGGCTGTGCCGGCGGGAGGTCTTTCGCTCTGCCCCTTGGCATTCCTTTAAAAAGCCCTTTAGTAGAGACAGAAGGGGCTGGTGGGTTTGGACCCAGGCCCTCCCGAGGCTATCCTGTGTTTCTATCTGTCTCTCTCCTCTGTCCTATCTACAAATTCCTCATTTCTCGCTGCTCGAGAGTACCCTGGGGGGGAATGAGAGGTTGCTGGTCTCCCGCCCTGCTGTGGTGCTTTGGCTGATTCGGTCTTGAGATGGGGTATTGTAGGAGAACCTGTGGGTTTGATCGCAACACTCTTGCCTGATGTGTAGTTAATAAACAGCAATTGTGGATGTGTGCATGGGAGGGATTGGGGCTAGGGAGATGGTCCCTGAAGACACTCCTCATAGCTGCACTTGGTGGACACACCCTATAGTACACAGGGCAAGAGTACTCGAGAGGCCTCAGGGTGTCCCGAGGATTACTTTGATTCTCCCAGTGACTTAGTGAACTGTGCCATCCGAAAGGCTGTGGCGGTTTCCAGTCTGTGTTTTGGCAACATTCTGCTTCTTCTTTTCCAAGAATTTTAGTGTGTTTTTTATTGAAGCGTTGTTGTGCAATACAAGAGCTTTCTCTCCATGGTTCCTCTTTGTGGAGTAAACGCTCAGGGACAGTCATTTGTTGATAATCATGTGACAAGCACTACCCTAGGAGCCAGGGATTCAGAGACAGGACAGGAGCTCATGGTAGAGGTGCAGAGATGCACCTCTCAAATGATGACCAGAGTTTTCTTAAAAAGAAGAGGGAAAAGATGTGTATGTGTCTCTGTGTGTCTGTCTGTCGTTGTATGTGCATGTGGGTGCCACATTGCCTGATATGAGTGCAGGAAACTGAACTCCAGTCCTCTGCAAGAGTAACAAGTGCTCTTAATTGCTGAGATATCTTTCCAGCCCATAATCGGGATTTATATTTTTAAGGGAAAAAAGAAGTTGATATGTACAAGGCAGGCGTGTGGGGTGATGAGATTACTGAAGGCTTCTCAGAGGAGGTGACAAGCAGGGGTTTGTAGGATGGCTATGAGTTCCCAGGCAGCTAGGAGGGTCATCAAGAGGACTGGGTGCTGCAGGAAAGAGGGCATAGCATGAAGTCCAGGAATGTCTAGCCTGGATGACCAAGGAAGGGCAGCGGTGCTTGGAAGGGAAGTGTAGTGAGGGGGTCTGGGGAATGTGGAACCCAGGCTTTAAACTTGGGCTAGGAGATACCCTCAAGGCTTTTGTCTGCTGTTTAGGAGTTAACCTGTCCCATGTAGATACTTGTGTATGTCACAGACTGACTCTGACAGCAGACTGGGTATATGGAACTTGGTCAGAGATACTGATGTTTACTCACACAATTAGAAAGCACACACAGTCGGTGTCTTAGTTAGGGTTTCTATTGCCATGAGGGGACACCATGACCACAGCACTCTTATAAAAGAAAAGCATTTAATTGTGGTGGCTCTCTTACAGTTCAGAGGTTTAGTCCATTATTGTCATGGTGGGACATGGCAGCATGCAGGTAGACATGGTACTAGAGAAGGAGCGGAGAGTTCTTACATCTTGACTCACAGGCAACAGGAAGTGGTCTGGGACACTGGGCATGGCTTGAGCATATATGAAACCTCAAAGCCCCCTCCACAGTGACGCACTTCCTCCAACAAGGCCATACCTGCTCCTAATAGTGCCCTTTGGGGGCTTTTTTTTTTTCAAACCATCACAGCCAGTAAACTTACTTTGTAGATCTATAAGACAGTCCAGAGTGATTTGCTGTGGCTTATATAATCAACAAGAATGGGAAATGTTTAACCAGCATTTTCTGGGCTGATGATGTGTTTATCCTCACAGGTGATACTCTCTGGAATCATTGGATTGACAACTTGGAAAAGGCCTATGATACTCCTGGTATGTAGATCATATGACATTATTCTTCATAAAATATGAAGTACATTTAAGTAAACTGTTGAAATTCTTAAATGGCCTTGTTCATTAAAAAATAAGTTGACAGTAGATACTTTAGAAGTAAATATTCCTGTAATAATGATGATGATGAAAGATGATAATCTTGATGGTTTATGATTTTCTCTAAGCTCTGTATAAGTCTAGAGTTATACATATATTTCTTGTTCCAGAATTAAATTCATTCTGAAGATACAGTTGAAAAAAATCTGTTTAGGGCTAAGGATATGGCTTAGTGGGAAAGAGTGCTTGGTTTGTAAGCAAGAAGACCTGAGTTCAGATCCTCAACACCCACACAAGAGCTGCTCATGGCCACGTATGCCTATAACTCCATCATTGAGGGGTGGAGATAGGTGGATCCTGGGTGATAGATGGCTGGCTGGATTAGTTGGAGTGATGAGCATCAGGATCAGTTCAAAATGTAAGGTGGATAATGATGGAAGAGGACACATGACACCCTCCTCTGGTTTCTACAAGCATGTGCACAGGTGTGCATGTGCACACACACACACACACACACACACACACACACACACACACGTCTGTTCACTATGGATAAAAAAGTGGAGGAAATGATATAATGAATTCACTGTACCTATTGCCCATCTCTCAAACTCCCACACACATTCTTTGTTCTTCTTTGTTCCAAGCAAACCACATGTATTAACCACAAATACGTAACTTTTTATTGTTAGGATAGTTTGGTTGGACAGTGTCATAATTTTGTTTCTGAGATTTGCTACATTGTCTCTTTAGCCCACAAATGTTAATTTTGTTAATATTGCAGACATTGACTGATGTTTTTGTCCTTCTTTTGCTGTAGTAGAGCTGAAATTAATGTTCCAAAATGAACCACTGTCCAGTGTCCAATGGCGATGCAAACGATCTGTGTCTTTGTCTTTTGTTTTTACCTGGTGTGGGAGTTTGATTAGGAGAAGATGACAAGAAACAGATAAATAGCAGTGAAGTCTGTGTCACTGCCAAGTTCAAAAGAGAGTTTAGGAAATCGACTTCCATTGAAGAGTATTTAAAAGCGAATTACACGTGGTAGCTTTTTTCTTCCTTTTCTTTCCTGTCTCCTGATATAGGGTTTAATTCTTTCCAGAGGTCATTTTTAAAATTGATTTGTTTTATGTGTGTGTGGGTGGGTGGAGGCTGAAAGACAACCTTGGTGCCACCCTCAAGAACTCTTGTCTCCTTTGAGACTGTGTCTCTCACTGAACCTGGAGCTACCCAATCAGGCTAGAGTGGCTGGTCAGTGAGGGCCAGGTGCCCTCCTGTCCTTCCTTTCCCGGCACATGCCATCACATCAGCATTGGGACCAAACTAGGTCCCCGTGCTTGCAGAACAAGCATTCTACTGACTCTTTCCAACCCCGAGTCCTCCAGGGTAGGTTATGGGAAGCCACTTCCCCGACGTGGTGAAACAGCGCCATGTAGAATAGATGCGTCAGAGTCATGGGTCTCTACACTGCTTTGAGAATCTTGAACTCCATCCAACAGGTTTCCAGCTCCTCAATTAACATAGGCAACATTTGGTAACTCTATCATTCATTGCCCTGGCTTCCAGTGGGGATGGGGAGTGACCTGAGAGGTGTAAGCTGAAATAAATCCTTTCCTCTCCGAGATGCTTTTGGTCAGCATTTTGTCACAGAAACAAGGAAACTCGGCCAACTGTAAAATGTTAATCAATATTAACTTATAATAAATGATCCTTTTTTAGGACTTGTACTAGGCAAGGCAGAGTCTGTCAGCCGATAAATTGGGTCTCAGTCACTATGCTACAGGAAAAACCCGTTTTACATGAATTTTAGTAATATAATGTTATAGCCAGGTGTGGTAATGCATGCCCGTAACACCAGCACTTAGGCTGAGGCAGAACTGTGGAGAGTTCAAGGCCTGTCTACACTACATAGCAAGACTTCCTCTCATAAAGGTAACCAGTGGCTTAGAGATGGCTTAGTGTTTCTTACAGGGGACTCAACTTCCGTTCCCAGCACCCATACCAGGTGGCTTAGAGCTGCCTGTAACACCAGCTTTAGGGCAGCTAATATCCTCTTCTGGTATCTGCAGGCAATCCTTCCCACCACACACACACATCACACACATGCATGTATCCACACACAGATAAACACACATACACACACACACACACACACAAAACACATGCATGTACCCACACACAGATACCCACACACACACACACACGCGCATGTATCCACACACAGATACACACACACACACACACACACACACACACACACGCTTGTATGCACACACAGATACATACACACATGCATGTACCCATACACAGATACACACACACACACACACACACACACACACACACACAATTAATAAAATAAAATCTTTAAAAAAAAGTCTCTACCAAAAAAAGCAACTGGACACACACATACCCCTATCATAACCTGCATTAAATACATTATGTTAAGAAATAAAAAATGTGGGGCTGGAGAGATGGTTCAGTGGTTAAGAGCACTGACTGTTCATCCAGAGGACCCGGGTTCAATCCCCAGCACCCACATGGCAGCTTACAACTGTCTGTAACTCCAGTTCTGGGGGATCTGACACCTTCACACCAATGCACATAAAATAAAGTGAAATAAATTATTAAAAAAAAAAGAAATAAAAAATGTGTGCAGAAAGAAACCGGAAGTGCCAGTCAGATGTGCCTGGAAGCACTCCCGGCTCCTCCTGTGAACCATACCACTCTTGGCCTTTGTGAAGCATAGTTTCTTCTGTACGGAGGGGATAATTTTGGGATACGAGGAGCAGATGTGCCGCCCCTTCTCTTGCTGTATGTTTTACCCCTACCCTCTTCCTTCCCTTCCTTTCTTTTTGCCCAGCCGCCTCCCCTGCTCTCTGAGTGTTGGAATGTGCCAAGGGCTGATGTTGGGAAGAGGCCTGGTTCTGTTAGAGAAACTGGTGGCACCTTTTGTTGTTGTCTTTTCAAGACAGGGTCTCATGCAGCCCAGGCTGGCCTTGAACTTCACATGTAACTGAGGCTGGCCTTGCTCTCTGTAGACTCCTGCCTCTGCGCCCCAGTGCTAGGATTTTAAGAATAGTCCAGTGCACATGCTAGGGCAGTGTTTTGCAGATCTGGTCTCGGCTGCCCAGGTTTGGCACCTCCTGGCCTTAGCTCTTGTTCACGTACGGGGCACTGTCTGCCATGGGTCTTTCTTTCCCTAGCCTAATGCTTGACTGACGCCTTCTCCGCTGGCTCTCAGCTCAGCAGCCACGCCTCAAGGAGCACTCGCTACCCCAATGCCTAGTTCCCACACTCCAGAGCTGAGTGTCGTGGCCTGGCCCAAGACCAGTGCAGGCAGCCTGCTTAGCCTGTGGACCGGCTGCTTAGCGTTTGCCATCTGTCTCTCCAGGAGATGGTTAGGTGAGGACAGGAACCTTCCCACTTGCCCCCTCCATCTCTAGGGCCAGTTCCAGTTTGATCGTATGCTTTTGTGGCTGTGTGGAGGGAGGTTGGGGCAAGGTTGGCCCGTGTCCAGCCCCTTGTGAGGCCAGCTGTCCTCGTTTTCAGTTGTGTCCACACCAGCCTGGGACACGTGAGTGTTCCTTTGTAAGAAGCAGCTCTTTCGTGTAGCCTCCCCTGTGATGGTCCTTGTGGTTATTCCAGGCTGTTTATTAGCTTGAACGAAGGAGGGTCACTTTGCCTCAGTTCCTTCAAACTCGGGTTTTCATGAAAACCCAGGACTTCATTCACTGAATACTCTTCTTATGTTGGAAGAGTGCTCCCATGGTCAGGACAAGAATAATGCTGGAAAATAGGTTTTAAGAACTCGTCATTGTCACTAGGGCCAAGTGTGGGCCTTTGTGTAGTCGTCTAGGCTGAATATTTTCCACAAAAGACCAACATTTTCCGTGTTTAAAGTATATTCTTATTTTTCTACTGTTTATTCTTTTTCGATGTCACCAAAAATGTTTTGTAGTTGTCTGAAAAAATCAGACTGTGTTCTAGAAATGGCCTCAAAAATTGTCCTGTGCAGGTGCCTCAGTTTGTAAGTGGAATTGTCCTAATTACATGTTGTTCTTTGGTGGTACATTAGTAAGAATCAGCACTATGGAAGTCCAGCTGACTGCTATAGTTTTGGGTGCTTAGGAAGTGGTAATTGGAACTGTCGATGCTCTTTTGTCTGTTTGGAGTAGACGGGATGCATATGCTCTTCAAACTGGTGTAAGAAAGGTTCTGTTCCTTAACATTACAAAAGATGGCCCTTGGCGGTGAGATGGATCCTGACAACCTGAGGTAGATTCCCCAGGATTCATATGGTGGAAGGATAGAATGTAGTCTTGCAAGTTGTCCTCTGACCTCCACATGCTTGTTGTGACATGCCCCCCATTAACAAACAAACAAACAAACAAGCAAACAAACAAATGTATGTCTTGGGTCTCAAGTGGTTATTTTATTTATTTATGAACAGATCTCATTATGTAACCCTGGCGGCCTAGAACTCACCATGTAGACTAGGTGGCCTTGAACTCACAGAAATCTGCCTGCTTCTGCCTCCGGAGTGCTGGGATTGAAGACATGTGCTACCATGCCCAGCAGGCTCCATGTAGTTGGTTCTCACTTGTAGGTCCCTTAGATTATACCTCATACACCAAGGATAAGAGATGGTAACTACATGACTATTTAAAAACGACCCTTCCATTGCTCCAACTTCATTATTGTGGTGGTTAGAACAAAATGGCTGAAAGCATTCTCTTCTCCCTTCATCCACTCAGTGAGTTAGGTTGGGGAGGGGGCTCTATTCCACGAAGCCATTTGAGATCCACGGCCCTTCCTCTGTTGCGAGAATCATGGGGAGCTTCCGTACTTGTTCAGAGTGGCTGATGACTAACCTCTGCGACTGGTTAGCTAGAAAGAGTCATGTCATCTTTCCTGATGTCACGAGAAAGTGGAATCCAAACCATCACAGGCAAGTGTGGATTCTCTGCATGAGACTGAGATGCGCTCTGGGGGCTCTTTGGCCCTGTGGTAGGCTGGATCATTCAAGTATGCTTTGCGGCTGCCCATAATTTGGAATGAGCCCTTATTATTTCATAGTGCATGAAACCTGGATTTAATGCTGACACATTACCACTAATTATTAGCTACCTGTGGGGGAATCTCTTAATTGATGTGTCTGTGAAATAGGTGCTTTAATTCAGAACAATATTTTGAGTCCTTCATGCTGTACTATTAGGGATTCCCAGAACCCTCCTTAGTTATTTTGATGATATTTTAATTTCAGATGGGCATTTCAACAGGCCATCATAAGCTCCCTTTGTATAAGTTGTAATTCAGTGATCATACACTTTCCTTCCTTCCTTTTTTCCTTCCTTTTTCTTTCTTGTTGTCATTTTGAGATAGAGTATCATATATCTAAAGATGGCTTTAAACTTCTAATCCTCCTGCCTCTACTTTCTGGGTGCTGCAACTATAGGTGTGTGCCACCATGCATGGCTTTATTTGGCACTGGACATTGAATCCTGGGTTTCATGCATACATACTAGGGAAGCGTTCTACCAAGTGAGTTGCATTCCTAACACCCTACTCTGTTTTTTAAGGCATAAAAGTATCTGGATACCTGGGTACGGTGATGCTCAATTGTAATCTCAGCTACTTGGGAGACTGAGGCAGGAAGATCACAAGTTTGAGGCAGAACTGCATAACTTATAGTATAGTGCTTGCCTACTAGGTTCTAGGCTCTAGGTCCAGTAACACATACACATACACATACACATACACACACACACACACACACACACACACACACACACACACACACATACACACACACTCGGGAGGCAGGGGGCAGAGGTTGTTCTTGCTCTTCAGAATTATTAATGGTATATTCTCGTATGTCTATAATGCTTAAGAGTTTACCAGGTAAGTGGGGGTGTCTCTGACTCTTTTGCCTGCTCTTGGGACCCTTTGGGTTGCCTCGTCCAGCCTCGATATGAGGGTGTGTACTAACCTTATTGTAACTTGTTGTACCGTGTTTGGTTGATATCCCTGGAGGCCTGCTCTTTTCTGAAGGAAACCGGAGGAAGAGTGGATCTGGGAGAGAAAGGATGAGGGGGAAGGGGCTGGGAGGGGAAACTGTGGTCAGGATGTAATATATAAGGGAAGAATAAGTAAAAAAAAAAAAAAAGAGAGAGAATTCTAAAAAAAGATTCTCTAACATACAGATTCTCATGATATTTATGTCACTTTGGTTTGTAGAAAAGGAAGCAGTGGCTCATGGACAACTGGCTTGTCCACTTCCTAGTCGGAGGATACATTATTACAAAGAACCTCCATGTTCTGGTCCTATGTTCTTCCCATTATCCTGTTTCACAACCTCCTGGGTTAGCAAAATGGTGGACCTCTCCCGGGGGCTGACAGTGGCTTCTTTGGGGCATGAAATCTAAATGTAAAAAGGTGCTTTCTTACTCTTGCCTGTACAATTCCTTGTGAGTCTGGGGCTGACAAAAGCTGTGGGCCTTTGCTCCTTCTACCTTGACGAGCCAGACCACAGTAACAAAGGTTATTGAACACAAGGTTCACTTTTACCTCTCAGACCTGTCGTTTTCAACGAGTTAGTGGCCCAGGAAGTGGTGGACTCAGCCCTCTCATCTGTACAATGGGAATACAACTGCCCCTTAGGATTATAAGGAAGAAAAAGTATAAATGCATATTGAGACTGAAATGATAAATGGAATGCAGGGCAAGCCTATTGTATATTTTTTTAAAAAATCTTCATTGAGGAAGCCTCCAAGAAGGTCTGGCCTCTTGCTTTGCTGCGTTACTGCATACACACTTAGGCTTGGTCGAGGCACCTGGGTTCAGGCACGTTGGCAACAGAGCTTTGATTTTCTTCTCTGATCACCCCTGGAAACTGTGCGTGGGAAAGATCCTGGGTCCTCAGAAATGAAGAGCCCTGCAGTCACTCTCTGAGTGGAATTTAGGTCCAGGCAGTGACCTGCTTTGCAAAGTGACCTCAGCCAGTGTGGCTGCGTTCCAGTGATCAGGCAGAGTTTGATAGCACCAGCTCATCACTGGAGCTTAGAGGTTACCTCTTTGTTAAGCCAGTGAAAAGGAGGCCTCCATCAAATTCTGCTATAAATACTCATGTCCATTAGCTACCAGACCAAAAAATAGTCACATACCTTCTGAAGTTTAAGACCTACAGAGCTGAGATTTTATGCCAGCTTCTCGGGACGGGGAGCAGAGCAGGGTAGCTGCAGCCACTTGTCTCGAGCACTGTGGTTGATTCTCCGAGAGCCCATCGATCACACACGTAAAGCTTTGTCCCTTCAGTCTGCTTCAGCAGGAGAAATGCTTCCTTGACAGCAGATCTCAGAAAGGACGAGGGAACAGGTGGATAGTTTTAGGGTTCTAGCTAGGGCTCTGGCTGGCCTCTTGGAAGATGGGTTTTCCAAGCCAAGGTCTGGGATTGTCCAGAATCTGGATGTGTCAGAAGAACTGTGGAACTGGTCGGCCAGAAAAGGGTCCAGATGTAGAACCTGGCATGTTGACTCTACGTCATGGTACATACGTGGATAATTGGTTCACAGTCTTGCTTGTGAGGAACGAGTATTACTGCTAAATTATTTTTGTTGTTTTTAGTAATGTTCAAAATATTGTCAGAAATGGATAGCCCAACCTGGAACTGGTCAGCTTAGGGACAGGGACTGAGATGTAGCTCAGTGGTGGAGTGTCTGAAAAATCAGCTGGCTGACTCAGGGACAGGAACTTCTGTGGGCTTTTGTTCTATCGAGAACCGCTTGTAACATCTTTCATATTAATTAAATGAGCTGATGATTTCACTAGCCACCTCATTTCCACATTTGCCATTCTGGTTTAGCAAAGACACCTAATGTTGTTGGAAGATAAAATGTAGGTAGGCTTCCGGAGTTTGGCTTTTTTGGTAAGTGCTGCCTGGTGGTCCTGGAATATGAATTCCTGACTGTCCTTCAAGTACAGCTCGGCCAGCCAGTGTGGGGTGTGTGTGTGTGTCTGTGTGTGTGTGTGTGTATGTGTGTGTGTGTGTGAACACCACACCGTTGGTGCTGAGGAGCATGACAGACAGTCTAGTGCTGGGCAGTGCCAAAGGAAGGCTCCTTCCAGACCTTTCTCCTGGCCTTCTAGGGTCTCCTGGACCATCATTAAGTTCTGAAATGATTTTGAGGAAACTACGGCAGCTTCTGAGTGACTTGGGGCAAGAAGAGAAACAACTCTGGTTGGAGGACATCTTAACATAGGTCATTCATTGATCTGTGAGGAGTTACACACAGTTTGGAGGGTGCCGTCATGGGGGGCTTTTTCCCCTTCTAGAACAAATGACCCACCCCACTCTGCCACTCTGACAAGTGCAGTGTAAGGAGGGACAGGTTTACTTGGTTCACATTTCCAGGGTACAGTTTATTATGTGTGGGGTGATGACAGCAGGAACTTGAGGCAGCTGGTCCCCTTTGCCTACTGTCAGGAAGCAGCCATCGGAAGGGCCACCTACATTTAGTGGCCCATCTCAATAAACTGAGTCTAGAGGATGATGCCTCACAGTCTCCTAGGAGATGCTAGGTCTTATCAAGTTGACAGTATTAACCACTTGGGGAATCAGTTTAAATGCTTGCATTTGCATGGACATTTTCTGACAAGGTTTTCAGGAAACTGGAGTAGATTGGGAACGGAACAAGGAAGACTTACTTTCTGAATTATGCTGGAGACACTGTGAGAGGAGGCTGCACAGAGTTATACTTTGTTTAGTCCTTGGCTGCTCAGAGTCTTCAGCATCCTAGACTTGGTGCCTCCACGTTAGTGAGTCCTGTGAGAAGCAGGACCACCTCCTCCAGCAGTGGAAGCTCCAAGGCTACACGCTTTCCCTTCTGAGCATCGGCACCAGTGGGTGAGAATGTGCCCCTGCTCCCCTTTGGAACGCGTGCTGGGGTTCCGCGTGGAGCATCCAGGGCACTTTAGAATCCATGAGGGTTGGAGGGCAGCGGGAGTGCCAGGGCTGGTGCCAGGGGCCCGGTTTCCATGGGTGACCTTGACAGAGGTCCCAGCACTCAGTATCCTTGGCGCCCTCTCAGGTTCCCGTGGATTTTGTGAGCCACCTGATAGCCTTGTAAGAAATGCCTTCTCTGCTTAGGAAGCTGAATTAGCTTCTCTTGTTAAGAACATAATTAAGAACTCTGGCTGTATTGACAGTGGTTTTTTTTCCCCTCGTGAATTTAATATTAACTTTATTATATATATTAAAGCTCAAATGCAGATCTTTTTTAAAGTACTAGGCATTTATGGTAACTCTGTGAGGAGCAGGAAGTTCTGGGGGGCGGGGTGCTGATACTGGACTGTATCATTGTGGGTGCCTGGCTTAGGTGGGATACACTGGATAAGCAGTGTAAGAGCTCTCGGGTGGTCATGACAAGAGGTTGTACCATGAAGATGCCCAGGGTGGGGGCTGTTAGAGCCCTTTAGTGATGAGAAAGGGTTGTGTGCATTAGTGGGTATTCCTCATGCTATTGGAGGGTCCAGGTCTGTACTGGGTTACCTAATTAGTTGTGAAATTCTGGGCATGATAGACTACCTCTCTGAGACTAACTCCCATATACTTGTCATCTATCTCTGTCTGTAAATATTTTATTGGTCTGTGTTTCAAACCCACTCCTGTGACAAAATGCCTTTTGAACAGGGGATGCAATATTTACTCTTCACTGTCACTTAAGTGGGCTTAGAATCACCTAGAAGACTGAGGTGTACCTTTGGGTGTCAGTGAGAGTGTTTCCAGAGGATTAATTATGGGGCAAGGACACAGACTAAATGTGGGTGGCACCAACTTGAAACAAGCTAGGGTCGTTTGGGCAGAGGGAATCTCATCTGAGGAAATGCCTCACACTGGCCTGTAGGCAAGTCAGGGGAGGGATTTTCTTGATGAATGATTGATATAGGAGGGTCCAGCTGAGCGTGGGCAGTCACACAGTTGTTCCAGGATGGTGTAAGAAAGATAACTGAATGTGAGCCAGGGAGCAAGTTCCTCCTGGTCTCTGTTTCTGGCCTGCCTCCAGGCCCCTGCTTTTTTTGTCCCCCCCACTTTATTGAAATAGATTTTTTTCTCACATATATCCTGATTATGGTTTCCCCTCCCTCTACTCCTCCCAGTTCCTCCCTAACTCTCTTCCCATCCAGATCCACTCCTTTTCTGTCTCTCACTGGTAAACAAACACGTTCCTAAGGGATAATAATAAAATAAAACAAAAACTAGCACATCAAAATTGGACAAAACAAAAATAAGGAAAAGATCCCAAGAAAAGGCACAGAAATCAGAGACCCCATCATTGACATACCCAGGAATCCCATAAAAAGCTACACAGAGAAACCCTGTCTCAAAAAAACAAAAACAAACAAACAAAACAAAACAAAAAAGACAAAACTGGAAGCCATAATGCATGCACAGAGGACCTGGTGCAGACCTGTGCACACGGCCTCAGTCTCTGTGAGTTCCTATGAGCTTGGATCATGTTGATTCAGCGGGCCATGTTTTCTTGGTGTCCTCCATCCCCTCTGGCTCTTACATTCTTTCTGCCTCCTCTTTTGTGGGGGTCCCTGAACCCTGAGAAGAGGATTGATGGCAACATCTCCTTTAGGGCTGAGTGTTACAAGGTCTCTCACTTTCTGCATAATGTCTGGTTGTGGGTCTCTGTATTTTTTTTTTTTTGCATCTATTATAAGAGAAAGCTTCTCTGATGATGGCTGAGCAAGGTTATGAGGATAACAGAATGTCACTAAGAATCATTTTATTATTATTTTTTTTTTGATGCGCAAGGCATTGATTTATAGCAGAATGTCACTAGGAGTCATTTTATTGCTATTTATCCCCCCATTGTTTAGAACAGTAATATTTGGTTTTATCTTAGGTCCCTGGGATATCTAGTCTTAAGTTGTTGGTTGCCCAAGCAGTGCGGGGTATGGATTCTATCTCGTAGAACCCTAAGTCAAGTTAGATGTTGGTTCCTTATACAAGCTTTGCACCACCATTGCACTAGCATATCTTGGAGGTGGGACACCATTTGACATCCAGATGTTTATAGCTAGTTTGGTGTTTACATTTTTCTTTTGCGGTATGCAGAGTACTTTTTTGTACAGAAAACACTAGAACATGGGGCAAAGGGCCCATGTAGTCACCAGCTTGACTTTCCCGTGGTCAATAAGTTTGTGTAGATGTTGTCTTCAGCCATGGGGCCTTGCTGTCAGTTTGTGGGGAGCAACTTATAGTCTTGGCAACAGCTTGGGTTGTTTGAGCATTTCCATGGAACCCCTTTGGCCAACAACTCAATTAGATGTAACCAATCCCAGTACTGGAAGCTTCATTTGGTGACAAGAGATGGCCAGTTGGGTATCTGTCTCCCTCATTATCTGGCCATTTCAGTTAGATCACCTTATATATATGTATATATTTTGGGAATCTTATACCATATTAGTAGGTTTCCATGCTACCCCTCAAATGCCCTTAATTTTAGCTGTTTCTCCCTCTATTCCCTCCCCATCCCCTTTTCCTCTCCTCTTCCCTACTTGGTGTTCCTGTTACAGCCACCCCCCACAATCCATCCATAACTATCTATTCTAGTTCCTTTTCCTAACAAGGTCTATCTGTCCCCACTAGGCCCTTACTCTATTCCTAATCTGTGTGGTTATACAGATTATAGCTTGGTTATCATTGACTTTGCAGCTAATATGTACATATAAAGTGAATACATGCCATATTTGTCTTTCTAGGTCTGAGACACTTCACTCAGGATGACTATGTTTCTAGTTATATCCATTTACTTGCAATTTTTAAAAAAATGGTTGAATAATAAATACTTTATTGTGTAAATGTACCACATTTTCTTCACCCATTCTTCCGCTGAGAGATATCTAAGTTGTTTCCAGTTTCTGGCTTTTATGAGTAGAGCAGCAGTGACCATGGTTGAGCAAGTGTCTCTGTGCTAGGATGAAGCGTCCTTCAGGTGTATGCCCAAGGTAGATGGATTCCCATCTTCCTGAGGAACTGCCCCACTGATCTCCATAGTGGCTGTACAAGTTTGCACTCCCACCAGCAAAGGAGGAGTGTTCCCCTTACTCCACATCCTTGCCAGCATGACCTGTCACTCTTTAAAACTGATCTTAGCCATTCTGACAGGTGAAGGATGAAATTTCAAAGTAGTTTTGATTTCCATTTCTGAAATGGCTAAGGATGTTGAACATTTCTTTAAGTGTTTCTCAGCCATTAGAGTTTCCTATTTGAGAATTCTGTGAAGATCTTTACCACATTTTTTTTATTAATTAAATTTATTCATTTATTTTATATGCTGACCTCAGTTTCCCCTCCCTTCTCTCCTCTCATTCCCTTCCCCCAATCCACTCCTCCTCTGTTTCTGTTCAGAAAAGGGCAAGCCTTCTGTGGATTTCAACAAAGCATAAAGTTAAGGTATGACTAATCTCCTCCCATTGTTTTAAGGTTGGGCAAGGCAATCCAGGATGAGGAATAGGTTCCTGGAAGCTAGTCAAAGCATTAGGGCCAGCCCCTGCTCCCACCACTAGGAGTTCCATAAGTAGGCCAAGCTACACAACTGTCACACATATGGAGGGCCTAGGCTGGTCCCTTGCAGGCTCCCTGGCTGTCTGACCAGGCTCTGTGAGCTCTTGAGCCCAGGTTAGTTATTTCTGTGAGTTCCTTTGTGATATTCTTGACCTGCCTAGGCTTGTCTTCCTCCCTCTCTTCAGGATTCCCCGAGCTTGGCCCAAAGCTTGGCTGTGAGTCTGCATCTGTTTCCATCAGTTGCTGGATGAAGCCTCTCTGATGATAATTGGGGAAGTCACCAATCCATGAGTATAGCAGAATATCATTAAGCATCATTACTCTGACATTTTTTTTTCTAATTCTGTTTAATTTTATCCTAGGTCTCTGGGCCATCCAGCCTCTGGGTCCTGGCGCTGCAGGCAGTGTTGGTGGGGTGGGCTCATTCTCGTGGTATGCGTTTGAAGCTGGACCAGTCATTGGCTGGCACTCCCACCATCTGCCTGCTCCCCTTACTTATCCTCCCCACTCCTGCCACAGTTCCCATGGGCAGGAAAAACTGTAGGGGAGCAGGAGGTAATAGGTCAGGACAGAAAAGGGTCTGTAAGGCTGAGGAAACAGGAACTCACTGTCTTTAGACTGAGGATCTCATCGAGGTAAGCTGGTGGCTACAGCAGTTCAGCTGAGATCCGTTAGGGTGAGGACTCAGAGGCTTCCAGTCTGAGGAGTTGGCGAGGTGAAGATGGCTGTGGCTTCTTCTGTCTCTCTTCTTCTGTCTCTTCTGTCTTCTCTGTCTTTCAGCTTTCATCCCAATATCTGGCTCTGGTTTTTTTTTTTTTATTAATAAAACTGTTTAGCAATTTGTGTTACAAGAAGCAGTCATTAAAAGTCTTCCAACCAAAAATAGCCCAGGGCCAGATGATTTCAGCACAGAATTCTACCAGACTTTCAAAGAAGAGCTAATACCAATGTTTCTCAAATTGTTCCACAAAATAGAAATAGGAGGAACATTGCCAATTTCTTTTTATGAGATCACAGTCACTCTGCTACCCAAACCACACAAAAACTCAACAAAGAAAGAGAATTACAGACCAGTTTCCCTCATGAACATTGATGCAACAATACTCAATAAAATACTCAAAACCAAATCAAGGAATCCAAGAACACATCAAAAAGATCATCCAACATGATGAAGTAGGCTTCATCCCAGAGATGCAGGGATAGTTCAACATACAAAAATCTGTCAATGTAATCCGCCATATAAACAAACTGAAAGAAAATAATTATATGATCATCTCATTAGATGCTGAAAAAGCCTTTGACAAAATCCAACACTCCTTCATGATAAAGGTTTTAGAGAGATCAGACATACAAGGGACATATCTAAACATAATAAAAGCAATACACAGCAAACCAGCAGCCAACATCAAATTAAATGGAGAGAAACTCAAAGCAATTACACTGAAATCAGGAACAAGACAAGGCTGTCCACTATCCCCATATCTATTCAATACAGTACTTGAAGTCTTAGCTAGAACAATAAGGCAACAAAAGGAGATCAAGGGGATATAAACTGGAAAAGAAGTCAAACTTTCACTATTTGCAGATGATATGACAGTATATGTAAGTGTCCCCAAAAATTCTACCAGGGAATTCTTACAGCTGATAAACACCTTCAGAGAGGTGGCTGGATACAAGATTAACTAAAAAACAAACAAACAAACCCATTAGCCCTCTTATGCATAAACGATAAAAACAGGCAGAGAAAGAAATCAGGAAAACAACACCCTTCACAAGAGCCATAAATAAGATATCAGAAGCTGGAAAGATCTCCCATGCTCATGGATCAGTAGGATTAGCATAGTAAAAATGGCCATCCTACCAAAAACAATCTACGGATTCAATGTATCCTCATTAAAATCCCAACACAATTCTTTATAGACCTTGAAAGAACAATGCTCAACTTCATATGGAAAAACAAAAAACGCAGGACAGCTAAAACAATCCTGTACAATAAAAGAACTTCCAGCAGTGTCACTATCCCTGGTTTTACCCTATTTTTTAATTGTTTTCTTGATATCTAGTTTTTGGAGTTCTGTATATATTTTGGATATTAGCCCTTTATTGGATGTGTAGCTGGTCAAAATCTTTTCATTCTGTTGTCTATCACTTTGTCACAATGATGGTGTCCTTTCCCATGTCTGTTAGTTTTTCAAGACAGGATTTCTCTCTGCAGCCCTGGCTGTCCTGGAACTGCTCTGTAGACTGTAGCTAGAGTTTTTCTCTCCAGCTCCCGCTAAGCCCCAGCAGTCCGACAGCCCAGTTAAAAAATAAACACACAGACGCTTATATTATTTAAACTGCTTGGCCTAATGGCTCAGGCTTCTAGCTATCTAGTTCTTACATCTTAAATTAACCCATTTCTGTATATCTAGACCTTGCCACATGGCTCGTGGCTTACCAGTATCTTACATGTTAGTACTCATGGCGGCCGCTGGCAGCGTCTCCCTGCTTCAGCCTTCCTGTTCCCAGAATTCTCTTCTCTGCTTTTCCTACCTATACTTCCTGCCTGACTACTGGCCAATCAGCATTTTATTTATACAGAGCGATATCCACAACAGTAGACCAAGCGGCCTTGATCTCATAGATCTCTGCCTACCTCTGCCTCCCAAGTACTAGGATTAAAGGCATGCACCACTACCACCCAGCTTGCTTTTTGGTTTTATGAGGTCCTAGTTATGAATTGTTGATCTTAGTGCCTAATGCCAATGGTGTTCTGTTCAGAAAGTCTTTGCCTGTGTCAATCAGTTCAAGGCTATTCCTCACTTTCTCTTCTATCAGATTCAGTGTGTTTGGTTTTATGTTGAGGACTTTGATCCATCTGGAGTTGAGTTTTGTATAGATTGGGAAGTGTGGATCTATTTGGATTCTTTTACATGCAGCTGTCCAGTTGGACCAACACCATTTGTTGAAGATTTTTTTTTTTTTTTTTTTTTTTCCAGTGTGTATTTTTGGCTTTTTTTTTAAAGTAAAAAATCAGGTGTCCATAGGTGTGTGGATTTATGTCTGGGTCTTCAATTCAATTCTAGTAATCAATGTCTCTGTTTTTGTGCCAATACCATGCTTTTTTTTTTTTTTAAATTACTATAGCTCTGTAGTACAACTTTAAATCAGGGATGGTAGTACCTTCAGCAGCTCTTTTATTGTTCAGGATTTTTTTTAGCTATCCTGTTTTTTTTTTTTTTTTTTTTTTTGTGTGTGTGTGTGTGTGTGTGTGTTTGTGTGTGTTTCCATATGAATCCAAAGATTGTCCTTTCAAGATCTGTGAAAGATTGTGTTGGAATTTTGATGGGGATTGCACTGAATCTGTAGATTGCTTTTGGTAGGATGACCATTTTTACTGCCTTAATCCCACTGATCTATGAGCATGGGAGATCTTTCTATCTTTTGATATCTTCTTCAGTGTCCTCTAGTTTTTAATCATACAGGTCTTTTACTTGTTTGTTTAGAGTTTCCCCAAGATACTTTATATTATTTGAGGCTATTGTTAAAGTTGTTGTTTTCCTGATTTCGTTCTCAGACCATTTGTTATTTGTATATAGGAGGGCTACTTATTTTTTGACTTAATTTTGTATCCAGCTACTTTACTGAAAGTGTTTATCAGCTGTAGGATTTTCCTGGTAGAATTTTTAGGGTCACTTATGTATACTATTATATCATCTGCAAATAAAGATACTTTGATTTCTTCTTTCCAATTTGTATCCCCCGATCTTTTTCAGTTGTCTTATTGCTCTAGCTAAGATTTCAAGAACTATATTAAATAGATATGAAGAGAGTGGACAACCTTGTCTTATCCCTGATTTTAGTGGAATTGCTTTGAGTTTCTCTCCATTTAATTTGATGTTGGCTGTCGGCTTGCTGTGTGTTACTTCTATTATATTTAGATATGTTCCTTGTATCTCTGATCTCTCTAAAACCTTTATCATGAAGGGGTGTTGGATTTTTGTCAAAAGTCTTTTCTACTTCTAATGAGACCATCATGTGGTTTTTGCTTTCCCTTTCTGGTCTTGAATTGTTTTATTCATTTCCTTTCAGTGTTCATTTACATTTTCATAGATTTCTTTAAGGGACTTATTCGTTTCCTCCTTAAGGAACTGTATCACATTCATAAAGGCCATTTTAAGGTTTTTTTTTTCTTGTGATTCAACTATGTTTCGATACTCAGGGCCTGCTGTAGTAGAGTTACTGGCCTTTTCTGGAGACATATTGTCCTGGCTATTATTGATTATGCTTTCACACTGACATCTAGGCATCTGGGTCTGGGGAAATTGTAATTCTAGGTGCTGATATCAAGTCCTGTCTAGTGGCTGTTTGTTTTCTTGGTTTCCATTGCCCTTTCTGGTTCTTAGAAGAGTGTGGTGGCTATGTGTTGCCTAGTAGAAAATTCTGCTGGGATCCTGGTAGGTGTGGCTGCTAAGGCTTCCAGGTAAAATGTGTTTCTATGCATTGGGAGCTGACACTTAGAAATGGGAGTGGGCTAGGAGAAGAGAGGCCTGAGTGGGTTCACGGGAGGGAGAAGGCGAGATGTTCCACCAGGATCTGTTTATTCCCTGGGAATGGGGTCAGAGAGTGAAGGGGGGCTGCAGCAGGTGGTCCCAGCTATGGGGATGAGACTGGGGGATTGGACTTAGAGGAGAGGTGAAGATCTGCAGCTAGTCTACCTGCTGGAGTGTCTCAGCTTCCCTCAGTGGTGGACAGTGATCAGGAACATGGAAGCCAAATAAACCCTTGCTGCCCCAAGTTGCTTTTGGTGGCGGTCTTTATCACAGCAATAGAAATCAAACTAAGACACACTTACTTACACACAGTAAGAAGAGTAACAAATATAAGAGGAAAAATCCACTTTTGTTTATCAAAAGAAGAGCTTGTTAGCCTTCTTACTCTTTTCAAAAGTAAAAGCCAGGACTCTATATTTCTTCTAGCACTTGGATCTGGTGATGTGCCCCTCAGTTAACCATTGTCAACTCAGGTTGCCTTGTGCTCATCCACAGTCCCTCCTCTCCCTCTGTCTAAAATAGTTTTCATTTCCTCTGCTGGTGACTTTCTAATATTAAATTGTATTGCAGGCTTCTGTGTCTTATGTAGTTCCTTAGCTTTGCATAGTATCTTTTGACTGTGTCTTTTATAGAAGAAATTAGCCATTTCCCCTTCCTTTCTCCCTTCCACCCCCCAGTTATTGATAAGAACATTGTTATCATTATACTGTCATATACTGACATTTTGCTTTTCTTTTTTTCTTTTTTCTTTTTTTTTTTTGGTTTTTCGAGACAGGGTTTCTCTGTGTAGCTTTGCGCCTTTCCTGGAGCTCACTTGGTAGCCCAGGCTGGCCTCGAACTCACAGAGATCCGCCTGGCTCTGCCTCCCGAGTGCTGGGATTAAAGGCGTGCACCACCAACGCCCGGCGACATTTTGCTTTTCAAGTCTGTTATGTTATCCAGATCTTGCCTGTACACCATTTCTATGGCAGAGATCTATCCACGGCGTTTGTAGCATGTGCACGATGTGAAGGGTACTGTCTGGGGGAGCTAGGAGCAGATTCTTTGCTTCACATTCACCTTTAGGAGAGATTCCAGTTGTTCTCACATCCTAGAGTCTCTTAGATGATCTAAGCAGGGCTTGCAAGGCTGTTATTGAAAACCCATTTTGCAGTCATTAGCTGATCTCTGCCCCCTGCCTCCCCCAAACCCTGGGCCTATAAATAGATTAGAGCATAAAGAGACAAATGTTTTGGAGAAAGTTACTGGATTGTGGTGGCATTATGAGTCCCACCCCGCCCAAGGGGTACTTAGAGATAAGTACTTGGAGACCTGATATGGGTCCCTTGGTGTTTGGCTATGCCAGCGTTGTGCCTAAAAAGGCTGGTTGGAAAGCCCTATGGCCTCAGTTGGTAAACAGCTGTGTATTCACAGCCCAGACTCTAGCAAATGCTTGTAGCTGGCTGGCTGGACCTGCAGGAGAGTGTTGACCTGGAGTGAGGGCCCTGAAAGAGTCGGGAGATCACAGGAGAAAGAGGCTGGGCTTGTACTTCAGATGCCAGGACAAGGACTGTGGCTCAGCAATAGGTGTCTCAGGAGCCAGTGGGGGCTTCATGGGTGGAGAGTCCCCAGACATGCTAAGATGGATGATGATCGTTATTGTGATTAATAGTGAGACATTAGCAGTCACAGCAGACTGAGAGAAGCAGACACAGAACTTAGGAAGTGGGACATGGCAATTGCTCCTGGCCCTTCCCATGCAGCCATGCTTATTTCTCACAGTAATGAGCCTAGTGCTGAGGAGGAAAGCCAAAATTCAAATGAAACTCCGAGCTTTCACTGGGACACAAACATGGGCATGTTAAGGACTGAATTTTAATTATGGCTTGAAGCGATCAGCGCACATTTTTGATCTTACACTGGGAGAAAAGTCAAGGGCCTGGCCTTGAATTTCATCTAAACAGATGAGAGGCGGGAAAGCCCATGGAGCAGCCTCCGCCAACACTGGAAAAGGACAGGTGACCTGTTTCTCTCAGGTCCTGCTTGTGCGCATTGTTCCCTGTGACCAGGAGCATGACGAGCAGAGAGCAGGAGATGCAATCTCAGGTCACTCAGGGGAGTAGTGTTTGCAGCAGCCGAGCCAAACACACATTCATATTCTTGTCTGTTCTTTACTCAGTAGATGTCATATTTTCAGTGGCTTCTGTTTTGGACCATGACTTTTCTGTCCGTCACTTTTCTTTGGCTCCGTTAAAACACCACGACCAAAGGCAACTTAAGGAACAGAGTTTCTGTTGGCTTACAGTTCCAGAAGGAGAGGAGTCCATCATGGCAGGGAGGCATGGCAGCAGTGCCAAGCAGCTGAGGGAGCACATCTTTAATCACAGACATGAAGGGTGAACTGCAAGTGTACTCAGCCGATGCACTCCCAAAGCCCGCTCTATGGGAGATGCTTCCCCCAGCAGGGCTGTGCTTCCCAAAGATTACCATTTCTGTAGATGACACCACCAAACAGAGATGAGGCGTTCAAATACCCGAGCCTGTGGGGGACATTTCTCATTCAAACCACCCCAGCTTGGATGTATATAGCGTTCTGTTTCCCTACATGTTCCTCATGATCCTTTGCTTTCCTGTGTGAACAAAACAAAACAGCTCACCTCAGATATTATGTGCCTGTTCCTTATTCTTTTTTGTGAGTGTGGATTCACTATGCTATAGTTGACATACAGAAATTTTTCCTTGTCTGAAGGACACAAGTGGTTTGTGCAGGCATGAGCAAATGTCACTGCCGTCATTTGCTGTCACCCCTGTAAAGAGACCCTGGGCCTTTTAGAAGTCTCTTCCCATTCCCCTGTTGTACCTTCAGTCCTATGGAACCACTGATCCTCTCTCTGTCTCTAGATTTGCTTACTATGGATATTTCAGGTTGATATAATCACATCATACAAGATTGGTTTTGACTGTCAGCTTCCACTTGGCAACTTTTTAGCATAACATTTTCAAGGTTTATCTGCTCTAACAGGTGTCTGTACTTTTTTCTTTTTATTGCTGAATAATATTCCATTGTATGGTTATAATATATTTTACTTCTTCATTGATTCATGGACTTTCCTACTTTGGGCTATTATGGGTAATATGATCTGGATATGAGGCACTTCTTAAAATGGCTTGTACCTGGAGGTTTGGCTCCTTAGTGAAGAGAGGTTCTGGAAACTTTAGAAGCAATTCATGGGGATGGGGGGTTGTCTTTAGAGGACGTGCCTTGTACCATTCCTTCTCTCCTGGCTCTTATCTGCTGTGACATGAGTAGCCTCCATCACATGCTTCTGCAGCCATACTATTCTGTCTCACTGTTGGCTCAGAATCAGCAGAGCCGTGGACTATAGACTATCACCTCTGAACTCAGCCTTATAACCCCCACCAGCTTGTGCCAAGTGTTTCGTCATGGTATGTAAAAGCAGCACAACCCCACTTTGATTGGTAGTGTTTACTATTTTTATTTTCCATGGCCCCTATACCAGCTCCTGCCTCCAGGTTTCTGCCCTCTGTGAATTCCTGTCCTGACTTCTTTTGATGATGAACAGTGGTCTGGAAGTGTAAGCCACATAAACCCTTTCCTCCCTAAGTTGCACTGGTCATGGTGTTTCAGTACAGTAATAGTAACCCAAACTAAGACAATCAATAAAAGATGATGCCGGAAGCCATCCCCGACATGGATGGGTCCTGCAGAGGGTGTAAGGAGACAGCAGGGAAGGAAGTGAGCCAGGCCATGGTGGTCGGGAGAATCTTGCAGCCTGACTGACTAGTAGCCACAGTGTTTCTTTATTTATACAGAATTTAGTAAGCAGGGATACATTCATGATGTTCTAAAACATAGATCATATCATTTTTGGTTTTTGGACATGTGTTTCACTTCCTTTTGCTCATCTTTTAGTCATCATTAATAAACTATGACAAAACAGAGTTATCATTTCCAATCATTTTCCCTCAAGTTTTGACATCACTGATAAACATGATAAACAGAGTTATCATTCTTGCTCATTAACCCCATAATCCAATTTTTGAGAATTTAGAGGCATATGACAGTCTGTTCTCAGGCTGGTAGCTTTGGTTGCTTCAAGGACACTAGACCAAAACAAATCTTCAAGCCACCCTGAGCATTTTGCCATGTCTTAAGCAGTGTATTATTCACTCTTAGTGGTCAGAGTGCCCAGAAAAAATCCTCAGAATAAAGCTGCTGCAGTTATTATTCAAATTCTGGAATAATACAGTGTTTACATTTACATCTTTATAGAATTTGTCTACATGTCTAATCCTGGCATTCTATTGTTCCTTGATCATATGACATTATAGTAGCTCTACATGAGCTAACTTCTAAGAGAGGGAGGTCCTGACACCTCATACTTTTATCATCTTTCCACTCCACATTTTGCTCATCATTATGTCTCCGTGTAGGGCAGAGTTTTATGCCACGTAATTGTCTGAGTGTACAGTGGGAGGAGGCTTGTAATATGAACTGTGGCCAACTCCTCTAGCCCACCGAATCTTGTTGACCTTTTTGAGTTTACTTTGTTTTGAATATCTTGTTCCTGTGTAAGTTAAGGGACCTCTTTATTTGTCACAACCTCCAAGGTATAAGGAAGATCTTCAAGTAGATAATAATATCTCTCCAAAGGTGGGGGTAATAGTATGTCTAGGAAGCTTAGAAGCAGCATTCCTGGGAGAAGGCATAAATGATTCATAAGAAATTTTCCATCAATCCAATATCCCCAAATTGTACAAATATTAAAAGTGCCCCAAAGTATGTAACAGGTGGAGATGAAAACCAAAGGTGGCATGGCAGCCATCATGGGTCTCAGCTTTGCTGGATTTTTGTCAAGTAGCTGTGCTGGCTTTATGATTTCTGCCATTCCATTCAGATATGGTTGTGCCAAGATGATATCATCTGGGGCCTGGAGAACTGAAATACTTGTTGCTCTGCAGAGGATCTGGGTTCTAGTCCCAGAACCACATGGTGTCTGTAGCTCTAGTTCCAGGGCATCTCCTATTCTGACCTCTGAGGGCAGCAGGCAAGCACATGCTACATACTCACATGCAGGCAACATACTCATACATATAAGATAATAAAGTACATACTTCTAAAATAACTAAAAAGAGACATCGTATACATTTATTTTAAAAAGTAACTTCTTTTGAAAAAGTTTGCATGCCTGTATGCATGTGCATTCCATGAGTTTTTTTCACACTCCGTGGTGCACATGTGGAGGTCAGAGAACAGCCTTCTGGAGCTGATCCTTGTTGATGGATCCTAAGGGCTCCCTTAGGGGAGGGGGTGAGAAGGCGTGGCATCAACAGCACAGACACTGGGAGTCCATTGAAGGCAAATAACGAACTCACTTATTCAGTAACAGGGAAGGCCTTATATAACCTCATCCCAGCACCCGGTCTGTGTGGTCATCCCTCATTGGCTGGGCATGATCAGGAACTGTGACATTGATCAGGAACTCTGACAGTGACTGTTGCTAGGTCCTCAGGCAGACTCTAGGTTGGCTCATAAGGAGTAATTATGTGCATGCCTTGGCAATTGGTCTGAGCCAATTTCCTTGACCCTATGGGCCTGTCCTCCTACAGATCCTCACATTCCACTTTGTTGAAGGAGGATCTCTCTTGTTTCTACTGCTTTATTCCAGGTTATCTGCCCATGGGCTTTCTAGGTGATTTTCCTGCCTCTGTGTCCCATCTCATAGGAACACGGAGATTACATATGTAGTTTATACCACCACATCTGGTTTTTTACATGGTTAGGAATCCAACTCAGGTCTCAGGTTACATTTGCCCCTCTCTTTTACCTGCTGAGCCCACTTTCTCTTGTCTCTCATTCTCTTCTTTTGTTATGGAAGCTTTCAAAGATACTTCAAGTGGAGAGAAACCTAGTAAGCCCCATGTATAGTCCAGCTACATTAACCAACACTTGTCCAAAATGATGTCATGGAGACTCCTAATGACTTCCCTTCTCCTTGGCCTCTGCGTGGCTTTGAAGTAAAGCCCAGCAGTTCCATTTCATCTTTAAACAGTTTAGGATATATTTACAACAGACAGATACTTTATTGAGTTTCGCCAAACATATAGTCTCAGCCTTGTGTATCATTTTCTTAATTACTTCATTTCAACTGGAGCCAAGCAGCATCCTTGTGTTGCATCTGGCTGGTGTTTCTGCACATTCGCTGCCATCTATAACCCTCTCTTTCTCTTGTTTTTATCTGATGAAGAAACTGTATTTTTTGTCTATTTGAGTTATGCTATATTTCATGATGGGTTTGCCGTGTTCTTCTGTGCCCTTTCCTGTAGCTGGCTGTTAAATCTCTAGGCTTGACCTTGCTCAGGTTGCATTCTGGAGACAAAGTACTCCCGCAGTGGTGACTCACACTGTTACCAGTAAACACTCATTGTCTACTGTCTTCTGTAATATGGATTTCATTGATGACATTTGGACAACTTGAATAGCTTGTCTTTTAGGTTTAAAAATGTGAAGCAAATAGTCACAAGGAGAAGTCCTTGAACTGATGATCCCACACTGGGTCCTTGAAGTTCTTCCGCCCTCTGATTCATCAGATGTGTGTCTTTGGAATGGACCTGCATCTACATAAGGAAGCCACATACTCAGACTTGTTCTTGGTGCTTTGTGGTTTTTCTGAACACTGTAACAGTTCTCCTTTCAAATACTTTTTGTCTCAGTCACATGTATTTCCCTTTTTACTAGCTTACCTGTTAAGAAAACCAGTAACCAATGGGAACATTTGGGAAATAATCAGTTAACTAGGTGATCATTTTTACTGAGCACATGCTTCATGTCAGGCTTGGTTTTAGGCTCACAGGTACAAATGGACTGCTTAGAGTTTCTTTTCTGGTGATAGGACTTTTCAGATATCATGGGAAATACTTGACTACCTGATCAATGCTAGCTGATTGGTTACTGGGGTTTATACAATATTATCTGCCTATTATTCTTTTTTCCCCTCACTTTCTACCTCTCTCCCTTTCTTCCTTAGTTTTTCATTTTCTAGAACTTTACATATATGGAAGCATGTATGTTTTCACTTAGTTGGATGTTTCTGAGATCATCCATATTGTCACATGTATCAGTGACTTGTTAATGATCATTGCTGGGCTTCACTCTATTGGAGACTCCTTGTGGAATTACTGAGTCATAGCTGTGTTTAAAGGCTGATTAATGTTCCACCATGCTTGTTTTAGTTTGTAATGGCTTCTTCAATAGACTCAACTTGTTTTAATTATAAACTTTCTTTCATTTCCAAAGGGATCTGATAGCTGCCCATTTCTGAGTATTTGGGCATTCTGATGAGTAAATCTTGTTGTGTTTATTCTCTCCCTGTTGGTGGTGTTACAATCCAGTTCCTTAGGACCCTTGAGTAAATTCTACCTTCCAAAGCTTTGTGATTTTCCTGTTTTCTGTCTTTTAAATTTCTGCATTTAAAGATTTCACTTTAATACTGTTTTTAGTTTTTTTCAGTAACTAATATGCTAAAATACCCTCACCTCACCATGTTAAAGTTAGTTTGGGGGAGGCACAGAGAGAGAGCTTAGCAGTTAAGAGCACTTGCTGCTTTTGCAGGGGACCAGGGTTGGTTTCCCATTCCTAACATGGCAGCTGTAACTTCAGTTCCAGGAGATCTGATGCCCTCTTCTGGCCTCTGTGGACACTGCACACACATAGTGCACATATACACATGCAGGCAAACACTCAAACACATAGAATGAAAATAAAATGTCTAAATTCACTTTTAAAAACGTAATCATTTTAAGCTGATGCTTTCCTGTAGTTCCTGGAGCTAGTTATCACTTGGATACACACAGGAAGTTTAAGGCCTTTTTGAGCTTGGAGTAGTAGGGAAGTATGATCAGTATAAAATTCCTTAGGCAGGAGGGCAAGATCTGTCTATTTCTGGAATTAAATTTAGAGACATTCAACAATACCAAACTATGGTGGGCATGAGTATTTAATGATGCTATGTGTTAGGATTATGGAAAACAGTCAGCTAGAAGGAATAGGCAAACCCACAGCCATGCTTCTGGGTCCTCTCAGGGTCCGCCAGTATCCTATTGGGGGGCCACTTAATTAAGACCTGGATTAAAATGGCATCTCAGTTGCAAGAGATCTGAGTTTAGGTTAATTTATAAGGTCAAATCAAAACAATAATACCTTTTTGGTAAAAGCATTTAATATAAACAATCATAAAATACAGCTCACATTAGTAAGCATACATGAAAGACTCCCCCTAGGAGGACTCCCTCTCTCTGGATTTGGGGTTGCATTTCTTATTCTTAAGGATCTCATGTGATATTTTGGCTCTCCCTAAAGATCACCATCTAAGATGAAAGTTGTGGACAGACATTTTTCTTACCACCCTGACTTCCTGGTTCTTCAGAGTGGAATCTGCATCTGTGAATTCACGGGCCCAGTTTGTGGCACTGGACAGTTGAAGTCTCACTTGAGGGCAAAGGTCTGAGCTCAAAGAGTACAAAGCCTGGGTTAAATACGGGCAGACTTTGTAGAGACGTTGTATCAGGCTCCCAGCACAAGACACATGGCAGAATTAGAATAAGGCATGAGGTCAAGAAAGGGACTGTTCCAAGCACTCAGGCATGCTCTGGGGGAGCATACTGTTCCTGTTTTCTCAACCTGGGTGGCGGGGGGTGGGGTGGTGGTGAGCTATGGTCAGCACCTGAAAGACAACATCCTGGGCAGGACCTCAGAGAGGGCCCATGGCTCTCCCTGAGGGCCCAGCTGGTCGGAGATGTAAAGAAGGAGCCAGATGACTAGTTCCACAGCCTCCCTCGCTTTTCTCCTCGTGGTCTTGGTCACGACTTCTCCATGACTGAACTGAACTAGAGGCCAATGGCAAAGAAGTCCGCTAATGCGGTCCTCAGAGCACGTTCCCTCAAATGGACAGGGCAGGGAGGGTGGGAAGGGGAGCTCAGACTAAAGAGTGAAAAGCTGGTACCAGGCCCTGGGACATTCTTGTAAAACTTACTTTGTTATAACAAGCTGCCTCCTCCAAAGCAGGAATGGCCTTTATTCTTTTTATTCATTTATTTTTTTCAAGACAAGGTCTCTCTATGTAGCCCTGGCTGGTCTGGAATTTCTATAGAGAGTAGATTGGCCTTGAACTCACAGAGATCCACCTGGCTCTGCCTCCCAAGTACTGGGATTAAAGGCATGCACCACTATGCCCAGCTTTCCTTCCCTTTATTCTTAGTAGTAAAAGTGTGTGTATAGTATTTTTTAAAGGGCTTTAAAATAGGAAAACTTGTATAACACATTAATTCCTTGAGATTGGTAAGGACACAGAACCATTTAACAGACAGAACAAGTGAGTCTTGCAATTTTGCACTGGATCCTGGCCCCACATTTCAGAATTCTGTAAAGAGAAACTCACATCACCTGCAGTGATAGTTTTTAAGGAGAAAATGATTAAAATATAAGAAGCATAAAAAAAATTTCCCCTTCCTGGGTGTTGCTGGGTGGCTTCTGTGACACTAACATGTGTCACTGACAGCTGATGTTTTCCTAGTGTTTGTTGGTGGTGGTGCAACATCAGTGAAAGTCAGGGTGAAGATGCAGGTCGTGGAGGTCACACCATCACAGGGTAAAGCCAGAGGAGTCCACATTGAAGGTACCTGGGAGAACTGTGTGTCCCTCATAATCCAGTAGTTCCCTGGAACCCCATGCTGCCTCTGGAAGAGGTCCTCTGAGGACTCTAAACTGACTTGTCCCTGTTATTAGCATCTTACTGTAGAACGATATGTTTGTCACAAGCTAGAATCAGTAGTGATACTGTATGGTCAGTTAAAGACCCTACTCTTCAGATTCCCAGGTGAATCATCTGTCTGCTTCTGTCTGGGATCCCATCCAAGAGACATAACATTACATAACTGTTAGGTCCGCTGAGGCTCCTCTTGGCTGAGGCAGCTTCTCGGGGTTCCCTTGTTCCCTGGGACGACATTGACAGATGGGAGGGATGCTTATTGGGCATTTTTGCAAGACTGAGATTGTCTGATGTGGTACTCAGGATTTGACAGAGGCTATTATGGGTCTGGAGGAGAAGAAGGAAGAAGAGGAGGAGAAGGAGGAGGATCACAGTTGCAAAGTACTATTTCCAGTCCATCTTGCTGCGGTCCCATGCTGCTGAAACAATGTCACCTGGTGGATGGAGTGTTCATTGGTTTCTCTGATGGGGAGTTACTTGTCTTCCTCTTGGATGCTCTATTTTATGGGAGGAAGTCATCCTGTGCAAGTTCATGGAGTAGAGGCTGGAGGGTGAAGTATCTTCATGAATTATTTGCGATACTTCTGTATGGGAGATTTCTATTTAGTTTTTGAGAAACTGACTGTATTCTATAGTGATGACGCTATTTTCTGTTCACATAACAATGTCTAAATGCTCCTCATCCTCAGCAACCCTTGGCATTGTTGGCTTTGAAAATTTAACCATTTATGATGGTGTGGAGTGGTGTCTCATTATGGCTTAACTTCCATTCATGATAACTAATGATGTTGAATACCTTTTCATGTGCTTCTTGGCTGTTCTGCATTCTAATCCCCCCTCCACTCTGTGTGTGTGTGTGTGTGTGTGTGTAAAATGTTTGCCTAGGTCTTTTGTCTATACTCTTTAATTGGGCTGTTGCTTCATTACTGAGGTGGGTAGTTATTTCTATGTTTTACATGCAGATGTATCATGAAAATATTTATGGTGGAGCTGGACAGATAACTCAACTAGTAAAGGGCTCACACTGTAAGCATGAGACCCAAGTCCAAGCCCCAGAACCTATGTAGAAAAACTAGGCATGATGTTGTACTATACTTCCAGCTTTGGAGAGGTAGAGACAGGCAGATCCCTGAGGGGCACTGGCCAGTCAAGCTAGACAAATCAGTGAGCTCCAGCCAGAGACCCTGTCTCAAAAAATAAGATCTGTAGTGCCTGAAGAAAAATACCCAAGGTTGTCCTCTGGCTTCCATCTACATGTGTAGACATGTATGTATATACACATGCACCTGTGTACACACACAAACATATATATATAGAGAGAGATGTTTAAGTAAAATATTTTATGTTCATGAGAGTATTTTCTCCTAGTCTGTGATATACTTGTTGATTTTATTGTGTTTTTTGATGAGCTTAAGAAGACTCTGCTGAGTTTTGGGCTCCAGTGTTGGGAGTGATGGATCTTCATGCATTTACTATGCAATGGTGTTAATTTTTAGTGATAAAGATTAGTGATTATGCTGATGGGGATACAGGCCATAACCACATTTTCTTCTGAAGGTAGCTTATCTTGAAATAAAAGAAATCTTCCAGAGCCAAATTTAAGTCTTCCCTGTCGTCACACTCGTTGTGTCGCTGGGTCTGAAGACTGCAGACACATTACAGCTCTTCAGACAGCAACTGGCTATGTGGGAAGATCGCGCTCCACCCTTGGCCAGTTCCACATCCTTCTTTCCCCGTGAGCCTTGGCATGAACGATACAGTGCAAAGGGCAGGTGTCGTATGCTGCTCACATCAGTGGGGACGCCAGCTTGTGACAGTCACAACAGCAGGTCCCACAAAAATTTGACAGTGGCATTTGTGCAGAGTAACGGCAATAGGAAAGAAGCCAAGTTCCATTGCAGAGGAAGAAGGAAACCCATCTCCGCCAGGGAAAGTGGCATCATGTTAACTGTTAACTCACAGAATAGGTCTGAGGATCTTGCCGGTCTGACTTGAAATAAGGACAGTAGTTAAGGAAGATGTTTTTGGTATATTGAAGTTTATGTGTAAACCTGTTTGCCAGACATCTCTGATGTTATCAGCTATCTAAATTGATGACTGGCTTTAATACTGATAATTACTGACTCTGAGGTTTTATATTTGCTTTTGTGTTTGATAAGGTCTCATTTTTTTTCTAGTAATCAGTTCTCAAGTTGAAAGACACATTTAATCTCTAATTGGTACCAAGCAAATACGGACGTTTTTGGTTGACTCTGGTCAGTCCTTAATTGTTTGATACTATTTTTAACTTTGGAAAAAAGTTCATGGAAGATTTTTGCACATTCTTTAGAACCTAAACTGTTTTGGACTGAAGCAAGAGCCTCTCTGCTTACTTTAATCTGTACACTGTGATTTCTGAGTGTCAATGACTCAGCTTCTTGTTCTTCCTGTGGTCAACTTAGACCCCGGGGCTCTCTATCTGCCTCCTACAGTTACTGATCTGGCAAAACTCAGGCAAAGCCTGAATGGCCCAAGGAGGAAATAGCTGGAGCCTAGTGTAAGATACAGATAAGAGATCAAGGAGGAAGAAATATTTACAAAGAGGAAGAAAATAAGGACCTGAGATTATTGTGAAGATTGGAGAGTGCACAACACTTAAAAATATGAAGAAAATTAAAATATGTCTTCACTTTGTTTCTTAAAGTTTTGACTTTTTCCTTAAAGCTTCCGTCTGAAAGGTAATGTCTGGCATAAATGTATGTACTTAATACGTATCTGTACACAAAACCATCTGCTCTTTTTAAGCACCTCTTCTGTCTCGTTGCAGGTAAATCTTTTCGTGCTGCTCTCTGTGGTTTGCATCCTCTTAAATCTTGCAGGATTCATCCTAGGCTGTCAAGGAGCACAGTTTGTGTCTAGTGTGCCCAGATGTGACCTGGTAAGTACCCTGCAGCGTCACCACACTTGGGGCGGAGCCTGGACTGTCTGCCTCACTGGTGTACAACATGCACAGACTGGGAAAAGCAAGCTAGGAGAAGCTTGCTGTTAAGTACCTTCCTCAGTTGTCGGTCATTTGGCCAGAGTAGCAAGTGGCCAGTATAACCCTGGCAGCTGCTAGGTAGAGGATAGATGGATCAGGTCTCCACAATCGATGTGCCTGTGCATCTAAAGAGCAGAGATGGATATTACCAGAATCCAGGTCAAAGATCCTTTATCTGAAAACTCTGGAGGCCAGGCATGTATCAGGATTTTGGAGATTTTGGAAGAGAAATATGAGGCCTAGACCATCTATAATGTAGCATGTCAGTAGGGTCTGGGACAGGAGGCTGTAATCAAAACTTGTGGTTTTCAGAACTTTGTGGATCTCATCCTTGTGGACAAGAGGCTGTGAATTTACAGAATTTCTGACTTAAAACAGCTTTTATTGAGTTAGCATTGTGGCACACGCCTTCAATCCCAGCACTCAGGAGGCAGAGGTAGGCAGATCTCTGAGAGTTCCAGCATTACCCAGGGCTGTGTAGAGAGACCTTGTCTCTAACAAAAACAAACAGAGAAACAAACAAAAAACAAACAAACAAACAAACAAAAACAATCCAAATAGGTAGTTTTTATGAATTGTGGTGAAGTGCTCATGAAACAACCCATTTTAACCATTGTATATGTACAGTTCAGTAGTGTCACATACATTCACACTGCTGTGAAATAGTCTCCAGAGCTCTTCCTGGCTCTCCAGCATCCCCTCCCCAGCTGCCAATATTCCATTCTCTATTTTATCAATTCAGATACTCCAAAGAAGTTCATATAAATAGAATGACATGGTTTTTGTCTTTTTGTGGGTGATGTCCTCAAGGTATAGGCATAGTATAGTCTGTGTCAGAATCTCTTCCTCTTAAAGGTTGAATAATTCTCCATTGTCCGTACCCATGATGCACTTTGTCCGTCATCTTGGATGGATCTCTGGGTTGTTGCCGCCTTTTGTCCATTGTGTAGAAAGCTGATGTGCCCAGGAGTGCACAAATGTCTCTTCCAAGCTCTGCAGTCAGTTCCTTTGGGCATGTTACTCCAAAGTGGAATGTCTGGGTATCTAAACCTTGAAAAAAGGGGTAGAAGTAATTAATGTCTCATTTAATACAAAGCAACAGGGGTGGACTATTAAATCTTATTTACTTGGAATTTTGTCCCGTTGAAATCTACCTTACAGAAACTAAGAGGATACAAGCCAATAAGGCTGACTTATTACGAGAAAAACTGAGGCTAAGCCCTTGTAGTGAACCCCATACCCTTCCCAATCAGAAAAGCTCCCCAGGGACTCACAAAAACCTGCTGTTCTTTCTCACATTCTTCACAAATTTTAAAACAAGCATTAAAGCTTCTTGTTTAAATGATAGTGATGAGCAATGGCTGACCAGTTGTTATGAGGTGAATGTCTTCAGGTGAAATAGAAAGTCTATGTCCGATATAATAAGAGAGGCACAGGGGTGGTCGGTCAGGCATGAAGTTTATTAGCCGGAAAGGGACTGGTACTTTTTAGGGTTTCTGTTGCTGTGATAAAACACCATGACCACGAGTAATGACTTTGAGGTCAAGGGTGGAATTTAGCATTTGGAATTGGGGAAAGGTTTAAAGGTATTTTTGAGATGACTTAAAGCATTTGAAGAGAAATGGGAACAAATCTTTAGTCACACTGAGCAGAGGGGGGATTAAAAATGAAGGTGTAGATGTTCGGTTGGCAGGGGCGGGGAAGGGAACACGAAACGCACTGTGGCTGACTGTCAATTGCACAAAGCCTCAGGACTTCCTTGTGGCAAGCAGAAACAGTACTTGTCATTCATGACCATGCAATGATTAGACTTTCAGGTAGCCCTGTTTAAAGGGATTAGCTACACTCATCTGGACAATCTTGCCGTCTATTGGACTCACCCTAAAGACTGTAGACAGCAGAAGCCCCCGTGTACTTGGCTGTCTGGGGGATACTGAGCCTTGTTAAACCCCTCTCCCTGGCCTTCATCTTCCTTCACTAAATACCTTACAGAAGAAATGGGCTGGCGAGGAAGGGATCCTTTGGAAAACGACACCAGGTACTACCAGAGGGAACTCTGAAATATGGGCCTCTGGAGGCTTGCACCAAGGAGGTCTAGAAGGGGTCATACTAATCTAAAGGAGCAAAAAGAAAGAATGGTGTTTGTCCCTGGAAAGGAAGTGGGCAGATTGACGGAGAAGGGCCGTGAAGGGGTGTTCTCAATATGATGGTAACAGCTGGTGTTGGGAAAGCCTTGGGTTACGCAAGCAAGTGCTGAAACTCCTCAAATGATATACTTACTATGGGTATATATGTCATTTTTTGTTTGTTTGTTTGTTTTTTTGAGACAGGGTTTGTCTTTGTAGCCCTGGCTGTCCTAGAACTCACTCTGTAGACCAGGCTGGCCTTGAACTCAGAGATCTGCCTGCCTCTGCCTCCCAAATGCTGGGATTAAACTCATGCACCCCCCACCCCAGTGTAATTTATATGTAATATGTAATTTTTACCTCAAAAGAGAAAATAAGCTATAATATCGGATTCCCCCAAATGTTACATAATCCAATAGTGGGAATTTTTTTCCTTTAATTTCCTACTCAATTTTAATATGAAGATCCAATTTTTTTTTCTGATTTTCACAAGACTCTGAAAATTAATACTGCAACTAGAGGTTAAGAACATTTAGTAAGATAAATAGCCTCCCCCACTTTAAGAGCTGAAACTGTGAATGTGTAGTCGTTGAAGATTTCTGAAGAGTTTGTGGTTAGTGAATGGAGAGCTCCCTAATTAACAATTAGTGAATGAGCTACAACCTTCTCTTTTGGAAAAAGGAGAGCAAAGCCAACCTCACCCACTCAGACTGCAGAGCAGAAAGATGCCTCTGTCCTCCCATCTGGGATTTTATTTACCCAAACCAGGTGTTCTATATTTTCTCAGCTTGCTTAAGAAAAATTTGGACGTGGCCAAAAGTTTGCAGAGCATCTCATTAAGAATGTACAAGGTTACTCGTCAATTTTCACTTCACTCAAGAATCTATGCCTGCATTGAGAATGAGCATGGGGAGGTCTTTCTACATGGTCCAGGACTGCTGTTTACAGAATTTACCCTGTGTTTCTTACCCTCGAGGTAGACTGGGATTCTCTTGCCTTCTTGAAATCCAAGTCAATCATGTGATTCACTTTGGCCATGAAGTTATGAGTTAAAGTGACGGGCAACATTAATTTTGATTAGTAAAATTATAGGATACTCAATTGAGTTTGAATTTCAGATGAACTGCTAATGACTTTTTTTTTTTGTTACTATCTACATGCCTCCAGCAATGGTTGAGACCTTCTTTAATTTTAGACAGTTGTTTGTTTGAATTCACACTTACATTGGGTATCCTATATTTTATCTGACATTCCTGCTTTAAGTGTCATGTGCTGTGTTCTGTGTCTTAGATGTCACTCATGCCACGGCACCGAGATGGTAGATGTTTCACAACTCTGAGTTCCCAAAGGAATATGACAAACAGAGCCCCACGTTGGCCTGCTAGGGCCTTGTAGCATGTACAAGAAATGAACTCTGGGGCTGGAGAGATGAGTTCATTTCCTAGTACCCACGTTGGGTGGCTTACAACTTCCTGTAACTTAAGCTTCAAGGGATCCAATGCCCTCTTTCGGTCTTTTTTTTTTTTTTTTTGGCATTGCAAACACACACCACACACACACACACACACACACTCAACTGAAAATAAAATAAATCTTGACTGATACTGACATTGCCTGACATGGAACCATACACAACATCACATCCTGTATGATAGGTGCTGTATGGTGTAGCAAGTGTCGGGTGTTCCCCCCTCTCCGCAATAATAAAATCAGTGTTCTGCATCTTTCCTTAAGGTGGACTTAGGTGAAGGCAAGATCTGCTTCTGTTGTGAAGAATTTCAACCAGCCAAATGCACAGACAAAGAAAATGCCTTGAAACTCTTTCCAGTCCAGCCTTGCAGTGCTGTTCATCTGCTGCTTAAGGTATGATGAACAGCTCACAGGCTCCACTGAGAAATGCGTGAGGGTGGGCAAGAAGGCTCCTTGAGATAGTCCCTTTCCGTGACAGCCTTCTACGAGTCAAACTGCTAAGGGCAAGTATGAGGAGCCCCTCACTAATGACCCACAGTCAGAGGAGTGTAGAGACGGCCACCGATCGCATCTTAAGTATGGAGAGATTCCATTGCATTTGAGGATATACACTGGTAAATGAGAAGTTGGAAGGAGTCTAACTGTACATCTGTGTGTGTTTATACACACATCTGAGGTGTGGCTTTCAGGAACGCCTCAGCTGCACACTTACTATGCACTGTAGTGAGTTGCATGAACTTGTTGAATACTGCTATTCTATGACAGACAGACTAAGATCAGCCAGAAAATAAATACAGGAGGCATTTGAGTTCTTTGTATCTTGTTTAATAGGCAACAATTATAATAAGTGAAAGAAATTTAGGAAAATACTCAAAAGATTCAGGTCAAAGAGAAAATGCAAAACCAGCCTTTATGGTGGAGCCGGACAACTGCAGCCTGGCTGTGGTGGGTGGTGAAATCAGCTGGTGACCCCTTAGCTGTTGGTTAGCAAACACTGCTGACTCTCATTAGATCTTTGGTTTTGGTGAGGAGGAGGAGGAGGAGGAGGAGGAAACTCGGAGAGAGAACTCTTCCGAGCTGCCAGCTCTGTGTAGTACAGGACTTGAAAAATGACCTGCTTGCTTTGGCTTCTGCATATTTGGTAATTGAGCCATCTGGAAGCTTCTCCGCCTGACTGAGCTTGGGGAAAGCCCCTGAAGGAGCCAGGGCTGTAGCCACAGCAAGCTTCAGTGTTGCCTTTGCTGCTGGTTTGAGGAAAGAAGCCCTGTTTACTTCCTGGCTGCCCCTGGTTCCCGCTGGGTGTAGTTGGGTGCCAGGAGCATCACTACCTGTTGCTCCCGAAGTAGAAGCAGTGGCCACACCTTAAGCTGATTGCATCCTGCTGGGAAGTGCTGTGTCCCTGTAGGGGGTGAAGGGAGGGGCACCAATTACAGAAGATTCTCACTTCTCTTCTGGAAGGAACATTTCTAGATAGCATTCAGGTGCTTCTAAAAGTCCCTCTGTGTCCCTGGGAGGTGGGCTTCAGCACCCTTGAGGAGACTGAACTCTGTTGCATCCAAGCCCCTTCCACAAAGGACATAGGTTTGCACAGGAACCTCACACATTCTCCTGCATACTCGAGCCATCTTTAGAGGCAGTACCTGGTGTAAAGTATTGGGCAAACAGTTGTTATATCATTTAAGAAAAAAAAAATGACACAAAAGGGGTCTGTGTATGTTCAGCACAGCCTTGTTCTTTTTTCAGCATTTTCCATTTGGAATCCATTGAATCTAGGAAGGTGAACCCCATGAACATGGAGGTCTGACTGTCTTGTATGTAACACTAGATCTTTGTGAAACAGGGAGCTGCAGGTTTTTTTTTTTTTTTAGTTACTTATTTTTTGAATTGGAGTCTGACCTGGAACTGAGATCCTCCTGCCTCAAGCCTTCAGAGTCCTGGGATTATATAGGTGTATCTCTACCCAGTCTAGGTTGGTTTTGGTTTTGTTTATAGACAGCAGTCTTAATGTGTTGCCCAGTCTGGATTTGAACTCATGATCCTCCTGGCTTAGTCTTCAAAGTAACTGAGACTGTAAGGTTTTAAAATTAAAAATCAGCTGGGTGGTGGTGGGGCACGCCTTTAATCCCAGCACTTGGGAGGCAGAGGCAGGCAGATTTTGAGTTTGAGACCAGCCTGGTCTACAAAACAAGTTCCAGGTCAGCCAGAACTGTCACACAGAGAAACTATCTCGAAAAACCAAAAAAGTTAAAAAGAAGAAAGAAAGAAAGAAAGAAAGAGAAAGAAAGAAGGAAGGAAAGAAAGAAATCTACATTCTGGCAGAGGGTAATATTAGCCAGCATCTGTTTCAGCACTTTCAGAAGCCAGATGTTATCTAACTCCCTGCCGTCATCTACTTGCAAGCTTACCAGTTTGGGTAGCATTATTGACATGATTTTACACTACTCTCTGATCAGAGGTCTTGTTGTTTCCAGAAAGTTCTGTTTGCCCTGTGTGCCTTGAATGCCCTGACCACCACAGTGTGCTTGGTGGCTGCTGCCCTGCGCTACCTCCAGATCTTCGCCAGCAGAAGGCCTTGTATTGTAAGTGTGAGGAAACAGGGTGCAGTGTCTTGGCCCTGCTGTCCATCCCTACTGTGTGTGGAAGCACTGTGTGGTTTGCTGCTGTCCTCCTACTGTGTGTGTGTGTGTCTTGGCCTGGCTGTCTCTACTTTGTGTGCTTGTGTGTCTTGCCGGCTGTCTCCTATGTTTGGTCTCTTGGTGTCTTGGCTGGCTGTCCATCCCTACTGTGTGTTTGTGTTTTTTTTTTTTTTTTTTTTGTCTTGGCCCGGCTGTCCATCCTACTGTGTGTGGAAGTGCTCTGTGGTGTCTTGGCCCGGCTGTCTATCCCTACTGTGTGTGGAAGTGCTCTGTGGTGTCTTGGCCCGGCTGTCCATCCTACTGTGTGTGGAAGCACTGTGTGGTGTCTTGGCCCGGCTGTGCATTCCTACTGTGTGTGAAGCACTGTGTGGTGTCTTGGCCCGGCTGTCCATCCCTACTGTGTGTGGAAGCGCTGTGTGGTGGTTTGGTCTAGCTGTCCATCCCTACTGTATGATCCATTGCTTCCCCCCTGTTCTGCTGTTTAATCAGGATGAATCCCAGATGTCTGTGGAAGAAGTGAAGAGCACGGACGCATTCCAGACCCAGATGACTTCGTGCCGCCGGTGCCTCCCCCTTCCTACTTTGCCACATTTTACTCCTGCACACCACGGATGAACCGCAGGTATCATTCTGAAGCCAGGCTGGGGTCTCCGCGGTATGTTCCGAGTTCAGACTTGTATGGTCTCCAGAACGCTCAGCCTGAGCGTCCACTTTTTTCTCTAAAATCCAGATGGTTTTATTTTGTCCTGAGCAGTTGCTGTCTTCCCTGTTGTCTCCTTTCTCTCTGATAAAGCAGATGACTCCAAAGATAAGTCCAGCTTGACCTAGAGATATACTTTTTCAATTTCAGTTAGCTTCCTAGGGAAAGCTGACACCCAGGGAGATAACAACTGTAATTTGACATGATTGAGAATTTCTGTTGCCCTGGAAACACGCTCAGTTAGGCAGAATCGATGTTTCATTATACCACCATCAGCGGGTCCCAACAGTCATGAAATTCTTTGCCGCCACTAAGAAAAAAATTAATCCTTAATTGCATCTCTCTGTCTTAGAAAAAAATGGACACCATGCTTTTTTTTTTTTTACTTTTTCAAATTCCATTTTACATTTTGACTGTGTTCTTAAATCTATTTGTAGAATGAAATACACATTTGTCTGGTTGTTGGTGTCTAGAATTGAACGTTTAAAGAATAATCCCATTTATTCATTCATCAAACGCTATCAATCCTCTACTGCTTGCTTAGTACTGTGCTGGATTGCAGAAATTCAAAATGAGTTAGACCTGCTTCCTCTGCTCCAGAATAGGAGCTCAGTCTAGATCACTAACAAGAGTGATAGGATCACAGTACTCAGTGCCCAGAGGTCTCCCAAGCCCAGAATAGCCAACTGGGTTACTTAGTCAGCTCTGGCATCCCCAGAGAAATGGCTTTATGCCTAATTTAAAGGTTAAACCCCAAGGAAAAACATCTCTGGGGTCTATAGGAAAATTAACATCTTTAGCTTGATATTTCAGGACCAGGCCTATATATTTTTGTCTATCTGTAGTACATGTAGAGTCATCAGACAGATGTTGTACAGGCTGGGGGCTGTTGGAAAAGTATTTCCTGATGTTCAGGACAGCTATGCATAGGTTTGAAATAGGTTCCACCTAGGCACTGCTAACGTTCTTTGAATCTGACTTTACCCCTTCTGGAACACCTGCCCAGGCAGAGACAGAGACGGTCACAAAGCTAGGGGAAGGACTACCAGCTGGGTGGACAGATGGCCTATGCTGGGTCTGGAACAGCAGGCTTTTCTTTGTTTGGGGGGTCGCCTGCTGGCACTGCAGAGCATCAGGGGCCAGGTTGGGATGATTCTGATTATTTCAGAAAATAAGAGGAGAATTGCAGATGTTGAAGATGGATAGCAATAAAACACGTGTTCTCTGTGGTCCATCTCTAGTTTGAGAACCTCCCAAGCTGATTCTTCTCCATTGCTAGGGCTGAGTCCTAAAGGATCCCAGAGAACATAATTTTCCAGGAAATAATAGTCTTGTTTGTCTCAGCCTTAGTCAGTGTTTTATTGCTGTGAAGAGACACCATGACCACAGCAACTCTTATAAAGGAAAGCATTTAATTGGGGCTGGCTTACAGTTTCAGAGGTCTAGTCCATTGTCATCATGGTGAGAAGCATGGCAGCAGGCAGACAGACCTGGTGCTAGGGAGGTATCTGAGAGTTCTACATCTGGATCTGCAGGCAGCAGGAAGAGAGAGAGCCACTAGGTCTGGCTTGGGCCCTTGAAATCTCCAAAGTGCACCCTCAATAACACAACTTCCTTCAACAAGACTACACCTACTCCAACAAGGCCACATCCCCTAATCCCTCCCAACTAGTGCTACTCCCTGATGACAAAGCATTCGAACATTTGAGCCTATGGGGGCCATTTCTAGTCAAACCATCATGGTCCCCATGAACTCTTTTTTTCCCAAATGCTGTAAGGTAAGAAGTGGCTTACCTGGAGAGAAATTTTCCTTTGGTGCTGACTCTGAGGTGTCGTCCATCAAAATGCAGCATCAATGGTCATCATAACCACCCTAGGAATATTTCATTTTGTGATCACATTGTATAAAATGTACTCCCCAACTTTTGGGTTTCCTTCTGGAAGAGATTCTGTGATAGTTTAGCATCTGAAATGAAAGCCTGCTCACCTGACCTCTTGGTCCTTGGAAATCTCTTGCCTTACCTCTGTAGATGCAATGGTCATCAATGGGTTGGGAATGTCTTTACCTCTATGGATACAATGGTTGTCAATGGGTTGGGAATGTCTTTACCTCTATGGATACAATGGTTGTCAATGGGTTGGGAATGTCTTTACCTCTATGGATATAATGTTTGTCAATGGGTTGGGAATGTCTTTACCTCTATGGATACAATGGTTGTCAATGGGTTGAGAATGCCAAAGACTATCATAATAGACAGACAAGCAGTGCTGGGGGTGGTAATGCCCTAGGCAAGGGATGCAGCCATCTTCTGCCTTTGCTGAGGGGCAAAGACAGGGGTTTATAAGTGCTAGAGTGATGATACATAGGGTTGTGCTGTTTAAAGACTGAAGACTGGCCCTCTAAGGAGAAAGTAGGCCTCCCTGATTCAAACAGCTATGCTGTTCATTGGTCAGGATCCCTCCACTAAATCTAGGAAGGGTCTAGTTTCTTGGAGTCACTCAGCAGTTGGGGTCTTAAACAGTGTGAGCTTGGTAGGAGAGTTGTGATGAAGTACATGCCCGAGTCCTTATGTAAGGAGGATGCCCACTCAGGAGAGCTTTGTTAGACATTCTCCAGCCAGCCCAGGAAGTCTTTCATGGTATTCCTTTGTGAACTTGATGCTTGGCACTTTATATACCCATGCTGGAAACACCTTGAGTCAGGTACTGATAGAAAACCTCGACCTTTCACTTCCAGGAATGGGCACAAGGAATAGAATGAATTTTAAGTCCAGAAACTGCCTCTCCCCCTCAAAATCAGTCTCTCAAATGCATCTGACCTTAAATCTTTCATTTCACCAATTTTATATAGGTTCCCTCCTTTCTTTTTTTTCATATTCCAAGAACAGACACTATTATGGGTGGATTGTTTATTTCTGTTCTCTGGTACAGCCAGAGTACAGGGTTCTCGGTTTTGTTTTTACTTTTTTTTTTTTTTTGCCTTTTTATACTTTTTAATTACTTTAAAATTTCAGTTCCCTGTTTTCTATTGTTGTCTTTTCTTCTTTTGATTATTTGCTGTAAATATTGGCAGGGAATCTTGTGAGTTTTGGTTTTGCTTTTTTATTTTGTTGTCAAGGGTCCCTTGACCACAGGAAACACAACAGTATGTGTGTGTGTGTGTGTGTGTGTGTGTGTGTGTGTGTGTGTGTGTGTGTGTGTGAAAACACTGTGGCAAGCAGAGTGTTGATCCACAGGGGGCAAGAAGGAAGTCTGTTTCAATAGCCAGTGTTGGCTCAAATTTCTAGAATCTGACACCAAACATATTTAAGTACAGTACAATTTGGAAAAAAGTTTCCTGGTGTGCACAATAAAGTTTAAGATATAATTACATTGAAACTCTTTTCAAAGTACATGTCACTTCTTCTATAAATGAGTTTTAAGATTTTAGGTTTTAAGTTTTTAAGATTTATTTATGCATTTTATGTATGTAAGTGCTCTGTCTGTGTGTACACCTGCAGGCTAGAAGAGGGCATTGGATCTCATTATAGATGGTTGTGAGACACCATATGATTGCTGAGAATTGAACTCAGGACCTCTGGGAGAGCACTCAGTGTTCCTTGCCACTGAGGCATCTATTCAGCCCCTAAAGATGGGTTCTATAGATAGACCAGATGATCTGGTGTGGTCTCTGTCATACAGATAGTGTGGAGGTCACCTAGGCTATGGTGGTGGTTTGAATAGGAATGGCCACCATAGACTCATGTATCTGAGTGCTTGGCCCATAAGGAGTGGCACTATTAGGAGGTGTGGCCTTGCTGGAGGAAGTGTGTCACTGTGAGGTGGGCTTTGAGGTCTCAGATGCTTAGGCTTCTCCCAGCACACAGTTTCCTTCTGCTGCCTGTGGCAAGATGTAGAACTCTCAGCTCCTTCCCCAGCACCATGTTTGCCTGGATGCCACCATGCTTCCTGCCATGATGATAATGGACTGAACCTCTGAAACTGTAAGCCAGCCCCAATTAAATGTTTCCCTTTATAAGAGTTGCCATGGTCATGGTGTCTCTGCACAGCAACAAAAGACGGCTATTAACCATCTCTAGTCTTGTTTGTAAGAGTCTAGGGGAGCCAGATGTGGCCTTGGTCATACAAACAGCACAGAGGTCACCAAGGCTTTTAACCACTTCCATTCTCAGCCTTCAGGGCAGAAAACAGGTCACACATCTATTCCTTTGAAGAGACAAGCCTGAATGTTTAACATTTCTGGGTTTCCTAGTGCTTATCTGTGAGCATAGGGACCTTGTGCCCTCTACAAACAACAAAAAACTATTCCTTAAGACATACTTAAAAAGGGGAAAGCACCTAACTTTGGGAGGAAGGCAGTTGGAAAAGGAGAGCTATGGTTGAGTGATTCATAGTAATTCTGTGCTAATGCGATGGCATCGTGCATTTGCATTGCTAAGTGTAGCGGATAGTACCTTCTAAGGAACCCCACTTATCCCGACTTAAAGAATGGAAGTATTCGAGCAAGAGAAGGGTGATGAAGAACAGAATGGAAATAGTCGAAGCCAGCAGGGTTGGTTGTGGGAGGAAGCAGAGCTCCAGGAGACATTAGCTTTGACCTGGAAAACAGCAGCTGGCCTTTCAACCATTTTGGCATCACATGGAGTAACTTTGTCTCCAGTCAGCCTCTCTGTGTCTTGGTAATTGTGAGACTTCAAAAATTTCTCTGCTGAAATTGCCAGTGAGCTCTGGCTTTGTTGTCAGGAGTGGGGTGTCTGTATTCCAAATGAACGCCGATCTTTTTGTCAGCTCAGCTGGGTTTGCTACATCAAGTTCAGAGAAAAAGAGAATGCCAACCTTAATCCACCTCTTTCACTGTCCTTAATATGACGCTGTTTTTAAATTTTATCTAATCCCACACACCAGGCACATCATTCGTCGGGGAGTGTCGAATGCCTACCTGAGGAAGATATGGGAGTCACTCTGGGATCCTTCCTGCCGGCTCCTGTTTTGTCCTCAAGCTGTGGCATTGCTCACCTTTTGTTTCAAATTAATTCCTTTTAAATAATTATCAGTGAATTTCTCTCATGAGTCAGACATTAAGGAAACCAAGGCAAGAAACTGCTGCATACTAATACAGGAGAGAGCTGAGATTTCTCTTGTCCTTAGTTGATTTGACTGTTAACTGTTTGATTCAGTGGCATTTGGCATATTCACCACATTGTGCAACCACCACCTCTATCTCATTTGAAGTCCGTAACGCATAAACAGTCCTCAGTCCCCTTCCCCCAGAGCCTGGCAATCACCCATGCTTTGTCTCTATGGACTGTTGTTTGTGTTTTCACTGGTGTACTTAGAAGGAAAAAAGGCATCACATTTTATACACTGCCATGTGCCTAAGGGGCTCCTGGGCATTTTCCTAGACAGCGTGGGTGATTATCCCTCTTCTGGACTGAGCCACTGTGAGTGGATTTTCCCAGCCTAGGGGCAAGGGCAGAGGGCCCAGTTAGTTGCAGGGGCCAGCGTGCAGAGCATGCCTCCTGATGCCCAGGTGCTTTTTCTAGGATGGTTGGTCCTGATGTCATCCCTCTGCCACATATCTATGGAGCACGAATCAAGGATGTGGAAGTGTTCTGTCCTCTGGAACCCCCGCCTCCGTATGAAGCTGTGGTGAGCCAGATCGACCAGGAGCAGGTATGTCCAGAGGAAATGGGTGGTACACCTCACACAGATTATGCACTCACATCATCTGAAGGAGTTTGCAGGGGTCCTCTGAGCAGTGATTTGAACATCATAAAGAGCCAAATCCTCTGTCTCCCTTCTTTTGTGATGCAGGAGTCTTCATTCCAAACGCCAGGAGGACCAGAAGCTGGTGCGTGCCCACTGGAGCCAGTTTGCACACAAGTAACTCCAGGTAACACACACCTTCACTTCCCCAAGCCGTAATTCAGTAGCTTAGAACCTCTATTGAGTGTTCGGACCAGCTGGAGGTAAAGTATTCTTGGAGCAAATGGTTCAGCCCACATTCTCTTGTCAGGGCCAAAATACTGTCAGCTCTCAGGGCTTAGAAGTAAGATCTAAAATGTGAACAGGAAGAAGAAAATATATACTGAAATAAAGATTAGTGCTTATAATCTTTTTATGAATGATCAGACTATCCTCAGGAACCCATGGAATAGAGTGGAGGTGAATTTGTGATTCCTGTGTTTCCTAATCTACTTTTTTGTTCTGTTAAAATGAGCTGGGCTCCTTTAAAAGAACATGAGTTTCATGTATTGCAGTGTGTATTCACCCTGTCATTTACAACCAAGGGTTTTAATGTGTAGAGAATTAAGATTTTTCAGTCCTGTGGCATATGCTAGAGTCAATTTACATTTATCCTTGTAATTTAAAGACACCGTTGTCCCAGCTTTCTGTCTTTGGGGAGGTTTTAAATGGCCTAGAGAATTGTCCACTGGTACAAAATTGCAGATGGCAATGAATAATGGATTGGCTTGGGCCATTTCCGATGGAGGTAGCTTTTCAGTAGTGCTGTTTGGAACCTTTTTCTATCCACCCTACCTCTGGGACAGGGCAGACTGTGCCCCTGCCCCTGAGCTACGACCTACCTTAAGAAGAATCTTTAAACAGTATCCTCTCCCCTTATCAAGCATGTTTGCAGCTTTTATTTATTTATTTATTTATTTATTTATTTATTCATTTATTCATTCATTCATTTATTTTTAAACAAGGAATAATAAACAAGGAATTTTCAGATCGGAAACTGAGCTTTCCAGTTGATGCAGCTGCATTTCCTGAGCAGGAACCATCCAATTCCAGTGTGATTTACTGATGCATTTTTTGCAGCCACTGGCTCCCTTGCTGGGCTGTTGAGAGTGTCCCAAGCTGGGTATGCTCTGGGCTAGGCAGATGTGCATCTCCTAGTCTTGGGTAACACCCTCACTGGTGTGGGTGGCACCTCCCCAAAGAGCGAGATGCTGTGAAAAGCTCAGGTGCCCCTGGAGGCCGCAGCAGGATGGCCTGGCGAGAAAGCTCCTGACCACCCCTAGGAAACAGATCAAACTGACATGCTTGCCCGGCCTCTTAATTCTGACCCTTGGCCTTAATCATTGTCTTGTTTGCTTGTTTTAAGTGTGCAGGGTGATTTGGCAATGAAGGCTTTGCCATGGTGCTGGGAAGGAAGAACTGCCTGGGCTACCAGCCTAAGTAAATGTTATTAATTATATCACTCTTGCCTTGGCACGTTTGGGCCCACAGGTGTTTCCTGACCAACATTTTGAGGGCTGCAGCTGTTGAAGTAATGTGTTTCTTTTCTTTTTTAAAAATCAGGTGGGGTTCTTCCTAACACAACTGGTGAAGAAAACACGTCTGCATCAGCTCCTGTTTCCAACCTGGTGCCACCTCCCAGAAGCCGGAGGGCCTTCCCACCTCTGAGGACAAGGTCAAGGAGCGACCCTCTGCTTCACCACTCAGAGGAGAGAGGTGATGCCATTCCCCAGGCCCGTGGTAGAGCACTGTGTTTCTCTGACTGGTGCTAAGTATTGGCTGAAGAGACCAGGTACAATCAGGTGGCTCTTGCTTGCTGAGGGCCCTTGTAAGTTTTAAGCAGTATCTTGAGGGAGGTTAAGAGGACATGGGAAAATAAGATACTCTACATTCACATTTGGAAAATACATGTGTTATGTCTTTAAAAAAATCATTTATTTGTGTGTTTCGGGGGAGGGTAGGTGCACTGTGGTGTATTGATGGAGGTTGGAGGACAACCTGTATGGGTCAGTTCTCTTCACCATGTGGGTCCTGGGGATGCTGCTCAGGTGGCCATGCTGGAGGCAAGTGTCTTTAGCTGATGAGCCATCTTACTGGCCCTGGCACTTCATTTTAGGCTAGTAGAATTTGTTCCTGAAGTCATTGGATATTTTGGTTGCCCATGATGCTGTGCTGGGCACAACTACAGAATTTTTATGTAAACCATATCCTGATTCCTGGTTGCTGGCAGGCATATGAGAACCAGTCAAGGTGCATATGTTTTCACCCTTTGGCTCCATGATCTTGTATTTGTTATCTTTTTTACTGTGTTTGAGTAGTCTTAATTATTAAAATCTGATCATGTTTTAAAAACTTCAGATATAGTGAGACATGTTCACCTGCTTCATCTCCCCCCTTTTTTGTTTTGGGTTTTGCTTGAGTACAGATGTTGAATAATTGAAAAATTTCAAAATAATAACACTGAGCCTTTTTGGAATTTATGAATACCTTAATATCTACAAACATCTCTCGTTATAGAAAAATATATAAAAATAAAGGAAGCAAAGGAATAAAGTGAACAGCTTTTGTAATTCAGCCAGCAGAGGCCTCTTTTGGGGAATTAGTCTAGTAGTTGTACTCTGCTCTTCGGAAACTGTGTGCGGATTAATTGGACATTCTCTAACCTTGCTTTCTTGGGTCCTGCTCGGCTCTTGTGGTCTCTGTTCTGTCCCTCTGACACTGAGTGTCATTTGTCACAGTTCTGGACTGACCATATGGAAGCCATAGAGGACACTTCCTTTGTTTCTGCAGCAGCTTCCAGGTGGGAAGGAAGTCCCGCCTCCTGAGACTAGCTGTGTGCCTCTTCAAACCAGTAGGCCTGGCAGCCTGTCCTCTAGTTACAAACCCCACCTTCATTGTGGATCTCCTGTATCCTACCTGGCAAGTTGAGTCTTCGAGCAGGCTGTGTGCCAGCGTCCAGGAGCACTTAGCTGTTCGCACAGCAAATGGAGACCTTCCTCGACTCCCTTTGCATTCTGCAGTCCTGTGGAGGAAAGGACATTTACCCTTTGGCTTATTTTGCTGGGGCAGCACCACATTGCCTTCAGTGAGTGAGTGTAAACCCCACTCGGTCCCCACATGGCTTTAGCCTGTGTTTCTGGGTGTTTAGAAGACTCGTTGTCTATAACATGCACACGGCAAGCTGGAAGGACAGTTTCTATCCATGGTTCAGAACTCTTGTCTACCTTTCTCCAAAGGAAAAGGAAACATTCCCTTCCTCCACCTGCCCGTCCACCCTCTGCTTCCTGCTTCCATCAACATCTAAATCCCCACCTATGAGGTCTTTACAGATTCAAGTTGTGCGCACTGAAGGCTGATGGTGGCTTATGGACACATGGGGATCAGACCCGAGTATTCATTTCTTCACCCGGTTCATGGTGAAATAGCTCCTTGCCAGTCTTTATACCTTTACTGATGGAGGCAGCTGTGGAAATTAGAGCCTGTGGCGGATTTCAAGGCCCTCTTTTGACTTCTGGAATGATGTAACTTTCTGCACCTAAGTTTTATGCAATAGCCATAGATCTGCCTCATAGCCATGGTGTGAGCCTTGGTAATAGAAGTCAGTACAGTGCCCTTGAGGATGTTTAGGATAAAGGTACTGTGACGGTAAACTTTGTGACCATCCTACAAGTCTCTCATCAGCCCCTCCTCTCTTTCACTCTTCCATACCTTCCATACCACCACCATTTCACTGGTCCGCTATGTTTTTTTCTGCTTGGTCATCCACTCCGCTCTACCCGCTGTACTCCATGAAACACACTACGCTGTGGTTTGCCCTGTGAATTCTGTGCCGTGTCATCCGTCTTTGCCTTGGGAACTGTTCATGTGCATGGTTCAGTGTCTCAGGACATAGCCTATTGCAAGTACACGTCACACAATGGCTTGTGTAGGTATCATCTGCCATCATTCCTTTCCTTCTTTAAGATGAAAGTGAGATATACATGCATGGCCTCAGGCATCTGCTGGGTGTTGTCTACACTGAGATTCACGGCCCGTGTCCAGAGGGGGCTTGGCCAATATTGACATGTTACTTCCTTCTGTTCACAGCCACCCCAGTGCTCAGCTGCGAAGCTGCGACTCAGACAGACAGGAGGCTAGATCTGGCGGCGGTGACTCTGAGAGGTGTGAGACCAAGGGCATCGCGATGCAGACCCCGCTCTTTGGTAGATTACAGGTCTTACATAGACACCAAGCTGCTGGTGGCCAGGTTCCTGGAGCAAACCTCCTGCAGCATGACTCCGGACATCCATGAACTTGTAGAAAACATAAAGTCTGTGCTGAAGTCTGACGAGGAGCACATGGAGGAAGCCATCACAAGTGCCAGTTTCCTAGAACAGGTACTGTTATTATGATCAATAGTAGGCGCTCAGCAGTATCTGGTGTCTACCGTGGCTGAAGTACATCCACGGTTATAGGCTCCAGGGGCCTGGGGGTGGGGTTCATGTCATTAGAGAGGAAACCACAGAGCTTTCCTTCTGGGCTTCATGCCTTTTCTACAGTGCTCTTGGCCCAAGGGAAGAGAACCCCATTTTCTGAAAGGTAGAAGCATGCCTAGTAAAAAGCAAAGGATCTGAACCCTATAGAGTTCACCCCGCTTATGGTTTCCTCCGTGGGGGGCTGCCCAGGATGTGGGGTTGTCTCAGCCCTTAAAAACGACGACGACGGAATCTCAAGATTGGCAGGGGACTAGGAGCTGTTCACATGCCCACGAGTTACTGGGCCAGGCAAGTTAGCTGATAGGACTTAGAGGAACAAATACCTTTCTTTCCATAGATTAAAATGTAAAAGGCTCCCTAACCTGAAGCCACCCTGGGAAAAGACAAAACTAGGCATGCATGGAATCCATTGGGCCTCGGGTTTCTCATCTTTAAAGGGAAGGGTTGGGCGAGGTAATCTCCAGCCCTGTGTCTCCAGGGAAGTGGAATTTCCTCCCAGAAAGAACCTTCTCTTTACCCTTTGGGGAGCTGCTGTTACCGGTTGGCTGTTTGCTCGTTCTTCTGGGTCAGTGGGGCGATGCTGTGGACATAGTACACTGTGATGCTCAGTGTTACTGCTCTGTGTCTTTGTAGGTGGAGTGCCCAACCGGGGTGTCTTACGCTGAGTTGGGCTGGATCTCAGTATAATCACTACTTCATCATTCCAGGGAGATTTGAACAATCCACCTCACTTTCCTTTCTGTTCCTCCTTTCCACTCACTGACCTCTATCTGTCTGTCTGTCTATCTATCTATCTATCTATCTATCTATCTTTTACCCAAATTCAAAGTCGGATTCTCTCCTGCTCCCCCAGAGGCCGTGGGAAAAGACTGTTCTGAGGAGTTAGAGGGGGTGCGTGTCTTCCATACCCTCCTGTGGCTTGCTCTTCAGGATTGGTCAGTCAGTGGCTCCAGGTCAGGCTGCAGGCAGGAGCGTGCGTAGGCATCCATTTTTCTCCTGACATCTCTGAGGTGCTCTGGCAGTCATTCCTGCCTCTTCAGTCTGTCTGGCCCCAGTGGCCCATAAACAGGAGCAAGCATTTGGAGTTGCTTCTCGAAGGCGGAAGGTGTGGGGAAGACAGCGCCAGTGCACCCACCGGCGCTCGATCTGCACTTTTCCAGTCCTGATCCCTGGCAGTTAGCTCCGGGGTAAAGGAAAAGCGGGCTCTAGAAAGCACCTGTTTCTAGAATCTTTTGCCCCAGACCAGATGAAAGTTCAAGCATGGAGGTTATTGTTCCGGACTCTGGGTCATCATCAGCTGAGGCCTTCTGCTTCTGAACCCCACTTGGGGGTATCAGTGCCACACCCCTCCCCAGACAAAAGGAAGAAGGACAATACAAGAGTACATTTTATTTCCAGCTCTCCTCAGCTTTCCACACTTCCTTTAGATCCACTTTACTCATTCCCAGTAAAATAAATAAATAAATAAAATAAATAAATAAACATTTGTCTTATAATAGTCCAATTTGATAAATAGTACAATTGTCTTCTTAATTAGGAGACAGGAACAGGCCTTATAGATGAATATAATTAACAGTGTTAGCAAAAATTTAATATCACAGCTTTTGTGGGTATTAAATGTGTAATGGCCTCGAAAAATCAGACTGAAACAGAGTGGCTTTGACCTGTGAGGGTCCCTGGCAGTAAGACTCCTGATTCTTTCAAGGCACTAACAGTGTCACACACCACAGTGACAAGACAGTTCAGCTTTGCACAGATCTGCCAGCCGGCCGGTCCTCCCTCATCAGTCCTAGCTGGATGGGAAACAGTCTATATTTTTGCGTTTTTGAGAAGTAAGTCCTATGCTATGTGTTTAAAGTTCTACGACACATTAAAGACAGCCCTTCTCTGGCTCTCGCAGATAGTGTCCTGCTTTTTAGGCTGTTTCCCCAAGGGTTATCAATCCACCTGAAGCACCACTGATCTTAATTGGCATTTGATAAACTTGTTACCTGATCCAGACCAGTGTTTCTGTGTTAGTACCGCCTGTTTCTTGTTAAAAATCCCAGGCTCGGAGCTGGGGAGATGGCTCACTGGATAGAATGTTTGCTGCGTCAGCATGAGGACAAGTGTTGGATCCTCAGTATCTATGTAAAAACAAGGCATGGCGGCACTGGCCTCCAGCTCGGGCAGCTCCTGGGGGCTTGTTGGGCCACTCAGTCTAACCCAAATGGCCAGCATCAGGTGCAGGGTGAGACTCTCTCCAAAAAATGAGGTGGAGAATGATAGGGGAAGATAGCACATGCACGCACACACACACACACACCAGACAAACAAACAAAAAAAAAACAAAAATAAAACCAAGCATCCATGTAGAATGTCAGAATAGGTAGTAGGTGAGACTTGATGTTCCTAACAAGCTATACTACCCACATCCCTCTTCATTACTCGGAGTCACTGACTAGGAACACAGGGATATTGGAGAAATATGAAGAGAACAGTGTTAATAATTAATAAAACAACAAAATACAATTGAGTCATTTTATATGGCTTATCTACTGCTGAAACAATGGAAAATTAGGAGAATTTCTTCAAAACTTTACAAAAGAGGCAAGTTTAAAATTCTTTGTGTAGCTGGAGTTTTTTCCAGTCCTGCCTTGCCCACAGTCAGGACAAATCTCTCTCACCCGCCAGTCCTGCAGCTGCTCAGACCCAACTGAGTAAACACACAGAGACTTACATTGTTTACAAACTGTATGGCCGTGGCAGGCTTCTTGTTATCTAGTTCTTCTATCTTAACCCATTTTTATTTATCCATACTTTGCCACGTGGCTCGTGGTTCGTGGCTCGTGGCTCACTGGTACTTTACATCCTGTTCCTCATTGTGGCGGCTGGCAGCATCTCTCTGCCTCAGCCTTCCTGTTCCCAGAATTCTCTTTTCTCCATGTCCCGCCTATACTTCCTGCCTGGCTACTGGCCAATCAGTGTTTTATTCATTAACCAATCAGAGCAACACATTTAACATACAGAACATCTCACAGCACTTTGGGGGAAACACCAGCCTGGCTAGCTCAGTCCGTAGAGTATGCGACTCTTAATCCTAGGGTTGTGGGTTCAAGCCCCACGTTGGGCGCCATATTTGGAATTCTAAATAAATTCTACTTTGAAAAATACCCCTTTCTATTCTGAAGCAACTAAACATTAACATTCACAGACAGACACAAGGGGGTGGGTCGAAAGGCCAGCCCTGGTAAAGCTAACCTCTTCCCTTTTCCTTTTTTCCCAAAGATAATGGCCCCATCACAGCCCAGCACTTCCCAGGCCCATGTGCTGACCTCGAGGAGACAGCCAGGCATGCTGCACCTTCGCAGCTGTGGAGACCTGAGCACCTTCTCCCTGGCAGGAAGGCCTAGAGCCGAGAGGAGACCCCAGCAGCGAGCTGAGGCTGAGCGGCCACACAGCCTCATCGGTGTCATTCGAGAGACTGTCCTGTGAACTGAGGGACATGGAAGGCCAGTCCAAAGGATGGATGTCCTTCCTCAGTGCTGTTTACTTTCTGGGAGTTGGGGGTCCCCCCTGGGAACCTCTCAACAGGGGTCCTTGGGAGAACATTTATTCCTGCTCTTTGGCTCCTTTTTGTGCTGATGAGGGCACTAAGGTGAACTGGGGTGAAGTAGGTCCCTTCCGGTAGGTGTGCTCCCAGGTGGAAGTGAAAGCGTGGAGCTCTCCATTTTCTGCTGCATCTTGCGGCATCCCCGGGGCACGCACTGGGTGAGCAGAAAACAGGCTCAAGAGTCTCTGCCTGCCTCACCCCTTACGGCTCTTGTTGTTGCCAAGTCCATTCCCTTGCTGTAAGGGGAGAGCTGCTGGGCTATTTATAGCTGCCTGCGGCCTTTGGATGCTCAGTGAGAGGAATTGGCAGGAGACATGAGGATTAACCCCATGTGACTGTGGTCCTCCAGCCTCCTTTGGGTTACCCCCCAATCCCACCCTCTTGAGGAAAAACCGGAGACCTGCTAAGTGGTGATTTTTTTAATGAAGGGCATTAAGGGAGAGGACTGTGGTTGATCCCATTTATTCATGCTTGCAAACTAGACCACCTAAGAAAGAACAGAATAAAGTGTTGACTTTGGAACTCTGGGCTCTGTGTATAGTACTTGCGTGCACTCAGTTAACCAGGCCTTAACTCATAAAGCAGTGCGTCTCAACCTTCCTAATGTTGCAACCCTTAATACCACTTCCTCATGTTGTGGTGACCCCCTCAGCCATAAAATTATTTCTGTTGCTACTTCAGAACTGTAATTGTGCTACTGTTATGAATCATAATGTAAAAAAAAATTTTTTTTGGAGCTAGAGGTTTGCCAAAGGGGTCACGACCCACAGGTTGAGAACCACTGTCATAGAGGTTTGGAGCTTGGGGATGTGGTATTCAGAGTGCCCTATTGGCCACCAAGCTAGTTTAATTTCCACAGTTCCTGAACCCCACACATAACAATGCATTAGGCAAGCCCTGGACTGAATTTTATAATGCTAGGCTGAAAGGCGCCATGGACCTGTATTCTCTTGGGGCTAGAAACAGGAAATCAATAAAGCAGTTACTGATACGGTTAGTGCTAAGAAGCAAGGGGGCAGTGAGGGAGGGCATCTTCGAGGAAATGATGTTTGAGCTGGGTCATGACTTGGAGGACCAGGTATTCTTCGGTTACAGGCCGAGACAAGAGGTCAGGCATACTAGTGACCACAGATGTGTATTGAAGGACAGTTGGATGGGAGCCTGACAAACTGTGTTCTATGGTTGGAGGTTTTTGCTCTTTTGGTGGTGGGGCTCGCCACCCAGCTCCCAAATAAATTCACTCACAGAGGCTTATTCTTACTTACGAATGCCTGGCCTTAGCTTGGCTTAGTTTCTAGCCAGCTTTCCTTATCTTAAATTATTCTGTCTGGGCTTTTCCCATTCTCTTCCTTCTGTAAATCTAACTCTTCCTCCGTGGCTTGCTGGTTGTGTAGCCGGGTGGCTGGCCCCTGATGTCCTCCTCTTCTCTGGCTCTTTATCCATCTTCTCTCTCCAGTTTTCTCCTTCTATTTATTCTCTCTGCCTGCCAGCCCCACCTTTCCTTTCCCCTGCCTTGCTGCTGGCCAGTTCTTTATTAGACCATCAGGCGTTTTACACAGGCACAGTAACACAGCTCCACAGAGTTAAACAAATGCAACATAAACAAAAGTAACACACCTTAAAATAATATTCCCCAACGGTGTTCTATGCTAACAGTGAGATACCTCAGAAGTTTCTAAAACAAGAAAGATAAGTTTAATCATATTTTTAAAAGATTACTGTGCTACTTGGAAAATAGTTAATTTAGATGGGCAAGGAAGGAAGGAACTGGAATCAGGCTGCCTGGGAGGTGAGCACTGGTTCTTACGGGCCCCACCTCAGTACTATGATGAGGGTGTTAAATTCTCATTTGATGCCCATCATAGCCTGTTTGGTGGGAGCTGCTTTTTGTCTGCATTTTATAGGATAATAATATTGCATGACTTGCCCAAGGTCACACAGAAGCCAAGGGGCAGAGCTGACATTCATACCAAAGTGGTCAGGCTCAGAAACCTTTCCACATCTCAGCTTCCCAGGTAGTAGTAGTATTTGTGTCTCCTGTTTCTGTAAGAACATTGTTGAGCTTTCTGCTTGGTTCATGGGGCTCTAACATACCCCCCTCCCTGGCTCCACATCAATCACTCATGCCAGAGTGGGCATTGGAGTGAGCTCTGGGGTCACTGAACTGTGGTGAAAAGAATGCTTTGGAAACACCTAGAAATGAGGGAGACACGAAGGGCCATGAACAGGCTGGCTATGGCGGATTGTGCCCGAGTGAGATGCATTAGGGGAGATTCACAGGGACTTCCCAAAAGGGCAATTTCTGTTCCTACCATCTCCACCCCATCCTGAGTGAGGCACACATCTTCTGGCTTCTCTAGGAGTCCTCAGTGTCATGAGGTAGCTTGTCGCCAGAGGCTGGCTGGTCTGCTGCCCTGTCTTCTGGGTGAGTCTCTGCAGTGTCATCCTCTGGCATCACTGCTGGTTGCTGGCATGGTAGACTGCCCCTGTGGCTGGCCCCCATTGCCGCTTCCTGGAGCATTCACTGCAGTCTTCTCCATGTGAGGCCCTGTAGTGAGTAGCCATTCCAGCTTGGATCTGGAAGTTACAACCCCCATTGAGACTCTGGCAACTGTCACGCCTATGAGGTGGGGCCAGGGGAGGCGCCTGGAGACCCAAGATCTGGATGGGTGAGCGCTCTCTCTGTTCCGGGACCCTGAACGGTGAAGGTGGACCTAGCAGAGCTCTAGAGAACACCGCTGGACTGCGATACACCTTCCCCAGACCCCACGACCTACCTATCCCTTAATTTGTAAGTTACCCACTAAATAAATCTTCCTTTTAACTATGTGGAGTGGCCTTAATAATTTCACCAGTAAGGCCCAGGCGTCCTCAGCTTACCAAGGTTGGTAAGAGGTGCCACCTGTGCCCCTGTGTGTGGCCTGACCTTACTCACACCCCCTCTGCCCAGCCCCCACTCCATTTTCCTCCCTAGGTGCACCTCTTTCCAGCTTCTTCCCCAAGCCCCTTGCTGGTTGCCTCTGACTGCCACCATTGAGTCACAGAATACCTCAAAGGCTCAGGATCACAGACGGCTAGATGTCAGAAGTGTGAAACTTTGAGGCATGGTACAAAGATGGTCCTGGCCATCTGTAGCAGGTTTTTTGGGGGTAGGGGGTTGGTGATGGCACCAACCAGCACCCATATCATGACACAGAGACTTCTTAGTTATGAATGCTCATCCTTATCTTATGTTTGACCCACTAACTCTTGTAACTTTACTTGTTTCTCTTCATCTATGTTTTGCCTCGGGGCTTTTTACCTTTCTTTCTTTTTGTATATCTTACTTTCACTGCTTCTCCTGTCTGTCTGTCTGTCTGTCTGTCTGGCAGCTGCCTGGCTTCTGGCTCCAGGCAAATCCCTCTCTTTCCCCCATTCTCTTCTCTCTTGAGCCTAGATTCCTCCTCCTCCTTATTCTTTGCCTGCCAGCCCCGCCTAGCTCTCTCCTGCCTAGTTATTGGCTGTTCAGCTTTTTATTAGACCAATCAGGAGCCTTAGGGAGGCAAGGTGAAACAAATGCAACACATCTTTACATAATTAAACAAATGTAGCACAAACAAATGTAACACATTTGTTACAAATGTAACACACAAAGGCACAGAAACAAATGTAACACCCCTTCACATAGTTAAAGTAATATCCTGCAACATAAACAAATGTAACACGACTTTATATAGTTAAATATTCCATGACAGCCATCCTGAGGACACTCTGTTGCTAGTGACAAGCCAAAGGGGAAGGACATGAAACCTGAGAGCACCGCCCAATTGGCTACCAGGAGGTAGAGGGCTGCCTCAGTTTATCAGAATTGCCTCTGCAGTGTCAAAAATCTCATGTAGTTCTAGAACCTGAAGCTGTTGGTGAAGACTTCATTTTCTTCCTTCACCTCTACGCTTTCTGTAATAATACAATATCGATGACACTACACTATTTTATGAATATTTATCTTGGGGGTACTTAGAAGTAATTAATACCACTCATTTCCTGCTTTTTTTTGTGTGTGTGTAAATAAGAAATACTCTCAAATACTGGGGTATTAACAATGTGCATATGTGTCATGGGCTAACTGTGTGTAGAGGGTAGGCTGTTCTGTATTAAAGTACCATAGAGATCCAGAGGTGGGAAAAAGGATTTCAAATGTGACATCAGAATGATACCGGACATTGATTACTGAGCATAGAAATTGCGACGTAAGTCTTCACAGGTGAAGTAAATGTCATTCAGGACGGCTGGCTGGCTAGAACACCGGACAATCATGGTTGGCTCCGCTTCAATGAGTGAGAACACGATGCCCACTCTGTGACATTGGCACAGGATAAACCAGGACGGGGCTTGCTCCTTCAGAATGCTCCAGCAAACTGGATGTCTTGGCGTCTGAGACCACAGAGGACTTTCCCAAGCTTTTACACTTCATGAAGACTAGCTCAGGCATGTCTGGCTGGCAGTTGCCCAAAGGCTTGCTTTCCTAAGAGTCCTGCCTGTGGTGAGGTTTTGGGGAGGAGGCTCCGAGTTCCAGCTGCCTCCTGTTCTCCTTTACCACAGGAACCGGACATTTGCTGAAGGCCTAACTGGTGGAATCTGGTTACCCTCTCCGCTCAGTTTGCACGTGAGGGAACTGAGGCACGGTATTAATTGTGCACCCGAGGCGAGAGGCCAGCACTTCCCACTTTGGAACCAGAGCTTTTGGTTCAGGACAGAGCAATTCAATTTGGGACAAAAGAACAGCTCCTTTCCCCAAATCTGTCACAGACTAAAGACGTTTGTAAGTGACGGTAAACTGGCTTGACAGAAAAATAAAATAATAGCAATAAAAAAGGCCTGTATAGCATGGCCCCTTTCTCATTAAAGAGGTTTATTTTTTTCAAGTACTTTTAGACTCACTGGAGAATTGAGTGGACTGAGCAGACTCTTCACTATCTTCTGTCCAGTATAGGCATAGCTTTCCTTATTGTCAACATGCCCCAGTGGAAGGGCACATTTGTCACCATGGACCCAGAAATAACACCCAAGTTCACGTGTGTGGGGACTGAATGAAGTCCCGAGTGAATGTGCGTTACTGTCGTGTCAAGGACCCCAGTGCCTCAGACCCATGGAAATAGCAAAGCCTGCCCTGGGTGGGGAGCAGAGGGATGACAAAGCCTTCCTCAGTCTACCTGCAGGTGTTTGGGATGACTGTTAGCTAAAACCAGTGAATGCGGAAACTGTCAATCACAGCGTCCTCCTCCTGGGCAAACCTGAGAATGCTCTCCTAGAGAGAATACCCGCCAAGATTAACTAGCCCGCCTCCTCACTGTCTTTGTGTAATAAACCTCCCTCCTTGTCCAGCTGGGTACCATGAACTCCTCTCCTCAGTGGTATCCAATAAGTGAGCCGAGTTTCCGGGCTGCTGCTGTGTCTACGTTAGAGAGTGCAGTGCACTCGATCTCAGCTTTTCTAGATGTGGGTGTCTGCTGTTTCTTCATTCTGTGAGCCATGCAGGTGCACGTGAGTTTACTTTTTGTGTATGTCTTATGGGTACAGACAACTGTGTGCCATGTATCCACTATAGTACTACACAAAGTGGATTATCTATCTAAAAACCTTCTTTATTCTGAATATTAATTCCTGTCTCCCCTGGCTCCCAAAAGACCCAATCTTTTGCTGTCTCCATAATTTTGGCTTTTCTGGAATGCCATACAATTCTTATATTAACGTTTCCTGGGGTGACATGAGCAAGTCAGTCTGGTCACCTCAGGTAAGGTACCAACAACAGACCAAAGTTAGGATTCTACCATAATCCAGTATGATGAGGCAATAAATTCATTTACAAGAACATGGGGGGCCCCCAAACATCAATGCATAGTGTCCCTCCATTACAGATGATGGCCCCATGGAGGCTGCACCATGGGGTATCCTTCAGTTAACCCTCCAAATCAGGTCTGTCATAGTCTTGGCTATCATTGTATTGTTTTTCTTATTTAGTTGCAGTGGTTAATGGCTGCCAGCTAAGGTTGTCTCTTCTCCAAGATGGCGGTGGGATGATCATGTTGTGCTCAAAGGAAGAAGTCAGTATGCAAGCAGTTGTTTTAGGGCAAAAGCCCCGGAATCTAGCAGTCCCTACAGGCCAAGCTCAGCCATCCATCCCAACACACCAGTTATAGAAACAAGAAATGATGAAAAGCAGAGAGAGATGTCCACTGGGGAGGTCAGCAGATAAGGGGGTTCGGTGACCCCAAATTTGTCTTGGGGTATTGATATGAGTTTCAGTTCAAACAGGATGAACTGTGGCAGGAGGCAAGAAGTTTGCATATTTAAGCAGTCTTAGTCAGGGTTCATCGTCTCAGCTTTTGACCTTCAAGGTGGTCCAAAGTTGTCAATCATGGCTGTTATCAGAGGGCCCAGTCTGGTTCTGCTAAGGTGATCTGCTCCAGGCATATCCTTGTCCTCATCTTGTGCCTGATCTATCCTCCCTACCAGGGTCTATTGCCCCTGGAATCCAAGGTGCTACAGGGTTAGGGCCGGGACTTGGTGTTCTAGCTTTAAAAAGGGAGGAGGTGAGGTGGGTCTCTTCACTTTTCAGGCACGCAGGCTGAGGAGGTGACTGAGGAGGCGGGGGCTTACTAGCAGGAATTTGACCCAAAGTAAAGAAGATGGGCACAAAATGCCAGTGGAGATGCCAGGCTCTCGTTCTGTTTCAGTTACCTTGTGGACTCAGGTGAGGAGTCAGCTCTTTTTAGCAAAAATGGCTTCCATATGTCTGGTAGGGCAGCGGTTGTGAGAGTGTAGCCTTTTCAACCAATTTCTTTCAGCCAGAAGGAAATATGTATTTAAGGTTCCTCCATGTCCTTTTACAATTTTGCAATTCAACCCTTTTAAAATTGTTTCAATAGTCATGGCCTCAGCCACACATGTCCTTTATGTCATATAAGTTAGGAAGCAGCATAGGCGAGGTCTAAAGTGAAGGAAAAACGAATGTTTATTACAGGAAAGCACACTAGGATACTCTAGAGCCACAGGAGACTTCCCCCATGTGCAGATCAGCCATGAGCAGAGTTGTGTATTTCTTCTTATGGGGAAGCATGGGAATAGGTTTGGAGAAAACATTCCTCATAGCTTAAAATGTGTCTGTCTTTGTGTTAGAATTACCCTAATCTCCACAGAGATTTTATTATTTCAAGTCTACCATGCCAGGCTGGAGAGATGTCTCTGTGGTTAAGAGTGACCACTGTTTTTCTTGAGTTCTGTTTCTAGTACCCATGTTGGCAGCTCACGACTGTTATGCCCAGATCGTGGGGACCCCCAAAAGACCACCACGGAGACCTAATTCCATATGTAAAAGCAAAGAGGCTTTATTTTCAAGCTCCAAGCTTGGTCTCTCTGTCTGTCCAATGCAACAGTGAGAGTGGAGAGCCCTGAGCTCAGGCGGGGTAGAGTTTTTATCATAGCAGAGGTTGGGGTGAGGGGATTTCCAGGGTTCAGGACCCTGATTGGCTGACATTTGTCTAGGAGTATCTGTAAAACAGAAATAGGTGTTTGCTGGACTCAGGGACATCTGTCCATCTTATCTAACCTTACCTAATGGTTGGAATGTTGGGGATGTCAGGTACTTCTGGTTAGATGTAGGCCCTCCCAGGGTGAGGTCAGCTTATGGTTTTTCTTAGGTCTGGGTGTTGCCTACCAGTAAGCCTGTCACAGAAGCTTGTCTGGGCCTGTAAGCCTGTCATGGCAGCTATGTGGTCAAGCTGTTTTGGGCCCCCCAACAACAATCACATGTTAGGCCAGCTCTAAGGGATCTGATGCCTTCTTCTGACCTCAGAGGGTACCTGCACACACTTGGCCTCCACTACCACCACACTACACACACACTATGTACACACACACACTATGTACACACACACACACACACACACACACACACACACACACGAGAGAGAGAGAGAGAGAGAGAGAGAGAGAGAGACAGACAGAGAGAGACAGAGAGAGACAGAGAGAGATAGAGAGACAGAGACACAGAGACAGAGAAAGACAGAGACAGAGAGACAGAGAGAGAGACAGAGAGAGACACAGAGACAGAGACACAGAGACACAGAGAGAGACAGATGAGTAAATGAAGCTAAAAGCCGAGACCATGCTAACACATTATAATGCAGGCGTTCTGAAGCTCCTTGGGAAAAGGGCAGTCTTCGGTCAGATTGGCACCCATCTTGGCTGTTACTGGTCATAATGGGTTTGCCCTTGCCTTCCAGCTTTTGTTTGCTTTCCTGTGTGTTGCTGTTCATCAGGACCCGCAGAGTCCCTGGCTCAGCCGTGGAAATGATCTTTCAGATTAACTTTCAAAACTCCTCTGTTTGTTTTCTGAACTTCATCTTGTCTCTGGCCTGTACTGGCTTGGAGTTGGTCTGGGGCCCTCTCCAGTCTGAGTCATCCAGTTTCCCTTGTTGTCTCTCTGTGGTGGGACCTGGGGACATTGAAGAGGAGGACTGGAAGGGAGCAGGAGCAGGGGGGCACGAAGCCTCGTTTTGTACCTCCTTTCTGTACTGGAGGCTGCTAGGAGCTGAGGTTCCCTGGAGAGGCCTGCAGTGCCAAGGCCCAAGGCTCCTTGAGTCTCTCAGCATCAGGAGGAACTGTCCGAGGGGAACGGAGCTGCTGCCAAGCCTCTCCACCCAGTGGGAGAGGAATTCTTGAAGCCAAACAAAGGAGTCCATCTCCACCTTTCCCCAGGCTGTGGCAACAGAGAACAATGGAGGGGAGTCCCTGGCAAAGGCCTCAACAAAGCCATCTTTGTATACAAGGTGTTCCTCCCTGGGGCCTCCAAAAAGCAAGCCTGCGGCCAGAGGGCACCACCTTTATTCCATTTCATTCAACAGGTTTACTGAGCTACAGAATCCTAGGCAGAGGGCCAGGGGATGTGGAGAGAAGGGAGAGAGAGAGAGAGAGGGAGGGAGGGAGAGAGAGAGAGAGAGAGGGAGGGAGGGAGGGAGAGAGAGAGAGAGAGAGAGAGAGAGAGAGAGAGAGAGAGAGAGAGAGAGAGAAGTCCCTCTAACAAGTACCAGTAAACGAGAAATAACAAGAGAACAAGGAGTAGGTTCAATAAAAGAAAAACTCCATGCTGGTTAAAGGCAATGTGCAGACTTCATTCAAGTGGGCGTGGCTGCAAGTCAGTGGGAGAGGTCAACCCTAGCACAAGGACATGCAGAGATTTTTAAGCAGGGGTGTGTGGTGGCGGCTAGGGTTAGTGGTGCTTGGGTTTGAACATAGGGCTTTGTGCATACTAGCGCCCCCCCCCCCAGCCTTTAGGTAATTCTTGACTGACCAATTCGATATAATTCTTGTAGAAGGCAGGTCAAAGCCAGAAGATATAAGGTGGAGAATGAGGAACTGGTCAGATCTGAAGGGCGCAGGTTTTCTGCTGAAATTGGACCAAGTGGGTCAGGGGCAGAGCCTGAGTGAGCATCTGGAAGGGGATTGAGAGGGTCAGGAGACTCTGAGTGTGGTCCAGCAGAGAATCTGCAGTCTGGGTTCTTTTTGGAGTGGGAAGCGCTGTCACTGCGCTCCTGCCTCCAGCTGTGGCTTCTGAGCAGGGAGACTGTCATCCTCCAGCAGCTGGCAAGCTCTCTTGGATTTTGCCCCAACAAGAAGACAAGAGCCAGAATTCCGGATGAATCATCATTTCCCTCTTGCCAAGTGGCTGTAGGTCCCAGGTCTGCGGAGGCTTTTCCAGTGCCCTTTAGATACTGTGCATGGAGTCTAACCCAAAAAGAGTGACTCACAGTGGCCTCAGGGAGAGAGATTAGGCCTGAGAGAATTCCAAGCAGGGAGACTTGGTGGGAATTTTCAGCTTTTGTTTGTGAGCAGTTTTGCCTTGTGTGCCTCATGCCCGCTTTCAGAAGGTGAGTGAGTTTTCAACAGTAAAACCCAACTCACAAACCAGAGGCATCTGGGGGAGGACTGCCGCTTTATTTTGTAGATCAGGAGCCAACTATTCAGCGAAGGAAATTGCTGGAGATTACATAAGTAGTAGAACAGTGGTATCTCTTTTCTGCCTCTATCCTGAGAGATTGCATGTAATTCCAAGGACACTGATGCATGGAAATTGAGAGATAAATAGAATACACAGACACACACACACACACACAGAGAGTTAAAACATCAATACCATGACATCAGTTCTCTTTAAGAATTTTTTATATTTATATATGTATTTATTTACACACACACACACATACACACACACACACACACACACACACACACACACACACACACGTTGCAGTGTATTTGTAAAGGTCAGAGAACACCTTGCAAGAGTTGATTCTCTCCTTCCACTATGTGACCCCAGTCCCAGAGACTGAACTCAGGTCATCAGGCTTAGCAGCAAGTTCCTTTGCCTGCTGAGCCATCTCACCTGCCCAATAGCACATTTCTAAAAAGAGCCATGATGACGCCAAGTGTGGACTATATATAATCCCAGCACTCAAGAGACTGGTGATGAATCGTGCATTTGAGGCCAGTCTGAATTATATAACAAGACCCTGCCTCAAAAATGCCTGACGTTACTTATTATAAGATCTTTTAGAACTATCTTTTCTTATTGCATTGGCCGGTGTTTCTAGTACAATGAGGAAGAACATTCATTGATAGATAGGCATTTTTACCTTTTTCCTGATCTTAGAGGACATATCCCTGGTGCTTTCTTACTTTTTTTGTTTTTAGAGACAGGGATTGATGTATTCCAGGCTGGCCTTGAATTTCTGAACATCTTGCCTCCACGACCTTCACCTGTCATGTGCTGGTAGTACAGGAACAAGTTATCATGGCTCATTTATGCGGTGCTGGGGGTTGAACATTTCATAGCACTCTGCCAACTGAGCTATATGCCTATGTTCTAAAGTATATGTTATTTATTGTAATAAGGTGGCCCATACCATAATATTAATGGATTTCTATCAGCAAAAACTCTTGAATTATTGAACAAACCCCACTAATTTGTGATGCATTATTTCTTAATGTAATGTGGGACTCTGCTAATATTTTATTTAGACAATTTACAATGGTATTTGCTATTTGTCTATTTTCTTACACTGACTTTATCTTATTCCCACATAGGTATTATATTTTCTCTATAAAATTAATTAGATGTTTCCCTTCCTTTTGTGCTCTGAAGTATTTTAGAGCATTGGAATATCTGATCTTTGATGATAGATTCGATGGCGGATGGTAGATTTCTGATTCTGGCTCTTTTATGTGGGATAGTTCCACAATACATGTCTGTAATTGTGTAATATATATTCCCTCCATACCTTTTGGTACATGTTTCTTTGGGTCTTCATTGCTGGGAGACTCTTGTATGATGTAAAACTTACATTAAGCAAGCTTGTACTTTTTTGCTTGTTTGTCTTGTTCATGAACCTATGATGGGCAGAGATTTTGACCTCCTCTCCTGTGATTTCTTTTCAAGCCCACCACAGCGACACTTGGGGACTTGAGGACTTATCCTTGCTGGAGTTTGTCTCAAAAGGAGTTTGAACAGGAAGTTGCTGTCCTTCCAGATGATGGTTCAGTCCATGTCTTACCTTCCTCTGTGGTTAGGATAAGACACTGCCTGTGCTCACACATCCACTCACTCAGCATGTGGTTTTCAAGGAGTGCATAGGCACAATCCCAGATGCTGGGTGTTGTGGTAGAATGTGAGGGGTCCCCAAAGTCTCATGTACTTAAATACTAGGTCCCCAGCTGGGCCAATAGTCTGTTCAATTTGTGAGGTTGGGAGACCTCCTTGGTATGGGGCTTGGCTAATAGAACTTGGTCACACAAGGAGAGCCCTTGAAGGTCATAGGCCTGCAGAGCATCCACTCCTGGCTCTGACCTATATTCTGCTTCAGGTTGCCTAAGTGCTAGCATACCCCTGTCGCCATGCCCCCCTCTCTCCAAGCTTCTGTGCCTTCCCTGCATGATGGACTGGAATTTCCTTGAATGGTGACCCCCAAATACACTTTTACTTCCCTAAATTGCTTCTGTCTGGTGTTTTTGTCCCAGTGATGGAAAAGTTAACATGCAGGAAATGAGCAATGAGTGGAGGACGGAGGTCTCTGCTCTCTTTCAGCTCACCGTTGGTCAGCAGGAGCCTGGCAATGGATGGAAAAGAAGTTAAAGGAACATCAATGGTAAGAGGGGCTGTGGGTGATGAGAGCTGCCCCCCAAGACCCCGCCACAGCCAGCGTAGGTCCTGCTACATGGTGTGGGAGTTAGTGATGCTCCGGATTCCCTGATTCATGACACCCCCGCAGAAACTTAACACAAGGAGAGAGAATCATGTGGGGCACCGGGGCCAGTATTCTTAGCATGTGTTCATGGACTGTCATGGTCCGACCCGAGGGACAAAGGGGGATCTGAGGGTGGGGGTGGGGAATGAGACCAGAAAGGCTTCTGGGGTCGACCCCAGACAGCTGTTTCTAGGACCTTGGATTTCAGGCTCTGTAGGGTGGTGGATGGAACTCATCTGGAAGGGTTCAAGAAAGAAGCAGTGATAGGATTAGCTCTCGTCAGTTCTACCCCTGCTACTAAATAAGAGTAGAGCTGGGGGTAGTGAGGACAGGAGCCAGTGTTTTCCCATTTCTCGAGCCCCCCAGAGACCAACAAGGAGCCAGTTTCTGATGTAAGCACACAAGGGTCCTTTTATTCAGGTTCAACCTGGGCCACCTAGCGGCAGATGGAAGGAATGTAGCAGCGGCCATGAGCCCAGGTATAGAGTTTTTATAGGGAAAAACCACAGCCAGGAATTGGCAACTTGGGATTGGGTAGAAAGGATATGGGGCAAGGCGATTTTTTGAAACTATTGGTCTAGATTTTGAGCGCAAAACCACATTTGAAACCATTGGGTTAGACTTTTGGTGGGGAACCACAATCTGCTGAACAGGATTATCTGGACTGCTCAGCAGGATTATCTAGATATCTTCAAGGGCCATAAACCACAAACAGGATGTCTGGAGGAGGATACTGCTCTGTATCTGTTCCAGTTGTCATGGCACCTTCCTGAGGTCCTTCCTGGAACTGAGTACAGCAGGTGGTCTGAGATGGTGACGGTGGCCCTTTCCCTGAGGTAGAGCTTGTAAAGTCAAGTCTAGGCCTTCACTCCAGCACAATGCTGTAGACGGGGTGGGGGTGAGGGTGGGGGATGGGAGTGGGGTGTGTTGTGAGGTGTGTGTAGATGGTAGTAGCTAGTTCTAAAGAGGACAGTGGAGGTCCCCAGCAAAAGTCAGATTCAGGCACCCCTACAATTCCTGTACCCCAGAGGCAGTGCTGCTGGCCCAACACTGGAAGTTTCTGTTGCTTCTCTCCATTCCTGGCCACTGGATGACTTTCCCCAAACACCTCTGTTACATAGAGTGCCAGCCCTGAGCTGATGCACTGGGCAAAGAAGTGAACAGGACAGACACCTTCTCACCCACACAGCACTCACAGAGTGGCATGGAGAGGGGCAGAGGGCAGGTCCTCAGTGTAATATGCTCGACTCTGGGAAAGACACTCCATGCCCTTCCAGGTGGTGCATTCTGGAAACAACCTGGAGTTTGAAGATGACTTCTGCTGACAGTTACCAGGTAGAGTCACTGTGACTACTGAAGAGCTATGTTTGGAGGACTGTGTGGTCCCAGGAGTCTTGAGCAAGCGCAGCCAGAGGCCTGAAAGCTAGCCACCTGCAGTGAGGTTCTGAGTGCAAACAACTGGAAATACGGACTCTCCTTGCAATATTATTGCTGATACTTGGGAAAGCTTTGGGATTTAAGAACCAAGATAAGAATTGCACACAAGATTATCATGAAAATCATCAAAACTATCTAATATTTAGTAAGGGGCAGCTGTGTTTTGCTTTTAGAAGTATATTCACAGCTGAGGTACAGCTTAGTAACAATGCTTGCCTAGCATATTTGAAGCCTGGGGTTTGATCCTCAGCACAAACTTTTTTAAAAAAGTATGTAGTTGGAATTTTTTTTGAATCACCAACCAGCTCCCAAATAAAGACATGGAGACTTATTATGAATGCTCAGGCTTAGCTTAGGCTTGCCCCATCAGCTCTTTTAATTTAACCTGTTTCTCTTCATCTACATTTTGTCTTGGGGCTTTTTACCTTTCTTTACTTCTGTATGTCCTACTTTCCCGCTTCCTCCATATCTGTCTGTCTGGCCCTTGGCATCTTCCTGGTGTTTTAAAAGGACAGGAAGGCAGAAGGACTGGCTGCAGCCGCCGCCATGACCAGAGACACTGCAGCCGCCGCCATGACCAGCAGCATGTGAAGACGCCGATAAGCTACCAGCCACGTGGCGAGGTATAGATTTGTAGAAATGCGTTACTTTAAGATATAAGAATAGTTAACAAGAAGCCTGCCACGGCCATACAGTTTGTAAGCAATATAAGTCTCTGTGTTTACTTGGTTGGGTCTGAGCGGCTGTGGGACTGGCGGGTGACAGAGATTTGTCCTGACTGTGGGCAAGGCAGAAAAACTCAAGCTACAAATGGCGCCCAACGAGAGGGCAAGAGTTTCCACCTAAAACCTGAGAAAAGATTCTAAAACGGAGCTAAAAACAGCTTCCTAATTGTCTCTCTCAAATGAGCAGCAGCTGCTGGTTTGAGTTACTGGCGGGTTCCTAGCGTGTGAGCTCGGTCTGCAGTATGGCGGGAATGAGGCCTCTGCAAGTGGCACATTAAGCTGCGTGGTGGATTTAGCCTTTGCTAGTTACAAAACAAAAAAGGTTTCTGGGCTACACGCTGCTTGGATAAAAGCATAGACTCACGATAGCTCCCAGAGCTGGCGGTAAATGTACCACCGCCATGTTGGGAAGCTGAGGTGGGCGGAGCCAGCAGCCATAGCGCTGTTTCAGTCTTACAAATGCTGCAGTTTAAAGCAATAGATTCACAATAAGACAGATTCAGATGGAACAAGACTTTAAATGCTTTACAATTTGTGTAAAAATGTACATAGGCTTGGAAGAGAGAGGAAAAGGAACATAGACAGTTATATAAAGAAATAGAAAGTTTTAAAATAATAAAGTCTTTAAAGAGAAAGTAAAAGTAATATAAAAAATAAGCCATGTAAAGATGGATATCACACAGAGAGTCTGGATTACATTGTCTTTGGGATTTTTAACTGCAGAAAGACATGTGATTGTAAAGACTGCTCAGTTAAATCAATGTGTATATTTTAAAGGTATTTCAATTTTGAAATTTATGTCTAAGGATGTGTTGCTTTGGAAAAGAGGCTCTGCTTTTGTCTCTACAGAAAGCCAGAGGCTATGGATTTGTTCCAGATTAAGATACATCAGGTTTGACCAGCCAAGACCACCTGAAAGGTCTCTGATGACACCATGGCCCAGATGATTCAACATCCAGAATTGTTTCAAGGCAACTGGCTCAGACGATACAGCCTCACGGACTACTCCATGATCCTTAAATATTCTTTGTGTTCCCATAAGATACAGCGCCCCCTCCAGCAGGAAGTAGTAAGAGAAGCTACGCCCAAATTCCCAAATATACCAAGCTGGCTTTGGAGATGTATAAAAGTTAAAACCTTCCTTTTAAAAAAAAGAAAAGGGGAAGTGTTGGGGGATGTTCTGTATGTCCTGTGGGAGCCCATTCTCAGGTTCCTTGTGGCGTTACCCAGCAGGTCTGCATAGAGGATGATTAGGACCATGGGCCTGAGTGCAGGTGTTTGAGATGGTCTGCACTTGGCTGTGCTGGGGGATGGTCTGTATGTCAAGTTGTTCTGATTGGTCAATAAATAAAACCTGATCGGCTGTGGCTAGGCAGGAAGGATAGGCGGGACTAACAGAGGAGAAATAAAAGGACAGGAAGGCAGAAGGACTGGCTGCAGCCGCCGCCATGACCAGCAGCATGTGAAGACGCGATAAGCCACCAGCCACGTGGCGAGGTATAGATTTGTAGAAATGCGTTACTTTAAGATATAAGAATAGTTAACAAGAAGCCTGCCACGGCCATACAGTTTGTAAGCAATATAAGTCTCTGTGTTTACTTGGTTGGGTCTGAGCGGCTGTGGGACTGGCGGGTGACAGAGATTTGTCCTGACTGTGGGCAAGGCAGAAAAACTCAAGCTACAGTGTTTCTTTTTCTTTCTTCTCCTGTAGTCTAAATTCTTCCTCCTACTTAACTCTCTCTGCCCAGAAACCCCACCCATACCTCCTTCCTTCCTATCGGCCATTCAGCTTTTTTTTAGACCAATCAGATGCCTTAGGCAGGCAAGGTAAAAACAGCAACACATCTTTGCATAGTTAAACAAATATTCCACAACAGATGTATATATAGGATATTGTAATAAAAACATTAAAAATGTTTCCAAATAATTTCTAATGGGGTGGTGGGAGGGGATTTAAAAGAACAACTTTATATTTAGAAGTCTGAAAGGAAGCCAGCCATAGGCCACTAGGGTTCTGGATTCTCTTGGGATATTGAGGAAGTCTGTGATTGTCCCCTCCCACCCCGTATTTTCAACTTGCCCTGGTGTTTGGACGGGTCATGTGCTCCTATCACTGGTCCTTCGGCCCCTGCTCATACGCCATCTCCCTCCTCCCCTGTGGTCTGGAGACTGCTCCGGCTTCCCCATTATTCCTTAAACAGTCTGAGGACCTGTTCTGCCTCAGGGCCTTTGCACACCCCCACCACCCCAAGCCTGCTGCTCCGTATCTGTGCCAGGATCTCCCACCTTCACACACACGTCTCTTCTGCCTCCCTCTTCCCAAACTGCAACCACCCGCACCCCCCATCCCCCACCCCCTTTCCCCAGCACACATCACGATGTGATAGAAGTATATATTTTACCTAATGATTTTTTTCCATCTTCTTCTAGAACATAAATTACAGATAGGCAGGGATTTTGTTTAGGTTCTGACCAGCTGCACAGAATTAAGTTTGAAGCCACGCTTGATGACTGACGGCAGTAATCTAAAAAGAGCCCAAACATTCCACTTAACATTAAAAGACCTTTTGATTCACCACTGGCTATTTAAGCTATTATGAATGATTAGGCTTAAAAAAATTTTTTTTTTTATAGGAAGCTTTCTCGGTGCATTTTCAGTTAGATTGCACTTCAAAGAATTCTGTTTCCACATTAATTTTTTTTTGTTTCAGTTATCCATTGGTCAGGTTTGTTGTGTTCAGGAACAACGTATACTTATTATCCATTTGGCTCACAGATTGGAGCAGGCAGCACCGGGGAAAACGACTGTTCAGGGAGCAGCGTGCGATGTCTGGGGGTTCTTAGCTGGGGTGTTAGTGTTGGGGTAGATAGGCACTGGGTCCAGAAGTTGGTGCAGGGACAGTGCAAGGCGTGGCCAGTGCAAGGCGTGGCCACTGCTCACAGGGCTGTTGCTGCAGGAAACTACTCAGGGCCTGATGTTTTGGTAGCAACTGGCTGGGAAAGCAGGGTCAGAGGGTAGAGAGACCATTTTCTCCCGAAGCCTTTTGAGTATCGTTGTGCCAGATAATCCAAAAGACGGACCCTGTGAATGTCCACACGCCTCGGCGTTGTGAAAATCTTGGGTGTCCCAGGTCAGGAGAAACACACCCCAGGGCCAGGTCAGCTGGAATTCTGAGAACCCAGCGGGGGCCACGGTGGTGGAGGAAATGGAATGTGGGCAGGGTTTCTGGGAAGCCCCCCAAGAGTGCGTTCCAGCTTGATAACTTCCCCTCTCCGCTTGACTTATTTTTTCATGAAAGTAACTTAAAAAGCAAAGCAGTCGAAGGGGGGAGGGGCATTCTCCCCTGCCCCACCCTCACCTGTTTTGGAAGAATAAGCCAGGGGGTCGCTAGATGACTAGACAGTCCTCAAGCTCGCCTGCACCAGCGCCAGGTTTTAGACGTACTGCTGCATTTTGCTTCGCGCCACCAGGTGGCGCCAGAGTACCATAGTTTGGTCCAAAGATGTGGGCGTTCGCGAACCTTTAAGCATGGCGATTCTTAGATTCCTGGGGGGTTTCAGAGTTCCTGCTGTCACTCATACCTCATTTTGGTGAGAAATGAAATAGAAAACAGGTTTTATCCCGCTTTTTACTACGTGGACCCCATGATCTAACTGTACTGGGCCCTCTGGGCCCTCTTCATATCAGAAAACGTTTCCGATTTCACCCTGGTCTCTGCCTTCTGATTCACTTCTTCAAATTTATGTGCTGTCCATAAGCCAGCTGACACAGAGACTTTACTCTCTACGATTAGTGTTTTCTTTATCAGTTTTGTTAGTTTAGAGGACTGCCAAAGTCGTCCGTCGGGCCCCGATGTGTGTGATTCCACAGTGGGACTCCCTCTGAGCACCGGTAGCTGTGTGCGAGGGGCCTGCTCCGGGTGGAAGCACTGTGTCCCGATGATGCAGTTCTTTTGTTACCAGTGTGATTTGCTTTGATACTGTGTGCATGTGTGCTTGTACGTGTGCCTGTGTGTGAGGAGTTCAGAGGTCCATCACTCTCCACCTTCATTTTTGTGACAAGGTGGCTCACTGACCCTGAAGCTCACTGATGGCCTATACCGACTGGACAGCAAGTCCCTCAGGAGCTTGTCTTCTTGCTGCCTTGCTGGGATTACAGGCCTGGACTGCCATACTGGGACTCCTAATGGGCGGGCTCTCGGGATGGGATCCGGACCCTCACTCATGCTTACTTACATGGTGAACACTATTAACCTGAGGCAGCTCCCTAGCCCACACATTCATTTTTAATAATGATGTGTTCAACATTTGTCCCTGCAGGGGAATCAGAGCTGGCTGCCACACACCATGGGCTTGGCTGTCCCCACAGCTGAGTATACACCCGACCCCAGGGTGAGACCTCCACAGCACAATCAAGGGCTGTGGTTCTTCTCTCAAGATCAGTGGCCCTCAGGAGTCACCCAGGCTGTGACAACCCATGGTTCTTCCTTCTCCAGGGCTTGTTCTCTTCATGAGGAACCAGGACCAGTTTGGGGGCATGGGAAGTGTAGCAGGCTTTCTTTTGGGCCACCAGCCAGCTGCCATATCATGATGCAGAGACATTATTAGTTATGAAAGCTCAGCCTTATCTTAGGCTTGTCCCACTGGCTCTTATAACTCCATTTAACCTGTTTCTCTTCATCTATGTTTTGCCTCTGGGCTTTTTACTTTCTTTCATTCTGTATGTCCTACTCCCCATCTGTCTGTCTGTCTGTCTGTCTGGTGGCTGTCTGTCTGGCCCCAGGCGGCTCCCTCTCTTTCTCATTCTCTCTCCTTCTTCCTGTTAACTAGTTGCTAACTCCGCCTCTCTGACCCCAGGTTAATTTTATTTAATCAACACAAATGCAACACATCTTTACATAGTTAAACAAATAGTCCACAACAGGGGAGGAAGCAGCTCTCTCTCCATCACTCAGAGCTGAACGCACCCCCTTTAGCTTCTATGGTGGGGTGTTCTGTGGAATTTCCCTGCGGACTCAGAACCGCAGGCAGCTGGATCCAAGCTGGGCCCCTTAAATTAGCAGTTCAGTGTCCGTGGCCTACTGCCCTCTGGAGGATCCAAGCCTGCTTCCCTAACAATGGTGGGAGGATGAGGAGGTCCTTGCAGCTGCCCAGGACCTGGGTCTGTCAGGTGGGAAAGGGAGGGGTGCATGGCCATGGGTGGGTGGGGCTCATCTTCACAGCAGCTGGAGTTGTTCTTTCCAGCTGCAGGTTCTTGGGAGCAAACAAAGTCGGGGAGCTCTCGCACTTGTTGATGCCGTAAAGCAAGGACCGAAGTCCTCATACAGTTGCCAGGATTTGGGCGATGATAGAAGGAACCCAGGGACGCCAAACCGGAAGCACTTAGCAGGTGTCGTGAAGCGCATCATGCTTGGGCTGGCGGCCACAGGCAACTTGTTTCCTTCTGGGTTTGGGTTCCTTCGCTGTGTGGGAGGGAGGGAGGGAGGGAGGCATTCCTACAGCTCAGCCAAGTGCACCTGTACTGGCCAGTAAGAGGCCCGGGCAAAGCGTGACCTTTGGCTCCACCAGGGCTGGCTGTCCCCAAGAAAAGCTGAGGCCATGAGGCTAGAGTAGCATGGAGCCGGCCACTGCCCATCACTTCTGTGATGAAAACCTGCAGAAGGGGTTTGGTCTACTGCATCTGGCCCAGGACTCAGCAGCTGAAGTGTGTGTGTGTGTGTGTGTGTGTGTGTGTGTGTGTGTGTGGTGTAGACCATCAGCCAGCGACAGTGGGTGTGCACTGCCACACTCCTGATTCTACATGGCCTTGGCTTTGATTAGCTTTCCAAATCTCATGCCTGCTCCTGTGGCCAGCCTGAAGTTGGAGTCACATGGGGAGAATTCTTGGAAACAATAGTCTACATTTTAGGTTGATTCGGGGAATTCTACCACACCTTTTCCATGCTTCCCTTTAGTAACGAGTGTGTATGGATCTCCTCACCATGCTGTTCCAGAGTCTGTGCCTTTGAATTGTATAGTCTCCACCAAATGGAGGTGGCCCACAAACAGGGTCACTGCTGTGTGGTCAGGGCTCCAGAACCTGACAAACAGGAAGAGAAAGCACCTCTGTCAGCCTCTGGGTTTGCACAGGGGAGCATAAGTCAGTGAGTCACAGCCCCGACTCTGCCTGCAGCTGTAGCATCCTCATCTGGAAGGTACCTGTGGGAGCCAGGCTAGGTCTATAAAATCCTCATTCTGGCAGCCACCCTCTGGGAATCTTGTTGTTATGGCTTTTCCCTCACTATTCCACCAGAGGGCGCCAAATCTGTCATTGGCTTTCTGAAGCCCGTGGTTTCCCTGGGAGAAAGCAAAGGAAGTGATGGGGAGTTCAAAATGCACGCAGAAGCAGTTAGCAATTAGAAATGTGTAGCATTACAGTTTTCCCAGCCACCTCCACCTGCCAGGCTACCCTCTGCCTGCCGAGCTCAGCTACAGTCACCAGAATCAAGTGCTGCCTGGGGGACTGGCTTCAGGGTGCTCATGCCTGCTACCCTGTCAGTTTGGAGCCCTTGTTCATTAGACACCCATAGAGCCCTCTTTCTAGTCTCAGAAAGGCTCGTTCTAGCCAATCTGCACAAAATAACTGCCACCAAATTAATCCCATTCTAAATGAAGAATCTTTAAATTGTGGTAGAAGATATGATAATATAGAAGTTACCATTTAAACCCTTAAAAATCAAAATGGTCTGAAATACATTGAAATTACAGTGAAAAAAATAACTTGCACTGCTGGGTGTGGTGATCAGTCTGCCCTGAGCTGTAAGCTACCTGACCTTAGCTGTTGTGTGTGCACCTGCTTGTATGTGGTCCTGTGTAAGTGTATGGGTGTGCACGCACTGTGGGAGACACACTCAGCAGAAGTTCCCCGCAACCACTGTGCACCTTAGTTTTAGGGACAAGGTTTTTCAGTGACTCTAGAGCTCATAGATCCAGCTAGACTGCTAGTCAAGGTTCCCCGGGGCCGGGGGGGGGGGGGGACACGACGGGACCCTCGGGTCTCCACCTCCCCAATGCTAAGGAGACAGGCTTTTCACACCGCTGCTGGGGATTGAACCCAGGTTCACATGCTTACATGGCAAGCCCTTTATCGACTAAACCTTCTCCCTCTGCCACGATAGTTGTTTTTAAGTGAGCAGTTTGGTAGCTAGTGTAAAACACACCCCACGTTGTTGTACGATTAACCTTCAGCGCTCACACGACTGTAGTTGTTTTAAAGAAGGGATCACTTGATCCAGGGGGACTGAAACCCTGGGAGCACATTTGCATTTAATTTGTAGGAAGGTCGTGATTTCTGTGCCTTAGTCTAGTTGATTAAAAAAAACCAACCATTCGGCTTTCTATAGGTCCTCATACGCTAACAGATTTTAGATCTCCCTTTCAGCTGCAAAAATTCTGTTCGTACTAGACACACGTGTCCCACAAGGTGAGCACACTCATTGAGGTCAAGTAACCGAAGAGCAAATAAAGCAAGAACTTTAGAAGACTAAGATAAGCGATTCTGTGAGCCTTATGGTGGCTGGGGGTGGGGCTGGCCGAAGGGGGTGGGGCTGGCCGAAGGGGGTGGGGCTGGCCGAAGGGGGTGGGGCTTTCCAGAGGGGCGGTACTTGCCGAAGGGCGGGGCTTGCCCGCATCAGCTGCTCACTGCAGGCTCTCAGGTCCTCCCTGGTGACACTGTCCTCCAGCTGAGGGGGCGTTGTCCTTTGAGCAAATACAGAGACCGGGAAAACTTTTCCTCCCTTCTCTCCCTGTGGGGTAAAGAAAAGGAAGTATTTTCTTTGCCGTTGAGACGCCCCCACCCCAGACCCCCAGAGAACGCTGATGCCACCCAACGCAGGTGGCTCTCTTCCCCAGCGATGAGGGTGAGTGATGTGGAGGATGGTACCACTGGCTGGCGGTGGCAGAGAGAGGGCACATGGGGAGCCAGGGGTTCTTGGTGAGGAGGGTGCTGCCCAGCGGCCAGCTGCCAGGGACACATCTCTGTCAAGAGGCATCTCTTTGTAGGAGAAGTAGCCTGTCAGGGGGCCTCGATCTCATGCATTCCTGGCCAGTAGCATAGGTCAACAGAGTGAGCCAGGAAGGGTGGAATGCGACCTTCTGAAGGGGACTTCTGTGGAGTATCTCACAGGATGAGGGGGTGAGAAGGCACGAAGCAAAGATTCCTCTGGCTGCCCCCAACTCCATCTAGTTCTCTCAGGGAGGTGGGCCACTGCTAACTACTTAGGAGGTGACTGGGTAGAATGCATTTAAAAAATGGCGAAGGCGCAGCGGTCCAGCACAGGTATGGCCGCTGGAGCAGTCATTTGATTTCTTAGACCCTAGGCTCCTGGGCTATAAATGAGAAGTGGTGCTCCTTCAGGTGTTGTGGGGATTAAGCTAATCTGTGGAAAGTGCTCTGTAAAGACCGGGCTCTAGGACCAGCTGAGAGTCATCCTCTGTGGGTGGCTCCTCAGGACAGAGTGAAATCTATCTTCCCACTCCACCATGCCATCTGCAATGGGGGCACTCTGCTCTCTATGATGGGAGAAGAGGCTCCGCCATGGTTTAGATTTAGTCGGCCCCCACAGCAGAAGTGAGGAAGCTCTGGGCTGGTATTGCAGTCTCCAGTGTGGCTCTGTGGAGGAGAGACCTCACAGGCCCTCAGGTGAACGGAAGGTGATGAGGACAAGGCACACCTCTCTTCAGGAAGATCAATGCTGTCTTGGAGGAATACGATTGGCTGTTGAGTTACGTCTTTCTAGGGCAGGTGGTTATAAAGGGAGGCCACCCAGGTGCTTGGCCACTTCTTCAGGCCACTGGTTCCCTTTCTACGTGGGGCCTCTGGGCAGGACACTGGTGTGAGTCTGCTCGGATCTTCCAGAATTGTGAGTCAAATGATTTTCTTTTGAAGTTATTGTCCATTGTTTTCACAATTTAAATAATGACACATTAAAATTTACATGTGTATGGATTATTGAGAACTGAAATTCTCAGAGAAAAAGCTGTACCTATGTTGAAGATTCTACCAGGCAGACTGAGTGAACTTGGTGATTGTGGAGAGTTGGAATGTTACAGAGCCCAAATCAAACCAATTATCTTGGGCTATTACGAGCTCCCTTACGAGCCGTACATTTCTCCTATCTCTGTGTCTGACCTAGCATCCTTGTGACCATCCCATGAACCTGTTTAGGATATAACAGATCATCACTACTTTCCACCAAACACAGACATTAAGAAAGGTATCAGTAGCATCTGAAATTTTCCAGCTTGCCTGATGTTTCCGCCCATGCGTGTTGAAAAATGCCTGCATCTATAGCTGCCTTTTGTTCTGCAACTATAAAGACATTGTGAAACTGTTAACCGCCTTGAACGTGGTATTTGGGACAGCCTGAATCTGCAGTCCTGGGTCATGGCTCACCCATATTTGGCTCTAGAACAAATCCCTTTCTTCCCTTTGAGACGAGAGGTGAGTTTTGGGTTGAAAATTACCCTGTGATGTTTTGATATACAGGAACCGATAAGAAAAACAACTTCTGAGGTGTCCTGAATTTAATTACCGAGAGCCAGAGAGTGAAGAGATGGAAAGAGGTTAATTAGTAGTAAACCATAGGCCAAAATGCAAAACTGGCCTACTTCAATCTCAAGTGCACATTAAAACCTTAATTCACATCCCATCATGGCTGACCACCAGGGCGACTGAGCCCTACTTACATGTAAGTGTTCTATCTAGATAGTAAACCCCAGCTAATCCAGAAGTAATCATTTCTCCTCCTAAGGGTTATTGTGAGTTGATGGTCATGGGGGAAAAACCACACCTGTGGGTTGCTGTCCTGTCCCAAAGCTTCCCCTGCTGGGAGTCCCACCTGTCTGGACCATCCATAACCCCTCCAGTCGGTAGCACATGGGGGTGATACGTTTGTTTCTCCATGTATTAAAAGCGTCGTTCGTCTTGGCTGCTCTCTGGCCCTGCTGCTGGTAGCTGGGGGACCCTGTCCTGGGACCGCTGTTGCTTCTCTGGCTGCTGTCTGTAACGGTTCAGGGGACACCTTGAGAGGCCTGTGGGGATGGCTCAGTGGGTGAGGGAGCTTGCGGTGTGCAAGTATGAGGACCTGGGCTGTTTTCTAACACTGTGGTGACCTTTTAACTTCAGCGGGGCTGCTGGATCACACGGCAATTACATAGTTTAGTTCTCAATTTGCATCTAGCATTATTCATTACTCATTCTTTTTTCTTCTCTTTCTCTGCATAAGTTGCTAACATTCCTGTCTCCTTTGCCACTGGCCATCCCACATGGACTGAGTTCATCTGATTGTGGCTTTGATGACAGTGATGTGGCCCACGTGCCACACACCTGTGAGGCATTTGTTTGCCCTCTTTTCCTTTCTCTCTCTCTCTCTCTCTCTTTTTTTTTGAGAATTAACTGTTGAGGTTTGTTCTCATTTTTAAGAATTTTTTTTTTTGCTACTGCTCTCCTTATATATTTTAAAATTATCCTCTTGTTGCATAGTTTGAAAATATTTCTCCCACTTCTTTTTAGGTTGCATCTCTATTCTTTTGATTGTTTCCTTCACTGGTCTAGAAGGTTTTCAGGTTGATGCTATCTCACTTGTCTATTTTTATTGTATTTTCTATGTTTGGGGGTCTTATTAAAAAAATACTTGGTGGCGCACACCTTTAATCTCAGCACTCAGGAGACAGAGCCAGGAGGATCTCTGTGAGTTTGAGTTCCAGGAAAGGTGCAAAGCTACACAGAGAAACCCTGTCTAGAAAAACAAACAAACAAACAAACAAACAAAAAAGAACTCTACAAAAAAATACTTGGTCGCTCCTAATATATTTCCCCCCTGTCTGCTTCCACTCTTTTGAGTTTTATGGTTGAATCCTTAGTTCATTTGAGTTGGTTTTTGTGTGTGGTAAGGAAGGAGGTCCAGTTTTACTCTCCTACATGGTCTGGCTTGTTCTGTTGTGCTCTGGACCCATATTTTACATCAGTAGCATGTTTCAATTGTTACAGCTTTGTGGTATATTTTCACATCAGATGATATAATGATGCATCCTATGTTCTTTGGGGCTCAAATTTGTTTTATTTAATTTTTGTTTTAGGTAATATTTATTTGGTGTCCCCAAATATATCTTAGGGTCTTTTTCTAGATATGGGAGGAAAGTCACTGGGAGGGATTGCACTGGATTGTAGATTGCTCTAGTCAGTATGAACTTTTTTAACCAGTATCAACTCTGAGTCCACAGACACAGATGTCTGTGTATGTGTGTGGCCTTCCCAGTTCTTCTTGTCAATGCTTTCTACTTTTCACTGTGGAGCTCTCTTCCTTGAGATAATTTCTGTAGCTACTCTTTCTCATTTCAACCATTTCACTGTTGCTCAGTAGAGACACTAGTGACTTCAGCCGGTTTTGTGTCTGGTCCTGCAACCATGCGGAGCTCACTTATTAAATCAGTCTCCTGGGTGGAGTCTTTGGAGTTGTTAAATACAGGCTCATGTCATCTGTCTTCTCTTGTTTTCATTTCTCCATGCCTCTCCTGCCTCAGTCTTCCTATATAGAGACAGGAATGTGTCCCCCCCCCCTTTTTTTAGCTTATCAAATTTTTTCTTTACCATTGTTCATAATCTCTAATGCTTTTGTATTTTATGGTATAAGTTGTATTTCTTATCTTTGCTGTTGTGTTTGATTCATTTCTCTTTCTTTGTTTGCTTGTTAATTTTATTTTTGGAAAGACCAACTTCATTTTGCTAATGGTTCATATTTTTTTTCTTTTCTTTCTCCTCTGGTCTTTATTTTTTTCCTTCTATTAACTCTGGGGTTCAGATCTAGCTTACATTTTTTCTTTCTTTCAGGTGCCATGATAGATTTCTTATTTAAGAACCTTCTTTTTTTTTCATCTCCTTTCTCTTAAATTTCCCTTTGCCCACCCCTCCAATCTTTCTTTTTTTTTTTTTTAGATTGGATTTGTTGTTTCTGTTATAATTTAAAGACATTCAAAACTTCCTTGCTTCTTACTTATTAGTTATCTAGGAGTTTGCTGTTTAATTTCCATGTATTTGTAGTTTCCAAAGGTTATGTTTAAATTTCTTTATAGTTTATTGCAATGTGTTGGGAAGAGATAGTTGATAATGAGAATTTGTTGAGACATTTTTGTGGCCTATCATATGTATGACTTATTGTAAAGAATGTTCCACATGCTGTTGAGAGTACATATTCTCCTGCTGTTGGTAGAAATGTTGGACCTGTTAGGCATGCTTGGAGTGGAGTCCAGGTTACCTCTGCCATCCCTTTGTTTTTTTTTTTTTTCTGCTTGGATGCCACGTTCATTGTTGAAAGTAGGATGTTGCAGTAACTCAATTTGCATTGCATTATGGTTTATTAATGTTTGTTTTTATATTCCTCAATGGTGGGTATGTATATATTTATAACCATTGTTTTCTCTGGTTGAATTGACCGTTTTATCACACATGACAGCTTTCCTTGCCCACTGTCACGGATTTTGACTTATGGTGCATTTTATCTGACACTAGTACAGCTGCTCATGCTTTGCTTTGGAGGAAATGTTTATTTTAGCTCACAGTTTTAGAGGGGTCAGTTCGTGGTGTATGCAGCAGAGCACTTCAGGTCCCCATGGGCCGGGAAGCAGGGAAACCTGGAATGCTGCTGCTCAGCCACAGGCTCTCTCTCTCTCTCTCTCTCTCTCTCTCTCTCTCTCTCTCTCTCTCTCTCTCTCCCTCCCTCCCTCCCTCTCTCTCCCTCTCCCTCTCTCTCCTCTCTCCCTCTCTCTCCTTCTCTCTCCCTCTCTCTCCTTCTCTCTCCCTCTCTCCCTCTCTCTCTCCCTCTCTCTCCCTGCCCTCCCTCTCTCTCTTTTCAAGACAGGGTTTCTCTGTGTAGCTTTGGAGCCTGTCCTGGATCTCACGTTGTAGCCCAGGCTGGCCTCTAACTCACAGAGATCCGCCTGCCTCTGCCTCCTGAGTGCTGGGATTAAAGGCGTGCGCCAACACCGCCCAGCTTCTTTCTCTTTTTTATTGCATCCAGGCCTCTGCCCCATGGGCATTGACATTCACAGTCAGGCCAGGTCTCTCCCACCTCAGTTAATCTGGAAACACCCTCATAGATATACCCTGAGGCATGTCTTTCCAACCTCCTATGTGATTCTAAATCCAGTTACGTGCACAATGAAAGTTAACCATCATTTCCCGCCCCCCAACTTTTAGTCTATTACATATCGTCAGAAGTGAATTTCTCGTAAACAGCACACAGTTGACGCAGGTTTTCATCCATCTGTTGGTGTAGTAAGGAGGGACAGGACCAAACTCACAATGGTATGGCCTGGTGTACCAGTGGCAGGAGATTGCAGCATCTGGAGTTGATGCAGGTTAGGCTACAAATCTATTTCACTGGAGCCTTAGTTCACTTCCTGGGGCCAGGGTTGCTGTGGATGTCTTTCTGTAAATATGTGTTGCTATGATTGGTTGATAAATAAAATGCTGATTGGTCAGTAGCCAGGCAGAAAGTATAGGCAGGGCAAGCAGAGAGGAGAATGCTAGGAAGAGGAGGGCTGAGTCAGGAGTCGCCAGTCAGACACAGAGGAAGCAAGATGTGGAGGCAGAACTGAGAAAAGATACCAAGCCACGTGGCTAAACACAGATAAGAATTATGGGTTAATTTAAGTGTAAGAGCTAGTCAGTAATAAGCTTGAGCTAATGGCCATACAGTTCATAATTAATATAAGTGTTTGTATGTTTACTTGGGTTTGAGCAGCTGCAGACCAGGTGGGACAAGAAAAATTCAGCTACACAGGGTGGTCCAGAGTCTCCATCCAGGAGCATTAGCAGATCCTAATGACCCTGTCCCCAGGCTAGTGCTCCTGGACTGAGACTCTTTCCTGTCAATCTATTTTTTCATCATACTAAAACTAGGTCTTGGTATCTCTCATTTGGCTTTGTTAGCTCTTGTGACAGTGGTTTTAGTGGTGAATAGAGCTATTTAAGATGCTTCTGTGGGGAGACAACTGTGTGTGGGGGTGGGCCTTAGTCTACTACCACCCTTTTAAAGCTTTTCTACCTCAAGTACTTTGTTAAAGAGATATAAAGCATGGTAACAACGACTCAATGATGATGGAGCATAGTATGCTGCCACAGGCTCTTACAAGTCCCAGGACCTGTCCCTGGCACTTGAGCTGGCTTTTGGGAACCCAATCCCCAAGCTGGATTGCCTTGCCCAACCTTGATGCAGGGAGGAGCTTGGTCCTGCCTCAACTTGATGCTTTGTTGATGGCCATGGGAGGCCTGCCCCTTTTTGAATGGAGATGGAGGTGGGGGAGGGAACAGGAGAGGGGAAACTATGGTAAGTATGTAGAATAAATGAAACAAATTAATAAGAAAAAAAGTAAAAAAACCAAACAAACCAACAACAAACAGTTTTCAGCCTGTACCTCCCAGGGCTTCCAGCAGCTGCAGAGCATGTCCCTATGGGATCTGCAACTGGTTTTTCAGGAAGGACAAGGAAGACAATGTTCTAATGAACTGGGGCACTAGAGGGGCGCCAGGCCTTCTCTTCTGGGAGCGGGGTCCACTCATGCCCCTGACAGCAGGAAAATCATGTTCCCAAACTTTGAGAAGTAGAATTGCAAAGAGCACTGGGTAAAAGGCTTCTGGTTCACTGTCACAGAATCTTCAGGTTGGTCCCCTGAGGCACTGCATTCCACTTTGGCCCCAGCCCTGGGCGAAGACCGACGGCTTTTGTTCTTTCTTTTTTAATTGTGGAGGGAAGGATTAATCTCTGCTTCTCTCCCCACAGCGATGATACAAAGTGTGACACCTTTCTCCCATGACACCCAAGGGCTGCGGCTTCCTTTTAGTGTGCTCCAGGGAGGCTGAGCACACTGTGGTGACAGGCTACTGGGCCAGTTTCACAAGATAAATACCTGGGTAGCCACCAGTCCCCATAACCCTTAGAGCCTAGGAAGGAAGACAAGACCCTCCCTGCCCAGAGCCCCAGTGCCCCCTGAGACAGCAAGGCACTCATCCAGCCAGGACTGAGAGGCAAAGTCCTTGTTTATTGTTGCAGCAATTCTTATACAGACGTTAGCGTTCAGTTAAATAAGGAGAGAGCACATTAAATACATCACAGCCCCAAACCAGACGACCGCGGCCACGGCACAAAGAAGGGGAGGGGGGGGTCAAGACTGGTGACCAGACTGTCCGAGGAAATACATTCAGTGGGTGTGCAGTGTCCACATTCCAGGCTCACGTGTAGAGATATTTTATTTATATATATTTATATTTATATATAGAGATCATTGAGTTTCGTGTATACAAAGAACGATATCATTACAAATACAATACTATACTTCTCCCAATGTTTTACAGTAAGCGCTAACGCACCCCGTTACAGAACAGGGGTGCTAGGGCATACCCCAGGTGCTGTGCTAAGTATGTACAAGAGATTTCATTCCCACATGGTCATCATACACTGCCTTGATGGAGGGAAAATAAAACCGGAGTTGTGTGCTCAAGTGGACCCTAACCAGGGAAGGAGGAGCGGACAGAGGGGCAACGCAAACCAACAGGTAAGCCTTGTGACGGCGAGTTGAAACATCAGCGAGAGGTGGCCCTTGGTTGTAAACATTGGTGACAGCTACCCCGGTGGGTGGAGAGACCCGAGCAGGGCTCTGTGGGTGGGTCTTCATCAGTGTGCGAGAGGGAGCGTGGGAGTGGATGGGGCTGCAGGAGGGAGGAGGTGGAGAGTGGGGGAGGTAGTAGGTTACTCTGGACTCCCTGAAGGCCAATGTTGATGGGCAATGTTCAGACAGCAAACCCGTGCGCAGGGAGGTGGCGGCCTGCTGTGTGCTCTACCCCCGGGAGCCTGCTGTGGTGTGGGAGGAAGGTATCGCTCAGGCAGTGGGCTCCAGCCATTGATCTGTGGGGCCTTCTTCCTCTCGTGAACTCAAGGCTGATGGTGGCTCCCTGAAGGGCTCCTGCTGGAGAAGGCAGAGTGGGTTGTGGTGCAACCTCATTGAACTGGGGGTGGTGGTGAATCTGGGAGCCTGTCCCCAAACCTGAGTCACTGTCATGTCCCAACTGAGTGGGCAGAGTGGCTCTGTGCCTTGCAGTTTGGAGAGGGCTGCTCTGTCCATAGTCGGCCCCATCACTGGAGGTGATGAGATATTTACATATGTAACTATGTATGTGAGGATGCCAGACAAGACCTGACTCCAGGTTAACCGCTCAGCCTGACGCCAACAGAGGAAGAACGTGCTCCAGCCAGGGGCCTGGATCGAGCTGCAACTGCTTTCCCTCTGGGTGGGAGGAACCACTTTAACACAAAAGACTAGGTAATCTTACAATCATGCTAAACCATTTGTTTTCTAGAAGAGCTCACAAGAAAAGCTTTTGAACCCCTCTTAAAGCTTCCAGGGTTCTTGTCCAACAAGAACGGAAAGCATTTTCTCTTTCCTCTTTCCCTGGGTGAAGACACTTCACTGTGATTATTTGGGGGGGATTATACTGGGAGAGATGTGTGTGTGTAGCCAGTCCCTGACCAGTCCCAGGCCAGCCTCTGCTGTCCCCTGCCTTCCTGTACAGGCGCCTGGGCATGCACCCATGGTGGCCACCCAGGGTCTAACAAGCATAAGCCTCTCAAGTGACTTTCCAAGGTTCCCAAATGCCTGAAATGGCAGCAATAATGTCACTTTTTGTCTGATCCATCACTCTCTGGCAGAGGAGAGATGGCCTGCACTTTTCAGTGTGCGATTTTATTAGATACCTGACAGATTAGTTATTTCAGGAGGGGTGAAGAAAATCCGGGCCATAGTTCCTGGTCTTCACATTGGCTGGGGTCTGACCTTGGGCTTGGTCTCACAGGAGCATTCTGTTGGACACCATTAGAAACAAGTCCAGATAGCCTGGCTCCTGGGGTCCCAATTCCACACAGCTCTCAAAAGCAGCGGCCCTGTCACCTGTCAGGCAGCTATCTGGACAGCTGGTGGCCGCACATCGCTGGAACTTTCGTCCTAAAATGAAACCGAAGGCTCCAGGGCAGATCCCTGTGAGCACCGGGCTTTCCTGATCCTACCCACCCGACTCATGGGGATGACTGTTTCCCTCCCTAGCTGGAGCCTCTTGTTCTTCATCTTGTTAGATTCAGATCTCTCCCTCCCCCAGACCCCACCCTCCTCTCCGTAAACCCATCCTCCCTAACACTGCTCCCTGAACTGCCATGTCCACAGACACAACGTCAATATCCCAGATGCAGAGAACAGGAGCTATGTTCATATTACAAAATATATTAGATTTTCTTCCCCTGTCTCTACTGAGGTCATCAATGAAACAAAACAAAAACAAAAGCTAGCCACATCCCACAAGAAAACAAACTGCTCTTTGGACCAAGAATAAGTGGAAACTGGCTCAGAATAATATTAAAACACATGTACTAGACTGAGACATAATTCAAAACATGAGGCACCTGATGGAAACATCAAGCCTTCCACACCAGCTACAAACTCCCAGACCTAGAAGACAGTAGATGTTGTTTCCGGAGCACATTTGGGGATTCCTAGGGCCAACACCAAGCACTAAGTCTGCTTGATTTTATGACTTAATCTAGTCTAGCCTTTGAAATGTCACATCCTCAGGAGTGGCTGTGAAAGGACCCAGGCTGCCTTAGCTTTGGGGCAGGAAGCACGACACTAGGGTACCCATATCACAGTTTGTCCCTCAAGAACCTCCAGTGTGTATGTGGGGTTGGGGAGTCTTAGGGGGCACTCTGAGCCAATTGGGATCTGGAGGGCCAGGCCTGAGCCAGGAGGGCCTCTTTCTCAGGATAAGGCTGGCCATTTTCTGCATGTGTCAACCTTCTGCTGGGAGAAGGGATCTTCCAGAGGGGTGCTGGGGGTTCCCCAGACTGTGTGCTAGATTTTCAGCCTACCTCAATGCAGGTAGAGAGCAAATGAGACACTGTGCAGGGAGTGTGTGTGCATGCGTGCGTGCGTGCGTGCGTGCGTGCGTGTGTGTGTGTGTGTGTGTGTGTGTGTGTGTGTGTATTGAACACATGTAGTAAGTGCCTGTGCAAGAATACAGGAAAATAGTACCTGCCTGTGGTCATCCTCCAATTGGTAACCTTGAGTTATTCTCTAATTGGTAACCTTGGGCCAGTCTTGGAAGCCTGAGAGGCCCGGTGACTTCCCAGCATCTCTACAGTATCACAGCAGCCTTGTCTAGGATGTCACGTCTTCTCTTCTCTGCAGTTAGGCCTGTATTAGCACACACATGGAAACTAAAAGGAACTATGGAAGAGATTTAAAGCTGGCTCAGAGATTCTGGGCTGAAATGATGTATGACACCCAACTCCACAGCAGGCAGTGAACATCCTTGAAGATGTGGGCCGTCCCGGTCACCGCTATCTTCCCATCAAGTGAGGCAGGGGGCGGGAGATCGGCAACTGAGGGCAGGCACTGCTCTGCGAGCCCCTTCAGGGAAGCACGTGCCTCTTGGGGAGGGATGATGCCCCCTTGGGCAGTGACAACCCCCTTAGGGCCCCCAAAGGCCCTCCACAATGATCCCAGGTAGATAAATATTAGCTGTTCTCCACCCTCAAGGGGGCACACACAAAGCTTCCCTGGTATGAAGGAAGGAACAGAAAAAAGCAAACTGGAGAGAGACAGAGAGCCAAGAGGCCCTTGCCGACCCTTCTCTTCCTGTGTAAGACCAAATGCTGGGCACGAGAGGGGACGTCTCAGTGGACACGCGATGCAGCACACGAAACACGACCACGGTGAGGAGAGTCCTCCATGCATGCCGCCGTGGAGGTGCGGCTCAGATGTAAACGGGCTGCTCCTGGGCGGTCAGCAGTCTGTACATGGCTGCTGGCATCGTCTTCATGTGGATCTGAGGGCAGAAAGCCATGTTAGCTGGGGCTGGGGGTCACGGCCATAGTACCTCCCACTCACTATGCACAGTTTCTGACAGAGCCCATCCCTGACCGCCAGGCTTGGTTTAGGAAGAGTGAAGCCCGCAGGCATTCTACAAAGTTTGGGGGTGACTGTAAGTGATAAGAAAATCTGGGTAAGGCTTAGTTTTCCAGTTCAAGGCTCCTGTTTTCGCAATCCTTTGGGGAAAAAGGCGGCTCCATGGGAAGGAGGGCTCTGGGTTTCTGGCTGCCTGCTTCCCTCTCCTGTGTGGGAGCGCCAGGTGGAACGAAAGCAGGAACAGAAGCCCCACAAATGTAGTTAGGACATGATGTGAGTCAATGCTGTGGCTCCTGGTTTTATGAGTCTTGAATCTAATTTGTATCTTCCAATCTCATTTGGTGGAGTTAATTGGGGAAAATGAGAGAATTTGGGGAGCCACAGACAGTAGCAACACAAAATGAGTGTTGAAGAGAAGGCAGGTGAGCTTACTTCACCCACGCCTGAGGCAGATGGTCTGCTCAGAGGAGCATCTAGGGAGCGGGAGGGAGGCTCGAGAAGGTTCCCGGCAAGGCCAGCATGTGCCAGGGGGACACACAGTACTTCAACCCTGTTCAGCCCCAGACCTCCTTCCTACCTCCCCAACAGCATTGGAGAGGATGTGGACGATCTTCTCATGTGGTGTGGCTACGACACTCTGGCCGTTGATCTCAATGATCCGATGTCCCACGCGGACCCCGCCTCTCTCGGCTATTCCCCCTCTCATGAGGCTGCAGATCTACCGGAGGCAAACACCAGGTTACACCTAGTGGGCAGAGCCACATCACGTGGGGGTGGAAGACGGTCTTCCCTGGAGCCCTGGTGCACTAGCTGACTTGGTGAGGCTTGGGCTATTTAAATCTCTCAGCTTCGTTTTATGAACAGTGGGTTCTGTGGCTTGGTAAGGAGCCCAGCGATCGAATGTTTAACCAGCATGCACAAGATCCCATGTCTGATCTTTGGCACCATGTACAGCAGCAGCAAAAGTAGGTTCTGTAGCTCCAGCAGCCTGCATGTGTACAGTCTTTGCACAGGGGCACGGCAGGTGTGAACTTACCAGTATGCTCAACTCCGACCACTTTCCGTCCTTGTTAGACCTATCTGTTGGTGGCCAGTGTTTCAGTCAGCCTTCCATAGTCTCAAGCAGGCTCTCCCATGGAACTGTGTGATGCTAGAATCATGTATTTGAGGATCACTACTACATGATCCGAAGAGGCCCTGGAAGCCTACTGTGTTCCATGGTGTGCCTCAAGGAGAAAGGTACCTGTCGTTCTTCTCGATTTGGCGGTCTTTGGCAAACTCACTTCTTACAGGGATGGAATCCATGGCACAGCCAGCTCCTGCATATGGTTAGGCTGTGACCACTGGTGAATGAACCCTCCCAGTGCTGCAGGTTGGGGTGCCTACACCTTACACACTAAACAAGAGTGCCTGTGAGTGAACTCACTAAAGTTGACTTTACACCTCAGACCGTGCATCTTTATACAAAAGGTGATGCAGACAGGACCTTCAGCAAGGGAGCTTAGTGAGTCTGGAGTGAGCGGGTCCTTCTGGCTCTAAGCTGCTCTCAGCTCAAATGTTCCATGGCTGACTTCCACACTGGAGGTAAGACTAAGGGTCTAGGGTTAGGGGACTGTGGTTCCTTGGCTGAATGGTTGCCTAGCACACTCCATCCCCAAACAAACGAAATCTCAAGAAGCTAGTCAAATTACAATGGAAAACCCCAAATCTATTTACTGAATAAAGGGATGAGGGGAATGGACCAGCTGGAAAAAAATTCAATATACCTCCATTTCCATTTATCAGTATCTTGGAAAAGGGTGTGGTGTGACGTGTACTTACAATTCCATTCTGGACGCTGAATCCCAGCTGGTAGCGAAGGTCCGGCCTCCTTATTAGCACTGTGGTCACGGGAGGGCACCTCACAATGTTCAGCTTTACTCGGGACTGGTTCTTTAAGCCCTTGAACGTGAATAAAGTACAGTGGAGATGGTGACCACTGAGTCAGGCAGAGTAAATAAAAGCAGACATGGCCGGACACAGAGGCAGGGTCCACACACACCACAGTCTTCTGAAGGCCGTGCGTGCCTGAGCTGGAGCCAATCCCATGAGGCCTCCCTGGAACCCGTTCAGTCTGTGTGAGATGGGTGACCAACAGATGGCTGGAAAGTGGACGGTGTCCAGGGACCTGGCAAAAGTACAACTAAAGGACAAGAGTCACATGTGATTGACAGATGAGGACGCACACTGTTGGTGGAAAGTCCATGGGACATAGGCTTTTTCCTCTATAAGACGGACTCCAGCAATGACTCCTAACAAAGGGCATACACCTCAGCAGCAGCTCATTCCCAAAGCCAGTTCTCTCCAGCCTCTGACCTCTTCTTCCCCCTCAATGTCTGGAGAGCTCTAGCTCATGGGTATTCCCACCACATCTGGAAGCTCCAGGAGTATTTGCCTCCTTAGGTTGTGATGGATTATGAAGAAGAAATGAAATATGAAGACTGTACATGGGTTCATCTTTGGCCGTCTGCCCTTCCTTTAGTCCAGAATGGATGGTAGAAGAAAATCTGGCCTTTAATTAGGAACAGGAACCTGTTTGGAGCTTCCTACGCATTAGCCAAACCATCTCTCCCTCAGGCAGGCCCACCTACCACCTCATCAGCTACATGCTGAGAAGTGGGAACCAGGCCCAAGAAGCCAGCCCAGAAATAAACATGCCCCCTCCAGTGCTGCTGGCTCTGAGGAAGGCCTGTTCTAACTGGGTTGCCTCCTGCTTGCCAGAGCAGATGCTCTGAGGAGAGCATGCTCCAAAGCTCTCCGTGCCTTTCCCTGCATCTTCAGCACAGAAAGGCTCCGGGAAGATGTTCCACATCCCAATCCAAGAGACACAGAGTGTGTGTACAGAGAAAAATGGCATTTTTTTTTTCATCTTGGAGCAAACAGACCACACTGGTGTGGCTGGAGGCCCTGCTGCTATAGCTGAGGCCAGGTTATCAGAGCACTCAGGAAATGCCTGCCTGCCTGCCTGCCTGGACTCCTATCTGCAAGACCAGCCGACTAAGAAATGGCTTAAGGTCAGCTTAGACCTTCCTCCAAGGGAGCAAGGGTAAAAGGGTCTTGAGGTGGATGAGAATGTTCTCCACTGAGAGCGGGAGGGAACAGCAATTTGGGGGGGGGCAGGGATTTGGAGGAAAAGCTAGCTTTTATTCAGGTCCAAGATATCCCTTAGAGATAGCACCCATGTGACTTGATGCTCACAGTCACATTGGCATCACCAGTGTTCCCAGTGAAACAGGCTAGGGAACGCCTTGGTGAAGGGAACAGTATTTTCAGTGCAGTGGGATGACAGGGTGCTGCTCCTGGATAAGATGCGGGTGATGGCCTGGCCTTGGACTTTCTGCTGACAGCACGTCCCATCGTCATGTCAACAAGACAGAGAGAAGGTCTGGCTTTCTGCTCTGAGCAGTGGGACAGGCACAGCCGGGTGAGGAGGACAGAGCTGGTGTTCCTAGACCTGTGTTCCGTCGTGTTTCTGCTGCCATAAGCAGGCGGCTCTTCGGCACTTTGCTCTATCTGAATTTCTCTACTGTTTTCTACCTGGGGACACTCACTGGGGTCTCTGCCAGGTCCAGTTTCTACATGCATCTTCCCAAATGCCCCAACCCGTGACACTGGAACTCAGCCATTAGCCTTCAGAAGTCAGACTCAGTCCCCAACATCAAAGCAGGTATTGGGAAGCGAGGCAGGCTGGACCTCGGCTATGTACACGTTACAGTTTCCTAAGTGCTGCCTCTTTTTTGCTCACTTAAGAAGCACTTACATACAAAAAAATGGGTTAGGCACCGGACACTGGTAGGAATAAGATCCTCTAGGTCTCTTGGAACTGGGGGCACATGAGAGGCTAAGAGAACACAGAGTGTGTGTCAGAACTAAAAATGGGGGGGCTGAGGCAGCTTGAGTCCCACTGCATCCACCCCACCACGTCCCCTGCAGACCACACACCATAATACCAGGAATTTGTGAAACTGACAGGGTCCACCTGTAGGGATTCTGGCCCTTCGTTTCAATGCTTACACCTGTTAACTGCCCGGGCAATCTGGGAGACCTTCTAGAATATACCAAAACGCATGAGAATGAAACAATTTTCTGTTACCTACAAATTTCACACTGCTCTGGGGAACTGATTTAAGATGCCTGTTGGGCCCCTCAGCAACGTAATTTTTAAGACTGGATAAAATGTGCTTCAATGTAAGGCTTCAGAAATGGCAATTGGAAATAACCAGGGCATGATTTGCTCTGCTATCCCTAATCAGTGTTTCAAGTTGGGTCTCATTAACTTAGATTTCTGACCTGCCATTTTGTTGGAGGTGCCAATTAAATAAACAGTCATTTCGTCCCCATGACAACAGTGAATGATGCAGCAAATTAAGAAATCTGGTGGGAAGGGAAGAAGCCAGAGTGGTATCTATAGCAACAAGAGCAAACTCACGATACTCCTGAGAAGGAAAGGGAAGCCAGGCACTAGGTTGGAAAGGAAGTCTAGAGGGCAGGACTTGGAGGCAAAGGCATGAGCAGAGAGATACCAGCATGCTTCGTCTACCAATGACTATGCTTTAGGAATGAATTACAACTGGAAAAGTAAGAACTAGGCAAACAAGAATTCAGAGGGTTTCTGTAACTAGAAACATTCTGCGTCCTGTAATCTGGGGGGAGAAAGGCCAGTGAGCTTTGAAGTGGGAAGACACAGAGCACGTCGATTTAGACTCCTGTTCCTCAGGGTACCGGCCAGAAGGCTGGCAATGCCACCTTCCCCAGGAGTTTGCTGAAAAGCAGAGTCCCACTTAAGACTTGTCAGAACAGAACAGATCCCTTAACAGGAACCCCGGGTGGCTCTTGTGAGTGTGAGAAGCAGTGACTGATTAGGATGCTGGGTAGAGTAACGTGGGCAGGGACCTGCTGAAATGAATAGCACTACAGAAAAGCTCTGAAGCCCAGACATTCCCCTGCAGTAGCTGGAGCAGTGTGAGCATCTATCTGCGTCCAGGCACAAAGTGGGGCGATGTCTAGAGAATTGTAAAAAATGGCACTGAATCCACTGAGTTCAGTCTTCATCTGGTGCTGGGGGCTCCTCGGCTAGGACAAGCCACAGGTAGGCGATCTGATTTTCCAGCCTGACACAGCTGAGGCTCTTGGGACACTTGGGAGTGCTCAGCAGTTTCTAACTGGACCTTCGTCCTGCGCAGCTCTGCTGAGGGAGGCCAGCGAGGCAGCGGCTTTCTCAGGCCCTCTTCGGCAGCTGTCTCTTTCATCATCACGTGGGCTTTTCATCTTCCCAGTCCATGGAGATTCCGTTTACAGACATCAAAGTTTAGCTCTTCAAACAACCTTTCCCCTTCAGGAAGCTCCAGGGCCTCTCCGTTCACCTCTGAGTCAGTTTTGTTTCCACCTCAAGTTGGTGATATGTGGACAGAGCTGAGTCCCCAGGCAGTAGTCAAGGTGGTCAGGCTGACCTCACAGATACCACGGTCCCTCATCTTGTCTGTCATTTAGAGGGCAATGTGGGTGGGTGAGAGGAGAGTTGGGGTCTAATGAATGGCCAGCTGGGGACCCCGAACCTTTGGGGTTTCAGGAAAAGGGTGGCTTAGGGAAGGCCAGGCCCTGACATAAGGTTGGGAGTTATCTGAAATTCCTGCTTCTTAAACCCAGGTCTAACCCCCCGCCCCCCTCACACACACACTTGGGTTGCTATAACAAAATATTACCCACTGGACTTACAATCAATGAGAGGTACTTCTAATAGTTAGGCAGGCCTGACGTCTGAGGTTAGGATGCTGCAGTCATGATAAGCTCCTCCCGTGGGCTGCGGACTGCCGGCTTCTGGTTGCTTTCACATGGAGGAAGACCACCAGGGAGCCCTGTAGGGTCCCTTGCATAAAGGCACTGATCCAATTCATGAGAGCATCACCCTTAAGACCTAATCACCCCCAATCGCCACTGGGGTTAGGGTCTCAACATGTATTTTAAAGGGGTACCCCTCTCCTCACCCCATATCCTTTCCAGACCCAGATTAACTCCCTGTAAAGTCATCCTCTCCAGCTTCACTCACCAATTTCTCTCCCTCACTCTGCACTCCACACACAGATCCTGAAGATACTGACAAGTGGGGGCTGGGTAGGCCTTGGCTGTGGAGGGGGCCGTCCTATGCACGGCAGGCTGTGCCCGTAATACAGTCTTCACAGTGAGAGAGTCAAGGCAGTCTCCAGGCTTCTGGGGCATGAGGATGTCCACTTGCCCAGACACCCTCCCTGGACAGTGGGAGATGTCTTGGGGGTGTCTTTTCACTGGCTGAGTGACCTGTCTCCACCAGAGTCAGCTGTGTGACTGCTGTTCTGTGCCTCAGTTTCCTACTTGGGCAATGGATAGACAACAGTACCTGCTGCATAGAAGTTATGAGTAACCAGAAGCCATGAGTTCAGTGAGCTAATCTGCAACCACCCTCTGGTCAGTGTTGGGTGCAGATTAGCTCACTGGCTTCTGTAACTGTGGGGCCTGGCTTCTGGGTAAGGACCTACCCACTGTCTGGGCCACACAGCTCCTTGCATTTCTCACGTGCCCACACAAGTAAATCGTTCACAGGAGAGAAGGGCAGTGGTCCTGCCTTTCAGTAGAGGTCACTATGACGACACCAGATTAACCCCCACAGGTCAGGCTGAGTTCTTCCCCTTGACTCAATGCCAGCCTATTGTCCGTCAATTCAAGCAGACACTTCTAAACACTACTGTCCTTCCTGACACAAACCTAGGTTTTAACTTCTTCAAAGTCAAATTAAACTTTCAAAGTCAAACATTCCCTCTCCTAAACTCCTGCAGCCTTGTACCTCTGTTGCTACACATCCTTTCCGCAATGTCATTGTCTTGGACATGCATGGCCTGCCTCTCCATGGTTCAGCACCTAACAAAGGTCCAATTAAACATATCTGAATGAATCTGCATTAAGCAAATTTTCTGATCTCATCATTACTGGACAGCCACGTGCTGCACAGTTTTCTTAGTCAACTAGACCACACATACCATAGCAGTCTTGTAAGACAGCAGTGGAACTGAAAAATTCCCATTACCTGGTGTGGTGGCTTGAACAGGTGTGTCCCTCATAGACTCATGTGTTTGAACACTTGGCCTATTAGGAGGTGTGGTCTTGTTGGAGGAAGTGTGTCACTGTGGAGGTAGGCTTTGAGGTCTCATATATGCTCAAGCTGCACCCAGTGTGACAATTCAATTCCTGTGGTCTGTGGATCAAGATGCAGAACTCTCAACTCCTTCTCCACACCATGTCTGCTGGCATGCTGCTGTACCCTGCTATAATGATAATGGACTAAAACCTCTAAAACTGTAAGCCACTCCAATTAAATGTTTTCTTTTATAAAAGTTGCCATGGTCATGGTGTCTCTTCATAGCAATAGAAACCCTAACCAAGTTGGTACCAGGGACTGGAGTATTGCTGTGATAGGCCTGACCATGCTTTTGTTTGGACGAATTTAGACTCTGGGAGTTTGAATTTGAAGACCAGTTGAGTGGTTTAAGTTGGGCTTAATGGGCCATACGAGTAGGAAAATGTAAGACAGTGGTGTTGAGGGTGATTCGAATTATGGGGGCCTGGCCCAAGAGGTTTCAGAGGAGAAGAATTTTAGTATGTTTCCTATAGATCATTCTTATGATATTTTGGTGAAGTATGTAGCTGCTTTTGCCCTTGTCCAAAGAGTTTGCCTGAGGCTCAAGTGACGAGTTTTGGATTAATTCTGTTGGCTGAGGAAATATCAAAACAGCCTAGTATTAACTCTGTCATATGGTTATTAGTGTTCACTCTTATGAAGATTTATAATGAAAAGGAGCAAGCTGAGCAAGGAATAATACAAAATGTACAATTTGAGGAGAAAAGAGGCACCAGGAAGTAGAATACAGCTAAATTCTGTGATCAAGGAGATAAGCAGATTAAGAAGTGGAATAAAGAAGTGGTGACCTCAGGGCAAGACCCCACCCAGCTAAATTCCAATTTATGAAAAGGAATTAAAGAAAACCTTAGAGCTGGGTGTGGTGGTGCACACCTTTAATCCCAGCACTTGGAAGGCAGAGGCTGGCAAATCTCTGAATTTGAGGTCAGTCTGGTCTACAGAGTGAGTTCCAGGACAGTCAAGCTTAGGCAATGAAGGTAACCATCAAAAACAGAAAGCTGGCAAAGATATGATTGAATAAGGGGACTATGTCCCAGCCCCAGAAAGCAGCAGAAGTTGGCAGCTTTGGCCATGAGGTTCTGGCTTTAGAGTCATGGATAGAGTCTTCTTCTGTGACTAAGGGGTTATGGCCTCTCCCTCTGTGAATAAGCCACTGAGGCCAGTTATATGGAAAGGGTGTCCCTACATGGAGGCTTAGAGACCATTGTGTAAAGCTGTGAAAGTGAAGCCTGAATTGTCTTGGAGACAGCTGCTGAGGAGAGCTGCTAACAGGGATTAGAACCAACCCAAGAGAAAGAATTGTGTTGCAGTCAAGAAAGCTGAAAGGAGTTGGAGATCTGAAGAGCATTTTGACATTTGACATGCAGAGTTTGGAATTTGCTCAGCTGGTTTTTGGTCTTGCTTTGGTCCAGCATTTCCTTCCTATGCTCCCTTTCCTACATTTTAGAATGGTAATGCATATCCTGTGCCATTATATGTTGGAAGTATGTGATCTGCTTTTTTATATTGATTTTATAGGGGATTACAGTTGAGAGAGTGCATGAATCTCAGAAGAGACTTTGAACTTTGGACTTTTAAACATTGTTGTGACTGTGATAGACTATGGGGACTTTTGAAGTTGAACAATATGCATTTTGAAATATGTTATGGCTATAAGTCTATGGGGGCCAGCGAGTGGAATGTAGTGGTTTGAATAGGTATGGCCACCATGCTCATGTGTTTGAATGCTTGGCCCATAGGGAGTAGCATTATTAGGAGGTCTGACCTTGTCGGAGGAAGTGTGCCACTGTGGGAGTGAGCTTTGAGGTCTTATATATGCTCAAACTACATCCAATATACAGTTTCCTTCTGCTGCCTGTAGATCAAGATGTAGAACTTTCAGCTCCTTCTCCAGCACCACATCTGCCTGCATGCTACCATGACCCACCTTGATGACAATGGACTAAACCTCTGAAACTATAAGCCAGCTCCAATTAAATGTTTTCCTTTATAAGAGTTGCCATGGTCATGGTGTCTCTTCCCAGCAGCAGAAACCCTAAGACACCTGGGGACTCCATAGGCATCTGAATACCACAGTACATCTCACTCCTCATGACTGCAGTGACATCTGTGTAAACTCACTTGCATTGCCAACTTTTACGCATAAAAACATAGCATGTGTGCATGCACATACATGTATGTACAAAATACTTAATAAAGGCTATGCCACTGGCTTATATATATTTATTATGCTGCATTTGTATCATTATTTTAGGGTGTACTCCTACTCATTAAAACACAACATTAATTATAAGATAGTATGCTGTGTTATGCTGGCAGCCCCCTCATGGATCCTACAATTACTGTCTCTCTTGGTTTTACCATGAGGCCACATCAGGTGACAGACCTAAATTGTTTAAATACTCTGTGATGTTTGGAAAATGATAAAATTGCTTAGTGATTTGCATTTCCCTGATGGCTAAGGATGTTGAACATTTCTTTACATGATTCTCAGCCATTTGAGATTCCTCTGTTGAGAATTCTCTGCTTAGATCTGTACCCCATTTTTTGATTGGATTATTTGTTTTTTTGATGTCCAGGTTGAGTTCCTTATATACTGTGGAGATCAGCCCTCTGTCAGATGTGGTTTGGTGAGGATCTTTTCCCATTCTGTGGGCTGTCGTTTTGTCCTTTTGACAGTGTCCTTTGCCTTACAGAAGCTTTTCAGTTTCACGAGGTCCCGTTTTGCTAATTACTGATCTTCGTGCCTGTGCTATTGATGTGCTCATCAGGAAGTTGTCTTCTGTGCCAATGCCTGCCCAACTACGTGCATAGCAGCTTATTTGTAATAGTCAGAAACCGGAAACAACTTAGATGTTCCTCAACTGAAGAATGGATAAAGAAATTATGATACATTTGGAGTGTTAGTCAGCTGTTAAAAACAATGACATTAGGAAATTTGAAGGCAAATGGACGGAACTAGAAAAGATCATCCTGTGTGAGGTAACCCAGATCCAGAGGGACAAACATGGCATGTACTCACTCATAAGTGGATATTATCTGTAAAGCAAAGGATAATCGTGCTACAACTCACAGACCCAGAGCAGCTAAGTAACAAGGAGGGCACAAGGGGCGTGGGTGGGTGGGAGATTCATGAATCTCATTGTGAAGGGGAAATAGAATGAACATTGCCAGTGGGCAGGGAGAGGGGCCTGAAAGGGGGATGGGGATGGGAGAAGAGATCAGGTGGGTGGGAGGATGGAGGGAGAGAGTACTGGGAGAAACAACTGGAATCTGGGGGCATCTCTGGGATGAGCTAAAAACCTAGTGCAGTGGAAACTCCCAGGAATCTATGAGGGTGACCCTAGTTAAGACTCCCAGCAATGGGGGATATGGAACCTGAACTGGCCATCTCCTGTCACCAGGCAAGACTTCCAGTGGGACATCAACCTGGTCACAAACCCTTCATCCTACAATTTGTCCTGCCTACAAGATGTGCTGGGAGTAAAGATGGCATGGAAATTATGGGACTGACCAACTAATGACTGGCCCAGCTAGAGACCCATACCTTGAGAGTGAGCTCAACCCTGAGGGCCAGGATCCAGAGGTGGGATACCCCAGAGACCTAGGACAGAACTAAACACCACTGGCAAAAACAAACAAACAAACAAACAAACAATGAAATGATTCCTAATGATACCCTGCTGTTCTCATAGATTGGCACCTTGTCCAGTCATCATCAGAGAGGCTTCACCTACAGTCTTAGTTAGGGTTTCTATTGCTGTGAAGAAATGCCATGACCATGGTAACTCTTAAAAGGAAAATATTTAACTGGGGTTTCAGAGGTTCAGTCCATTGTTATCATGGCGGGAAGCATGGTGGTGTGCAGACAGACATGCTGGCTACATCTTCATATGCAGGCCACAGGAAGTCCACTGAGACACTGGGTGGTATCCTGAGCATAGGAAATCTCAAAGCCTACCTCAACAGTGACACACTTCCTTCAACAAGGCCATACCCTCTCCAACAAAGCCACACTTCCAAATAGTGACACTCCCTATGAGATTATGGGGCCAATTACATTCAAATTATCACATCCAGCAACTGATGGGAACAGATGCAGACCCAAAGTCAAATATTAGGTAGAGCTTGGAGAATCCTATGGAAAAAGGGAAGGAAGGATTTTAGAAGCCAGAGGGGTCAAGACATCACAAGAAAACCCACAGAACCAACCAATCTGGGCCCATAGAGGCTCACAGAGACTGAAGAGAAAACCAGGGAGCCTGCATGGGACTAACCTAGGCCCTCTGCATATATGTTACAGTTGTGTAACGTGGTCTTCCTGAGAGAATCCTAACAGTAAGAGCAGGGGTGTCTCTGACTCTGATGCCTGTTTTGGGGACTCATTCCCCCATTCATTGCCTCATCCAGCCTTAATAGAAGAGGAGGAGCCTAGTCTTGCTGCAACTTGATATACCTTGGCAGGCTGATATCCTTGGGAGGCCTGCCTATATCTGAAGAGAAACAGTGGAGGAGGAGTGGATGGGGGTCGGGTAGAGGGGAGATGGGGGTGTACTGGGAAGAGGGGAGGGAGGGGAAACTTTGGTTGGAATGTATGAACAACAACAACAAAAGAAAAAAATTGCCTAATGACACATCTCTCAGAACTTATTTCTCCACACGCGGCTGTATACTAAGCAACAAGTCTACCTCAGGGGTGACACGTCACCCTGCCCTCTGTGCTCGCCTGCAGCCCTGCCCCAGCTCGTGAGATGGGGGTGTTAGCTTTTGCGGGTTTTCTTGGGCACAGAATGGCTATTGTACAGATGTGTTCACTCCCCCCAGAGTGGTGTCCTTAGGACCAAGGGAAGCTGAGCACCCAGCCTGCCTACTCACTGGGTGGGGTGTGGGGTTCTGGGGCCAAAGGTGCAATAGTGTCATGCTGGCGACACAAGCAGCAAGATCAGTGTCCTCTAAAGGCTACGTATACCGTATACGGACGCCTCAAGTAGTCACATTCATTTTCTCTTTAAGTAACTCTTTTCTTTAGTGACAGCATCAGCGTGGGTGGAACAAAAGCGAACATGTGGACTAGAGCAGCTTGGGAAGAGGCAGGTTGACCCACACCAGTGTTCTCTGCAGAGCTGAAGCATTCCCATGAGCTTTGAAGCGGGTGGTAAATCACCTCACGTCTGTCTGGCTGTACAGGACTGTTTGGGTTACAGAGCTGATGGAAATCCTGCTGGGGCTGTGTCTGGGTTACGTGGGAGGAAGTGAGTTAGTTAACTGATGGGTTATGCCTATGGCAGGCATTGGACTAGATGCAGGTGTTATGTAAGCCTCAGACAGTACTTGTGACCCTGACCTATGGAGAAACTTATAATAGTAACTTGAGGGTTGGCTGCCTTGAGTACAAGTCCATACCATTTATATCTGGGTCGTCCTCAGAGCCTGAGCTTAAGCATGTTCACAAACATCAAGCATAGAGTCACATGCATGGCAGTCACATTTTACATTTCAGGTCTGCTACTGAAACGGTTTTCTCATGCCTAGGTACCTTGATAATGCTCTGGCAGGTGGACAGAGGCAGGCCCACCAGGCTGGTGCCGTTGATGGACATGATCTGGTCCCCGATGTTCAGCTTTCCTGATTTCTCTGCGGGGCCTCCATGCATCATGTTGGCAATGATCACAGTCGGTAGAATGGATCCCCAGCCAGACTCCACAATCACAACTCCTAGGATTTCTCCTTTCTGTTTCTCTATGAAAACCTGAAAGGAGAAAAATATGTAGAAAGTATATGTCAGCAGCCACATGGGATAGACCTGGTCTCCCTCCCTGCATGGGGGAAGAGAAAGATACTACTTTGAGGATGCCAGTCCAGGTGAGTTCCTATCTTCTCTATGCTCCATGGCATCTGGGGTCTGTAAGAAACCACTTCACATCTAGACCTTGGAATTCACCCTCGTTTCAAATGACCAACCTGGCCTCACACAAATACAGGGGGCGCCAGGCTTTTGTGTTTTCCTTGAAAACATCAGTTGTCTTTTGTAGTGGGAGCTTTGGTGGCCTGTTAAACCTTAATCCATGGTGGCTTTTGGATTTGATGCACAGGTTTTCTCATTCCACAGCACTTTGTAAATTATTTTCAGTATTGAAGATTTCTGAGTGAAAAACACATGAAACACTTCTCTGTGAGGAGGAGGGTGAGGAAAAAGTGACGCTGAAGTTGCTGTGACCGAAAGGCTGTGATGCACACAGGAAGAACAGGTCCTGGACATATATAATGCATGTGTCACCTCTGGTGGCCGGCACAGAAGCATGAGTTAGTACTGGACCCCAGTAGTATATGGAGGTGTGCAGACCAGCAGAATCTGCATCCATATGTTCTGGGACCCAACAAAGCCATCTTCACAGGCGCCGCCCACTTCTCCCAGCAGCTCCAGCAGCAGTAGGCCCTTCCCTGAAGCATTTCCCACAGCCTAGTGGGAGATACTCCCGTTACACACTGGATCACTCCCGTGTTGCGGTTCTAATCTGAGTACCTCCTCCAGCGCCTCAACACAGAGCAAATGTATTTATAGGCAACCACGCTAAACTGAGGACATCAGCATGTCCTCTAATCCAATGCACCTGTGCTCTTCTAAGAGGAGATTTGGACACATGGAAGATGACAGAGGGGTGTGAGGAGAAGAGGACATCTGCAAGCCAAGGACAGAGGTGTGAACACAGCCTTTCTTCCCAGCCCTGAGGATTCAAACTTACCAACAGTTCAACTTACACTTCAGCCCGGAACTGAGAGGCAGTTCCCGTCTGTTGTGGGAGCTGCCTAGCCTGTGGGGTCTATCATGCAGCCCTAGCCAATGAATATGTCCCTGCCCATCCCAGACCAATATGCGACAGAGGGTACAGCTACCTCTAGATCCCCCGCCCTGTGGTTCAGAAGGAAGGTGATGCCCAGCAAGGCCACACTCCTCCTCAGTACCTCCCCCACTCCCCTTTTGCTCTGAGTGCAGGCTTCCATTAAACCTCTTGAATAAGAATCCTCTTCTAGGCTGTGGTCCAAGGAGCCCGACTCAAGACACCTAATGGATCCAAAGCTCACGTTCTTATTCAGAGTTCTTTTGATCTGGGGGACAAGGTCTGAACCTTTCGGCTGGAGTTTCAAGTTGGCACAGTGTCTTTCCTGTCCCTCCTGGGTTTGCTTCCGCTGCAGCTGAGTTACCGCCTTCCTGACGGCCCAGCATTCTAACCTTCAGGTTTCCTGTTAGCTCTGCCTTACCCTTCCATGGTCGGCTGCCCCTGAACATTCCAGTGACTTACAAGTCCAGACCAGCTCGGTCGGCCCTGTCTCCTCCAGACACTTCTGCTGAGCTCACTGTGAAACATCCAAGGGTGAAGCCCCTATTGTCTGAGCACGTGATCTCTGTTTTGCCTCGTGCAGCTGTCTGCCATGAGTGCGTGAGCTGGCATGTCACTGACCATTTTCAGTGCCCTTTCCCAGATTGTGGGCTTCGTAAGGACAGAGGTCAGGTCCTCCATCCATACCTATAGCATTCCCTCAAGGGGCAGAGGATGTGTCCTTGTTTTTGTTAGTACTTAATGACAGGGTCTCCGGGGAGGAAACCAGAGATAGGCGTGAGAGCAACAGAATGTCCTGCCGATACCACTGTTTTCAGCCTCGACTTCCCCAGCATGGCGGCCCCACCCTCTAGGGCCCCAGGCAGCTGGCTCATCCTGGGAACAAGTTCTGGGAAGTACCTACATCTTTGCAGTTTTCCGACTTGGAGAAGTGGATCAGGTCATCGTTGTACATGTCCTGGGTGTTGAGCAGGTCACTGTACTCCTTCTGACTGAGGTCTTCCGGGTTAATCCCGTTGGCCCTGAGGAATTCCTGGTACGCCACGCTGAAGGCCTGCCCTATGGACTGTGCGATCAGCTGGGCCTGTATCAGCAGCAGGGAAGAAGGTGGTGAATGGGGGACTCCTTGGCACAGGCACCCCTGGGTATTTAGTCCTTGTGGCATTTGAGGGTTTAGACAGCAGGCCACTCAGCCATTCTCTATCAGCATACCAGTGCCTACCAGGAAAATCAGTATGCTTCTTATTATGACTGTGCCCACCGGGGAGTCATTGGCACTCAGTGGACAGGAGTCAGAGATGCTGGACATCCTACTGTACAAAGGACAGTCATACACAGTGACAGGTCATTCTACATCCTATACAGTTTTTGGATGTCCCACTGGACATTCATTGTATGTACCACCTTTTTCTAATCACTATATCCATAACTAGATTCTAGTTTCTGTTTAAATACAGAGACTCATTGGGTGGCCCTGGCTACATTGCACATTTAAAGAATAATACTACACATGGTGAAGGAAGATGGTCCTTTGAGATTTTATAAGTTTCATGTCTTTCAAAATCATATCATTTGCTGTCAATGATCACATCCCTGTGAGCCTGTGTATTCACCGTGGGGCATGGAGATTCTGCCTGTGTTTATAGATAGGGATTCTCGCTTAGCCCTCAATTCAAAATACCAGGTAGAAAGTATCTACAGTATTGCATCAAATACAATTCTGTTCTCACAGCCAAACTTAAATAAGCAGGTGTCAACATCTGGCTGCTTCATGATGGTTTTTGGAATGGCTGAGCCCAAGCATTTATAGTATCATGATTTTATCTTATCATCTTTCCCCTTTTCATCATTCTTATGGCTGTAAATTATTTTGTAGAAAAAAAAAAGGGAACTGGAGAGATGGCTCAGTGGTTAAGAGTGCTTGCTGAATAGCCATGAGGACTGGACGAAAATCCCAACATTCATGTAACAAGCTGGGCGACCTGTGCATGTCTATCATCCCAGCTTCAAGAGGGTAGCAGAGGCAGGGAGCCTGCTGTGAGAAAATGTGAGCCACTGACTGAGGGAGAGACCTGCCTCGGAGGACAGATGGGAAGGTGATAGCGGAGGCTACTCAATACCCTCTTTTGGTCTTTGTACATACACAGACACTGGGTACCTGCTTGTTTATGGGGTGGGGGCCTGGCCCAGCCCACCCTGGCCCAGCCCTCAGCTACGGGACAGTACACTTGCTCCAGATTATAGTGGAAACAAAGCCACGGGGGTCTTTCTGTTCTTCCCTGATGGAGCTAAAAAACAGAGGCAGAAACCCCTCCTTATGAAGTCCATGCCAGATGGAGGTAGCAGGGGTCCTGACAGGGTCTTCCTGGCTGCTGAGCCTTCTCTCTGGCCTGCAGGAGCCAGGAATCTTAAGATTCTACAGTTTTACTCATGAGCTTTCCTGACATCGTTTATTTCTCTTGTGCAGCATCCTGGCCTCAGCCTTAAAGCACAGTGCAGAGGGAGACAGGAAGAGGCATTGTTGCTTAAGGCTTGAAGATCAATGTCAGCATCTCCTGGTCTCCTGGTGGCGGCCACAGCAATGGCAGCCTGGTTCCCTATGAAGGGAGGGACTGCCGTGGCCCCCTTACTTCTTGCAGAGGGCAATTTATTGCAGGAGGGAAGGTGCCCTGCCTAGGGAGGTCGGGTGCTAATGCAGTGCAGAGCCACGGTGTGAAAGAACACCTCTGCCATGAATGCATCTTCCTTCATTTGACCTCACCTCCTGCTAGAACGGAACGAGGTCAGGAATCCTGGCTTGGTGCGCAGCAGGGAACCTTTTCATGAGGTCTGGGCCTGGGGGTGATGCTCCTGTCACTGGGCTGGGAGGGACAGGGACAGGAACTGTGACGGCAGGGCAGTGCTGTACAGCTCCGACCTTTTCCCTGCAGACACCCTGGTGCTGTGAAGACCTGCGTAGACGGGCGATCTGGGTCGCTCTCTTACATAGCCTGCTTAGACAGGTGATCTGGGTCGTTCTCTTACATAGCCTGCTGGCTCTTCTTTCCCAAGCAAACTTAGCACTCCCCTGCCTCAGGACCTTTGCACTTGCTCTTTCTGATTCTCATTTCATTCAAGTCTCTGCTCAACTGCCACCTCCTTGGGGAAAAAACACTATGCCAATCACCCCACTTGAAGTAGCCCTGCACATCTGTGCACTGACCCCGTTTTCTGTCTCAGCAAAGCACTTCCCATGTCTGATTTATTAAGTTGACCTATCTCTTTGTTTTCTACCCCCTTCAGCCTGCACAAAGAGTAACTCATGTACTTGATTCAGCCCTACACCTGCAGTTCTAGAACAGTGCCTGACACAGGGTAGGTGCTCAGTAAATGTGTTTAATGTAGGATGAGCCAGATGGATTCAGGTCCTGAAAATTGGCCACCTAGTGGCTATCCAGGCCACCCAGAGGGAGGATGAGGAAGCCAGCCTTACGTCCTCAGACTCAAAGACATGGCAGATCATCTTGTACTGTCTTTTCCCATCCTGGGATGGGTGCGAGGCCTCCACGTTCTCCTGGGAGTTGGAGCGGGGCATCCGTCTGCGGGCCATCAGCACGACTATGTTCCCGATGTCTGCGATGTAGGAGATGGTCCTCAGGGGGTGGTCCATCATAGGCTCCTAGAGGGGAAGGACAGGCAGGTGAGTAGCATGTAGGACCTAAGAACTTAGGAGGCGGTATCTTCTTCCCTTACACAGGCTGAGGATGGAACCGGGCTGGGGTGGGGCAGGGCAAAGCCGTCACTGCTAGATCTCTGAATCCCACCCCCCAGGTCTGCCCAAGGCATTCTTCTTGGCTAATGAACAACAGGAGATATGTACACAGGAGAAAAACAAGAAATAGCAAACATTTTATACTGTGTAGACTCTCTGGTGGTGAAGTTGAAAAGATAAAATCTAAATGTCACAGTGTGTGTGTGTGTGTGTGTGTGTGTGTGTGTGTGTGTGTGTGTGCCGCGTGTGCATGTGCTGTGCACTTTTAAATAGAATTCCTTAAGGGTAATGAGCCTTCCCTCCCAGAGAACTCATTTGAGTGACAGACAACACACACACATTCTGAGTTTCCCTTTGTGCTTTGAGAAATCAGTCACGGTCCTACCTAGTATCAGCCATTTTTGAACAAAGTTCTTTGAGCTTGACGGGTCCAATGTGGGGTGTGGATGAAAGTCCTGAGTGAATGTGTGTATCGCTGACAGGTGCACAGCTACATCAAGGACTCTAATGTCCCAGATCCATGGGGATGAAAAGCCTTCCCTGGTCCAGGTGGAGATGTTGACAAAATATATGGAGAAAACGTAGAACCCAGCTTTGCCCCCTCAGTGTTTACAGCCTGAGGGAGACTGCTCCCCTAAAGGGACCTCCTGAGATCAACTACACCTGCCTCCTTGTTCAGAAGTATAAACACTCTAAAAGAGTTTCCAGATGGGCGGTGGTGGCGCATGCCTTTAATCCCAGCACCTGGGAGGCAGAGCCAGGTAGATCTTTGTGAATTCAAGGCCAGCCTGATCTACAGAGCAAGATCCAGGACAGGAACCAAAACTACACAGAGAAACCCTGTCTCGAAAAACCAACCAACCAACCAACCAAACAAAAAAGAGTTTCCAGGCTCTGCTGCTGGACTATCTCCATCAGAGCAAGTGGTCCAGCAGGTCCCAGGTGCTGTGGATGCGTGTGTGTCTCCTTGCTTCATTCCTTCACCCCAGTCAGGTTTCCAGGACCCCACACACAAGTTGCATCAGCCCAACACCAGGGGATAGCCACTTTACAGGCATTGGGAGTCTATGTGAGAATGCCACTGCCTTTGCCCCGAGACAGGTGTGAACAAGCTGGTACCTGTGTATCTGCATTCAATACTTTGATCCTCTGGGTTGAAATGAAGAGATCCACCTCAGTCATTGGCTGAGATTCGCCTTCAGGAGCCTAAGAAGAAAGTGCATCAAAAGAAATTTTATTCCATTACCTTGACCCAGAGGTATGTGAAAAGGTTAGCTCACACACTGGGTTACCAAGACACACTCACCAGAACGGCAACACAGACTCAAGGGTTAAACTGCCAAAGTGGAAGGTACTACAGAGAGGATGGACACATGGGCAAGAGTTAGCATCTCTATGCTACAGGGGAAATGTAGAGTCCCCTCTGCTGCTTCCCCTACAGCAGCAGTCACTGCAGCAGATTAACTCTGGACATGATGGCAAGTGAGCCTTTCTGCAAGGGGTTTGGAGGCTGAGGGTAAGAGCAGCTAACTCATAGTGAGGACTTGGAACAGCCACTCAGTTTACCCTGCCAGAGCTGATGGAGGGCAATGTCTGTAGTAGGGGCAAAGGAAGCCACTGGATGCGGTTCTGGTAAGAGGGTCTTCATGTTCACACATCACCACAGCAACACAGAAGCAGCTGCCTGCTCCTGCGCCCACCCCGTTACAAAAGAGCCCCCAATGCCGCACATCCTCAGAGTAATTTACAAACACCTAGAAGCTCTACAATCCCCAAGGTGCAGCCTGGCTCATTTAGGGCTGAACCCTGCACATGTGTGGTTATTAGCAAGTTTTCTTTTTTTGCATCCAGCAATCTGAGAAATCCTCAAATTCAATGTACTGCAATTGAGTCGTCCCAGGTCCCTGCCACATTATTGCTCCTGAATGGCTGCCGCTTCCACACTAGAGGATTCATTTAGCATCTCCAATCTGCTCCCTGTCGTTCCTCTGCAGTGAAATGACCAAATGAGCAACAGAAAATGGCCACTTGAGGCAACTAAGTTTGGAGAAAGGCTGGCTTATGGAGCGATTCAAAACGAAATCGGAACAAAAACTTGCTGGATGCAGAAAACAAAAACACAAAATCATAAAAAGGCCAAACAGAAAAGAAAAGGACAAGGCGTAACACCAAGTGATGAAGTTGTTTGTACTGCACCTTCTTCCTGCTTTTGGCTAATTTCTGGGCCGTCTGCTTAGCATGGAACAAACAGAGACAGGAGAATAGTTAGAAAAGAGGAACTGACACACTAACACTGCTTAGGGGCCTAAATCGCGTGTGGGAGGAAGATGGGCTTAAACACCCACTTGAAGGGGAAGTAGTCTTAATGTGAGTGTTGGGACAAGGGCATGAAGAAACTTCTTATGCTTTCATTGTAATTTGCCTTTTTAAAGAACCCATTTTGGTTCTGTTTTTATTGCATGCCTGATTTGTTATTTCACTGATTTCAGCTTACATTTTTATTTCCATCTACTTTCTTTGGGAGTGACTTGCTGAATTTCCCCTCAGCTTCTGATAAAAGCTACAGCTGTCCAAACTCTTTTCTTCTACTAAAGCTCTGGCTCTCTAAGTCTGGCTTTAGCTGTATCACAGTTTTGTGCACTACTATTTCTTTACTGACACATTACAACACTTCAGCTGTGACTCCTTTGAACCCTGAATTAGAGTTGTGTTACTAATTTTAAAAACATTTGGAGGTTTTCTAGCTATCATTTTGGCATCAGTTATGGGATCAGTTTTACTGTGGCCCGAGAACATATGATGTATGACTTCAGTCTTTTTGAAAGTGGCCGAGTCTTAGGGGTTATGATCCAGCACATGATTGACTTTGGTGAACATGTCTTGTGCACTGCAAAGAAACCATTCTCAGCTGTCAATCAAGATGGCTCTCATGTGGGGGGGGTGTGTGCCTGCCTTGTTCTCCCATTTTACTGACAAAGGTGTGTTAAGCTCCCTAGCTGTCACTGGGGAGGTGTGTTAGTATTGTCTTTGTTCCACTGATCTTTGTTCTGTTAGAGGGTGCATATGTATTTAGGGTGGTATATTTTCCTGTTGAATAAATCCTATCATTTTCTCCCTCTTTATCTGTAGCAACAATTTTCTCTTAAATTTAATAAGATAAATATAATTTATACCTAACTAAAATGGTCATATTTCTCCTTGTACTTGTAATTAAAAGATAGTATAGTTAATACAAGCTGAGCTGGACTTTCCAAATCCAAACCTCTTCTCTGCTACCTACTATTTGTGTGATTTTGAGCAAGCCACTTAGCAGTTCTATGCCTCAGTTTCTCTATGTAAAATAGGGATTAAAACAGTATTTACCTCATAGGCCTGTTTTAACAGATAAAATAAATGCATGAAAAACTGAACAGAGCACTGAGCACTATGTCTGTGTCTGCTACAATGAAAATTTACACTTGTAGGATGCAGTTCTTCAATTGTACACATTACATATTTCATGTGAATGTGAGTCAGTGGCCCAACTGTGGAAGGTGTCATGGCTGTGGGGTGGGTAAAGATGGACTACTGTGACGGGCTGGGTGTGTGTGAGGCTACACTGTTGTGATGGGGAGGGGGGTAAGGCCGTGCTGTTGTGATGGGGGGGAGAGGGTGGGTAAGGCCATGCTGTTGTGATGGGGGGGAGGGGGTAAGGCTGTGTTGTTTTGGGGAGGGTAAGGCCGTGCTGTTGTGATGGGGGAGGGGGGTAAGGCCGTGCTGTTGTGATGGGGAGGGGGTAAGGCATGTAGTTGTGATGGGGAGGGGTAAGGCCGTGCTGTTGTGATGGGGGGGTGGGTAAGGCTGTGTTGTGATGAGGGGGGTAAGGCTGTGTTGTGATGGGGAGGCGGGTAAGGCCATGTAGTTGTGATGGGGGGGGTAAGACCGTGCTGTTGTGATGGGGGGGTAAGGCTGTGTTGTTGTGATGGGGGGGGGTAAGGCTGTTCTCTCAATTCTTTGGTACTTACCTGGTGGAAAAACTTTGCTCTCAGCAGTTTGTCTCAATTTCACTAGTGATTAAATTGTGTTGTCTGCATTATCCCACTGTGGAACTGGATGAGTCAGCCATCCAGACAGCACACAGCTAATTGCTGGTACACCCAGCAAAGAGGATGACCCCACTCCCACACAGCTCCCCCACCATTCTCCGCGTGGTGATGAGTTCGAGGTGAGCACTCTGGAAGGCTCATGGAGGTGTTTTTCTAACCGGCACACCTGCCAGTGGTGTATTTCTGCACCTGACAAGGCCCTAAGTGGATGTGGCTATGCACTACTGGGATGCATGTGGAGCGAGAGGCCTTCCCTGGACGTCCTGACCTGAGTCAGTTTTCATCGGCCTGGTAACATCTCCTCTTGGATCTTTCCTCTTGCCTCTCTTGAAATGACATAAAATGGCCCAGGAATTCCTACTCCTCTTGGTATCAAAAGCCCAGCCAAATTCTTCAACTCTAGGGAACTGAGCTCTGACTTCATCATCAATACAACACCCAGATTCTATTTTTTTCTTTTCTTTTCTGGAACTACAGAAAGATGAGGAAGACAAACTGAGTTTCACGACACGGATTCGGCATGGTTTTCACAAAGTTCAAAATATTTTATGCAGGTAGAGCAATACCATCTTGAAATCACTTGGATTTCTAAGTATTCTGCAACAAATTGTAACATTTAGATGTAACATTGAAAAGATGAGTGAGTCAGTGCCTGAATGAGAGATTGGAAGAGGCTAATAGAAACCTCCAAGGCCAAGGACGGCGGTACCCTGGGAAGACCCGTGTCCCCTCTCTTCCTTCAGGCTCAGTGCGTACCACTGACAGCCCTTCTAGGGTTGTCCTGCTGTGGGGAGGGCCTCAGCTAGCCTATCTGTTCTTTACCCAGCTAGCATCTATTGAGTCATGGTCCTATGCCAGGACCCTTTTAGCCATTTCAAGGGTCACTGTCAAAGCTCACAGCAACCCTGTGAGACACTCAGGTGGAGGAAAGCAAAGCAAAGCAAAGCTGTGCCATTGTGTCACACAGCTGTAAGGCGGACAATCTATCCTGACACTCTCTCTTCCCTTGTGTAGCTTAGGAAGGCTTTTCTTCTGGAACGTCTTAGTTTCCCATAAAATGGGGCTAATAATACCTACCTCCTAGGACTCCCTACACTCCAGTCTGAGCAGTGAATGAGGCGATAATAAATGCAAAGGCCTGGTAGGCACCAGCAGCATCCTCTCTACTGATCTCTTCAAGCAAGCTGAGAAGTGACATGACTCAGACAAAGCAACAGTCAGCGAACACTTAATTCCACAATGAAACTGTAATTTTTGATATTTAAAAGAAGCCACAAAAGGAATGGAAAAATATGAACTCTGGGTCAGGCTAGTCAAGACAGATTAAAAAACATGATAATGAATGATCTGAACAAAAGATGTGTGCAACACACAACCCTTGACAGCATTTGTGATGTTACTACATGAGTCTCCCAAAGGATGGAGATGAGGACGTCACCCTGTGTGTGGACACCCACAGCCTCTGCGCCTCAGAGGACCACTTTAGCCTCTGATTGCGGAGTAGAAAATAGAGTGAGAGTCCGGGAGAAAGGATGAGAAGGGAGCTGGTGAGCACAGGCTCCAGTCAGTACCCTAGCCATGTGGGGAGGGACATTCCAGAGCATCAGGACGGGTGGGACAAATCCCTCTCTGGAGGTCTCTCCCCCAGATCTCTCTAGGAACTAGCTGAAAGACTTCGGCACGCAGTACACCATGATCCTTACAGGCCTTGCTTGAGTGATTATGGGAGCTACTGTTTAAATAATGTGAAGGGCATTGATGTCTGGTAGGAATTCTGACCATAACTTATTATTATTATTATTCTAGTCACATGGTTTATGTCCTCAGGGGTTTTCTAACTTCTCAACAATTTTTAAAAATCATCCCTATTAATACATTAACTTTCTGTTGAATCAGTTACGTTTCCATCTTTATCTTTACAAACAACCAACTCTTGGCCTCACTGCTCTTTCATATTGATTTATTTCTGATCTTTCTTATTTTGGGTTTAGTTTAGTTTTTATATTTTAGAAGCCTTTCAGATACTTCAACAGGGTATTTGCAAAGTTTCTGTTTTTTATGTAGGCACTCATAAATGTAACCTAGGGTGTTTCACTGCATCTCACAGTTGTGTTGTGTTGTATTTCTATTGCATATTTTTTATTTGTTGAGATTTCCACCTATGTGTACAGTAAAAATGTAATCAATGTCCCCCTTTGCCCAATAGCTCCCTCCCTAACTGCACGGCTTTGGCTGTTGCTGTTTTTTTTGTTTTTGTTTTTTTGTAACTTACTAAGTCTAATTAGTGCTGCCCATACATGTGGGGCCATCCATGGGAGCATGGGAACCCTACCAGGAGCTATATGCTCCCTGGGTAGGTTGAATAAAAATGGCCCCAACAGGCTCATGTGTTTAAAGACTCGGTCACCAGTTGGTAGACCTACTTGGGAAGGACTAGGTGGTCCGCCATTGGGTGCAGTCTCTGACGTTTCAAAAGACTCATGGCATTCTCAGTGTGCTCTCTGCCTCCTGCTCAGGGTTTGAGATGTGAGCCTCAGCTGGTGGTGCCACCATGCCTTTCTTTTACCGTCACGGACTCTACGCTCTCTGTAACTGGAGGATCAATGACACGTTCTCCTTTGTAAGTTGCCTTGGTCACAGTGTTTTATTCCAGCAATAGAAACGCAACTAATGTACCCTCCCAGAGTGATTCCCCTCCTCTAGCAGTTATCAACTGCCAATCTGAGAAGAGCAGTAATTCAGCTCTCAACCCCTCAGTGAGCCTCTGCTGTGTTATTCCACTTTACGCTCCATCTCGAGCTTTACTTCTCAAGTGGTTTCTAGTTTCATCAATCATTGTGATCAGAAAGGATCTAGCGTATGATTTTAGTGTTCTTAAGTTTGTGACATAATACATAATCTGTTCCAGAGAAATCCTAAACTGAGGAAAGAAAATGTGTTCTGTAGCCACTGGGTGGATTATTCTATAAATGTCTGAGAAATCATATGATTTAGATTGCAACTTAACTCTGGTATTAATTTGACTTTAGGAGGAGGTTTGGATGACCTGTTAATTAATGGAAGTGGAAGTGGGGTGTTGAAATTTCCATACTATTTCTGTATTGGAGCCTCTCTCCATGTGTCATATTTGTGTATGAAACTGGATGCTTTAACATTGGGTGCATATTAACTTATATCTTACTGTTGACTTGATCCTTCATTATCACGTGGTGACTGCCTTGATCTCTTGGTAAAGTTACTGTCTCAGTGTCTATTCCTATAGGTAGTTACTGCTGCTTATCTCAGGTGTTCCTTCACCTGGAGTATGCATCTTTTTCCTTCAGATTCTGTGTAAGTCCTTGTAAAGTAGATTACTAGCAGTCAGCTACTGGTGGCTCTTATCTTTTTAAAATCCATTAAGCAAGCCCCTTAAGATTTAACTGGAAAATTCAGTCCATTTACATCAGAGGCTATTATTGTTAGGTATGGACTTATCCTGTCATTTTGATGTTTTCATGGGTATGTGATAGGCGCATGCACATACATATTTGTGTAGTTGTAAGGGTGGGGGGCAGAGGTTGACACTGGGCATCTTCCTTATATACTGAGGCAGGGTGTCTCAACCAAGCCCAGAGCACACTGATTCAGCTAGTCTAGCTAGCCTGCTTGCCCTGGGGAGCCTGTCTCTACTTCCCTGGTGTTAGGAGTACAGACAGACAATTACATGGGTGCTCTGGATCCGAACTCTGGTCTTCACACTGAGTGGTGAATGTTCCCCCAGTGATCCATCTCTACAGGCCCTGATGCTTTTCCTTTGGTTGTGGGGATATTTTTGTTTTCTTCCTGTCTTACTGTTGGGCTGACTGTTGCAGAGGTAATGCTTGCTTCTTCTCTGCTGTCTTTTGTGTGTCTACTCCAGTCTGAGCAAGGGGATTTATATTTTCACAGGCTTCAGTGATGGTAATTATCTTTCTTTCACTTCTTTCCCTTAGGTGGTCATAAATCAGTTTTGCCGATCTTGGAAGGTCTTAATTTTTCTCCATTTCTGAAGAGTAGTCTTGGTTCTGGTAATTCTGTTTGACTTTTGTTTCAGGACTTGGAATGTGTTATTCCATTCCTTCACAGACTAGAGGGTTTCAGCTGAGGGGTCTGCTGCTGTTTTAATGAGTGTAAGGTTGAAGTGGCAGGGTATTCTCCCACCCCCCTGCAGATTATAAAATTATTTCTTAGGCTTTTTACAGTTTGACTATAATGCTAGGGTGAAGATCTTTTCTGGCTAGGTGTATTAGACCTTCCATAGTCCTCTTATAGCTAGATGATCCTATCTTTCCAAAGATTAGAGAAGTCTTCTGGTATTATTTCATGGAATAATTTTCCTGTGTCCTTAATCAATGATATATTTATTCACTTTAGAGTGCTATAAAGATTTAGCTCATTTTTTGTTTGTATGAGACAGTCTTGCTATGTAGCCCAGGCTGTCCTCCAATTCTCAGTCCTCCTGATTAGTCTCCCAACTGTGGGAATTCCAGGGATTATAGGAATAAATGATCACCCCTGGCTTTCAAAGACACTAGTGCATTTTTCTTTTTTTCCCTCTCCCTTCCCGGCCTTCTTCGTGTGGGTTTTTTGTTTGTTGTTTTTCTGGCCAGAACTGGATATTCAAGAAACCTGTTTTCAAATTCAGATGCTATTCTTCCACTTGATCCAGTCTGTTGGTATTTTCTGGTTAAGCATTCTCTCTCATTCCAAGGTTTCTATCTAGTTGTTCTTAGAAATATCTGGTGAATTTCTCATTCTTGTCCTGCTCTGTATTCTGAATTTCATTTGATGCTTTAAAAATATTCTCTTGGCTTTCTCTGAGATTCTTTATATCTACATTTAAAAACTCTTTATCAGGCACTTCATCCATTTTGATTTCTTTGGAATTTGTTGGCGAAGAGCGACATCCTTTTAGACATGGTACACTTCTTGTCCCCTATTCTGAGGTTTCTGCATCTAGTGGATTTTAGGGGTCTTCAAAGTAGTTTTCTTCTGAAGTGTGTCTTATGTCAGTGTCCAGTTTGTTAGGCACCTGGCTTTATTTCCGGGTGGGCACTGTACTGTAGCCTGCCTGCAGCTTTGTTGGTTACAATTCATGACTGGGTCCTGTACATGCTGTGTCGGAGTCAGAGAGACTATTGTGGGCTACGTGAGTTGAGGCTGCATTACGGTTAGGCAGTACAGTGTCAAAGTAGAATGTCTGGGATGCTGAATGGCTAATCTTCCCATGGAGGGCATGGCGCCCACCCTCTCAGCCTTGTGTTTTCAGTTACTGATGTCAGCTCTGCTACTCTTAAGGGCCTCAGGTACACGCAGCCCTAGTCGTGACAAGGGACCTGAAGTCTTTGTTTTGGCTCAGACACTGTACAGGGAGAGGATGTTGGAACCACGGCCTACCCTCTATGGTGATGCTAGCCAGTCCTGACTTATCAGATGATGATATCCAGCACTTCCTATCAGGTAGGGTGTGGGGACATCAGGAAGTAGATAGGTGGGGTGACAACATCAGCCGTGGCGCTCTCCTCCGCTGGCTTCTGAGAGCCTGCTCTGGAGGAGGCCTCAGCTCCTCCTAGCCTTGCATGTACAGGGCCTGGATGACGGCTGGGGCTTCACCTTTCTTTTCTACTCCTGGACTCCAGGGAGCGAGGAGCAGTAGGTCCTGGCAGGAATAGGGTCAAGGTCCCCTTAAGACCTCTTTAGTCTTGCATACCTGGTGACAGCTGGAGTCCCAGAGCTGTTCAAGGCTACCTCAGCACATTCCGGTGGGCAGGGCAGCAGGGCAATCGCCATGTCCTGTCAGGAGCATGCATCTGAGTGTGAACCACCTTCAGTTCTGGCGCAGGATGAGTCTTCAAACATATCACCACGGTAAATGGTCTCAGAGGACACCTGTCTGATGATTGACTCCTGAGGGGTCTGTTCCCCACCATGATAAAGTATCCAGCTTAAGTCCAGTTACTCTGATGGGCTTAGTTAGGTCGCTGAGGCAGCTACACACTGAACCAGGGTAGTGGAATGTGTCTAGGGTCTCAGAGATGGACATATTAGGGGTTTCAAACCCTTAGAGTAGTCCTAATTCGGGCAGCAGCTGCCTTCTGAAGGCAAACCCTGACAAGCCAGGCATGGCGGTGCATCCTCACTCAATGCCATCCCAGCACTCAAGAGGCCAGATAATTGGATAAAAGGAAGCCTGACTACATAGACTACATAGTCTGCCTAAGGCTCCAGATTGGAGCATCCTCAGTGTCTGCTGGTAGATGATGTGAAATTCTGTTCCATAGTAAAGCTGGAGAGCAGATTTCAGGTTACTTGAGCGGAACTCAAGCCTGTGAGCACAGTCAGTGCCTGCAAGGGTAGGCCACTAGGTCTCCCCACTTCACCCTTCTGCAGAGGGCAGACTAGTCTCCCTCTCCCCTGGATGTCTCTCTCTTATGATGTCCCAGATTTTTGAACCCTTAGCCAGTCACTTAGCTCAAAATACAGCCACACACCCTTTCCTCGAAGTTCTTGTTTGTGGAGGAAGAGTCCCGGCACCTGTATCCAGCCATCTTAGAAAATCCATTCTCTAAGCCTTTAACAAGGACACAAATTTGGAAACTAGCCAGAGATTGCTTCATGCAAGTAATCAGCTTGACTAGAGTCCTGGAGAGCACAGCTGAAGAGAATGTGCTTCAGAATGCTTCCAGGCAGCCATTTACAGACCGCCATGCACAGCAGACTCTTGGGCCTCATTGTCTAAGTTCTCAGGAAGTCTGGGGTCAGGCTGGAGGGCTTGCGTGTCCATCAAGGGTCTACACAGTGCCTGCCTGCTGGTCCCTGGACCACATTCTGAGACTCATAGTTCTGATTCCTTCCTAAGTTTGCTGCTGTTGTTGATGGTGTGTGTGTGTGTGTGTGTGTGTGTGTGTGTGTGTGTGTGTGTGTGTGTGTACAGCATGCACACTTCCTGCAAAGAGAGCCTTTCTTCTAACAGATGATGAGTGACAAAGGCAGAAAGGACACCTGAAGGCACCAACCAATGTTGGGGAAAGTGACAGCAGCGAGTTCTAATCCTGCTGCTGCTGTTCAGACTGGCTTTCTTTACTCCTTGTATCTTGATAGATGGAACAGGGTTTGTCTTCAGATCTTCTGTTTGCCATGCAGTGGAATCGCCTAAAGTCTTTTTGGTCCATTTATTGGAGTGTCAGTTTCTCAAGGTTTAAGACTGGTGCAAGTTAAATTTTACTTTTAAAGTGCCTATCATAAGTTCCATAATAGATGGCTCAATTAAGAACGATGCTCTCAGAGTCCTGAGTTCAATTCAGAAATGTGGCTCACAATATCTTAATAAGATCTGGTACCCTTCTGTATACATAATAAATAAATAAATCTTTAAAAAAAAAAAAAGTCTCCATAGAAACAGCCTTTTAAACCAAAGTCTCAGAGTGCTTCTCTCTCTCTCTCTCTCTCTCTCTCTCTCTCTCTCTCTCTCTCTCTCTCTCTCTCTCTCTCTCTCTCTCTCTTATCTATCTATCTATCTATCTATCTATCTATCTATCTATCTATCTATCTATCTATCCTACCTACCTACCTACCTACCTACCTACCTATCTGACTATCTGTGAGAACACCTGGTCAAACACAAATCAAAATTCTCTTTCCATTTGGCAAATAAATCTGTTTAAATGTTGTTGTTAAAGAAAAAGTAACTGCTGAGTGGTGGTGGCACACACCTTTAATCCCAGCACTCAGGAGACAGAGGCAGGCAGACCTCTGTGAATTCCAGGCCAACCTGGTCTACAGAGCAAGATCCAGAACAGCTACAGCCAGGGTTACCCAAAGAAAACCCTGTCTTGGGGAAAAAAAAAAAGTGTAACCTTCAGAATTCCCAGTGTAACTCCAACCCTGGCCCACAGCTGTGTGAGGGACATCATCCAGCAGAACAGGAATGTTTGGTAAAGTGGAAGCTTTGGCTTTAGGATGGCATCTCCTGGGTAAATCAACACAAAAGCAGAAAGCACTCATCCCTCTGGCCTTACATACTGTAAAGGCACAGGAAAGAGAGGAACAAAAGAGGGAGGGTTCCCATGGAGAGAGAGAGAGAGAGAGAGAGAGAGAGAGAGAGAAGAGAGAGAGAGAGAGAAGAAGCAGAGAAACGAAAACCAGCCTGCTGCAAGCAAGTGGAAGGGCCAAGCCAGCGATCACCACTGGCTTGGCCATTTTCACAAGCAGATTGGAAAATAAATACCTAGCATTGCCTTCCTTTCTCCTTCCCTCCTGGGTGGACACTGGAATTCCTGGCCCTGCTGTGCTCTGTATCCCCTGTGCTGAGGTAACCTAGAAGAACTTATTCCAGAAAGGCCAGGCTCTCTGTAGGAAGAGCACAGAACCCACTCTCTTAGACGGTGGTTTCTCCTGAGCATGGGTAGGCTCCATGACAGTGCTCTGGAGCCCACTGGACTTCTGGGGATGCATCCTTCCTCTGCCTGCAAGAAGTCTGAGCCAGCTCCCAACTCAGCTACCTTCTAGGCGGGATGGACTACATAGTCATCTCTACTTAAAATGAGAAAAGGCTTCTGGTTGTGTGCAATGTCATTCTGACAAACATTTAGATGGATATAAAAGGAACACAAACCAGAAAATATTTATTGACAGGCAAGCAGTTCCTTCAGCCTGCAGAAGTACATTGTAAAATGATACTTATAAGCTGTAAGTGAAATGCAACCATTTAATTTTACCACTTTATAGTGAATTCCTCACATTACATCAATTTACTTGTAAAAGATAAATACATGTTTTTCAAATACCCACTTTGCTCTGGGCAGGTTTGAACCATATTTATTATCAGTTGGCTACTTGCTTGTTTTGAAAATGCCATCTAATTTTAGGTTTAACTGAGTTGTGGGATTCCTGGGAGTTGGCCAATGGGGAGCTTCAGAGTAAAGGGCCTGCTTTTTCACGAGGGAGCTGGACTGAAAGGTAAAACCACACTGTCAGCCCCCACTATGTAGGCAAGAAAGCAGTTTAGGGCACAGCTGGTGCCGGGGGGCTGCTGAAGGGATGCTGCTGTTCCCCATAAGCCTGCTTCCTGTCCAGATGATGCGCTGCCCGCCACACCCCTCCCCCAGCCACCTGGGCCCTTCTCAAGTGCCCTTCGAGAAGTGGAAAGACACAGATGCTCATATGTGGGAATCCAAAGCTGTCAGGAGGTGAATAAACAGGGGGCCCAAAATAAGGGACTTGATTAGGGAGAATCTATGAGAAACTATCCGTGAGGCAACACTCAGTTTTCTGTTGCAAGAAGTCTCCAGTAACCCTTGAAGTCAGAATGTTTAGTTCTAGAGAGATCACCTGAGTGGCCCTGGCCACAGAACTTGGTATTTTGATACAATTCTCACATGTAGCTTTGCTCGGCATGGTTTCAGAGTGTGGAACATACTTGGATCCAGCTCCGGAAAGGACCTGTGTTATGTGATAGCAAGAGATGTCTCTACTCACTTCTAGGCACATCTTGCAGGGCTAGTTCCTGTCTGTCAGGAAGTCATCAGGTAGGCTGTGGCAGGTCTCCAGAGTATGGTTAGCCTCGGGGAAGCTGATAGCACCACTCACCCAAGGGACTTAATGCTATGTGCTTTGCAGAACTATCCATCCCCCTTAGAGTCTGGACTAAGACTCCATTTGAAACTTAGCTTGTTTTTCTTAAGGGATTTATGCATTATCTCCAGAACTGTGCTGGGGAGGTGTTACATTAAGATGGAGAAGACTACGGGGAAGAAGACTATGGGGGAAAGGGCGTTGGGGAAATTCCTGGCATTAATGTATCTCTTTGGGGTGAAGCAAACAAAAGGAATTGGGCCAACTGCTGTGACTTGGCTCTGGAATGTTCCCTCAAAGGTCCATGGGTGAAGGTTTGGTCATCAGCCTGTGGTACCTTTGGGAGGTGGTGGGACCTTTAGGAGATGGGTCTGGTGGAAGTTAGGTTATTGGGACCCTGACTCCTTTCTCCTTGCTTCCTGGCCACTGTGAAGTGAGCAGCCTCCTCTACCACGAACTCCCCAGTGTTGTACGGGACCACTACTGGCCCCGTGCGACACAGGTTAGTGACCATGAGCTAACACTGGTGGACGTAGGACCCCAATAAACCCTTTTTCCTTTGTTTATCTTAGGTATTTGTCACAGCGGTGGAAGGCTGACTAACACACTACGCTTGGGCAGCTCAGAAAGAATCTGGCAATGTTCTACTGATAGCATTACTAGCAGTGAAGGTCAAACTTCTGCTTTGCTTTTGTGGTGCTGTCCTGGTGGGAGTTGGGGCAAGATGCACGTCTGTGAGGAGAAGGAGCTTCTCTTAAAAGAACTGATCTTCCTGCTTTCCATTATCCTGGAGAAGCTCATTTGACAATAAGACATGTACATCACGAAAGGGCCTCAAGGCACAGGCAAGGTGTCTGTGTCCCAGATGAAGTGGCCGAATGGATCCCTGACACGTGGAATAACTGCTAAGCCAGACTCAACATCAAGACTGCTATCAGCTGAAAATTATCCCCTGGGTCACACACCCTAATTCCTAACATATTAATTGTGACTTAAAAGTCACAGCTTACTATGGGTAGTTAAGGGAGAGGCTAGCTCCGAGTTCAGGAGAGAGGTGTTTGCTTTACAAGCGAAGTTGTCAAAAGAGTGATTGACACATGGAAGCTCCAGCAGCAGGTACACTGGAGAGCTACTTGATGATGAGAGGAGTCAGAGCACCACAGCATCCCGGGGAAATGCAGAGTGAGTGGGCATCTGCTCCGAGGCTTCATCTTATTGATTTAGAGACAGGACTTGTGATAGAGCCCAGGCTGGCCTCAAACTCACACTCTCCCTGTCTTAGCCTCCTGAGCATGGCGACGGCAGGTGGATGCCAGCACACTGGCTGTAATGGTCAGTCTTGATTGACGTGGGTGGAGACGAGCAGATTCGCCTTTCGGCGTAGACAAGCACTTGCTGCCTGTCTGCTTTCCAGCTGCCATGGGGCAGCAGCTCTGCTCCTTTTCACCCTCCTGCAATGATGCTCTTCTCCACCCCAGCCCAGAAACAGCAGTCAGCTGACAATGGGCTCTGCAGCTGTGAACCAAAGCCAATCTTTCCTCTCAAGTACTTGTCATGGCAACTTACAAAGGGACAGAAAATTGGTACTAGGAGAGGCGTTGTCTTTGGGACTACCTGACTCCATGGCTCAGAACTCTTCACCAGCTGTTTGTGGCAAGAGAAGTTTGGAAACATGTGTTAGAGTTCCCAAAACTCTCTCACCAGGCCTTAAGTGATGATGTTGAGAGCTCAGATCAATACATCACAGATAGTAAAAACTGATCATGGGGTTTCTAATGGAAATGAGGAATTTATCTGGAGTTGGACTAGAGGCCATTCATGTTGTGTTTTGACAAATAACTTGTCTACATTTTGTCTCTATCCCGAGACTTTGTGTTAGGTTCTCTTTAAATCCGGCGGCGGCGGAGGGGATTTTAAGACAGCTACCATTCAGGCTATTGCATGGAAACTGCTGGTGCTTTTGGTCAGGTTTACAGTTAGAACGGGGAGCAGAAGCAGGGTGGAAAGATGCGAAAAACCTGTAGTTTGGTTCAAAGTCCATGAAAAGTTGAGGTTACAGAAGTTATGGGTTCTAAAAAGTACCCTCCAAAAGGAGAGACGTACTTTGGTATAGGACAGAAAGATGCCTTAAAGGCACATCAGAAATCAGCAAGATCTTTCTTACTGCAGGCTTCATGACATAAAAGTGTAAACTGACTTGAAAGACTCTCCTTGGAAAGAGAAGGCTGCTTGGGCACCCTGCGTGCATACAGATGCCTACAAGTTATTATCATAGAAACCATTCTGCTGGCTCAGTTGCCAAGGCATTCAGAGGTTCCTGCAGCCATGATCCAAGGAGGTCTAGCTACTGCTTGAGCTGGTGCCAGACACTGGTGTTTTCCATGTGATACTGGTTTGGGGGGAGCCCTCTCTATATATGAAGATATGAAGGTAAAGACAGAGATGAAATGGAGGTGCCAGTAAATCAGATGCAAGAACAGGAAATATATGCCACTGAAGCTCCAGGTAGTGAATGCAGCCATCTGAGACAAACCACATGGGCTACCATTGGCAAGGCTGCAGGTGAGGCTGCCCAGGACCTTTGAAGCTCATATTATGCCACCACACTCCTCAGATGCTACACGATTCTGTTAGCGCTGGGTTTGTCATTTTTTTTTTTTTTTTACTCTGCCCTGTTGGAATGAGGATGTTCATCATTATATGTTGGAAGTGTTTAACTTGTTTTTCACAGGAGCTCACAGGTGAGAGTTTGTCTAGTGTGCCAGGGGAGATTTGGAAAAGTTATTAAGCAGCTATATCCTTATTGTTTTCTTCATTTGGAGATTAATTATGGCCTGAGCAGATGTGTTTAGGGTGTTGAGTTGAGCAGAGATGAATTTATGACGGTTACTCTTGTCAACCTGATTCTTGATTGATCTGAGGGACACCAAGGAGTAAGTATATGTCTGGGTGCTGGTGAGGGTGTTGGAGGAGAGGATCGGCATGCAGTTCTGTCTGTCTCCATGAGGTGAGCAACGCTTCTCCCCATGCTCTTCGGCCTCACTGTTCTGCTTCATTACAGCCCCAGAAACCACACCCAACCAGCTGTGGACTAAGACCCCTGCAACCGTGAGCCACAGTAAATCTCGATTCCTTTTAAATCACTTCTCTCAGGTCAGGAACCTCCTTCCCTTCGGCCTCTAGGATACTCCTGTGGTATTCCTCATCTGACAGCCTCTTCCTGACACACTGGTTGGTTTCCTCTGAGCTGATGAGGTTAGGGGTAAGGGACTCACTTCAACTGTTACCTTCTCCCTCAGTCCTACATAAGAGCACTCAAGGATTGTCTTTTCTCAACAGACAAAGGCCTCTCACTGCCTTCTCTTGCCCTTTTCTCACACTGTGGAACCACACTGCACCAGGCTGTGGTATGGACCAAAGGAGAGGGGCAGAGAAGATTCAGTTTCAAGTCGCTGAAACTAGAAAAATAAGTTGGTGAGTCCTAACATGTCAGTTTTCTGGCTCCAGGTTTATGCAGTGATGCTCGCTCTCTGACAGCACAAGGGCGTTTGGGATAGCATGAATGCAGTGTCCCTGCTGCTCTGGTTTTTCTGTAATTCTAGGTGGTATTATGGTGGAGACTCTAGAGTTCCACATTTCCAGAGTGATTTTGAGTGGCTCAATCTACTTGTGAATTATTGAAACTAGATGGAATTGTTTCTTGATGTATCCAATTAACATTTTTTTTCCTTTTAAGTCTTGATAAAACTAATTTAAACAGAATATGACTATGATTTAGGTAGGTTATAACTGTGTTCAAACTAGTTTAAAGCGGGATTTGCTTGACTTCCTCAGACTACTCAGGTAAGATTCGGTCATTCATTTTACCAGAATAGTTCATTTTACTGGAAGCAAGACAGTTTGAATGGAACCTAAAGAGGACTGCTCCAACCAGGAGCCTCCAGCTGTCAGCAGAAAGCCAGGACTGGAACCTCACCTTAGAGGCACAAAGAGCAAAGTCCACGGCCATATGTATTTATTCACAAGGTCAACCTGAACAGTGTTTATATGTATAGGCCCAGGCTTTTAGCTAGGCAGGAATAAGTCCTGCTGGCAGCATCTTAGTCTACTCTCTAAGAGCTGTGGGTTGTTGTTGACAGCTCAGGTGCCTCCAGCCACCCACCACCCCTCAGCCCGTGCAGACCCCTCACCTTGATGCGGCTTACTGCTTCCTGGGCTTGCATCATGCGCACATTTTTGGAGGGAGTTTTGTCTGAGAGCAGCTGAGTGGAGCCAAGGTAATTGGCAGCAAAAATAATTCCATCGATCAAGTCTTCAGGGTCACAAGGTCCAGGAACTGCAACAACATAGAGCCACACAGAGTGAATGATGTCATTGGGGGGGGGCACATCCTGGATGCTGCATGCCAGTCCCCATGCTCACTGGTTACGTATGTGGTCAACCTGCTAGTCTAAGACATCTTCGAGTCATTTACTATGCGAAATGCAAAATGATGGATTTACTTGAATATGAATCAAAGTCCAACAGTAAAAAAATGATGTCTCTTAGCCAGGCCTGGAATCTTAGTTGCTTGGGAGGGTGAGGCAGGAAGGCAGTCTGTTCAAAGTTTGCCTGTAGGGCACTTGCCCGGCATGTGTGAGACCTTAGGTGAAACAATTCCCCACCCCTCGACATAGTCCTGGGGATTGCAGCATGAGCTTTCGGCAACAAGGGCCATGCCATACTCATCTCTGACTTTCATGCCTGGCACATGTATCTGTAAACTAGATGTCTGCTTGGGGAAATGGTTAGAGGAATGGAGAGCTCCAATAATGGAAAGCACCGTTTCCTGACGCTGCCTATTCCCTTTCTACCCACTCAAAATTTCCTCCCCTGTTTGGTCTGTGATGGAGGAATCACATTTCATATATGAGGAAAATGGGCTAGTTCATTCCTATAATGGCATCAGACTCCAACTCTGCAAATTGATAATGTCACTGCAAAGCCATGGTCCCAGGCTGCCAATCTTGCTAATGGACAGATCATGATGCTTCACACTGAGATCAATCCCAAGGAAAATCAGATCTTTCTGTTCTCACACACCAGTCCACTAAATTAAATCTCTGTTTTAAATAGAGGGACATCCGATTCTAACCACAATCACCTATAATCCACACCCCAAATTAAAGCATGTTTGCAACTGTTACATATAACAGGGTCACTAAAGACAGACATTTTAATTGCAAGTAAAATATGTATTTTCTTTGACTTGAGTGACAATTCCAAGGAGACTAAAATATAACCCACTGTGAAAGCCCAGGTTCTAGAAATGAGACAACTTGAAGTAGAAACACTTTACTTTCCCTCTTGCAGGGCTAATCTGAAGTGATTTTTATTTTTGTTTTAATGGTCTAGTTCACCTTGAGTTGCTCCCCATGAGAAGCTGATGGCCAGGGTACAAACTTAACTTACTCACTTTCAACAACTAAGGCTGTAGTCAAAACACAGAAATGGGCAGTTAGTCAGGACCTTCACGACACCCTGGGGCGTAGCGTTAGCGCTTGGCTAGGCCTAGTCTCTACCCTTGGTCTATGGCAAGAACCAAGGATTCACAGTTATTATACTTTTAGTCTAAGATGCTCAGAGTTAGCAGTTGTGATCTTTCCCCCATTCTGTTTTCCATCCAGTGCCTCCAAATGCTAAAAGATTCATGAGTGACCCCAGTGCTCAGTAGTTTCTCGTCAGTTCTTACCTTCAACGTAGGTTGGGAAGGAAGCCAAGCTTTTTCTTGACTGTAATTAAGACAAAGAGGTTTCAAAACGGGCAGAGCATGATGAAATATGCATTAGCACAAGCGTCCATGCAACATAAAAAAGAAATGCATCATCAGTGGCATTTGTTAACCAGTTATCGACCGTTTTTCTTTACAAAGAGTGAAGTGTAGATAAATATATGCGTTTCCTGTTAAGGTTACCTAAAGGCCAGAATTTCCCACTAAAGTTTGAAGTGATCAAAATCCCCCTACATTTCAGAGAGGTATTTGTCAGCTTTAAAAAAAAGTATAATCAGCAATAAAGACTAGACTGTACATTTTAAGAGTGTATTCAGCATAAAAAACTATTGATTACTAAATGTACCGATAGCATGGCTGTATACTCTGAGAGTAAGGAGTCCCCGGAGAGTTTCCTTTAGATCTTTGACACAAGGGTATCCATTAAATAAACTCTCGCACCTTTTAATCCCTCACTGATTCACTTAAGCTGAAAAATTCCATTCGGTAAACATGAATTTATATTTCTTTAAAGTGAGAATGAAAGGTTAGGTTTAAAACACTGGCATTTCTTTGTGTCAGCCTCAACAGCACTATTGGATGGGGTGAGCTGGACACATTCTAGATTCTGGCTGGAAGTTTATATGCCAGCGTGCTAAGGAGCAAAGCTTGCCATAGGCTTCTTCCATAAGCACATATGCTGGAAATGGCTCCTCCCCATGAGAGACGAGCAGAGAATTCATGTCTGCTTTAAATGGTATCCGAACTTATAAGGTGAAATATGGGGGGCATCAGAAGACACCTAGGGTTCAAATGTAAGCACCTAAAATGGGCAAAAGGTAAGGTTTGCGTGGCCAAAATTTACCATGGGGGCATGTGCCCATTTAAACATGATTTTTGGAGAAGGACATCTGTTCAGTACACCCATCTGTTAGATGATGTCACACTCTGGGGTACCTGAAGGCTAGATTAGTGGGCTGTGGGTGAGGACTAGGGTGTCACTCTGTTAACATGCAGAGGATTCTGACATTGGCATGCTAATTGTTTTATGTTGGAAACCAGAGCACCTCATCATTCAGGACAGTGACAGGAACTCCACACTAATTGCATGGTAGACCACATATGGCAACTTTCAGCAGGCTCCCTGCAAATGCGCTCACTGGGATGAAATGACACCTTATGTCAAAGAAATCAGGTCTCTTGGGTACCAAGAACTGAAGCTCCTGGTTGCTGATGCATTGTGGGAAACTGCACAGCACATGAGGCAATGCATGGCGAGGAGAGCCCATGCTATGCAGCAGCTAGCTTCTTCACAGGGGCCAAAGACCACTTCCCATCCATCTCCCTGCCCTTGCTCTCAGTGTTTGGGGGTGGGGTGGGACCACTAATGAGAAGTCACTCAGCATCATCAAAATGGCTTAGTCTCCAGGTACCTTTAAGAAGCTGATTTGGTTTCTTGGGCTAGTAGGACTCTTCTCTGAATGCTAAAATCTGTTTTAGCAGAGCTACAGAAGAATTACTCTAGAGCAGCAATGGTAGGCAGTTGGTATATTCACTACTCTCCATTTGTTAGCTCATGATCAGATTTATTTCATTCTGGGGTAATACTTTAAAATACTTTTGTGAAATGAAAGCATCTCTATTGCATACAATGAGGATTTTCATCATTATTTCTAACGATATGCAGAGCCGTGTGCCAAGCCTTGCAGGGACTGGGAGACTAACTTATCTACCTTCCCTATTACAGCTGATGCATAATTGAGGGCTTAATATTCAGATACCCGATTAGACCTGCCGTCTCACACATGGACTGAGATGAAAATCAGTTGACCCTTAGCAAGAATGAAGAAAGTTTCATTTAAGACATTAAGGGCTAGGCTGGATGTGGAGGGAACCGCTGTCATTCCAGCACTGGATAGGAAGAGGCAAGAGGATTGAGTTCAAGTCGGGGCAGTCGGGGCTACACAGCAACATGAGAAATTAAAGCTGAGACTTCAAGGCTTGTCAGGGGTCACATGAATCTGTACAGAGCCCACAGGCATGACAATTGGGAGTGTGACCTCACACACTTTCCACATCAGGTGTAGTAGACCCTGGCGGTTCAGAGCCTGGGCTGACAGGACTTCAGATTCAAACCATGGCGGGCCACCTGTGAGCTGTGTAGCCTAAGGTACCCAGGTTCTGTCTTTCAGAACTAACAGGAGGACAGTGATATCCACCCCCACCCCCAGCACCACCACAAGGCTCCCATGAGATTCAGCCTGGGACTTGCTCAGCCTGGTGCCTGAAATACCACAAATGCTTAATAAATGCTAATGTCTGTTACTGTTGTTGGTAAGCAATCACTCCTTCTTACCCATCATGTGCTCTGAATAAAAGAATCAAGTAATGGCAAAAGGGGCCAGCAGAAACTATGATCCTGTCACTTACATTCCAGTGACAGAGTCTGAATAGACCAGAGGAGAAGAAAAGATAGTTCTAGAAAAACTTCATTTACTAAAAACTATACCTCCCTCTCATAAAGAGGATATAGTGTAGAAACAATCTGTTATTCAGGTGAAACACTGCTTTTCTTTTCCTCGTTGAATTTAACATAAAACTGTCGGCACAGTGAGGGAGCACGAGGTGTACCTCTTCACCACATCTCTGTGCCAATGAAGGAGCGTCTCGTGCCCACACAGTCACTCAGCAGGGAAATGGTCACGTGGTGTGGACACGCACTAGGCAGCCCACCACCTCGGGCTAAGAGAGCATTGGGTGTGAGAGGAGGCAGGGGCTCCACTCAGGGAGAAACACCTGCCCTCTTCAGGCCCCAGAAATCTTAGCTACATCTTGTGACTTAAGAGCTCTGTCAGAGTTCAGTGTGTCCCCCATGAGTGAGGTAAACACAGAACCTGTCCCCAAGGGACACCTTACAACCTCCCTGTTGAGTAGCTTCTGGCCTATAGTGAAAATAAGAATTTTAGTTCTCCAGTCCCACTGGCCATGTTCCACGAGCTCCATGGGGCTGGTGAGTACCCCTGACAATGTAGAGGTGGCATTCGGCACAGAAAGTTCTGGAAAGGATGCTGGCAGAGAGTTTTTGAGGGCCAGTGTCCTGTAGAACTTCCTGTGGTACAAAAGTTCTGTAACCAACTACAGACAGCACTGAACACCTGGAACGTGAGTGGTATGCCTGAGGATGTGAATTCCCATATTCAGGAACTACCAGCCACCTGTGGCCAGTGACCACCGAACTGGACAGATCAACCACGGCTTTCAGTGACAATCTTCACATAGCCGAGAAGAAATACATCTCCTCAGGGTGGGCGGGGGTGAACACAACAAAGCATTCTCGGGGTGAAGGAAAACAGGCATCGGGGATGAAGATGGGGCCCTACCTCTTTATTTGTGGAGGCTTCCGTGGGGTCACCGGGATGAAGGGCTATGCTTGATGACTCAGCACCCAGGGGTGAGGAACTGCCAGGAGAAGGAGACTGGAACACAGCAAGAGGGACAGACAGTGAGAACCCGAGGGACAGGATACCAAGTGGGATAAAAGCAGAACTGCCCTGAGGGGCGCTGTGGTGGGAGACGCTTCCTTGGCAAGGACTGCCGACCACACTAAGCAGACCTGGCCATGTGAGCTTTCAACCCCATCTCCTCAAAGCAGTTCTACAGCTTTGGGACCTTTTCTTCTGTTAAGCTGACATTTTAAAGAAAGTTTGGACTTTCAGTAGGCATTAAACGTAAAGGTGTATTATAATACAATATGTTATTTTTTTCTTAGTGAAAGTTACAAATACTTAGAATGCCAATGTTTAAGTTACCTTCCTAAGACACTCTGAGTGGAAAAACAGAACTACAACTGCCCATTGCATTCTCCATGTCAGCACAGATGTCTACATGTTGTCTTTCTTAATTCACAGGCCACGGAAAATTCAGAGACATTTCAACATCCAAGCCACACTGTTTTGGACCACATCAGCATAGTTTAGAAATCCTTTTTCACATGACAGGCTTGAAAATAAGGTTTAGAAAAACAGGTTTGGGGAGCATGGTCCCCGTGTTAGTGTGCTGGTGCCTTGGTGGGTGGGCACGGGCAGGTGCTAAGCCATGAACACGAAACCATGGTTTGTTAGCAGAACACAGCAAGTACCCACTAAGTACACGCTAAATGAATGACCAAGTCAGCAAGCAATGGGACACATACAGGCCCAGAATCATTCCCACACAATACTAGAAAGTTCTGTGTGCTCCTGAAATCTTGGGAGATGAGGGCCTCAGAGATGGTTACCAATTCTGTAGTGACGGCACTGGGGTGTAAAGGTGGGGTGCTTCCCAGCTGTGGGTGATAGATCCGAGAGCCCACGTGCAACATGAGAGAAACCACACAGGACGTGTTCTCTCAGCGTGGGATGAGAGCCAGGGTAACATCCTGACCCGAGGGAAGGAACACCCATGTAACCTGACCTTTTGCAGCTGGCCCCTTTGGGGGAAGTTAGGGCACAAGGCATCAGGAGGGTCTCTTTGCACAGGAAAGGAGAATGTGTCACAAACAGTGAAGTGGTGCTGGGGGAACAGGGCAGGTTAAGAGACAAGAGAACCTCAGTCGGTATTATTGAAAACTGGGGGGTGGCGGGGAGGACTTTTCCGAAAAGTCTGAATTACAAGAAATCCAGGGAACACCAAAAGACGACACAGTGAAATGTACTATTTAGCTAAGAAGCTATGCGAACCTGTCTCTGGGCATATTATCACTTGGTTCTAAGCAGGGAGGTGAGGGCCCATGAGCCCCTTAACATGGTGATGTGGAGACATCTGTCACCACAGTCAAGGCAGGAGGGCAAGCCTAAGGTGACAGCAGATACAAAGTATCCCAGGCCCCATGGCCCCTGGCCACAATAGAACAGCCTTGCATGCCTTTCAAAAGAAGTATCCAACATTTTCCAGTCATGGCCCAAGAGAGCTGCTGGTTGCAATAAGATTTAGCACTGTTTGGTCGACTCAAAATTAATGTGGGAAAAGATGAGAATTTAATGCCTTAAATTTTCCCAGGTTTTCACATTGAAAAGGCTTCTTTTGATATTTGTGTCTTGATTCCCCCCCCCCCAAGTAATTGTCTCTGTCCCAATGACTTTAGGGTTCCCTCTGAGCCTTAGAGAAGCTGCTGCAATTGGGTTTTCTTGAACTGCATGCTTTCAGGGTCATGGACATCTTCATATAGAGCTACCTGACAGCCCCATATTTCCCATTTCTTTATTTTCCACTCCAATATTCTACAAATAGATTTCTTACCACCCTGTGGGCACTGGACTGTCCTTTAGTGATGTGGGAAGACAGGCTATCTGGACTGTGGGCAGGGATGTGGAAGACGGAACCCAGACCCATAGTAAGATAGGTGTGATTAGTGCTGGGTGCCCAACAGGGAATGGTGGGGAAGAGGAGAACACAGGTCTGCTGGTCACTCCCCTGATAAAAGCTTTACAGCTCCCACATTGACCTTACTAGGGGCCCACCTCTCCCCAGACACCTGGTGCTGTAGCCGTCAGCCCATGCACAGGCTTGGGTGAGTTTCCTACACCCATAGCTTCCCTTCCTCTCCTGGCCCCACATTCAATGTTCAGTTCAGAAGCACACCCGTCACTGGGATTTCCTACATGCCAATCATAGCTCATATCTCACCTATGGAGTGTGCTGTGGTTTGTATTAAAACTTCTTTATGTGTATGCTGTAGATGTAACCAACCGTCTTATTAAATAAGAAACACAGAAACAATGTAAAAGAGAAAGTCGAGAGGTCAGAGCTCAAGCTAAATCTCACCTTCTTCTGCTTCCACTTCGCGAAAAGACTACTCCTGTCGTTCGTTTTTTTTTTATTTTTCTGCTTTCATTGTTGTAACCCAAAACATGACTGCTCATCACTGTTGAATGTACAGCCTAGTCTTAAAGGTATATGTCTCCAATCTGACTGTATCCTGAAACACAGAACTTATATAAAGCGTGCACAACACCTCTATGGCTTAATAGCTCTGACCTGAACAACAGATCATGATCAACATTTATTAAATAAACAAATAAACAAAAAAAAAAAAGTAAATAGAACACCACAGTATCTAAGAGCTTAACATAGGATCTGTCTACATTATCATACAGGTGCCTAGGCTTAGGTCTTCAAAGTAGATAGTGACTTATGAAAGGGAGGCCTGGACAGATGACTTCAGTGTGGTACCCTGGTTATACCGCTTCCAACCTGTGCTGGAAGAAGGTATGTGGTAACACCTCTCATTGCCTCCTTGGGATGATTTCTTTTAGTGGTCGTCAGTAGCGAGGCGGCCTCTGATGTAGTGTCCCTCTGCTTCACTGTGTAGAACATTCATTGCTCATCTTGAGCTCTAGAAATCGATTTTTCCTGCAAGGGCTCTAACTTGGGCTCTAGTGAAGTTCTTTTAACACACAGAGCTACAAATTTCCACTTGCTGACCAAGGCAAGCATGCACAAACACCTTCAAACAGATCTATCCCTTACCAAAATGAAACAAAGGTATTTAAATGCCTGCTTCAAAATCTTCTGTTACCTTCAAACTCCCTTTTTGGAATATTATTAACTGGGCAAAGATGTGTTACATTTGTTTATGCTGCAGAATATTACTTTAACTGTGTGAAGGTGTGTTACATTTGTTTATGCTGCAGAATATTACTTTAACTGTGTGAAGGTGTGTTACATTTGTTTATGCTGCCTTTGTTTAATTATGTAAAGATGTGTTGTATTTGTTTCACCTTGCCTGCCTAAGGCACCTGATTGGTCTAATAAAAAGCTGAACAGCCACTAGCTAGGCAGGAGAGGGACAGGCATGGCTGGCAGGAAGAGAGAATAACTAGGAGGAGAAATGTAGGCTGATGAAGAATGAGAGGAAAAAGGAAAGGAGAGAATGAGGGAGAAAGAAAGGGAGATGCCTGGGGCCAGCCAGGCACCCACCAGCCAGCAGACACAGAGTAGGGCATACAGAAGGAAAGGGAGGACATACAGAAGGAAAGGGAGGACATACAGAAGGAAAGGTAATAAGCCCTGAGGCAAAAGGTAGATAAAGAGAAATAGGTTAAATTAAAAGGGCTAGCCAGAAAGGAGCCTAAGCTAGGCTGAGTATTCATAACTAATATTAAGTCTCTGTGTCATAATTTGGGAGCTGGATGGCGGCCCAAAAGAGAAAACCTGGCATGCCTCTCCCTGGGTGAAAGAAATTAGAAAAGTAAAAAGAAATTAGATAACAGCTTTCACTTTTAAGGAATGCATCAGAGGCAAAATCTGGCCAATGACACATGAGAGGCAAAAGGAACCATTGTCATGGCATACCTGTGCCAGAGTCTCATACCCTCTGGTGCTGCATGGGTATTCAATCTTAGGCAAATGGAAACAAGGCTAGGAAGCAAATGTGGATTTGACAATTCACAAAATGAATGCTAGAAAGTTGCTTGTGTGTGTGCCGTAGATGCTAGTACCCATGTGCTCATCCTGTGGAGCCAAGGAAGGTCCTGTCCCATCCTATGGTTCAGGCCCAGCATCTCCCACGCATATCCTGAGAATCCTGGAAACTGTCTCCTTCACGTGGGGTGGCTAAACAGGGAGGGCTGTACTGCTGCTGCTGCAATCCATGCCGAGGACCTCAAGACGGTCCTTCCCTCCCCACATCCCACACCACTGAAGCTATGGAAGCTGCCACTGCAGCCTCTGTGTATTCAGAGGTCAACTCTGTAGAGTCCCAGGACACATACAGAAGCCTGTGTCATGGACCCCTACGACACAGACACTGCTGACATCAATCAAAGACAAAGGAACCACCAAGATTGCTTTGGGACCCACTCTAGCCAAACTCAAAAGTACCCATCCAGCTGGTGTCCTACATCTCATCTAAACAAAAATGTCTTTCCTACAGAGCCACTTTATAAAATTGCAAGAAATAGAATGTTACACCAGATGTGCAGACATCATCAAGACATGGAAACATGATACCTGCAAGGAAAAAAAATAACTATCCAGAAATAGATCTACATGAAAGAAACTAATGAAATGCCTGAAAAAGAAATTAAGCAACAATCGTAAGGAAACCCAGAGAGACATGAAAGAGATAAGCAGTCTGAAGAAATAAGGAAAAACAACTCAGGATATTAATGAGAAGTTCACCAAAGACAAATCACACACACAAAAAAAGAACCAATAAGAAAGCTTGGAAGTAAAACCTTCAACTGGTGACATGAAATATACAAAGGAAGCTTCCATATCAGCCAGAAGAAGAAATTTCAGAATTTGAGAACAGCTCTTTTCAAAAGTCGCTTTAAAAAAAGAATGTAAAAGAATGAAGAGCCTCTAGGAAATGATGAGAAACCATTAAGCAAAAGCACATTTGCTTTGAGAGAACTGAAGAAAGAAAATGGGAAAGACACCGAAAAGTATTTTTCATGGGACAATTCCTCCAATGTTCCCAGGTCTTTAAAGACATATGGACATCTAGATTCTAGAAGCACAAGGGACAATTGATTCAATCAAAACAGATCTTCCCTCAGAGCATGTTACAGTCAATGACAAGAGCACACAACAAAGAATCTTAAAATAGCAAGAGAAGAGTCATATGTAAGAGACTGTCCTTCAGACTCACAGAAGGTTGTCTCAAAAAAAAAAAAAAACCTCACTGACTTTACAAGAGAATGGGTTGATACATCCAAAATAATAGGATGAGAAACCCTTGCCCGAAGAACTGCACCCAGAGACATTACCCAGATAAACTGATCGCTCTGTAGACCAGGGAGATAAGAGGAACTCACGGGACTCTACTGTACACACAAGTGGGTAGTTACTACTATGGAGACACCTGAGTACACAGAAAGATTACTAGAAGGACAGATGCGTCACACAGAACTAAACCTCAGAAGGACAGCAGGGTATGATGATACGAAGAGGAACAAAATTAACAAGGCGAGCAGTGTCCAATGAACAAAACTGCAGGAAGCTCATGCTTATCAGGAGCAACCTTGAGTGTAGATTGATTATATTCACCAATCAAAACATGCGTAAATGGGTTAAAAAGGAAAGACTACATTCTAACTACAGTAAACTCCTTCTCCAATAAAGAATCATAAGACTAAAAGTGCAGTCTTAGAAAATAACACATCACATACATTGAAACATGACAGGAGTAACTATAGTGATAGCTGATAAAGCAGAATTTAAAGAAGTGCAAAAAGACAAATATTGTCATCCTATATTGATAAAAAGTTCAATTTACAGGAACATAAAAACTGTAAACATACACATATAACATAGGATCAAATCAGATGTACTTTAGTAGATAAGGAAAATGTGGTGTATTTATACAGTGGAATAATATTGAGCCTAAAAAAGAACATGGATGTAACATGGATGGAACTGGAGGTCATTATGTTAAGTAAAACAGATAAATACCACATCTTCTTAACTCATCTGTGGAAATTAATGACATTAATCTTAAGAAGAACAGAATGAATTTTTGGCTACAAGAGGACAGGGGGAAAAGGTGACAAGTTTTCAATAAGAGCACTGCTGACTCTTCTAGAGTTAGGTAACTATGGGTTAACACAGTCTATAATGCATAGACTAGGTGAGTATGAGGTAACTATGGGTTAACACAGTCTATAATGCATAGACTAGGTGAATATGAGGTAACTATGGGTTAACACAGTCTATAATGCATAGACTAGGTGAGTATGAGGTAACTATGGGTTAACACAGTCTATAATGCAATGACTAGGAGAATATGAGGTCCCCAACATTTAATGATTAATAGCTGAAGAGATGCAAATACTTATTATCCTAATTTGATTATCACATACTGTGTATATATATTAAATCAATACAATGTAACCCATGACGATACACAAATATAAAAGCTCAACAAGTTTATAAATAATACACAAGAGTAAGATACTGATGATCCCAAGAAGATGGTTCCATCTAACAGAAAGCCTCATGTTATTGGTTGTTTTTGCTGTTTTGAGGGCTCTGTCACCCAGCTCCCAAATAAATCACATACACAGGCTTATTCTTAATTATAAATGCCCGGCCTTAGCTTGACTTGTTTCTAGCCAGCTTTTCTTAGATTATCCCATCTATCTTTTGCTTCTGTGCTTTTACCTTTCTCTTACTTCTATAAATCTTACTTTCACTCTTACTCTGTGGATGACTGGGTGGCTGGCCCCTGGTGTCCTCCTCCTTCTCTTGCCCCTTGATCTTTCTTTTTCCTCCTCCCAGATTTCTCCTTCTATTTATTCTCTCTGCCTGCCAGCCCTGCCTATCCTTTCTCCTGGCTTGCTATTGGCCGTTCAGTTCTTTATTAAATCATCAGATGTTTTAGACAGGCAAAGTAACACAGCTTCACAGAGTTAAACAAATGCAACATAAACAAAAATAACACACCTTAAAATAATATTCTACAACAGCCTCATCCAAGACACTCACTATTCCTTGCTTGGAAAAATAACTGCTCAGATGAGGAGGACTATGAACAATGTTTCTTTGGAGATCTTTGTAAAATTAAAGAATATGATTGGTTACTCCCAAAATTCTACTCTATACTTTTCACTTGAATTTAGAATGGAAAAAAATGTTAAGATTTGCGAGGTAATTGGTTAGAAATTAGCAGACTTGAAGGCCATTGAGGAGAGAACTCTCCCCTTGAAGCCAATTTCCTTTGTCCCTGTAACACTTAATTTTGAGGAAGAGAGAGTATCAAGATTGCCCCTCTGTGGTTTGAAAGAAAATGGCTTCCAAAGGGAGTGGCACTATTAGGAGGTGTGGCCTTATTAGAGGAAGTGTGTCACTGTGTGGGTGGGCTTTGAGGTCTCTCTGCTCAGGCTTCCCTCAGTGTGACAGTCAGTTCACTTCTTGCTGCCTTCTGGTCAAGATGTAGCCAGCACCACATCTGCCTGCATGCTGCCATGCTCCCCATCATGATGATAATGGACTGAGCCTCTGACTTGTAAGCTGCAGCCTCAATTAAATGTTTTCTTTCTAAGAGTTTCTGTGGTCATGGTGTGTCTTCACAGAAATAGTGACCCTAAGACACCCTCCTAAGGATTTAAAATACCATATGAAAGGGAAGGGTTTTGTTGAGGCCATTACAGGCAAGATTGCCTCCCTAAAGAATGACAGTTTTATAGGTTTCTTTAACTTAAAAAGAAATCTTTTCTGTTACATGATGGTTCTTTTAGTAAAAAACGTTAGACTTTGCTGTGGAATGGTCTTTATATACGCTATGACTATGCATTGCTACCATTGGCTAATAAAGAAGCTGCTTTGACCTATGGCAAGACAGGTTAGAGCCAGGCAGGAAATCCAAGGAGAGATACAGGTAGAAGAAAGGCAGAGTCAGAAGAGACAACAGCCAGCTGCCAGAGAAGCAAGATGTATTAAAACACAGGTAAAGCCTTGAAAAACGTGGCAAAACATAGAGTAATAGAATTGGGTTAATTTAAGTTGTAAGAGCTAGTTAGTAATACACCTGAACAATAGGCCAAACAGCCCTTTAAAAATTATGAGTTGAAAAACTTGCAAAAGGGACTCTGTGTTACCCAGTGACAAACTGAATGTGTCCCTACATTCATATGTCAGCAACTTAAACCCTAACTTCCCAGTGTTGAGGGTGAGACCTTTATGACATCTCATCAGTTCTTTGAGATGTTCCAGCTGCTCCTGGACATGGGTTAATTATGAAAGAGAGTTTCCTAGTTAGCTCTAGCTGTCAGCTTGCATATCCAGAGTTATCTGAGGGACCATCAGCTGGAGGATTGCCTCAGTTAGACTGGCCTGTGGGGCACTTTCTTGATTGCTAATTGATGCAGGAAGTTCCATCCCACTTTGGATAGTAGCAGTCCTGGACAGGGGCTTCTGGGCTGTATATGAAGGCCAGCTGAGCAGAAGTAAAGCAGCATTCTTCTATGTCTTCAGTTCCTGTTTCGGCCCTGACTTCTTTCAGTGATGGAGTGTGACTGGAAGTGTATGATAAAATAACCCTCTATCCTCCAAGTTACTTTTGATCATGGTGTTTATCATAGCGTCAGAAATCAAGTCAGGACAGAGTCCACTCTTTTCTTCTGTGCATGCTTGCCTTCCACCACACTCCCACATGGCACGCAGGCCCTTGGCAGATGAGGGAACTGTGCCCTAGGACTTAGCCTCCAGAACTATGAAGCAAATAAGCTATTCTTCAGAAACCCCAGTCTGTGATTTTTTTTTTTTGGTTTTTCGAGACAGGGTTTCTCTGTGTAGCTTTGCACTTTCTGGAATCACTTGTAGCCAGGCTGGCCTTGAACTCACAGAGATCCGCCTGGCTCTGCTCCGAGTCCTGGGATTAAAGGTGTGCACCACCACCGCCCGGCTGATTTTTTTTTTTTTTTTAGCACAAACACACTAAGACAAACCCAGGAGGGGAAGGATGATGACAATAGCAGGGTCCTGAAAGAACAGGAGTGTCACATGACGGAGGGGAACCCTTAGAAAAACGCTGTCACTGAACAAGGGCGGTGTGGCACACGCCTTTAATTCCAGCACTTGGGAGGCAGAGGCAGGCGATTTCTGTGAGTTTGAGGCCAGCCTGGGCTCTGAGTTCCAGGACCTGTCTCAAAACCAAAAAGAAAAGAAAATGCTGTCACTGAAATGTCCATAGTTTAAAAGATCTTTTCTGATGAGGCTGTTGAAATCACACGTGAATGAAGAAGGCTGTTTGATTGTGTGCTTCAATGACTTTTCTTAAAAAGTGAATTGCATCCCCCTTAAACCAATGCCCTGAGAAGTTTTGATGTGAGATGACAGCTGTGATGAAGACAGCCCACCAGCGAGAGGAAGCGGAGCCTACACAGGCTCCTTCCCTATCACAGGACCCCCAACTCTGTTCTGTCTGTGGTCAGTTAAAGCATACCTCAGTTAACTCACACGACATTAGGTTGAGTCTTCAAAGCTACTGAGATGGGCCTTTGCAACACCAAGAGTCCATTTTATAAATCAGTGTGATCATAGGAACAACAGTTTACATTTTCCCCTTGAAAATGACTTGGTTGTTTTCATTTATATCGTGGCTGAACACAAAGCAGCATATTTTACGTTTTAGGATGATAAAGCGGTTAAATTCTCAAGCCCTGCTGTCTAATAGACTAGTGCCTGAGTTCAGTCTTCCCTGCTCATAGCACTGAGGCTGGGCAGGTGGCCTGTCCTGTCTGACCCTTCCTGACAAAGGGGGAAGGCAGTTGTGACCCACCTCCTGAGGATGACGACATGAGGACTGGCTGGCGGAGTGCACACTGATAGGCCGCTAGTTGTCTGGGCACCTACAACACTCGTCTACTATCCGCAGTCTTTCACAGTTCCAATCTCACATTCTTTCTCTTTCTCAGAGAGTGCTTAGAGGGCCAGCATGGCCACAGGAGGCTCCCTTCATCACATTTGGTTTTCTCATTAAAATTTCATTCATAGATAAAGTGAAAAAGCAAGCAAAGGGCTCCATAAAACCACACCACAAGACTCCATTAATTCATAAGCTCCAACACTTTAACAGCATATTGGTAAAAATAGCTCCTTAGTAGCTACAGCTAGGGGAGGGTATCTACAATGGCGTGTATGACGTCCGGCATATCCACGGCTTCCCATGCACGAAAGCTCTTCAGGATCTGAAAGTTGAAATTGATACTATTGGAGGGATTGACCTACAAAGACACGCCCACCTGCCCCACACCTCTGAAGGACTTCAGCTAGCTCTGGCTAGCCTCGAGTTCAAGGGAACACTGGTGCCTCTCTTCCAAAGAACCTCAGTGAAGGGCAGGGAGAAACACTGAAATATAGTTTGGCCAAATCCCCCTGGGGTTGAGTTACTTAGTAATTTCACCTATAGAGAACAACTCACAGAAACATCCGGGGTTTCCTTTCTGTCCCCCTGCCCCCATGACAGAGGAGCCAATATACCAAATGAGACAGTACTGAGACCTCACAAGCCTTCTTCCCCGGGGACCTATTTTCTCTTTTCATAAAAAGCTCTGGGCCAACCAGTCTCAATTCAAGCCTTCAATCTACCTCCTTTGCTTGGGGACTAGGTTCCGACTCTCTCGGTCTTTAAGGCACCCTGAAGTCCGGCTTTAACTCCTCCGTTCCCCTTCAGCACTGCCATTCTGCTCTCCTTTTCACTAAGCTGAGCAGAATCATGTCCTGTTCCCTGCGTGTTTCTGCTCCGTGGTTCTACTTCTGCCCCTCGCCTGGACTCCACACATGCAAGGGCCTCAAGAGGCCAATCTAAACATTCCTCTCCTATGCCATCTTCCCAGTCCTCTGAGGCAAGAGGCATTTCATCTGTGACATTCATGTACTGCTCGACTTTCTCCCTTGTATATTATAAAGCTACAGTACTCTGGCATAATATTTTAATAAGTACAACAAAGGCAGGGTTTATAATTAATTTACATGTTTCTTCTTCTCCATGTACCTAAGACAAAGGCCCTCATAAAATATACAGCAGGGTTTCACTATGTGTGATGAATAGAAGATACACAGTCACCTATCTTGTATCATTTGAAGAAGCAAATGAAAATGCGTTTTCTATCAGAGGGTAAGTTCTGAGCACACACATGGCTGTCAGTCCCCACGGCTCTCCAGTCATTCTGGACGAGGCTGTCACCCTTGCCTGCATATCATGCACTCCCGCAAGATGAGGTCAGTACTCTGGACACAACACTAGGCTCCAGGACTCCTGGAAGTGCTTTCACATACACTGTAATCAAGCACTTGGTCATGCAATCCTTTCCAGCCCAAACAACATCCTCTTCCTCTAGTTTTCTACATGGGATTTCAGAGGTGTACTCCCTACACAGGGCAGGCCATGGCACACGCCCTAGTTCTTCAGACAACGTTGTTTTGAGACTGTGCGGGCTTCTGACTCTCAGTGTTCCCAGATGGCACTCCTGTTTATGCTGAGCTTACTGGCTTATCTGCCTTATTCCTTCCCCCGAATCAGTACATACTGTTTCCCCACCTGTCTGAGTTGCTTTATATTAACCTCATTCCACTTTAGAATTATTTAAAAAAAAAACAAATATATGATGAGATTTTGTTTCTCCAGTGTACGTTCATGCTTCTGAAATTTGAAGCCGATTAAGAAGTACATAATTATCCACTCTATAGTATAATTCAAACAATATTATCAATGCACATTTGTATTTCCTTAATGTGGTGAAGTAGCAGAGTCAGTCGAGGCATTGAATGAGCATAATTATGCCATTAAGATGATAATAGCTTGGGCTTAATGAAGTGTTTTATATACATATTCATAATGGATTCAATTAATACTGGCGGAAATCTGGGGAGAACTGCTAGTTAACCTACTCTAACCATTCTGTTCTATTTTCCCACAGACAACTTCAGCTCCCATCCTAAGCTCATAAACCTGTGTGGCAGCTGCCAGGACCCCAGGGAGCCGTGCTTGGCAGTGCTCAGCTCAGAGGGTGATTCCACGGGAGCAACACAAAAAATTCCTTTTTTTTTTTTTTTTTTGGTAGGGGTGGGGCACCCTCACAAGAGCTCTAAGCTTCTGGGGCCAAGTTCTGAAGGCAAAAGATGAACCAGTTAATTATAAAGCAACCATCAGTGTAAGGGTAAACCAACCCCACCTGATAAAGCTGTATGCATTGACAGGGTAGCCAGCTCCAAATAGCCTCACTTGATGTATTTGAAAAGCATTAAACTGGACAACTGAGAAAGCTTTTCGTCCACCTCCCTTTCCAGTCTATTCGCTCCTTGATGGACCCCTCATGCCTTCCCAGACACTTGCCTAGGCTCTGGGAGCCAAGTCCAGGCACTTTTAATTCATATTAAGAAAAGCAACTGAACTGAGCATAACCAAGCCAGGTGTGGTGGCACACACCTGTAATCCTGGCACTTGAGAAGCTGAGACAGGAAGGCCAGAGGGTTTGAGAATGCCCTGGACTATATGGTGAGTTCAAGGCTGGCCTGGAAGGTATAGGTATAGAAAATCCTGTCTCAAACCAGAACAGACGAAGGAGGAGACACAGCTACACTCACAATTTATAGTAGTACAACATCTGCTGGAAACGCAACAGCTGCCATGTTCAAAGGGCCTACTGTGTGCCCAGCACCATGCAGGGACACAGTTCTCATTTTCCAGCCAGCCAGTTACTTGTGTCCAAGGCACCAAAGGCCATTGATATGTGCCAGCCCTCAGCAGCAAAAGATGCCACTGCCTGGAATGGGGATGGATGCTGGGTCCAGACAACTCATCCATCAGAACACAGACAATCAATTCAGCACTCACGAGGAGACACAGCAACAAGCACACCTTTCCCAGGTCCTGGCTCAGTGCAAAGCGGCCTCTGCTCTCTAAGCCACCGTTAACTAGCAAGCTCATTCCCCTCTACCCTGGGTAGCGCCCTCTCCACACCTATTCCCTGCTTATCAAGGGAAAGGCAGACCACAGCTTACAGTCTAACTGGGCCTGGAGCAGAGGACTGAAGCCAGGCAGCAAGCCCTGGTGCAGCCCCAGGGGCACATACCTCTTCTTCGTGTCCTTCAAACTGGTACATCCAAAAGTTCTCCATCCTTCCAAGTCCTGTTTGGGCAACGGGTCAGGCCTGGGAGCATCCACTTGTGAGCTGAGGTGAACTCCTGATCTCGGTGCCGCTTGGTGGACAGTTTTGGTGGTATTAGGTGCCCTCGTCAATAATGCAACTGGTAATAGGAGATGTGACCACCTCCAGCATGTCTGACCCTCCACATTAACCCTTCAGTGCTGGGTGGCCAGGACCGTCTCTAGTCATTGGCACAGCATCATCAGCTGATATTTCTGAGAAGAATCTGGCTCATCCTTGCTGTCAGCAGCACCTACTATTTCTGGGGGAAATAAACTCAGCACAGAGGTGCTACCAGAGACTTTCACACACCCCAAACTCAGCTATGTTTATAGAACCTGTGAAGAATCATCCAGCTCTGGCAGAGGAAGGGGAGGGAGGTGACTGAAAATGTTCTCTTGGACTTTGATCTGAACGCACCTGGGTGCGTGGGAGCGAGATTAGGGAACTCCTATCAGCTGCTGCCTGGGCCCCAATAGCCCAGGCCATAGCCCAGGCTGGGCCCCCATAGCCCAGGCTGGACCCCCATAGCCCAGGCTGGGCCCCCATAGCCCAGGCTGGGCCCCCATAGCACAGGCTGGGCCCTCATAGCCCAGGCTGGGCCCCCATAGCACAGGCTGCTGAAGCACACCCCCCCACACACTAACGCCATGCTCTGTCCCTGTGCTCTAACAACCTCCCTATGTGCTGCAGGTGAGAAGGGGTTCTGACAAACCAGAAAAGAGCTGCCCCATGGTCAGCACAGTTTGGACCAGAACAACAAATGATCCCAAATCGGTCTCAAGAACAACTGTATCCACCGTGCCAGAGCCAACAAGAATAAGGACCCAACGCAGCTGGGCAGAACTGACCCGGAGAGAACACAGGGAAGCTGAGGTAGTGGGGTGGCTGCAGATGGGAGGCCTCCGGAGTTCTTATGCTCTCACTGATTGATGAATCCAGGGTGGCAGGGAGGGACCTGTGTGCACAAAATCCCTTACCCTTCAGGGAGCATCAGCTTCCTACTCACCAAGTCCTCTGTCAGGCCTGTTCGCAGGGCTCCCTCTGAGGCTACCTGTCTAGTGAATGACTGTGGACAGGGCTAAAGGTTGAACAACAAAACACACAGGACCGGAAGCAATCCATAGCTGGAAAACCTGCCATTCCAACTAGCAGTTTCCTATGTGTGGTCAAGCTCTGTGGCCAGTGGGAGGCAGGATCACAGAGACCGCATCTCTGGACCTGCCCATCTCTCTCATCACCATTCTTGTGAGTCTGATTGAGTCTCGCTGGTAATCAGAGTGTGCCCGCCATCGTCTTGGTCAGCGGCCTGCAATCCCTGTAGCTATTAGCCAGCATTCCAGAAGGAGAGCCTTTTGCAGGACAGCGCTCAGCATGCTCCTAAATGACTGAGGTAGACATTTATCCACACTTTTTGTTTCTGCTCTCCATTACTTCTCTTAAAGGGAGAAATCTTTGGGTGTTGACGAACTCTCTCTGGCTCTGGGTGAAGCCACTATCCCTTGACCACTCCTGAAGCGACTTGGGTTTTGATTTTGAAGCCACCAGAGCAAGGCTATGGAAGTCACCGCTGCCACGGGAAGCTTGTCACCTTCTTAGGTATTAGCCAGAGATGAGCAGCTCACCCATGAATTAAGTTAGCAGACAAACAGAACACTCAAAATCAAAACCCAAGCCTTGTGTGATGTAGGAAGCATCTGCACGCAGCATCCTTTTAGAGTGATGGAACTTGAACCTCTTCCCCTGGCTGTTTTCATTCTTCCTCCCTTTAATGTTCATTCTGTACCCGAAACCTACTTAATTATTCATCACCACCTTCTCCAGGCTACATCAATTATGGATCACACCTGTGATGGAAAACTTCGCTAGTAGCAAGATGGTGCTGAGATGGGAGCTTCAGGAACAGGAACCCCACACCACACTGGAGGGAAGGAGCACAGTGCGGGGACAACAGCTGCCCTCAAGGCCAGCTCACCCTGTAGGCCTCCCACCCTGCAGGCCTCTTCCAACCCCAGCAATTCCCCTGATCTCCACACTCCCCAGCCATCTCTGCATCTTGGCCCAGAGAGAAACAATCGTCCTACAACACATTGGGTCAAGTGGGACTGAGCAGGGATGAAGGATACAGCCTAGTGGAGCAGGTACTTCGTTCCCACAGTTAAGGGAGACCACCAGCATAGAGACTGAATGCTTAGCCATACCTCATGAGTCTTTACAGCAGAATCTTTGGACACTGGCAGCCCCTTAAGATTGAAAATAAATTCAGCCTAAGAGCATGCCATGGATGTGTTTGTCCTTTAGGACAACCCTCCCCCTTTTAAAATTTCTACAGTGACCCTTCACCCTTCGTTCTCGGGTGTAACTCCCTGCTCCAGCCCTGTGCTGGCTCACACACACTTTGGCTTTATCCTCCACCAGTCACTTTGGGACCTGTATATTTTCGTTCTCACAGCCACAAGGTGGAACCACCACCTAGGAACTGGAAACTGATAAGGGCAGAGGCAGAAGACACCCTTCGGTTTTCAGGCCAGCTGCTCTTTGCTGACATAATGACGGATACCAAATATGGGAGACTTTTCAGATGCCTCCAAAGGTCCCTCCCTCCTGGAAGTCAAACCCTTGTTTAATCCTCTCCCTGGGAAGGTCATGTGGGTCAGATATCGGCCTAAACAATGAACTAAAATGACAGTGGTGCAATGTCACTCACTGATTGGGTTTCCAAGGACTGTGGCTGCCATCTTGCCATCAGACTCTGGAGCCTCCTTGTCTTGCATACTTTAAGGGTAAGAAGGAACCTATGGGGCAAAGAACTGAGAATGCCCCAGCCAAGATCAAGATGGGAAAGTGAGGCTGTTCGCCAGCTGGCTTTGAAGAGCTGAATCCTACCCACAGCATGGGAGCTTGGGAGGAGAGCTTTTCCCAGGAAAGCTCTACAATGGTAACAGCCCTTGATGCCCGTTTGCAGCCTCATAGAGGCTCCTCAGTTCGAAACAGATATGCAGGCTGCTTTATGCTGCTGAATTTTGGGATGATCTGTTATGTGGCAATAGATCAGGTCAGAAAATAATGAAACAAATGTAAACAAAACAAAAATCAAACCCAAACCAACACCAATATAATGAATCAATAAAACAAAGAGTTGGTTCTTTGAAAAGATAAATAATATTGACAAACCCTTAGCTAAATTAACCAAAAGAGAGAAGACCCAAATTAATAGAATTGGAGGGGACAAGAGAAATGGCTTTGTGGGTAAAAGCACTTGCTATGGAAGCAAGCAGACCTGCTTTTAAATCCCACCACTCACTGAAAAGCCAGGCATGGCCTCATGTACCTGTAACCTCAGCACTGCGTGGTTCCCAGGTGGATCCCAGGCCAGGAGGTTAAACCAGAGCTTGAGATTCAGCTTTGCCGAAAAATAAGCTAGAGGGCAATGTAAAGGAAGACACCAGATATTATCCTCTGGCCTTTCCATGCATATGCATCAGTATGCACACACATGTACATGTGGGCACATACCACAGACAAATACATATACATGCATAACACACACACACACATACACACACACACACACACACACACACACACACACACACATGAGGTAAATAAAACTGGAGATTAAAAGGAGACATTACAATAGATACCAATGAGATCCAGAAAATCAATACCTTAAAAACATATACTCGACTAAGTTGAAAAACATGAAAGAAATGGATGAATTTCTAGGCTTACCAAAGTTAAACCAGATGAGATAAATAACTTAAACAGATCTATAACAAATAATGAAAATTAAAGCAGTCATAAGAATCTTTTCAACTGAAAGAATCCCATGTCCAGAGAGATTCATCATTCTAGCAGACCTTCAAAAAACAGTAAGTCTCAAATTATTTTGTTAAAACAGACAATGAAAGGATGCTTCCAAATTCTTTTTATGAAGCAATTGCTATCCTGATACTCAAAGAAGATAAAGACAACAAAAAAGAAAATTACAGACCAGATTATAGATGTTTCCCTGATGAAGAAAGGCATAAAAAACCCCACCCTAATAAATACATGCAAACTGAATTCAAGAACACTTCAAAAGATCATATGTCATAATCAGGTTGACTTCATTTCAGGATTCAGGAATGGTTCAATACACATAAATCAATAAGTTTAATTCAGCATATAAATTGACCCAAATACAGAAACCACGTGATTATCTCAGTAGACCAAGAAAGGTTTTGACAAAAATCCAACATCCCTTCATAATAAAATCCCCATAGATTCTAGGGCTAAAGGAAACATATCTTTATATAATAAAGTCTCATTATATATAATAAACTGTGGTGGTTTGAAAGAATATGGCCCCCAGAGGGAATGGCACTGTTATGAGGGGTGGCCTTGTTGGTGGAAGTGTGTCACTGTGGGGGTGGGCTTTGAGGTTTCTTTTGCTTAAGCTTCCCTCAGTGTGACAGTCAACTTCCTGTTGTCTGCAAGATGTAGGACTCTCAGCTATTCCTCCAGCATCACATCTGCCTGCATGCTGTCATGCTCCCCATCATGATGATAATGGACTGAACTTCTGAAACTGTAAGCAGGCCACCCCAATTAAATGTTTTCTTTATAAGATTTGCTGTGGTCATGGTGTCTCTTCACAGCAACAAAAATTAACTGAGACACAAACCTATAGCCAACACTATGCTAAATGGAGAAAATTCAAAGCATTTTCCAGTAAGGTAAGGAACAACACAAGGGTGTTCACTCTCTTCACTCTTATTTAATACAGTACTTGAAATAGTAGCTAGGGCAATAAGACAAGGAAATAAAACTGATACAAACAGGGAGGGAAGAAACCATAGCATCCCTGTTTGCAGATGGTATGAGTTTATACATAAAATATGCTAAAGATTCTACTAGGAAAATGGAATTATAGGAAAATGGATGGAAATGGAAAAATTATGCTGATAATGGTAGCTCAGGCCCAGAGATTCAAGCGGCATGTATTCTATTTCATACACAGATTCTAGCTATGAACTTCCAGAGTAGCATGTTTAAACTGGAATGCCCGTGAAGGCTGAGAAGCTAGACAGGCTCCACTAGAGATAAAAAAGGAAACTGTATGGTAGTGAAGTGACCTACAAACTAAAGTCATTTGGGAAGAGGGCCCTGCAACTGAGGAAATGTCTCCATCAGACTGACCTGTAAGCAAGTCTGTGCAACATTTTCTTGATTAATGAGTGATGTGGGAGGGACCAGCCCAACGTGGATAGTGTCACCTCTGGGCAAGTACAAAAAAGCAAGCAGAGAGAGCCACGGAGAGCAAGCCAGCAGGCAGTGTTCTTCCACGGACTCGCTTTGACACATACACACACACACACACACACACACACACACACACACACACACACACCGGCCTCCCTGCTGCAAGTTTCTTTTGGTTGTGATGTTTATCACAGCAATAGAAACTAAACTAAGGCAGGAGGCTAGAAGACCCCATGCGAAATGACAGTAGGGGGTAGACAGAGGGATGGTGGTGGAAAGGGTTAAGTGGGAATGGGGGTAGAAGGAGAGGAAGAGGAGAGAGGAGGGGAGGGGTTAACCAAACCAAGGATGTCATGAAGAGTCTCTATGGAAACTTAACATTTTGTAAATATAGTTAAAAAGAAAATACCCTACATGGGTGGATAATGCTCTTTCTGGAAGCCTAATCTTATTAATCAGAAATCTTAGTACCAAGTGAGGCTATCTCCCTATGTGATATTGGTCAGGGAGACTCTGTAGCAGCAGTTCTCAACTTGTGGGTCATGACCCCTTTGGGGGTCACATATCAGACTTCCTGCATATCAGATATTTATAGTATACTTCATAACAGTAGCAGAATTACTATGAAGTAGCAACAAAATAATTTTATGGTTGAAGTTCACCACAACATGAGGACATATCTTAAAGGGATGCAGCATTAGGAAGACTGAGAATCACTCAGCTAGAGGCTCCCAAAACGTTATAGCCTACTCTAAATGCATTTGCTGCACACCAGAACTAGACCCTAAGATCCTATTGCTAAAGACACTTCACACTTGGAGTGTAGGACATTGAGAAATCAAACTGGGTCTGAGCTTGAAGGTTTCTCACTGCTGGGTAGCATTCATAGTGCCAGCATGCAAACTTCTGGGAGAAAAGTCATCAATCAAAATCATCTATCCGTGGATCCCACAAGTCACAATAACAACCTCCCTGGCAAGATTGCCCCAAAGCGCAATAGTGGCATGACTATAATGGGGTAACCAATAGCCGTCTGATTAGATCTGAGGCCTGCTCCACAGGAGGGACTCATGACTGTCACTAGGAACCTGGTCAAGAACGATGGCTGGGAGGTCATAGGCTCCAGGGGAGAACCTACTACTGTTGTTTTGTATCTGGACAAGGTGTCAAACTGCTTTCTAAACACACATGTTTTTCTCTATTGATCAATGCTACGCTCAACCTTTTATCAGAGAAACTTCTTTTTGTAATAGGCTTCGGTTAGCCTTTCTTCTCTACTGCTGTGATAAGATACCATGACCAAGACAACTCTTTTATAAAAGAGTTTATTTGGGGCTTATGGTTTCAGAGGGTTAGAGTTCATGACCATCATGGTGGGGAGCACAGCAACAGGCAGGCAGGTGTGACATTGGAGCAGTAGCTGAGAGCCTACACCTTGATCCACAAACACAAAGGCAAGACTAAGAAACTGGGAATGGTATGAGGCTTTTGAAACCTCAGAGCACCATAGAAACCATTTCTTTTATAAGATGACTTGCTCCTGGTGTTTTATCGTGACAACAGAAAAGTAACTAAGACAGGAGATGGTATCAGGAAGTGGGATATTACTGTGTCAGGCCTGACCATGCTTTCGAGACAGGGTTTCTCTGCGTAGCTTTGTGCCTTTCCTGAATCACTGGTAGCCAGCTGCTCAACTCACAGAGATCGCCTGGCTCTGCTCCTGAGTGCTGGGATTAAAGGCGTGCGCCACCACCGCCCGGCTTCTTGTTTTTGTTTTTAGAGGAATGTGGAAGACCTTTTTAGGACTTTGGACTAGGAAAGCAGTTGAATGCTGTTAAGTGGGGCTTAACAGGACATCCTAGTAGGAGCTTGGAATACAATAGTGCTGAACGACATGCGGACTATGGAGGCTCAGCTCAAGAGGTATCAGAGGGGAACAATATCAGCGACTGAGTGAGAGGTCATTCTTAGGATACTTTGGCAAAGAATGGGACTGCGTTCTGCCCTTAGAATCTACCTGAGGCAAAATGAAAAGTATTGGGTTAATTTCCTCAGTGGAGGAGATTTCAGGACAACATAATATTGACTCTGTCCTGTGGTTACTAGTAATCAATCTTCTGCAGGTTTATAATGAAAAAAGGCAAGCAAGGCAAAAAGAAGTATGAAATGTACAGTTTGAGATGAAAAAGAACACCAAAAAATTTAATATTGGAGCTAAGGCTTGTGCAGAAAGAGATGAGGCGATTAAAGAAAGACCTGTTCAAAAATGGAATAAAGAGTGGGGGCCCTCAGGGCAAGACCCTACCTAGCCAAGCTTCCCACTTGTAAAAGGAAAAGCCTGAGGAATGCTCTACTCCTAAAAAGGAACAACAAAGGGAAGCTGCTACAACTCTTATTCAAGGGGGCCCAGGCTCCACTCTACCTGGTCCCCCAAACTGCCCAGTATTATCCTTGTGGCTTTGGTCATGAAGGAGACAGAAGTTAGATAAAGGGTGTGTGGAACCTTCCTCCGAGGTTAAGGAGAGCTGCTGAGGCCAGGCATGTGGCAGCGGAGTCCCTGTACGGAAGCCCCGAGAGGCCATTGCTTGAATCTGGGAAAGCGAAGCCTGGATTGCATTGGAGACTCCTTGATGTTGGAGATGCCAGAGCTGTGAGACATCTGCCAACAAGAGCTGCAGACAGGGAGTGGAGCAGCCCAAGAAGTGTGTTGCTGTTAGCAAAGCCCGAAGGACAGAACCATCCGGGCTCTTTGACAATAGACGTGGAGGTACAGGACAGTTGACGTAAAGACTCAAACCCATTCAAGGGGCAGAGCATGAGTGACAGTGGAGTGCTTGGCCCCAAATGAGACCTCTATAACACCCCCTTTGAAGCTCAGGGAATACTGCAGAAGACTGGGCAGAAAGAACGTGAGAGCCAGAGGTTAGGGACAGTGCCATGGAACACTGGCTTCTGGGTGTGACATAGCTCACATGACAGGACTCAGGAACTCTCCAAAGATCATGGCTGCCTGCACATGATCTGCTCACAACTGGGCCCTTCACTATGTCCCCATGCATGAGGGAAGGACTCGCGAGGTCCCTGTGTTCTCTGAGGGCCTCTGCGCAGTTAATGGGGGCTAGGGGAGGGAGTCATTGTCTTCAGAGATGTAACCATTGATAAAGTGCCTATGTTCTGGTAAATGACTCCCTTACTCATACTCATACAAGCAGCCATAGTTAAACTCAGTGGGTCAAAAAAAAAAAAAAAAAAAAAAAGATGTCAAAGTAAGAGTGGGCATTTTGGGAAAAAGAAATTTAGAGGGAAAGATGAGAGAGGATAATGGGAGGGTAAAAATCATCCAAACATGGTGCATGTAATTATCAGTGAATTTAAAAATGATAAAAAATCAAAAGATTTTAAAAAGGAAAGGCAGTGAGCCACACTGCCTTTGGCTGGGCCATATTTCTTATGCAGGCAATATCCTGTATGCCCAAGCATTCAATTAGATACAAGATGGCTGTCTGAGTGGCAGGTTTCCTTCCTCTTCTGAGGTCTGCTTGATGGAAGAAATAAACTGGAACCCATTTCTGTTGTCTTTGTGGCAGATCCTTTGCTTCCGTGGTTACACTCTGTCCAAGCCTTGGGGGTGTTGGAGCTATAGGATCTGTCTGTCCTTTTTATCTAAACAGATTGAACCCTGGACGATAACAAAGACTGAGCTGGGATATGTACTCTTTCATAGCAAGTCAGTGGACCGACCTCAGCCAAGGATGCTCACTTGGGGTTTAGCCCTCTTCAGATATAAACGTAAGGAGAAATGGAGCCACCACAAGGCCATTCTTCCCCTCCTGCAAGAACACCACAGCACATCCCAGCAAGGAACTGACCCACTTGGGGTAATCAGACGCTGACAGAACACATCTTCATCCTAAACTCTGTCTGCTTGACTTTGGACCCCATCTCAACTCCACCCATCCCTTGCTATCTGATCCTGGAAATACTGTGGCTGGCCAGAGCATCATGAGCAGGTGGAGATGCACAGAAGGAAGCCCTCAGTTCCGAGCACCTCGAAGGAATCCTGCACAGAAACGAAATCCATGGCAGCGATACAGTTCTTTTGACTTGTCCTCCTAGGCTTGACAGCACAGCAGCAAGGTCAACAGGGTAAGATGCTGCTAATGAGTCTTAATTAATTAGCATGTGCATTTGACCTTGGCTGACAGTCTCCTAGCAACAGTTAAGAGAAAAAGCAAAATCCTTGAAGGCCGGATGCTGAATTCAGGGCAGGGAGCAGGGTAACATCAAGAAATTTAAGACCCAGATGAACCCAGGGTACTCTCCACTGCTTCCTTGCATCAGCTTTCTGAAATGAAAAATTAAAGTAGGCTCCGGAGTCCAGGTGATCAGGGCAGACACTAACATTAGGCCTTTACTTCCCAGAATGTTGGTACTGCCCCCTTTCGGCGAGAAGGTGGCTGGTTTCTGACTCTGACTAAGCAGTGTTAACACTGAAACAACCTCCTATCTCAAAAATGTTTTGTGCACTGGTCTCTGGAAGGAGAACAAGATGTCAATATAAAATAATTGTTACCTAAATGGGGTGGGGCAAGTTCTGTTTTCACTGACTAGCAGGTTAGTTTGATTTAATTAGAACAGTCTCCTGGATAAAAAAGGCTGGTGGGTTGTTGCTTCAAGCAGAAGCTGGGAACCAGGGTCATTGAAGAGAGGGACCAGGACAAGTGTTGTGGTGAGGATCTGCATGTTGGGGGACAGCAGATAGAAACCCTGGTGCAGAGAAGGTGAGGGGAAGCACTGAGGCCAAGTTCACTAAGTCAGCTTGCCAGTGACTCACCCTAAATAGTGAGCCTTAACTTCCTGAAGGAGCCAGTGCACTATGGCGATATTTTAATTGTACTGAAATGTGATTTTATTTGTATGTTAATAAATAAAGTTGCCTAGGGGTCAGAGCTAACAGCAAGCCATAGCAGAAACTGGGCAGTGGTGGTGCATGCCTTTAATCCCAGCACTTGGGAGGCAGAGCTAGGCAGATCTCTGTGTGTTCAAGGATAAAGCCAGCATGGAGACACATAGAAGACCTGGAGGTCTGTACAGACAGGCAGTGACGAGGAGGTCATGTGGTTGGGTTTATAACCAATGAGAAGGCAGAATAGAAAGTCTATAAAAAAGACAAAACAGACAGGAAGTAGGTCTCTTGCTGAAGAGGACAACAGCAGCAGTGAAGGGTAAGGTTTTTAGCTCTGACCTCTTGGGCTTTCATCTCTGCATTGGCTCTGTGTTTCTTATTTAATAAGACTGTTCATCTACAACGCACCATACGCACAATCCTTACAGCACATTTCCAGAGAGGGCTCGACATTGGCAAACATCTTACAGTTACTGAGAAACTTCTTCTGCACTAAGAGCACGATGCCAACTACGCTTACAATAAGAGGAAATTTCGATGATCCCATTTATGGACCATTCATGCTTCATGATTTTGCAGGATTGCATGGCCCTGGGATTTAACCAGGGTACACATACAGCTACTTGCTGTGGATATCACTCTATATAAATAAAACACTGATGGCCAGTGACCAGGCAGGAAGTATAGGCGGGACAAAGAGAGAGGAGAATTGGGGAAACAGGAAGAAGGAGGAGAGACACTGCAGCCACCGCCAGGAGAAGCAGCATGTAAAGATGCCGGTAAGCCACCAGCCATGTGGCAAGGTATAGATTTATAGAAATGGGTTAATTTAAGATAAAAGAACAGTTAGCAAGAAGCCTGCCACGGCCATACAGTTTATAAGTAATATAAGTGTCTGAGTGGTTATTTTATATGTGGATTGTGGGACTGCGGGGCTTGGTGGAAGCTGGAGAGAAGCCCTCCAGCAACAGCTACTATTCTCCTGCAGTGGCCTCTTCTTCCCAGTCCACTTATCACACATACTACTGAAGGTGAAATGTTGGAGAGGATGACACACATATTCTAAAGAGTCCTGGGCAGTTTCTTGAACCCCCACTTCCTGAGCGAGCCTGTCACATTCCTGAACTGTGGCCCTGTATGCTAACTCCAGGGACAAAATTTTCTCAGCCCAAACTGGCCATCTGTTTTATTGTTTTCCCCAGGGTTTCACATATATATTGTCTGGTGAGACAATTCACAGAGAAAGATTCCTCTTGGGGGTGGGGTCAGGTGAAGGGAAGTTGAAGTCTATGTTTATGTTTTTTTTAAAAACAATCTTCCCCATAACTTAAAAAAAAATATTCCATGGAGCATGGAGTAGCTAGAATACTTGACTCAGACAGATTCTGCTCCAGCGATTCCAATACGGCAGTGGTTTGAGGTCAGTAGGCAGATCGCTTTCAGGCACCAGGGTTTGCCTAGCACTGAACAGACAGGTGAAATTTGAGAGATGAGCTAAGATAATGGAAGGTAACACAGCGAGTCTAAGAGACGTGAACAAAGCAAACATTCTCCATCCCCTTATGTTCTTTTCATGGTTGAAATGAATCATTTGCTCTCCAAACAGGAGTGCAAGGTCAAGTCTTTTCATTTTGAAGATGTAACAGTTAAGACTATTACATCTTTAAAGAAAATTACCTTGGTCACACCGGGTCCTCATGGTTCACAGAAAAAACAGCTCCTCTTTTGCTGTTGCTATTGACAACTGAGTTTTGAGACACAGAGCACCACTCCATGCTGGGATGTGACACTTCACTGTGCATCTGAAGGTGCAGCATGGGCTGGTGAACGCTGCCACTGTGGTGCTTTCACCCTGGTAAAAGGCAGCTCTCAAAAACATTTCATCCTTGAAGCGAAGGCTCTGAACTCCCATAATGAGTCACGTCCCTGGAGAAACCAGCGCACTGCACTTGGGCCCAGCATGCATCACTCCCACTGTAGTTACTGTTCTTACAGTGTCCTTCCCCACCAGTATTCGGGGGCTTCCAAATTCTAAACACACTTGGGAGTCCATGGCTTTTAAACACTCCAGGTTCTTTACTGTCCACTAGTGTTCTGTGGGTAGCAATCCCTCCCCTCGATCTAATTGTCGTAGTTCCTTATTCTTACATTTGTAATGCCAGCCAAACAGAAGTGTGCATGCTCAATGCAAACACTGCCTGAGACAGTGCACCCATCTTACCACAGGTCAACAGCCAGCAAAGAAGTCCTTCCCTTCCTATAAATTGAACACAAAACACACAGAAGCATTTGCCCTTCGCTATTTTTGTTCAAGAAAACAGGGCAATGAGATAATCTCTTTGTTCAGTGAACCATCTCCATATAAATCCGCAAATAGTTTTCAAAGTCACATCATACTGTACAGCTTGGGGCAAAACTCAAATTCTTTTTCACGCTGCTCCTCACTTGATGGCTCCATTTCCAATTCTTCTGCAACTTTCTTCTACATTTACTTTCATGTTCAGAGGTAATGTATTTATATGGCCTCACTTTCATTTTCAGATTTAGACATTACTTCTTGGATTCAACTCCAAGTACTAAAGTCTACGCCCTTTCTACTGCACATTTCTGGTTCACTGATGTTCAGTGTTTGCATTCTGAAGACTGCGCCTATGATCTTCCCAGCTCAGCTGCACGCATACACTACTGCATTTCTGACTCACACAACTGTTTTCAGAAAGGCCAATAACCAAAGGAAATTGGAACTGTTCGAATTGTTTTTGTGATTAGTGTTCTATGGGTTGATTGACAACATATGCCAATCCATCTTCAAATCACCTCTACTTCTGCTAATCCATCAGGACCTCTCTTCATCAGGATCTCTACTTTCTTCTTTCTGGGGCCTCCCATTGGGGTCCGAGAGGCTCTGGGTTGGGGGCTGCCTTGGCTTTCTGCATAGTAGCCATCCAGTGCCTCTTCTTCATCCACCTGAGGGGGTCCCCTCCTATTTTTCCTGTGGTAGAGTCCCCCCCCCTTTTATTTGTGTTTTTGTTTAGGGCGACAATGACATGCCTCCCTTACTTCCAGAAGCCACACAGCTGCAGGAAAGGATCACTTGGCTGCACACACTAGAGATACCCAGAGGTCTAATGTCTCCTGTGATGACCTGTTGGCCAACCCTTCATTCCCAACCATGTTCTCATGTTCCTGTTATCTGAAGCACGGGATGTTTCAAGTTCCCGAGCCTTTCTGAGGTGTCTATGTTCAAATCCTCAGAAATCTTGGTAGAAAGGAGAAAGCAGAAACCTCCCCAGTGAATTACACAGTACTGATCAGGCCATGCAGTAGGAACATACCAACCCCCCATTTCCTGTGGCCTCAACTCAGGTTGCCTCCATGTCTCACTGGGGTCACCAGGGAATCCTGCTCACTCTGGGGAAGCAGGACCTAGCTGTACTTGGGGCCATACCACTCTTACCATCTGGCTTCTGGGTTCGCTACAATTGAAGCAAGAAGCGTGGTTTCTGCTGCTCCTGCCTGGAAGTAATACACTTCCCAATGCACATGTCACTGGCCTTGCCTCCTAGGAATTTCCAGGGATGACGAATTTCCCTTTCAAGCCTCTCTAACTTGAAAAGGAACTGGAAATCCGGCTCAGCATGAAAATGTCCAGTATTACCAATGAATTCAACAACAGTTTATTATCCTCACCTTCTGCTGCTTCTTTTCTGATTTTTATTGCCTTACTATCATTTTAATGAAGTTTTAGGAGAGAGTAGAGGTGAGCAGCTAGCAGTCTGCACCACCATTCAGAGTAGCTCAGATCTCCTAGCATGCACATGCACTGTGCTGGCTGATGTCAAAACAGTTGTCCCTGAATGGCTGTGCTGCCTGGAGAGAGAGAGGCCAGTGAACAGCGAACTTTTCAGAACACATCATTCACTATCAGTATTTTTCAAGGAGAGGTTGGAAGAAAGTTCTCAAACATACCTAGAAGATAGAAAGTCCTTACTAGACCAAAAGCACATGTCTTACTGTCAGGTCTTTGGAAAATAATTGCTTTCTCTTGGTGCTGAGCATCTGTCATTTCAGTAAGGAGAACATGTGGTCGTGGATAACGGATCTCCGTTTCTCATTCTGTCTACTGCACCAGCAAACAATGCTTGCTTGTTCTATGTGTGCAATGTTGGGGCTACAGGGGAGTGGGCAGGCCTGTCCAAAGCAAACTTAACTGTTAGCCATCACCTCTGCCAACTGGTAACATGGCTGTTCTCACCCTCCACCTGGTCCTTTGCACTTTCTGATTTCGCTTTTTTTTTTTAAAACACACGGTGGCCTTTGGAATAAGAATTTCAGGGCCCTCTGTTTCTGCAGACCATAACCACAGTGGTACACTCTTTCACTGAAGAAAGTCTCAAGTCTACAGCTCCTAAATGGGTCCCTCTCTTTGAATCAGTGGTTCTCAATCTTTCATACAGTTGAGATCCCAGGGAGAATTTACGAATCAAACAAACAAACACACCAGACCAGGAGGCCCTGCCTCAGGCACTGGGCTTCCAGAAGAAGGGTAGAGATCTGCATTCTTAAGAAGACTCTTGCAGACTGCAGACCACAGTATTTTTTAACGGTGCCTTTCCATTTTCTATGACAGCATGTGTGGAATGAGATTTCAGTAAATACTTTTCTGAAGCTGAGGTGAGGTGGAACAATACCATCAAAGGGAAGCAAATGAAGATCTTCCCTATAAATATAGCATGGCAGATGAAATATGACCCACGGATCCAACAGCTTAAGGATGATGGGGGCATGTTTTATGGCATAGGTTTTGAGCTTTGCTTTCTGTTAACCCTTCATACCCCGGCAAGCCCTACTCACCGATTCCTTAGCATCAAGATAAATTTCTGATGGTATGGGGTCCTAAGTATCATTCAAGATTTTATAATAAATTTTGTTTCGAGTGAAACATTACACAAGAGGCTTAAAGCGTCCTCCTAGTTCAAAAGAACAAAAGCTGTCCTGGCCCCGCCACTCTCCTGGGGGCTCAGAGTGAAGCTCCGGGGTCAAATGGTTAGTAGGTCATCTCAAGGGGCCAATGCAGCTAAGGATGCTGATGGAGGAGGCCAGCGTTCGGACCAGATAAAATGAAATTGAATTTAACCTCCTGGCCCTTCTCCATCCTCAAGCTCCATTTTAAAATGAAATTGCTTAGAAATTACAGGAGAGTACAGAAAAGCGAGAGTTAGAGAAAAAAAAAAGCACTTTTATAGCAAGGTAGAGGGGCAAAGGTTAGGCTTCTTGATTTATTTTCAACAGACTGTGACACCTGAGCTTGGCACGGTCTCCAATTTCACAAATGGCAAATAAAGCTGTGGACAGAGGCGGCCCCAGCTTTGCCTGCAGCTCTTCCCAGAGAGGCACATCTGGTTTTAAATAGAAAACATGCCTTCTGTGAAGTGACCAAAGCTTACTGGGGGCTACTGAAGTCACAGGGTATGTGGGTGTGCATTGGGGAGGGCGGGGTGCTGCAGAGCACCTGGCGGGGCACAGGGATTTCCACTGAAGAGGCCACAGTGGCCGTCCAAATCTTTAGGATGTGGTGTCATGGCAAAGGTTCTCGGATTGGGGCCCAGGGTCCAGAGGATAGCCGTGGACCCTGTTAGTTGGGATGACATTGAACCCTGCCATCCTAGAAAATAAACGTTGAGAAATCTCAGAACCGCCTTTGACTGATGCTTCGGCCTACTGCAAAGAACCTTGTCTTGACTCTCTGATGCCTTGTTCACTCATGACAGGGCTGGATACAGACCCTCCATGGTGCCATTCTTTGCCTTTTACGTGTGGTTAGTTGAACTGCTGATTAATCAAAAGAAAAAAAAAAAAAAAGACTTTGGTGGAGGTACTCTCCTCTCCCCGGTGCCCATACACACCCGAGGTCAGGCTGGTCTCCGTTAAAACTTGATTCAGACGCCCACCTGTGCTAGGCCACCGTTCCAATCCCATTTCCACACACCTTGTTCTTTTTCTCACATGGGCTACTCCTTCATCTCAGGACCCTTGAAGACCTTGTACTTACAGGATGGATGGTGTTTTTGCAAAATCCCCTCCAACTAATGCAGACTTGATACAAATTCTGGGACCCTAGTTCCGACTTTCTCAATGAGCACCAGGAGGAGAGTGTGGGGGTGGGCATGGGCCCAAGAATGTAACTCTCAGCAAACCCTCTGGGTACCATCTGCAAAGCACAGGGATGCCTTGTGAGTCTGATAAGTGGGATCCACTCTTAATGCCCTTCTGCTGGCGCCGCACTGGGTGAAACTACTATGGGGAGGTGCATAGTGCCCCCACAGACCATTTACCAACAAAATCATTTCTCAAAGACTTGCAAGGCCACAGAGCTTCAAGTCTCCCCTCCCAAGGGCCTGGAGTCCAGCCAGCCCGAACCTGTACATACTTACATCTCCATCCATGGGCCTCTGGTCGTCACAATCCCTCGTGGGGCTAATGTCCTGGCGCATGACCCAGATGGGCTCTTTGGGTTCGTCGGGGGTGTAAGGCGAACGGATGGTCCTGGTTTTCACTTCTTCGATGGCCTCCTTGATGTCCTTGATGGCCAGCGAGATGGCATCTCTCTTCTCCTTGCTGTACCGCTGCCCAGCCTCGCCGCCGCCCGGGGGTCCCATGACCCGCTGCTGCCCCACCGGTGCTGGCAGCCCCGGGCTGTCGGGGTGTCCTCCTCCTGGGGTCGGGGCGCGCTCCAGGTCCTGCTCCGCCTCGGGCATGTCTTCGGCCGCCTTGTCGAGGCTCTGCGAACTCATGCTCTGCTTGACTTCGGCCACGATCTGGTCGATGTCCTCTTCCTGCTCGTAACTGTCCATGCGCGGGTAGGGCGCGAACTCGGCCTCCTTCTCGGGGCTGTCGGACTCGCCGTCCGAGCGCTCGTCGTAGTGGTGCAGCCGCGCGCCCAGGGCCTCTTGGCGGTAGGCGGCCGCCTCGTCGCGCTCCTGCTCGTAGAGCCGCAGGCCGTCGCGCGCGTCCAGCTCGGGCGCGTCCCCGATCTCCTCGTACACGTGCTCCTGGAGGCCGCCGTAGTCGGCGTAGGGCTCGGCGTAGGGCTCGTCCTCGGCGCGGTGGAAGAGCCGGTGCGTGTAGACGTAGCCCGAGTAGGCCGCGTTCATGGCCTCCTCGTGCTCCAGCGAGTGGAAGTGCAGGTGGTTGGGCAGCGCGCGCCGGTGCGCCGCCTCGGCGTGCTCGGCCTCCGCCTGCTCCGTGTACTCCTCGGCCTCGGGCCGGTACTGCACGGCGTAGGCGCTCTCATCCTCGGGGTCGTGCGCGCGCTCCGCGTCGTAGCCGTCGCGGGCCGCTGCGAGCACGTCGCCCTCGGCCGTGTCCGTGTGGTTGTGGAAGCCGCTCTCGGTGCTGGCCGAGCGCGCCAGGCTCTCGCCGCGCTCCTCCTCCTCCTGCTGCGGCTGCTGCTGCGGGCGGGGATCCTCGACGGCGGCACCGTGGCGGCCTGCGGGCTGCAGGGGCGCCTGCTGCTCCTCCTCCACCTCGGGGTGCTCCAGGTCGGCCTCCACGGACTCGTTCACCTCCCCTCCTGGCGCCTCGTCGGGCACCTCCACCTCCGCGGAGCCCTCCAAGTGGTTCATGGTGGGCGTCGGGGGCGGGGATGGCTGGGGAGAGGCTGAGCTGGCTCACTGCGCTCTCATTTTGCTCCACGGGGGCTGAAAGAAACAAGGAGAGAGGCTGCTGGGTGGTTCAAAGTGTAACTATGAGCGGAGCATCAAGATAGACATAAAACACCCGCTATTGATCCCTTCTGAATCTGGGTCAATTAAGACACGATTGCAAATTTAACCTAATCTGACAGTACTCTCTTCTTCACGCACGTATCGTAATTTGTAATTACATATTTACTTGTTTAATTGCTTATTGCATTCTCCCTCCCAGGCCCCCACACTGAGAGCTTCGCGGGCACTTTGCTCTTCACGCTATTCAGGTTGCATTTTCTGAGGTCTACGGATAGAGTATTACTCAATTGGATGGGCCACTTGGCATATTTCCCATCTACTCAAGGATACATCTCTCTAAACTAGGATCCTAGATACTTTAGAAACAACTCTTCAAATACATTTAGGGGTGGGCGGTGGCGATGGCATATATCATCTTGGAATCTTTTGACATCGTTGCTCTGTGTGTAAAGATGCAGCCTTTCTGGGGATGCTGGTAACCACCAATAGGTCTCTGGCTCTTTAACCTCCAACAAGGGTTTATCTTTCTAGACCTCTACAAAGACACGAGGTTCTTTTCTTACATGTAGAACAAATCTCTACATGTAAGAATCTCTAGTTAATATCTCTAGTTGACTACCCTTGCGACCAGCTGACTGACAAGTAACCTTTCACTGTAAATACCCAAGGGGAGGAAGTTACAAAATGCAGGGTTTCTCTAACTCATTTGACCCAGAAACACTTTCCCCCTAGAAACCAGAGTATTGACAAATACACAAAGTAAGCAGTTTCAAGCACTTTCCCCGTGTGCCCTGGATCTAAAATTCTGTAATTCTGTGAATGCCATGACATTTGAAACTAGAGTCCATGGCTAATTTTTAGAAAGTATGGGTAGGGTAGGTCTCCACCTGTTTGTGAAGAAACTTCCAACTGTTATCCATTCTCCTCACAAAAGCAGCTTTTAAAGGACAGGGCTGATGGCTCCAGTGGGTGATAGCAATTGCTGTGAAGGCAGGAGGACCCAAGTTCAAATACCCAGCATGTGTCTGTGACTCCAACACTGGGGGGATGGAGACAGGTGGATCCTGGGAGCTAGCCAACATGGAGAGCTTTATATTTAAATAGCGACTCTGTCTTAAACAGTACGGTAGAGAACAATCGAGGAGGAGGGTGTTTGACATCTTCCTCTGGCCTCCAGATGTGTGTGCACTGGAATGCAAACCCCATGTGTACACATACCACTCACACTAGCTTTTAAGCCCAACCTGTACACAGTGTATATAGAAACAGACACAAAGACTATATATAGTGAACAAGGAAACCAGGCAGGATTCTTTGGGTTTCCAGAGACCTATGGTAAAAGAGCTGTCATAGTTAGCTCCAGCTGTCAACTTCACACAATCCAGCCACCAGGGAAGACAGAAGCCCAATTGAGGAATTGCCTAGACCAGATTGGCCTGATGCCATGTCTGTGAGGCATTTTCTTGATTGCTAATGGATGCCAGAGGGCCCAGCCCACTATGGGCAGGGCATCCCTAAGCAGGTGGAGCTGGGCTGTATAATAGTTAGCTGAGCAAGCCAGTAAACGTGTTCCTCTGCAGTTTCTGCTTCATTGTTCGCCATGTGCTCCTGCCTTGACTCCCCGAAGTGATGCCTGGAAGCTGTAAGGTGAAATAGACCCTTCTCTCCTCAAATTGAGGAGAGTCAATTGGTCAGAGTGGTTTATCACAGCAACAGAAAGCTGACCGGGGCACAGGTTCAAGAGCACGTGTGGATTTCTCTCATTGTCGTCTTTTCTTGTCTTTCAAACACGTGGCAGGATGTACTCTTAAATGTCACAGCCGCAGGCAGATAGGGGCACCCAATCACCTCTTAATATCAGCATTCATTATACTCCACTCAATTCCCCACCACAGCCAGAGCAATTCCATTCCAACAATTCCATTCCTGACAGACCCAACAGGAAAGGAGGCTGTGTTGGAGCTACCCATCTGCCTTCAAGCGGAGTATCACATCCTGACCCCCGCTGTGGTGGAACCACCCCTGACTGAGTCTCATTAGAAAATAATGATGGTTTACCAATCCTAAACTACTGTCCCCTAATTGAAAAGAGTGCCAGAGCAGAATCAGTCGCTTCTGAAAAAAAAAAAAAAAAATTGTAGACTCTTGTCATTAAGCCCCGAGAACAGTAACTGGGGCCGGAATACAAGAATGTTTCCCCAAAATAAGAGTAGCCTTCACTGAGGCTTTCACAGAAGTGAATGAAGTGGAAGAGAAAAGCGGACGTCAGTCCTGAGGCACACCTGGTTAAGGGGCCTCCAGCAGATTGTGGAAAATACAAAACAAATATCCAACACATTACAAAGTCACTGTCCCTGTTTCCTTTACTAGGGCTCAGATCCAGACAACAGACACCAATGCATTACAGGGGCACTGGCCTGTGTACCAACCCAGTTCTAATGACCACGTGACAAGTTTCCACCAAGAAGAACACACCAGCTTCCCTGGGTGCTATGGCTGTGAGGCATCCCGGCTGTGTGGGGTCAGTGTTAGAAACACAATGACCTGAATGGCTAGCAGTTCTTGATACCAGGTACAGAGCGGACAAAGGCACTGTTTTCTGTGAAAATGTGCTTCTCTATTCACAGAGGCATTACAGCACCGAGTTAAATTGTATCTGACTAGCAGATACATTGATTCAACCAAAATGGAATTTTTTTGTACATGTGCATATACCAAATCCTGACAAGGAAAGTTCTTTGTGGAAATACTATTCGAAGCATGTAGTTTGAGTATAACAACATTTTCCTTCCATTAGAGAATACTAGTGATATAACATTCTCCCACATTTAAGTCTGTAGACCTCATTGGCCTTTATTGGACACATGCCAGACACTTGTATAGGGCAAAGGGGATTCAAACGTTTCTAAGACAAGATCCTGGCCTTCAAAGACAGATAGCTTCAATAATTATAATACGTGGTGATGAATGCAAAATAAAAATAGGTTCAAGACATGGAAGGAGCCCAGAGTGAAAATAATGGAGGCTGCTATGTCACCTTCTGGTCCCATAAGTCTGTGGTTCTGTATTTCATGAGCTCACCAGCATCCAAGAGCTCAGGACTACCACCCAACTGGGACCTTGAGAGTGGTCCAGGCACCTCAAGAGGTGGAGCAAAGGGAGGAGGAGGAGCTGGTGAAAGGAAACTCCCTTCCTCTAGCTGTGAAAGGGCTGTGGACCAGGGAGATGTAGGCAGGAAAGTCTCCTCCTTGGGGGCACCTACAGCATGAGGAGGGGCGTGGCAGGACCCAGAGAGCCTGCAGGGTTCCAGTGGGGAAGCACAGACCACTTCTGGTTCCCCAGTCAGGAATGTTCCATAGCCTGGAGAAGATAAACAAAAGGAAGGCATCCCACTGCTGCAGAATGTTTACAACACAGAATTTCATGACTCAGAGGCCAAATGCAGGTATTTGTTAGTGTTGGCCAAGATTCTTATTACTTTGAGATTGATAGAAGGGAAGGCTGTATGTTTACGTTCATTCATGTTTCCTTAACTTGTTGCCAAACGTTGGCAATTGACTGTCGTGTGTGTGTGTGTGTGTGTGTGTGTGTGTGTGTGTGTGTGTGTGTGATATTCAAAAATAGCTTTAGAAGAAAGGTGTGGCTGCAGACAAGACAGAATGTATAAAAGAACAAAAGCCAGGTTGTAATATCCATATTATTCTGTGTGTGTGTGTGTGTGTGTTGTCAAGAGTGGTGATAGTCATGCAGATGTATGGAAAAAATTAAAAGTGGAGTGGGGTGTTGAAATGAAAAAGAAATTTTGATTCTATTATATAGGAGATTTTATATATGTGCTCATTTAAGCTTTTTATGCCTGAGGCCAGGTGCCTCTAGGAAAGGGCCAGACTAAACTTTTTTATTTTTGAGACAGGGTTTCTCTGCGTAGCTTTGCGTCTATTCCTGGAACTCACTCTGTAGCCCAGGCTGGGCTCAAACTCACAGAGATCCACCTGCCTCTGCCTCTGCCTCCCGAGTGTTGGGTTTAAAGGTGTGCGCCACCACTGCCTGGCCAGATTAAACTTTCATCCTTTCAAGCTTAATTTACCTTCTTGTGCCTGCTCAGCACAAGTGGCTGGGTCCATTCAGCCTTAGTAAACTCCATATTTATACTACCTCTAAAGCATTTAATGCCTGTTTTTTTTTTTTTTTTTTTATCTTTCCCCACTGGAGTTGGCAGTCAAGTCCCACTTCTTGAGACTGAAGTCTGTCTTAACACCCACATATAATATACTATTTCAGTAATATGATGTCTGTCAGTCATGGCAAGGGCAGCATATAACCCTGAGGTAGATTAATGTCCATAGCAATAAACAATTGTGGTTACTAAACAGGATTATGCCTTGGATTCAACACATGTATATGTGTGCATCCTGTATATGTTGAGGTTAATGGTTCTTAGGTGTGAGCTCACACTTACGAGTTCATATGTGTGCAGGTGTGCATGAATATATGTGTGTGTAGGCACACAGAAGCCAGAGGACAACCTTGGGCTTTCCTCGGGTGCAGTCTATCTTTTTCTTTTCTTAAAGACAGGGTCTCTCACTGACCAGGAACGTAGTCCAGTAGGCTGGGCTAGCTCACTAGTGAGCCCCGGTGATCTGTCTGTCTCTGCTTTCTCCAGTGCTGGGATTGCAAGTGCTCACAACACCACACACAGCTCTTTTTAAAATACAGGGTTTGGAGATCAAACTAACGTCCCCTGGGCATCCTCCCCAGCTCCTAATGTTTCTCCTAGTGCACAAAGGATGAGAAAGTAAGAACACACATGTATTCCCTCCCTGATAAAACTTCCTCGCTCCCTGAGTTAGATAATGGTGAAACTTCTGACAAGGAGTTTAAAGGCTATCAAGAGCCTGGGATGGCCAGCTCCTTTAAATATAATGCATCTGTTTACAATTCTAACATAAATGACGAGACTGAAGAAGACCAGAGTTCATTAAAGCCCTTCCGATTATTTGGAAGTTAAATTTAGTAATAATGGAAGCCTAAAGATGGACCCGTAAATGCCTTTCTCCTTCCTAAAATCACTTAGACACTCACATGGTCAGAGAAACACTTCCAGCATAGAACTATCTTGCTCCAGCAAAACACTTTGTCCACTCACTCCATATCTTTGCAGCCGATACTGTGAAGCGTGACCTGGCAGGTGGTACCTGCAATGATTTCTGAATCAGGAGACTGACTACCTGAATAAAGATGTTGCTGAGAGCTAGATATCAGCTAATGTGTGGTTGCAGATGAAGAAGAGGTGGCTGTACATCTTCCCTTCCCCCGCCAGGGCCACTCTGCTGCTTTGCCTGCCTCTGCGCTTCCAGGCCAGCCTCCCTGGACACTCCAGCAGTTTGGCCAACAAGGAGTGAGATAACAATGCGATGAAAGAGTCTGGGGTTGGGGTATTCATTCTCTCAGGTCATCTCTGACAGTAACATGTCACCCTGAAGGGCACAGCTATTAAGAGATGAGAGTTCCCATCCTTCTCTTCTAGTCTTATGGACCACAATGGCGCTGAGATCTTGTACAGGCTATGCTTTTGTAAGTAGTCCTGACACTAAGTTCTTGTGTCTCTGTATATTACCTGATTTGAATACTCATCTACTTCCTACTGGACCCAAACTGTTATGTATAAGTATTAATAGATGGCAAAATTAGTCACAGTAGCTAGCCCACTTAAAAACAAGGATACTATTCTGTAGTCAAAACTATGAAGGTGATACTCTAATGAGAAGTCCCTACCAGGCTCCACTCTCTCTTCCCGGTTTCATGACATGGCCCCCCCCCCCGTTTCATGACATGCCCCCCCCCAGAGGTTATGTACATTCAAGGAATTGACACACGAAATTCACACAGGAAGCCTAATGGGCATAAGGACCCTGCCAGGGTCTCAGTGGCTACCTCTTTCTTTGCACCAGAGCAGAGGTCATCTGTCCTTCATTCAATGGCTATTATTTCAATCTCTTTTGCCTGGGTCTCGGCCTCCACATTTCTCCTCTCACTTCGGCAGGAGCCATTTGACCCTCCGTGACTGGCCCATTTCATAATTCAATCCCAACATTAGCACCTCCCCCCTTTTTTATTCAGAATGCCAACAGTTTGGGTAGCAATGTGCTATGACTGTCCTGTACCTTAGATGTAGACTGCCAGCTAGACTGACCTTCCATCCACAGCTGCAGCTGAATGTGTCTTCTAATGCTTGCCAGCATGGGTATGTGAGGCCTGATCCTTTGCAACCTGGCCCGGCAGACTCTATACTTAGATGTCTCAAGGGCATTGCTTTTGTTGAAAGACCTTGGACACTCCTTTCTGGGAGCAGCTTTGAAAGTTAATCTATGAGATCTGAAGTTACCAGAAGGTTGTCTCGCTATAATATTGTAATATTTATCCACGTTTGGTTTTTGACCCCAAAGGAAGTACCATCACCTTATTTACAAGTATTGAAAAATCAACAGTGCTTGGCATCCTTCAACTACCAAGCCACTAGAAGATTACCCTGTCATTTACTCTATGTAATATGGTGTTATAGTGATCAAAAGGACAGGCTTGAGACAAAAGGTCAAATCTGGTTTTATTACTTACCAGCTTTGACTTTGAATAATTTACAGTAAATGCCACATTTTATAGTTTCTAAAACAGTCATAATAATAGTACCTACAGATAATAATAGGGTTACCATACAGATGATGCCTCTTTGTACGGTACTTAGAACAATAACAGATTCAGTGTAACTGCTATTTGATGTCTATTGGTGCATTTTCTGAACACACCATAATTAGTATTTAAGGGGTCAATACAGAATTTTAAAAAGCAAAAATTAAAACAATATTAATATGAATATTGGGCACAGGATCTATTTATTAATATTATACTTTCCTGGCTAACAGACAGAAGACAGTTAGGGCTCTTTTAGTCCCTCTAGAAGTAAGGCTAGGCATATATAAACCCATCAGATATTAACCAGTCACCATACTAAACAATGTAGCCACATGCTCCACCTGCACACACTTCATACATGCTTCATCTACTCCATTTCTCACTCTCACACCATCTTGGTGGAAATCAGTATCTCCAGCTGCTGATTGGGAAGCGGAGGTTCAGGCAGCTTACATAAATAGTCCAAGGTCACTGGGAGCAGCAAGGGTTGGAACCAGAGCTGCTGGCACTCGGCTGCATTATTCCTGCTATATTACACCGAGCCCAGAAAGTAATGCAATTGATTTTTTTAAACAAACATTTAAATTGGTGCAATCGCTTTTAGAATGGTGACCTTGGCCGACTCGCCACTTACCTGTTCTAAGGGCACTGCCTTTGTTCAAAGCTCTCTGGGCGCTCTTATGTTGGAATTGATTTCTAAGTTAATTGAAGGGTTTTGAAAGCACCAGTGAATAATGTTCAATGTTCTGTAGTCATAGTTAGTTATATCTGATTTTTTCTTTCTTTCTTTCATTTTTTTTAACCTAACAGGCATCATCCAGATCTATCACTTGAAAGATTTGGCTCTAAGTGGTTTTAAAATTTAAATTTTCTTGTCTCCTGGTACTTTCTGATGTTTCACAAATAGCAAATATATTCCTAAAAGATAAAGACATACAACTGCCACTATTACTGAAGACTGGAAGTCTCTGAAGTTCCTTCAAAAGGGTAGCATTAAGAATAGATTTGGTCAGTGGCCCATCTTTCATAAGGAGGCATTATCCTCACTGGAGAAACAGTGGTGTGGAAGATAACTGGATGGATGGACCCCTGCGCCATTTCTGCAAAATCAGGTCCATCGCTTTCATCCCACCTTGAAATCGGTATTAATGCTAAGCAAGCAGCAGGATTAATTTACCCACTAGGATGAATTTAGTCATTCCAGCCACAAAGCTCTATCATAGCTGAGTCTTTTTAGGAGACATTTCTAAATTTATTCAGATTTCCTTATTTTCTATTTCTTTGCCTCACACTTTAATGATCAAATCACTCATTTATCATCCTGATTCCAATAAAATACATGCAATAAGCTCCAGGCAACCACAGAAAGTCAGAAGGGAGATTTTACAATTTTTACAGAAAACTCAAGAGATACTGTCTGGAAATCAAAGTCAATTAAGCTTCTCTGGATTTCTGAGATGCCTCCGGTATAAATTGAAGCATATCTATATAATCCATAATTTACAGAGGGCTAGAGGAGCATGATATCGTTTTTCCTGTTACAATTCCTTTTTGTATGTCCCAGCTCCCTTCCCAACTCCTATGGTATTTATGATTTCTGCTGGGTTACACTCAGTTCAAAAGTATTAAGTCACCTGTGACAGCCAATCTAGAACATTTTCCTGATATTTCTTTTGTACAGAAATATCCCCCACCCTCCATTATCACCACCACCGTAGAGTTTCAGATGATAATAAGACTCTGAAATTGGTTTGGCTATGTGGCTTTTCAGGGGCTCATTAAGTTATACTGTGAGAGGAGAAGGAGATGGGGGAGTTTCCAGCTAAGGACAAATTGAACAGTAATTCATTAAAATGCAATCTTTCCTCTGAGACCACATCACCTCAGATTTACTGCTATTGTTACTTTTACAAATTATTTGGCTCATTAGAAAGCCAGTTAACGTGCGCTTCTCTAATCCTCCTAGTTTACTGTTCATTTTCCTTCCCCAAACAGAAACCAGAATGGCGGCCATGGCCCTAATTACAAAGACTCAAATGAAATTCTTGTTTCTGGACTTCTTTTTTGTTCACGGGTCAGGAATGGGTCAGCAGAAGGTCTACTGTCCATTATACACCAACAATATCTTCACTTAATCCTCAAATCTGAGAAGCACAGACTAACCTTGGTGATCCGAAACACTTGCATGCAGGAAAGTCCTCACGCACAATCCTAACAACAAAATCCATTTTAAGCAATTACTATGTAGCAACAATGGGAATGACTTGAATTTGAATTTGATGAGCCAGAAATCCCATATTGAGTCAGTTTCCCAAGGCAGCTCGGTTCTGTTTCATCGTGTTAGCGAAAAGTTTATAGGAAAAGAAACCAAGAGAGAAAGGTGGAAAACTGCTTTCCCTTCCAAATGATTCATGGGTAATCTGGAAACCCATCAGAATTCATTGACCATGTTGATTAAAGAGAGTAGGTCTTAGATGCCCCAACACGAATATTACTGGAAACAGGTAGAAGAATGAAGCTAGAGCTTTATCTACCACTCTGCACAAAAATCAACTCCAAGTGGATCACAGACCTTAACATAACACCTGAAACTCTTAGCGGCTAAAGCAGAGAAAATACTTCGGAATAATAGGCATGGGAAAGAAGGACTTTCTGAATAAGGCTATGGTTGCTCAGGAAACATGGCCAACATCGTGCAAATGGGACCTTGTGAAATGAAAACAGTGGCCACTTCTGCTCCTCCTCCTTCTTTCAGGGCATTTTGTTTCTGTCATGCTACACTCCCGGCCAGCTGGCCTGAGAACTTCTTATGTGGGTCCTGGGTGTTGAATTCAAGTCATCGGGCTTGTATGGCTCATACCTTAACCCACTGAGCTATCTCCCTGGTCCTTAAAAATCTTTTGTTCAGTAGGATGACTGTGGCTTATAATAAATTTCAGTTTTACTCAATTATTGAAAAAAAGTAGCCAAATGAATGGAAACACATAAACTATGAACCAAAGGTTGAGGGGCCCCCAGCTGGATCAGGCCCTCTGAATAGGTGAGACAGTTGATTGGTTTGATCAGTTTAGGAGGCAACTAGGCAGTGGGACCAAGTCCTGTGCTCAATGCATGAGTTGGCTGTTTGAAACCTGGAGCTTATTCAGGGACACTTGGCTCAGGCTGGGAGGAGGGGACTGGACCTGCCTGGACTGAGTCTACCAGGTTGATCGCAGTCCTCGGGGAGGACTTGTCCTGGAGGAGGTGGGAATGGGGGGTAGGCTGGAGGTAAGGGGAGGGGTGGGAGGGGAGAATAGGGGAACCCGTGGCTGATATGTAGAACTGAATGGTATTGTAAAATAAAATATATATATATAAAAAATCTTCTGTTCAGTTAACTGAGTGAGAAGATACCTACAGATTGGGCAAATATCTATATATTTGGGCAAATATCTATATCATATATATATATATGATTAATATCTAGAATATACAAATAACTAAGAAACAAAAAAGAAAACAAATAGCCCAATTAAAATAGTCTAGTGAACTGAACACAGAGTTCTCAAAAGAAGAAATACAAATGGCCAGTAAAAGCTTTATAAAATGTTCAACATGCTTAGCCATCAGAGAAATGCAAAATTAAAACTCCTGTGAGAGTCCATCTCACCTCAGTCAGAAGGGCTGTCACCAAGAAAACAAATGACAGTGATGCTGAAGAGGTCATGGGGAAGAAGACCCCATATTCAGCCTGGTGGGAGTGTGAATTGGTGCTGCAGTCACTTTGGAAATCAATGTGCAAGTTTCTCAAAAGGCTTAAAACACAACTATCATATGATCCAGATATGCCATGCTTGGTATATACCCAAAGGGCTCTATATCCTGCCACAGAGATACTTGCTCATCCACGTTCACTGCTGCTCTGTTCACAATATCAAAGAAATGAAGTTAGCCTGGATCCCCTTCAACAGAAGAATGGGTTAGGAAAGTGTCATGTATACACACAATGGACTTTTATTCAGCTGTAAGAAAGAGGAAATTATGGCATTTACAGGAAAAGGGATAGAACCAGAAAATGCCACATTGAGTTAATTTAGGCTCAGAAAGACAATTATCCCCATCTTCTCTTCCATATGCAGATCCTAGCTTCTCATTTTCAGAGATGTGTATTCATGTGAGAGAAGCCATGTATGAAGGGCAGGAGACCAGAAAGAGGCCTGTGCGAAGGGAAAAGGAAGCTTGGAGGGAAAGAAGTGTGTGTGTGTGTGTGTGTGTGTGTGTGTGTGTGTGTGTGTGTGTGTAGGGGGGTGGGGTAATGAAACGTGTGGTATGAAGTAAAAGGGGGACTCTGAGGGTCGGAGGGAGGCCTAAGTTGGGAGGGAGGAAGTAAGGACACGGGAAAAGGGGTTGGATGGGGAAGGGAAACCAGATTTTGTGTATTAGAAAATACTACAAGGAAGCCCACTACTTTGTAAGCTAAATTAAAAAAAAAAGTTTTCAAAAATGAAATTTAAAAAATAGAAGGTCGGTACTCAACATGGTTCTAGAAGCCATGGGCTACTAAACAAAACTTCCAGTGCCAGGTATGTGAACCCCTGCATGGCTGTTGTTGAGGGAGTCTCCAGAGACTCTAAAACACTGCAAGCTTTGGACACTCTTCTCGTCTTCCCACTGGAACTAGATGATATGCTCTTACTGCTGAAGACACCACACATCTTGATTGCAGAATATAGAGAAATCAAGCTGAAGTGGCGTTAGAAAGTTCTGCCCTGCTGGCTAGCATTATAGCAGCAGAAGGTGCTGTGGGGGCTGCTACGGGAGAAAAGATGGAGATGATCTTACCAGCTGTGAAAAGTACGGTAGCAGTCTACTAAACAAGATGAGCTCATGTGTGCACCAGTGCCACGGATATTCTGGTGGCAACCAACTGCTCTCTGATTAGATCTGAGGCTTGTTCAAATCCCTGATAATGTAAAACCAGCCTATGTATACACATACACACACACACACACATGCACACGCACACGCGCACGCACGCACGCACGCACGCACACGCACACGCACACGCACACGCACATGTACATATACATATACATGGCTGGGGAAGTCATAGGCCCTAGTGGGGAAGTTACTAGTATTATTTAGCTATATTGACATAGCATCAAGTTGCCTTCTAAATATCTAAATAATCCCAGAGATAAATGCTATTCTTGGCCTTAATGGGGAGAAAAAATCTCTCTTTTGGGAACAGTGGTGAACGGTGAATACAGAAACTCATGGCTGTTCACTGTAGCTAAGAATAAGTGGCTGTTGACTGTTCAGCCTAAATAAGACATTTATACAACCTCCTCTAGTGCTCAGAGAACAACACAGAAGGGGGCTAGAAATAATCTAAGAGCCAGGTGATAAAGAGAAGGGCTATGAAATGTTATCCTCTGTGCATGACACGTGTGTGCATGGCACACGCGCACGCACACACACACACACACACACACAAGTTCAAGTTCAGCTAATCGTGTTCAAGCCTCAGTTTGAATGCAAGCTAGGTTCCTGACCTTGGGCAAGTCATTTAGCTTTCCTATTCCTTTGGGTCCTCTTCCAAGTGGGAATGACAACAGCCCCCTCCCCAGGAGATGTTGTAAAGATCAGCTGAGTAAATGCAGCACTCACTAAGAACAGGAACAAAAATGCATTTGGCAACTCACAGACTGTTCAGTGCCAAGACTGAATCCTAATGAGATTTTACGTGACGAGGATGTGCCAATACTTCTACAATTGTAACCAATGTTCTGGAATGTTCATTGAAGGGGCGATTGTCGTGTGTATGTGTATATGAGGGCTCACTACTTCCCATTAAATGTTGCCACAAACCTAATCTGCTCTTAAACATGTATACAAACATACCTCTGTATATTTATATTAAAGTATGTCTATGCATATGTGTGTGAAACAAAGCTACCTTACATAGAAGCTTATCTGTCATTGTCTGTCACTGTCCTCATTCTAAGGCCTGATGGGCACGGATGTGGGTGACAGGAACCTACCTGGGCCAAGGGTTCTCTTTCTCTGCCTGGCTCAAACATTTGTCCTAGGGTGTGTGGTGTGTGTGCGCACGCGCATGCATATGTGTATATGCTGCACACCATGTGTCTGCTATTTCTGGAAGCCTCCTACCAAGCTGGTCTCCACACTGTGGCTCACAAAGTGTCTGCTCATCCATTGGTACTACTCAGCTCACAGCTGCCACTGTGGCTTTCCAGCTTGCTGCAGCCAAGTCTCATTATTCCAGCCTGCGCCTCACTGAATCACTGGGGGGCTCCACTCATGCTTACACACCAAGCTTCGTCGACCTTACGACACTTGTTCAGGTCCAGATCAGAAAAACCCTACCCCTGGCAAGCTAACTGTCTCCAGCTCTTGCTTCACAGCCACTTATTCTTACCTTTCCTCGTCTACAAAACGAGATGAGGAAGACTATTAGCTTGAAAGCGTCTGTCGAAGTCACCGTTTGGAGGAATTTACAGATGTACTCACAGGGGTATGAAATGACTCATGATTATAGTTCTGCTCATAAATATGGGAAACAACAGCAGTGTCGACCATGAGAAAATTGGTGATGCACACATGTAATAATGGATTGCCCATGGGACAGAAGAGATAAACATAAAAGACACAGAAGGAACTTTCCAACCCATTAAGTTAAAAGCAAGGGCAGAACAGTATGTAATGGATACAGCCAACTCTTCCTCTTATCCTTGGCAAAGGGCTTCAGGAACCTCACCAGATGTGGGAAACTGTGGGTGGTAATGAACTCTGAGGTTCAGTTTGTAAACTAGGCCTGGTATGAGGTTATCAACAATAACCCATAATAAAATAGAATAATTGCAACAACATACAATAATGAAAGTCACATGAATATGGTCTCCCTCTAATGATCTTATTGTACTGCAGTGTGTTTGGGAACCTTGGTTGACTGACTGACTTGGTGATAACTGAGACCAGGGATAAGGGGCACTACTGTATTGGTCCATAAGTGCTATAAGTGTGTGAGTGTGTGTGAGTGCATGCAAGTGCATGCCCCTCCCCCACAGCAGAATGGAGAAAGGGATGCCAGTAGCTCCCTTTGGGGTGCAGAGGCAAGAATGAGAAGTGGGCAGGTTCTCATGCATAAGTGCTCTCTGATGTTGGAACAATGGACCAATTTTAAAATCTGAATACACAGTGAAAACCCTGCCTGCTCTGTGAGGATGGCGATTATCGTTTTCAATGTAAAGAGCCTGGGAAACACGTCCTCCTCGGTTTAGGAAGGTGCTGAGGTAGGGCTGCATCCCTGTAAACTTTCTGTTATGCTTTGAACTTCCTCCCCATCTGTCCGGCTTCTCGGTGCCATTCTAGTATTCAACATCTGTTTTTCTTTGAGCCTCACTGTTCAAGAGTGATATTTCGGTAGATGGATTGCGGGGTGATGGTGGTGCGGTTGGTAAAAATGGCCTCAAAAGTTATACACTGATGGAGATTTCCAGCCTAGGCTGTGATCATTCATGTTTGCTCTCCAGAAACACGTCACCTATTCACTCATAGACATAACTGTAAAGTGGTAGAATTGAAAGTGTTTGCAAGGCAACAAGAACCTCATTTTATAAACAATGAGCCCAGGAGTGGAAAGGTTGTCCACAGTCATGATTACTTGAAAACAGCAGCTGGTTGCCTGATCTCTTCCCGAACTTTCTTCCCCAGTTTCACCGTAGTGCCAAAGTGGTCATCCACAAAGGGGGACACGCATTCAGTAAGAGGCAGACCTACTAAGTGATTATAAAAGGTATCAGGGCCAGGAATTAAAAACATATAAATAACTCAAAGCAGTTTATCCTTCCCATATCCAGAATCCTGACTTTTCCAGGGTGCACACACATGCTAGTTATACATGGGTATTTGGAAACAGACTAGCTTATTGTTCACCAAAATCCTGAATTCGTCCCCATGCCTGTGATTTGAATGTCTCCTTTAATAAGCATGTTGAAATGTGATTGCCATAGCAGGCTGAGATGAGAGAATTATGAGTTCAAGGCCAGCCTTTGGGAGATCCTGTCTCAAACAAACAAACAAACAAACAAACAAAAACAAAACAGAACAAAACTGTGGGAGTCTGTCAGAGGACCAGCTCCAGCCTGTTGAATGGTTCTTGCGGGGAGCAGAGAGGAATGAGGAAGTATTAGATAGAAATATAGATAAAGACGGAGAGGAAAGACAGAGACACCGGATAGTTTTGGCAGGGCCCTGGGTCAATACCCAACTGCCTCAAGGTTTATTCCAAAGGGCTTTTTATACACTGCCAAGGGGAGAGGCAAAAGCCCTCCCCCTTTCAAGATCAAAGCATAATGTATAGCCAAGTGTAGACCCTTCAAAACACCTGGTAACCACACCCATGACCAAATCATCCCATTTTGCAGCCCTGCTGGGTAAAGCAAACTCAGATTCTCTGACCCCGAGTAAGGTCTCACTAGAGAGCCTATGTGGGCCCCCACACAAAACAAAACAAAGCAACAATGATAATAATAATACAAGGAAAGGGGGGAAAAAAACTGGGTCTCTAAGAGGTGATTAGGACGTGAGGGCTCTGCCCACACATATCGGTTAAGCCTTGTTTCTGCAGGATTGGGTTAGGTATCTCAGGGATAGGCCCTGATACAAGGATGCTCAGCCTAACTTTTCTTCCTGCCTTCTATGCATGCTTCTTCACTATGGGGTACCTTTTGCCATGTACCAGTCATCAGGAAGCATGCACCAGATGCTACCACCATGTTGGTCTTCCCAGACTCCAGAACCATAATAAATCAGTCTCTATTCTTTAGAAATCACCCAGTCTCCAGTACTCTGTTATAGTAGCAGAAAATAGAATAAGCCACTTCAAAATGTAAAACTGTCATAAAAAAGCACATCGCAAGCTCTCCTTACATCTGAATGGGCCATGACTAGCTCTTGTCAAAGGAAGGAGAGGAGAAGTGGCATGTCATTTCGGAGCCAATGTGTTTATGCTGGGAACTTGCCTTTTTTATATTCTCTTTCCCCATTCGCTGAATGCAGAAGACTCGGGGACCTGAGAGATGGCGGAACTGCAAGGAGGAATAGCCCTGGACCTTTAGTAAGCCATATGGAGAAAACGAATATCATGCCACCGTTAGGAAATTAACTTTTGGTGTGCAACAGTAATAAAAATGTGAAAGTATTATATATTGGCCTAATAAATCACTGCAAGGAACATTTTCAGTGAGGCCAGGAAAGAAGTCATTATCTCTCAGTTTAAAAAAAGGAAATGAATATTATTACAGCTTGGGCATGAAGTGTCCCCAAAGGCTCAGCTGTGAAGGCTTGGTCACCAGGAGAACATGTTCAGAGGTGAGGACTTGGGGTTCAATATGGGTGGTCCAGCTGGAGGAAGGAGGTCATGAAGGGTGTGTCTTTGAAGGGTACATCTGTCCTCACTTCCTTCTATTCCTCTCCACCATGTGGTGACCACTTAATTCTACCATGTACTCCCTACCACGGTGTTCTGCCTCTTCCACAGCTCAGAAACAAAGGAGCGAGTGCCTATGGAGTATAACCTCGAAAACTGTGCGTCAAAGTAAACCGTCTTTCCTTTAAGTTGATTTCTCTCATGTATTTTGCCACAGCAAAGAAAAGCTGACTAGTGTAAATATTAAGGAAAGTAACCCTTTTATATTGCTTCTAACTAGATTTTATTGTAGCGCCCCTTTTACTGTTCCTAGGTGCTATCTCCACAGCCCTAGAATGAATACAGACAGACAGACATCACTATTTGCTGAATTCCTGCCATATATGTGTATATATCATATAACATAATTATACATATATTATATATAATATACACACACATGATACATACATAGACATATGGCACTATCTCCTGAATTCCTGCCATGAAAGATGAGCAGTTAGTTTCAGTCTTCTTTTTCCTTCTGTCTCCTAATGCCTAATAATTATATTTTATTGGCTACTTTGAAATTTTCAAACATTTCAAAATCAGCATTTTGGCTTCTTTTGCTGACACATCCTCCCATCTTTCCACTTTATTTTTACTGTCTGACCTCCCATCTGCTATCGGTCATAGTTTTATACTTTGTACTTGTCAGTCTAACACTTATACCCTGTAGCCACAATCAGGTCTTCTGTACTTAAGTGCAGAGCGTTAGCATTTCAGGTCAATGCCTAGCCAGCGCCCAGGGTCTTAAGGCCGTATTTCACATAATCTTTTTGCATGAGCTTCGTGGTCGCATAAGCCTCTATACGCATGCGCTAAGACCTCCTTTAAAGGCAAGCTCCACCCATTCCTTGCTCTCTTTCCCACCACTCCTCTGAGAGGCAGGCTGGCAGGTAGGCAGGCTGGCCTTTGTGCATTTTCTTTCCAATCCCTTCCTCCCTCTCTCTCTTCTCTCCTCAACCCTCTATATGAGCCCTGTTGCATGGTGTGTCTGTCTGCTTTTGCCTGCCGTTTATAACAACACAGAGGGCAACTCTAAATGCTGGAAACCAATGCACAGCTTTGCTGTCCCATGGCTATGCAAATAATATCTATCTGTGTGGCATGGAGACCAGTGTCACTACAGTTTGGTCTTTTTAATGTCATGACTCCTGTGTCAATCAGAAGAGGTTTCCTAGCACCAAGTTCAGATAGAATTCCACTTTCACTGATGGTTTTAATATGCCACGGTGTAGTTTACTTAAAAGTTAGGTCATGATTAACATGAATAATTTTTATCTTAAATCCCTTGGTCGTTCTTCTAATCTTTCATCTTATTGGCCAAAAGAAAAGAAAAAGTATGCTGTCACCATGATGTCAACTTCGCTGGCATCTCAGTCAAATGAAGTGGGTAATGGGTCTTCCTCCATCTTAACAGAGGTTTTCTTTTCTCTACGTCAATGGTCAATGTCTTGCCTCTCTGAGTCAGCTCACAGCCACTGTCAGTTTTTGCTTAGTGGTCTCTTGATATACCTCTTTCTGGGCCCCTTGACAATATTCTCTCTCTCTCTCTCTCTCTCTCTCTCTCTCTCTCTCTCTCTCTCTCTCCCCTTTCCTTTTTCTAGAGTACATCTCAAACTTCCTCTGAAGCTCTGAGTTCATGAATGTCTCAAAGGGCTTTGATCACATCTTTATGTCCAGCTGATCACGGAGCATATAACTACAAGGTCATATCCCCACTTCCTTATTGCTTGAAGTCATCACTCAGCTTTGTTCCAACTTGCTTACAAGGATGTCACCCAGGGATCTCTGTAAACGGTAGGCTTTGCCCGTGGGTCTGGTCTTGTCAGCCTGCAGATGAAGATCCTCTGCCGAGCTTAGGGCACAGTTCAACAATGAGATGTCAGCATGTCATGGTTCTGATGAGACATCTTGGACTAGACTAGCACGTGCCCTGGTAGTCCCCCACCTAACATGTTTCTCCTGTTCTCAGTGTTTGGAAATCTTGAGAGAATGAGTCTCGGCCTTGACTGCTGTCTGTACAGCAGAGGCCGTCACAACCTGAAGAGCATGTCTTTCCTGGGCTTTGAGAATGTTCTGATTACATTTCTGGTCAGGCATCAGTGCCTCTGAGATCCTCGAATTTTCTTAGTTTTTCTGTTTCCAGCTTGCTCCCCCTTCTCCTCCTCTTCCCTTTACATCCTGTTAGACTTTCTGTCTTGTTTTCCCCAAACCAATTTATTGAAGTTTGGAGTCTGTTCACTAACTCTCTGAGAGCTGCACCTTTCTCTACTGTCTGCTCTTCGTTTCTTCTTGTAAGGATATTATGAGCTCTTGGAGCTCTCTGAACATATGGACAAGAACTCTCATTTATCTGGAGCCTCCTGGCTTGCGTTTCCTTCTGTTGGAGTTTTAGTCTTTCACTATCATGCTGTTACTTTTCCCGTGTGTCCCATAATTCGTGGTATCTGTTCATGCAGAAATAAATGATCAGGTGGGTGTAGGTTATCCTCGATGTATTTAGCAATGCCAAACTGTTGTTGAGATAGTCACTCACAATCATTAGGCTTTTTCACAGTTGTCTATATGGTGTTTTGAGAAATGTTCTCATTGACATATGTCATTATGTGTGGGTGTGGTTATTCCTATGAGAGAATGTCCAGAGAGTGAGGTTAAGTGGTTAAGAATAGTAAACTTATATTAGGGAAAAATTCAAACATGTGGGAAACTACAGAGAACAGTGCTATTATCCTCTCACTTTGATTTTGAGGGTTGAAGATAGGATGAAGGCCAGTTGTGATCCATTCATACTCCTCCTCACTTGCAGCCCCCTCTTGGATTATAGTGAAGTAAATGCAAGAAATCCAATAATTTCATCTGGTTGAATAAACATTGTATTAGAAGTGTGTGTGTGTGTGTGTGTGTGTGTGTGTGTGTGTGTGAGAGAGAGAGAGAGAGAGAGAGAGAGAGAGAGAGAGAGAGAGAGAGAGAGAGAGAGCATGCCATGGTGCACACAGAAAAGTAAGAGGACAACTTGTTGGAGTCAATTTTCTCCTTCCATCTTGTAGACCCTGGGAAGGGAACTCTTGTTGTGAGGCTTATTGACAAATGCCCTTACTGCTGAACCATCTTGTTGACTCTAATATGCACTTTGTATTGTAGTAAAACATACATAAAATTTAGCATTTTAACCACATTTAAATGTACAATTAAGTGGCATTAAAGGCATTCTTATTCTTGTATAATCCTCAACATCATGCTACATATTTATGTTGTAATACATATTTACAACTGAGTGCCTCAATTCTTAGCAGTTCCCTGATAATTCTGAAAATTTACTATTTCTACGACTGTAGCCATGGGCATGTCTTTCTTTTCTTTTTTCTTTTTTGTTTCCTTGGTAGGAAAAAGGCAGGATAAGCTTCCTTTATTTCCTAAGTTCTAAGCCAGCAAAGAAATACCCAGGAGCCACAGAAAGAGGGATTTCAATTTTCACTTGAGTAGTTGGGTTGGACAGTCTGTCTTCAGATTAGTCACAGGGTCTCAGTCTCTATCTCTGCATTAGATGGGCATCCTGTGTCATCACAGGGACATCTGCCAGCCACGGGTGTCCCTCCCTCACAGGGCCAGAGAACCGCTGGAGAAGTCTCGGAACAGGGTTAGGAATATATGACAAGCATCCTCATGGGAAAAGGGGGCACAGGTGGCACCAGACCCCCTTCGTCTCTTTCCCTAAACTTACAACCAATATGTCCTTCTGGGGGTGAGGGATAGGGAGAGGACTAGTCCACAATGAATCCAGACTCAGGAAAATGGAGTTCCCTTAACAGATGTTATGAACAGACTTAATCTTAGCTAGTCTGGTGAGGGACGAGTTTCCTTGGTAATAAGGAGGCCTCTGTTTCTTGGGCTGAGTGGCTATTGTATTTCCTTTTCCTTAAATGGCCTGATTTTCAGATTGACTTTTTAATTTGCAGCCACTTGAAGGAGGTCTTTGGACATCAGAGATACTAACTTTTCATCTGTCACGTGGTTGCAAATATTTTCTCCCAATGTGCCATCGTCTGTTGACTGCCTCTGTTGTCTCTTTTCCTCTAGGAAAACGTATTTCGTAATGTCACTGAGAAGATTGAGGATTATCCTGGGAATGAAACCCTAAGCTTATCGGAGGTCCTCTGGAAGTTTATTGAAAGATTTAGAGGCTTCCTCCCCAACAAGTGCAGTAAAAAACCAATGCTGCAACAATTTCTCTATGTTCCCTGTGGTTGACAACAAAAACCTCATTAAAACCTACGAGCGGGTCTAGTTATCCATATGACACCTGGCCATTTACGTGGGCGAATTATAAAATCAATTGAAACAGTTTGGGAAGTGAATGAGGCCACTTAAATGATTTTAATCTACTGCACTAATTGCACCTAAAGTGCCCGAACACTTTTCTTCCAATTAAAAATTCTAATTAAGCCCTGACACCTTTAAAACACTCTGGAGACTGCATCTGTGCTATTCACCCTCGTCCATCTGATGGGAGAGGATTCTCTTCCCAAACCCATGGGATCAAAGGACAAGAAAGACCTTTAGAGTTTTCCTGCTCTACCCTCCCCGCTTAAGGGATGATGAGAATGGGAACAGGCCTGTTCCACCCCTCTAAGGGCTAGCCTCATCTTCATTCTCTACCCCAAGCCAGGACCAGGGCCTCTTTGCTGTTCACCTACTGGACTCTTATAGGGCTTTGTCCAAGAAGTTCTGGGTAGTATGACTCAAGGTCACATGACTCGCAAGTGTCAGCACTGCTCTGACTCCTGGTCCGGAACTCTCCATTGTGGCACACAACCTGGGCTTTGGAGTAAGACCATGTGAGTTTAAATTCTAGCTTTGTCTGTCACTTGCGAGATACACTCCTTAAGCGAGATCGTTGATCGTCCGCTGTCTCTGGGTCTCTCCTTGCCCTCAGTTCTGCCTTAAACTCTTGTAAACTCAGGGAACTCATGTACTGATGTCCCATTCTACTCTCACTGACCTTTGACTTCAACTTCTACACACACACTCCAAGCCACAGAGACCTCCTTGCACTTTCATGAAATGCCAGCATTTTCTCCATTCTCTGTTCCTCTGCCTGAACTTACCATCTCCCAGACAAGACATACAACTTGTTATGGGTCGGCTCAAATGTCACCATATAAGAGAAGCTCCCTGAATCACAGTCCCCAGTGCCATAGCTGTCACCTGACACATTACACATTTGTTTATCTCCCTCCCTCATATATTTTATTACATTCCACACACTGTGTCCCCAGAGGAGTAGTGGGTGATGCTTAACCGGTGCTCACTGACTTATTATTGTGACAGATAACACAGGGCATGGGGCATATACCATAGCAGATTTAAACAGTATAATATGGGGTTCTTAACTATAAGTAAGATGTAGAGTCGAGCTCTGGGCATCACTCACTTTGCGTAGTTGAAACTTTTACCCGTTGAGTGGCAGCTTCTCCCCGCTCCTCCCTAGATCCTGGCAGCTGCCATTCCACCCTCTCCTTCCATCAGTTGACTATATTAGATTCTTCATGTAAGTGAGCCATGCAGTATTTGTTTTTCTGTGACTGGCTTATTTCACTAAGTCAACTGTGTTGCTGCAAATGGCAAGAATACTATTCCACTGTATGCATAAACTTTATCCATTTTTCCATCAATGGGCATTTGAGCTGTTTCTGCATCCTGGCTGTTGTGGATAGTGCTATAGAGAACATGAGTGTGGGTATCTCTGTGAGATCTTCATTTCAATTCTTTTAAATAAATACCTAGAAATGAGGTTGCTGGGCAATAAGCTATGTCCTAAAAAAAATAATGATCTCTCTGGGCTGGAGAGTTGGCTCAGCAGTTAAGAGCACTGGCCCCTCTTCCAAACGACCTGGGTTCAATTTCCAGAATCTACATGGCAGCTCTCATGTAACTACAGTTCCAGGGGATCTAGCACCCTCACACATATTCAAGCAAAACGCCAATGCCCATAAAAGAATAAATGAAACTTAAAAAAAAAAAAAAACCTTCTTTACTTTTAGGGTGGCCATTCTAAGATGTGTCAGCTGGCACCTCATTGTGATTTTGATTGGCATTTTTCAGTGATGCTGGACATCCTTTTGTGTCCTACTGGCCATTTGTACCACATCTTTTGAGAAGTGTCTATTTAAGTGCTTCCTTCAGGTTTTTTAATTGTTGTTTTCTTGATATTGAGTTATACATCAATAAACATTTTTGAGTGAATAAACACGTCTCCAGTTAATAATGACTAAATCAACATATTAAAAAGCACTTGTCAGCACCAGTACACTGGGAATTACAGAAAAAAAAAATCCCTAGAGTTGAGCTCGAAGGAGGGGTAGGAAAGACTTCAGTACAGGTTCCACTACAAAGCGCAAACGCACTGCAGAAAAGCAATTTTCTTCCCCTTGAATTAATAAGCACGCTGACATTTATTTTCTTCTTAGCTTCAATTAAGAGCATCTTGCTTAGAAGCAAGGTGAACATATGTTCCTGCTCTCTAATTTAAAATAACCCCACTTTGATAAAAATATTTTTGAAAATTGTTTTAGAGTGTGACAATTTACAGCTGAGCTAACGAATATGTACAAACAGCACAGTTTTAAAAATTAAGGACTGCTTAGAGCAGTCTAGGTTCACAGCAAACCCAAGCTAGAAGCGTAGCAAGCTTTGACCCACACAGACCCCTTCTCCACACCCGCCTCCAGCCTTCCCAGCCACTGTCATCTCCAACGAGTGGCACATTTGCTACAGTCTGTGAACCACACCGGCATGGCTTACACTGGGATTCAGGCTTGGTGTGTGGCGTAAGAGTTTTGGTAGATGTTAGAGCGTGTACCACATCATAACATCATACAGAGCACATTCACTGCCCTTCAAGTTCTCTGTTCTCCCCTTCTATCCATCCCTTTACCCAGGGAACCACCGACTTTTATCTGCCTTGATAGTTTTGCCTTTTCCAGAACATCATATGCAGACACTCCTCTCTACTTATGATGGCTGACTTATGCTTTTTTGACTTTCTGATTGTGTGAAAGCAATACGCATGCTGTATAAATTCCCAGCTTGGTAACAGAAGGTACATCCTTTTGGAGATGCCGGGGCAGCACCCATGAACTACAGTTCCCAGGGAGCCAGGGGATGGATCAGTAGGGAAATCCTAGTACTTAGAAGTGTGCACTGTTGCCAAGCAAGGATGTTTAGCAGGCTAGGAGCGGTAAATGCACTGTGGACTTAATGATATTTTCAACTTATGACTAGTTCATTGAGACTGAACCTCATTATAAGTTGAGGAACACATGTAACTGACCCATAAGTATGTGAGTTTTCAGACTGGCTTCTTTTGCATAGTAATGCACACTGAAGAGTCTTCCATGTCTTTTGTGCCTTGATAGCTCACTTCCTTTTAGTGCAGAATGCTAGTTTTAAAATTCATGTACCAACTGAAGGACATCTTGGCTGCTGATACGTTTTGTCAATTATGATCAATGCTGCTATAAGCATCTCTGTGTGTGATTTCTATGGAAACTCTTTTCAACACATTTGGGCAAGTACCGAGTGGTTAAATGATGGATCGTATGTACAGTAAGCCTATTTTTAGCTTTGTTCAGAAGCTGCCAAACCATCTTCCAAGGAAAGTTACATCGTTTTAGTTATGTTGAGTGCTTCTTGGGGTCTCAGAACTACCCAGATCTAGGTGTTAAGTGGGACTATCACTGTATTTAAGATAGATAATTTCTCACGGATTGCGGACATTCAGTATTTCACTTCGGTGTTTCTGTGGTTGTGTTTCTTTGAGGCAAGTCAAAATGAATCGCGGATAGCAATTAGTCTTCTGAGGATGACTAGGGAGGAGAGAGAGGGCAAGTGAGCCTCATTCCTTCCAGGAACACCCAGCCAGCCAACTGCACCTCCGGCTGGGGGCACGTTGCCTCAGACTGCACTGTGTCCACCCTTTCCCAAGGCCCAAGTTCTCCCTTTAGTGCCCAGTTATCAATGTTTCCTTGGCGTCTATGAATGGCGCCCTGCGGGTTTTGAAGCAGCCCATGGCAGTCCTGGGGTGGGGACTGATATATGATGAACAGAGAACCCGACAGTTCTGAGCATGCGCAGAGAGCTGCAGGCTGCTGGCCGCTCTGCCTTCCCAACCCATTTTGCCGGCCTCCCTTTCTGCTGGTGTAACACAGCCTGCAGGGCATCTCAGCTTTTTCATGGCGGCGAGTTTCCCCACTCATGGGAGTTGGGGTAGGAAGTCCGGAAACATCAGGAAATGGAGAGTTTGTCACACGTGGGAAAAGCCTGATCTTGTGTCCTCCATCCTTCCCAGCCCGGCCACTGTGCTTAACACTCTCCACAGCAGTGCTGACATGTGCACAGACTCCAGACTCTGAGGGTCCTTTCCTGTGTTCCAGGGGCCATACTGTATGTTTAAACAATAGTTGTCCTGAGAGCAACTCTATGAAGTGGCTATTGCCCACCTTCAACATTAATAGAAGGAGACTGGGAAACAGGTAGGTTGACTGACTCTCCCACAGTCACACAGCAGCTGAATGATGAGACTGGGATTTGAACTTGGATAGTCTGGCTTGCTCCTGAATACTGAATACTGAAGCCATGTGCGTCTCTGCCCTCTCAACAATGTCTTGATTTTCCCCGCTTAACCCAATGTGCTAATTGGATATCTTTCTCATTACAGTTTTCACCCACAGAAGTATTTTACAAACACCAGTAAAAAGCACATTAATTTAGCTCCAAATAATCTGACATAAATTTCATGCATCTTAAACTCAATTTCCTTCTGGATAAAACAGACATAGTGCTCATGTCTGTCACAAGAAAAAAACAAAGAGAGGTTTCTAAGGAGCCAACACCCTGCATCAAGAAACCATATGTCAATGCCAGTTTCTCCCACTGTCCCTTGACTTTGATTTTTAAGCTGCACTGGCCTTTCTCTTCTCCAACATCTATGAAAAGAGTCCTTAAAACAGTGACATCAGTGCTTTTAGGACTTATGGAGCCTTTAAGGGATATTTTTGAAAGACTTTGAAAGCATTTGCTCACATTTCAACCACCACCATACAAATTGCAAGTCATGCCCAAATATTCCTTATGGCAGGCTGCAAAGGCTCTTTGTGTATCAGCTGTTTGTTGGCCGAGTTCCTGCTACTCAGTGTGGCTGAAAATAATACAGAAGCAGTCCAATGTAAACATTCTCTAAGATTCAGAATGAACATTCTACCACTTTGTTATACATATGCAGCTAATATGCTTCCACATAGCAAGTTCATAATAACACAAGCAAAGAGGGAACAAATAAACACAAAATTCACATGACCGAGAACTTCTGTCAGCCAACATAGATCCACAGATTTTTGGCCTTATGCCTCACCTTATACACTGGTCCTTAAATATTGTGCATGGCAGGACTTCCTCCATAAGAATGGCCCTATGATCAGACCCTAGTGATTGAAAAGGTATATTATGACTACAGGATACTTTGAAACAGGAGTTTGAACTGCCAGAATTCACCAGCATCAATCCATATCTAGGAAGCATCTGTCCTCATCTTCTCAGGGTATAGTACTGACTCAGTCTTCAGAGGCCATGTAGCTGCTACAGTAAAAGACTCATGGTGAATATGAGTGTCCATTTTCTCATTTGTCCATTCTCACCCAGGTCTGGGCCTCGCAGCCTAGAAACCAATGTGAGGTTCCTTAGTCAGACTCCAAGACACCCTTTGGGGCTCTGCAGCTTAGTGCAAGTCTCTTCTCTCTAGAGCTTCCTCCCTGCCATCCTAAGGACTCTAGGACCTGCCTGCCTTACTCATTCCACTAGACTTAGCCAACTGATCCATGGTGGATCCTGACCAATGAGAAATCATGGTTCTCATTTATGAGAATTTATGTTCAAATTTACCAGGGATACTAAGATTCAAGTCTCATTGGGGCTGAGTTTCTGAACAGAACAAAACCCATGAGGAGCTGTACCTTATCCAGATTGGACAAAATGGACTTGGTGGGTGAGCTACTAGGCAGAGAAACTGAAAGAGAGAAAGAGAGGCCAGATGAGAGGAACTGTCACAAAACAAAACCAAACCCAAATCTGAACCCCAATCTCAAACTGTCTATTCCAGCTCCTCTGATGGCCAGGCTGCAACTTGTCTCTTGGGACCCATAAGACCCGTACCTACCCTTCAAACATCTCTCAACCGGCTGCTTTCCCTAAGCCGCCTTTTTGAACTGGTTTCTATTGTTTGCACACAATAATTCTAAGTAATAGAAACAAGAATGCAGGGTCTTGGTGCATAGGAAAGCGCGCCGATGCACTGAAAGATGATGTCAAACAGACACAAAGCGTTTGCATCTTTTTGTTCTCGCTCTTGTTGTGTCTTGGGTTAGGCTCTCCACTTAAGAGAACACAGCGATGGCAGGGACCGAGTCCCTGCTGGAGTTTGTAACCTCTCTAAGCTGGAATTCACAGTGATCATTCTCCAGCCTCCGGACTCTCACTGTTTTGGGCTCATCCCTTAAATGACTTTTAGATACTAGAAAGAGAGTTTGAAAACAGGATGCTTAAGCCAATTAGCTTACCGCTGGGTGACCTTCAACAAATTGGCTTTTAAATGTCAGGGAAGATGCAGGTGGGAGTCGCTTCTTCCATGAAAATAAGGAACATGTGGAGAGTTAGCTCAGCTTCCACGGCCGGAACAATGTCTTTATTCTTCTGTGACATGCATTTTCTAATGTATGATGAATTTTGAAATTATAAAGACAAATTTACTCTCCCCCACCCCCGCAATCCCCAGTGCTGAAGATGGAATTCAGGGCCTTGTTTGAATTTGCTAAGTAACCTCTCTAGCACTGAGATAAATCCCAACCCCGAGATAAATTTACTTTAGAAGTTCACAGTTTCAACTGAGAATTCTTCAGTTCAACAATATGAGAGTGTCGTTTCTATTTGGGGGTATCATGTGTACTTTTTGGCCTAGATTCTATCTGATCATCATAAAAATCAGTGTTTGGAAAAACTGAAACCTTTCTGACCAGATCGTCCATCCGCTCTGCTGTGACATAACTGCCTGACTCATGCTCTAGGCCTCCTTTCCTGGCTGCAGTTCCGTTCCCTGAGGAATTGTCCCATGAGGCATTCTGCCCAGGCTGCTCTGGTTTAATTAGAGTTGGAGATTGGGGTGGGAGAGTGCATGAGCCTCTCGCTTAATGGCCTGGATGTCCATGGGAGGCTCCCCGTGAACATGACCTCCTTCTTTGAGCTGGCTTCAGCCCAAATAAAACCTAGATTATTTTACCAAAGAAGGGAAGTTGGAAAGAAGAATGGATGTTGAATGAATGCCAGCAACAGAACGTTAATAGATTTTATTAACTCTATCTCCTCCCCCCACCCAGGATTTCAAGTTGTAACCTAGTCTGATCTTGAACTTGCAGCAAGCCTCCTGCCCCAGCTTGCATGTGTGCTGGAATTACAGGTGGAAGCTACCATGCCTAGCTTGTTTTTATTCAATGTAAAATTCCAATTTCTTTATTATCCCTCAAATCTAGACCTAAAACAACAGAGCCCACACAGTCTTGGCCAGGCTCACAGATGCGAGGCTTGAAGACAGGCTTCCCTGTCTCCTGTATATGCTGTACAAATGCACAATGCACATTTTCAGCTATAACCACCATGTGGGAGTCCTTCCAAGGAAAGGACTAGGAAGTGCTGAGCTAGGCAGGATGACAGCAACCACAGATGTCCACATCAAACACTGGGGCTCAAGCACATGCTGCCCTGCATCATGCAGAGATCTTGCAGTTTGGGGGAAGGGAGGAGATGCTGAGATGAGATTATCCTGGACCATCAGGTTGGACCCAACCTAATAAGGAGCCCTTCAAGGGAGAAGTTTTCCAGCTGAGTCAGAGTGAGAGACCAAAGAAAGAGCAGAAGCTTGGTGGCTGAGGCCAGCTTGACCCACAGGTGACTCTGGGGATAATGGAAGAAAGACTTCAAGTGAAACAATGTAAGCAGTTGAGAATTGCCCTCTGCTGACGGCCACAAGGAAATGGGAACACCAACCCTACAACCTCAAGGAACTGAGTTCTGCCATCCAGAACGAGCAAAGAAATGGATCCTTCCTGAAGCCTCCAGCAAGAGCAGAGTTCCCAGTTTCAATTCAGAGGAGCCTGGGTCGGGTTCTGGTGTTCGGGTCTGTAAGTTGATACATTTGTCCTGTTTCAGCCTTAAGAATGGAGTCATTTGTTACAGCAGCAAACAGAAAAGAATATACATGGGCAGACAGAAGCAACTTTTCCTGTTTTAAGGCAAGGTGATAAGGAAATGTCCCTTGGTCTGCACTGAACAAGCTAATGAGGGTGAGAGCTTTTAAAGGGTACCAGGAGGTAGGACGCTCAAGACAAAAGGAAGTAGGGTGTCCAGAACAGCCTGCCGTGTCTTCAGAATAAGATCAGCACCGCACATATCTGTTCAGTGAGTAACTAACCTCTGGGGTCACAAGGGTATCCGGCCCAGGCAGGCAAGAGAATCAAAGAACCCTGTGGGGCGGGGGTGAAATGGCTTGCATGTGGGGACCAAAGAAAACAACATGCCCAAAGCTCTTCCTTCAAGACAATTTGAGTTCAAGCAAACAGTTCCAACAAAAGGCTGAATGAAGCTGAAGGATCATCCTTCATTTCTGCTGGAGCCACCAGGGGGAACAGGAAACCAGAATATGGGGAGGGGGCAAAGGGGAGAAGCATGTATCCCAAGGCATACAGAGGGTTGGAGCGCAGGTGAGACCCAAAACTCCGGAAGAGAAAGTCCATGGCCTCACGATGTTGGGGGCTGCCTCATTCCAATGATATTTGGACACAGATGCCCACAGGGCCTGCCATGCAGAGATGCCCCAGTTTGAACATCCTGCTCATCCCCTGGCCCCCCTTCTCCCTCACAAAGTCCTTTGAGGGAGACAAGGTCATCCACTTCAGATCTATATGGAGAAGAATGAGCGCTTGTTGCAGAAACAGCTGGTGAGACAGAAAGGCCGTGGAAGCCTCGAAAGGCCCGGGGCTGTGGGCACAAAACCTCCCAAAGGAAGAGCAGAGAAACAGACAAGCTTGTCTTCCTTCATGGAGGGCAAGGTGAAAGGGAGCCCACGGGAAGCCCCACGGACAACCTCAAAAAGTCCATGGGGCTGAGCAGGTAGAAAAGGAAGTGAGTCACCTTTGCACACACACCCCAGTCTGCAATTGTTCTTAAAGCAAAGGACAGGGCATGGGTCTCAGCAGCCTGCCAGTCACCCGAGAGGCTGCTTGGGGGAGGTCAGTCACCCTGGCTCTCACTCCCTCAGCACAGGACCTGCAACCCTGCAGATGCAGGGGACAGGAGCAGGGACAGTGGTCACGAGGAGGCTCAGGCCTTTTTGTTTTCTTGTATTCCAATCCCCTTCCACCCAAGGTCCTCCTCAAAGCTACAAATCTCACTTCCCACCACTTCGATCCAGTGAGTCATCACTTCACATCCTGTCAGGACTCATGACGGGGTCTATACATTTTAACTCTCAAATTCTTCACTCTGCAGAGGTGCCAAGGTTTTGCCCTCACTGGGTTGTGAGTGACCTCTTGTGGTGAGCATGTGTAATTGCATAGTGAAGAACCTCAAGTTGAATTGGATCCCTGTTAAGCCAGTATCCAAAAGAGAAAGGGAAGACAGCTTCTAAAATAAGTTTGTAAAAGCAAAATTACAAAAAAAAAAAAAAACCCAAACAACAAGAAAGGAATTGTTTGAGATGAATATAAACCTGTAACGGAGGCCTAAGTTAAGGCAGAGAAGGAATAATTTTCCAATTGCTTTTTAAAACTCAAGATTGTTGCAAAAAATCTTGTTGCATCTCAGGTATCAGATTCCCAAGACCAGGCATCAACTCTAGAACCGAACACCTGAAAGATGTATGCATTGGCCTCCACATTTAAAGTCTCAGACTCAGCCTGTACACCTGGGAAATGGGACTGATCATACCACATCCCACTTAGCTCTCTGTCAGGAGGTTCCTTCATACAACGAGACCAGGTACACAGTGTTGCCTGGGTTGAACCGTGAATGTTTGGTTCATGACACACTTTACCAGTGGTCAGAGCCATGTCTCCTTCTTCCAACCCTCCTAAATGCCTTGGGAAAGTTTCCTCGTTTTTCTCAGCTCAACTTGGATCCCCCACCCCCACCCCCACCCCCTCTGTCTTCAGTTTGTTTTCTTATTGTCTTGTGAGTGCCAACTAGTAGCTCACACATACAGGTTTTTACTGGGGATGATGCCTGATGTATTACAGTGCACGGGATCAGATGGCCTTTAAACCATCCACTTCTTCTTCCATTTTGCATACATTTATTGAGTTTCTATGATATGTGTGTCATTATGTTAGATACTAGGAACATTGGGCTGAATAAAACAGGCAGGGTCTTTGCCTGTATGGGCCATAGATGGAGGAATTAAAAATACAAATATATACTTGGAGTTCTGAAACAGGGCTGTGAAGGGACTGAGCAAGGTGGAGATGTAGGAGAGGGAAGAATGAATATCTAAGCATCCAGACAGAAGGGAGAGCAAGTTCAAAGGTGAAAGGTCCTGGGGTAGACTCACAGAAGAGTATCAGTTTACCAGTATCTACAAACAACTTACTGTTATCTCATGGACATTTGTATATGCTTTATTGATGGTATGTATAAATATATACAGACAAGTAGTATATATCCACAGGAAATATTGGATATATATATATATATATATATACCTTAACAAAAGTAATGTGAGGAAATCAGTGTTGGTGTGTTATATGTTCAGATGATGATGGACTGCTTACAAACACATCAGAGTCTCTAACCAGCTGCTGGGTCTCAGTGACAGATTTCAGGCAATGTGTCCTGGCTGCTCTTTATTGCTGTCACCAAGTTAGGGCTCATGGGAATAAGTGGGGCTTCAGAGGTTAATACCTATATTCAAAACTAACAATACAATATTTTGCCTTCCCATTTTAGCATAAGGAACTGCAGAATCGATGTTTTTCTTTCTTTTTTTACTGCCATTGTTGTTTTGCCTCAGAAGGTAGTCTGGGTGACCTTTGGTTGTTGCTGTTGGGACAAACATCCTAATTACTCTGTGTTATGAAGTGTTGAAGGCCCAGAGGTTCCATGCAATCTTTCGGTGCAAAATCCTGTGTACCATGAAATGGCAAATTGGAAACCCTTCAGTTTGAAAAAAAATCTGCTGTAGAGACAGATGTGGGCTCTCTGTTTTCCTCAGGTGGGCACCTCCGTAGCTGCTCTGCTGAAGATGTGGGGTTTGGGCTTACAGCAGAGAGGTAGAGATACACAGCAGGGGACAGAAATGACTGTCACTGCCAAGAGACTGAATGGAATATTTCTGAGGGTTTAAGGAGCTGTCACATGGCCCAAGGTGCAGGAAGAGTTGGGGGCCAAGGTTCTTGCACAAGAGGAACAGAGCTAGAATGATTGCTTGAAGAAGACAGCACCAATGGCTTTGGCTACTCCAGCAGATGATCTATGGATCTTTTTAACCATCATGAAGGTTTTGAAGAGTAAAAGCAAATGAAAAGTATTAGTGTCCACCTTCTAGGTGGTCCTCATAAGTTGGGTGATGACTGTGTCTACACTTAAGTGACATGTCACCTCCACTCTGCCTGGTACATTATGCTTTCCTCTTCAAATTTCAGCAAATATACACCACAGAGCAAGTGAGAGCAATCTGTTGATGGCTCATTCTTACACACAAAACAAAGATGTCCTGCATGAAATCAATTTACACGGAGTTCAAACACACACACTTCCGTTCTGCTCCAGGCAATGTATCCCTCCCACTTCTCCCAGGGAAGAGTTTAGCAAGCCCAAGTTGCAAAGATGAATTTACAAAATAACCTGTTCTTTTCTCCAGACGAAAATAGTAATGCATCCAAAGAGACATTAAAAAATCAGTGTCACTTTGGAATTGAAAGCAGACACTCCCCTAGCTGTTAAAGTGAATATTGATTATATTGCATCTTATTTCAGAGCAAAAACTTTAAAATTTATGAAATAATTTATTCACACTGTAGAAGCTACCTTGTCAGGTTTTACTTAGTTTTAAGACCAAGGTTCAATGGTACTTTCATTTTTACAGAATTTACATTCTATTTTTATAACAGAATTTTATAGAATCTATCAATATAATAGAACTTATGGAATATAAACTGGAAAATAGAGAACATGCTTTACAATATTGGCATTTATAATCATGTAAACCTTGTAAGGAGCAGTGTTTTTCTTTTAATCTAGTTTTTATGTGTATGGGTGATTTGCCTGCCTGCATGTCTGTGCACCAATGTGTGCAGTACCCAAGGAGGCCAAAAGAGGGCACTGGATCCCCTAGAACTGGAGTTACAGATGGTTGTAAGCCACTATGTGGATGCTGAGAATCCTTCCCAGGTACTCTAGAAGAGCACCAGTGCTCTTAACCACTGAGCCATCTCTCCAGACCCAGGAGGGCTCTTTGAAGAGCTGATTTCCTACCGTCACCATACTCATTCTTCCCCGTTTTGGGCACTGTTGTAAATGGATGTGTGTGTCACATACTGTCTATGCACAGACTGTGACTATGTGGTTTGGTGAGTTTGTGTGTGCATGATTGCCATCCTTCTATCTATAAATAACAGGATGCTGCCATCACCCCAGAAAACTTTTTGCCCTTTTCCAGCCAATAGCCCCTCTTTAGCCTGTATGTGGTTCCCATTCCTATTCCTATCACTGTAGATTAGATTTACTTATTCCTGAATGTCATAACAATGGAATCTTGCAGCATTTTTTTTTTTGTATCTGGATCCATTAGCTCAACAAGTAATTGCGAAGAATTCCCTATATTGCTGCATCAAACATCGCCTTGTAATTTTTTTTTATTGTAGACTAGAATACTTTTGTATGAATACTTCAACATTTCCACCCATCCATTCTCTCACTAATGGATACTGGTGTTGCTTCTGGTGTGGATAGTGTTTCAGATAGATCTTAATGGAGTTGAATACTGGGCTAGATGGACATAAGAAAGGAACTGATCAGAGAACGTTGTGGAGAGGGTGTGGAGGAGCTTGTGAGAGCCAGAGGATCAGGACACCTCCCTTGAGACAGTGTCTGTTAGATATGGCAGGGATACAGCATCCATAAAGTTTGAACAATATAGTTTCCTAAACCAGACCTACATAATGACTATAGCAGTTGGCACACTAATGGGGATGGGGAATATTTCACAAGCCCCACCTTAGATGAAGAACTAGATGCAGGCAATGGATTTGGAGGGAGAATTATTTTTCTCTAGGTATGAGAGCCCTGATAGGTTATCTGATCCTAAGTAGTCAGTCCTAGACACATGTGTATGTGAGCAATACTAAATGCACTCACTGCCATTGTTGTTTTGTGTGTGTATATATATATATATATAGTTGGCATTTTATATATATATACTTCTGAGTGCTTTCAATTCCAAAGTGACACTGATTTTTTAATGTCTCTTTGGATGCATTACTATTTTCGTCTGGAGAAAAGAACAGGTTATTTTGTAAATTCATCTTTGCAACTTGGGCTTGCTAAACTCTTCCCTGGGAGAAGTGGGAGGGATACATTGCCTGGAGCAGAACAGAAGTGTGTGTGTTTGAACTCCGTGTAAATTGATTTCATGCAGGACATCTTTGTTTTGTGTGTAAGAATGAGCCATCAACAGATTGCTCTCACTTGCTCTGTGGTGTATATTTGCTGAAATTTGAAGAGGAAAGCATAATGTACCAGGCAGAGTGGAGGTGACATGTCACTTAAGTGTAGACACAGTCATCACCCAATTTATGAGAACCACCTAGAAGGTGGACACTAATACTTTTCATTTGCTTTTACTCTTCAAAACCTTTATGATGGTTAAAAAGATCATAGACCATATGTGTTGTGTGTGTGTGTGTATGCATATATATACACACATACATATAATCCATAATATATACATATATATGGACATACATATCCATATATCCATAATAATTATAGAAGAAGTCATGAATCTGAGGAGGAAATGGGGGAGGGAGGAGTTAGAGAGCAGAGAAGGAAAGGTAAAAATGATATGTGTATTCATGTATGGAAATTCTCAAAAACTTATTAAAAAGTTTAAAAAAAAGAAATGAGCTGAGAATTCTAAGTTATCAGCATAGATATTTTTACAAATTTCTGGCAGAAATTAGAGCACATCTTGGTTACACTCTACAAAGTGTCTGAATCAGAATTATTAAGTATCCAGTTCAATCCTTTCGGCTCAGCACAGCGCTAATGAGTGCACAAGCGTGGGTAGAGTCCTTAGGGGCTTGCTGTCTTGTCTGCTAAAAAGGACTCTTTCTGGTCTCCGAAAAGAACAGTGACCTCCAAGCCTTCTCGCCAGGGCACACTAATGAGCAGAAAGCTATGGAGGAAGTATGTGTAACCCATGAAAATTCCTCATTCAGACAAGAAATTTAACCGATGAACATCATTCACAATGTGCAGCTTTAAAGTCACTCAAGAGTGGAGTTATTCAAAGGCCTCCTGTACTCACTGTTAGCCAAGATGATATGTAAATATTATAATCACCACATGTTGACCCTTGACTATCACATGGATTATCTTTGATCTGTGCAATTCACCTGTGCTGATAACCTAGTAATAACCACACGTTGATTCTTTTTTTTTTTTTTTTTTTTGTTTTTCGAGACAGGGTTTCTCTGTGTAGCTTTGCGCCTTTCCTGGAACTCACTTACAGAGATCCGCCTGCCTCTGCCTCCTGAGTGCTGGGATTAAAGGCGTGCGCACCACGGCCCGGCCCACACGTTGATTCTTATACATCACGTAAGTTTTCCTAAATCCTCACTACTCAATCAGTGCGCATTTTCCCCCATTGCAGAGCGAGACTCAGACTGGGGACATTAGGTAAACTCAGTCATATTCTTAGTATCTAGTAAAGCCAAACTTTGAACTGAGGTTGCCATATTCCAACGCCTAGTCATGCTTTACCCTAAGACCCCAGTAAGTTGGCATCCCATGGTTCCCACTTGTAGAAGACATGTAAATGCGCCTGACTCTCCCATGGTATTGAAGGCCTCAAATATCTCTATTCCAAAAGACCAGCACACAGACTCCAGAAGTTTCTATAGGCACACAGCCCTTTCAGGGCACTTAAATAGACAACAAAGATGTGTCTGATGTACTGAGAGGAACAGACACCAACAGTGCTCCATGCCACTCCAGTCAAAACATTGCATTTTTTTTGTCTTTGCTACATTAAAATAGAATGATTTGGATTGTGAGATTTTTGTCACTGCCTTTCAAACGGGACATGTACTTTAAAAATAGCTTGGAATGGCAGATGTTCTTAGGTTGAAAACACATGTAGTGGCAACATCAGATCCCAACGACAAGCCTCTGTATATGAGCTTTCTCGATTCATCCTGGTTCTGTAGTAAGAACATCTGTGGAGAAATCAGCTCCCTTTACAAGATGACGTATCTTCAGGATGTACTGCATACGTCAGCAGGTGATAGTGTGGAGAATCAGCTGAGAGAGCTGCTGGTGTTTCCAGTGTTTGGAGCATGTCCCGAGAAGGTGCCATTTACATAATTTAAGTATTCAGAACTAAACAAGGCAACAGCAGACGTGAACATTTCGTCACTGGATAATCATTCTGCTTGGAGACAGTCTACATCTCTTCTAAACATGATGTAATGATGGAAACCAATTTTAATGGCATTTGCATAACTCTTTTTCAGTGCAGAGAGGAACCAAGCCATAGCACTGAATTGTTCACTCAGCACTGAAATAGGCCTTCGACCAGTGTTTCTCAACCTGTGGGTCGCAACCCCCCTTGGATCTCATATCAGATATTTACATTATGATTCATAACAGTAGCAAAATTATAGTTATGAAGTAGCAACAGAATAATTTTCTGGTTGGGGGTCCCCACAACATGAGGAACTGAGTCTTAGCATTCAAAGGCTGAGAACCACTGCCTTAGGCTGTATGAAGGGAGGACAAAAGGATGGCTGTCCACCCCGAGCTGGACACCACAGACCTCCTAATCACCTGTCTGAAGGAGTGAGCAGTGGAAACTGGGGCTACCTAAGATAGCGTTTGTCTTTTCCATAGGCGTGTTTTCTGGGTTATGAAACACCTCCATACACGGGTGTTCGATCCTTGAAACTGTGCTGGTTGAGCAACAGTTGGGCTCACTCACTGTCGACACTTAAAAACTATCACCTCAGGGCTGGAGAGATGACGCGGTGGTTAAGAACACTGGCTGCTCTTCCAGAGGACCCTGGTTTGATTCCCAGCATCCAGATGGCAGCTCACAATCATCTGGAACAGCAGTTTTGAGGGATCTGACATCCTCTTTTGGCCTCTGTGGACACAGTATATCTGTGGTACATAGATATACATGCAGGAAAACACCTGTACCCATAAAACAAAAATTTAAAAATCTAGAAAGAAGTTTTAACAACAAAAATATGATCACCTTAATGTAGAAAAAGGTGTAAAGAGATAAGGATCTCTCACCAAATACTGACATCCTTGGGAAGTATAAATAGTAGAACAATTAGCAATATAAATTGCTATAGGTATAAATTTAGTAAATTTTTTGGCAAAACATATGAAAATTTATCATTTTAACAAGACACATCAAAAATTGAATGCCTTTTCTTCTTCATCATCATCATCATCATCATTTGTGTGTGTGTGTGTGTGTGTGTGTGTGTGTGTGTGTGTGTAATGTATTCATGGGCACCCACATTACAGAAATCCTTATGGAGGTTAGGGGGTTACTTGTGGGAAATGGTTCTCCACTTCCACCATGTGCTTTCTAGAGATAGAATTTGTCAGGTGTGTTAACAAGTGTGCCTTTTCCCACTGGGCCATCTCCCTGGCTCTCCACCTTATTGTGAGACAGGATTTCTCACTGAACTTTCAACTTGTCTTTTCCAGCTAGGCTGGTCAGCCAATGAGCCAAGGATCCATTGGTCTCTACTCCCGACTCCCAGTACTGGAGTTATACAGACTTCTGGGTCTTGTCTGGGTACTAGGGATCCGAACACAGGCCCTCATGCCTCTACAGTAAGTACCTTACCCATTGAGTCACTTCCCAAGTTTTATTAGAAATAAGTAAACTAAAGATGAGAGAGGATGCGTCATGCTTGCTTTAATTCCCATTTTGGTGATTTTTGGTGAATTGGGCAGCTTCTCAATGTACCCCAACTATCTGATTTTCTCTTGAGGGGATTGTCAAGTTCTCTGCTCACTTGTGTGGTGTGACCTCGATGTTATTCATAAAAATTATATAATCTGGTTAAATAATGAGGCTATTGTCCACTTAACTGTAAAATTTTGTGTATGATTTAGATACCTGATTAATCTAAGCTAAAGTTGAACTTAAAGTAAAGAAACAGTCTATGTGGCATGAACAGAGAAAACAACAACAAAACAGTCCACTTTTGTATTTATAACGTGACATGAATTGTTACTGGAGAAAAAGCCTAAGCTAATTCTTCAGCTGGGGACTCCGATGCAGTGAACTGAGTCTTTCATAGGAAGCCTGAAAGTACAGCAATTATTCAACATAACACCCAGATTTGCCGCTATCATGATGTGTCTCCAAATGTATATCAAGTGGAAAATATGAAATCAATTCAAATATACCTGTATGTGAAATAAAATGAAGTTTCCTCTCCTCATCAAGAATGAGCCACAGCCTCCCAAATGGTCATTTTGTTCACATATTAAAGTCTGAAGTCTTGGGCCTGATATAGGAAATCAGGGACATGCTGGACATAGCCACTAAGATGGACAGCCCGTCAGGGTTTATACAAATGCTAACAGAGGCAGCTTATACCAGGTGAAGAATTCCTATGCCCAGGCCCAATGTGTGACCCAGTACAGTTACGTTGCATTGCTCTGTGATGGAACCAATGACATTTGTTTTGAAAAGCACAGATCTGTGCACTGTATTTAATCTCTAGTGATCGGGTGAAGCTTCCCTCAATAGTTGCTTTAGTTCTTCAATTATAGTGTAAAATAAATGGTGACAGATTGTTTTATTCCTTCTATGTCAACCAAAACACCCACAGGATACACAATTTGGTGATCAAAGCTGGAACTGAAGGAAGTTAAGAATCACTCCAGAATACAGTCTGATATCTAATTTGCAAAGGCAGAGTACAGAAGGGAAATCAGTGAACATTCAACTAAAATATTCTCAGAGGCAGGGATCCATGGCAATACATGGACTCATTTCAAACTTGAAGAAAGCTACCTGTGGGAGACTGCTGGGCTACTTTGGGATCACTGCACTCCATCAGCCTAAAAATGGAGCAGTCTGTGGAATTTTGAGGTCAACAAGAGATGCAGAAGAGACACTGAAGCCTAACAAAGTGAAGGGCTAGCCTGCATCCTTTATAAGTGGTTAAGGATACCCCAGGCTTACAAATTAGGAGTACCTAAGTCTTGAATACTGCAGCTGTGATAATGAACGATGTTATTCACACATCATGAAAAAAGCTGAGACAAATAAATGTCTAAGTAGAATTTGTATAATTACCATGGTAAACCATGTGCTTATTCAACTCCACACAGAGAATCTATGGTCCAACAGTGTGGGCTCTTATTCTAGATGTAAATACAATGTAGCCACAAGAAGAAAGACATTTAATCTGTTCTTTCATGTTTTCGGAGAAAGACTTCATCCAACCTTTCTAAGAGAATTTCTGAGGACCAGGAAGAAAGAAATCCAAATTCATCACAGAATATATATACCAAACTTTACACAAGGGGCTTATTACACACACACACACCGTCTCCTGATTTCCTCCACTCCTCCAAATAGGAAATGTTTGTAACATGGAAATGACTGGTTGGGAGGCATATCCATGGACGATGCCATTCCTCCCTTGAAGAAAACTAGTTATGAGTCTATCAGAGAGTATGACGAGGTAGGATGGTAACAGAGGCAGATGATGCATCTTTACCATGATGCTTCAAAGTAGAAGCCTCATGCTGCGGAGCGCTTTTGCTCCATCCAGCTGGCTTTTGCCTTAAGAAGATGCCTGGCTTACCCTTCCTAGATGCTTCTTTTGTGGCCTTACACCCAATCCGTATCAGTGCCTGAACTTGACACAGTCAGAAGTCAAGTTCATATACAGGTATTGTTTGAATTATTCTCTGATCATCTTCTGTCTGTCTGAGCTATCATGTTCTTTTGAGGGATGTGTGCTTGCACATCTGTTTACTATAACATTACTATAAAATTGCTGACTTCTTGCCACATTTATTTAGAGGGTTCAGGCTCAGGACTTCTATACTTTCCTAGTGATTGATTCCTAAAACATTGTCTCTGTGTGAAAGCACTTCCCCTCCACCTTTTTGGTGTATGTGGAGCATATGTGAGCACATGTTTGTGTGCGTGCATACATGTGTGTTATATACATTAATAAATTACTCTGTCTTATGAATATTAATTTAACTGGCTCTCTTTTCCATTCTTGACTACCTATTCCTTTTCTGTATTTTCTCCTCTCCTGATCTTTACTAGATTGATAAATAGATGTACTATTTTACTAATATCTTCTTAGTTCTCTCTCATCAGTCCATGAAAATCAGATATTCTGTCACTACTGTTTTTGTGACTACTTTAAAAATGTTTTTAACATCATCTCAAACTTAAATAACACTCTACTTTCTCTAGAGTGAAACAAGGATCTTCAACTTTTCTGGCTCCAATCCCCATCTCCTGCCTCCCATGGTTATTAGTGTGTCAATTTTATCTTGCTTAAAATGCCTTCCCATCAAACTCATGTTGTTGTTAGTCAATGTTGGCTTAAATGAAAACACTTATGTGCTACTTATCCCCTTCATTGTTCATTATTAAAACCCACTCCAGACTTCTCAGTTCTATCTCATTTTTCAGGAAATGTGTCTTCTGTAGTTACTTAGTATATAAAAAAACAAAATTAACAATTTTTTCTTATGCACTCCTTCTTTGTAAACAATATTCTTTTGTAGAGGAGGCTTGGGATACACACTAGGGAGGTGTGGCATATGAATGTGAGCAAAAGCTGTTCAGGACAATGAACTTCGGGTATGCACACAACCAGGCAGATACCACCCAGATCAACTTAAAACATTTCATTCCACCAGATGGCTCTCTCATACCCCTGTCTCTCAGTTCCCATCTCTGCCACTCAGACAGCTATTCCTAGCCATTAGTTTTTTTCCTATTTTAAATTTCATATAAATAAACTGCACAGTAATCACTCCTGTTTCAGCCTTTTCACTCAGCACTGGTTTTGAACTCCACAATGTTTTTGAAGATTGCTGTGTTTATCTATAATTTTTTCTTCTTTCTCACTGTGTATCCCATGTCATTATCGCCCTGAAGTGATAGTTTAAGAGGGTATAGAATTCTGGGTCAATAATTACTTTTCTCATATTTTGAAAAGATTATTCCAATGTCTTTCAGTCTTCATTATTGCCAAAAAGCTTTATCCTGTCGATGCCACTGCTTTTCCTTTGAGGACCAGTTCCCGTGGCTATTTACTCTCTCCCCTCTAGGCTTGAATGCTTCCTTCGTCTTTCGTGTTCTAAAATTCCATGTTACATCATGGTGCCAATTTGCTTTTGGTAATACTTAAAGAATTGGCAGAAGTCAACGTGATTCAGCAGTCTATGGCCTTATGACCTTTTCATTCAGAAGCTACCTCAGACATCTCAGACCAGGAGGGAAGATGTGGACTCCCACAGAATACCAGTTCATAGGAGAGTATGATGGAGAGAGATTTAATTCTTCTTCAGAAGGACCATAAGGTGCTCAGCCCATAGGGTTTATATTGTATGTTGGCTCTTTGCATGCACAGGTCAGGTCTTATCTACACCCCTTATAGGCATGGGAACTAAGGCAGAGTCTATTTCCAGGGCTAGCAGCCCCCAGCACCATTACTTGTCTTATCTAGATCCTCTGAGTTTCCACTTTCTTTCTCCTACCTGATGGTTTCTTTCTTTCGTTATTAAAAATATATTGTATATGTATGGGTGTTTTGACTGCATATGTGTCTATGCACCATGTACATGCCTGGTACTCTTGGGCATCATCAGAAGAGGGCATCAGATAATGCCCTGGAACCAGAATTGCAGATGGTTTTGAGCTATTGTGTGGGTGCTGGGAATCAAACCTGGGTCCTCTGCAAGAACAGTCAGTGCTCTTAACCTCTGAGCTATCTCTCCAGCCCTTCTTTTTCTTTCTTTTGATCTCAATTATCATACACTAGAAATAATACATAAATAAAAATAATAATAAAAAGATTTAACCAGTTTTTACAACTCTGCATGGACTTCTACCATGTTGCTAGAAGTGGCATGTTTCCCTTACTTTTCTGCCTTACACCTATAGACTTGTGAGTGATTGACAGTCGGGTTTCTATAGGTAGAGACTTAAATCTGGGTCATTACTATCACAGCCAACTTGAGCAACCGCCTGCTATTTTGTTTTGTTTTCAAGACAGGGTTTCTCTATGTAGTCCTGGCTGTCCGGGATCTCCCTCTGTAGACCAGGCTAATCTCAAAGTCACAGAGCTCTGCCTACCTCTGCCTCCCAAGTGCTAGGATTAAAGGTGTGTGCCACCACTGCCCGACTACCACCTCTTACTAAGGAGCTGGATCTAATACTGCATAATCTGTGTGACTGATGGGCAGGGCTCGCTGATGCCCAGGAAACCGACTGTACTACTCACACCTTTCACTTGGACCCCAGCAAAACGAGCTGATTGTCTTTTAAACAGTTATTTCTATGTCCTAAGCAAGTTGCATTTTAATGAGGGTAGTCAGAGTACTGTTGATCTCCAGACAGCCCCGTTACAACTCACTAGCGATTTTATACCAGATATCCAAGTCTTTGTTTCCTTATCATCAAGAGAAAGATAATAAAAATTCTTACCTTAGTGCACTATTGTGAAGACCAAGGATGTGGCTGCATATAAAGGAGGTGGCACTCAGTAAGACCTTCTCGGTCATTAATATTATTAAACATGTGAATTTATTAGTTAATTTGCCTACCCAGGAAGCAGATAATGCATAAGTTGATATTCCAGACACAAGGAAGATATATTTCATGAAAAGGAATAAAATTGAATAACTAAATGAAATAGTGAAGACTCTGTATACATTGGATACAATGGCAAACCCTTGTATGCAAGAATACTATATAAGTCTGCAGTGGATGCCTGAAACTTTGGACAGTGGATAATATATATATATATATATATATTATGATAATGTGTGCCTGCCTTATCAATTAGACACAGTTAGAGGTTATCAATAACACAAAAAATGAAATGGACCTATAATAATGTACTGTAATGTATATAAATGAAATCTCTGTCTCTTGATCTCTAAACAGGGTAATTCCTCAGTGATCTGCATCTTATTTTCAGACCATGGTGAGTGTAGAAAGCAAAACCACAGAGAAGAGGAACTACTCTCTGTAAAGTAATTCTTTTCAAATTCTACTCAACCAAAGACCACGCTCTTGTAATTTCCTCAGGGTTAGAGAAATATTTTAAAGTCCAGAGAAAATTAAGATATCAAGACATACCAATGCACAGTGAGGCAGGTCTTGTCGCACTGTGTGATTCAGTGCCTGGAGATGAGGAACCACACTGAAGAGTGTATTCTGTAGTGGTGGGCTTCTGTGAGGGTGTGACTCCCTGCAGGCTCATAACAAACGGCACACTGGCTGGGTGTGAGGATCCCTGGTTCCGTGTTTTAGGGAAATAATAATATTATGGCGAGAGTGATGTCACCATTCTATATAATGTGTCCTGGGTGCTGAGGGCCTGAGTGAAGTAGTAACTTCAGATGGGCAGTAGAACAGATCACGCCACATCATCAAAGAAGACTTAATAAAGATCATCATCTGCCACAGCCTCACAGCCTCACGGGAGCCTCGACGGGGGTTGATTTGGGGCTACAGTGGCTCTGCCCATCCTATAATTTACTATTTATGGCTCTAGGAGACGAGGGTATAGGTGACTGTGGTTACTATAGCAATCATTTCTGCTATTTGGTATCTAACAGAGAAGTGAGGGGAAGGTGATCATTTTCCTAAGTTAGATTATTCATTTTTTTCCCCAAGAAGCATCAGCTGTAATTATTTTCTGCACTCTAAATATAGAGGGCAGTTTCCATATACACTTAAGAGGAGTTAGCTGGTCCCCGTAAGTCAAATCAAATATTGATTTCAATCACAGCAAGATTGTACTCTTATTGTAAATATTATCAGTACTTTCAAAGCACTGATTTTTACTGATTCTACTTGTATTTCTGCTTTAATCAAAAGGTTAACTATCAATATAAGGATGGCAAACATTTATGCACACACACATGTACCTGTATTTACAAATAGTGTGCTTAGTCTGTTTAAAGAGAACAAACTAAATCTGTCTAAATAGAAATTTAAAAATCATTTATCTTATTATTATTTTTATTATTATTATGATGATTATGTGTATCATGTGTTTGTAGTGTCTATGAAGGTTGGAAGAGGGCATCAGATGCCCTGGGACTGAGGTTACAGATAATCATGAACTGCCATGTGGGTGCTGGGAACCTAACTCAGGTCCTCTGGAAAAGCAGCCAGTGTTCTTAACTGCTGAGTCATCTCTCCAGTCCCCCAAATAGAGAATTTTAATTCCAAACTTCAATATACGACAGTGCTCTTTTATAATACTGATTTTAAAAAACCAACCAAACAAGAAAGTTAAAAACCAGTCTAACAAAATGGTATTGGCAGACAGGAACACTGTAGAAAAACAATTACTTAACACTTACTATCAATTCCATACAAGGTTATTTATACAATTTAGCTTATTTCTTTGGAAATAAATGTTTTCTTGAACAGAAATTAAAATCAGACGACACATAAGGCCTTCTGCTCAGCTTTGCTCTGGCCTTTGGCAGCCCTAGGCCAGGCCATTTTATTTGTAAATCGAAGCCTTTTTCACGGGACTCTCAAGTCTATCTTATCTTATAAACCAATGGTTCTTAGCCTGTGGGTCGTGACCCCTTTGGGGGAATCAAATGGACCTTTCACAGGGGTCTCCTAAGACCATGGAAAAACACAGATATTTTTATTACAGTTCATAACAGTAGCAAAATTACAGTTATGAAGAAGCAACAAAAATAATTTTATGGTTTGGGTCACCACAACATGAGGAACTGTATTAAAGGGTCGAAACATTAGGAAAGTTGAGAACCACTGCTATAAACTTTAAATGACCTGAATTGGAAAGACCCTAAATATAATAGGTTATAGAATCTTGCACATATTGATTCTATCATGGGTAAAATTAGGTAAAAAGTATAGCTAGTTCCAACTGTCATTTTTCTCCCTAGAAATGACTTGTTTTCCCCATTCATAAAACAGACTTTGAAATTAAAAATAACCAAAACCCAAAAAAAACCCCACAACAACAGCAAAAACACCTATAAGTGAATGTCCCCTCTCAGTAGCAAAGGGGACAACATCAGAGCTTCTCTTTGCTGGGCAAAGCTGCCCTGCTGCTAACATAGTTCTCAAGATACAATTTCTATCCTCTGAGGTGAAAATATTCCATGCAATTTGGAAGTAAAAAGGTTACTATGTGGATTAATATAATCAACGTGGTTTGCATGGTTATCAAAGCAGGGCAGGGCCATAAACCTGTCCTACTTCACCTGGTGCCCATGTACAGAGAATATAACACTTCCAATTTAACAGATAACTTGACTTTCGTTTTTAACCAACCTTTCTAGAGAGACTGGTCGGTCCATCAAGACCAGATGCAGTCTCCCTGCTCAGCAGCTTAGTGTCAGTGGCTCCTGACACTCTGGTGACCAGCTGTCCCCAGGCTGCGGAGAGGACAGGAAGGAGGGCCTTCTGGCTTTGCCAGCACTGATTATTTCCATAGTACCCACTGGGCTTTTGTTGATGTGAAAGTCACTAGGACAGAGTGTCAAGGAACACAAGCTACCCACTCAGAACAGCACAGCCGCTCCTCAATGTGGCTTTCACCGAAGCTGCAAAGTATCTCAGAGGCCTTGTCTTCCACAAGTGCACAAAAAATGTGACTCCCCAGCCCTGAATTCCAGAACCTCTGCCCCAGCTTTCGCTCCGACTTCTGCACTTCTAATGAGCACGTCTCAGTTTGTGGCAGGCGGGCGATGGAACTCACCCCAGAACACAGCTAATCTGAAGAGCACTGGAGAAGCAGGGGCAATTTCATCTCTGCGGCAATGCTCTGGACCCAGTGACACCTGAAATGGACTCAGTACCAAATGACAATCTCCTCCCAAGAGCTCTATGAATATTAATAGAGCCATTACAGAGCGACATCTAAAAACAAAAGCACGTCTTCACTTTCAACTGCAACATTCCTGAACTACCAAAGGCCCATTTCCTCTCATTTTCACAGGTCATGGTGTGCATTTCAATGAGGTGGGCTTGTCTTTATAAGTGAAGTTAGGAGGTCACATGACTCCTGTGTGCTCTTGCTCAGCTAGCCACAGGGATAGCCATGACTTTGGTCTGTCAAACTCTAAGTAAATACCCGATGTATGCTCTATTTGGTGAGCAATCAGGACGAGGTAGGCGATGCCATCTCACAGCCATCAGAGTGGCTACTGTATGAAAATCAGAAAACAATTTGGGCAAGACTGGAGAAAGCGGAACCTTAGAGCATTGCTGATGGAGATGGAGGGTGGGGCAGCTGCTATGGGAGCTAGAACACTGTTCCTGAAAAAATGAAAATGGAATGACCATATGCCCCAACAGCTCCTCCTCAGTGGGTTTCTACTCATGACCAATGAAATCCTGGAGCAGAGAGTACCAGAACACTTCTAGGAATACAATAGTAGTAAAGGAGTCAGTTGAAAAGCTGCAGACTGGGTAACTAGGGAAGAAGAAGGCTATCTTCCTTTGGGGCTCCTCGGATAGCATGGGGCATAGGGCCCTGAAAAGGAAGCATCCCAAAATGTCTGTTCTAACCTTGGAGCCACAGCAGGAAACAACTGCAGAAACCTCCAAACCACCAAAATATGAAGGTGAAGGGAGGCACATGTCAGGCAGACTCCTAAGCTCATTGATCATCTTGGAGGCCATCTGCTCAAAGACTCTCCTGGTTGCAATGTGTCTTCCCTGCTCCAGGGCCTCCCAGTGTGTCCTGAAACACTGCAGTGTACTTCTGCCCTAGACCAACTGTGTGAGACCTGAGGAAAATACACAGTGAGCGTGGCACCATCTGCCCATTCCCATTTCCTCAAGTATCTACCCACTAATGATCCAAGCGGCATATCCCGAAGTCAGCCCTCTGTGGAGCTTCATACCCAGATGGCCAAGGGCCTATTACATATCACCTTGCAGCTACTGTAATTTCTCCCTAAGTAGCATGCCATCTTCTACTCCCATCACGATGCTTCTCCCACAAGACATCACTTCTGTTGATATCGGGGTAAATAACTTGACAGCCGCCATTTCCCAGGTAGCACTGTGGCAGAAAGACTTCATCTTTCTCTACCACGTTCCATGTCCTCTCACTCAGCCAGTCCTTCCTGTGTTAGGTACACCATACCACCTCACACCCATAATGTCTGTTCTTCACCTTGACCTCAGCGTGGCTTCCAACTGGCCCTTTTTAGTTGTTTAGTCTTTCCTAAAACATTCTCCATTCGGAAGACAGTGCCCTTTCTACAACACATGTCTACCTGATCATGTTCCTTTTCTGTTTTAAAATGCTTTTGTGGTTTCTACCATTCTAGAGCAAGACAGTGGCCTTCCGCTCAGAACCCAGGAAGAATGGCCTGTGCTGGCAGACTCCTCAGAAAACTCCCTTTACAGCCCTCAAAAAAAAAAAAAAAAAAAAAAAAAACCATCATATCTTTGGTCAAAAATACACAGTAAGAGAGCTGGGCCAGGAAGAGAGATGGTTGCACTCTTGTGCAGCCTAGGCTTCCTAGGTGCTTTGCCCAGCTGTGCCTGGGAGACAAGGGATCATGTTTCAATTGTAGAACTAGAAGCCACGGGAATGTCCACATGTACCAGGTGGAATTTCTCAGAAGGTCCATGACCCCATGTTAACGGTAGCAGCAGAGGGAAGCCTCAGCAGCAACCACAGCTTTCTCTAAACCTATGACGAATCACTTATTTCGCTAAATGTCTAAATCTGGGGAGAAAGATTCTAGCCAAGCACTCTAGATTTTATGGCTTAATCCATTATTTGAAACAAGGGAACTAATTACATCTCCCAGTTAATTGTTATAAAAATACAGCCAGAACGCGTGCATTCTATCATGGGTACGCCAGCAGAATGAGCAACAGCCTTCCCCAGAGTTTCTGGCTGCCTCTGCTAGAACTTTCAGTGTGTCTTAAAATGGACTCACGACCCTCTTGTTTTCAGTCAGCAGTGGAAGAGGACAGAACTCTACAATTATGTAGCTTAGAACTGCGGTCATTTGGGGTTCTTGAAAAGCAAACGCATGGGTTCTTTGGGCAGTGACACAAGGAAGAGGCTAAGAATGAGTCCTGCCCTTGAGTTGCTGTGTGTGTACTCATGGTCCATATCTGGCTCTCCAGATGTTACATGGCGGCATTAACAGTGTCTGCCTAGCGAGATTATCATAAAGACAAAGAAAACGATGGGAGTCGAGGTTTAGGACAGTGTCTGGCAAGTCTTGGACAATCCCCATCCGCTCTGTTACTTCCAACCAGGACTGTCAGAGGTGTATGGGAGCCACTATTTCAGGCATGAACTCTGCAGAAGTGCCTAATATTCACAGTCTGACCTGTTAGTAAGAAAGGATGTTCAAAACTCAAAGATGCAGGAGAAGGAACAAAGGTTGACCCCTTCCCTCAACGTAATGTTCACTTAGCTACAGGCAGATATATGTTAATTTTGTCACTTTTCCAGGAGGCTACCTTTTCATTGAGGTGTGGCTTTATACACATCATCACATCACATCTGTAAGCTGGACAGGTGTTCCTAAAATGTGGTTTTCACGTAATAAATGAAAGCCAAACAGAACTTTACATACTATACAAGTATGAGACTATATGTTACATATGTTGATTTCTACATATTAAAGTATATGTATGTCACTGGTATTCAACTGGGGGCCAATTTATTCCCACACCCAAGATATTTGTCAATGTCTAGAGCCACTTGCTATTGTTGTGTGTGTGTGTGTGTGTGTGTGTGTGTGTGTGTGTGTGTGTGTGTAGACAGGAGGTAAAGGCCAGGGATGCCACTAAGCTTCATACACTGCACAGTCCATGTACTATGGCTAGATACATACAGTTCCCTCAAAGGCTTATGTTTTGAAAACTTGGTCCTTGACTGGCAGAACTATCAAGGGGATTGGATCACAAGGGCACTAACTTCATCAATGAATAAACCTACTGAGGACTTCATAGCTGAATGGACTCTTAAGAAGTGAGGTCTCCTTGTTGGAGGAAGCAGGTCACTGGGGGTGGGGGGTATGCCTTTGAAAGTATACACTCCCTCTGCCATGACCTATCTTGCCTCAGACCCTAAGCAATGGTCTTGGACAGAAACCATGAGACTCAATAAATCTTTCCTCCTTTAGGTTTCCAAAGCATTTTGTCACAAAGACAAAACACTAAGATACTCATGGAGAAGAGGCTGAGGTTAGGCTGGTGTGGGGCAGCAGGACCAATGTGCAATTCCGACTTCTAGGCATGATATGGCTGTTATACTCTTGAATTCACAGAATCTGCGGTTACCCGAATAAGAGCTCCACAAGATTGGGCCTCTGGAACACCCTGTCATAGAAAGGGGAGGGGCTCACGCCCTTTATTCCCCCCCCCCATGAGGACTTAACAATGGTTGATGAGGAGGGAGAGGTTTTTTTTTTTTTTTTTTTTTTTTTTTTTTTTTTTTTTTTTTTTTGTGTGTGTGTGTGTGTGTGTGTGTGTGTGTGTGGTAGCCACTGGTAAGGTACCCCCACTCCTGTAAAGAGCTCTAATAAAACCCACCGAGTCACACCCTCCAACCCCAAAAGACTCAAGAGAAAGTAGAAGAGGACTCATAAGGAAGAGGAAGAGGGTTAGCAGGAGGGGGGTCGTGTCAAGAGAGGGTAAGGGGTTGATAGGATTCAAATGCATTATATACATGCATACAATGTCATAATGAAACCCACTATTAATCAGTATCTGCTAATACAAACATTTTTAAAGACCTGACTAACATATCCCCCTACAAACAATGATCCAGTGCCGAGGTTGAGCAACTCTGAAAAGCCTATGCACCTATTTCTAATTTGCATACTAATGAGGCTGCCAGGGGCAAACGCTGCTACTAATATGACGAGGAAACTTTGTGCACAGGACTTAACAGTCTTCTGAAACAACAGCAACAGCAACCTCCAAACCACTGGACTACCGGAGTGAGTGCCAGGCTTCAAACTGGGCGGGGGTCCTCTTGTTTTCTCCTGGGAGAACACTGTTTCAAAATCCCATCACCACAGAAAATAAAAAACTTCCTAGAGTCTTTTTTTCTTCCTAGACAGAGAAGAGTAGTTGAATGGAGCTCTAGAATGGATTAAGTCAGGCTGCCAAGCATGCACTTTTCACTATGAGACACACTGTGGACTCCTGTCTCCCTGCCAGGTGGGTCAGGATTGAGGAGAGGATTAAATACATTCTCAGATAGAGTCTGAGAATATTAATTGGGTATCAGGGGAAGCTTGAAGAGGCACATAATACATTGCCTGTCCTTCTAGGGCAGTGGTCCTCAACTTTCCTAAAGCTGAGACCCTTTAATACAGTGCCTTATGTTGTGGTGACCCCCCAAGCCATAAAATTATTTTGCTGCTACTTAATAACTGTAATTTTGCTACTGTTATGAATCATAATGTAAATAACTGATACGCAGGATATCTGATATAAGACTCCTGCAAAGGGGTCTCAACCCACAGATTGAGAACCACTCTTCTAGAAGATGGGCATGGTACAAGCTTGGGACTTAAAGCCTGCTTACTACATCTTTATAATAAAAAGATTTATTTTTACAAACTTTAAATATGTGTATATGTGCATGGGTATGTGCATGTGAATGCAGGTTCCTGAAAAGGCCAGAAGAGGTTGTCAGAGTCCCCCCTCATCTCCCCGCCCCCACCGAGCAAGAGTTAGAGGAGGTTGTGAACTGCCCAGCTGGGTCCTGGGAACTGATCTGTGGTCCTCTCCATACTCCACATCCAACTCTATAGCCCTCAGCACATCTTAGTAAGAGTCATTTGCTGGGCCTGGGGATATAGCTCAGTGATACAGGACTTGCCTCACATGTACAAGCTTCAGGGTTTGCTTCAACTGGCCACACCCATACAAGCAAAAAATTAAAGTGCCCCTTCCCAAAAGATAGAGTCTGAGAATATTAACAGGGCATCTGTGAAGCTTGAAGAGGCACATAATGTGCTTAGTTCATTTATGTTTAATATAAATGGTATTGGGTGTTTACTACATACTAGGCAATGAGAACACAAAGGACTGAGACGCATCCTTGGCTTCCCGTGGCTGGAGATGGAGATGGAGGCTTTCATAACAGAAGAACAATATCAATGTGGTGGTATCACCTGATGTTCATAGAATCTTATCAAAAAACCAGATGTCATGATCTGGGGAGCTGTGGCAGGTTCTCTAGCAAGCAGAATGCCTTCCTCAGTTTTCAAAGGATGCAGAATGTTGGAGGGGTACTGTGCAAAGGCACAGAGGTCTACTCTGGCAGGGTACCCAAGGGGGGTTTAACACTGGATTCCTGGAATGGCAAGAATCTGCCAGCATGCATGCCAAGATTCTCAATGTTATAACAAGAAATACATGCTGGAGCCAGACATATAAACACGGCAGGGTTTGCTTGCTTTGTATGTGTGCATGTAATGCCTGTCCTTGCATGTGTACATATGCTGCATGTGGATATGCATATACATGTGTGAGATCATGTGTGTGGAGCCCACAGGCTGATGTCAGGGGCCTTCTGCTGTTACTCTTCACCTTATTTTTTGAGACAGGATCTCTCACTGAACCCAGAGTTCACCAACTGAGCCTGAGAGCTCCAGGGATCCAACTGTCTCTGCTCCCCTATCCCCAATATTAGAGTTATAGGCAGGCATGAGACCATGTCTGACTTTTACACAGGGGCCAGAGACTCGAACTCAGGTCCTCATGCTTGCACGGCATATGCTTTACCAAACTGACCCATCTCCCTAGCTCCTAAATGTAGTTGTGATAGCATAAAGTTAGGAGTTCTCATCATTGCATATGACTATTTTTGAGACTGTTTATTTTATAATCTATTTTTGATCTTGTTTTATTTCAAGACAGGGTCTCACTTTGTAGCCATGGCTGGCTTGGAACTCCCTATGTAGACCAGGCTGGCTTCAAACTCCACCTGCCTCTGCCTCCTAGATTCTGAGACTAGAGGCATGTGGTGCCACATCTGCTTCTTCTTTATCTTAAATTCGAAGTGACTCTCCCAAAAGAGTTTGGAGCTTTTTCTAATAGAGATTTATAAACAGAATTTAGCAGAATGGTTCCCCAAAAGGAGACAAAACTTTTACAGTCCCAGGATGCCCCTTTCTAGCCTGCTCTGCTGCTGGTCTAAGGAGCCAGGAGATGCAGTAGAGAAGTGTCCATCACCTACTCTGTATCATTTTCACCCAAATGACAGATTCTAACAACACAGCTGCAGGCTAGCTTCTGCGCTCTCCCTGCATAGCACTGTGGGGGCCACATACAAATGTGAGCAGACTCTGAATTAGATCACACTTCACTCCAGAGCTACCGGTCCCCGAAGTCTTTGAGGACAGTCTGGGTTGTTTCTCTTGGTTTGTTTGTGAATCAGCTCAAAGAAAAAGAAATATTGTGTTAATAAATCAACAAGAACAACTTGAGCACAATAAAACAAGTCCCTTCTGGCTTCCATTATTATTACATTGACAGAGTAATCCTCCTTGCAGCTAAGGGTGGAGGGGGCCTCTGGGAGGCCTGTGTCACAGCACCCAGAACTCTCAATCTCCCCAGTTCTCCACTGCTCTGGGGCTGTGGGGAGGCCAGTTGCCCGGGTTTAAGAAGCTATGGTGTTAGGAGGGTACTGTACAGACTTCGGACTTCTCACACCCTCTCTCCAAAATTTATTTCTTTGTAAATCTAAAGCCAGGTGGGATGTGAAGCAGAAACATAGTTTTTATCATCAACTGGCAACTTTAGAAATTATAAGATGGTAAACATATGAATTATTGAATGAATGCCAGGGCTGAGAAATCGCTTTGTCAATAATTCCAGGATTAGTATTACATATGCTAACTTTCTAATCATGAAGTCCACACAATTCACTGAACCAATTCTTTCTCTATAACATGGAATATTATATAGATGCTATCTTTTCTGAGAATACTTCATTACATGCATAATAAAATTCCTCACTAGAATGTTAAATGATACATATAAGATATAAAACTATGTAATTATGACCATATTTTTAAAGTGGACATACACAGAGAAGGAGAGGAAGGAAGGAGGGGCAGAGAGAGAGAAAGTAGGAGAGGGATGGGGAGAGGGACAGGGAGAGGGACAGGGAGAGGACAGGGAGCGTGCCAAACTACTAATGGTAGTTTTGGGATGGTAGAATTATCTTTGTACTTTTTTTCAGCTTCTGAAAGGAACATCTACCACTGTACAAGGAAAATCGTCACAGCTTTTCCATGTTCCTAGTGTTGCTATCATTTTCCCAACAATATAAGATTCTATTAATTATTACTCTTTTGAGAAGAAAAGCAAATCACGTCAATTTTTTTTTTTTGAGACAGGGTTTCTCTGTATAGCTTTGTTGCCTGTCCTGGAGCTTGCTCTGAAGGCTGGCCTCAGACTCACAGAGATCCACCTGGCTCTGCCTCCCGAATGCTGGGATTAAAGGTGTGTGCTACCACCACCCAGCTCGATGTTTTTACTATTCTAGGTTGGGTATCTTTATCTAACATGACATAGGATCAGATTCCTAAGTTTTCAGATTATGTTGCATAGACTTGAGTGGCTGAGCATCCACAGAATCTGAAATTCCTAAAGCCTGAGGCTTTCTGAGCAGTGGGTCTGCATCCAGAAGACTTTTGGAGTGTTTTGGATTTCAGATTAGGAATGCTTACCCTGTACCCCTCCACCCTGAATTAATTTCTACCTAAAAATTTGGGGCTGCCAGTGATCCAACTATGCTAAGCACATTGCGGAGATGCAGGCACAGCATCAGTGCAGAACTTTCTCCCTGGCATCCTGCTTTACGGGCCTTTCAAAGCTCAGTGATGAGACGGAATAAAATGAGATGATGTATGGAGTTCCTGCATGCTCAGGGCACCCAGAGAAATGTGCTGCTGCTGCTGGATTCTCACTCCCCCTCCACCCTTCCCCAGCCACCTGAGCACTCACATCTGGCCAAAGGAACCAGCACGAGCAGACTGAAAAATCCACCACTCCCTGCTTCCTTCAGCTTCCACTGCCTCAGGTGTGTGGTTCTCTCTTAGGAAGCTCCTTCGCATCCTCTGACTGTGACCAGCCTCCATCTACCTACTTCATGTATACATGAACTACAACTAGCCTGTTGTGATGTGAGCTGCTCTAATAAATCCCATATATACATAAACATAACATATACATCATACACACACGCACGCACGCATGCACGCACGCACACTTTCAGGCCCAGCCTCTTCAGAGTCCAATCTCCATCCTATCCCATTTATTGCTGCAGTATTCTAAACGCATCAACCGAAGAGCAAGGGTTAATGTCCTCCCTGAGAGACGGCACCCTGCTGCACAGAGCATAGACTTTGATGAGGGATACACACCACACTGACAGATTGGGAAGGCTCGGGGTTGGTTAATTTCCTCAGCTTCCACAGCTGCAGAGCTGAGTGAACAGTGGCTTCTGTCTTTCAGCATTGTGATCAGACCACATTCCTGTGTGGCTACCCTCCCTCCCTGACCTGTTCCTTTGTGTTCCTTCTAGCTTTGTCTTATTAGGTTATATAAAGTTGGTGATATTCCAATGTTTTTGTCCTATAAAAATAGCAATAACTTTGGGTGTGTGTGCTCATCACATGTATTTATACATCTCCAAATAAATTTTTACTAATATCTTAAAAATAATAGCTGTTCAAATGTGACTCAGTCTCTGGTCCTGGGTAAGTGTTACCTACATTTATACCTACCTGATGTGGGGCATAGGGTTCTGGATTTTCAAAAAGCTGCCAGAATCATCACGAGCTTGCTAAACTTTACAAACCTTCAGCACAGAACCTCATCCTGCATTTCTGCGTCACAGCCCTGGCCTCTCCAAACACAACTTCCCCTGCCTTCCATCTGAAGGGCAAACATTTGTTTCTCTGTGCTTCTCCTGAACTAATGATTGCACATGCTTCACAATGAGGTGAAAATGGAGGTTAGCAGATTAATAAGCTAACAGCTTTTAAATTGTGTCAGTCTCTTACTGAACTCTTGGGAATGAGACCTTGTGCAGTTTTGTGGGATATGAGCTGCACCAGCATAAAGGGTCACTTGGTCCTTGAAGTTGGCATGCTTGCTTTACTATTATTTTAGGGCACAGGAAATATATTGGTAAGAAACTTAAACTTTTTATATATAAGTAAGAAGGAGAACCAGTCTGACAAACCTTGAAATAATTACGGGTAATTGTAAAGATATAGGGAGGGGACAGAGGCAGGATTGGGGAGCCCTGGAGGGACCAATCCTACATCATGTGCAGCCTTAGTGATTTTTTTTTTCTAATGAGTACTCATTCTGGCACACCTCATGCAGAGGGATCAATGAAACTGAACAGGGATGCCTTGGAAAGAGCATGGACCAGTCAGGACCGTGAGGATAAGGTAGTTAGGGAGTTGAAACAGCTTGAGAGTGAAGAAATAGCATGAGGAAATGTTATTCAATTAAATAATAATAATAAATTAATTATAATAACTATTATTATTATGAGACAGGCTTTCACTATATAGGATTGCCCCAAACTCCCAATTCTGCTCAGAGTTTTGAGTGTTGGATTATAAGAGTGTGCAACGATGTCCGGATTATTCACATGAAATTTTGTAAAAGATAGCATTATTATAGATTATGGTGGTATTTTATTTGTACTGAAATGTGATTTTAATTGTATGTTAATAAATAAAGTTGCTTGGAGGTCAGAGCTAATAGCAAGCCATAGCAGAGCTGGGTGTTCATGGTGCATGCCTTTAACCCAGCAGTTGGTAGAAGAGCTAGGTAGATCTTTGTGTGGTCAAGAATACAGCCAGCATTGGAGACACCCAGTATTTAATCTCAATACCATAGAAGACCTGGAGGGCTGTACATACAGGCAGTGATGAGGCAGTCATGTGTTTGGGTTTACAACCAATGAGAAGGCAGAATAGAAAGACTATATAAAGACAAACACACAGGAAGTAGGTCTCTTTCGGAGAGGTCTCTTGGCTGAAGAGGCTAGCTGCAGGGTAAGGCTCTTAGCTCTGATTTTCTTGGCTTTCTTCTTTGCATTGGTTCTGTGTTTCTTATTTAATAAGACGGTTGGTTACATCTACAATAGATGTAGTGCCCCTTAACATAAATGGAATATGGGCATGGAAAATTAATATAATCTAGTAAATAAATAATGCTCATCCTTTCGTTACCTAAAATCATCCAACTATCTCTGCTTGGCCCTTCAGCTAAGGTCAAATATAAAATCATCTGGGTAACATTCTGGGAAACGTTTTATTTAACTTGTATTCTTTATATTTTATATGATCCATAACAGGTCCAGAGAAGTAAAGAGAGTTGCCTAAGGTTACACAGTTGGAATTCCCAACTTTGGAATTCTTCCTGTATGGCAGCAATGTAGACAGGTACCAGAACCCACACTGGCCTCAGTGCAGAAATCCTCTTGTCTCAGGGGACTCTGGCCACACTCTCTTCTGCAGCTCTTCGGCAATTTAACATCAAGTACTCAAGTTCCCTGTGCTGAAGGTAACTGCTAAAGGAGCCTGAAGGCGAATTAGCAAACATCGATTTCAGTTTCTCCCTCTAGACTCTAAAGTGAGAAATTAAATCAAGCAAAATGAGAACACCCTAGGTGCTGTGGCAAGAGAGCCTGGCCAGATCCACCATGGTGTAAGAAATGGATACCCAGTGCCCCTCTGTGCTCACTAGGCTACACTGGAACACAAACTCTAACCATGAAAATGGTCTGAGTCTGGCAGACCCTTTCACTCCCAGCAAGGCACAATTGCCACACCATGGCTTCCTTTGCAAACATGTGGCAACCCAGTATGTGGTGCCTAAGGCAGCTAAGGTCAAGATTTTAATCATCTTTTGAGGCTCAGTTTGGAGTAATTTACCGTCAGGGACTTCTCTTCTAAATTGCACTCAGAACTCTGGGTGGAAGTGGCTTTGAGATTATAATATGGTTGAAAACAAGCACACTGCTTATGTGCTTTAAATACCAAGTCACAGTTTCTTAAGTGCTATTTGTCATATTTTGCAACAATTGAGAAGTCAATCATCTTTCACTATTGGGATATTATGCAGTAGGCTGGGAAGATGTGATAGGGTTTGGGGGAAGCAAGGAGACCCTAATTTGGACACCACTGGTGTCATCTGCTGCTCTTTCCCTTGCAGAGACAGTCCATTTAGAATATGCAGTCTGGGTCCCATAAGAAACTTGCATTAGACACAAACCATTTTATCAAAACTGCAAACTTTAAGCCCATGGCTCCAGAAGGGCAGGGACATTGACTTTGTGAACACCCTTGACCAGGCACCATGTGAGCTCCACACAAAGCACTAAATGCTTGCTACATAGATGGATGGGTGGATGCTGGATGACTGGGTGTGAATAAGAAATCTTTGGCCAAACATAGCTTTATAGAAAAACCACTCTTTCAGTAGACAAAAGTGGATTAGGACATTGAGTTCCAGCAATAATTGAGTTCTGTTTCCTAGAAGGTCAGTGTCAGTGAGGGTGACACAGAGGATACCGTTTGTTAGGCGGCTACCAGTTTTCAGGGGAAAAATACCTGAGATGACCTACTGGAACGAAGAAGGACTGATTTAGGTTTATGATCTCAGAAGTCGCAGTCCACGGTCACTTGGCCCGGTTGTTAGGTACCCACATGAGGGAGAATATCCTGTTGTGGGTGAGAGACGACAGAAGAAAGCCGCTCATCTCACAGGAGCCAGGAAACAAACATCCTCTTCCAAGGAGTCTTCCTAGTGAATTAAAGATCTCGCCACCTCCCAATAGTGCCATAGGCTGGTGACTAAGCTATTAGTACAGAGCACCTGGGGGATGTTTTAGACCCAAATCATAATAGCACATTCTCCTAGTTAGCGATTTCCTGTCCATAATCTTGTGATTCATACAGACTTCAACTACAGAAGGAATGTCTATATGCTTCAATTTTTTTTAAATTCCTCAATTAAAGTAGAGACGGGGTATGTTTTATATCCATCTATATATATCAAGAACATTTTCGTCCTCATACAAACCCAGGCCTGGGGTTAGACCTACTTTCCTGCTAAGCACTTTGAGATTTCAAAAAAAAAGAAAGAAAGAAAGAAAGAAAAGAAAGAAAAGAAAGAGGAAAAAATGAAAATGGAGTAACTTGTCCAGGCTGGAATGGCTTGAGTGGGAGGATAGAGGACTCAAACCCAGGCCGTGGATTTTTAAAGCAGCACTCTTCAGGGCTTGCCAGGGCTATTATGGTGTACACCAAGCGGTAGATGTCAGTTATGCATGCTATCTGACTTCCTGTATATACGTTATAACTGAAAGCAAAGGGGAAGCAGCGCTGTGTGTGTGTGTGTGTGTGTGTGTGTGTGTGTGTTTAAGAGAGAAAAAAAAAACCAATTTGGGAATAGATCTAATTAGGTGCTTGCACATTTTATCCCACTTCTCAAAAGCCAATTAACTGCAGGAATAGCTTTTATAGCTGTGAACACACCTAGCTGTATCTGTCAGCCTTTAACCCACAGCTGTGATTATCTGTAGTTTTTTATTTTTACTTCTTAAAAATATACCTATATCTGCCCACTGTGACCATTCTCAAGACACAGATGCAAACTCAACAGCAGACCTTTCCAGGTCGGCAGAGAGAGCAATGTGAGGAACCGTAGCTGGCCTTCTGTCCCTGAGGAACTCATTTTAAATGCCTGGACAGCATGTGGGTGTTCTTTTGCTTGCCAATCCCTGCTGATTGATTGCAGCTGCCGAGAGTCTTTGTGGCCGATTCCCAGCCTGCATCTAGGTTTCATGGGTGGGTCCTGTGGTGAAGTGATATGTCTGCTCAGGGCATACAGTATGGACACTGTTAGTGTAATAACACCGAGTGCATATTCCCATCCTAATTCTCTTCTTCAAATGAAGGCTTGGAAACCTTTACACTGACCAGAGAAACCAGCCTGAACTCAATACAGAGACTGGACATTGAGAAGGGAAGGTGGACTTAGCCAGAAGGGCATTCAGACAGTATGCCCGTGGTCATTGCCTAGCCTCTTGGCCAGTACTAGTAAACTCTGTTGGTGGACTCCGAATGTGGTACAGTAGGGGTGCATGTGTTTAGCAGATGTGAAGCCCTGACTTTAATTCTTAGCACCACAAAACAATAAAAGCCAAATCAATCCTATTGGTAGTTATCAGTAGCTCATTATTCTAGCAAAGCCCCGAATTCCTCCCCACAGTGGTCTGACACGATCTGATTGGATAGAACCCTGACTAGGGCACAGCTATTTTTTTTCTATAGGAAACTTGCTGACAGGCCTCCTTTGGGAAACTAAAAGCATGAAATGCTTTTTCACTCCAATGAATGGTGTTCCACATGATACAGGACGGAGCCTACAGAAGCCTGAAGGCTGTAGAAAGTACCTTCACACTCGCCACTAAATAAGCTCCAAGTGTCCCTCTGTGTCACCTTGGCAGTTTCCTGGGACCTTTCTTAGGCAGTTAAATAAAAAGAAGGCCTATCAGAAGTTCAGTAGTTATCCCCACACTGAAGAGCTGGGTTATTGCAGATTCCTCATGGTTATTCTGACCTGGATCGTCTTTGACATGCCTCTATGAGCCTCTGACATCTTATATAATTTATAATACTGCATTTCCTTAGCAGCAGGTGACAGAGATCAAAGATGGCCCCGATTAGTGACACTACCCACACACCCCACAAATGGCAACATCTCTACGCACCCTTTTCTGGCCTTGTTATTTTCTGGGATATCTGACCTAAATCAAATTCAGCACACTGTGGCACACCATTTAAATGGCAAGACTGTCAAAATGCATCTCCCTTCACCCTGCCCTGCAATTTCTTCCTTAGACGATATGTGTGCCTGACCACTGCTATTATTTCTGTTGCAAGTGAAAATAAGGTTGGTCACTGAGGCTCACTGAGAAAACATCCCTGACATTTACCTTAGCACATCCAGAAAGCTCAGCGCACCTCATGTCTCTGAGGACAGGGAGGAAAAGCAGCCAAGTTCTGTCTCCTTCAGTAAAGCTTCCTGGTATAAAAGGGCAAATGATTTTGTTAAGGAGGCACATAGTCTAAGGTGTGCTATCGTGGGGCCGACTGCAGGGAACTGCCATACTTCAAGGACGATTCTATTTCCCCCTTTGAAATTGGGTTTCAGTACGAGAAGGCAGATCCACAGCCAGCCCAGGAAAGTAGTAGTACGTAGGAGGCAGTCCATCACTATCAAACGGATGGAGGAAAGCCTCTGCAGCAAGCATATTCCTTCATGACAATGCCTTGACAGGGAAACAGAGGCATAGAAGGCAGATCTGAATTCAAGTCCTGCCTCACACAGAGAAGAGCGGATCTGAATTCAGTTCCTACCTGCATTTCTTCTTTCTAATGTGTGACTCTACCAAGTCTCTCCTGTTACTGGGCCTTAATTTCCTCGTTGGTGATTTGGGGATAAGGACCAGAATCAGCCTGAGGATAGTGGGCATGATGGAGGCCTGTCCACATGGAACAGTGTGGTATAGTACAGTTGTTGACAGAGCCCTGGATTGAGGAGGGCCAATACATGAGCAGTCTTAGCAAGACCAGGTGAATCACAGTTGCTCTGGGTGACTCCTACAAAGTATGAGGTCCTCTCTTTAGTGACTCTACAGGTAAGACCTGAAGAAAAAACTAATTTTTCTAGCAAGTGGACAAACACATTCTAAAAGTCCATGGGCAGTTAACCAGTCCCTACCATATTAAGGGGAGCCATGATCTGTTTACAGACTTTAAAGCTCAGACACAGAGTGAGGTAAGCAAACAGCAGCAACTTTCAGAGCTCAGTTCCTCCTTTAGGCAGTGTGGGGTCCACACAAGAAACAAGCTCTTCACACATCCCCAGTTTCTACTACAGCTCAGACACCCTTCCTTCTGTCGGTACCGGCGGCGGCGGCGGCGGTGGCTCTCCACCCGTGAGATCTGAATAGTGAGATGGAAACGCAAGAGCTTGGGAAACTCACCCCTGGACTTGGGTCAAAGGGAAGTGCACAGCCAGTGTCTCTTGCGTCTCTCACTTCAGCCTGGGCTGCTCTCACTCCTCCCTCTTCCAGTCCAGCCTCTTTCCTCGTGAAGAGAGAGACCCCACTGCACTGTCCTGCCCTCTCTTTTGGAACTCTGCTCTGCCATAGCTCGGCCCTCTCTCATTCTAGCCTAGTTCACCAGTTCTGCCCAGGACTGATGGCTCCTTCCTCTTACTGGGGACTTGGTCTTTCCCCAACTCCCTAATTTCCTACTTTCTTCTGCTTCCCCAGCTAGGAAGGTACAGGGAGAAACATACAAGCTGGACGCTGTCATGCTACTTGAGAACAAATTCTGGAGAGGCTCACAATATGTATTTGTTGAGTGAATGAATGAATGAGGCCAATGAATGAGGAAAGAGACAACCAACCTGTACAAAAGCCTTGAGTGTTAATGGATATGACAACGAGGATTTATTTTAAATCTATAACTGCACTGCAAAAATTACCCTGCATCAATCAGATGGTGTTCTTAAGAATTCTATCTTAGGCTCCTATATCTCAAGTAATTATACTAAAATGGTGTTATTAGAGCTAGCTCAAGAAAATTATCCAGCAAATGAATGAGATTTAAAAAGAAAAAAACATCTTAAAAGAGATTTCTAATTACATAGTTTAAAAAATTACCAGAGTTTCTGTCTGACGATGCCTTGCATTTCATGAAAAGCCTTAGAGAGCAGCACGCTTCATGACCCACCTCCTCTCACCCAGCCAGTGATCTTGAGGTTATTGTGTGTGGTACCGCAGAATCGCTAAGAGCTCAGGCTCCACTGTGCACATTAGCCAGCTGAGGTCCCTAGGCAAGTGCCTAGCCTCCCTAGGCCCCCATTGCTACAGCTCCTAAATGTGGATAACAGTGCCTAGCTGGAAGGGATTGGCAAACATTCAAATGCATCATTCGGCATAGTGAGCACCGAACAACTGTCAGCCGCCATCTTGCCATCCTTCCACGACACACAGATTTTCCATCAGGTCACCTGAAGGGCAGCTGTAGTTTGCAATCTACCACCCGGCTGGGACGTTTGCAAAATAAACTTCATTTGATGCTCTTGGCTTTGTTTGTCTTTCCAAACTTCTCCCACTCTAAGGAAATGCTGATTAACATAAAATGAAAGTCCAGTACATCCATCCATATTTATATAGACCCACACTTGTGCATACACATGTACGTAAGGCATTTGCATTGTTCTTATCTTCTCTACAAGACTTGGGGTTCCAATAGGAGGTGATGGGTGAAAAGGGCCAACAATTGCGGAGTATGCACCAGATTCTGTTCTATGTGTTTTGCATTTAATGCTCACAAGAAACTTGCATGGTGGTCAATATATCCTATTTATTCATCTTTTACTCATCTAGTATTTGAAGAGTTGTGTGGTATTTATTGATGTACCTTTAAAGGTATATAGCAGTTTAAAATGGAGAAAGTAGGGGGCACATTTATTTGTATGAACTGAAGTGATGTTGGCTTATGCATTTCTGGATGAGAAAAGCCCTGCTTTATTACTGTACTGTCTTCATGATTTCCTCAGTACCTGGCGACAAGGTCTGAAACTTGTTTAGTGCCAGCGAAAACAAGTGGCTCCCCATGAGTACCTTAGGAGTTGAGTGAGGGGAGTGCTCTCACTCACTTCTGTTCGGATCTCTGTAAACTCGTTCAGTTCTCAGGCTTCCTCTTACACAAATGATGTAGTTTGAAGATGTTTGTGCACAATGGAACTGATCTTTGTGGTGTTTGATTTTAAACAGAGAAAATGTAAGGACTCATTGCTCCTTTGTGTCCCCTTTTTTCTTTTTCATTTCAGAGTTTCTACTGGTGTATTCAATGATGGACAGTAGACAGCCATGTTGTGGAGTGTCAATGGTTCTGTCCCTTGACACTATGCACTTTTGTAACAGGTGCTAGCGTTCTATGGTTCTGTGGCAGAATGCTCTATTCCCAGTGCCAAAGATTTAAGCTAGAGTATGTAAATCAGGACTTCTGCATTTCTGCTCTTTTAAAAAATGGCACTTGAAAAGTCCATCCTTAGCAGGATTGCCCATCCTTAGCAGGGTATCCATGCTGCTCTTTTTTGAAGTAAAAAATGAAAATGGACAAGCAGAAAATACCCGGCTCAGTTGTTGAAGAGTGGTAGTTGGTTTCATGGCTTTTGTATAGTATCTAATGCACATTTGAACATGATGGACATAATGCATTGTGTAGCTACAGCTTTATGAAAACTCAGTCTTGTAGCTCTTTTTCAGATCGTCAATTGTTTCTTTAAAAAAAAAAAAAAAGCTCCCTCCTCCCCATTTTCCAGCAGTATGACTCTAAGTAAGCTGATTTGCCCGGGTGTCTCTGCAAACCAATTTCTCCAAAGGTGAAACAAGATTGAGAACAGTGGCAATCATAACAAAAACAATATAGTACCACAGGCAACGATTATAAAGCGGGGAGGCTATATACTAAAGGCTTAAAATACTGTTGGGTATACTGTAGGTATTCTTGTTAGTTTTAGTTAATTTACTACATTCATTTTAAAGGGGGAAGGAATACCCTTTCTATGAAGTAAAATCAATTCTATTCGTTCTAAATACAAGCAAACAAAGGTCATTTTTCATTTGCTGCCTAAAAAGTAAAAGGCTACAGCTTGACTTGACATGAGAATCTGAGTCACTCAAAGAACAGCAAAGAGGATGAAGGGGTCACCATTTGGTGCCCAGGAGGAATTAGGCATCACTTACCTACAATATCCAGAGGAAACTTTAAATAACTTAGCATGTACCTATGAGTTATAGAACACGGACAAAATGTATGGGAAGAGCAGAGCTAGTGAAGTCCAATGGAATGGCTGCTCCCTTGTTTATTCATGATTTACATTTGTTCACTCAATAACCAGACTGAACATCAACTGCATATGACTTCACTCTTCTAGGTTTTGGAAACCCAGCAGTGAATAAAACAACATCCTTGCCTCTGGAGAGCTGGCACTCTTGCCTGACTGAGGTAGCTAGCAAAAGATTGCATATATGTTAGGTAGTATATCTAATTACTAAATTTGTGCTTGTAAAATTACCTTAACAGACTAAAATTAGAGCAGAAATACTTAAAGTTGCTGCACTGTAATCATCTGTCAGGTCAGTTAGCTTAGTGATTCCACACCCCCACCAGGACCCTCTGAATGAAGGCCCAAGAGGTAACAGCACAAGAAAAGGGTGCTCACTAGATTCCTTTACTCCCGTCAGGGATGATTTGGCATTCAGAACCTACTGAGCCACACATTTATTCCCTCTGGTGAGAAGGCAGCATTTCATGCGTTCTAGAGATGCACATTTGACTTTTTCTGCTTTTTTATTTTCACAGACTTGAATTTGAATCCTGTTCTCTGCGTAGCTGCGATGCGGTACACAGAGTTTCGTGGCTCACACCTCTCTCCCCTGGCCTGATGAGTTGTGACCATGAGCTCCACTGCCACAGAGTCCACATCACTCTGCAGTAGTCAGTGCAGCTAATAGGCTCAGCGTTCACACCTCCGCCTCTGACTGTATCACCCTATGGACTTATTTCTTTGGCTTTATCACCATTCATGAGATCGGCTACTAATCTGTCTTCTCTTCCCATCAAGCCACACAGAGTGGGTCATTCTACCCGCTGGCACACTTTATCAGCATTTTCAAAGTAGGTTTGTTTCTGGGCTGCTCACAGATGTACATGCCAGGCCTGTTACTTCAGGGTAGAAGCCTACCACAATAACCAGTTGCATGGCTCAAGAATTTGCTCTGATGCACGGGCCTCCTGAGACCTCACCATAACAGCTCAACAGGGTCTCTGCTGGAACAAGCAGGTGGGACCATCCTGTGCCCTCCCACACAGTGTGACCCTGAAAACAGCGGGTCAGCATTTCTGGAACTCCACCACTGAAGTTGTTACCAACATGCATCAACCAAGGGAGGGGCAATTTGACCTCTCCTAGATGTCTGACACAGAATCGGCCATAACTGTATTCTAAGTTCTAAATGCAAACTCTCGTTTTTAAACATCTGTGTTCATATTTGTTTGGTGATTTTTAATCTCTCTCCTTGTGTTTGCCAGCTTTCCATTATTGTAACAAATCCCCAAGACAGCCAAGCTATAAAAAGGAAAAGTTCCCTCTGGCTCCTGTATTTTGGAGTTTTAGTCTGTGTTTGCTTTTGGTCTGTGATGAGAGAATATATCATAACAGAGTAACTATGAGAAAAAACAGTGCTCACCTTGCAGCCAGGCAGTGATACAGGAAGACAATAGCCCAAACCATCTCCTTCCAGGGCATGTTCCTATGACTTAAAACTGCCTACAAGTCCTCACCTCTTAAAAAGTGAGTCACACTGAAGACAGCCTTTGACACATAGGCCTTTGAGGGACATTTGAGATCCAAGCTCTGAAAACTCCACAGGGGTAAGAACTGTGTTTGGTTTTATCAAATTGTACCTGCTAAACTTTATACAGGACTGATCATCACAAGCATCAACTCAATTTGTTTTTATTGCTTTACCAAAGTGACTTCTGGTTGGTGGCCACAAGGGTCTTCCCAGATTCAGTCCACCCCTACACTGAAATCATGGTAAACTGGCTCCTATGTGGATCATCTTAATCTCAGAATGTTCAGTATCTTATCCTCAATGGGTACAACCTAGTGCTCTTTGCAGGGCCATCCTTTCCTTGTGAGGTTTTCAATGGTGACATTTTCTTTATCATGACTCTTATTTTTCTGCCCCAGAGGAACAAACAGTTGCTGTCTTCCTCACTTCTAAATAAAGCTTCCATATCATTTTATCCTCATCCCCCAAAGCCCTCTCAAGCTGTTCTAGGCATCCAACTACATCTGACTCATTTGACTTCATCTCTTGGGCTCTGGATACTTCCTGGCCATCATCATTCTGGATGATGTCAAAATAAACATGACTCCTGTAATCTTGAATTTATCTCCTCCAAGGACCTTGGTCTTCCATTATTTTAGATACTGTATATCACCCTAAAACTCATTGAATTTTCTATGAATTCTGCAGAGGTAATTTGAGTTTATTTAATGGAAGTCTCAGCTGCCTGTGACAACTAGCAACTCAAATGGCACCTGTTACTTTACTAGAATGAAGCTAGATAGGTTTCTCCCTGATTAAAGGAAATTCAGGCTAAAGTAAAACAAAACAAAGAACCAAGAATTTCTATGCACTTTCTAATACAGTTGTGGCTATACAGTATGCTTCTGGTATAGGCCAATGCTTCTAGGAGTCATTTAAGAAGAAAATGTGGTCCAGAGAGGAACTAACTTGGAGAGAGTTTCTAGTTGTATATAGTTGGATGATAAATCATAGAAGCTGTAACCTTATTTCCAAACACTGTCATCCATTCTTCCTATTTCCAGTGGGAGTCCATTCATGGTCAGCTTCTACCTCAGTCTTGATCCAATATGGTGCCCATGGCTCCCAGCCCATCCCTCAAGTTCAAAGATGGAGAACGCAACATTGGTCTGAGGTAATCAACTGGCCACGTGCTCTTTGTAGTAGTAAGTGGCTCTGTGATGAAATAAAGACCTAACTACTAAGTCAACAAACTTCTATTGTAGCTTCCAGATGATTATCACCGTCCACTGTATGCAGAAACATCAAGAGAGAGGACAACCTCCCAGAGAATGTGGGCAATAAAAGGGAAACCTGAGATGGAGAGAGAAAACTGGGGAGTCTGGAGTCACTAAGCATCTGAATGAAGTCACACACTTAAACTCTGTGTGGTGTGGAAGTCAGTGATACATTCATTATACTGATCTTTCTTCCTGAGCAAAAATATTTCCTGGACTTCTTTACAGATCTATGAGAATGAACTTTAGCTAAAAGATTATGCAGAAGTAAGGTAAGCAATTTCCAGGACCTTTTCCTAAACACAGTCTTTGAGGTCTTCCATTTTCCTGACCCCATAAAGCACCCCTGAAGATGTTCCAAAATGAATCAAAGGAATGGAAGAAATTAGAATAGAGGTGAGGGAGACACTGCCAGGAAAATCCTCTTTATAAAAATGGCATTTGAATAGAGACCTGATTTGCAAAATCGAGAAAGCAACAGAGCTGAGAAAGAATGTTTTCAATAGATAAAAATTGAATGCAGAGATCATCAGGCAAGAACGCGCTTGACACCCTGGGAGAATCAGATGGGAGTGTTACTGGAGCTTTGGAACAGCAGGAAAATGAAAGGTCCAGGGGTCTAGCTTGCAGTTGATGCCTTGACCACAATCTTGACAGTGGAGACAGAAAAGAAGGGGGTGATTTTACAATATAAACTTACTGGATGACTGGAAGTTAGGGACGTGGTAAAGGGAAGAAATCACCAATGTCTCCTAAGTTGTTGATTTGAGTGACTTAGAGAAGTTGATATGGCGTGACTCTGACCCCCCTCCATTAGCTCATGATTTGAATGCTTCGTCCTCAGAGTTTGCTGCTATTCTGACAGCTACAGAGCCTTTGAAGGTTAGCTAAGCTGGTGGGTTGCTGAAGGTTCCAATCACTTTTGTTTCTGGCTTGCATTCTCTGCTTTCTGGTCCACTAAGATGCAACAAATTTCTACCACCTGCTCCTTCTGCCGTGAACTCTACTAGGCCTTTCTGCCCATGGTGGATTAAAACTCCTCAACCTTAAGGGAAAGATTCTCTGAAGCTATTATTTCTGCCAAGTATTTAGTCACCAGTCACGATGATGAAAAGTAAAATATAGATATTAATACTATTTAATCAGATGGTAAGATAAGACTAGTCCCAGTTTGGGGAAGCAAACAATCAGGACTTCCAATTTTGGACATGTTAAGGTTAACCTTACTACTAAGGGTCCATGTGGAAATGTCAACACAGACCTCAATGCTTTTATGTCAAAGCTTACTAGCTCCAGATCATGATGAGGATGATGATGGCAGTGGTGATGATGATGGAAGCTAATATTCACTGAGCATGTGTGAAATATCTAGTGTTGTTGAGGTGTCTTACACAGACTGTCTCATTAACTCTCATGATGTGCCTGTCAACTAGCACCCTAGTTTACACACAGTGAAACCCTGTCAATGGTAACGTGTTTACTAAAGACACAGAAGAAGAGTTCAACTTTCTATTACATGAGACCTTATTGCCTGCAAGTTGCTTGGGGGAAGGACTGGGTCCTTTCTCTTTCTGCGTTTCCAAAGCACTCGGCAGAATGCCATGTACTTAGAAGGTACTCAGTCATCTCTGTTTGGGTCCACACTCCTTGGAGGAGAATGAGGGTCCTGAAGTCATTCACACTCATCTCTTTTCTCTGCTCTCTCACCTCTTTATTCATCAGCTCCTTATAGCAAGGGACTTCCAACCCAATACCTCACTTCCTCTTCCACATGAAGTTAGAGAACCATACAGAGGCATACGTTCTGTTTGTCGTTAGAGGTTTGAAGCACGAAGTTGTGCGGTGGGGGTCTCGGTCCACAGCTTTCATTCAGTGCCTCATTTGTTCTGTGGCTTTTGACTGGGCCTTCAAGGTCACTGGGATAGTGGTTAATAAAGTTAGAATTCATTCTATGCACTACACTTCCATCCCCCAACTCTTATAGTTTCCAAAAATTGCTGCAATCATGAGTAGGAACTGACTGAATCATTTGAGCAATTCAAACTAGAGCTAGCTTCTCTATTTCTCACTGGCCAAACATTCTAGGTCAATCTTTAACTCGATGAAACAGAAATAGAGAAAGAATAATTCAATACACACAACATCTTCCACTGCAATTTTAAGAGAAACGAGGTTCTGGGGAAAAAAAAACAAACAATGGTGAAATCTGCCTGCTTTTCAGTAGGGAATCGCTAGAAGTAGATTGGTAACCGGTCTCTCAGAAGAGGGCCACAGGAACTGCTGTGGTGAGTGCAGTGCACTGAGCAGCTCCTACTGCTCATCCCCACAATGTCCTCCTCCTTCTGCCCTAAACTCACCCTTCTGGTCTGTTCAGCCTCCCTTGCTACTCCTAAGAAGGCCAAGTGTGCTTCTACTGGGTCTCCATTCCCGTGGGAGTCCCCGTCTTAATGATTTTAAATTATAAACGATGCTACCAATGAATCCCCTTCTCTCGTTCCCAGATTAGGGGTTCTTCATGGAGAGAGGTCACATTTAGCCGATCTTAGAAATCTTAAGGTTTAGTCCAGGTCCTGGCAGATCAATGTGGTTAAAAAAATAAATCATTGTTAAACCACGTACTGAGCAGGCTAGAAGACGTATGCTGTGACAAAAAGCCTTGGTTTTTAGTTCAGGCTTTGGGGGAGCTCCTTATACATCTCAGAACAAGCCCTTCACCCTATGTAGATCTTTTGCTTCATCAGCTAAAATCAGGGATGGACTAAGCCAGCTCGGCAGGGCTCTCAGTTTTAGCATTGACAGTGTGTGGGTGTAGATGAGTAATCAACTGAGGAGAGTGCATTTATGAAGGCCAGTTCTACAAGGTCCTTGACACCCATCACAGCTCTCCAATTAGACAAAGTCCCTTCCTAAATGACCTCCAAAGGATGCTGAAACCAGTAACAGGAACAATCAACAGGGAAAGACCGGATATAACAAAGGTAGAGAATTGGGGTTGGAGAGATGGCTAAGCAGTTAAGAGCACTGGCTATTCTTTCAGCGGACCTGACTTTGGCTCATAGCACCCACATGGTGGCTCACAGTCATCTGTAACTCTGGTACTAGGGGATCCCATTCCCTCTTCCATCCTCCGCAGTCACTGTATGCCTGTGGTGCATAGACAGGTAGATAATCTACTCTAAGTTCTAATAACTGTGTTGGTCTTCCCATCCGACTGCATACACTGCACTTTCCTGACTTTTCATGCCTGGCTTCCTTAGGATGTGACTAGGCAAGGGTCATGGCAAACTATCCAGCGACAGAGGTGTTCTCCCCACCGGCACACGTGGCAGACAGCCTGACAGTCCTGAGACTATTGTGCACATTTTAATCTCCACCTGCTTCCGAATTCAACGTGAAGACAAAAGTCCTAAGAGAATGCTGATGGCTTTTAGTCATTTAGACATTTCTATTGGTGAAGATTCTAATGGACCCCTGAGGAACATCCTCTACCAGTGTGGCCATGACTCCAGGAGGGCCCTGATCCCTCTGTCCCAAACTGGGAGAGGAGGGAGCAGAAAACAGCAAATCCTGAGGCTTTCTCTGGAGGAAGGGAGGATGGGTGTGCTGCCCCTCAGGCTCCATTGTCCTACCTGCTGTCAGGGCAGAGCTTTGGACTGTCCTGGACTTGCCTGTCCCTCTCCCAACACGAGCTTTCCCACTTGCATGTCTTCAGTTCTCTATCTTTCTTTTATATTTATCTGTTTTTTTATGTATGAGTGGATGTCTATGCACCACAGGCATACAGCGGATGGCTGGAGACGATGGAAGAGGGAATGGGATCCCCTAGTACCAGAGTTACAGATGGCTGTGAGCCACCACATGGGTGCTGTGAGCCAAAGCCAGGTCCTCTGAAAGAATAACCAGTGCTCTTAACTGCTTAGCCATCTCTCCAACCCCAATTCTCTACCTTTCTTATATCTGATCTTTCCCTGTTGATTACCAAATCAAGCCAAAGGGATAGCATCCCATGCTTTTAAGAACAGATAGGTAACCAATATTCTTTCATGTTTCAGTAAGACGTCCAGTTTTTTTTTTTTCTTTTTTGCTTTCAGCTGCGAGCAGCAGGCCACTTCAACCTCCTGTCCTTTCCCAGCCTCACATTACAGCCCTTCTCTGTCTCCCCGGCCTCAGCTCTGCAAACTCCCCACGCCTTTGCCTTCTCCACCGCCTTATCGATAGCTGCTGATAAGCCTCATGGTTCTAATTCAGCAAGCTAAGCGCACACCGGCCACTCCTCTAGAATGCCATCAGTAATTCACGCCTTGTGTCAACAAGCCAGATCTTTAGCATGGACTTACAATTTCCGAATGGCTTGGCATTGGTGCTTTCTTTTTAAATCACGACTTACAGTCTTATCTTACTTGTTCATGACTGACATTTCCATTTCCATCATGTTTTCTGGTGGGTTGCAGTTTTTTACTTGTAAAAGTGACTTTTTTAAGTGGATACGCTTGTCACTTTTGATAATTAGAAAGCAATTTACCTAAACTGTCCCATTTAAAGGTTGAACAGAAACCCTGATTCTCTCCACATCTCATGGTCACAAGATTTTACAATGTCTTTTCTTTTATAAATCATAAACTCACAATATTAAAAAAAAGAAATCCCCCCCTCTCTCAGTGTGTGTGTATGTATGTGTGTATGTTCATGTCTGGACGTGTGCATGCCATGATGTTTGTGTGGAAGTCCCTTTCGACCTTGTTTGAGGCAGGTTCTCTTGTTCATCACTATATATACCAGGATGGAGAACTTTGAGAATCTGAAAATTCTTCTCTCTCCTCCTCCCACCTCATGCTGGGACTGCTGACATTATTGATGTATGCCACCATGTCCAGCTTTACATGGATTCAAACTCAAGTCCTCATATTTGTGTGCCAAGTGCTTTACCATGGAGCCATCCTCAGCCCTTCATATTATTAACAATGAAATTGTCCTGAGTCTGAAATGTGGAAAAATATATGTACACACACACACACACACACACACACACACACACACACACACATATACATGTATACATGTACACACATCTATGTACACATGTGTGTATGTGTGTGGGTGTGTGTGTGTATCCAGTAGTAGGAACTGGGTTTTTTGTGTGTAAAGAGGACTGTTATGTCATTTTATCAAATTAAATGAAGTAAAACAACAAAGGCCTCTACTATCAAGAATGCCAGATAAGAAGACTAGTCAGTCACTCAACTACTTTAGAGTAATTACTACTGTGAGAAGGGCCCAGCCTTTGGCTTTCCAGTGCCCATTCCTCATAATATCATAATGTTTTCTAAAGATAATGCTTTAAAATACAAGACCATGAGCCTGAATTTATGCGACATTTGCCCTTTGAAAGTCAAACAGAAAAACTATTTCTTTCTCCATATCAGAATATTTGAAGAGTGACAGAAATACACCTGTACTCGTCTGGGTTTATTTACTTATAATCTCTGGGAAGCATGGCATTTTTGCTCAAGGATTGGTTTTTAAATCAGCAACTAGACTATCGTGCAGATATGATATTAAGGATCTCTGATGGGGAAGATGCAGTGTGCAATTAATTCCTCGTCCTCACCAGCAAATCCTGAAGGAATTAGAACCATAAGGCTTATCAGCAGCTATCAAAAAGGCGGTGGAGAAGGCAAAGGCGTGGGGAGCTTGCAGAGCTGAGGCCGGGGAGGCGGAGAAGGGCTGTAATGTGAGGCTGGGAAAGGACAGGAGGTTGAAGTGGCCTGCTGCTCGCAGCTGGAAGCAAAGCATTATTTTTATGACCAGTTTGGAAAACAATGGAGCGGAAGACAAAGGTCTGGCCATTTGCTGAGTGGAAATTTCAAATGCGATAAATTCTTTCACATATCTACTGACTTTAATGAAACCCAAAGTAGATAGGAGAGCCAGGGTTTTTAAAATTAAGTCCAAATAAACAAAATTGCTTTTCAAAACAGAGATTTTTTTTATCAGTTGTTTTCATCCCCGAAGGATACACTGCTTATGAGCTTTGTTCGGGAAAGCTCTCTCTAATGACTTCTCTTGCGTGACTTTCATGACCTGGGTCACCTGGCTTTTACTTAACTGCTCCCCAGTGGACTTACTACATCTGTATGTTGACAGTGTGGTTGGGTCTGCTGGCTTTGGATTCTGTATATGAACTTTATTTGTGTTGGGGAAGTCTCTGAGCTCGCTCTTCCACTTGGCTTATCATGTCCTTGAGTTAACTACAGGCTGAGTCTTCTTCCTGCTGGTTCTGTCTATTTCTCACTTGGAATCAGCCTGTGGAATAACCTATGCCACATCATGGCTGCAGCATGGGAAGGGCCATGCTTCCCAAACATTCATGGACCAAAACTTCCCTGGGGGTGGGGAGTGGGGTCATAGTAATGATTATGATTCAGTCAACTTGGATAAACACTAAGTCTATATTTCTTTTGGAACCCCAAGTGGGGTCAATATTGCTAGTTACACATTATACTCTAAGTCCTCAAGAGCCAAGTGCATAATGGAGGCCCCACCTCTTCTGGTGGGTCAATATTTCACAGTAGTCTTGTGTGAACAGTCCTCTTTATCCATCTGGGTTACTTTTCCCCATGAAGGAGGTGATCAGAAGAAGAGTGGCTAAAGGATGTGAGAAAACCAGGGGGAGGACAAAAGAATGACATATAATTGTTGTATGATGTCATGGAGGGAGGGAGATGTGGTGAGAATAATATAACTGGGCATACCCATGCTGTGATAATGTGACCATGTGTGATGGGAATACAGCCATATATTAGTCATACATTAATAGCATGACTGAGGATTTCTAGTGATCATTTGGGATACATACTGATAGAAAAGTTCATCCGACTAGCTTCCCAAAGAGTTCTTGAACACCTTCTATGCAATAATTCCAGTTCTGATGAGTTGGCACTACCCAGGCCAAGCACACCATGCTTTCTGTAGGAAGCAGTAGGCAAGAGCTCAGCTCTCACATTTGTCAAGAGCCTAGAATCATGATTTGAGGATACTCGCAGTATTAGGTAATGACCTAACATCTCTGGATAGAAATCTCTTCACCTGTAGTACGTGATATTAACGATTAAAGTTTAGTTGCATGAATTAAACAAGAAATACAGAATGAAATGCTTAATACAAAGGCTGGCACAAAGCAACCACTCAATTTACGACAAATGTTATGAACACTGTTAATAATAAGACACAGGTTCAAGATGGTAGGATGGCTCAGCAGGTAAAGGTGCTTGCTGCCAAATCTGATGACCTGAGTTTGAACCCCAGGACACGCGTGGTAGAAGGATAGAACTGAGTCCTGTAAACTGTCCTCTGACCTACACACACACACACACACACACACACACACACACACACACACACCTTGCACTGTGACATGCTCCTCCTCTTCACCCACAAATAAATGTAAAAAAAACAAAAACCTTTATCCACACAGGGTTCGCACACACATAATGTTAAAGTTCACTTAAGATAACAACCCCGGCACAAATGTAAAACTAACACTCAAATTTACTTCATGCAAAAGCTGCCATGGTATATTTGGGTGTGTCCTTTGGCTTGAGGATTTTGTTTGTTTTTTGAGACAAGCTCTCTGTGTAGCTCTGGCTGTCCTGGAACTCTCTCTATAGACCACGCTGGCCATGAACTCACAGAGATCTGCCTTCCTCTGCCTCCTGAGTGCTGGGATTAAAAGTGTGTGCCGTCATGCCTGGCTTTGGCCTGAGTTCTAATGGTAAATGTCACACAAACAATCAGGCAAAGAAGAGTCAGGTATTTACTATTTTCAGTTTCCTTTCTTTTCTAGCTTGATGTCTGAGGGACTATGTGCTTATGGTACTTCAGTTCCTGCTTTTGATTCTCCGTTGCAGAGTCACTGTCAGAATGGTAGACCACCGAGACTAGACTGTTAACGTTGTTCTCCAGTGATGATGTGTCTATCACTCTTTCAAGACCTATTTCAGCCGGCCATTAATTCATACACTGCTTTATGCCCACTGGCTATAGTCTGAGGGTGGTTCCATAAGACCTGAGCAATAAAGGATATGCATTTACAGTGATTATTTCTGTTCATTTTCAAATATATTATTTTTGTTTATGGGCTCATAGGTCATTTTCCAGGTGGGGGAAGTTGGTAACCATTCACCAAGCTGATGGTAAATCTGCCCATATCCAGGAGGTGTCCAGTGGGCTGGTATAAACAGGGTCAATCAGGAGGCTGAAGCCCAAGGAGACATTCAAGGGGATCTTAGCCACTGCAGTGGTCTGAGGACAGGTGACTATTTACCATCCAAGACCTAGGCTCTGGAAGGTACTGTCACAAACACTAGTTTTTTTTTTGTTCTGCCTGTGAGCTGTAGTGGGGAGGAGGAAGGATGAGATGGGCAGGGGTGGGGTGGGGGGGTGCTTAAGACAACCCATCCAAGCAGAGTAGCCTCCTTTCAACTATGTATACACTGGGTTTTGCTGACACTGGTTTTTGAAATCAACAATGTGGAACTCCTCTTTTTTTTTTTCTTCAGGCATCTATATTCCTCCATCCAATTTATCTCTTTACAGTGAGATTTCTCTGCAAGTAACCAAGACACCAAACTCACAGTGAATGAACGTTTATCTGTCATTTACATAAAAATCCAGATTGAGCCTAGTGCAATAGACCCAGCTATGTGGGACCAAATAGCTTTAAGCTTTTTCCTCCACTTTCTCCTAAATGCACTTTTCTTTCTTTCACAGTCTGAACTGGAACCCAATCATACTCATGGTCTAAGCATTGCAAAGCATTGTGCATGCCGCCTTTGGAGAATACACCTAGAAGCTGCATTTTTGTTTGCGATTCATCATTCGTTGACATAACTGCAAGGCAGACTGGGAGAGTCTTCCCTGTCCTGGTACACACCTCCAGCTAGTTACAGATGCTCTTGACTTACCATGGCCCAATCCGCCAAGGAGCATCTGCATTCCCTCTCACAGCTACAGAGCCGACTAGAAGCTGTGGTTCATTGCCACTGCCCGGCATTGAGAGGATGTTGTGCCACACATCTCAGTCCAGGCAAAGATCAAAATTCATACTTCAAAGTACAGTCCCCACTGGATGTGTGCTGCTTTTACACCAAGAAAAAGCTGAGAAACTGTAGGCATTGGAAGTGCATACTGGGACATATCCACCCTCTGATCTGAGAAGTCCACATACACAGAAGCGGACAGGGCTGAAGATATAGCTCATTCGATTAAGTGCTTGCCCTGTAAATGGAAAGATGTGAGTTCGATCCCCAGAACCCATGTAACAAAAAGCTGGGTGTGGTGGTGTGCATTTGGAATCCAAGGCTGAGGAAAGTGGAGACAGGGAGATCGCTGGGGTTTACTGCCAAGCCTTTAGAGCCTAAGCAGTGAGCTGAGACCTGTTACCCGCCTCCCCCAATGGATAGCACCCAAGGAGCAACAGGCAAGATGGACCTTTGGCCTGCATATGCATGCATCTATACATGCACACCTGCACACACACAAACATGTCCTCCCCACAAAAAAAAAAAAAAGAAAAAGAAATAGAGAAAAGACACTGAAAGACACAACCTAGCTTCCGCTACAGACTATATCCTCAGTCGAGTTGGTGGGGATAGTTGATGTTCTTGTCAGATTTCCATTGAGCTAGCAGATTAGGAGGGAGCATGGAGACACCTTGAGAAGCGACAAGAGAAACAACAGTCCCTGCTGAGTCATGTGCAGAAGCTCTGAGCCACACATGGGAGACAGAGCAGATCTGTTTTGGCAGGGCAGCGCAGACCTTGGCTATGGAGCAAGGGATCAGTTACCTTTCTCATTCTGTCGAGACATGGGAGGACAGGCCCAGGAAAGGCTCCTATCAACTCACTCAAGCATTTTAGAAGATATTAGGAGTCAGAGCTTCATCATGTGGAACTATGTTTGCTGAAGCTTATCTTGTGAGTTCAGGCAGTGAGGGCCAGAGCCCTTACCTCAGCTCTTCTGGGCTCTTTGGGGGTACAGAGGGTAGTAAAGAAGCAATATTAGCTTCCCTCCAAGTCCCGGACCCTTGAACGGCCTACACCTAGTGTGTGATAAATGTGTATCTGCCAATGAACAAAGGAAAAGATGAGGTTGGGGACTGGGCTCTCTCTAGGGGCGTCAACAAGATGGATTTCCATGTGAAGTGGGAATGAAGTTCACATGTCCAGAGAGAAGAGAGTATCTATGTGCCCAGGGGCCATCTTACAACTCACTCCCAGTAGCCAGTTGCCCACTCAGAGTCTCCCAAGATTTCCTCCTAGTCCTAGGTGCTGTTTCTAACCAACTGACCAAACCATCAAATGGTTAGCTCCCATCCTCAACCTTCCAACCTGCTCACCAGAGCTCTTTAAAAACAGATCCATTTTTTTTATTATTTTACTTATGTACAGGGGTCTGTTTGTGGCTATGTGTATATGAATGCAGGTGACCATGGAGGCCAGAGACATCGGATTCCCCGGAGTTACAGGCAGTTGTGGGCTGCTGATGTGGGTGCTGGGAAGCAAACTCAGGCCCTCCACAGCAGCAGCACACGCTCTTAACCGCTAAGCCGCCTCTCCAGCCCCCTCACCAGCGCTTACACCAGCTGGCAGAGTTGGGAATTTGTCACCTCCCATGGTCAAACCTTCCCAAAGTGTTCCGCTGATTTCACCCCGACAGTCTGGGGGAGAGGACTGGGATTCTGCTTTTCTACATTCTTTAGGGAATTACTATGCACCCCCACTCTTGGGGGTCTGGTACCCCCAAAATGTTAGGAAGCAGCAGTCAAAGAAGGGGTAAGAGAGTGAGAGGGCTGATGTGAGTTGCTTTCCAAGAGGTTCTAAGCTGGATCCACAATGGCCGAAGGCTCGCATTGCCCAGTAGCATGGCAATACACTTCTCATCTGGTTACAGCCTCATGCAGCCCCAGGAGAGGAGACCAGGTCCCACACTGACCCCTGGCCTGTCTAGGGGGTCAGCAGCTCTCCTCTCCTTTCTTATCTGGTTTGTGGTCCACTTGGTTATGACCAGGATGGGGGACACTCACCTGTGGTACTATCAGCACCCCTTTCTCTGTCTTCATAGGAAGAGCACAGGCCGTGACCAGTAGCAGTCTCCTCACTGCGGCCCAAGTAATTCTGTGAAGTAATACCAGTGGCGAAGAGCCCTACCTCCAGCCCAGCTCTTCAGGCTCTTCCGAATGGAATGACGTGACCCTGGCCTTTGCTTCCTTTGCTGTTGTGAAAAGCAGCCCGAGGGCACAGTCTGAACCTGCCCTATCACTTCCAGCCATATGCCGGTAAACTGCAGGCAAATTGCTTGACTGTTAGAATGGAAATATGAAGCTGAGCATGGTGGAACACGCAATCCCAGCACTTTAGAGATTAAGGCAAGAGGAACAGGAGTTTGAAGTCATCCTCAGTTACTTAGAGAGTTTGAGGCCAGCCTAGGCTCAAGGAAAAAAAAAACAAGTATTTTTTACCCACCTTCTATGTCAGAGAATTGTGAGGATTAAGTGAGATTTATTTTAAAATGATGTGCTTATTTTTATTTTATGTGTATGAGTGTTTTGCCTGTATGTATGTATGTATGTATGTATGTATGTATGTATGTATGTATGTATGTATGTGTATCACATGTGTCCCTGGTGTCTATGGCGGTTAGGAGAGTACATCAGATTCCCTGGAACTGGAGTTACAGACAGTTGTGAGCCACCATATGGTTGCTGGGTCCCAAACCTGGGTCCTGTGCAAGAGCAGTAAGTATTCTTAACTGCTGAACCATCTCTCCAGCCCTGAGATATTTTTACAGATATAGCACACCTCCAACATGGTAGAAAAATATATTTAATATTAACAATGTTATAAAGCCTATATCTATATAAATATTAGGTGTTCCTACTATAATTTTAAAGAGGAAAGGAGAGCTGGGGATGCAATGGGACTTGTAGAAGATTCACATACTTGAACAACAAGAAATGATACAAAGTATTGAGACCATTAGTTTAACTTAAACAGGATTTAATATGTACCTATCAGAAACTATTACAAACACAAAAAATTAATACACTCCAAGCCCAAAGGCTCAAACTCCTTTTCTGATGAGAAACCCTGAGTCCTATTCCTCTCAGTAGAGTCCTTCCACTACAGTAAGGGATTCTGCGTGGACACACAGCTGGACACAGTCTTCTTAGGCTAATTTCACATCTACTGCTTGAGAGAAAAGATCATACCAGAAAACCAGCAGACATATAGGAAGACGGAGTTCTAAAACTCCACCTGATCTTGTATTGAGGAGGATGGAAAAAACAACCCACCTTCATGGCCTCTGCTGACTGGAATGACACAATGCAACCACCCGTTGGCAATTATCAAGTGGGTAAATTACATGCATTCTGATAAATCCCTCCAGATTCATTGTCGCAGACTGGCTAAATGTTTTGGGTGACGGCATTAATCTGTTTTGACAGGTTTCACTCAGTGAAGAGTAACAGACTCATAAGGACTTTCAATGGATTTAACAGGAGCGCAGAACAAAAGAGTTGGAAGGATGTGAATTAAGACTCCCCCTGACAGAGGTCTCTCTCTTTCCTCTACTATTAAAAATTTCAAAGAGCAGCACACTGACCTCCTCCTCAACCTCAGCAGACAGGCAGTTGGTCTTACCTCTGACTCACAAACAACAACAAAACTACCATTCCAGAGAGACTCTACTACATTTTCCTCTATCCCCAAATAGCTCAGGCTCCCCCAGATCACACAGAGACCTACAAACCATGCTTTGCGGGAAGCAATTATTTAGACTATTTTGGTATAGAAAAGCAATCATCAAATTACCCAAAAGACAGAGTTATTAAACATCAACTACAGCAGCACAGAAGATATAAGATGTATTTGATCTTTTTTTTTTTTTTTGCAAGTAAAAATGAGATGTAGTTAACATTCCACAAAATTAATCCATGTAGTGACCTGAACATGGAAGATGGAGTACCAGGGAAGGAGAAGAGACCCAGGCAAGAGGAGAAAAACGGAAGACGGTAAGAGAGAGTAGGAAGGCAGGGTATGACGGGAGCATGCTACGGCCATGAATAGAAATTTCAGTTAAACCCATTACTTTGCACAGTTAACATGACTGAATAATTGTAACAAAATACACCAGCAGACACAAATCCTTTTAAAATATGAAATGGTGCCTAATAGAATGTTCAGAAATTTGTGCATTCATGACTATTATCTAATCCCAGCAGATTCTCACTGCAGTCAAAGAAAAATATCCACATTAGCAACCACTTCCCAGACTTTTCCTTCCCTCCAGTTGTCCACTTCTAGCCCCCACGGCATTCCCTTATTCTTAAAATTTTTGAGCATCAGGCATTGGTTTGAGTGCTGGAGGGCAGACAACTGGATAAAAGAGGCTTCAGGTCTGCCTTAGTGGAACATCTAATTCCAGTGTCTGAATGCATATCTCTCTCTCTCTCTCTCTGTCTCTCTCTGTCTCTCTCTCCTCTCTCTCTCTCTCTCTCTCCTCTCTCACACACACACACACACACACACACACACACACACACACACACACTACCTCTTTAGTCACACAGAAATATATATGTAACAAGTGAGAACACAGTCAGGGATCCCTGTACACTGTTGTACATTCCACAATTTTAGTTCTGATCAACTCAAGTCTGAAAATATTAAATGGAAAATTCCAGGAACACACAATTCATATGTTCTTGTTTGCCTGCACATGTGTGAGTGTTCACGTGTGGGTGAGCTGCCCACCTTATTTTTTGAGACAGGGTCTCCCATTGGGACCTGAAAGCAGCCACGTAAGCTATGCTGGCTTGCTGACAAACCCAGGGATCCTGTCTCTACCCGCCCAGCACTGGGACTGTAAGTAGGTGCCACCGCACCCGGTGACTTTTTCTGTGGGTGCTGGGAATTGAACTCAGGTCTTCACACTTGTGCAGCAACCATGTCCTGACTGAGCCATCTCCTTAATCTTGCAATTTGGAAGTTTCCAAGTGCATGCTATTCTGAGTGTTTGTCTGCCTGTCAGGTCCTTCCTGTGCTTCCAGGACATCCATGCTGAACACACTGCCCTCCCATTAGACACTTTGTAGCCACCGAAACTACCAGACCAACTGTCACAGTGTCCCCATATTTCAAGTGACCCTATTTTACTCATTACTCATGCATGGGCAGCGATGCTGGCAATTCGGACACACCAAGGAGAAGCAGGGTGGTGTTCCTTTAAGCGAAGGAGTCGAGGCTCTTAGGGGAAGAGGACCGTCTGCACTGGAGGGACCTATGCTAAGGAGGATTTTTGTTTCTTTTAATCCAGAGAATTGTGAAGAAGACACAAGAGGTCCCCACTGGTTTTGCTATCTCTTTTCCAACTGTAGAAGTTGCAGCCGCTGCGGGGTAAGTGTGAGTCATTTACCTCACTCTTCTAGCCCCAGCCCACGTCATCACAGCAAGACAGCAAGACGGATGCAGTGTGAGACGCCTCGAGGAAGTAAGGAATTACGCTCACACAAGTTTTCTTACGGTACTTTACTACATCTGTATTTTATCATTAGTCATTATTCTTAGACTTCCTGTGCCTAATGTATGAATTAAACTCTATCATAGGTTTGTATGCATAATAAAAAGCCTGGGCATGGTGGCCACCTTTAATCCCAGCACTTGGGAGGCAGATGCAGGAGGATCCCTGTGAGTTCAAGGCCAGCCTGGTTTACAGAGCAAGTTCCAGGACAGGCACCAAAACTACACAGAGAAACCCTGTCTTGGAAACAAACAAACAAACAAAACCAAAAAACAAAACAAAATAAATAAATAAATAATATACCATGTATACAGAGTTCAAAATTGCCTGTGCTTTCTGTCTTCCACTGTATTCCCTCTCCAGCATCTCCCCCATGCATGTGTGCACATACCAATGCACATGTGCACACACATACACCATCATTACAGTACATAAAACAGAGCTAATCATCTTTCTTAGCCTTTTCCAGAAAAACACTAGTAGGAATTTCCCTCTTCTCTCCTCTTGGTCCTCTGGGAGGGCTGTGAGGATCAGACCAAACAGCCACAGAGCAAGAGACAGGAATAAAATGGGCCTGGGCTGTGGGCAATCGAGACTGCTGGCTGCAGAAAAAGCAGCCATGCTCTCATGTGTGTCCACAGGCCTCTCGTGTGTCCACGGGCTTCATGAATGTCCACAGGGCCTCATGTTGTGTCCACAGGTCTTACTCTACTGGATGCCATTAAGCCCAGTCGCCGGATATATGTCTCATCTCTAACACCAAAATAAGTTTCTGACAAAAGCAAAACTCACCCCCCAAAAGAGCAGGTGATAGCCCAAACCTTTTGAGCCCGGGTTGGTCACAGTTGCATTTGTTACGGTGGGACAAGGTAGTGCCATTTTGTTCTTTTAACATTTTGAAGGAAGAATATGTCTAAATCCTATATTCACTGGCCAAGATTTGCAGGCTCTGACTTCAAGGACGTCAAATGTTCTCATCAACCCAGAGTTTGTGAAAGGTTTTGCTGATGCCACGCAGCCATTCGCTGCTCTGAAGTGATCGGCTTTCTGCCATTGCTGTTATATATTTTCTGAGAGTCTAAGAGAGGCATTACAAAAAAAGTGTCTATGAATATCGTATCTTTAGACACCCACTGGTTCAGGGAGAACAGAGGGTTAATGAGGAAAGTAACCGAAACAGCCTTGATTGGATCTAATAGGGCCATAGGCCAAGTTCTGCTTATAATTTACCATCAGAATGAGAGTGAAAAGGGGGCCTGTTAATAGAGAAGATGAGGCATCAGTCATGAACCTGGGCAGTCCCAGACAAATGGGGGCAGATGTGCGGTCACCCCATGAATGGCACCATCTGGGTGCTAGCAGAGAGCTGTGCCTTAGTGTCGACCCCGAGCCTAGACTCTAGAGGGAAGCTCAAACACTGCCATATTATACTGCAGAACATGCTAATTATTTTATGGGGGTCATCTATTGTTCTAATCTCAGGACAGGCTTAAGATGGCCTGAATACTCAAACCTTTAAAAATCAAATGTTGAAGCACTCCATAGAGCTGTATAGAATGAGAAACATGTGACCAGTGTGAGTTAGGAGGAGGAGGAGGCTCCAGGGGACCATGACTGTACATGTTCATTCAGACGTGGGGAAATAGCAAGAATGAAAAAGTTTCCTGTACTTTCTCCCTTTAAAAATAATTATGAGGGCCAGGCACAGTAGCACGTGCCTGTGGACCCCCTCTGCCTGGGAGGAGAGGGAAGAGGATCAGATTTAAGGTCATCCTCAGTTGTCACTGCTCTGGCAGGAATGAAGATACTCTAAAGAGATTCCCATGGCCTTCCCTTTGGCTCTCAGGCTATTGAAGTAACAGAACCCCAGTAGTTTGGAAGTCCCTAAAAATCTCATGCTGGTAGAAGAGAAAAGGTGAAAGCCTGGTGCCAGGTCCAGGGACGACTTTTCTCCTGCCAAGAGATTTTATATAGTTCTGACTTGTCAGACCACCTTGTTAGAAAGACTGGAGCCTAGAGGGTGATGGCAAACCACCTTGCCGAGTTTATGCATACCTCTTACCCTCTATTTCAACCTAAACTTCATGCTAGGGCCCTGGAAGATGAACTGGGGCAGGGGGACCGGATCTCTTCACTCTCTTCATAACGTCTCCAAACGGCGCATCTCCTTTCTTTGTTCTCTGCCAACAGGTGCTACTGTCCATGGAGGATGGGTGGCTGAGCCTCAGGTCTTAGGGATTCCAGAGCACGACTCTGACTTTAGCTACTTTAGTAACAAGGCTCAATGGTGAGCTCGACGCTAGCCTGGGCTGTATAAGACTGTGTCTCAAAATTAGTCAATTAATTAAAATAATTATAGGAAATAGATGCATGACAGTTCTGCCATGGATAACATAAGGAGCATGATAGCTCACAAGTACAAAATATAAAAAGATCTGGTGGTAAAAACAGCTACATTTTCTCACATGGCTCTTTTTTTTTTGGATAAATTAAGGATATAGCCATTTTTTCTAAACTATTCATATATACAGAAAGAATTTTACCGCAACATTTCTCTGGAGCAAGCATTTGCACTTGAATAATGACGCTGGCCTCCTTTACAGGAAAAGACATTTATTTCAGGCCTCCCAAGGGCTAACAAAAAAGTTATTATTATTATCACAACACTATGACTGCCTTATGTTTAAAGCTCTTATAGTGCCATAAAATCAGCACAAATTTATAACTGATAATATAAACAAGGCCACAAAGCCAATAAAATCCAAATGAATCACATTAATTCATGTAATTATATTGTGTTGAAATTAGATGCCTTACTGTGGCCTGGTTCCCCTGAGTTTGTCCAGCCTGTTCTGCTGAATGGCAGGCAGTGGCTCAGATTTCCACTCGCCTCTGCCTCCTCAGGCCCCAATGCAGCCTTTGATGTCACCAATGCTTCCCCATATTGTCTTCTGTCCTGGCTTCGGCTGGGAAGGATCATTTGTGATTATAGTCACCTCTGTCATTAGAGTTGATGAGTAATAAACAGAGTCCATTATTTGATGCCAGGGCACCAATGGCCATATGCCACTGTGGGCACTAAAACCTCACAGCAACATTTAGCTTTGAGATGGTCACCAGAGAGTCCAGAATATGCTCAAATTGAATTTGTTTTTAAATCCTCGAACTGACTTTCACTAAAATTATAAAGTCTGTGTAGTAAAAGATGTGAGTTTATTTTGTTGACTGTAGTATTTCTAGTACTTATCAGTGTATCTAGTATGTTATAGCACACACTTTCTAACCTTGTATGCATACACATTCATGCACACATACATATACACATACTCCCCATAAACATACACACATAAATATATATAATGCATACACATATATATAATACACACATAAACATATATGCACACATATACACGTATATACATACACACATGCATATATACACACGTACACACATAAACATGTGCACATATATACACACATACATATACACATACTTTCACAGACCTGTTTTCAACAAACTAATGATTAAAGAATGGACGTGGATGGGAAATCATCAAAGAGAACTCTTGTGACCTTAAGAAATATACTTATGGTCCTCAGTCTACTGGGATCTGAAGGAACATAACAGGCCAAGAGTACTACCAACAGGTTTGACAGCTGTACACACTTATGAAATAAATCCAGTCTCATACTAACTAGACTTCATGTTCAAATCACCGTGGGAATAAAAAGCATCCATGTGCAAGCGACTCATTAGTCTTTTCCAAGAATATCAGAGCTACTCAAGGGAGAACTTTTAACCACCAGCAAAGAATTGCTTTCCCAGCCGCAGGTCCTGCTCCTCACCTGAGCAGCACAGTAGAGCTGACCCTGCTGGTGGAGGCTCAGGTGAGCTGGCCCTGAGGGTGTGAGAGTGGGAGAGGGGGAACTCCCCTCCCCCACCCTGCTTCCTGACTGCCATGTGGTGGTGAGAGCAAGGGAGAGATGCCCTCCTTCACTTGGCCCTGCCTGGCGAGGGAGCTGACCCTCCCTTACCAGCTGCAGCACTTGGGAAGCTAGGCCTGCACCTCACCTGGGCAGAACAGGTGAGCTGATAGTAGCCCCTGCACCTCAGTAGAGCTGGCCCTGCTGGATAGGTGAGGGAGAGCCAAACCCGAGGGCACGAAAGCGGGAGAACCAGTTCGACCCTTGCTCATTGCTGCAAAGGGTGAACCAGCCTGGACAATGCCAGAGGGCTCACTCTGGTTGTGAGGATTGGGGGTGAAAGGGTGGGAAGCTGGTGGGCTGACCAACCCTCCAACTCCCCAGGCTCAGAACCAGGGTTATGAGTTGGCTCACCCCAACATCCACACCATCTATGATCTACTGGAGCACGTAAAGGGGCATGTCTTGCAGACCCAAAGCTACAGGAACTCTACAATACAGGGCAACAACAGAATATCCAAGAGGAGTCCCAGTGAGGGCCCAGTATCAATACTGTAGCAGAAACCAGAGGCGTTGAACCAGACCAATGACTCTTGTGCAATGAACACTTGCAAGTAAAGATATGTGAATAAAAAGGGTAAACTGTGTGACTCAGTGTCACACTACAGCTTCCATGAGGAGATAGATCTTTCTTCCTCCCTCCCTCCCTCCCTCCCTTCCTCCCTCCCTCTCTCCCTCCCCCTCCCTCTCTCCCTCCCTCCCTCCTTCCTCCCTCTCTCCCTCCTTCCTTCCTTCCTTTCCTCCTTACTTCCTTCCCTCCTTCCATTCATTCTTTCTTTCTTCCTTTTCTTTTAAATTTTATTTGGGGGGGAGGTTGCAAGGGCAGAGGGCAGATAGGAAGGGACGAGGAGATGAACGGGATCAAGATGCATGATGTGAAAGACACAAAGAATAAATAAAAAGGAAGCTTTTAAAAAAAAAAGAATTGCTTTTGATCAGCAAAGCCCAGCATTATCAAACTGTGGTGCAGTGGAGCAAGGGGAAGTGAGTGAGAACAGAACAAGAACGCACTGCCAACCCTGCCTAGCATCTGCAACAGGCCAGCAGCACCGCACTGGGAACTCAATATCCCTTGCTTAAACTTCCAAGAATTCTATGAGGTGACATTATAGTATTCTTATTTTTTCCCATTCTCTCTCTCATTTTCACCCCATCCACCTCGTGTGTGTGTGTGTGTGTGTGTGTGTGTGTGTGTGTGTGTGTGTGTGTAAGCAGATATATGCATGTGTGGGTGCATGGGCACATGCATGCATGTGGGTGTGGAGGCCCAAAGCTTATTGTGGGAGTCGTCCTCAATTGTTCTTCCACCTTATTCGCTGAGGCAGGGTCTCTCAGTCAAACCCAGACCTTACTACTATGGCTAATCTCACTGGGCATCTGGCTTTAAGGATTATCCTGTCCTCCACCTTTCAAGGCTGCAATTACAGGTGGGTTCTGGGGATGGGAATCCCAGTCCTCATACTTAAGATGCGAGCATTTTTAAACACTGAGCCATCGCTCCAGCCCTGTGCTCCTTATTTTTTGACAAAGCAATCAATGCTGAGAAGTGAAGCAAACTAACAGGTAGGGAACAGGGAAGTTGAGTCTTTTCCCAGTTCTCAGGCCATCCTCCTTCCCAGAAGGGGTGGTGCGTGGCAATGAGGGGACAGGGAAACAAGAGACAGCAGAGGATGATGACGTGGTCTCCTGTCTTCAAGAGACAGACCATGAAAAAGTAACGACTATATGGCCCCATTTACGTCTAAGAAACACATCAGAATTTGGAAACTCCCATATTTTCAGCTTGAATTTAATTTGCTTTGGAGACGAGAAGTTTGAGCTTCCTCAGTGTAGAGGCTGCAGGATTCACTGGCACCCTGAGGACCGCTTTTGATTCAAGGGTCCCTCCATCTTCACAGAGAAGCTGCATCCTGGGTATGGCCAACACATACCATACTTAATGGTATTTCGGTCAAGAATTTTTTCTAATTTTTGACTTCTCAAACTGGTCTATGCCGACTGATGGGTCAAAGGAGGGAGGGGTAGGCAGGCACTGAACCGGCTGTGGCTCCAGACACTGCTTGGGCTGCAATCTCAGGGCTGTTACTTTCTGGCTATTATCTTTGAACCTGTTCCTAAGGAGAGTAAGTCCTAGTTTCCTTATTGATAGACTGGGGATGTTGCCAACAGCTCTCACAGGGAGCGCATTTGTGATGGTTTGTATGTAAAGTGATGAGCGTGTTTGCTATAATAAGAACCTGATCAATGACAGTTTCTTGATCAGATTATGCCTGGGAAATAGTAGAGCTTAACAATGTGGCATCAGATGGAAACAGGCTATTTTTAGATTGCTTTGATCATAATAGATTATTACATTTATCTAATAGGAAGTGCATAATACTCTAAACTACTCCACAACTCACTCTTTTTATAAGCTGTGGTATTCCCCCTAGAATACTTAGCACCATATTTGGAAAAGAAATCACAGAATCTTTTTAATTAAAATAATGAATACTGTTGGCTGCAAACTCAGTAGTAAAAAATAGAAATGTTTACCAAGGTGGAGAGGGCCAGAGTGACACATGAATGTGCCCACACCAGATTAGACACATCTTAATTTATATGGTGTACTTTTTTTTTTAACTGCAAGGAATTTTTGAATCTCTGTTATCATCTACTAAAAAGGAAATGGGATGAGGTGGAGCCAAGAGAGGGTCTATCACCAAATACCCACTTACTATCACTTGGGTTTCAAAGACCTGGAAAGAGCATGCAGAGAGGGAGATTTATGACTGTTTGGAAAGAGGGACCACAGCACAGCACAGTCTTATTTATTTAGGGCACTGACCCCCTTAAGAGCAGTATTTCGAATATGCTGCTCCAACATTTCCAGGAAGAGGCTTCTATGAATGCCGAGCTCTTCAAGAGGGCCCCGATGGGTCATTTTGTTCTCCTAAGAAGTGCTACTAAAGACACAAAGAGCAATTATAACAATTACCTCCAGCAAATTAAAGCAAGGAGTCCCAGAGTAAGAACTAGGGTTTGGCCTCAGTCCCAATCTAGCACACTTTCTCAACTTTGAGGCCCAATTTTCTGGTTTCTGCCTCTTCCTGTTCCTCTCCATGTTAGAGGTCCCTTCTTGCCACTAGGGTACACCTCAGCACAAACTTTTCTACTTTCTAGATGTCATCTACTAGCAATAATCAATGTGCATAGCAAGAGGGTGGTATTTAAAATGCTGCAGGACCTGTTTTTAATCTAAAATATCACTTTATCCAAAATATCATAATAACCAAGTGCTGTATGTGTAAGAGACTGGTCTAGGCACTATGATGGGATTGTGTTCCCCAAAATATTGTGCACCCTAATAAACTTATCTGGGGTCAGAGACAGAACAGACACTAGATACAAAGGCTAGAAAATGGTGGCACTCACACCTTTAATCCTAGCACTCCAGAGGTAGAAATCCCTCTGGATCTCGGTGAGTTCAAGGCCACATTGGAAACAGCCAGGCATGGTGACACACGCCTTTAATCCCAGGGAGTGAGGCAGAAAGCAGAAAGGTTTATAAGGCGTGAGGACCAGAAACTAGAAGCATTTGGCTGGTTAAGCTTTCAGGCTTCTAGCAGCACAGTTCAGCTGAGACCCATTCGGATATGAGGACACAGAGGCTTCCAGTCTGAGGAAACAAGACCAGCTGAGAAGTTGGCCAGGTGAGGTTAGCTGTGGCTTGTTCTGTCTCTCTGACCTTCCAGTGTTCACCCCAATAACTGGCCTCAGGTTTGATTTTATTAATAAGACTCTCTAAGATTGATGCTACAAGGCACTGTGATGAATATAAAGGCAAATCAGATATCAGCCCTCACGCCCATTTAATAATTTTAAAATGCTTATTCTATTCCTAATGGGCATCACACTGGGAAGTGGGAGGAGATGGTGCTGAATACAGTAAGTGTAAGATTCTTAGTGTAGCCAGACATGGTGCTACATATTTGTAACCCCAGCTACCTCAGAAGATGAGGCAGAAGGATCACAAGTTCAAGGCCACCTTGGCAATTCAGTAAGATCCTGACTCAAGATAAAATAAAATTTTAGAAAAGGATGGTAGGTGTAGCTCAGTGATAGAGTACCTGTCTATCACACACAAGGCTCTGGTTTCAATCTCCAGGACCATCCTCCTACCCCAAATTCACAAGTATGTAATCAGTTTGTATAAGTCCAAAGTCAAGAGTGAGATGGCATCATGTAGCAACTGAGAATTAATTGGATTGGTCCTGGACCATCAATAGTGCCTGTTATAGTTCAAAAACTTCCCTTTCAAATTTCACATTTCCAACACTGCCATATTTAAAAGTGGAGCCATTATGAGATCGCTGGGGTATGGGAGCTCACCCTCTGTGAGTAGGCCTATGTATCCCTGCACAAAGTCTGGAGGAGGTGGCTCATCCTTCCCTTCTCTCTTTACTGGGTAATACAGTAACCAGGTGCTGGCATGCTGATCTTGGATTTCCCACCTCCAACTCTAAGGCAATGGGTTTCTGTTCTGTATCAATTGTCCAATCTGTGGTATTCTTGTGTTAGCAGCATAGAATAGACCAGAACAATGGGGTAATGTAGTGGTCTGTGTGCATCCAGCCTGTATTAGCCCTCAGCAAGCACCCGTGGACTCTTATCCACACTGCTCTACTGTAGGAGTCAGAAATTCAGTTTCATGGTCAATTTGCCTCACATCCTGGTACATCTTTGCTGTAGACTTAGGGACATGTGATGAAAAAGATCACAGACAGTAAGTGGGGACCGAGCTACCTCTCCACTGTCCTCTAAACCTCTATGTGTACCCGCTACTCACCACGGAAGTAGAAACAGTAGAACAGTTTAGGTTTTTTTTTCATTAAAAATAGTTTTTGTTTTTCCATAGCTTATATTCCAATTCCGGTTTCCTCTCCCTGAAGCTCTCCCATATCCTTTCCACCCTACCCTGGCCCAAATCCATACCCTTTCTTTCTCTTTCTCATTAGGAAGCAAACAGGCATCTAAAAAAATAATAAAAGAAAAGAAAAACAAACCAGAAAAGAGAAAAACAAACAACAGAAAAAAAAAGAGTAAAAAAAAAAAAAGCACAAGAAACACAGGTGTAGTAAAATATATGTAATTTAGAATTTACTAAAATAGCCACTTTTAGGTCTGCGACTCAGTGCTATTGAATACACACTGGCTGGCCATTATACTTCCTTCTAAAGCTTGCTCTTTTTAGCAAGCAGAGGATTCAGTCTGCTGCTTACAGACATATTTATATCTAGCAATGTTAAGGTCTCGAGCTCCAGCTGCCCGATTGTCAAACCTACATGTGTGGATACACATACACACAAACACACACACACACACACACACACACACACACACACACACACACAATAGAGCAACATTTTCTTAAATGTCAGCCTTAAGTGCTGGGTAATGTCTGTCTCAAATGCTGTGTGGGAATGGTTAGCATCACGATTGAATAGTGACTCAATAGTGTTCTTGCTTCACTCAGGTGTGGGTTGGGTAATTGAGGAAAGTGATCTGCATACTTATCACCTCTAGACTGGCCACTGTAATATAGGGCCATACAAAGGAAGTAGGGCCCAGCTCTTTGACAGGCACACAGTGGCAGATGCTAGATTTGTTGGGCATTACCATATCTCTTCAGACTCTTCAAGAGCCAATGGCATAAGGCACTGAATTATCACCAGCTGTTTATCTTGGAACCATTCAGTTTCTCTTGACTCACTAGCACTCACTCAATGTTTGATGTAGTCCTTCTGTGCACAAGAGATAGGATTTTAGGTTTTATAGCAACTGGGTGGTAAGTAAAATGACTATGCTCAATGCCCTGCAGGGGTTAAGACAGGTACCTGGACAATAGCTGTGGGAGGAAGGAGATAAAACTCCCCGTGGAAAGAGACACGGTGGAAGTCAGAATCACCAGCTATGTTCAGTCAAAGCCCATTTGGGCCATGACAAATCAGGGGCTGTGACAAGTAGCACCAAGCCAGAGTTATGGGCAGAGCTGGTGAAGAAGAGTAAGATGCACGGCTCCCTAGGCTGTCACAAGGGGGACTGGGCACAAGAGCCATCAACATAAATTCATGGCTAAACATTTTCAGCCTTTTATTTTCTCGTTCTCTCTCTCTCTCTCTCTCTCTCTCTCTCTCTCTCTCTCTCTCTCTCTCTCTCTCTCTCTCTCTCACACACACACACACACACACACACACACACACACAAAGGTTAGGGGACAGTTTGAAGGGAGTTGGTCCTCTCTTTCACCATGTGGGTCTTGGGGGCTGAAATCGGGTTAATAGGGTTAACAGCAAGCACCTTTACCTGCTAAGATTGGCCTTAAACCAATCTTCCTTCCTTCCTTCCCTCCTCCCTCCCTTCCCTCCTTCCCTCCTTCCTTTCTTTTTCTATTTGTTTGTTTATTTTAAAGATACCACCCAGAGGAAAACTTGTGGTTATGGTGGAGCCAGAGGATCTGAGCTCCCATTCTCAGCCTGCAGACTCCCTGCTGTGGATCTGAGCTAAGTCAGCCTCTCCCAGTGGCTACCTCCAACACAAGAACAACAATGCCCACCCGCTGACAGTGTGAAGAAACCAGCAGGTGTCTGGTGTATGGGAGGAAGCTCTTGGCAGAAGAGTGGACCATGAAACAACACCCACCACCATTTACTGAAACAAGCAGAATATTTGGCGTTTTGAGGCAATCCAAAGGAAATTTCGACCTTACATCCAGAACTCAAGGTTTTTATCAAGTGATGAAGAGACACATATCTTTAAATGCCAAGACAGTCAGATGACTTAGTGGGAAAAAGTGTTTGTCATGCAAGCCTGGTGACCTGAGTTTGATCCCCAGAACAGAGGCAATGAACACCATGTTGTCCTCTAGTCTCTACACATGAGCCATAGAATGTGCCCCCCAGCACATACATGTGCACATTATATATATGTAATATATATATATACATATATATATATGTGTGTGTGTGTATACAATATAAATGTATATTAAAGCCACAAGCAAAGAAATTACATTCCTGGCATATGAACACTACTTTAGAAATGCACATCCCTCAAGTGACTCTACAGTAATAACTCTTGAAAGCTGAGGAAAGTGTGGGAGCAACTGGAAAGATCTCAGTAAATTAGGGAATAAGCATGAGGTTCATAAATACTATCAACATGTTTGCTAGTTCAGCCCTAACTTTTACTGTGTGACTTCGTACAAGTTACTTAATCTCTCTGTGTCTGTTTTCTTTGTCACAGAGACCAGGTTGATTGCCCCCTCCTTGTTTTCAAAGTGGATACTGTGAGACTCAGGATAAGATACACACATGCATTCTCATTTACATCACCCCAAAGAGCACAAGAACAGTCTCACCGTTATCAGAATCAGCCCCCTTCCCCACTCACTTGTATGTGGCCGGGACAAACATAAAGGCTTCCTCGATTCGACAATAGAGCATGCTTTATGAAAAAGGTCAAGCCGGATATGTGTTCACTTCTGGTCTGGATTTGAATAGATGTGGCCTGACCTACTTGTTCACATCAACAGGGTCCTTGGAAATGTCACACACACAGACACACACACACTCACACACACAGAGAGACACACACACTTACAGACACACAGACACACTCATACACTCACATACTCATACATACATACACTCACACATGCACACGCACACTCACACACAGAGACACACTCATACACTCACATATACATACATACACTCACACATGCACAGACGCACACACACTCACACACACAGACACTCACGCACACAGGTACACTCATACCTCACATACTCATACATATATATACTCACACGCACACACACACTGACACATACATACACACACATACACTGTGATCTGCTTAATCACATAAAGGCAAAATTTCCATTCAATATCTGTACAAAAAAGCAAATTATCTTACAAAGCCACACCTTTTTATTCTTCATTTCTGTGTGAAAAGTTTCCTGGAACCTAATCTAGAACATCAGGAAGAAAGGATTTCTAACACCCCAAACCAATGATGAAGTGCTACAGCGGGAAGCCTTCCCTTGACATCTTGGTCTCAAAGCCTCACCTGTCTTCCAAGACGCTCGGTCCTAGCTACAAAGCTGCCTCTTCCTGTCTTGCCATGCCAGGGCTGGCAGTCAGCACCAAGGCCCTTTAGGATTCTCTGAGACTGGTCTAGTTGTAAGTTTTTAGAAACATTATCCTCTAATCCAAGAATAGCTGGACACCAGCTTTGCCCATTCTCCTTGTCCATTGGCATTGCCAGTGTTGAGTCAGGCAAGAAGTGAGCAGAAAGCATGTGATAAGAAGGTAGGTGGTTCCTGGGTGATAAGTGGCAGTGGTGGCGCACGCCCTTAATCCCAGCACTTGGGAGGCAGAGGCAGGGGATCTCTGTGAGTTCAAAGCCAGTCTGATCTACAGAGCGAGTTCCAAGACAGCCAGGGCTACACAGAGAAACCTTGTCTTGAAACTACCCCCCCCCTCCAAAAAGGTGGGTGGTACCCAGGTTGGCAGTGGGGCAGGGGACTTGTCTCTAGGGATGATAAGCAAATCCCAGTCACCTCTTATGTGCCTTGCTGGGAGTCAGGGCGTCAGAGAGCTCGGACAGGGCCCTGCCCCAGTCACTTGAACCCACTGCATTCCACATGGAAACCAGAGTGAGCAGGCCTGGCCAGTTGGGCTGCCCTAGCAGCGGTACAGGCCAACAGTAGCCAGGCCCAGAAAGAAAGAGCATCCTGAGCTGCATCAGAGAAGAGGCAGCAAGTGAGCCAGCGCTGAGACTGGGACTGACCTCAGAGGCTTCTGAGGAGAGCAGAGCCACCTGCCTAGCCATCTAGTCACTGTGATGTGAGAGGGGATTTGATGATATAGCCTCCCACTTAATGCATTACACAGGGATATGCAAATTAAACACAACACATTCCCCCATCTGGTACCTTGTCACCCAGTATTTCAGTATTTGAATGCTCTGAGAGCCTTCCCTGGAGGCAGTGCCACCGTGGTTAGGTTTCTACCTCCTCTCTGGTTTCCACGTACCCAACCCAGCACTTCCTGACGCTGCTGATCTCGCCTTCCTTGGAGAAAATCCATTCTTGCTGTTTCCTGACTCCTCTTGATCTCTGACTTTTCCTTTGCCTTTCCCTGACTTTTGGCCCAGGACAGAGACCACTTCCATGGCTGCTTTCCGAGCTCCTGGCACTCTATACTGGTCTCACCCCATGCTCCCCATGTCTGCTCTGTTTCCTCTCAATCTGCCCTTCTAACCAGGCTTTCTCCTCGAGTGTGAGACCGAAGCATTTCACATGTCCACAACATACCTCAAACTCAGCCAATGCAATGGACAGGCAGCTGCTCTTCTGACCAGCTGGAGTCTTTCCAACCACCCTTCAACTCTAGAGGAAAGCCAACAACAAAGAGTATAGAGGCTGACTGCCCAGCTCTTGTGTGCATGGCTTAGGTTTAAGTTCTGGCCCTGATACTTTCAACTGTGGGACCACAGGCAAAGCTCTCAGTTCCCTTGTATCTCACTCTCCACATCTGTGAAATGGATGTAAGGATAATCCCATGATAATGTTACGAAGTTAAATAAGTTCATAGAAAGCCCCTCACTTAGACAAAGAATGTTAGATCCGTATTATAACTCTTCTCCATGAACATAATAGGAACAATATGCATGAATAAGGCCCAGCAGGCTCCTCGGGCAAATGGCTTATGATCATTAATCTGCCTTCTCCTAGTGAATAAGCCGTGACATTTGGCGGAAGTGTAGTAATTAATTGGAACCCAGTGGTGGCTATGATTAGCAACAAAGCATGTTCTATTATTCCACATAAGCCCGAAGATGAGGGTACACATTGCCCTCAGTCCATCAAAGTCAGAATGACCTTAAGATCATCTGATAGACTGGATAAAAACCAGAGAAACACCTGAAGCATAATGGGTGCTTTTTAAAAGTACACATCTCCATGCCCTCCACTCAGAGTGGTTGGTCTGGGATGTGTCCAAAGAATCTGGAATAATTTGTGTGTGTCGGATTCACTGATGGAATCCATTCTCTTTTTGTCAAAGATGATGCATTGAAGACCCACTAGAAGTAGCCTGTTTGCCTCACAGAGGCAAGGCAAAGCTCACACATCATACATATCTTCAGCACACAAGTGAAGGAAAGACAGGAATATTGCACCATGGGCCTAATGCCCGGGGGTGACTAAGCATGGGAGTCTACATATGGTTCACAGCTAGGTTCATGAGTGCTTCATTTGCAGAGACAAAAGCTGCCACAAGATGTCTCTGACCTGTGAGGCCATTTGGTAACAAACATCCACAGGCCAGTGCAAGGGGGGAACAAAGCCTACGCTATGTTTCTTCACTTTGAGAAGCTGTTGTGATGCACACATCCAGGTGCCCAAGAACAGCTATTCTAGACTCCTGCCATGCAGAAGATCTCCCCTAGACGTTTCAGCATGGGAGACAATATTTCCCAACTCCAAAAGCCTTCTAAAAAGCAGCTCGTTGTCCACGGTGGTTCTGGCCATCACAGCCCCTAGAAAGAGCAGTGTCGTCTTTGTGACCAGCACAAGCAGCCACAGACTGAACAATGACCTCATGACTCAACTGTCCACTCCCTCGGCAGAGGCACAGCTCCTGCTACAAAGATAAGGCCCAGGCTTTATCACGACAGGGCAATATCGCACATGGTCTTCATCTCAAGGAGCCTAACGCTAACGGAAACGTCTGGGAAACAACACATTCAAGAGCAGCTCGGAGGGACTCATCCAAAAACCTGTTGTTATGCTATTAATATGAAGTTATTAAGTTTTCAAGTGTGCTTTTTCAGGGATGATTAGATGCACCATGTATCCATTTTCTCTGGTTTTCTGTGACCAAAACTGGCCAGAGGCTGCAGCGAAATAGATAACATGGGGTGATTTGATAGTTTACAGGGGACCCTCATCTTCCTAATCCCCAAATGCCTCCTAAGAACATCTCTTCAAACCACACAGGTCCTGCGGAATAGTGGCAGGTTCGGCCCTCCGATAGTCTCGTCCTCTTCTCAAAGGGTGACTCAACAGCCGGGCCAGCCAGCCTGAAGTCATAGCGGGAGGGACACATTCAGAGCAGGACAGGGACAAGTCACACAAAATCTTCCTTGGCCTCACGATTCTGCCAAGGGCTGACTTTTCCAGATCTAGCTGTTCTTTTCTTTTTCCTGTTTGATTTAATGAAGTTTTATTTCTCCAAAAGTACAGTTGATCGAACCTATCAGGCATCTTTGCCAGCAGCTGGGGCACCTCCACCCTTTGTGTTTGGGTGTAAATGACTGGGGCTCTGTGCTTTGAAAGCACATTGATAAGTCCTTTACTAAATAGCTCCGGAAGAGCTGCCCTGGCCACGGAGCCTGGCATCTTCAGGCTCTCAGAGAGTAGCTGGAGCAGTAAGCTTCTAACTGGGAACTTCTTACAGAGTTTGCCACGTGTAGCTTTCTCGTCCTGAAGTCTGCCTTTGGACCGGTTCTTTTTGGTTCTGCCCTAGACTTGTTACTGGATCTTTGTCTTTCTTGACCAATTAAAAATATGGAACGCTTCACAAAAGCCATACCTGTTCTTTATCCTACACCTTCCCCATTTAAATTCATGTAAGTCAGCCAGGGAGAGGTAGCCTTTAAACACAGATTCCTGGCCTCTAAAACTGAGCAGTCTGATGTAGGAGGTTTTGTGGGGTCACAGGAACCTGAATTCTAACAAGCACATGGTTAGCCTTTTAAAAAATATCTTTTCTCATATATCCTGACTACAGTCTGCCCTCCCTCTACTCCTCTACTTCCCTCCCCTGTGGATCCACTTCCTTTCTGTCCTCATTAGAAAAAACAAAAAACAAAAAACAAACAAACAAAAAAAAAAACAGGCTTCTAAGAGATAACAACCAAACATGAAATACAATAAATATAATAAGATAACCATCACATGGAGGCTAGACAAAGCCACTCAACAGAAGGAAAAGATCCCCAAGAGCAGGCACAAGAATCAGAGTCCCATTCACTCACACACTCAGGAGTCCTAGAAAAATGCTAAGCCAAAGGTTACAATAGATCTGCAGAGGTCCTGGTGCAGACCCCCATGGGCCCTGTGCTTTCTGCTTCAGTCTCTGTGAGAGAGGCACTTTACAGCAAGCCGACAGCCACAACAAACGAAATGGAGAGAAACTCAAAGCAATTCCACTACCATCAGGAACAAGACAAGGCTGTCCACTCTCTCCATATCTACTCAATATAGTACTTGAAGTCTTAGCTAGAGCAATAAGACAACTGAAGGAGACCAAGGGGATGCAAATTGGAAAGGAAAAAGTCAAGTATCTTTATTTGCAGATGATATGGCAGTATACATAAGTGATGCTAAAATTCTACTGGGAAATTCCTATAACTGATAAACACTTTCAGTAAAGTAGATGGATACAAAATTAACTCATAAAAATGGTTAGCCTTCATGTTGGGGAATACAATTTATACCCTTTATAAGTTTTGAAGAGAACTGGTAGGCAGTTTTGTTGTGTTAGCCTGTGACCTGGAGTAGGTTGTCAATGTCTGATTTTGTTGGCACCTCTATGGGGGGGGGGGTTACTTGAAACCTTGTAATCTCTGTCATGTCAATACACACAAGGGAGGTATGGATGCATTTTTAGAAATGTAAAGCAACATAAAATATAAAATATAAATTATCATAATCCATTCTGCTCATTTTCACTCATATATAACCCATATTTAGGATATATTGGCAACCTGCTTCTGAAGGATTCTGGATATGAAATGCCCGAAAGTTCCCAGAGGACCAAAGTAGAATTACTTCACAGCCTGAGCCAATTTTCAGTGAAAATAAACATTTTCTAAATTTAATAAAGAACAGTATGGATTTATAATACTGTGAGCATTAAGATGGGTGTCTGGAATGTATCAGATCAGCACAAGGTGGCAGGGATATGCTTGGGACTAGAGCACCCACCAAGCTTCCAGAGCCATGGCATTCATCTGCACTCCGCCTGTATCCTCTAGTCAGCCCAGAGCAGGGTCCCAGATGGAAAAATGTGTTCAAGTTTGTAGCATGAATCTTAAAAGTTCTTATTAATAAAATCAAACCTGAGGCCAGTTATTGAGGTGAATGCTGGAAGGTCAGATGCAGAACAAGCCACAGCTTCCTCACCTTGCCAGTTCCTCAGCTGGTACTGTTTCCTCAGACTGGAAGCCTCTGTGTCCTCATCCCAATGGCTCTCAGCTGAACTGTGCTGCTCGAAGCTTGAAAGCTTAACCAGCCAAATGCTTAACCAGCCAAATGCTTCTAGTTTCTGGTCCTCATGCCTTATATACCTTTCTGCTTTCTACCATCACTCCCTGGGATTAAAGGCTTGCTTTCTGGGATTAAAGGCATGATGAGTCACCATGCCTGTCTGCATCCTTGAACACATGGATTTCTGCCTCTAGAATGCTAGGATTAATGCTAGGTGTGCTACCACTGCCTATCCTTTATGTTTAATATTGTGGCTGCTCTGTCTCTGACCCCAGATAAGTTTATTAGCATGCATAATATTTGGGGGAATACAATACCACATTTCCTCTCTTTTTTTCTAAAATTTAAAAAAAGCTTATAACTAATACAAGAAAAATTTTTATCCAATAAGTATATACAATATACACAGTCAAGATTACATTAACGATGTCTAGTCCATTAACATTTGACAAATTCAGGCAAAAAACTCCATTATATATATTAACAATGTCCAGTCCAGTAACATTTGATAAACTCAGACAAAAAATTTTCATTACTTATCTTATTCAAAACAAGTAGTTCCTTTTTAAAAGTAGATTCCATAATCTCCCTTTTTATCTTATCATATCCACTAGTTGGAAACGCTTCTATTCCAAATAATTACTTTAATTGTTTGTAATTATTGTGAAAGTGCTCATGAAGAACATTTTCTGTGAGAGCATGGACACCCAGCTCAGTTCCTGCCCATGTCCCCATGACAGGTGACCCCACGGAGCCCAGGTGAGAAGTCCAGGAAGTTACAGGGACCTGGTTCACTCTCTCACCTAAATAGATCTGCCTCTTTTGAAGATGAAATGTGTTTCAAGTTTTAGAATGCAATCCGCTAACATCAAATTTCTAAGACATTACATCAGTTTTTTTTAAAAAAATTTATAGCAGTGTGACCAAAATGTGATCAAGGGTTTTAAAGAGCAAAGCATGATTTACAGCTTTTCACAAATGCAGATGGTTAGATAGCAGATAGCCAGCAACAATAAAGAAAAAGTATGCCAAATTCCCCTTGGAAAGAAAAAAACAGATCACAGCCAGCCTTGGTTAGACTCGGAGCTACAAGAAAAGAACCAACCCCCGGTGAAAGTCTCCCAGGCCTCTGGCCTCCACACTGCCTTCATGGAGCAGACATTCCAGGGATCTTTGGTTATGTCAGCACTTACACTCAGACTCCCCTATAAGCCACACAAAGGCTGGCCTTTAGTTTAGACCACCTTTCTCTTTCCTGATACATCACCACTAAGAGTGCACCAGCATCAATGTCTGCAATGTCTTCACCTTCCCCACAGTCCATCCTTCCAGATGGTGGGATCTCATTTTATGCTTAAAAAAAAACACTATACTTTTCTTAATTCTTTAAATGGAGTACTATGTTGGAACTAGGACCTGCCTCTACTGATCACTGTGACATCTCCAGTCTAGAACCATGATTGGCACATAGCAAGCCCACAGGCCAGTGAATAAAGGAAACCCTGAAGGCGTCTGATAAACACATCTTGAAGAAATCTTAGAGCTCAAGCATTTGGGTTCAGCAATGTGTCACTCACAGACCCAAATCATTTAAATCACGGTCCTCTGCCAGGTCTAATTTAATTAACACACAGTTCACACGTTCATTTGTTCTTTGTGCTACTGAGTCAAAACAATATCCCCCTAACTATGAGAAGTTTGGGTTCAGTCAGTGCACACGGTCAGCTTGAATGTGCAAAAGTGCAACACACTGGGCTTGGATTTCACGGATGCCTAAATGACTCTCTGAGAATAAATCTAGCAGATTCACCCCTAAGGACATTATTGGGTTGGTGTATCCAACACAACCCAATCATCTGGAAAGGTTTTACTGAATTTTGATAAGAGGTTTCCTGGGGAGACTCAAACATTACCATTGAAATGTTACTCTGGGTCTAGGAGAAGAGCAATTTGTACGGGTCATACGAAATACTTATTCAAGTAGTTAGATGTAGTATTATTCTAGAATAATTGGTAGATTCAAAAATCCACTTCAGGAGCTAAAAGGTCATCAGAGAACAGGTGCATTCTGGTGAAGCATGAGGCCATGCTGAAGACAAGCTGAACTTCAGCCATGCGCACTGACCGGAAGGTCAGGGCAGCTAAAGACAAACCGAGCTTCAGCCATGAGCACTGACCGGAAGGTTAGGGCAACTGTGCTGAGTTTGATTTAGGTTATAAAGCACTCAGTTTTGCATGGAAAATACTATTATCTGAAAAATGTACATTAGAAGCTATTGGTACTATTAAAGAATGGTATAAAAGACAATGATGGAGAAGTTATAAATAAAATTTAAATCCGTACTTCTCCATTTAAATGTGCAATCACCCTCCCTTTACAGTAGAGGAGGCACAGATCTGCATGTAACACACAAGAGAGTGAGAACGTGCTGGGAGCCGCATGGCACAGATAGCACCTGAAAAACCCAGACTAGGAAAGTGGCAAGGGCTGTTCCTTGGCCAGCGCACCTCTGAGACGCGCCTGGCACTTCAGTCTGCTTATATGAATTTACTCATAAGGCTTGGCCGAGCCTCCTGGAGAGAGTGGAATTGGCATATGACCTTTCCAAATCTAAGAGAAGAAAGAATTATTATGATTTTATATTCACGTCCCGAGGCATGCTGCTCACCATAAAAGCCAGTGGTGTCTCTCCTCATATATTTACCTACTAATGCCAGCCCGGCCATCCCCAAAGCTTATAATCCTGAGGCCAGTGGGAGAAAAAAAACAGTGCTTATGGAGGTGGGGAAGACTTGGACAAATTCAGCATGGTTATTTCAAACAATGACTTTACTTTTGTAATTTCTACCTCCATAATTCTGGCTGTCAGTGTTCCCAAGCACCTCTGAGTCACTATTCAGAACCTCTCAATCAACGTGATGCACTACTGACCTATTCTTTATTCTGAATAAAACTAATGCTATCTGTGGGCCTTTCTTACAAAGCTTTAAAAGCAAGCCATTAGTAAGAACAGACACAGAAAAAAGCTACATTGTAATTATAAAAACATGGCCTCTAAATTTTAGAGAATTTTAAATGTCTCAAAAAATAATATTGCTGAGAAATCTGTAAAGGGTCACTGTCTTTTTCTTTGTTTCCCCCTTTTAATTATCAGATGTCACTGGCTTTAGGTTCATTATAGTTCAGTACAGTAACACTCACCCTGGGGCTTTGATTTTTCCCCCTTCTCTCCCAGTCTGACTCTGAAAAACAATTGTTCCATTAACTAGTTCTCTGGGGATATGCCTTTTCTCTCCAGGCTTGCATAAGAGGGCAGACGTTCTAATTTTATAGCAAAAACAGAGAAATTGTGGGTGGGACGTGCTTCCCCTAACTGTAGGGCTCTTTCAACAGAGCGTGTGCCATCTGGGTGTTAATTTGTTGTTATAACCTAAATGGCTTTCCTGGGTGGCATAATGAGAAGCCGAGCAGAAATACGGTTAATGCCACATGAAGCATGGACGACAGCTAGCTAAACTCTCACTTCCTCTGGAGTAGTCTCTGTTTCCCTTCGATATCCTCAGGAGCTCCCTTCAGACCCTGAGTAACCATGAGGGATCCCATGATGGAAAGCAGCTTAAAAATGGAACATAAATTAGTCACATACCTAGGAACAAAAAAGAGACCCAGTCAGTGCCTTGGTCTTTCGTCATCACTTACTTAGTAAAAGATGCGATATGGAAACCAAAGTTCAGAAGTGCTGGGAGTATGGAACACTTGAGTAGTGGAGCAGGACCCCACGGTGACCTCAAAGACTCCGTTTTCCTCCTATAAGTGGCCATTTTGAGAAAGACTCACATCAAGGAGCTGTGGGTAGACCCTGATCTACCAACAGCAAAAGGCTGAATCCTCAGTGGCAGGCACAGCTACTAAGATAGAACCTGAGTGAGCATGGAAGCAGACTCTTCCAGCAGACTAGAATACAGCCTGAAGGCACCTAACTGCAGCTTTGTGAAGCCCTGGTCTAGGCCCAGACTTTGGCCCCATGGCAAGTGTGTGGCCAGAAATGTGTTATTTTAAGCAGCTAAACAAATACATAGTGGTGTGCTGTGCAGGGACAGAAAACTATACACTGAGAGAAGAAATGAGGTCCTGTCTATCCTTACACTGAGTCAGTCAGTCTAAGTCTCTCTGAAGGACTCCTAGTCAATTGCCCTCTTTTGAAAAAAAAATCATAGGAAGACACATTCAAAAAGCCTAACACAGGCTGGCTGAGCACTGTGGAATGCTCCAAAGGATGTCTGTCAGCTTCTAGACGCTCTGAGTTCTACGATGGAAAGCTTATTAACCAGAGCAACTTCTGAAGCAGATAATGAAAAATAATGGCCATAGTGACATGTCCCAAAATCTTATTACACTATACAGGAAGCTTCTAAGTAGCTTCTCTTGAAATTACTGGAAATGAAGACCAGCGAGAGACAATCAATTTGTCTTCATCTGCTGACATCTTGCAAGTGAGATTCCATTAAGTCTCTATACCCGGGAGCTCATAGAAGAGTTCTTGAATAGAAGTAAATTAAAAAGAAAAAGCCCACCTCACACGATTTTTCTACCTTGAAGCTATTTGAACAGGATGTGACCCTTTGTGTATTAATTTACTCCTATGTTAATTACATTCCCTATAATTCCATAAACTTCACAGCTTTTTTTTTTTTTTTTTAAAGTAGGATGGAAATGTCGAAAGTTAACATAAGGTGTTTTTTTTTTTTTTTTTTTTGGAGCTGAGGACCGAACCCAGGGCCTTGTGTTTGCTAGGCAAGCGCTCTACCACTGAGCTAAATCCCCAACCCCAATATAAGCTGTTTTTTTTTTTAACTACAGAAACAGTAACTTTAGAACATGTGGCCCTGCAATAAAGCAGACTAAAATCAGAATTGAAACTAATTCTGACTTCTAGACATATTCAGTGTGTGTTCAGGTTTCTGTTGATATACTCCTCAATGCCCACTGAAATGGTTGATCAATGCCAAGATTAGTTAATATTTGGAGAAATTAGCTAAGTTTTGCTTCCTACAATGATTAGACAACAGATGTTAACATCAGACTTTCCCCAGTATTAATCATGGTACACCCTATACGTGGAAATAATTTCTAAGGTTCTCCCTAATGCTAACTAATTATGATTAAGCTGAAGTTTTGAACACTTATTTCTAAAGCTTCTAAAGGCATTAAGCATTTGCACAAGGAATGGACACAAAGTCATCTATATAAGAATGTCAGGTTGCATAAAATGAAGTAAGAATCATAATTTGTATTACTGCAGATGTTGATGTCCTAGAAATTTCTAGAGGGGTAAGGCATGACAGAGACCTGGAAACTGATAGTCTAAGTTGAGAATTGTGGATCTTCTATGCCCAAGGCAAGTCAAAGGGCCAAAGGCTGGGTATTTGGTCACGTTAGGGGATGGGGCCACCCATCACACGGCATGTGTTCATTGGGCTATTGTATACTGGGACATCATGTAAAACCAGTGGGTCCCTGCTGTACTCCAGCTAATCAACACGGAGGCAGACAACACATCAAGGTGATTTCTGAGAGTCAAGCTAGTCCAAACATATTAGTGAGGCCCTACACCTTGCCAGGCAGTGCTGTGGAGACTGAATTATGTCAGCAAACAACAACAAAAAAAAGACAGGGATGCTCACCCTCATGGAGATCACACCTTATCTGAAAAGGGACAGGCACATAATTATAATGAGCACTGGGTTATATACTGTGATGAAAACTAGTATGCTCTATATTTAAAAAGTAAGTAGACACTGAGAAGGAAGGTGGCTGGAAGTGTTTATGTGGAGGTGCAGTGGGTCACAATTGCAAATGGGATTTTCAGACTAAGCACCAATGAGGTGCCATCTGAGCAGATCTGAGGGAGGAAATGGACTATGAAGTAGGGACCAGAGGCTCACGAGACAGAGAGGCTAACAGAGTTGGAAGGGACTGCTCTGGATGGAGTAGCCATGGAAGCCCTTTCTGAGAAAGTGAAATTTTAGCTGAGGTTACAGTGCCAACAAGGATCCAAACATACATCGACCCACGAGCAGAACCTTCTCAGGAGTGGGCACTGTAAACACAAAGGTCCCGATATCAGACCATTTAGCATAGAGGTCTAGAAAGAAAACCTGAGTGAGAGGGCATGAATATCAGGTCATCTAAGTTGCCTGGCTCCTCAGATGCTTCTCTGCTAAGCTACTGAACTCTCCCTATCTAGACACCACTGGAGTTTCAAACGCATTCTCCCAACGCTCTCATGTTCCTGGTTATCACTCATCTTCTTCCTCCCTAAGTTGCCCCAAACAATGAGTCTCTACAGCAGCCCCTTGCCTGGCCCCTCCATGCACTCTTTGCCTCACGTTCACTGAGTATCTGCCCAACACTTCTCTCGAAAGCTGCCAATGGTTTCTACACAGCCAAATGCAAGGGACATGTGACCTCTGCTCACCGAACGTTCTGCTGCCTCTGGCAGAGATGGCCATTCCTACTTTCTGGAAGTGATTTCCTTCCCCTCGTCATCACAGCCATCCTCACTCTCTCCTGCCATTTCTGGATGTTCCTCAACTACCCGTTTTGGAAATGATTCATGAATAAATACAGATGCCAACATGAAAGTATACTTAGGGGTTTGGATGCACTGGAGGCTCATCCAGTCTTGCTGACTTTGGCTTGGGAAAATTCATTTCGTCTACAGGGAACACATTGGTGGAGACCTGCCAGAGCTTGCACTTTCTAATGACATGATCTCTGATGACATACGATGTCTCCAGGCCTTAATCTCATCACCTGTAAAATGGAGATTTTAATAGCTGCCTTGTGAGGCTATTATAAATATAAAATTATTTACCATTCACAAGGTCTCCAACCAGCACCTTGCATTTAACATACCATTTTCTTGCTCATGTCCCCCAGAAGCTCAGAAAAACATCTTCTGTCTGAACAACAGGGGAAAGAAAAGTAACATTAATGGGGAAAGACGCTTTTAAACTTGTGGCCGGGGTCATTGTGAATGACCCATAATCAACTTCGTTAACTCAGCTTTATAAATCTAGCCTAAAATTCTCCCCTTTGAGAAGAGATTTCAAATACACCAAACTTCTGAAGTTATCATTTGGGGTAGCAACAGAAAATAAGTACTAATCTTTATGGAACACCCCAGTCTCCCTCCTCAGACACATTTTATGTGCTTTTTCTTTATTGAGAGACAGGATGGGGAGTCGTCTAGCTTTGGAGCCTAGCTTTCAATCTCTGCCCTGAGACTTGGCAGCAGAGAGTCTGTGCAGAGGACCTGGGTTCCCGTGTTTCTGTAACATGGGACTAATTACACTACATCTCATGGACTAGTGTGGAAAGTTAAGCGAGTTAATATAGATGAAATACTTCGAAACAGCACCTGGCACCAAGTCAGCACCTCATGAACAGGAAGGTGACAACTATAATGACAGCTGTGGCCATCGCTAGTCCTGCCATCCCTGGAGTTCACCCTTCAAGCCCATTTAGTGATTGGATATCAGGCATCCTACTTTTCCTCCCGCGCCATTCTCCCGTGTAAATCACTCTCCATGTGTGTCTATTGCCGGAAGTAGACTTGTTGGAGCTTTTCCATTTTCATGCTCCATTTTCAGCATCTCTACTGTCTGCTGTCTTAGTCAGTGCTCCAGAAGGCTGGCCTTCTGTGCCCATGGACTACTTCAGCCTCTGGCTTCTGCTGGATTCAGTCCATGGAAACCCCAGTAGAGGAAGGAGGAAGAAGAGGAAGTTCTGGATATCTGTGCCTTAGCTGCTGGCTGGCTGGGTACCACAGTTGCTATCCCCCCTTTCCCTGCAGCTGTGACTCTGGCTAGGCAGCTTCTAGTCCTCCATTTCCTGGTCCTGATCAGGCAGAGCAGAAAGTGAAGTCTGTTGCCAGCCCCAGGATGCTTCATAACTCATTTTGTTCCATTCTGGCCATTCTGTTTCAGATGGTCCTTGCATTAAACTCTTGGAAATGTGGATGTTTCCTGCTAGGACCCAGGCTGAAATACAGGTTAAATGTAGCAACATGTGGCTATTCAAAAAAAAAAAAAAAAAAAAAAAGAAAGAAAGAAAGAAAGAAAGAAAGAAAGAAAGAAAGAAAGAAAAATAAAAAATGATGGCAAGATGACACCTTGACCACTTTATTCAAGTGAAAAGCCAAGAGTGGAACCAGCCAAGATTCTCCGCAAAGCTCTCCACTTCAAACTTGTCTACCACCAGAGTTGGGTAGCTCACATGGAGGGCCAAGGGAAGGCCTTTGCATCCACTCTTTCACTGGCCTGTTCATGCAAAGGCCATTTCCTCTGACAATGTGCAGGATTGGAGGATCTGCTGATCCCTAAGCTCTCTGGTGCTCAGGTGCCCCTCCACCCAGTTCAATCCATGAGGCACTTGACACCTTGCCCTGGAGAACAAAGCTCAAAGGCAAGGGTCCCCAGTGCTACCTCATCTTTTCCACCTGGCCTGGAGGAAGTGGAGTTAGAGATGCATCCTGCTGGCAATCAGGCCCTTGGTGGCACTGTATGCCCTAGGGCTGCAGCACTTAATTACAACCAGCAGAGTAATTTTAGAAGGTGACACCAGCATAAGCTTTCAGCCTCACAGAATGAGCTAATCATTAATTGCATCTTTAGGTCATAATCTATATGAGACGATGATTCCATAAGTGTCCGTGTGCTGCTTTAGTGAAAAGCCATCAGCTCACATAAATAAAAACATGGCAGGGCTTCTTAGCTTGGGCTAAGAAGCAGTTTCGATGTGTTCTCACACAGGGAAACTGATTAAATCCTGAAGATTTAACTGAGGACCCCAAACACGGGATCCAAGTACACAAGATCCTCAACTGTTTTAATATTTTTAAAAATCAAAACTATGAACAATAAATTACATCTAGTAAAATGTGGATGATGTCTAACTGTGGAGCCAGATTGGAGACATTCAACAGAAGAAAACATGGAAGGACTATGACATGGGGAAGGGAGGAAAAATCAGGTGAATCGGGCCAACTTCCCTGTTTAATTGCAGCACGTGATTCAGGCTTGGTGCCATTCCCAACAAATGCCTCTTGCAGAATCCACACAGAGCAGCATCAGCAACCTGAAGCAATGGTGTCCCTTCTTCTCCAGCACAAAACAACTGATGAGCTGTAATTTTGTTTACTCAAGAGACATGGTTCTGAATTGCTGTATACAAATCTGATTTCTGTGCAGACAATCAAATTTGAAATGCACTAGGGAATCTGGCTTCGTGGACAGAACACTCGAGTGAATACTTTGTAAAGTGAGTAATGAAGACCTTGCCCCTGGCACTCGCTTCCTCTATGTTTATGAGATTAACGGCTGGCTCGTGTGTGTGCAAGTGTGTATGTGCATGTAGGTCTGTGCATGCTTAAATGAAAGCATCATTCAGATTTCAAGCTGATAGGGCACTTGGAAGTGATTAAAATCCACATAAGAAAGATAAACTTGCAGGGGGTGGGTCTAAGGAAACTTAGGAAAAATATTTTGCTTTTTAAGGTCAATGAAAAAGATATAAGGAGTAAAACTTGACAAAGTCACAGGAGAACAGTATAGAGCTGTTGACTAAGATGGGGCTTCTCAAGCTGGAGAAGTTCAGGCTATTTCCAAGAGCCTGAGGACTATAGAAGAATATCCAGAGACTTCCCTTCCTGCCACAATTCAAGTCTCGGCTGCCTTCATTTACCCTACATTATTCTATCAGTTCTAAGTACAAAAGCTTTTGTATGAATAATTTGCAATAGAAGACATTTTATGGTACTGTACTCATCTATCGGTTCTCAAATGAGTTTGCATGAGCCTGTGGAAACTTTTCTTCTTCAATAGAAGCAACCCTGTCATATTGAATGTGGATGAGAAAGACCAGGCTAAACCACGAAGTGTGCCATCTTTGAAATACATATACATTTCTTAAACCTTCCCATGAAAGTGGCTTAGAATATTACTTCTCACTAAAAGGAACCAGAGTTCTCAGGGGGCGTGGCTGACTTCAGGTCTGATGCGGAATATGTGAAGATGACCCTGGAACATTTGACACCAGAACCAAGGGACCATCACAGACCCCCAGGAGTTCCTCAGGGGACACTGAAAGAACAAGCTTCTGCTGGCCCGCCCCACCTGAACAGAAGCATGAGTGTGTTCAGAGTCCTAGCACTGCAGTCCATGGCAACTGCTCTTCCCTGCCGGCTATCCCTGGTGCTAACAAATCAACACCTCACTTTGCAAACTAGGGGACGCAGAGACAGAGAGCTTGTGTGTGCTCTGCCTTGCCTGTATGAATTGTACTTCAGAGTAACTAGACATCAATAAGAATAAATTTCTCCTTATAGAATAAGTTCAACCAATACATGCAAGAACGGTAAAATCCGTGTGCCATCATTTTAAAAGCTCCCAGTAAAATAACACTTTTAGGAGAAAACTGAAATTATCTCCCCCCCCAAAATGATGCAAACAGAATCTGATGAAATGTCTACATCTTCCTGTCAATCTACATACAACACAGAGACCCGAGGGCATGTTAAATGTGCCTGTGGAGGAAGGAAAAGCTCCACGAAGTCCAGGGTGTGAGGCATCCTACAGGAAAAACACACTTCATTTTATTTTCTGAATAAATTACAAAGGGAAGTGATAGGTAAAAGAAGAATATGAATTGAAGCAAGCTGTATCCAAATTTGATAGCATCTATTTTGTATATATATACAATGTATATATTCAAGTCCTAATATCACCACACACACATCCTACTATAAACAAAAGAGTTGCTTTGAAAGTCACTTGGAAACAATTACAATTTTAAAACATAATTTCTTATTTAGAAATCACGAAGTACTGTGACTTCTAATATTTGGACAATAAAACAGATAAGGATAACTTACTACAGCAATGTTCATCTGGGACACAGGCAGCCTATCCCTTGGTAGAAATTTATAATTATTGGAAATCATATAATTTGTAATGGCTTGCTTCATAACATAAGCTATATTTCAAAAACTTTAAAATTATTTGATTATATAATGCTTTTGTGAAGATCTAACAGTTTAAATTTGCTGCTGAGTCCCAGATTCTACCCTGGACATTACCACATTATGTAACAGGCACAATAAAACTATTATTATGCCTTAATTTTGAACAAGAGAAAGTAACCTGCCTAAAGCTATACAGCCAGTTTTAAAAGCCACACAATCATCTCAATGCACGCAAAAAAAAAATCATTTCATAAAATTCCACTCACATCTATAATAAAAATTCTCAGCAAACTAGAAATAGAATGACCTTGACAAAGGGCAACAACTAGAAGCCCTACAGCTAACACAATACTTAATAGCGAAAGACCACTTCTTTTTATTACTTCTATTTAGTACTGATGGTCTTAGTCAGTGTTATAGGTAGAATAAAAGAAATAAAGAAGTAAAATTTTGTTATTTGCTGATGACATAAGCATCTATGTAGAAAATTTCTAGCAATATATATTTAAGTTATAAAGCTCCCGGGTTTAGCAATGTTATAAAATATATGACCAATATAAAATTATCAAGTGCGTCTTTATATACCACAATGACTAGGAGCTGGAATTAAAATGGAAACAGTCAAACACACTTACAGATAATTTTCATAGAATAAGCAGAGTAGGTGTTATAAACCATTGGTGAAAGGAATTAAGTAAGTAATTACTTACTACTACTGAAAGACGTAGTAAGTTGGAAGGTCTGCCCTTGCAGTCTGGAAGACTTAATAGCATTACATGTCAATCATGCCTGAAAGGGTTACAGATTCCATATAATACCAGACAAATGCCAACACTGTTTCCTATAGAAATTGGTATGTGGGTTCTAAAAGTTGTGTGGAGATGCCAAGGACTTTATTATAAAATATACGGACACATGACATTGGAAGATCATACTATCTGAATTTAGGACTTACAATAAAGCGGCATTAACACGAGACTGACACTAGATCAATAGAACAAAATAAAATTTAAATATAACTCACCACATATGAGAAGTTGATTCACAGGAGAAGAGTTTAGATAATTCAATGGGGGAATAAATATTTTTAAAAACCTGACACTGGAACAACTAGATACTTATGAAGAATCTGGGGACATAGCTCGTGGTAGAATAGCCTTGCATGTGTAAAAGTCCTAAATTCAATCCCTAGTCTGAGAAACAAGGAAGGAAAGAAAGGGGGGGGGAGTTAAGAGAAAAGAAAAAAAAGAAAAAGAACTTTGATGCCCTCTTCTTAACTATACCCAGAAATTAACCTGAGATGGGTCAGAGAGACCTATGTGTAAAAGACATGGCTATAAACGTTCTAGAAGAAAGCATAGGAAAAAGGTCTCTGGTTTGGGGTTAAGCAACAATGACTTACATACTGCATAAAGATGCACACAGTGTGAGAGCAAAAGCTGACAGTTTGGACTTTGTCAAAATTTAAAAACTTCTGTCCTTCTAAAGACCTAAGAAAATAAGACAGGTGATAGATGGAACAATATTTGCAAAACCATGCCCAATGATAGACTCACACCTACAGCATGTAAACAACTCTTACAAGCCAAGAAGATAAACAATCCACTAAAAATAAAAACAAAATATTTAAATGGATACTTTACTAAAGACAACTCACAATTGCCAGTTGCTACATAGAAAAAAGATTCCACATTATTGTTATAAAAGCAATGCAATGAATGTATTTTAAAAGACACACAGACACCTAGATATTTGACCAAACATTCTCAATATACCCGTGAAGATTTTTTTATGAGATTAATATTTAATGGTCGAAACTGAATAAATCAGATTACCCCCATAATGCAGGTAAGCCTCAGGCAAACAGTTGGCAGCTTTAATGAAACAAAGCCTGGGTTTTGAGCAAGAGGGAATTCCACCAGAAGACACCACTGAACCCAAGTTTGAACGCCTCCCTGGGTCTCCAGCCTGCTAGTCTAGCCTGAAGATGTTAGATTTATTAACCATCTACAGTTGACCAATTTCTCAGTTGTCCTCCTTCCTTCTGCATGTCTTTTTTCTCTCTCTCACCCTCTCCCTCCTCTGTCTTCTCTCCACTTCCCTCCCTCCACCTCCACACACCACGCTAGTCTAACAGTTAGTTACAGAATCAAGCATGCACTTGCTCTATGATGAGCAGAATCATCTGTAATAACTTCTGCCTCATTCCTTTATGTCTTATGCTTGTCTCTTGCTCTTATACACAAGAGACTGAAGCCAATGTTTATAGCTATGAAAATAAATTGGCAGCTTTATTCTTTTAATAGTAAAAAGGAGGAATAACCAAAATACACATCAGGTAATGAATGGCTTAAAAAACTGTGGTAATGGAATACATTTAGTAATAAAAAGAATAAACTATAGATCCACAGAACAGGGATTTAATCTCTCAGTATCGTGCTGAATGAAAAAAATAAGATAGATACAAAAGGCTACATAATGTAAGATTATATTCATATGAAATTCCACAAAAAAAGCAATTTTGTAAGGCTAGAAATCACATGAATGACTGCCAGAGACTGAGGGGAAGAGGGAAGAGGGCTTAAGGGGTGACTAAGGGACACAAGAACCTTTTGGGGGTGATATGAATCTTTAAAATGTTAATTTAGATTTAATTACATTTTATTATGTGTGTGTGTGTGTGTGTGTGTGTGTGTGTGTGTGTGTTTTGCTTGCATGTATGTCTGTGCATCATGTGCATCCAGTACCTGCAGAGGTCAGAAGGGGACGTCAGAACCCCTGGAACTGGAACATAGATGGCTGTATGTTGCCATGTGAGCGGTGAGAACCCAGACGGGCTTCGGCTGGCTTAAGACTAGACTCGGCACATCTGTCCTCCTCCTCAGCGCCCAGGCTCTTGTATCTTCTTCCTTCCCTTTCTGTCTCGTATTTCCTCACTGCTCCTCTTTGCGCATAAGCTAAAAGCCCAGCCCAGTCCAGTTGGTCTTCTAACTACTTCATCAAGTCTTTATATCCATGTTCCCAGGAGAATCAATCTGACTGATTAATCATGACATCCATTTGGCTATATGTCCAGGGCTCATATCTCAAGGCCTGATGTCCAGTGAGCAAGTGAGTCAGCTTAGAAGACCATGCTCAGGGAGGAAGATGGGGCAGAGAGGAAGTGGTCAGCCTCTGACCTAGGAAGCCTACCTGGAGCTGACGCCTGACTACTGCTTTTACATACCCTTGATCTTCCTCTCCAAGCATATTCCTGCATGCAAGCCTTTGGACTTCCTGTTGCCTCTGCCTAGAAGCCCTTCCTACAGTTATTCACAGGACTTGCTCCCTCACTTTATATGCCCTTTCCTGACCACCATATCTAAGATCCCGTGTCAGTCACAGTCTTTACAATCATTCTGCCTTATATTTGCTCCATCACTGTAAAAACGTAACCTGGTCATATATATTTGTTTGTTAGTTTGTTTATTATCTATTTCCCTTTGAGAGAGAGTAGCCTTCATTTGAGGAAGAACTGCTATAATCCCTACATTATTACCAGGATTCCTTATGCCAGGCACAGAGTAGGGGGTGAGTACATGTGGCTGGTTTGTACAGAGGAAGTAGGGAACGTTTATTGAGAACTGTGAAATAGGCTGGAGAGAGAACAAACCCAAGTGTCCTGGAAGTAGAGTCTGTTCTGGGATTAGCTGGGAGCTGCAGGTGAATTCTGAACAAGGTTTGAGATTGATGCTCCAGGGAGATTCTCATCATCAGTAGCAATACGGTTTTGAGTGGAGCCGGAGGAGGGCTCCAGTAGGGCTATAACAGATAGCCACAGAAGAGAAGAGAAGAATCTCTACTTTAGCAACTGACTGAAGGTGTGTGCAGGCAGAGTGGTAGAGGCAGAGCGGGAGGAGTGTTAGGTACCGCCAAGGAGTCAAGCTGGAGGCAGTCACTGGTCATTTTGTAGAAGAGCCAGGGCAGAATTTAGATGACTGTTTTAGAAAGAGGCTGAAATGGAAGGTTTTAAGAGAGTGCATGAGGATTTGAGTGGCTAGAGCTTACACAGTCTTTATTATTTTTCCCATTTTCATCTCACTTGGTCATTATTCTATGTGAAAGATGGTTTTTTGTTTAAATCTAATTTGTTTAAGGCACATAAGCCAAGAGAAATGAAGTCAGCTTCTCTAACTTGACTGGAGCAGGAGAGTGGCCAGTTGTTCAGAAACATCAGTTAAGGCAGGGACCCAAAACAACTTGACACATGACAAACATCTTTCTCCCCCTGGACACGCACAGCCCACACTGTGCTCTGTGGGCCATGTTCACCATTTTATGAGTGCAGGCTGGGCCAGGCAAGACAGCTCTCTCCAAGTGAGAACAAAAACCAGATACCTGCTCCAGCCTTCAAGGATGGCAGGGTCAGCAGCTGTGACTAAGGTGAGGTCCTGACACAGAACCAGCGTGATGTTGAGAGCTCACAGCGGTCCTGCTTTCTTGTCAGACAAGTTCTGAGGTCTTCTGTTGGGCATTACTTCAGGACCAGCCCTCATGCAGGTCCAGTTCAGCAACAACTCAGTTCCTCCTCTGCCTAGTTAGTTGAAGTCACTTCCCTGCTGCATCTAAAACTTCTTCCCATTGGCCTGTTTCTGCAATGACTCTAAGATAGGAAGAGCCTGGGCTTCTCTAGCCCTGTCCCCCAGCCGCCCCTTCTCTGAAAAGTGTAGGAGGAGGTTCTGGGTGTGAATCTCTCCCTCTCACACCTGACCATTCAGTGAGGCTAAACTCCAGACTCCTCTCTGCCTGCAGGTAAGTCACCAGGCATGCACACTGCCCCCTGGGGCTGAGAGTTGGACTGATGATAATTCCAGACTTTCCTAGGTGGCCCAGCACCTCAGGCACAGCCTCCAGCTTGGCGGTGTCATCAGCAGGGTTCCATCTGTCTCCTCATTTTCTGATCTGGTTCCAAAGCTGAGAGGCATGTTAGTCCATATTCTATTGTAATCAAACACCCGAGTTAGGGTCGTGTATAAAGGACAGTGGCTTATTTAACACATCCTTCTGGGAGCTGGGACATCCAAGAGCGATGGAATTGTCTAACTGCATTATGACACAGCAAGATGTGCATGTGTGTGTCAACTCAGGTCCCTTTGCCTCTTCTTATAAAGTCACTGGTGCCACGACATGGGCACCTCTCTGGTGACTTTATCTAACCTGTTTGTCCTCAAACGCCCCTCCCACTGGTAATGAGGACTTCCTGTGTGAGTGCTGGAGGGGACATTTAAATCACGGCAGGAAGAGAATTGAGGATGGGGTTATAGTGACTCCATTCACTCAGGAACCCAGGAATCTGTGCCAGGTGCTTTTTCCTTAGGCTCCTCAGTGCCTTCCTGTGTAAGCCCTGGGACAGAGAGGGGCTCACACTCTTCTAGCTTGCCAGCAAAGGGGGAGGAAACACACAGCTCACCACTATGTGCCAATCCTGCATGCAGCTTCTCTTCACTGCCTCTAGAGAAAATGCACCATTACTTAATTAATATTCAGACCCCTCTAGAATGATTCAGTAACTTAGACACAGGAGCACAGAACCCCACTCACCAAATAAAAACCTGATGGTCAGGCCAGAGGTTTAAGTAACAGTGTGGCATTTTAATGGTTATTATAAGGTGGGTTTTTTTTCCCCTCCAGAAAGCAGACAGTATTCAACCATAGACAGCTTATCGTTGCTTAATGTTTTTCTTCATGAAGTATATGAGAAGCCAGCCCTAGCAACCAAAATTCAGTTCTTCCTCTGTTTCTACACTATTTCTTGCCTCCCTTAGATAAAGGAAGTCTTATAAATTACGATTCTTAAAACCAATCCATAAAGACACATGGGTCTTCCCAAAAGTTTATCAGCATTTTACAAGGTAGCTGTATTGCAAATGCTTTAAAAACAATGAAGTAGGCAGCCAAATGCCGGATAATTATACATAATCTTCATTTGGCAGCTTTTGAGGTGGACTGTAACCAAAGCCGGTCCCTTCTTTCTCGCATTTCCTGACTGTGTCCTCTCGAGTTCATCCTTAGGTTATAATTCAAGGTCACGAAAGCAGTAATTTCAAACACTCATGCCACTAAACAGAAAGACAAACCTCACTGAATGAAAGTGGCTTCCGGAAAAGGCACCAGGATGTATGTTATAGAAATGTAAAGGACACAGTCACACAAAAGCGGCAACCTCTCTCGGGCTGTCTTCAATTCTCCCCTAAACCATTCTTGCAGAATTGTTTTCCAGGAAACCCAACGCACAGTGCAGAGTGAGGGGCGAAGCTTGAGCAGTCCTTTCTAAACTGGAGCACTGCCTGGGCCTCTGGTGGCTGGTGCTGGGGGACCAGGGTGGGGTTGGTAGAGACAGTGCTCCCAGGCCAGGACTGCTCAACCCTTCCTCCCTGCTCTCCAAAGTTGCTGGCCAAGGGGCTCCTGGCCTGGGCATTTCTCACCAGGAGTGGTGATTGAGAAATGAAAAAGGAGACGAGAAAAGGGCGGAGAATGAGACCGTGCAGGAGACTGGGTCGGATACATAAGTGACAGGGAACACTTGAATACACTCGCCTGCGCATGGAAAGGTCTGCCCCGGGGTCGCTTTGCTCGGAAACCAGCACGGAAGGCTGCAGACTTCAGGACAACCCAGGCTCACATTGTCTATACACAGCACCCACTTAGGTGACCAATAAAAACATTAAATACTTACAAAGCAGTAAACCACCGCTGCTCAGCCATTCCCCTTCTCGGCCTATCTGTTCACAACACAAGGGTGACAAGTAGTTGTAAACCATGAAGAGCTTTTCAATGTTGAGGGCACAGGACATCCAGCCATCACCAAGTCCTACAGTCTGAGGTCTTCAAGGTAGCCCCCTCCCCTGGAGCCATGTGCCTTGCACAGGGCATCTCCCCCCTGGCAGCCTGCTCTAGCTCTTATCTGTGCTGCTGGGTTTTTGCTTTGTTGATTTTTCTGCTTCTGTGTATGAAGCTAAGACTGGCCTTGCCTGATTCTCCTGCCCCAGTCTCTCCCTTTCTGGCATTACAGGTACCGTACCTAGCTCTAGGCTGCTTTTTTTTTTTTTTTTTTTTTTATTATGTGTACGAGTGTTTTGCTTATATGTGTGTGTGTGTGTGTGTGTGTGTGTGTGTGTGTGTGTGTGTCTGTGCACACAAAGGTCAGAAGGTATTGGATCCCCTGGAACTGGGGGGACAAAGGGTTGTGAGCTACCATATGGATGTTGAGAACCAAACCTGGGTCCTCTGGAGCCAGGGGTCTCATATCCACTGATCCATCTCTCCAGCCCCTCCGTGCTTTTGAGAGTACTTCATCTCCCAAAACTCAAAACATATGCTTGGTCCATGAGTTTAATTTCTAAACCTGTGATGCTTAATTAGTATACCCACTGGTGCGTAATGCCCCCTTGGAGATTTAGATCTTATGTCCAAGAGTCCAATTCACACTCTTTCCTGGGGGCCCCATACACACCTGAATATATGCTTTATCCCTACCTACCCTTCCAACTAAATAATTAAAAAAAAATTCACCTCTTATTCAGTGACTGAAACCTGGGGGTCCTTCCTCTAGCTCCTTGCTCATTATTCCCTGGCCTCCTGCACCCAGTGTGCTTCATTCCAGCATGTTCCACAGCTCCTCTCACATCTGCAGCAGCCTCTGAATGAGTAGCAACTTTCCACTCTGTAAAATTGGAACAGAGTTTTCTCTTCCAGCCCCTTCTCAGTCTAGGATCAGAGAAAGTCACAGATATGATCGGGTCTTTATCTGAAATGCTAAAATGGCCTCCTATTGTTTGCACAATAAAGAGGGATCCTTAGGGTGCCCTGGAGCTCTGGCCTGGAGCTCAGTCTGCAGCCAGCTGACCCTCACTGTCTCCTGCAGACACCATCTTCCTTCCCAAAGTCTTGGTGTAGGCTCTCCTCTCCTCCGCCCAAGTGACTTCCCCAGACAGGCAGCACAGGATGGGTCTCCCTGTAACATGCTGGCACTGCCATGTGCCCTGTGACACACAGCCATGGGTAAATGGCCGTGCCACTAAAAGGTTGGTTTTTCAGGGTCTCCAAGGCTCTGGAGGAATAATGTCCTCTTCTAACAGAATCCCCAGGTGTGACCTTGCAGAGTCCATGGGGGAGGGGCAGTGTTGTCCTGATGGGATCTTTGAAGACAGTGATAGCAGGGTGGCATCCTTCAAACAGCTGACTAGTGGACTAGTGACATGATTGCTCTTTAATATAAAGCAATCATGAAGCCTTCAGCTGTTTCCTTCGAAAGCTGAGAAATGCCCCTAAATGAGAAAGAAATGCTCTTTCCCATGACCTCCTCCCCATGTGTAATCCAAAGGTTTAAAGAGACGGAGTTAAAAAGCAGTGCAGTTTATTGGTTATATGTGCACAGACTCTAGAGCTGCATACAAATCCTGGCTCTGGTGTGTGCTGACTCTCCCATCTTGGGCACGTCACCCAACCTCTCTGTGCTTCCCGGCATCAAAATCCTTTGTCTTCATCTGTTAAAGGAGGTTTGTGACGGCAGCATATCCTGTAGTGCTGTCATGAGGACTGAATGAGCTGATGAACTTGTTATATGCTCTGTGCAGGGTCTCATGCTGTCCACTGCAAGCAGTACATAGTCACCTGCCATTTCATTATTACTGTTTTCAGAGCCTTCAGAGCCTTCTGGCTGAAGCTGTTATATTTTGGTCACAATAGAACTCAAAGCTTAAAACTAAAATGTCAAAATTGAAATATCCACTGGCTTGTTTTCTTTCACATAGAGCTGTTTTAATGAAAATATTCTGAATGAATAACCTTGTTGATTCAGATAAAACAAACAAAATGCCTGTTAGAGGATGGTTGTTGGCTTAACAGAGTGTGACAAAAACATTCCTCAAATATGCATAATAACCTGTTCATATCCAGTGAATCCACATGCATATGACCTTATTTACCTTTGATACATAAAGGACAAGATTAAATTCAGTTAGCTGTGCTTCACAATTAAATCAACCCAATTCAACAAGTCATTGTACTAAAGCAGAGCACACATACTCACAACCACCCAAGTGTTAAGAAAAAAGACTTAGGGCTTAGCGGTAGGACACACACACACACACACACACACACACACACACACTATGTCAACCCAAAAGGTACTTGTAAAAACTTAAAAAAAAAAACAAAACAGTGGAGTAAAATGTTTCCAGTAGACATATGACTATCTCTACGTCCAAGGAATTCAACTCCTAAATATATACCAAGACATATGAGTAAGGATAGATAGTAAGATTGTTCATAGTAGCTAACTCATAGTAGCCCAAAATGAAAGAGAGCCCAGCTGTCTATCAACAGGAGAATGGATAAACAAACGATGGTGTGATTACACAACTGAATGTCATATATTAATGAGAATAAGTAGACTACTAATGTGTACAGCAACATAAATGGAGCTCAAAGAAATTATGTCACATAAAATAATACAGGTAAAAAATGATGTAACTGTATTACTGGTATATATAATTGCTGTAGATTGATCTTGAACCCCTCCCAAAGATTCAGGAGTTGAAGCTTGGTATTGGGAAGGGGTCAAATGTTTAAGATTAGGGGACCAGATGGAAGGTCAAAAAAATTCTAGGACCCACATTCCTCCTTGCTCTCTGTTGAAGTGGAAACAGGTACAGACTAGGAAGGAGCAAGAAAAATTCTTACAGGATGTAAACAATGTTCTATTATATATCTTTATTTGAGGAGTGGTTACATTTATCTTTATATGTGCAAAATTCATCAATCTTTCTATGTATATGTTTTACTTCTGTTATAAAAAACCCTCTCATGAGCTAGGCGTGGTGGTGCAAGCCTTTAATCCCAGCACTCAGGAAGCAGAGGCAAGAGGATCTCTGTGAGTTCAAGGCCAGCCTAGTCTACAAAGTGAGTTCTAGGATAGCCAGGGCTGTTACATAAATAAACCCTGTCTCAAACAGACAAACAAAAACAAACATAAAACCCACTCTCAAGTAGTAATTTAAATTATGACTGATTGTACATGAAGTTAACAAAATTAATTTCCCTTTGCTTATTCCATATGTTATTGGAGAGTTAGCAGGGTGATCCACCCACAAATACACTATGTAACCCACAAAGGTTATTCACTGATGTCAAAACCCCTGACATGATTATAGACGAAGTCCTAGTAAAGACAACTAAGGCAAATGGAGGAATAAGAGTGGTATGACTCGTGCTTTCATCCATTAAAACCCTTTGTCTTCATCTGCTAAAAGAGCTGCTAGGGATGCACAGATAGGAAAGACCATATAAGTACACGGCAAGAAGGTGGCCATCTGCAAGCCAAGGAAGAAGCTTCCAGAGAATTCAGATCTACCAACTTCAGACCTGGACTTCCAGCCACCAGACTGGGAGAACACACATGACTGCTTAAGCTTCCCAGTCTGAGGTATTTTGTTACAGCAGCCTCTGGAGACTAAAACTCCAGGAGGTCAGCACAGGCAGGCCTCATAAAGTTGGCCTGTGGTTCCGAAATGCTATCAGAAAAACAAAGGCTAGTCAGACCTCTGTGGGCAAGCACAGAGCAGGGACTATGCTAGCAGCAGAGGCCTTTCTACTGCCAAGGGAGCAGGGTGTGTGTTTCCTCTGGTTATAATGTGGGCCCCACAGGAGCAGCCTGCCTGAGCTGGAAGAGCTGGTTTAAATCTTGACAAGGTTAACACTACTACACCCTGAGCAGACGCCAGGAGCTGCTGCAGACATGGAGCAATGAACTGCTGCTGGGGGGTGGGTGGTGGAAACGGCCTGGTACAACCACTTTGGACAACTAATCAGCAAAATCTCTTAAGATAAATACATACTTATATTGTGACCCCCAATTCCCCTCCTCAACATACACCCTACGAAATTCAGTATGTGTATGGACCAAAATAAATGTATATGAATATTCACAATGGTGCGACATCTGTGTCCTTTAAGAGAAGAGTGGGTAGACAATATATTCATACATGGACTAGACAGCAAAGAGAAGAAACTACGGATCCACGGGACAGCTGAACGTCTAATGTAATAGTAAACAGAGACAGGCAAAGATGCTGTGTATTAAACAAGTCCATGTATATGAAACTGCTCTCGGGTGACAGAGGTCAGAATGGAGCCTGTCTTTGGAGTAGAGTAACAGTGACTGAGAAGGGACCTGAGGTGGCTTCTGGGGCTCTGTTCTAGATCATGACCCAAGTGCTAATTATATAGGTTTTAGATATGCAAAAACTCAACCAAGTAGACACCTGGTATTTCTACTCTCTACTATATTTAAATGATGCTATAATATCTAATTAAGATTGGATAGTTTTGAATTTCTATTGTGATACTAGATTGTATTCCATGACTGATAGTCTGGATTTGACTTTTTGCCACTTAAGAAGAACAGGGAAACAGGGAAACTGAAGGGACTTCCCCAAGTCTTTCTTCTAACAAAGAGAAGCCAACCCAAGGAAGTAATACAGAGGAGCTCTGAAGAGCTTGAGATACTGCCTTGTGCACCCCAGCAATCCATCACCCTGTTACCCTGTTCTGGACAGGTGTCTCTGAGACCTCTTGAACAGCAAGACAGAGCCTTCTGATCCTGCCAAAATGACTGCTTAGTTTCCTGATTATGATTCAATTCCACGAATGAACCATGGTGTGACAACATGGGAGGTAGATTATGTTCCAGCTGACTCCACAAGTTCATTGGCCTGTGTCTAGTGCTGATATGCAAAACCCTGGGTAAGACAGAAGCAGCTTCATTTAGCCCTAAGATATCACCACAGCCATGGGTCCCCGCTACCCATCTAATGATCACAACAGCTTATAGTTATTTGTTTTGACCAATACAATGGTCTCCTTGTGATGCTTAGATTGGCTAATTACCAATTACTGGGCCCCTTTTCATGAAATTACAGGAATATATATATATATGGATTTTTAAATTGTATTTTTAAGTGTAGGTGTGTGTCTGTGTATAGGTTAAGTGGATATGAGTCCAGCGACTCAAGGGCCAGAAGAGGATCAGATCCCCTGGAGCCGAAACTGCAGGCAGTCGTGAGCTGCCTGACATGGTGCTGGTAAACAAACATGGGTCATCTGAAAGAGCAAGAAGAGTTCTTAACCCAAGGAGCCATCTCTCCAGCCCCAGGGGTTAAAAATTTAAGCCCACAAGCAATCTAGCTTTCTACTGAGGTTGTAAAGTCCCCTTTTGGCTTTTGTTTGGGGTGGTACTGATTGAAGACGGCAAAAAGACTAAATGTATTTATCCTTTTCCTCTCAAGAACCCACCTTAATGAGTATAAGATGGAGATCAGCTATACGTCTGCAAAGAGAATATGAGAGAAAATTCACAAGCCAGGGATGTCAACACGTTTCTTTGGAATGGCGAGACTGTAGAGTCTAGTGCTACAAGCCTATCAAAGAATAGCATGAAGGAAATTCTGGAAACAGAGGATCCACTGGGCAAGTTCAGTAGCGCTGAGTCGGCTCGCTAAAAAAAAAAGAAAAAGAACGGAAGCAGTAGCGGCAACACACTTGTCCCCTGGAGCAGCAGCATGCAGAGTTCCCTCTCAACAGGCTGGAACCCTTTACCAGTGTCTGACAGGCAGACAGTAGGAACCAGAAATCTCCCTGGCTTAGCAGTTAAATGCTGAAGTGGAGCGGCCACCCTGAGCCCCTTGTGAGGTCACTCTACAAGGCACTTTGAGATCACACCCTGGCTGGCCTTCTTCCCCTTCCCTTCTCAGTTTCCCCGACAGAGCCGGCTCCTTAGAAAAGCAGCCCAGCGCCACACAAACTCCATTCTCTGCGTCTGCTTCTACAGAGTCTGAGCAGCGGCAACACCCAGCCTCCAGCAGCTACCACAGATCTTCTAGGCAGCTTTTAGTGTCGCAGCCCTGAGAATGGACAGCCAGTGACAGCCAGACATTGGCTAAAAGCCTTCAGCATAAAGTAGAGCCATCAAAGTAAACAATGGATGGAAATAAGTACACTGTCATTTTGCAAGTGGGAAGAGGAAAGAGGGGAGCGGAAAGGAAGGGACGTCGTGAGTACAATGCACGGATAGCACAGTATAGGAAGCCCAAATCACTCACCTTCAGAAGCACAGTCTCCATTTCTACCAGGGGAGCCTCTTTCCACCCGAGACGCTGGCGACAGATGGATAATTAGCTACCCACCACCACCCAGTGATTTCCAAGCCTGCCCTCCCCTAGCGCCCCGCCCCTCGGCATTCATTCACTAAGAGTAATTTTGCAAACAGTCTTTGCACAGCTGGTAAGCACTATGTTGTGTCTCACGTGGAACAGCTTAGACATAATAGGACCAGAATCCTGAGCCTTTCGTCCTCTGCTCTTCCCTGAGCAGGCTTTAGAGATCTCACATCACTTACATGGAACACGCACTTGTAACACTCGCTCAACATTCTGTCTTTAAGAGGAGACATCATCTGCCATAGCAATCATAATGCATGCCAAGTCAAAAGCACACTTTACAATTTATTTTACACATACCATGCATTTTTCCAAGTTATAGCAAATTAGTGTTTTGGCAGGCTAAGATAGAGTACCTACTTGAAAATTGACTTCATTGTTCTTTTTCTTAATAAATTTTAATGAGGAATTTATAGTATTAATGATTTTGAGCTCGACTATCTAGTAAAGTCCTTTCTTCCAGCCTCTTAAATACATGCATGCAACACAGACACACACACACACACACACAATGCCTTATTATGGAGTTATATACAGATGATCTCTAAGTTATAATAGTTAGTTTTACGATTTCTCTCTTCATGATGATACAGATGTATATCCATTTGGTAGAAACCACACTTGTCAAATTGTGAATATGGATTTTTCTTGAGCTGACACATTGATGGCATACTCTCAGGATGCGGGAAGTGACATGGAGTTGAAGCTCCCAACCAAACAAGATTGCATGGGCAAGCAGTTGATGCTCTACAATGAAGTATGTTACTAGGCCAGGGTGTTCAGTAGATTAAGGGTATTGAAAGTATTTTCTACTTATTTTCAATTTGTAGTGGGTTTATCAGGATATAACCTCACCATATGTCATCAGGACATAACCTATTTTTAACACAGATACTGGAAACACATGCAACCACAACTTTATCATCAAGTGTTTGCACACCCCATTTTGATAAGATGAGTTAAAATTCATATACTTCCTAATAATCTAATTTCCAAGCTTGAAGTCGAAATTATTCTTAAGTGAGACAGGAGTTATGGTGAAGTCCTTGCTCTCCAGAGAGAAAACGTGTGGCTCCTCAATACCCAGAAAAGGTAACTACATTCTATTAAGCTCTCTTTCTGAGTAGCGGGTGTGGGATTCTGGTCCTGTGTCCAGTTTTGAGGAAATCACAGTGAGAAGCAGAGCTCCTGACCGGCCAAGCCCAGAACTGCTGCAGGGCTGCCTGGGTGGCAGAAAGGCCAGAGATGGAAGCAAGGCATTGGCCACCGCAGTCGCTCTCCAACAAGCCTCTCGCCTGCTGAAATACTGGCTCGGTTTTGTTTTGTCTGCTTGTTTTTCCTTCTTTCTTCCCTGACATTCTTTGCCTTTTATGGTAGGTAGCAGAGGGGGTAAAACTTTAAGGCCGGACTCTGAGCCCCTAAATTTAATCACAAAACGTTAACTCTGTCACTCCCAAAGGTTTGTTAGGGACAAGGAAGAACTCCTTTCATAGACAGATAAACAGGATCCACAGACGAACAAGGGTCTCTTCCCGCCATTTAATGTATGAATACTTACCGCACCGCAAGTGTGTGTGCACAGGTGCGCTGTGTGTACAGAGCAGGCAGGACTGGACCTAGTGGACTCGAGGGTGAGGCAAAGCCCTATGAAAACCCCGACCATGGGTCAGCAAACAGGTCTCTGAGACAAGCCTACCCAGTTGCCCGGCACTGCACTGCTTAAGAACTGAAACAGGTCTATTTTTTAGATAGCTGAAAAAACAAAAAAAAAACCAAAAAACTAAGAGCAGTTAAACTCTTCTGACATGTGAAAATCTTACGCAGTTCCAGCATCCTTGAATCCACTTGTCAGAACACGAGCTACGCTCTCTGGCCTTCACAGTGTCAAGGACTGCTTCCGTGCCACGGTAGCAGAGCTGAGAAACTGTGACAGAGACCACGTGCCACACGGAACCTATTTACTCCCTGGTTCTCCACAGAAGAGCCTGCCGAGCACTGGCGTAGAGGAAGGCGTGCTAAGGACTAGGAGTCATCCTTGCTTAGCATCATTATGAAGGAAACGGTGTGTCTATCTTACTTTAGCCTTTTGGGTCTCACTTAGCTTTCCCAGCGGCAGTGTAGGAAGCAGTGGGCAGGCCGTGTTTCATTACTGCTCTTTGGGAGCTGGGACGGCTGAGGTGCAGCCATGTTCATTGCTCAGAGTTTATGCTGGCTGGCACCATATTCTGACTGGTCTTGAGTCTTTTCAAGTCCATGGTATCCAGACCGGAGAGGTATCCATGCAATACACACTCACACACACTTTCACAACACTTACACATGCTCACACATATCTCACGCACATACTCTCTCACACACTCACACACACTCATACACATTACCATACTCACACTCACATACCTACACACTCATACACTCTTACTCTTTCACACACACTCACAACCCTCTTACACACTCACAACCCTCACATTCTTTCGCATATGCTCACACATTACCACACTCACACACTCACACATTTTCTCTTACATACACACACACACACACACACACACACACACACACACACACACACAGGTGAAGGCATCATAAACGAGAGTCCGGCTTGAGCAGATAAGGTGAGAGGCTGCCGTGAGGATAGGAAAACAGAAGAGACTTGGGGACCAGAACCTAGCCTCGGTCCTATGCATGGACCTCAGAAAGTTCCCTTTGCCTTGTCCTTTGGTTTCTGAGGAAACCACTATGGGTCTCAAAGTTCTGTCTCAGCTATAATTTTTCTGCTGATGCAGTTTTGAAGTTGTTAAATCGTGAAGAGGCAAAGTTGAGTTAGGTGTGTGGATGGTGTGTAATACCATAATACCTGGCACCCCTTTGTGTTAATGTGTGGTCACTGCACTGAGAACACACTGAGATTGTGGAGAAGGATTTGATATGTATGCCCATTACACAACTGGACAGCCATAAATTATGCAATCATACTTGAACACAGCCTTGAGCCGGGAATGCAGCTCATTGGTAGGATGCTTGCCTAGCACACATGAAACTCTGGGTTCAATCCTCAGCAATACACAGAGATTCAGTTAGGCTTTTGTTCAGCCCGTCACTATGGAAACCTTCATGTATGGACTAACTTCTAGCTCCTGCAGAACAAAACGTCCCCAGGTGTCAGTTCAGGCAAAAAGATTCTTGTATTTCCAGGTCATTTGGGAGAAGTGGTATACAAAAACTATTTCCACAACTAGGAAAAATACAGTAAACTAAAATTAGAATTAATCATCTGAACTCAACACCCAGGCACTACAGGGAAGCAGGTCTGGGGAGGGCTCACCAGGAGAGGGTCAGGAAAGAGCCATGAGGAGAGAGGAGCGCACTCCACACTCTTGGGGTCACATGCTCAGAAAGCTGCCAGATTTAGCTAGGAACCAGCCAATCTCGTCATTCGATTTTTGCATACTTTTCAATACTTTGCATAATTTCTTCTTTGGGAAATAAAATATATACTAGAAAACAAAGTTTCCATTTCTGAGTGTTGTGACATCTATACCCACACCACCAAATATCCAAATATGTTAATGATTTGAAACAAATGGTAAAACCCTTCAGACATGAAATTATTTCACATTATAGGAAAATAAGTACTTTTCTGGCTGGTTTAATATAATGGGCAATGTGTTTTACACTGTGTGTCAGGACCCATTAGTGCTGAAATCAGTTTAGTGTGCTGGCAAACCTGAACAAAATAGAGCAGAACAGGGCAGAAAACAATGTGCATCACACATAACTGAAGACAGATATTGTTGCACACATGTGTTTCAGTGGTGTAGATGTGTGTGTTCACACACAATGGTTTATATAGACCATGCTATTGTAAGTTGTATTCTTGCTAAGAATCGTGGTCAACACATGTAAGAATCCATTACAACCAAATGGGAACCACTGCGGTATAGTCTAGAGCAATAGTCCTAACTCATCAAATAGAAAAGCAGGAGGTGATTATTCTTGTTGAATGGAACATCTTTAAGTGACAAACTTTCCCCCTGCATTAAAATATGCTAAAACTTTGATAGGCCTGGTGGACCTGCAATCCTAGCTACTAAAGGAGACTGAGACAGGAGGATGGCTAATTCAAAGGCAGCTGGGACAACATCCTGTCTACTGTTTGTGGGGAAAGGAGGATACTTAGGCATCCCTTGTCAAGTATACTTCTTTAAATAATATGTAACTATTACTAAATACAAACTTGCTCAGGAGAGGAAGACTCATCAAAAGTCAGGCACATTGATCTTGACATCATTTGGAAGGATGAGCAATCGGCTCCTTTACGAAGCACACCAGGGTTATTTTTCACACTGATTGTACACTAATGAGTACACCATGGAACAGAAGAGGAAATGTCTAGAGAAACCTGGCGGGCCGAGTTAGCTTTGCACAATCGTACCTTGACAGCTTCTCATGGTCACATCACAGACACCAAAATAAAATGAAACTGCCATTTCAAAACAAAACAAAACAAAACAAAAAAACCAAAAATACATTTAAGGAAAGAAAAAAATCTGCTTTATGCTTAAGTACCTACGATGTTCCCCTATTTTGTAGAGAATTCTCTTAATTACTTTCTTCTGATTGTCAGAAACCCCAAAGCCTAGTAGCTGTGAGACAACCAGCATTGAAAAGCAGGCAGTCCCGAGTGCAGGGGTGATGGTGACTGAACGAACGTAAAGGAGAGACCATGTCAACAACAGCTAAGCCGCAAGACTGCAGGCTGCAGGAAGAGCCACCGTGTCCCAGGGGCTGCCTGACCACTACCAGGAGAAGACAGCCTGGAGCAACCCCAGTCAGTACAAGACAGGGCTGCTTATGGAGGCCATGTAGTTGAGATACCATGAGCAGCTGTATCCAAGAGGAAATGGGGTCAAGATTTAACGGGGATTTAAGTTAGATATTCCTGAGAGGAGCTGCGCCGTTCCCTCTACTGGATATCTGTATACTGTGGGGACCAGCCCCCACCATTATTTACCACAGGGACTCTTGAAGAATCAGGGATAAGAAACTTAGTTAGAAAGAGAGAGAGAGAGAGAGAGAGAGAGAGAGAGAGAGAGAGAGAGAGAGAGAGAGAGAGAGAGAGAGAACGAGAACACAGGATAGACTCAGGTGTGCCTGGATCCTTATCCAAATGAACCCTGAACTTTAGTCCAAAGGTCTATTTATAACAATGCCAAGGGGTGGAGCAAAAGACCTCCCCTTGCTAGTTACAGTCAAATGTAGACCCTTACAAACACCTGGTACCCAGGCCCATGGTCCAGTCAACCTCTTATGCAGTCCTGCTGGGTACAGCCACTAGGAAACCTAGCGGGTTACCACAGTATGCAGCCATGGGAAACATGGTTGGGACATCATGGTACTCCTGTAGGAAAAAGAAAGAGATGTTCTTGTGTGCTGAAATTGAGCACCAAGTTTGTGAGTTTGTAGTGGCTACTATTACAGAAACTCAAGCAGTGTCGTCGTATCCCAAGGAAGGAAGGAAACGGATAGAGACAAAGTGGTCTCCTGATGACATGCTCAGACCTTACCCTACTTTGTTTCCTGCTGCTGTGGATAAAACAGTGACCAAACCTACTTGTGAGAGGAAAGGCTTTATTCGGCTTACACATCCAAGCCACAGTCTATCACTGAAGGAAGTCAGGGCAGGACCCTGGAGGCAGGAACTGAAGCAGAGGCCGTGGAGGAACACTTCTTACTGGCTTGCTCTCCATGGCTTGCTCAGCCTGCTTTTTTATACAGCCCAGGAGCCTGCCCAGGGGTGACACTGTCTACAGTGGGCTGGACCCTCCCTAAGCAGTCATTAATGGACAAAATGCCCCAGAGGCAGGCCCACAGGCCAATCGGATGGTCCCCTCTTCCCAGATGATACTAGTTTGTGTCAAGCTGACAAAACTAGAGAGCACAGAAGTTAAGGCTTATGAGAATAAATGATTTCATATTGTTTGAGGGTAGATATTCCACTTCCAAATTATTAGTTTTACATATACAACTTTAGGTAGATGCAGGTAAATAACATATATTAGGTACAAGCAGACATTTCACCATTTGCTTATATTACTAGAATGTATAAATTCAAATGGCCATGAAACCCTTTTCAAAACCTTTTTTTGGAAAACTTGGGATGACCTTATAATCAAGAGTACTTTACACAGGAGAATTGAGGATGATGTGCATCTCCAGTACTGAGCACTGTCAATGCTGGCTTATGAATGAATGGAATATGGGCAGCTGTTGCAGTCATTTAAATCGCTATATTAAAAAACCAATAATTGCTATCAAACCATTTCTTAATCTGTTAAATAAAATTCCTTATGGTGTGTCTCTATGCCATATGGAACAGAGGCTCGGGGCCTCCTCAGGCCACTTCTGAGTTTATCTATAACTTTGATTGACTGTGGGCCCCACACACGACTCTCCATTCCAGCCAGTTCACTCTGTTTCTCTGTTTCAGAACTTCTGAACAGTGCTCAGGCTTACACGAGCAACCTGAAAGTGCAGGGGGCTTAATGTCCCTCTGCAGGGGAAAAGATGGGGAAAGATCTCTGGTTCCCATCCTCTGGTGTGCAATTAATTCTGAGCGTGGTCTACAGCTCAACTGCTCAAAGCAGTGACCTGTTCACATTAACTCATCTCTTACTGGCTTGCTTCTTCTCTTTGTCTCAAGTTCTTCACTCTCAGTTTGTAATTCTTGGGCTTGTCTTCCCATGAAACTATCTGGACTCAAGTCCTTGTTCCAGGGTCTAAATACATAAATAACATCAGTGTCATATGGTGATTTCCTGTCCTGCTTTGGAAAGCTGCTAGCTGTCTGCAGAATGCAAACTGAAAGAGTCATACCCCCCTCATCCCCTATACCTGGGTTGTGAGATTATTGGAATCAGTATTTAATGACTGACAGTGAGTACTTAATGACCTCCTGTTAATGCAAACAGCTGTCCTGTGTGCTATGGGGTCTAGTCACTAGAACAAAACAGAGGTCTAGCCTGGAGGACCTCACACTTGCAAATAGGACTTGAAATGGGGGGCGGGGGAGGTGAGACTACCACATTTAGAGAAGATTCAGACTTCAGAGTGTTCCAAGCAGAGGGACTGTTTCTGACAGACTAGCATCTCATCGCTGCCCACTGTCCCTCTCAGGTTTTTTAGCTTTAACATGTTTGGCTGAGAACATGGATCATTTCAGAAACCCAGTGCTGCCTCTCAGGTCAGCACAGTTGGTACTTGGTGACTGAGCCTTGTGGTGACAGATTTACTACTGAAAGGCAAAGCAGATGCTTCTCTAAGTGGCTGCTCCTTCAATCAGGTGGGACACCATGTCCCAGGTAAACCACAGAGCCCAAACGTGCTGCCCTGCTGACCCTTGAACTTGCAAAGCATGTTCCCACCTCCAGCCCTTCTCTCAAACATTGATACAGCTCATTCCCTCTCAGTTTTAAACTCTGTCTGTTTACAGTCTTCCCTGGCTTTCCTAAACGCTATCACCCCCTACACTGCCCCACTGTCTTGCCTTGCCTGATTGATTCTCTTTCCCCCTTTTCCCTTCTTTTCATGTGTTTGTGGGTTTGATATGTACGCACACGTATGCATGCTTGCATGTGCATGCATGAGGAGGCCCTAGATTGGAGTTGGACTTGTCCTCAACTGCTTTTCTATCTTATTATTATTTTGAGGCAAGGTCTCTTAATCAAACCCAGAGGTTGTTGATATGGCTTATCTCTCTGGATGCTCTGGGGAATCCCGCCTGTCTTCGGAGGCTGGAATTACAGGTCGGCCACCACGCCCACCTGACAGTCATGTAGGTTCTGGAAAGCCACGCCTTGGTCCTCCTGCTTGTACAGAAAGCACTTCAGCCACCGAACCACCTGCCTTCTCCCTCTCCCGCCATTTTGTTCTTATTCATACATGACATATGATGCCACCTATTTATTTCATTGTAGGCCCCTCCCACTAAAAGCTCTGTGGTGCTAGGGAGTCTTCCAAGTTCCCTACTCTACCTCTATCATTTCAGCTAGCCTGGCGCAGAGAGGGTGTTTGCTAAGTATTTGTTAAAAGTACAACCAAATTTCATCATTCAAGCCTTGAAATGATCACTAGCTACAGATAAAGTAGTATAGTCTCATCTGCAATCATCATACTCAAGGGCCTCAAGCAAACATGAGTATTTTATGGAAAACAGTGTCCTTGTTTTTCAAGATCAGTGTAGTAGCAGGTATGAAGACACAATCAGGTTTATATTACCATAACCTTATACAGGTCACAGGATTCAACTCACTGGATATCCATTGTTTAAATAAATTCTGAAATTTCAGATCTCAGAGGCTATATTTAACTCACTAAAACAACTAATTTATTCATGAATTCATGGGACAAAAAAAATCTATTGAATACTTACGATGGGCGTGGTGTCGGGTAAGGTGCTATAATTGAGTTTTGAAAAAATTACAGCAATGAACTTTACACTGCACTGTAAAAGCCATATCTTGTTGTAATAGATAAGAAAAGTTTATTTTTTTAAAAGAAAGTCTTGTTTTTCCCCATTATTTTATTATAAACCTTATTTATTTAACTCAAAGATCCTCCAGAGAAAGTTCTCATAGGAACGCTTTCAAGTGGAGGCAATTTTAAAAGTAAAAATTCTTTCCAGGGGAGTAAGGGATGGAACCCCCACTGAATTTAGCAATACTCAATGCTCACTATTGCAAAAATGAAGTAGTTTCCAGAGCCTGGGGAAACTCAAGCACAGAGAGAAGCCCTCCTTGCTGGGCGATGGCCATCCACTCACGCCCATTTCCCACAGTGCCACAAGCCCTCGCCCTTCTACCCCCAGCCTCCACCTACCCTTCCTTGTCTTCCATCTCAGTTCCTGTTTCCGGCTCAGGAGTCCTGCCTCCACCTGGTGTGGCCCACCTCTTGAAGGCTTTATCACGGTAGCCTCCCGCTCACATCTCCCTTTCTCGGAATTGATTTATAGCCCAGGCTTATGAAGCAAGGCTTCCTTCCCTTTGCTGTGCCCGTCCTGTGATGTATCACCCTCTCCTTCACCACCCAACTTATTAAAAGACAAGTCTGTTTGCACGGCTTGCCGGTCCCGTTCTCTCGATTTCTTCTTTCTTGTAGCATAAAAGCCCAATTTCCCCGTGGCGCCATGGTTTACTCCTTTTGGCCCCACAGGTCAATTTTCAAATGTCCTTTACTTCCAAGTCTTCTGAAATAAAAAACCAAACTTTTAAAAAAGAAGCTCATAATAGAAGAGAGAGGCATTAAAGCTACTTTAAGGGAAGAAAGGGCATCCATGCCAAACAAATGGCTGGCTGCAGCCTGCAGGGAAAGGTACGGCCATTTACCAACTTGAATTACAGATTCAAGCTATACCTTTAACCTCGCCAGGCCAAACGCTAGAAAAGCAGGGCATGGCATTTGAAAAATCCTCTCATTTACATGAGAAAGGAAATCAGAAATTCTCAAGTTTTCCATTGTGATGCTGTGCAATCCTTTCTCAAATCAGGTTATTATTTACCTTGCAATTTCTAATATTCTTGAGCTGTCTTATAAGATGTTTGCATATATGGTTTTACTTGCAAATACAGAAATAACGTTTTTTTAAAAAACTATAAAGAAACCAAAACCTCTTATATGACTTTTTACATCCACCAGAAAGAGATATGGCTGAAGTAATAAGAAAGTAAAGAACTAAGATTCAAAATTCATTTTTATGAATCCTCCTTTCAATCTTGGGTGAGATCCAACAACCTCACATTAAAATTTTAGAAGGCTTGACTTGAAGGACATGGGGCAATTTACTTTATATCGACAGCTTCCAGGGCACCTGGTCCATATATTATCATTAATTTTTAAAAACGATAAATGAGAAGGAAAAATCATATGTGGGTAGGCCTTAGTTCTATTATTTTCAGTGTACCAATGGGATAATGCAATCTTTGCCCAAAGAGCAAAATTTTTAAAAATTTAAGAAAAAGAAATAAATCTTTGGTTTCAATGTGTTATATGTTTATTTGTACAGACCTGATTATTACAGGCTTTTCAAAGAGGCCCAGGGCAGCCCATTTGGGTTCTGACAGCAATTCAGTAGAATTTAAGATATTATGACTAAAATGTGTCCCAAGCAGATTAATCCACTCACGCGATTCACGCGATTTCAATAAAGTACTGGGCTATTAGCATCAAGGTGCATTCGCTCTGATGGATACTGCAGGAGAAATATAGACTCCAGGGAACCGAGCTGCAGTGGACATACATGAATATGCCATCTCGATTTCTCTCTCTACCCAGCCCTATCTTTATTACGCAGAGGAATTTAAGCATCTATAGACTCTGGATGTTTTTTGGTGTTCCTAGACATCACCGAAGAGCCGGTGATTTGCCAAATTTCCTCCGAGTGAGCTGCTGCACTGGGAAGGAAAGCAGGGACTTTGTTGCCGGAGATCTTATCACCATGGGTCTCTGGAGATTTCAGTTCCTAAATGGACCTTCTAACCATTGTGAAGGCTGGGAGAATGGGTGTTAGCAGAAATAAAGTATCCCGTTTCCCAAGGGAAAACACCCAAGAAGAACGCAAAACATTTCTCGGTATGGGCTTTTTCCTCATTTTGACCTCCCTCCCAACCTCTTTCTTTTATTTTTAAAGGCCCCCACCCCCTTACACACCTCCAGAGTTCATTCTAAAAGAAGCAACACAAAGACTATCCATCCTTCAGTCAAAAGCTTTTCAGAATGTACATGTGGAAGAGAGTCTGGCGATAAAAGTTGCGGGCAGGGGAGAGGAAGGTGACCATTAAACACCCTTCTCTTTGGGTTAGACACGAGATAAACAATAGAAATTGCAGAGTCAGGCAGTCAGAGATCCGACGGAGGAGGAGCTGGAAAGTGTCAGAAGAGCTCCCTTCAGAACCAGGGACACCGGCAGTCTCAAAAGGTGTAACCATTATCCATGTGCCTCAAAGCAAAACGCTCATTTCCACATCCCCGAGTTCTGGGGTCCCGGAAAGGGGAAGCGAGAATCCCTACACCCAGCCGCCCAAGAACAGAAGCAGAACAGAAACTGTATGTACTCAGACTTGCAGGGTCGAAATAACCAACACTCTCCCACAGTGTTAGCTGGTGGCATCAAGTCAGGAAAAGCAGATCGCTGGATGTGGGGCGCAGTTTGGGGAGCGTGGATCCAATAGCACGCTACTCACTCTTACACGGGGTTTTACAAACCCGGCCTTACCCTACCGCTTCTCTCTACACTTCACACACCAAGTGCATCCTGCCCACCTCACGGTTTCCATCATCAGTCAGCCAGAGAGGAGGGATCCTAGCGGGGATTCCTGGAAATGTCATCCCCTACACCTCGGATCCGCCACCTCCATCCCCACTGCTATCACACAGACACACAGACACAGACACACACTGACACACACACGCTCCTGCCATGATTATCATCAGGCCCGCTCTTCTCAAAGCCGGGTATCTCAGCGCGCACCGGACGCCTGGCATCTCTCTGATACACACCCTTCCCCCGCCTCGCTGGCTCCAGGCTTTGCCCCCTGGATGTCGCCTGCTGTCCCCGTTCATCCGCACTATTGTTCCACGCAGCACCCCTCGCTCCCAGGATCGCCCTTCCGAGAGCAACCGGGCTCAGTCCGGGGCGTCGGGACGCCCCGCACTCACCCAGCCCGCCCTGGCGGTGGTACCTTGCCTGACAGCTGGGTCCGCGGGCCCGCGGGAGCAGGCGGCGCTAGTGACAGCGACCGTGCCAAGCCTGGGAATAAAGCTGCTCTCCAGCCGCTCCCGCCTCCAGCGCCACCATCTTCCCCCGCCGCCACCGGGACCGCAGCCGCCCGCGCCCCGCTCCGGCTCTAGCTCGGCAGCCGCTCGGGCCCCTCCGGCCGCGGCCCCACCCCCTGCTCGCCGCCCGCTCGCCCTCGTGACGCGCGCCGGGGCCGGGCGGCTGCGACTGACGGCGGCGGCGGGGGGTGGGGTGGGGGGAGCGCGCGCACGCCGCGTGCAGCAGCGCCCCTGCCTCCCACGCCCACCCGCGTGCGCGCGCGGCGCGGGCCCGACGCGGCGGCGGCGGCGCAGGAGTTTTGCTCCCGGCGCGCGCGGGCGTGCAAAGTGTCCGCGCCCCTCGCCGTGGCCGCGCCTGCGAGTCCCTCCCTCTCGTGGCCGGGATCCTGGAGTGGACTACGTGGCTGCCTCCCGCGGGGACCCACGGGGACCTCCATCGTCCCCCCCCACCCCGGGTCCCTAACGCGCATCCCGGGCCCGATCTCTGCGTGTGGGGTCCGGCCACGTTTAGGACACGGAGCCGAGCAGCCGCGTGGACGGCTGCGCGTGTCCTCCCGTTAGTGACCCGGGGCTCTCCCGCTTCCAGGGTCTGAAACCCCGCGGCGCCCGCGGAAAAGGTTTGCAAGGCGGCGCTGCGCTCCGCACGTGGCCGCTAGGGGGCGCCCGCGCGGGCTCGAGCCGAACAGGCTGGCTGCCCGGCCGCCCACCGGGGGCGCTGCCCGGTCCCGCTCCACCCTGCGAGCATCTGGAAGGCGGAGTTGGAAAATGGTCCACTTGGCTTCTACAGGCGGGTTGCTAGGAGCTTCAAAGAAGTCTTCCAGCCCGGCACGGGTGATCTGCTCGATCGATGACTGGGATCTCAGGAGGGTGGGAACCCTTGGCATCAGGGACCAGGTGGCAGGTGCTGTGCCTTAATGAAAAGCTGGGCTGGCTCCCGAGGGGGTTGGGGGGGCTGGGTTCTGGCGCTAACCCCACGTGTCTTAGGCGGTGTGGTAGCTACGTCGTCCCCCCTCCTCAGGACAGAGTTCCCAATTTAAAAATTAAGTGTCATACTCCCTTGAACCTTTTTAATTTTCTAGTCCCTCTTCGTACACATAGTCTCATCTAGTGGAAGGAAGATTAAAAACCTTGCTTATCCGACCTCAGGAGAGATGAACCTATCATTGTACGGTGTTTCCATATCGAGCACAGTACCTCCAGAAATAACTACGGGTGTAGCCTGGAGCATTCTAGAATTCTTGTGTAACTTGAAAATTCATATGAATTTTGCATTCTACTTCATAATGAATTTCTCTGCTTTGACAAGACGATAGCTTCTCCTGTCCCCTAAATATCTTTCAATAAAACAAACATTTACAAGCGGTATGTACCGTTGTCGATTGTCCTGTATAACATTCATCACCATCTCATTTTGTCAGTAAAGAGACTCTCACGGGGGTGGGGAGCCAGATGGGGTCCTTGTCCCTCCAGAGCTCATAGCACCCTGGGGGAAATGACACACAACCAGAGTAACTGTGAGCCTTCCAGCCGCGAAGGTGCAGGGGGGAGCTGATGCTGACTGGGCTGCCTGAGGAAAAGGCCTGTCCAGGAGACCAGTTAGAAGGAAGGAACGGTGTGAGGGCCCCTCGGGCAGCACCAAAGCGCAGGATGCCTCCAGCAGGCAGCAGGCTCAGCTTTTACTTCTTGAGGCAATAAAAGGGCACTAGAGGGTGTTGAGAGTTGGGATTGATCCTGCAAGAGCAAGCTGGATCATCACGTTTCTGTTCTTGAAAGGGGCCTGAGGCTGCTCTGTGGAGAGAGACTCAGAGTCCAGAGCAGGAAAACCGAGGATGAATCCCTTGCCCTGCCTGTTTGGTGAGTGCTTCGTGGGTTAGGTGTGTCTTCTGGCTCGCAGCAGCTCTGTTAGATTTCTGCCTTTGCTTTCATTTGTACCCCGTTTGGGGGCGATTTCAGAGCACATTTCTGTAATTGTGTCTGTTTCCTTATGGTAGGCTCCCCGTGCTTACCTCGTTAAGTTTTAGGCTAACTACGAGAGTATAGCTCCTTGGCGAGAGGCTCCTTTGGATGCTGTGGTGGTTGATCTTGGTCACCACTGTAGAGCTCCTCTCTGAGGAAATGCCTGGCTTGATTTGCCTGAGCAGGAAGGGCCTCCCTAAATGTGGGCAGCACCCTTACACAGACTGAGTCTAGACTGGATGTGGAGGAGAAACCGAGCGGAGGCCGGCCTTCTGCTCCCCACTCGGCCTCCTCACAGTGGACTTGTTGTGACCAGCCTCCACAGCAGGCAGGCTGCCACGCCTGCGCCACCCGGACGGAGGGAGGCTTCCCTTCCTCAGGGGCTTTGGTTGGCCATTTTGTCAGAGCAATTTCCAGCAAAGTAACTAATACAGCCGGGTCAGCTTGCTACCATTTGGTTGGCTACCTCATTTTTTCCCTGTGTGTGATATCCTCACCGAACCCTGAGTGGTAGAAACACTACTGCTTTACTAATACTTTATCAATCTTATATCACAGAGGCTTAGTGCCGATTGAAACAAACGTGTAAGATCACTTTGCTAACACCACTATAATGGCAATTATTTGTCAAATGTTCGTATATGAAAAATCTTCCGTTCAATGAAGATATAGATATCCTTGTTCCTTCTGGATGGCGTCTTTGTGCCTCATCTAGCAGCAAGCTCAAAAACACATTTGTAATTCCGTGTAGGAAATGGATGGCCCCATATGGCATTTATATTATACCCTTCCTTTGGTGTTAGGCTATCTATAGATTCCCTGGGTTTGCATTACTGGTATGTTTCTACCTTATTATTAATACTCTTATAAGGACTCCCAATATTTGTATCCATCTTCTGCCATTAACAGAAGTCAAAACTGCTATTCCCTCCTTCAAAGGAATATATAAAATACTGGCAAACTGCCAGCCATTGTAGCTGGGAACAATATGTAGACAGGGTACCGAGTGACTTAAGGCCAAGTTAAAGCCTTGTCCTCTGCTGCGTGTAGATCAGAAGTCTGTGCATGCTAGCTTAAAGCCTCATATTTAAGAAACCCAGGAGTGTCTCCCTGTGGCTCCTGGACAGTGAGCCTCTCCAGGACCATTCCTGAAGTCCCCGGCTCCACCAGCATGCCTTGAGCCCACCTGTCTTACCGTCTGAGTACTGTTTACCAGTTAAGGGGGAAGGCAGGGGTTCAAGAACATTTTATTTACTTAGGTTTCTTGTTGACAGTGGACACCTTGAGGTCATGGGATTCAATAATTTCATTTGAACCCCACAGGTGTGAGCATATCTCTTGGGGTTTTGTGTGGTCCTAGACAGCCCAAACTGTGCACCCCTGTTCTCACAGCAGGTGCTACTGTCCACTGACTTTGATGTCTTCAGGTGACTAGTGTCTTTCTGCCACAGTCTTTGAGTTTGCGTCTTAAAAGCCGAGACTGTAGATAGGACAATCACATAATAACCCTTGGTAATGCATTTTCCCCTGACTTTAGTTTTGCTAGTATTTGATAGTCCAGCAAACTATCTAATTACTGTACAACACAGATATTTTTTCAAAGCATTTAAAATGCATGAGTAAAATAAAAGTATGGACTATATGCATCCCGAACATCTGCAGGCTTGCCCTTATATGCCAATTTTTATTTCATCAGCCTTTTCCCTGGGTGGAAGTCCTGCCCTAGCTACACAGCATCACTTCTTTTCTTCTCTAACTCCCAAACAGGTCAGACTCAGTGAATTACACCCCCTGTGCTCACTATGATTCCAACCAAAATTTTGTACTGTAACAATGTCTAGCTGACATACTGGAAGATGTCTCCAGAGTGATGTTTCTGAGGGAAGAATGTTACCAGAAGATGACAGATTTTAAAAGGTGGTTTTTATGCACAAATACAAACCAATCCCCAAGGCCAACAGCGTTGACTTAACCTCAGCCTATCAGCTCATAGTCTTGTAAGTCACATGGCTGACTGGGAGTAGCAAGAACAAGACCTATCGACCACAAGAAGAGGAGAAAGGCCAGAAGGAACAAAACGTCAGCTTGCCTGTGCACTGGTTTTGTGGAATATTAGTTTAAGATATGCTACATTTGTTTATGTTGTGGAATGTTTGTTTAATGATGCAAAGATGTGTTGCATTCTTTTATGTTGCTTTTGTTTAACTCTGTGAAGCTGTGTTACTGTGCCTGTCTAAAACACCTGATGGTCTAATTAAGAGCTGAACAGCCAATAGTGAGGCAGGAGAAAGGATAGGCAGGGTTGCCAGGCAGAGAGAAGAAATAAAAGGAGAAATCTGGGAGAAAAAGAAGAAAGAGTAAGAGAAGAAGGAGAGGAGGACTCCAGGGGCCAGTCACCTAGCTACACAGCAAGCCACAGAGTAAGAAGTGAAAAAAAAAAAGATATACAGAAATAGAGAAAGATAAAAGCTCAGAGGCAAAGGGTAGATAGTGTAATTTAAGAAAAGCTGGCTAGAAATAAGCCAAGCTAAGGCTAGGCATTTATAATTAAGAATAAGCCTCTGTGTGTGATTTATTTGGGAGCTGGGTGGTGGGCCCCCAAAAGAGCAAAGAGCAAAACCAACTAACAACACACCAGTACTTATCATAGGGGAAGCCAGCAGCTGAGGTTTGGGGCCTGCATCACCTTGCTGGGATGAAATACCTGTCAAGAGACAGTCTGGGGAAGGAAGAGCTTATGTTGGCTCACAGTTTGAAGTGATGTAGCCTCATCCCTGCAGCAAAGGCATGAGAGTGCAAGTGTGAGGTGGCTGGTCGCACTGTGTCCACAGTCAGGAAGCAGAGAGAGATGAATGCTGGTGCTCAGATTGCTTTTTCCCCTTCCCCCTTTTTATGTAGTCTGGGCCTTTGGTCCATGTTGCTAGCTACTTCAGGGTGGATTTTTCCTCCTCAGTTAATTGCCTTCACAGACACACTCAAAAGTGTGCCTCACAAATGCCCTAGACATTCCTTAGTCCTATCAAGCTGGCAGTGGAAGCTAACTGTCTTGTAGTCACAAGTGAATTGGAACACAAACTGAAATAGTGACAGTGATCAGTGTAATATCATCCCTACTTTAAGGACGCAGAGTTGGGTATGGTGGTGCATACCTATAACCCCAGCTTCCAGGAGGCTGAGTCAAGAGCACCCTGAGTTCATGGCCAGCAGAGGCTACATAGCACTACCCTCTTTCATAAAGCAAAACAAAACTCCACCAAATTCACAGATTATTTTTAGAACAACATAAAAATTTTTCCATTCACATTTTAACAGCAACAACAACAACAACCCTGATGATAAAATTGAGCAGCTGCGCATGTGCAGTGGCTGACCTCTGGAGGATCATGAGTTCTGTCCAACCTGAGCTGCAGAGTAAGCTGGAAGCAAGCCTGGGATACAGAGTGAGACCCTGTCTCTGGAAACACGAAATATAATAAAACAAAACAACACACACACAAAAAAAACTTTAGGTGGATGATCACAGCATTTAACCAATACACAGAATAAAAGATATCAAAGTGTTAGCACAGTAAGAATTCACCGAAGTTGTAGGGTTGTTTTCCTTTTTCTCTTTGGAGGAGTGGAGTGGGGAGTGAAGGTCTGCAGTCAGCCTACCTGCTTCCCTGGCTGGAGTGGCCCCTGTGTTTGAAGGGAGTGCCTGCTGGAGATGGGGGCTGGGATTAAGCAATGAGGGGGGGTAGGGAGGTCAGGAGGGAGATCTGGGGGATCCACTGGAGATGGCAGCAAGCGGGGAGGAGGGTGCAGCAGGCGGGCTGCTACAGAGTTGGGGATAAGACTTGGGGACTGAATTTGGAGGGGTGGGGGCAGAGGTGAAGAGCTGTCAGCTAGCCTACCTGCTTCCCTGGCTGGAGTGAAGTATTTAAAACATCTTAAGACACTGTGTATATGACCTTAAACTTGGAGGGAAAAACAGATTATTTGAAGATTCTGGTGTAAAATTAATGTCATAAAAATTACTACTGGGACATTTCATAGTCTAAAGTGTTTTCCCAATTTAATAAGCCTCTATGATTTATTTTAAATGCCACATACTTCAAGAAATCTGCCACATACTTCAAGAAATCGTCTCCATGTAGCCAGTCTGGAGACAGCGAGGGGAAGAGTCTACACAGATGCTTGTACCCTTCCCTTTGGCTATCAGACTGTTGAAACAGTAGTCCCGAAGAAAGTGGGGTCCCCTCCCCCCAGCAAGCGCCAGCAGAAGGCAAAGGCTGAGGTGTGGTGTCAACCAACACGGGAGACTGTCGAGGTTTCACACAGGGCTAACGATGCCTCAGAGCAGCAGGCAGGGGAGACTGGAGTCATGATAGTGACCCGGAGGTCCTCGATTTAAACCGGAAACCCAGGGCAGGATTTGGAAGGAGAGTTTGTGCCAACCACGCCTCCTTGCCAGTCTTATCCCCGCCCCCGCCCTCATCCCCGCTGCCACAGATTTGCGCACATAGAAAACCGGTCAGAATAATGTTGTTCTCAGTAGTGCACCATACTATCTGAACTTTGGTTTGCACCCCCACTAGGCTCACAGGACCCTGGGACATAAGTCGACACAAAGATATCACACTGGTTGCTCATTCTGCTTCACACTTGCTTAAACTCTTGGTTGTTTCCAAATTTATTTCAGTCATAAAATACCTGGATATTATGCCCATCTCGTTGGAGTACCATAAAATATTGATATATTTAATATATCTTATAAACCAGGGACAACTATACTAGAAGAAAATATGGCTTTGTGTTCGCTATAAAATATAACAGTACAGTCAGGGGCACATTTCCTCCAAAATAAGGAGCTATGAAATGAAGTGCTTGGCGATTTCATACTTTCGTCGGTACATGTTTGCTTCAGACGTGCATCTTTTTGTCATCTTATGAAAGGCACTGAAGGGGCCGGGCAAGAAGGCTCAGATGGTAAAGTGTCTGGTGCACAAGGATGAGGGACTGAATTCCCTTCCACAGCATCCTCATGAAAGCTAAGTGCAATAGGACAGCAGTGATGTCTGTAATCTCAGTGGCGAGAAAGGAGAGACGCAGATCCCTTGAGCTCATTGGCCAGACAGCCTAGCCAACTAGATGACCTGAGGATTCATTGAAAGACCTAGTTGGGGAAAGAAAGGGGGGGGGGAACAATCAAAGACACTGGATACTGACCTTTGGTCTTTACCTTGGTGTATGCCCAGAGCGTCTGCACACCTGCACAGATCCAGATGAATATATATATATATATACATATATATATATATATACATATGTAAACAAGAAAATGAATAGTCCTAAACACTAGTAGCATAAGGAATATGTGCAGGATAAAAATTAAAAAAACACAGAGAATTTTAATAGCCATTTCCCCCTCTTTTAATAGTTTATAGAGAAACAAGGAAAAAATAGGCTACCATTGATTATTTTTGACAGAATACCTCATTGGTGCTATTTCTGGGGCAACGCTGAGATACCAAAGCATGATTTAAAATCACCGCTCTAGTCCTGTGTGTGTGTGTGTGTGTGTGTGTTGTGTGTGTGTGTGTGTGGGTTGTCCCAAGTGCCATGGTGTCACCTCTCAAAATAGTTCCTGAGCCCTGCAAGATAGTAGTAGTAGCTCAGTGTCGGTTATATTCCTCGCTGGTTTCTGTTCTGAACATCAAATGTTGTGGCTGATGAACTCATTAGTTATCTTTCTAATTATCCCATTCGATCATTCAAAGTGATCAAAATGATTTTGTTTTAAAAATAATTTCCTGTGTATTTTTATGAGGTCTAATGGTTTCTGGGGGGCGGGGAAAGCACCACTGGCTTCTACTGGCTTAAAAGCGAGAGACTCAGAAAAAGCTTAATGGTAAACAGTATACCGGCAATTTTGATAAGTCATCATCTCCTCTGCTAGCCAGGAGATCTCTCTGTCTCTCCCTGTGTGTCTCTCCCTGTGTGTCTGTCTCTGTTTCTCTCTGCCTCCCTTTATCTCTCTTTTTCATTGTGATGGTTAATATTGGTTGTCATCATCATTGAATCCGGAATCACCATGGAGATGAACCTGCAAACACACCTGTGAGGGAATTACCTAGTCTCAGCCTCTGGGCATGCCTGTAAAGAATTCTCTTGATTAGGTTGATGGGAGTGAGAAAACTGATCTAAATGTGAGTGGCACCATTTCTGGGCTAGGATCTGGAGGTGTAGGAATGGAGAAGGCCAGCTGAGCGCTGGTGCTTGTCACTCTCTGCCTCCTGGCTGTGGGTGCAATGTGACCCGCTCTCTCCTGCTCCCTGACCTCTCTGTCATGATAGACTGCAACTGTGAGCCGAAATAGACCCTCCTTGCAGTTGGTTTTGTTGGGCATTTTATCACAGTGACAGGAAAAGTAAGATATTTGCATATCTCAGGGGTCCCCCTTATGCTTGCACAGTATCATCAGGATGAACAATAGCAGTGCAATTACCAGTCATGACAATGTTGAATGTTTCCAGTAGGCTGTCCTGTGAAAAAGACAGCAACCATTTAGATCTTCAGTCCACACACTTCATTCATCTCCTACCACATGCCAGCTACCATGGGGAGGATCTGAAGGCCCAACAGCCCGAGTTCTGTCTTCAAGAACTTCTCTGTCCTAAGAAAGTCAGGCAAACCTGACCGACAATTTTACCAATATATACTGGCTATGATAGAAGCTACTTAAAGGAGATATGGCCAAAATGGTGTTTCGGTTGTAGATATAATTTGCTTGTTTTGCTAAGTGCAGGTATTTATGACATTAAATTAATTCTATTTTATAGAAATCAAATGTCTAGTGATGTGACTGGCTGTAGAGTTAATTTTATTCTTTAAAGGGAATTTTATTAAAAATAGTTTGAAAAGAAAGCACTGTGGCTTAGGTTTGACTATTTCTGTTTAAGCAGAAGGCATGAGGGTTTCTTCTAGGTGGGATGTGCATTTGGAAACACTGTGAGCAGATACATGTGTCCACTTCAGGAAAGAGATAAACATCACCTTCCAGATGGAAGGAACTCTTGAAAAGAGAGAACTTGACAACTCTCACATTTCCTGTAAAACAGAAAACTGACTTTGAAAAAAGCACATTAGTTATCATAAACTGTTTGCACACACATGCACATAACACACATACACACATATACGATATACATATACAACACATACACACACATTTATACACACACACATATACACAATGCACATATAGAATGCATACACACAACTGCTGTGGAATATTCCTTTACACTGTGTGAATATATGTCACTGTGATTGGTTTAATAAAGAAGCTGACTGGTCAATAGCTGAACAGAACAAGGTTAGGCAGGAGAGCCAGACTAGGAGAATGCTGGGACGAAGGGCAGAGTCAGAGAAGAGTTGCCAGCCAGAAGTAGAAGGTACCACCATGTGGCAGAGTGTAAATAAGGAATATGGGTTAACTTAAAATGTAAGAGCTAGTTAGTAACAAGTCTGAGCTGTTGGCCAAGCATTTATAATTAATATAAGCCTCGATGTGTTTATTTGAGAGCGAATGCAGGACAGGAAAACACCTACAGCACTAGACACACAACACTCTAATACACACATATACATAACACACACATGAACAAATATAAGACATACACACACAACACACTCATATACACACATACAAACATGCACAATGCACTCATACACACACACACAGTTTCTATTTCTATTCCTCAGAATTTATCTTCCTTCTACCTGCTACCCTCAACTCCCATCTTCTTATTAAATCTGTCCGTGGAGATGCTTCTAGGTTAGGTCCCCTCTGGTATGGATTGAATTTCCAAAGCACATTTTCATTTCAGCCCCCATGCCGAATGAAGGCAAGCACTGCCAATCACATAGGTGGGGAGGTGCAGGAGCCAAGGCAGAACCAAGAAACCACCTGGAACAGTGTCTGAGGGGTTAAGGAACTGCATGTCATGAGATCAGGGATGTGGCTTTCTACCCATCCTTGCCCTCTGGGAGTTATTCTCATCCTTGTGCTGTGGAACCAATTGAGGAGATATAATTGAAATGAGTCTCACCGAGCTGTGTAGCACAAATCTTAAACCTGTGCAGCAGTGAGGCTTTCTTGACAGGAAGGGCTGTATTATTAGCATATTTCTCAAGGAGTAGCAAATAAGCATTTTACTTTTTTTTTGTGCACAGAAGAAAGAGTAATCCCTTGTGGTTCTTACAGTATGTTATTTTTTAAACTGTCGTGAGACAGTTTTCTCTATGGACACTTTGGGGTCAATGTTGACTCTTTATATAGTAATAAATCAATTTTTTTTCCTGAGGGTCTTTCATGGAAGAACTCAAAGTTCTTCCATGGAAATTTTCTTAATGCTCATGAGAAAGGAACAACATCTGGGGAGAGGGATTGGGCAATAGGAAAACTGCTGAGTTAAATCAGCCTGTGTACTATAAAGATGTGTTGACCTCAGAATGGAAACCAGGATGTGTGTTATGTTGGGGAGGGGTTTCACTTTTGTTTCCACAGGAGAAAAAAAAGCAATGGATACTATCAAAATTAATAAAGATTCAATTCAAACAGGAGAAATCTCTTAATAAGGAGAAGTGATAGTTCATCCACCAATGTGACAGTTATACAAGTTGTCAGGAAAATTTATGAAACAAGGGTCAGGGCAGGGTTCTGTGGGGCATTTACCCACCACCCCCACAGTTCCCCAGAGTTTTCTTGAGTGTGATCAGCAGGAAATATTAGATAGAAGGATTTATAGCGGAGAATCTTGTGGAGATAAACAGATAGAAAATAAAGGATAGCCTCGAGAGGGCCTGGAACCTATTCCAACGGTCCCCGACTGTCTCTGGCCCAGGGTTTTTATAGAGACGCCAAGGGGTGGAGCAAAAGACCTCCTCCCCCAGCACAGCCAAGTGCAGAGCATCTCAGACACCTGCACTCAGGCCCGTGGTCCTGATCATCCTCTCTGCAGACCTGCTGGGTAAAGTCACGAGGAACCCGAGAACGGGCTCCCACACAGGGTTCTGTTTTTGTCTTTACGGGAAAATAGAAATACCCATCTTCAAGAAATCAAAAGACCTTGGACATCTCGACATCTAAAGAAGAAGGGAAAACTTCCAGAAAAAAATTACCAAGCAAAACCATCTGACCTAATGGTACCCTATAGAGATAAAGGGTAAAATCTCACTACCTAAACATCCTTATCTCTTTATTTCTAAGAAAAGTTGTAGTCCCGACTCAATTATAAATCAAAGCTGGTTTGGAGTTGGAGTGTGGCTCTCTCCTTCTCTAAATCCAAGCATGTTGTTAAAAGAAAAAATTAAGAGTTTCTGTCTCATATCAGAAGAGCCACCTGATGTGGAGAAGAAAACCAAAAATCTAGGGACTATTGTCAAAATTCTATTTCTCCCCATACTTACTCTTGACTCTTTGGAACCTTTCTTTAGATATAGTGCTATCCTAAAATTTAAACTTTCTGTTTTGATATTAATAATGTTTAAGTTTTCCACAGTGAACAATGAAATTTCCTAACAGCAATCTCTGAAGTCTCCAGAAGGAAGATGGGGCCCCACAACAACGATTTTACCTGGTTCATAGTGATACCATTGAGTTGATAAACACCACTCAAAGACTTTGGGCTACAAACTACTCAAGACTATTCCAAGGTGGCTAGCTGAGATGGTCTACCATCTTACACCTCTAGCCAGAACTTCAGATAAGCTTTATCCATTACTGTGAGACTGGTTACAAATGCTACAGCTAGTCCTAATGAGACTTAACCATTGTTTTAAAAAATTTTTTTACAGGACCCCACAGAGATACCATCACCTCCTAGAAGCAATTCTAACAAAATGACACCTCCTCTCCCAACAAGTTTTTCTTTTCTCAGGGTTATGAATAATTTTCATCTGTAAGGGGTTTGTTTTAAGTTGTAATGGGGTTGGGGGTGGAACAATAAAGTTTAGACTCAGGAACCAGTAACATGAATCGTAAAAGGTCTTATTAATAAAAAAAAAAAAAAAAAAGCCAGAGCCAGATATTGGGGTGAAAGCTGAAGGATCAGGGAAACAGAACAAGCCATAGCCAACCTCACCTTACCAACTCCTCAGCCTCCAGAGTGAGACTTCCTATTTACTCATGCCTTATATTACGCTGGTATTGTGTTCCCCAAAATATTGTGCACCCTAATAAACTTATCTGGGGTCAGAGACAGAACAGCCACAATAGTAAACATAGAGGATAGGCAGTGGTAGCACACACCTTTAATACTAGTATTCCAGAGGCAGAAATCCATGTGTTCAAGGATACAGTCAAGCATGGTGACTCATGCCTTTAATCCCAGAAAAAGAGCCTTTAATCCCAGGGAGTAAGGCAGAAAGCAGAAAGGTATATAAGGCGTGAGGACTAAGAAACTTAACCATTTGGCTGGTTAAGCATTTGGCTGGTTAAGCTTTCAGGCTTCTAGCAGCACAGTTCAGTTGAGACCCATTCAGATATGAGGACTCAGAGGCCTCCAGTCTGAGGAAACAAGATCAGCTGAGAAGTTGGCCAGGTGAGGTTAGCTGTGGCTTGTTCTGTCTCTCTGATCTTCCAGAGATCACCCTAATAACTGGCCTCAGGTTTGATTTTATTAATAAGACTCTAAGATTCATGCTACATTATATATCTTTTTGTGCCCTGCCATCTTCTGTCCTTCCTAGTGCTGGGATTAAAGGGTATGTGCTTCCCAAGTACTTGGTAGCAAAGGCATGAGATCTCAAGTACTGGGATTAAAGGTGTGTGCCACCACTGCCTGGCTCTGTTTCCAGTGTAGCCTTGAACTCACAGAGATTCAGAGATCTCTGCTTCCTGAGTGATAGGATTAAGAGTGTGTGTCACCACTATCTTGCCTCTATGTCTAATCTAGTGGCTGGCTCTGTCCTCTGGTTCCCAGATAAGTTTATTAGGGTATACAATATATTGGGGGTATATAATATATCACCACAGAAATCTCTTTTAGAAAAGAAAAAAGGGAGATAGGATAGGGCAATAAGGTAGATTATTGTATCTATTTGTAAACTAATTTAGCAACTATCAGCTTTAGATAATTTACATTGATATGGATTCTTGTCTATTGATACAAATGTAAAATTATTTTTCTATTCTTGTTTAAGATTATTTATATATTGATACAAATACAAAACTATATTTGTCATATTATACATTTGTTCCTACTTCTGTTTAAAATATTTTTGTATATTGATACAAATTAAGGTATTGTTGTCATATTGTACTATACATTTGTACCTCTGATTAAGATGTTTTTGTATATTGTCATAAATTTAAGGTTATTGTCTTATACTGTACATCTGTCTACAGATTGTTTATTTTTATCATGTGAAGCTTTAGTCTTTAAACTATTGAGGTTGGTAAGAGTTACAGGTTAATAATCACCCATGCTTGTCATACTTACAGTTATATTAGGTTTTCTAGATGTACAGAGATATATGTTAAATGAATAGGTAATCTTCAAATACTTCATAGAACCAGAGAATATGACATTTAAATGCTTTAATAACTTAGAATTCTGTTGACATGAGACACGATTGCTTGTGGCAGCACTGGTCTATTCCTGAGAGGATGTTGGGCTTTGAAGACACTCCATATGGAGTTTGTCTTCTTGGTAAAAATGGCCTGCTGGGCAAAGAACTGCCCTTGCCTCAACTGCTGACAGTAAGCATGCTGTTCAATCTGGACGAGCAGGACACAAGGAAAAGCAACTGCCGAGCCTTGCCAAGACAGGGTAGGACAGTCTTTCAAACTTTCCTGCTTCTGAAAATGGTCTGTCAGATATTCTAGGCCTGTAGCCAATAGTGGTTGCCCCAACACTGCAGAGAAACACTGCAGGGTGACTGTCCAGGCAGCCAGTTGTTTCTGTTATACCTTGCAGGTTTTAGAAGTTGCTTGTTTGCACTTCCTGTTTACTCAGCTAATATTTTCTTTCTCAGGTCTTTGATGGGGTTGAAAACTAGATAGTTACAGTTACAATCCTCGTATTTTAGCTAAGAGCATATCAGGTACAAGATTCAGATTCTTCAGGATAGGACAGCTATTGGAGTAATCTCTGTCATTCACCAATTACCTTTGGCATGGACATTTAGTACATGTTTCTTGCTCAATGCTGTTCTTTTTTTTTTTTTTTTCTTTTTTTTGAGACAGACTTTCTCTGTGTAGCTTTGGTGCCTTTCCTGGAACTCTCTCTGTATCCCAGGCTGGCCTCGAACTCACAGAGATCTGCCTGCCTCTGCCTCCCAAGTGCTGGGATTAAAGGCGTGTGCCACCACCACCTGGCTCAATGTTGTTCTTGTTGGTTGTAGTTCCATTTTTGTTTATGTTATTACATTTTCTTTCTTCTAGACAATACTTGATAATTGTTCTTATTGTATATAGTTTGTATTAGGTTTAGAACTTTCTTATTTAGACAAAAAGGGGAAATGTTGTGGGAATTCACTCCACCAATGACTTTGGGGTATCTTGCCCAATAGATTTTTTTCTGGGTACACGACTGCTTAAAATTCAGGAGGGGGCATGTGCTCTCTCTCTCTCATGCGGTGATTGAAGACTAGATAGCTGATTCCATTCGCCCCCGAGCAGAATGGAGGAGGACAATGATGGTTGTTTACTTTGTCCTGTATCCGTGAGTGTACTTCTCCCCATTTTATATCTTAATAAATCCTTGATACCCTTTAACAGACTCTTGTGGATTCGCTTACAAGTGGCGCCCAACCTGAAGTTCTTTCCAGGGGAAAACAGCAATTGTTACACACAAGAAGAGCTTTTCAAATAAGATGCAGATTCTAGATGTCAACTAAATTGTTTAGGTTTTTAAGTTTGTGAGGCTTTTTTGAGGCTTTCTTTGTGAGAAAGGAAATAGGGAGAGTCTCACAGACTTAAGAGTGTGCTTCTGCAAGAAAGATTCTGAGGGCTCAGTAAGGCTGTCTGATGTGTTTTGTAACTGTTGGTATCATGAAGAATGTAGTATATTATATGGTAAAACTTTTCATTTGGCCTAAATTTTTATTTTCTCTTTTCTTCTAATTTAAAGAGGAATAAAAACAGTTTTGTGGCTCATCAAAAGTACTTTAGGACCAGTGATATGCTGAGTGGGATAGAAACACTTGTAGTGTAAGCCAGATGACCCAGGGTAGCTCCTTAGAAGCCACAGTGGAAGGAGAGAATGGATCCTGAAAGTCCTTTGACCTCTACATGCATGACATGGCATGTGTATGTCCACACACACATACATGCACAGATCATATACACACCACACAAATAATAAGAAATATGAAACATTTTAAAAGTATTGTGGACCCTGGACATTAATCGCCAGGTTCTCACGAGACATGGGCAGAGTGAGTTATGTAGAAACACACAGAATGGAGGCTTTGTGGGCACAATGTGGACCGCACCAGTAGTCCTTAGATCATGAGACATGGGCTCATTTGTTTCCGCCATGTTAAAGTAAATGAAAAACCAGTAAGTTCTTTCACACACACAATACAGCAGAAAGAACACTGCAGCAAATGTGCACATTAGTGACTCTGTGGGAACGCTAGCCATCCACCATGTTCCCTTAAGCTGAGATGCTGTTTCCCGTGTTGAATGATTTCCTTGTAAATCTACACACTGGCTGGAAAACAAGATTCTCGCTCACTTCTTCATATGAATTGAAACATCTATTTGTATTCACGGTGCCTTTGAAAAGTTCTATAGTTTAGACTGATTTGACCAACCTGGATTATATATGGCACTCTCAGGTTACAGTCCGGGTCACCTGTCATGGTGAATTCACTGATCAAGGACATTGAGACATGAACATTATTAATTAAAAAAATCAGAGTGAGGGGGGTAAAGAATGGTAGATAATAGTCACGTGGGCTGGGGAGGAAACTGAATTATTAGCCATGTTAAGATCTCTCCAATGACTGAGGATTCATTTTAACAATACCGTAGGGAAGAAGTTTGTGTGTCGTGCAGAGATGTTCCATTATGTAGTGCAGAGATGTTCAGTTCCAGGACAGCAGTATTTTAGTTCTCTAGCAGAAGAATGTTCATGTACATGAGAGAGAGACTTTGCAATGTTAAACACTTCAACATGTATCTATTGGTCATTTAAATGTCTTTGAGAAATATCTATTTGGGTTATTTGCCCAGTTTTAATTAGAATATTTAAATTCCTGCTATGAATTGACTTCCTTATACTTTATGAATATTAACCCATTATCAGGTGCATGGTTTCCAAATATTTTCTGTCTTAATCCACTGAGATAAAAAATACCTTAGGTTGGGCGATTTATAAATAATGCAAAATATTGTTCATAATTTTGGAGGCACCAACAGATTCCGTGGCAAAGGGTCCCTTTCTGCTTCAAAGATGGTCCTTGTTGCTGTGTTCTCATCTGGTATAAAGGCAGCCAGGTTCTCTCATGCTTGTTCATACTACTAGCTCTTTCCAGATAATGACAGCGGAACTGTTGGAACACACTTGATAACCTATCTCTCGAAGGCACTACTTTGTAATACCATTGTCTTGGCGGTGAGATTTGTGAGACATTTCCATTCTGTAGTCTGTCTGTCTCCTCACTAGATTGGTTCTTTTGATGACAGGTATTTTAGCTGTGTGTAATCCATTGGCCTGTTTTTATTTTGGTTGTCTGTGATTTCAGGGTTATATGTGAGGGGAAAAAAAAAATGCCAAAGAGTTCTCACTCGATCTTCCCTTTAGCAGAGTCCAAGTGATTGGTTTAAATCCCTAAAATGTTTGAGTTGGTCTTTGTCTATGGCTCGTCTTCTTACACTATGGTGGGTGTCAATCCCTTGTGGGTTTATGTAACTGAATATGGGAAGTCCCAACAGTGAGAGGTTTCAGAATATGCAACAATCAAATGAAAATCAAACAAGTAATGAATCCTGTGTTCCTGGCAAAGCTTGTGGGGTTTCATCAGACAACCCCACTAGACTGGGGTCTGAATCACAGCTTTGCACTGCAGAGATCATCACATCACATAGAGCTGACTAGGGATGCCTCAAGCAAGACAGTTCAAAATGGAGTCCACTGTGCCTTTTACTGAACACACATCTCTGCTCTATAGAAACAAGTTTATTTACAGAAAACAATGAAGTTTAATATTTCCTTATCATCATTCTTCAGCATGCAAGTTTGGAGTTAGCATATCTTTGGGTTGTATTGTGTCAAAAAGTTTGATTTAAAAGAACTGTTACTGGAATTGCTGAGTGAGATTTCATTAAAAAAATTGTTAAGTGAATACCAGGCATGGTCTCACCCACCAGCCTGGTCTACAAGAGAGTTCATGTCAACCAAAACCAACTAACCAACCAACCAACAAACCTATGGACCAAAAATGAAATTCAGCTTTGAATTGGCAGGGCTTGAGAGCAGCTTGCCAACAGCCATTATGAACTCTAACTCTCTGGGACTGTAAGTCAAAATAGGCTCCTCTCTAAGTTGCCTTGGCCATGGTGTCTTATCACAGCAGCAGCTGATCCATGTGCCATGTTCAGTGACTCTTAGAGTCACATCTAGTCTCTTAGCATCTGTGATAGTATGAAGGTGGGAATAAGCATGTCTTTGCAGGAAAGCAAATCTATTTTTTATTTCTTTGATTTTGTGGACTTGGTTGTTTGTTCCATATCATGGTTCATTTAAAGTTGTCTTTAGGCAAGGAGGTCCTCAAAGTTCCCCTTTCCACGAGGACACAGCGTTAAGTATCATTTAATATGCCCAACATTGTGGCTTGGTGCCTTGGTTAGGAAAAAACTAACAGAATGCCTACAGGACTATTTCTGGACTCTTGTTCCACTGTTCTTTTTATCTAGTATTCTTATGCTACCATAGTTTAATTATTGTGCCTTTACGGTGAGCTATCTCTTTAACAAGAAACTTTCAGCTGGGGGATAGAGAGATGGGTCAGTGGCCAAGAGTAATTGCTGCTCTTCCAGAGGACCCGGATTCAGTTCCTAGCACCCACACGGTGGCTTACAACCATCTGTAATCCCAGTTCCAAATCTGCTGGCCATGGGATACTGTACACAAGCTGTACATTTACATACGTGCAGGTGAAACACATACATAAACTAAAAAAAAATTACAAGTTTGTTCAGCTATACTAAATCTTTTCTATTGCTATATACATTTGTAAACATCATTGTCTATTCATTATCTACCTTACACAAACCATTATCAGTAGAATATTTATATTATTTTTTACCAGCTTTATGGTATAACTGACATATAACAAATGGAGCCAAACATATTCACAATATAGTTAGTAAGCCTTTACGAATTTATATACTTGTAGAACCAATACCACAATGAGGGCAGTGAATGTATTCATATTTCCATATAACTTGCCAATGTCTGTGGGAAAAAAATCCATTGGAGCTGATATAGTACAGAATCTATAGAGCAAAACACTGGAAAAATAGTTTCTACATTGTCTATCTATGTGCCTGTTTGTATGTAAAGATGTTTTCACTGCACACATAGGACACAGAACCCAGCCAGCAACCCGTGTTTCTCATCTTGCTCCGGTCTCAAGAATCTTGCAGGATTCCACTATATCCAGGAATTTTAAATTTTATTTCTTTGTTTTTGTTTGTTTGTTTGTTTGAAGACAGGGTTTCTCTGTGTAGTTTTGGTGCCTGTCCTGGATCTCACTCTGTAGCCCAGGCTGACCTCGAACTCACAGAGATCCGCCTGGCTCTGCCTCCCGAGTGCTGGGATTAAAGGCGTGTGCACCACCACCGCCCGGCTGAATTTTATTTCTAATTACATGTGTGTGTGTAAGGCCACAGGCTATGTGCACCTGAGTGCATGGACCCTGTGGGGCTAGAGTTACAGGCAGCTGTGATCGCCCTCCACTGGGAATCAAGGTCAGTGCGCTCTCAGCCATCCAGCCTGTTTCTCTGGCCCTCTTCTCAAATGTCAGCATCTATTTTTAAGGCTTTACATGAACAGAGCTATGTGTGCATGTGTGTGTACACATGTCTGTGCACACAGATGTATTTACCTACAGTCCTCAACTTTTTTTTTTATAATTCTACATTATCAATTTCATTATCTTTGAGCACATCAATAATTTCAATGTTGCTGTTCAAACATGTTTTTTTTTTTCCTCAATCCTTTTTCTTAAGCCACTTTGAAGGCCTTTTCCAACAGTGTTCTGGTTTAAGTAGGATTTCCTACTTACTTTAAAAAACAACACCCCCCCCAATAATTTTAGTTTTGTTCAGCAAGTTAGTTCTTAATGACTGGAAATAAAATTGTAAATTTGTTTAAAAAATTAGGATCTTACTTTATATACAGCTTTATAATTTACTCCAAAAGTTAAATTGTGAGATATTTTCCATGCAACTATACATTCTTCTGTTTTTGTGGGTATATAAAAAAAGAGCAATTTACTCAGCCTGATGTTGGTTTTTGTGATTTCCTACTCTATTAAGTGCTATACAGAATGCTTTCATTATTTGCCCCATGGCATCACTGAATTAATGAAGACTTGTATCAAATAATGGATGTAAATCAGATGTCTTCAGAGAGTTGGAGATTATTTCCCCCAAGGGACCTAAGCAAACAGTAAAATCATAACATTTACCTGAAAATAAAACAAATGGGTGATTAATGCTTTACCAACCCCATTTATTTAATAACCTTATAATATTCTTTCAAAATTGTGGCTGTTGAGATCACTAGCAACCTAACAAAACACCAGAACATGACAGACCATTAGCTCCTGAGCACGAGGTAGGGCTTTCAGTGTGTGCAATTACTCCGAGAGGAATATGAAGCCTATCATGCCAGCCTGCTGTGAATCTGAGTATTTCAATACTAAACATGTAGCTTCTATCTTGGAAGCTAACATTACGTAAGAATCTTTATGTGGAAGAACATATGCTGATCATTACTTTCTTCTAAAGCTTAGAAGAGGGGGCAATCGGCCTTTCAGTTTCTGCTCATTCAAGAACACTGTTGCTTAAGCTGACGCCCAACCTGTCCATTTGTGATGGGCTGCCAGGCAGAAAGGTGCAACACCACTATGTCTTATTAAACATTCACTTGATTTTCTTTTAAAAATAGCACACTGCCAAAAGTAAAACTTTGAAATTACAGCACGAGGAAAATGGTATGTCTGCGAAGTGCAGGCCAATGGCAAAGGACCCTCATATTAACTTAGCTGGCCAGTTTGCCAGCCACATCTGTTACTAGTGCTAATTTTGCATTTGGAGAAGCATGCTGTTAAACAGTATGATTTTCCAGAGAAGCACCTTTCTAATACCAATTTTATCATATTTATACAGTCTGCCTATTAGTCTGCATTAAGATTGTATTTAATAAGTTACTTTCCCTATCATATTAGTTAAAACAAACACTCTGCATTTTTAAGTAGTTTATAGCTCTTTGAAATGATGAAAAAACCAAAAAACCTCTACAGCCTGTTTCCTATAAAAATATGCATAAATAATTAATAGTCTATCATTGCTATCATAACTTTTGCTGCTAACAAAACCCTTCTCTACAAAACCCCCTTCATTCTGAAATATTTAAAATCTGAGTAAAAATAGTATTTACTTCACTGACTACTTTTCTGGGTCCATCTATAGGCTTCTCCATCAAGTGTAAGTTATTTCTGGCTTACAGCATACAGAGACAAGACAGGGTGTAACCCTAGTAATGCCTCACTTTATACCTTCATTTGAATATGTAAAAATAAAGTATCTCTGGACATAATGACCTTCCTAAGTCAATCTGTCACTGTTAATATATTTTCAAGACAACTATGCAATTTCTCTAAGTTTAATTTATTTTAATATTCTATTCTTTCTATGTATTAGATAATCAGTTACTGGCTTCATTCAGACAATACTTCACTCACCTAACACTATCAAAGCAGTTCAACTGGACATCTTGGGAGATGGACGCTGCCAAGTTTTCCATGCACAGAGATAAATCACACACAACACTTGTTTTAGGAGAGGTAAAGTTTACTTAGACATCAGCAAAGACAACACCATTTCCATAGTCTACAGAAATACAGTAATTTACAGCTGGTTTGGTACATGGCCCCATGTTAAAAAACAAAGCTAATGAGAAAAGAAATGGTTCATCCTATTTCTCTGCCATTTATCATGATTTAATAGGTACATCATTATGTTCTGGGAAATAGCTGCATAGATTAGAATCCTAGGGCTGCTGGTTAATATACATCATCAGATAACAAGAATAATAGAAAACAAATAGGTCCAGATACACAGTAAGCATGCAACCTAAGCTATTTGGAAGAAACAGGATCGACTTCAGTGAAAACTGAAAACTCTGTTGTTATTGCACCATCAGTACTTAATGTCAGTACATATGGTATTTTACATGGCACAGGATTTCCTCTTCAAATAATGCTTGGCAAACTGGATCAGGTTGATCCAATTTCTAGAGCAAATTTAAATTAAAATGAAGGAAAACTCCATTAGATATGTTTCTAAATATTCTAAATAATCCACAAAGTACTGAAATTTCATGTCTACTTGTCACCTCCAAATTGAAACAGATTCATACTTTGTACCCTATAAATCTGCATCGCTGCTGTAGCAGCACCCAGCCACATGGGAAGCCTGAGGACAGGACACATGGCCAGAGTGGAGGGGCAGTGTGAGTGTAGACGACTCAACGGCGAAGACTAAAGAGAAGAAGGAGATAGGCATCTCCTTAATTTTGCTATATTGATTATATGTTGAAATAGTATTTTAATAGATTAAGTTAAATAAGATATTATTAACGTTAATTACACTTCTTAAACATCACTACTAGAAAATTATAAATCCATTTTGGCTCACATTACATTTCCATTGAACACTACAGTCATAAACAATACATAATTATGTTACTCTTAGAATTTACATTTAATCTTAGCCAAAAGTCCAAGTGATAACCTTAGAATTTAGCGTAATTCCATCAGTCTAGGATACTAAGCCCTAAAATACCATATGTGTACTTTGCACATACCTTTTTACAAAATTTATTCTTATTTCTCTCCAGGGTATACATCACAAGAGATTTAATCATTTTAAAACTGTGGATTGCTATGCATAAGAGCTAAAGGACTTCGATGCAGACTATGATAGCAGGAAGTACTATCAGTGAAGACAGTGTCTCCCAGAAAACAAGTTAGACAAACACACACTTAATGCCTGGGATCTGATGGTGCACCTTGAATCACAGGAACGCGCCCAGTGTTAACTGCAGCCTACTGAATGCTCTTTTTGGAAAATCTACAAGCAATGTAAACAACACAGATGGCGACTTCTAATAGTAGAATATAGTATCTGAGATCCATCTCTTCAGTGGAAGTCCCTCAGTTTTAGAACGTTAAACTAAGCAATTAACTAGCATACAAAACCCCAAGCTTAGAAAAAGTCATTGCTGTACTTTTAAAATTTTTCTCTTTGTTTCTGTAACAGTATAGAAATATTTGGCGTACTTAGAATATCTCATCTTTTATGTTTCCAGCTCAGAAACAGTAATGTGATCTAGTCTAGGGTACACTCCATTACTCTCCTAGAACAAAATACACTAAAAAATAGTGCTGCCTACAGCCAGTGACACACTCATGCATCAGCAAGCTCACTGGAAGGCAAAGCCACTTACATTTGCACGACACACTTGCTTCCTCACACTTCAGGTAGGAATGCTTGTTTCAAAACTGTTTAAATCTTTTGCATCAGGTCATCTGAATTGGTACTCAAACTACAGTATCATTGATAAAAATTTCTTCCTCATGTCAAACATAGTCTGAGAAAATTAGGTGAAGTCATCCAGCACAACTTCCTATTTATCATTATCACATTTATGATACCAGAAAGCAACTGAGAATTAGGGCAAAATAGCCGGGCGGTGGTGGCGAACGCCTTTAATCCCAGCACTCGGGAGGCAGAGGCAGGTGGATCTCTGTGAGTTCGAGGCCAGCCTGGACTACCAAGTGAGTCCCAGGAGAGGTGCAAAGCTACACAGAGAAACCCTGTCTCGAAAAACCAAAAGAAAAAAAAAAAAAGAAAAAGAGAGAGAGAATTAGGGCAAAATAAAGAGCCTCTGCCAGAAAGTGCTGGATAGGCTGATACATCCACGGGCTGCAAAAGATGGCCATAGCTCTTTTAAGAGTTCAGTTGCCAATATTTTAAGACATTTATTAAATGTGTCTTGCACAACAAGCTACTGCTTAAACTTTTTATGCTCCTATCTTCATACCATGGTTTTATTAAAACAATATTTTTATAATGCTTCTAACTGCAGCCTAAACAAATGTGTAATAAATCATGTCATGTAATAACATTTTTCAGGGTTCAACACATTACTCTACAAATACATTCTCCAGTGAAGAGAGGGCAACAGTCTCTTTGGTGAGAGCTGTTGGATGTGGGAACAACAGCTGAGTGAGTACTTCATATCTGCACTCCATCTACACCACTCTTTAACCAACAAAAGCTGCCTGCTTCAAATACATGACATTGGATGTAGGAATAAATGAGTTTCCAGGAGAGTCAACATTAGCATACTGCCCCATGGCACATTAAAAAAATACCTCATATGTATTATCCATCACTTTATAAACATGAACAGGTATCTGCTATATGCTGCACAGTGCTGTGAGGAAAGTGACTGCTAGGCATGAAATAAAGGCTGATTCCTTAAAGAGATGGAAGAAAAGCAGAACAATATGGTTTATAAACCATGCAACCCCAATCAAACTGTTTTCACAAATATTTAAATAGGGCAAATGGACACTTAGGTCAGTTTCCAACTTTGCTAGAGGAAGTTGCAAGAAAATTACCTTAAATAAGAACACTTTGAGCAAATGTAAAAATAAAATTCATGGGATAAAATCTTTTGTTAAAAAAATCATGTATGCCTAATCTTCAGATCTCTTTAGATGTGTGTATGTGCACACACATAATTTAGATACATAAAAGGAACCTCAACTCTGGTTGCAATGTTATACAGTCTTGCTTTTATATTTAAACTTGATAATGTATTTTTCATACAAGACAGTACGGTTCACTCACAACTAAGAATATGGACATTAATAAGAGAGAGAGAGATATTAATATTCTTTCTCCAGTATTTATCAGCTCTGACTTGTTGGTTTCCCACAACATGGCAGGAATTATGTTATGCCCTGAACATGCCTAGGTCTTGCATCTCACACTCACAGAGAAAAAGAAGTCTTAGAATCAAAACAGCTGTTAATCTGCAAAACAACAGTAACTGTTTTCCTCAGTATGATTTCTAAAGGCTGAGGATGTCAACTGAAACAAAACAGAATTTTCTCCACTTCCCCAAAGTGGAAAGAGAACACAGAAATTCTCTTCATGGGCGACATTTATGATAACATTCACAATACAAGCAGCAAGACAGTATGTATTAGCTTTTACATACTAACGTTCAACAGCTAGCAATGTACTTAGCATATTTTGCCTTTTCGTTTTGGCCACAAAATATAAAATTTTGTTCTAAATTGATGAAATTTTCTACACCCTGAGGAACAACAATGAACTAATAATGTCAGGCTCAGCTTTGTGACTTGTGACTTGTGCTGTTGTTCAGAAAGCACACGCTTCATACAGTTAATAGCCTTGGAAGCATACTGTTCCATCAGCGGAGCAACTTAACTGCCCTGTATTTGTAAGTGAACAGTCTCTAGTTGTTCCGTGGTAACAGGGACGGCCTGAGAGGGTAAAGAAGTCAAAGTCGAGAGCCTGAGAATTCCCCTCACACCCTAAATCCACACAGGATAGATACATTGGTTTCTGCATCAATTATGAACACAAAATAAGAGATATATTATTCAAGAGTTCTCTGCAAACACTCTGGAATCTTTAAAGAAAAATTATTTGCTATCATGAAATATGATGGTCCTACCCTCCCCTTTCACACACAAATACATAAAATTTGAAAAATCATTTTAGTATTTACCACGTTTCTTTTGGTATTAGCAAGTCCTATTTTTCCCCTTTTAACTGACCTACCCCATGCCTGGATTTGGGAGGGAGGGAGGGAGGGAGGGAGGGAGGGAGGGAGGGAGGGAGGGAAGGTCTTCCGAGTAAGGCGAAGTGTCCCTTGGGACAAGCACCTGCTCTCTCAGGTGCTCCGGGCGCCTGCTTCCTTTTGAGCGCAGGTGGTACAGCCTTTGCGCACACTGCCCTGTAATCACGATGCCTCCCAATCTCAAAACGTTAGCGGTCAAAGGGGAAGAACGGATTCTAAGTCTCGGGGTTCTTCGAAGAGCACTCAAAAATTGCCAGTTACTGAAATATACGTCACAAGATCCTGTCTTCTCCAGTCAGTATCCCACTGCATCACAACGAGCTGTCTGATACATTTCTATCTTGTTTACTAGTTAAACGAAAGAGTTCAGTGTAAGACAACCTTGTATCCACATTGAGGTAAGAAAGGCACTCAAGTTAACATAATATAGTTACTTTAAAGAAGACACTGTGTGACAGGATGTGAAATTCTTGGGGTGGCTTTTTCTTGCTCACTGCTTCTATGAGACCAAGTTTGCTGAAGTTTCCTGGTACCCCCAACATGCTTCTTTAATAAGCAAGAGCTCATTACAGATCATATGTGTCGGGGGTGGGGGAACACACATATTGCTAGGGTTTGCAGTTTTATTTAAGACAAAAGATATGGTTTTTACAATGCTCAAAATTTTTAGAATAAAGCATTTAAAAAATTTAAAGTACAGTTTTCTAACAGCAAAATAACAGTAAACCCAAGAAGCTTTTTTGAAAATAAAAAAAGAGAATTATTCATTTTACAGATGAATCTTCCCTAACTTAGGGAGCCAACTGGGATGCCTGTATGATGTTGGTTCCACACTTAAGTTACATTTGGCCCATGCCAGACACAACCTTGCGCTGTGTAAGAGAAAACTGCAAGACTGATAATTTTTAGTAAGCTCTACACACACACACACACACACACACACACACACACACACACACACACACACACATGAACTGAGAGGATCTGAACATTAACTAAATGACAATGTCTACCACACATGCTTTCTGCAGACTGCTGCATATAAACTCAAAAGCTTGCTTCTACATTGTATGTCACGTAGCCCTTATCTGAAACTATAAGTGGCTTTTGGTGATAATCTGTACACATTTAATTCTATGACTGATTAATAAATCTGAGCCTGATCCTCAGCACCAGCAAAAACAAAGGGAAAGAATTAATGAAGCGTTTAGCTTAAGGTAGAACTGTCTCATGAGAGTAAGAAATGTTTGGGCCCAGAGCTTCTACAGAAGGAAGAGGGGTTAGTAATAGGTATAAAATCCTTAGGTTTAAAAAATGGCTCACACAGGTTCACGGAGTACCTAAAAGGTCCACAGTTCAAGTTGGGGATCGGGATGACTCCTGTACAGATACAGACTTAACAATTCTCTAAATCCAAGCAGTATTCTAGCTGCTCAAATGTGCCTCTGGCTCTGTATGCAAGATCTGCTCTTCAACATCATCTAGTGAAAGAAAACAATATTCTTATCAAATGGGTCTTATTGACTCTGAGAGTTTTTAGTGTAGACAAACAAACAGTTAAGAGAATTTTAGAGCTCCATCTCATGACTGAGAGTTAACAAGTCTAAACAAGGTAATGAAGACACTAAATTTAAATCTCACTAATTTTACATGTGGGAGCTCCTTTTAAGTATTAACGAAACTAGCCCACTTCACTCACTTATAACTCATTAATTTCCTGATCATTATTCCATCATTCATGACCAATCTTTCCCTTCTTCAAAGACTGAATTAGTCAACTTAATAGTTATTAAGTCCTTATAATGTGCAAGGCATATGATACAACCTGAAAATACATCACCAAAATACACAGACTTAAGAAAGGTAGGGCAGGGCTGTGGCAGAAGCCACAGATCTTAGCACTTTTGCACGTCAGTAGCTTTCCTGATCCATAGGATGGTATAATGGCCTGCTAATTTCCCAGTAAAAATCATATGCAATGTGTCAGTCTAAACCATCTTTTCTTTTTAGCAACAACTTATGTACAGAAGAATATGACTACACAAGCCCCTAAATTATACATTTTCTTTCTACTGCATTAGTTCATTTGGTCAAAGACACAGTAGCTTGCTAGAGAGGGTAAATGGTAAACGCTCAGGGAAAATATACAGGGAAATCCTAAGTCCTGTGAACAACTCTTACAAATGCTGACTTCAGAACTAATTAATGTAGCACAGAAAAGCCGCATACAAACAGGATCTTTTAGATATCTGTACTTTTACTACCAACTTCCAACCATATTAGGAAGAAGAGACCATGGTGTATATTAGAGGAGTCCATGGCTTCTGGGAGGCATGGGCTGAGCCTTGGCGGACATAAGAAGCCAGCTAACATAACACTGAAGATGACCAAGACGCTGAGTAGGAGATATAAAAAGGCATGGACACTATACAAATTTAGTTGATGTTCATACAGCATAGCCTATGCTCACGTCCTGACACACTACATCAAATGTAAGTCCTATTCCTTGGGAAACTAAAAAGGATGCTGGGGGAAAAGGTAATACCGAATAAAGACAGGATTCGGCAGCAGGAACTGCTGGGTCATTTCTACTCAATCTCAGAGGAGCTAAACATCATGTAACTGTTTTCCTATAGAGACCCATGTAGAACTTGAGGTATTTGATGATTCAAAATATGCTTTGTATATAGAAAGCTGTAGAATTATGTTCACAATGTCGAGTATTTTATCATCTAAATACTATAAAACAGTAAAAATAACTGCTCCAAGAGAGTAAGATCTTTGTACTGGTGTCAGTAGAAATGTTTTTCTAGTATCCTAGATGCGTCACTCAGCTCAGCAGGCTGCCACTAATAAGACCATGATGCCCAAGTTAAAGGTTCCCCCCCCTCTTAATGAAGTGTGCCTACCTCAAGTGCACAAGTTCCCACTAGGGGGAGACAGGAGTGGTTGCCTTTCCCAGTACCAACTGTGAAAGAGAACACACAAAACTTGAGGGCTGTGCTTATTTCTGTAATCATTGCTTACATTCTGCACACGCAGACAAGAGACAGCTTCTACCACTGTTTCATGTCTTAGTTTCATGTCAATTTGACACAAGCTACATTCATCTGAGAAGAGAGAACCTCAATTGAGAAAGTGCCTCCATAAGATTGGGCTATAAAGAAGCCTATAAGAGATTTTCTTAATTAGTGATTGATGGGAGAGAGCCCAGATCACTATGAATGGGGCCACCCTGTGGGCTGCCATTCATGGGTGCTGTAAGAAAGCCAGATGAGCAAGCCATGGAGAGCAAGTCAGTAAGCAACACTCTTCCACGGCCTCTACATCAGCTCCTACCTATAGACTCCTGTCCTGCTTGAGTTATTGCCTCAGTGATGGACTATTTGTGACCTGGAAGCATAGGCAAAATAAACCCTTTCCTCTCCGAGTTGCTTTTATTCATAGTGTTTCGCCACAGCAATAGAAACCCAAATCAAGACAACCATTAAAAGGGAGAATGAGAGTGACATCTCTTATTCATTGACAGGTATTAAATTCATTGACCAAAGAGAGATAATAGCTTCAGTGGGCATCCCTGAAAAAAGGACACACGAGAAAAAAATATGGACCAGTGAGTGATGAATAAAGAGAAGGGATGCACAGAAGAATCACAGCTCATCCGAAGGGGTGGATGGAGAAGAGAGACGGAGACGGTATTTGACCCATTCCCACCCCACTTCGCCAACCTGAAAAACACAGCCCTTGTTATTGAGATATAGCTATATGGACTTTGGTACTTATCCCTGATGATTTTAGTATCAAAGTGTTTTGTTTGATTTTAAAAGTAAAAATTGAAATAATGCTCAAAACTAGTCTTCCCCCAGGATTTTGCCAGTAAACTCTGACTAGCCACTTGACAAAAACTCTGCAGTTTATCCAGTATAACCTCAGTAACTTAAATTTTTAAAAAGAAAGCTTTCCAGGACTACATTTCTGTGTAGATTTCTCCCACTTTTCATGAATGATTTTAGAAGGAAAAAAGTAGTAATAACTAAAAGTGGCATTTCTGGTTTTTTTTTTTTTTTAAAAGAATTTATTTTATAAGGGCTGACTTACTGTTTTGGCATATACCAAATATGAGGTAAAAACAATCTATCAAAACTAGTAATAAAAATAATTTTCCAGTACTACAATTACATAAACTCTTAAATTAGTTTAGTTTCTTTTAAATAATCATTTAAAAAATAGATTACATTGGAAGCATTTTTTTTTCTATATAAATTCTAACAGTCCTGGCTGTGGTTCTCTGAGTCGGTAACTGGAGAACATGCTTGAGAAAGAGGTGGCTCACATTTTCACATATCCACCCACCTAGCCATTTTAGTCTCAAAACTGCAATTAGATCAAGTCCTTCTGCACATGTACTAATATTCTTAAGCTGAAGTGCAACTTAAATTGTCAATTTCTAAAGAAACTGCTTATGTAGCAACGGAACTGAGGCGAGTAAAGGTGTGCGAACCAATCTCAAGAACCAAATGAGAAGCCCAAACACTGAAACAGAAAGGGCATGGAATCAAACAGAAAAAAAAAAAAAATAAGACTCATTGTGTAGCAAGAAGGAACTCTACAGTTATTCTGTACCCAAAAGAATGCTGGCTCTTAACAAAATAAATACAACAAAAGGTTTTTCACAGACTTTTAAGCTCTAGATGAAGAATACATAGGTAGCCAGTCAGTTCATGCAACTATGGCATTGAGAAAGGAAAGCAATATTGCACTAAAAGGGGAATTTCTTAGGATGAATCCACCCCTTTCACTGACTCAAAGTCACCAGCCATTTCCTGTATGCATTGGCATACCTGGCTTGCTCTACATTCCGACAAGTGGATAATACTTGATCAATAAACCTGTGCTCCATCTCTAGGCCTAGAGAGTCTGGAGCTGGGGTCCGTTTCAGGCGCTTGGTTTCCTGGGAATAGCCTTGTTTGCTGGAGTCATTCAGTCCGTCCACTTCCATTGCCTGAGATAGTTGAGGGGTTGCTGGAATCAGGTGCAAGTCATTTAAAGCCCCCCCAGAGCAGTCTGCAGGTGACAGGTGAGTCAAACTTGGAGGAAACCTGCCATTTAAGTGATGTTGAAGGTAGAAAACATGCCGCCTGTGATGGGGGTGGGATATGGGATGGAAGAAAGAACACCATCACAAAACTGAAGATTTCCAGGCAATACTTTAAAGTGGATAATTTAAAAATATACAGTATTAGCTCACACCCACTTCATAATCCAGAGCTGTCTGGGGGAAAAGAGACAAGTGACTTGAAAGCTCAGGGTTTCAACCCTCACTGCTGATATGTGAGAAAACAGTCTTGCTGTTAAAGACTTTTTGGTAAACATTTACTCAGATCACAGTGAGTTTTCAGTTTTAATTCTAACACAAATTAGAAACAATAAAAGCTCAATATTTTCCATAAATTATATAAAACAAAATACCAACTTCATTTAGAATCTTAGAAGTAATCCAGAAACGAGGTACATTAAACAGTTCCTCGAGACTAGAGGCATAGTTCATAGCCTCTATCCAGTCCTTTCTGAAGACATTTCTATTGCATTTATTTATGCACATGCGTGTGTGTGTGTGTGTGGGGGGGTAGATGTGGGTACAGAAGTCAGTTCTCTCATTCTACCAAGTTCTATGTTCCAACTTCTAGGGATGGGACTTGGGCCATCAGGCTTGCTGGCAAGCGCCTCTACTCACTGAGCCATCCCACCAGCCCCTAGTCTTTTTTAAAACTCGAAGAACACACTTGGGGCAGTTGGTCTTATTTAAGCTCTCTCCTAAACCTCCACTTTAGTCTTGCATATCAGTATTCAGTGGAGATACACTAAGCTCTGAGCAAAGCACATAAAAGATGCCACTCCGGTTTTCAATCTACGAGCAGCTATCACCTGGAATTGCTCATTAAAATGAAACCTGCTCTTCATGATCCCCCGTTTTCACGGGGCACACATCTGCTACACAAACTCTGACATGACAGATGGGGTTCTAAGCTGTTACATCTCATCATTCATTCAATGTCTGAAGTCTCCGGGCCTTCCTACTGTGAAGAGGAGGTACAACAGAGCTACACTGTCGCTAACAGCAGCCTCATGTCCTGTCTTTCTTAAGGCAGCCTTGCTGTGAAGAGAAAAGACCACTGTCTACTCATGAAGGTCTACAAAAAGGAAAGATAACGTCGGCCTTCCTGTACTTAGTGTGGATTAGCAGCTAACAGACCAGCTCAGCAGTCCATGAGAAAGACTAGACTGGAAAAAGGGGTGGGGACTCAGTAACTCAGGAAGTACAGACTTCACAATCTTTATCCTGCCTAGCACAGACAAGTCTTTTGTTTCTAGACTGAATCCTACGGCCTGAAGTAGACTGTGGACTTAGACAGACGGAGATACTTCCAAATAGATAAAGATCCAAAATAAAGGAAGCACAGTGTTAACTCACCTGGACTTCATTCCATGATGAAGTTTATAGGATCAAATGTACTCAAAAGCCAGGTTAATACAACTGCTGGCCTTTCTGATTGTTGGCATACTTAAGATAATTAATGTGCAGACCACTAGAGCAGGGAAAATGATAAAGCTTACCTTCTATCCATGGTCTAATCATTAGTCTCAATCCTGACTGCATCAAAATGATCTGGAAGATTTTACTTTTCTTAAAACCCCGTGGTAGCCCTCCATCCTGATATGCTAATTGTCAGGCTCTCCAAAGAATCATGAAACATTTTTATGTTTTGTTTTGTTTCTAGACTATTTTGGAAGTAACACAAGTCATTCTGTTGTATACTTAAGGGTGAACCTAAACCACAGGCAAGCAAAGATGTGGGTGAGAAACCTCACATTAACAATGGTAATGATATGATGAACAAAAGCCCTTTCTCAGTCAGGAAACCAGATGACCATATTTACGTTCAGAGACAGAAGTCAGCTATAACAAAAGTTCTGCAGTCTCAGAAGGACACAGCCAGTTAAGCATAGGAAATGGATTTTCTCTTCTCTTACCTATGACACCAAAGGGTTTCGTGTCCTGGATAGGAATCAATAAGATCTGTGCAGAAGTCTACTTCTTCTTCTAGGAGCTGGGTAAGATTTACCCTCGGTTCCTCTGTTGAAGCTGTTGCTTCTTCATCTTTTGGCTCATTTTTCAAAGAGTTTTGCTGCAGTTCAGAAGTGTCCATCGCAGTCTGGCTAATCAAAGACTTTAACAAAAACTGGCGATAGTGAAATCCACTGTGGTCTGAGACATGCATGGATGCCCAGTGTTTAGTAGAAGACAGCTCATCAAGAAGGATCTTGTAAAAAGAGAGAGGGAAGTGAGAGGAGCATTACAAAGGCTTTTCCTTCCCATCACCACCTGTGCTTTCTTTGATTCACTGTCACCAATCTCTTGTCTACAACGTCCCACATGATGTTCTCTTAGAAGCTCAATGCATGCTAGCATCCCTTCTCCCTTATAAAGTGAACAGCATTTTTCTTTCTTGAGCACTGAGTTTAAGGACTTGTATTCTTTCCCTTCACCTTACTACACTGTAAATGGCCAACAAAGAAAACCAAATTCGAAATTAATGAATTTTGGGGTATTTATTTACAAGTAATATTATTGCAGAAGGGAAAATACACAACATAAATTCAGAGGTGATTTTGATTCTTATTACATTTTATATTTACATTCAACTGAATGGATAGGCACTATACTTTCAGTAAGAGACTCTAACTGTTCTTCACAATAAATGACATAAAGGCAGAGTCTGTGTCTGTTTGTTCCTACTTCTTAATTCAAAGAGCTAAGCACAGACTATGATGCACAAAAACTAGGATTTCCCAGGGGCTCACATGTGGGGCTCTTTGCCTCAAACTGACGATAATGAAAAAATGGAATGCAATTAGGTTCTAAAGTATTTAAAACACTGTATTACAAACTGATGAATTTCAAAAGGAATTTATTATTTAACTTTGAGACAGGAGCAACACATGGATGAAAGTTTTTCAATAAAACCAACTGAATTATTTTAAAAACAATCTTAAAGGGGCCGGCTGAGTTGGTGAAGTGCTAAGCTTGAGGCCCCGAGTACAGATCCCTAGCACCCACAGAGAAAGCCAGGCATGGGGAAGCACATCTGAAATCCTGTGTTCAGGAGGCAGAGACAGGAGATCGCTGAGGTCTGTTGGTTAGTCTAGCCCCTTCAGTAAGCTCCAGGTCCAGTGAGAGACGCTATCTCCAGACGGTGGGGGCTGCTACGTGTCTCCATGGGAAAAGCATTAGCTTCACAAGCATGAGGACCTGGGTTCCAGTTCCCAGTGCTCATGGAGAAAGCCCCTGCACATGCCTTTAACCCCAGCACTGGGGATCAGAAACTGGCAGGTGCTAAGAACTCACTGGCCGACCAGCTAGCCAGAAAGATGAGTTTCTGGTATAGTGACAGATCCTGCAGCCAGGCACTAAGATAAAGAGTAACAGAAGAAGACACTTGACTGCTTGCTCTGGTGCACACATACATGCATACCTGTCCACTCACACATCTACAACACACACACACACACAAAGGGAGGGGGAGAGAAGTAATTGGAGTGATAGCAGAAAGCAACTGAAAGACCCCCAAATCAACCCCTGGCCTCTACATTCACACATGTGCATGAGTATGTCCCAGATTAAGACTTTTTAAAGGAAAAAATAAAAACCCTATTCTATTCTTTTTTCTACGTGTAAAGATGCATATTAATTCAAGAAGAAACAAGGAACTTCAGGACATTTTCTTATTTTAGGTTTTTTCCTAAAAAAAAAGAAACTAGAATAAAAAGTATATAGGGAATGATTTAAAAACAAAGACTGTAATTACTTTTAAGTGACTTTAAAAAGACGAAGGAATGGTTTAAAGTCAGGTACTGACAAAATGAATGTTTTTTAGAATGCACCTTCAGTGTCCTTATTCTTTCCAACCTCCACATAAGAAGGTGGATAAGTAAACACAGCAACAGGACTATGGAACAGAGGGGTTGATTGGTTTAAATGAAATACTGAAAACACACATGCCAGCAGGCACACATTTCTAATCATTTTTTTTCACCCGTTATACAAGTGATTGTCCTGGTTAGGTTTTGTCCACGTGACACACACTGGAGTCATTTAAGAATGAATCTTAATGGAGAAAATTCCTCCATAAGACTGGCCTGTAGACAAGTGGGGTGCTGTCTTGACTAATGATGGATGTGGGAGGCAGTGCCACTCCTGGGAAAGTGGTCCTGGATAGTGTAAATAAATAGGCTGAGCAAGCTATGAGGAGTAAGACAATGAGCAGAGTTCCTCCAGGGCCTCTGCTTCAGTTTCTGCCTCCAGGTTTCTGCCTGAGTTCCTGCCTAACTTCACTGGGTTGACAGTATGACCTGAGAGTTATAAGATGAAATAAACCCAACCTTAACTACGGCAGTGGTAAAAATGATCATTATAGAAACAGCAATAATATGAAAGAATAGAAAATCACATCACACATTAGCCCATGGGAGATAACTTCTGAACTGATTCTATTCCGCTTAAATTATAAGCACACTAGTGATGGCTAATCTTCACCAACAACGTAGTTGGATTTATAAACAACACGGAAGCACACTTCTGGGTATGCCTATGTGGGTATTTCCAGAATGATCTGACTAAGGGCAGACCCATCCTGAATGTGGGCAGAATCATCCCCAGACCTAAGAAGAAAGCAAGCTGAAAAGCAGCTTTCACCTTGCTCTGTTTCCTGACCAAGGACACCACGTGGAGCTGCCTTAAGCTCCTGCTGCCCTGCTTTCTCCTCCATGGTGGTCCAAGTCCCCCCACTGTGTGTCAAGCAGAACCCTGCTCACGCAGGCCCCGCTTGTCAGCGGACAGGACGGCTGCGGACTGAGCCTTGTGCAGCGGCACCTTTCACTATCCATCACACAGCATCTCACCCTCAAGACCAGTGTCGACTCCTCCCTGCTTCTATTCCCGTCTGAGGAATTCTTACACGTGACACTATGTGCATGCCCAATCATGTATTTAGAAATGTTTAGAAGTTTATTTGTTGGGACAAAGAGAACAACTTTATAAGATTGATGACATATATTATTATAAAGTGCCCTCTTGAAAGGCTGTACAGTTTATCTTTCAATTGGAGGTACATTATTAATGCCTATTTCCTAAACTCTTATGAAAACTTTAACTACTACTAATTTATTAATACTATCTAAAAGTGGTTTGTGTTTAGTTATAAGAAAAGCTAAAAGCTTTATGTTTGGTTTTCTTTTGTTACCTCTTTATGAATAAAACACTTGTCTTATTCTCTTCATTTATGAATTGCCCAATTTACTATCAGCAAGTCATCTATTTTTCTTACAGGCGTTTTAAAGATACTTATACATGAAGGAGATATTAAATCTCTACTTTTAGGATACATGCTGTAAACATTTCTCAGTATATACTATTACAATTAATTTTTCTTTTTTCTGGGTTTATTGAGGCGTAATTGATAAAAATGTATACTCTTCTGATACACACTGTAATCACAGGCTTGCATGTGTACACTGTGATATGACACAAACCAAGCTAAGGAACACAGGCATCACTTCACAGAGTTTTCATCTTTTGTGTGAGACTACTTAAAAAAAAAATCCCCTCAGTAAATTTTAGCTATATACATAAGACACTATTCTTTTAAAAATACATTTATATCTGTGTCTGAGTGTATGTACGCACACCATGTGTGTGCTTGTGCCTGGGGCAGTCAGAAGTGTGTCAGATCCTCAGGAACTGGTATTACGGACAGTTATGAGTCACCCTGTGGGTGCTGGGAACCAGACTCCAGTCCTATGCTTGAGCAGTGAGTGCTCTCAGCCACTGAGCCAACACTTCAGTCCCTACATAGGATATTATAATTCTGGTCATTAAGCTGTGTGAGATCTTTGGAGCTTATTCATTCTACCTAACTATAATTTTGTAACCGTGACCTTTCTTAATCCCTTCCTCAACTTTTCCAACTATTGTTGTACTCTGCTTCCAATGAATTCAAACTTTTCTAGATTCCACATAAAAGTGAAATCATACAATATTTACATGACACATTGCCCCCAGGTCTCTATTTTCTTCTCAGATTTTAAAAATCTATTTACAATTCAGTTTATGTATAAAAAGATCTAAATTATTTTTTAAAAAGTCAATCCAACTTTTCCAGTCATCATAAACTGAGATTCTTTTTTTCTATGTGACATGCCATATTTAATGGTTATTAATGGAATCTTCACATAATTATATATACTAGGATTTATTTCTGGAGTCTATTATATTTTTATTTTATTTTTGAAAAAGTTCTTGTTTTAATTACTTAACATAGTTAAATATCTAATGGCATAGTGTCTAACTTCTTAGCTGTTTTCTAAGCTTTTCTAATCAATTTCAAAACCAAGCTTTGGAACTGATATATAAACCAATATTTTGAGTATATTCAGGACTGTGTAGACATTACTGCTGATTTCAAATGTTTTTATACACAGACACCTGCAAAAAAGTCCTCTATTGCCATGGGGATTCACTTCCCATTCCCTCCCTAGTCTCAGGCACTTAATAACCTCTGAGCATCTGAGCTTACTAGATCAATGGAACAAAATAGTCTGATTTTGAATCTGGTTACTTTAAATTATGTTTTGAGACTCATCTACATCACACAGCACTCCAGTATTTTATTCCATTATTATGGTCAACAGTCCATTTTATCAAGGCCTCACCTTTGGTTTTCCTTTTTTCATATGATACACATTTGAGCTGTCAACAGTTTGTTTTGGGGCTATGAACATTCTCACTCACAGGATTTAGTATGAACATGCCTCTAATTCTCCAGAATGGGGCTGTGGGAGCATAAATAGCCATTCTTTTTCTTCCAAGAATACAACCTACTAGTTTTAACTGTACCTGGTCCCTCCATATACAGTAATTCTATGGTTTTCTCCCTCTTTCTCTCTTTTTTAAGGGAATGTTAAGCTGCTTTCCAAAGTGATGGCACCAGATTACATTCCTACCAGCCATATTAAGGGCCACTTCTCATATCCTCAGTGACGTTTGCTACTATCTGCCATTACTGTTACCATTCTAGTTGGTAAGAAACTGTTTCACTCACTGTGGTTATGATTTGCATTTCTATCCTTTGTTAATGATGTAAAATTATTTTGTAACTTTATCAGACATTTGCACATCTCTATTTTTTTCAGTGACATAATAACAACTTTTAATTGGCTAGTCACAATACATTTTGTTCATTTATATTATTCTACTCCCCTCAAAAATAATTTTTAAAATATCATGTTTCTACCCCATAGCACCATTAATCATGCGTTACTCTCTAATTTTTCTTCATACTAAAACATTATTATTCTTATTACTAAAAAACAAACAAACAAACAAAACAAAACCATAACACGATTGTACATGTGAACACCTGGTTAGCATTTACTATGTCCCAGGCACCGTCTAACCACTCATAAGTGTTTTTGTTTCATTAAACACCAGTATACTAAAACTGTGTCAAGTCTACACTATATTTACTTTTATGCCAATAACCTACTATTAACATTTTTGTTTAAGTAATCTAATACAGTATGATCTTTAGTAGACTAAAATATAGACTGTAATGTTAATGGATCCGTTACTCCCGAGGGTAAGCCTCTCTAATTTTCACAATTACGAATGCTTTCACATATGAAATCTTCATATTTCATAGCCAGTGTTTACTAAGTAAGAACACTATGACAATTACTCTATGGGGATCCTCCTCTTCAGTGTGTACCACTCAACCTATCTAGTGGAGTTTCCACCATACTCCTTTCATAGGCAGGAAAATGAGGGTTAGAGAGGCTGGGTAGCTTCCATGAGGGCACACAGCAAGATGGTAGAACAGCTAGAACAGCTAGAACACATATCTAGGTCTGTATGATCACTGAGTGGCACCTTTAATCACCATACCATACACGCTGTCTCTGCCACTGTTTCTTTGCGTAAGATCAAGTCCACAAACCACAACTGCTATGACTCTACATACTTTAAATGTGATCTTGTTGTCTTTTATTAGAATGGCAACAACTTTTCCAGAGCTCACTGTCAGCCTCTCACCAAGACTGGACATCAGGCATTTTAAGATACTATTTTCAACTTTCTACCCTTGATAATGCTAGCTCATTTTACCTACTGTGCTTTTAAAATGTCTTTATTTTACTTTGAGAACTAGCGCTTGAGTGTGATACTGTACCACTCAGCTATCTGTTCTTTAACCCACTCACGTCTATTTTGAGGTGAGATTTCACTAAGGTGCCCATCCGTATCACCTTTCAATTCACTATGTAGCCCAGGTTGCATCCCGCATGCTCTCCCGCCCAAGCTTCTGCGTAGCCGTGATTACAAGTGGGCACCATCACACTCAGGCTTACATGCACTTCTAAGTCGGTCTAGACAACTGGTGCTTTTATTAACTACTTCCTCTCAGAGACAAAGCACACAGCATGTTCCAGCTGAGCCCAAGGACTTATAACAACAGAAAGAGGACTAAAAATAAAAATAAAAAATTCAGTACATTTTACTGAGATCAGAAAAAGGGTAAGAAAGGCTAGTGGAGGGTGTCAGTGATGGGAAACACAACAAACCCTCCTAAGTGCAGCTCAAGGAAGGGTGATTAGATGTGAGCTCAGAAGTAGATCCAGGCAGCTGAGCCAAAACCTCACCAATTAGCTATCAATCTAACAAAAGATGGTCTCAAATAACCAAGAATTTCACCTTGGCCTGTTGCATCTGACGTTATGAGAATGGGCTAGCAGGAAAGTTTCCAGGAATATCTCATCTCCCAGGCCTTTCAGTCCCAATTCTCCCCCAAGGCCACACCCCCACCATCACGCTACAGAGCAGAGGTGAGGAGCTGTGGTACTCCATATCCCTGACAGCACACATGACCTGTATGTCTCTAGACTCAGCAGCTGTTTCTAAGGAACCATTTCTGGTGCTCCCGACTGGACTCAGAGCTCCCCAGACCTTCCAAGGTTACACTACTTTCTAACTGTCGGTTAACTCTCTCAACTAGAGCTCCAGATGGTATAAAGATCAAGTAACCCAGCACAGCAGGTAGGAATGATAGCATTTAAGTATTTCTCATGAATAAACTGCCCTGAGCCAATCAAGCACACAAGCAGACATGTATGAAAGAAACCCAGCACTCCCATCACAGTAACTCAGGCAATCCTCACATTAACCTCCAGGCAGAAAGTAGAGTCCTTATTTGAAAAATAAAATCTCAAGGAATTACTTCCCACGTCAAGGTCAAACATGACCTCAGGCTGATGCGATGCTAAGCCTCTGCTCTGCCGACTCCTTTGGGTACCTCCCTCCTGAAACTCACAGACATGAACAGAAGTGGAAAGGTCTACTCTTCTATAGCTGCTGCCCTAAACTCCCTTTAAGTGACAACTCTATTTACCCGGAGACTCCCGACTAGGAGGAGGGAAAGGGCACTCGGAAGGAAGAGAGGACATGGCTGGTGAGTCACAACGGCAGGAAGCTCTCTGTGACTTTAAATCACCCCTGAGGCATGTTGACATTCAACTTCACCTTTTAACTGCCCTGGCCTTGGAAGTTTTTTGGAACAGCATTATATATTCTTACGGATTTCTAATACAATAACCAGCAAAGGAAAAATGAAGATGATTTTGTAACAGAAAAAGAAATACAGGGCTGTCAGGCTATCACTCTGATGGATGAGTACTAAATGTTCCAAATGATTCAACTGTGGCCAAGTCTAAGCCTCAAAATACCCTGGAAACTGCCATCTCCCATTTCTAAAGACAAAAAGAAAAGACAGGCTGCAAGAGCCATACTAAACCTACAGAAAAGAGCTTATGTGTAGATCCCACTGTCATTCTGACGTCATAGGCCTGTAGAGGGCCTCAAGAATCCCAAGGTGAGCTATAGGCTCTGCCAAGTCTGTCCCTGATCTCTCCTTTCCTTTCTGAGAGCGAAGGATATAAAGAATGTCTGCTGATTCAGCTCATTGACATGTGTCCAGAGAACGTTATACGCACTTGAATAATCTTAATGAGTTGTACTGACTCTGTATTTGGTTCTGCATGCCTTTGGTCTAGCAATGTATTTCCTTTACCAGTGTCCCAAGCTGCACTCATGGGGAATGCAAACCCTTCTGTAATTATGAGGATTTCTCTGGAAACCACAACTGTCTTGATCCTCTGGGACTGCTGGAACATTACTTTCAGGGATAAATTACTACAGAGATTTAAAGGGTGGATGGGCAGTATTAGCCATGGAAAAAGAATAGCCCTACCTTGAGATCCAGCTTGGCCACATTCTGTAAAACCCAGATGCGATGGGACCAGGCATTGTAGTTGCTGGGGTATCTTCCAGCTGCCTCACCACAGACTTCCATCTCTTCCTGTATGATTCGCTGGGTCCTCTCTGCAGGAACTGTTCCTAAGTTTCCTTTGGCCACAGAGGAAGGCGAGGAAGTTTCCTGACTTAACTGCTGCAGCACCCAGCGCCTGTTAATACAGCATGGGGGAAAGAGGAGGGAAGAACACAATCCATTTCCGTGTTCTTAGTTTCCATGTACAGAGTGCACCATAATAGTCATCTATAAGCTCAGGGATGGGGATGTCAAGGGGCTGCTGCTACTGCACTCGGGAATACAATTCAACTTAGCAACATGAGCCAGGAGGGACACGAAAATGACAAATGGGAAAGAGAAACTTTTCTAAATTTTAAATCTGTCAAAAAGAGAAGGTCATCAGCTCCAAAATGACAACTTCCAAACTCTCCTTGGCCAAGGACTATAAAGGAGCCCATCTATGTGCCTGTGTGTGGCAGGCTAGGCGCAGGGCTGACTGCACTATGGCAGGAAGGCGCAGACCCCCACCTTCAGTTATACGTGCATGCCTCACCCACATCTGTCTGCAAACAAAAGTTTTGCTTTGATAGCTTTCACTAAGCAAAATTTTGATATTACAGCATAAAATGTGAAAAGAAACAAAAGACACTGAAGCATCAAGGTTTAAAATGTCCTCAATCACAGACTCTCCTTTTGTCTATGTGTAATTTGCATATATTTTAGTCAAAAGCAACAGAAAAGGTTTCTTTTTTTTTTTTTTTTTTTTTTTTTTTTTGGTTTTTCGAGACAGGGTTTCTCTGTGTAGCTTTGCGCCTTTCCTGGAGCTCACTTGGTAGCCCAGGCTGGCCTCGAACTCACAGAGATCCGCCTGGCTCTGCCTCCCGAGTGCTGGGATTAAAGGCGTGCGCCACCAACACCCGGCCAGAAAAGGTTTCTAATCAGTTCATATTTTTATAGACATACTTTCGAACTAAAAAATTTCCATCCCAAAGGTACAGAAAAATGAGTAAGAAAATTCATTTTATTTTTAAACAATGAAATTTTACAATAAAACATTTTTGTTTTTAGCCAGGCGGTGGTGGCACATTGCCTTTAATCCCAGCACTCGGGAGACAGAGGAAGGCAGATCTCCGTGAGTTTGAGGCCAGCCTGGGCTACAGAGTGAGTTCCAGAAAGGCCCCAGAGCTACAAAGAGAAACCCTGTCTCAAAAACCCAAAAATAACTAACTAATTAAATAAATAAATATAAAAAATAAACAAAATTTGTTTTTAAATTACAGACCCCCAATAACCGAGATGCTTATTTAATAGTTTCCTTCTGGCATCTCCCCTCCCCTCAGCCTAACACCAGCACATGGCTTTCTGGGGCAAACCATGCCAACTGCTGGTAAGGAAGAAAATACAACTGACTGGTTTGTTAGAGCTGACTTATCATGCCAGCCAAAGTCAAGGTTACAGTCACGACACCTTAAACCCACTGAAGAACCCAACTATGTTCGTGACTGAGGAATGTTAGCGGCATGAGGACAGACTTCCTGACAGTAACTTCTCCAGGACACCGTGACAGCAGACGACACCACTGCATTTCAGTCACGTGAGCACTTACGTGAGATCTCAGAAAAGCATGCTTTCCAACACCAAGAATTTTCAGAGTCCTACTTGTATTCTGGTTGTCTCAGGTTCTCACCCTAAAAATGCTCCAGGTATTTATGGTTTAGTCCACATACCAATCACCTCAGTTACCCTTATCTTCCTTTAAAATTTAATTTTAATCATCACAACCATCAGACCACCAAATTTACTAGGAACACAAGCCCATGTATTATAGTTAAGTATCTAAATGCAATCTCCAAAATTGCTATAGATAACAATAACAGCCAACGTTATTGAGCAATCAATTACTATGTGCAAGGCACTGTAGTAGGGCTTGTATACGTGATCTCAGGAGCACTGAACTATGAATTCTATGAATCAGGTATAATTATTGCTCATGTTTTATGAATGTGAAAACTCAAACTTGAAAGGACTTGCTCCCATGGGCACTCAGGTAGCAAGTGTTCATTCTTAGACTCAAATGTAAGTAATGTGACTTTAGAATTCAAATTCTGAACAAAAATCAAATAGTAATGAATACTGAATACTGAACAGGGAGGGATACAAAACTGCCTATCAATCACACCTGTGAATCCATGTCTCTGGACTCTTAGGAAACTTAGTTAAGGCTAGTTTTCCCAGATGCAGATCCTTAATTGGACTTAGAGTGCCAGAAAGGATGAGCTCTTTCCTGTAACAAAAAGAAAAATAGGCGTCAATTTTCTACTCAAGCATTTTTTATTGCTTTTAATAAAATCTCATGGTGAACCACGAAGAACTATTAAAGAATAGACAACAACAAAGAGAGGCTGAGGAGAGAGTTCAGTCAGGAAAGTGCCCGCTGCGTGAGCGTGAGGGCTTGAGTTTGAGCCGCAGAGCCCACACAGAAACAGGCACTGCAGAGGTGTCTGCAATCTTGGTGCTGGGGACGGGAGGACTGGACTGTGGGCTCGGGGCTGCGCATCTCAAATCAGCACACTGACACCATCTGTAACTCAATAGATAAGCGAATCCTAAGGTCTTGTCCCAGAGACACTAAACTGGAAACAGTGTAAACCACATAACAGTTTAGAAACCACTACAGAGACTTTATTATCACGCTGCTTAGTTTTCTGTCAACTTGGCAAAAGCCAGGATCATTGGGAAGAGGTCTCTCATCTGAGAAAAATGCCACCATAAAACTGGCCTATGGGCAAGTCTGGGGGGCTTTTTCTTGACTAATGATTGCTATGGGAGGGCCCAGCCTACTGTCAACTGTGCTACTCTTGGTCCTGAGTTATATAAGAAAGTGAGCTGAGCAAGCCATGGGGAAGCAGGCCAGTAAGTGGTGTTCTTCCATTTCTTCTGCTTCAGTTCCCGCCTCCAGATTCCTTCCTTGAGCTCTTGCCCTGACTTCCCTCAGTGATGGACTGTGACCTGAGACTTCTAAGCTGAAATAAACCCTTTCCTCCCTGAGTTGGTTTGAGTCATGGTGTTTTAGCCCAGCGAAAAAAAACTAACGAAGACAATAGTCAACCATGGTTTGAACATGTTAAATGGAAAATTTCAGAAACAATTCCTAAATTTTAAATGACAAGTAGCTCTGAGCATCTGATGAACTCCTTAGGACGTGACTCGTTTGTCCAGGGTATTCATGCTGTCTACAGTGAGCAGTCACTCAGCGGGTTTGAAGGCACAGGGAGGGGCCTTGGAACACATCTTCTTCCCAGGATAAGAAGACAGTACTGTAAGTATGCACTTTGCTGCTCGAATCATTGCAGCTTCGGCTTCCAGAAGTTCTCTCAGTTGGTCCCTGGCCCACTGCATTTTATTCTTAAAACCTCTTTCTTTACTTTCTTGCTCCCAGATGCTCCAGGCCCATTCTGTATATGCCTGCTTTGGTCTATGATTCAGCCATTTCTCCAGAAAGCCCAGTTCCTTTTACCAGGGACCGGATAGTTTCATACGGTTCAATCAGATATCTTAATTTTACAGATGTGCTAACTGAAGTTTGGAGAGGTGAAGGAACTTGCTCAGAGTGGCAGAGCCAAAGACATCTCAAAAAATGTCTATAATAGAAGTTACCTAAATTCTTAAAATCACTTATAAATACAAAATCCAGTATAATGTGACCTTGTTTAAAACACATAGAAAGTTAAATAAAATATGATTTAAATTATCTCTAATGATAAAGAATTGTAATTTTTATGGCTCTATCCTGTGGGAAATTTTAAAATAATTCAGAACATTCAACAGACTTTACTTTTCCTATCAATCACATTCTGCTTTCCTTCAAGAGAATTTGTTTTAGTCTAATGAATAGCAGTTGATTTACGCTCATATGCCCATTTGGGTTATTTAACTGAAACACAAAACAAAACAAAAAACCCTTCAATAGAAATGGTTCTTGTCTTAATTAATCAAATGTGATCCTTCTTTCAAGTCCTGAACCTCAGACATTACAAGTGGCTGTCTCACAGCGCCACACTGGCTATGGCTACATGAAGACTAAAGCCTGTGTGTGGCCTTAAACCTTATCCCATACACTTTCCTGCACTCCAGTGTAGCCAAACTCTCAAGCAATGCCTAGTGCTCCAATCATCACACAAAATGCCTATACTCCCCAAAAAGGGAAGAAAACACAAACAGGCATCAAACAGCACACTGTAACTCAGCAGGTACGATCTACAGTTTAGGGGAAATGCTTACAGAAAAAACAGTTATCAGGGGCATCGCACATGTGTTAGAACTGTCATGGAGATATTATGAAGAATTTGTATAAGAAACAAACACAGGATGCTATGGACAAATGGTTTATATTTGATCTCCAAGTAGCTAACAAAGTCACAAGGTTATAACTGTCTTCAGAAGTCTGGGCAAGCTTCATTTCACCACTGACAAAAATGACATACCTCACATTCCATGCGGTGGTGAAGTCTGGGTTGAGAAGGAGCAGGGTGCAGGTGACATCGATCAATTCTAAAACAAAGAGAGCCGTGTTGAAAACACAGTCCTGCCTGTCAAAGCCTGCCTCCTTCAAAGGCCCTCGTCCACTCATCACAACCTGTATGCAGGTTGGATTAGTTTTAAATGTCAGACACACTGTTAGACCTCAGTGGTGTGACTGTTATCCCCAAGATTGTCTTCTATTTGTGATCTGTACAATTATTTTAAAAGTTAACAACTTTTTAATATGCCCATAAAGAATAATTCATCTTCCATTCTTTTAGTAGCTCTGGCAGTAATTGAATTTGCACTAAGAAATAATTTTGAAACCACCATTTAATTAATTCTACTAGTCTCAAGCACTAACTATATGGAAGTTTTCAAAAGAGAGAAGAGAAAAATCACCCACAATCCAATTTACGTTCTGCTGCAAAAAAAATCCCCTTTTTTCTACACATTTCACACAGTGATAGCAATGATAAAAGTACAGTAATCATTTCTAAAGACTTACTCTTCTATTTTCTTAGGATGTATTTCCTGAAAGAGAATCTCCATGGCAAAACAATACAAAAGTCAAATGTGACTGCTTGTACCTTGCCCTCTAAATGCATTGTGACTATTTTATACTTCCACGAGTAATGTGACTGCTTATGTTCCAATTCTAACCTTATTATGATTATATTTTAAAACATCAATGTGATGGGTTAAAAGAAAAAAACAACGCTCTACTATGTTTTATCTTACATGTTTATACCTTAAGTCATGTGATCACTGATCATTTTTGTTTACTGTTTTCAGTTCATTGAGGATATGCTATTCATAGTTACTAGATTATTTATTCTTCGTGGTCTTAACAACATGTTCATGGGTACAAATAAACTTTATAAACCTACTTTTAAAAGAACTAAATTGATCAAATCTGGACATTTTCTTGTTACTAAAATTGAAGAGAATTTTAGAATTGCTATTATCAATCTAGAGACATATTGCAAAAGCAGATAAAGGCCCCAGCTGTATTAAATACCAAGTGACTATAACACAGAAGTTGTCGACACACTTCCTTCCCGTGGCAATGTGGCAAGCCGGGAGGGAGCAGAACAACACTAAATGCTTTACTCACACTAGTTCACTACATTCTCTCAGTCAGGATCCAAGCCACTCTTGTTCAGCTTTACAGCAGGAAAAGGAAACTTAGAGGGTTTTTAAGATTATTTGTATTTTATGTGTATGGATGCTTTGTCTATATTATGTCTGTGAACCACTTGTGTGCCTGGCGTCTGCAGAGGCCAGAAGAGGTCACTAGATGCCCTGGAACTGAAGTTACAGACCATTGTGAGCTACCTTGTGGATACAGGGTATCAAACCTGGGTCCCGTGGAAAAGCAGCCTGTGCTCTTAACCACTGAGGCATCTCTTTAGCCCCGAGGTTCAGAGTTTTAACCAACTAGTATGTGACAAGGTATGTGACCTGATACTTGGGTCCTATCAGTTATACTGCAGTTGAAATGCCTGGCTAAGGGATAAATGAGGCATATGAAGTACTCAGTACAAGATAAACTTCAAACATGAGAGCAAACACATAAGTATCTCATATATACCCTTAAAAATGGTCAGGTTAACTATTGATTTTTCTATTACCACACAATCTTAGTAAAAAGATTAGCATTTGTTGGACACTTATGATTCTTCTACTGATGATTTAAATATTCAAAAACTGAGAAGCAGGAACTACTTGTGCCCCACATTTTCCCCACTGCAAGTTCCTATGTGCAAGCGTGCTGTGCATATAAAGAACAATCTAAGTCATATCCTTTTTTCTTTAATTTCTTAATAGTTTTTGGCATTAATTTAATGTTTGCCAAGGAAACTAATATAATATTCTATATCACTATTTACTTAATTCCATAAATGTTCTAAGTATCAACAATGAGCAAAGATTGAACAGGCTCAGGACTCAGAGCATGGGTGTAATTCTAATAAGACCTGATCTTACCCTTCATAAGGTTATCTTCTTGTTGGAAAAGGCAAATAGACAAGACACACCACTGGGGGCCTTCTGAAGCAGCGGTGACTAATTTTTATAGTGTCCCCATGGGGATTAGGAGTGCAGTGGTAAGGCACGGCCGAGGGTGCGGGAAAGCCAAAGGAGAGTGATATCACACCCAGCATGCTTTGAGACTGGGGGGCACAGCACAACTGCAGCACAGAGAGTCTGCAATGCTGTCAGTGAAACTGGCTAATTCCGGACCATAGCGTAAGGGAGGTTATATGGGAGAGGGAAGCTGTGGAGTTCTTTGACGTCAGCAACTGCTCCAAAGGCTGTTCCACTGCCTAAGTAAACTGGCTCTCGGTCCCCATGGTTCTTTCTACAGGACAGAAAACGTACACTGAGAGTTACGCCTGTTTGTACGTTTCCTGCAACTCTCCTCCCCTCCTCCCTACAAGCGAGAGAGAAGCTCTGTGAGCACAGGCAGAGCTCAGGAACACAGACAGTCAATGCGGAAGTCCCCACGCATCTGCGAGAGGCTGTGGAGGAAGGCTCATCAATGGAGTGCTTCCTTTGCCAGACAGCTAGCTGCTGCTGGGATCACAGCCCTGCATCGCCACTTCCTGGGAGTTCTGGGCAAAAGCAAACTGGTAAGGAACTCACTCAATCTCATTGTGCTTTAGTGTTTTCTCAATATAAATGCAGCTCACACAGAAGTGTTAAGTGATTAAAAGCATGAGGTATCAGGTTATCTAACATACAGTGAACACTGAATTCTGATGTTAATTTTCATTACCAAGTTTGCATCTCCTAGGCAGTTCCACAGGCACTACTATGAGAGGATGCCCAGTAGGAAGTGAAGGAATCTAAGATGAGCAGTGACCATTAACAGCATCTAAGAATCTTGGGACTTAAAACACCAGCAGCCTTGACAGACCTCAGTGGTGTCAAGTATTAAGTACAACCATTTCTCCTCCTCACAATCTTCTCATCTTTCCTCATTCAGAAGTCAAGTTCCGAGGCAAGAAGTGGGGGGAAAGTATAATGTAAGAAAACAGGAATGGCCAATCGAGACAGAGAGAGGTTAAAAATGGAAGTGTCAGATAAGCAAGAAAATCTTGAGGTCTCAGTCAGTACTCCCTTTCAGGGAGAAGAAAGGAAGAACGAGATTAAGTAATTGAACCTCAGCCTGCTGATGCTCCGGCTTTTCAGGTCTGTCTTCCAGCAAAGCAGATGCTAACACACTTTTGGCAAATGCTTTGTCCTATACAGGAAGGATGAACCAAGCTCTAAAGATAAACACGTGTCAGTAACAGTTGATTGTAATGATTTCACCTCTCTAAATGTCACTGACTACAGACCATTTTCTCTACAGCCTCACCCAGAAGACATGAGCTACTCAATATCCTACGGACTCTTGAAATCAGACAGGTCTCTCTCGAAATACAAAACACATGCCCGTAAATACATGCTTACTATACAGATTCCAGTGTATGACTAATCCATCATCATCTCACAGGCAGAAAATTAATCTGGGCACATTATACGCAGGAAGTAGCTAAATTACAGCTGGAACAAGAAAAGCACACACAGATACTCCTGAAGTCAGAGGCTGAGCGAATACACTTTCTTTGCTGTACTTCACTCTAGCAATAGTCCAGGTTTTACAACTATTCTGACAGAGAATGGTTTCTGTGCATCTAAAAATAAATAAATTCAAGATAGTACACTGGTTACTCTCCTTCCAAAATATACTCAAATACCATATGAAGAATAGCTTAAGATCAAGCTATTTATTACAGTACATAGACCCTGAATGGCGGACTAAGCTAAGAATTCTTGCTAATCTGACAAGCGACACTTAATGGTACTGAGTAAGAGCCATAATCCTTGTTCTCAGTGACCCACAGTCAAACAGGAAAAAATGTTTAAATAACAAAATACAATATACTATGGTAGTGACAACTAAGAAAGTCACCCAGATAAAGGACTCCCACGGAGTGCAGAGACCTGCTGCTTCCTGAAGCAGACAGAAAGGCTTCCCAGGGGATGAGTGTGAATTCAGCTTGCTAATGCTGGCGACCAGGCCGATGATGACAATACAAAGGCAAAATAAGGGAGTAGCACACAATCAAGTCAGAGACTAGAACAGGGTGGATTGTGGCTGCAATAAAGATTAAATACCCTTGGCTCTTTGTATATACAAGTTGTTTCCAGAAAAAAAAAAAAAAACAGTTTCAAATTAATGGCATTTTACTAAAAATTTTGGATTTATTTTTCCTTAGCAAGAGTCAGCTGCATTCTGAATGTTTTAGTTCATAAATCTGGCACAATATTTTTACATTGGCATTTTCAGACATCAAAGCAGAATTTACTTCTTTTACTGACAGTACAACCTATGACCTGAGTGGTCTGGGGCACTGCACTGAACTATGCTCCCTTTCCTACACTTAAGATTATCATAGCTCTCATCCAGATGATCTAAGACAAAATCAAAGCCTGCCTGTGTGTCCTGACAGTGTCCCGTGGGGCTATCACGATGGAAAGCACGTGTATAAGATGGCAAAGTCTGCAGTATGGTGCCCACAAAGATTTGATGGCCACAGGACCGAGGTGGGGTTGAGCTAGGTACACAAATGGGCAAAGTCTAATGCTATGAGACAACTTAGACTTGATCTTTAAAATTCCTACTGCTTCTTCTCCCAGACAGTTACTCTGTCCAGCTAGTAGGCCTTGCCTAAGTCACACCTTTTACTCTGCACACCAGGTAAAAACAATACAGTTTCATTTGGAAAACATAACTGGGTGGAGTCCTAAGGCTCTCTGAAGCCTATGCTGCGGTGACAGAATAAAAAAGGAGATCTAACAAAAGCCAAATCCCTTACAATTGTTTGAAGCATGTGCCCTAAAGTCAGGTCATGCCATTAACATCACACCAAGTTTAGGCAGCACTTTGAATTAGAAACATGTATAAGAGGACCAATGAAATGAAAGAAGCCACAGGGAAAATAGAAACCACCTCTTACTAAAACTCAGACTATGGCCGGGCTGTGGTGGCGCATGCCTTTAATCCCAGCACTCAGGAGGCAGAGCCAGGTGGATCTCTGTGAGTCGAGGCAGCCTGGACACAAGTGAGTTCAAGGAAAGGCGCAAAGCTACACAGAGAAACCCTGTCTCAAAAAACCAAAAAAAAACAACAACAACAACAACAAAAAAAAATCCTCAGACTATGTCATGGTCCACACAGGAAAAAGTACTACTAACCTATTTGGACAGCCTTTTAAGGACAATACTGAGAAGAATTCAAGGAAATCCGATGTGCTACAGCTGGCAACACACTTTTCTCCTAAAGAGGCTTTCTGGTACTCAACTTAAAACTTCTTAGCTAAAGGAAGCAGGTATTATTCACCTTTTTATGCCCACAGTCCTCAGAGCAGCTTCTGGTAAGAGCAGCCCTAGGTAATGACTCCAGAAATGACGATTAAAATTGCTTAGAAAATAAAGTCTGACTGAAAGCCACCCTCCAGGCACCCTGGGCACTTTTCAGATGCTGCTGATGAGGAAGGGAAAGGGCCTTACAAGTGCACAAGAGGCTTAGTTGAGCGCTACCCAGAAGTGAGTCCCAAGGTGAGCCTGAAAAGGCTAAGAAGAATCTGTACAGCCAGAGCAGGATTTGAGGAACGCTGGGAAGAGACCAGGTGGAATATTAGCGACTAGAGAACCAGGGAAGAAGCAAAGGCCAAGATTTTTCTTTCTTAGTTTTGACTTTCTCATTTTGGCACTGTGATTCAGAAGGCCTGATCTCAACTGAGACTCAGTGACTCAGCACAGCAGAACCACAGATGGGTCACACAGCAACTATAGAAGAGCACCTGGCCGAGCTCCTTGAACTGCTACAGAAACAAGTTCTGTCATCCGTACAATGCTAAGGGGTCAGAAATCAGTGGTTAATTTCTTCTTTTTTTAAATTATAGATAGGATGCTATCCTTAAACAAAATCTTACAAATGACCTCGGCATATGAACACATAAATCTGCTGTGGCTGCAGCAGGTGGCTTGAATCCTGCCTGAGACACTTCCACTATAATCACTGTGGTTCCAAACAGGAACACGAACGCTCAAGGCTAAGCTCTTCATTTGACAGAGGCTGAGCACCTGCTCAGGCAGTGCAGACAAGAGCCAAAACCAGGGTCCAGGAATGCCGACCCCCAGGGAAGAGCTCCTCCCTTGGAGGAGGACAAACTCATACTCACCATCTTTGTTTAGCCATTGCTTTCTTGTTCTGTACAAAAGGAGCTTGTTGTGGACATATGGTAGTAAGAACTTGACACACCAGCTCTCCACACCAAGTTTGTTCTCAACCAGGACTATAGGACTCCGGTTATATCTTGCTTCGGGGCATGGGATCAGGCCAATCTCATCTCTAAATATGTAAGACATAAAAATAAATTGAAGATAATACTGGCTTTTAATTTTTTCTAGTTCCTTAAAGCATTTAAAAAGCCTCGTATATTTATTTCTCTTAAAAATAAAACTAAGAGGGTGGTGGGGATGCACACTTTTGATCCCAGCACTTTGGAGGCAGAGGCAGGCCTGATCTATAGAGTGAGATCCAGGACAGCCAGGTCTACACAGAGAAACCATGTCTTGGAAACAACAACAACAACAACAAAGTTTAATTCTAAGAGGGTGTGGTGGTATACACCTTTAATCCCAGCACTTGGGAGGCAGAGGCAGGTAGATCTCTGTGAGTTCCAGGCCAGCCTGGTCTACAGAGTGGGTTCCAGGACAGCTAGGGCTACACAGAGATCCCTTGCCTTGAAAAAATTAAAAGACAAAATGTATATATAAAACTAAGCTCATTTACTGGAGTTGTAGCAACAAATGATTTTTTTTTTAATGTGGTTTGTTGGGAACAGTGAAGTACAGGGAAAACAGCACACTGCAATTCTCCTTGCTGGTAGGAGTGAAAATTCAGCTTCTTTAGATGACAATTTGAAGACACCTTGCAGCATTTAAAGCACAGACTCCAATCGTGCAGTTACCCCACCCTAAACACACCACTGCAGCAAGACAGGAAACAACCCAAATGTTTTAACAGCATAATGCAGGTAAAGGAAGCACAGCTCAGTGGTGTGCTAACTGTTAAGAAATGATGCAGGTCTGCACTTACTGTCTACCTGCCAAGAATATGGGAAGAAAGCAAAATGCATATAATGAAAAAGCCTTTTAAATAAATTCTTTAAAATATATATATAGATACTTTAAATTTTCCTTGGAAAGACACCACGACTTTTTTTTTTTTTTTTTTTTTTTTTTTTGAGAAACAGAGGTAATGAATGAGGAAAAAAATTTTTTGAATCATTCCATTTTTTAAGAATGTAAACAAATGTGTTTATATTTGCCTGATATAATAATAAATGTGGAACAGAAACAAATTATTATTAAAGGTTAGCTTGTCCATGAAATTTTTGACTCATTTTCCCTCTACATACTGCTGAGTTTTTTTTTAAATCATCCTTATGATAAAAATATCAAAATGCAAAATATATTTCAGAATGTGATCAGTCAATCTACCTTAAGTTGAAAACCTGCATTAAAAATAGACTTGAGTAATAAACAATGTGTGGAGTGTGACTTCATGGAGCAAATGAAACAAATATTTATAAAACCAACTCATATCTTTCATCTGCGAAAGTGGTTAAAATTCTTACCTAGACAATTTCTTCACTAGGATGTCCTTTATTTCATGAGTAACGAGCGCTCTGTGAGAGGGGCCAGGGAGATGGCGCAGAGGTTAAGAGTAACTGCCTAATTGCAGAGGACATGAGTTCAGTTACAGCAACCATGTCCGGCAGCTTATTCTGACCTGTAACTCCAGCTATGGGGGGGGGGGGGAGCGTTGAACACCTCCTTCTGCTCTTGGCTCTAACACTAACAGTAGAGAGTTAGAAAGATGATTCTGCAAGTGGAATGCATGAATTAGCACGAGGAGGAGTTGGGATTCCAGCACCCATGTACAAAGTCAGCTTTGACCACACTTGCCTGAAATCCCAGTGCTGTTGGGGGCAAAGACAAAAGGGTTCCAGGAATTCTGGCCAGTCATTTTTGCCAAAATAAAGTGCTAGGTTCAGTGAGAGACATTTTTTCACAAGAAAAAGCTGAAAAATGGTAGAACCAAATAACCAATGCTCTTATCTGGCTTCTATGTTCCCACATCCAAAAACACATGCGTGTGTACCACATACACCACACAGAGAGAGAGAGAGAGAGAAATTTTTTTAAGCTATCTTTAAAATGTGCCTATTCATTTTTTAGAAAAAGATTGTGTGTGGTGGTGCCCCAGGAAGGAGAAGGTACCAGATCCCCAGAGCTGGAGTACATACAGGTGATTGTGAGTCATTGGATACGCCATGGATGCTGGTCACTGTAATGTCCTCTGCAGGAGCAGCATGTGCTTGTGACCACTGAGCCATCTTTACAGCCCCACATCTCTTTTTCACAGAAAAGAACAGAGTTGAAGATGCCGCTCGGTAGATAGAGTGCTTGCCTGGCATTCTTGAAGTTCCAGAGTTGACCCCAAGCACCACCCACATCTGCCCTGATAGCACAGGCCTGCAATCTCTGAACTTGAGAGGCAGAAGCAGGCCTGGCACGGGAGGCAGAGGCAGGTGGATGGATCTCTGAGTTCAAGGCCGGGTCATCCTGGGTCATATAGCAAATCAGAACTATATGAGACGGTGTCTCCCTTCCCCCACCAAAATAAATTTTAAAAATAAACAAAAAGTTGATCTTTAGAATGTGTGACATTGTCTTTTAAGTTCCTAGAATTCTTTTGCCAAGAAGAAAGCTGTATAGATATAAAAAAAAAGGGACAAACCTGTTTAATAAGAGATTATAAGAAAGCCCTCTTCTGGTAAGTCACCACAAGTCAGAAGCACACACCTAAAATGATCTGTCCAGAAAGACCTCTACACTGGAGAGTTCAGAGGCAACCCACTCTCACGTGCCAATAAACAAGGCTACTAACATTTTTTCCAAAGTAATTATTGCTCCAGAAGACTATGGGACCTACAACACAACACATTCAGTAGATTCAAAGGTCTCTTAATACTGATGTACCACACTAGTGCTATCACCATATAAAAACAATTCACAGAATATATGGTACAGTTTTAGTTTCTGATAATGCAAAAATGAAAAAACAAAGTACCACAGACTTCTAAGAGTTTCTCTGTGAGGTGTCTATGTCTTCAATAAAAGGTTACCACTCGGCTCTTCCTGTAATGCAAAGGAAGTTCTGTGAGGAAAATCCTGAAAGAACACCTCAAGTCAATATTCAGTTTTCTTTTTCTTTCTTTCTTTTTTTTTTTTGAGCTGAGGATCGAACCCAGGGCCTTGCATTTGCTAGGCAAGTGCTCTACCACTGAGCTAAATCCCCAACCCCTAATATTCAGTTTTCAAAGCATGCCTTTGCATCTGTACTTGGTCCTAAGAACCTCAATCCATTTATGGCACTGTACACACAACTAGCCATGCCCAGTCACTGGGCTATATATATATGAACCTCTCATGTTTCCTGGTGCTCACATTTTTGCTATATGAAGTTGAACGTTTTAGGAAATAACCTAATAACAGAAAAATAACTCGTTCAATTCCAGCACTTGAGAGGCAGAGGCAGGAGGATCTCTGTGAGTTCAAGGCCAGCCTGATCTACATAGTGCATTCCAGGACAACCAGAGCTAAACAGCAGCGAGACCCTGCCTCAAACAAACAAACAAAAACCTAAATGAATAACCTAAATTAGCAAACCAAATGAAAAAGCCAACCCCTCAATTTAATTACTCAAGAGATTCTGTTCTGTGAGATCTAATAACTACTTATAACACTTCAAGGAATTTCAGGGCTAAAACCAAAAATGTTACATTAGCAAGAATAAAAGAATCCCAGCTTCCGGATATACTGTTTGGTAGGAGGTTTTTTAAACTTCAATTCACAATGTTAAAAACAAGTTTTGCTCACTATAGTTGTACTAGATATAAAATATCCAAGTACTAATTTGGTACCTAAATTATAGGACAAAGCCATCTGCAGAATTAAAAAAAACACACTACTGTGGCTGGCTACACGTTCAAGAAACTTTCAAAAAACAAAGAACCTTGGGGAAAGAGGTGCTCTAGGACTGAATTTGAATGGATGGTCATCCTTGCTCCTCAGTGACATTTACACAGCTTTCAAAGGTTATTCCAGGAGAATATTACCTCTGCTCTTTGTAATACAGTGAACTGAGAACAGCACAGGTCATCTAACATGCAACTTGAGCCTCAACAGACCTCACCCTCCCCATCTGTAAAAGTATAGAACTGTATTTCATCCCCAGTAAAGAAAATGGCTAGCATGTACTCAGCTTTCAAAGTATATATAGTGAAACTTGACACCTATTCCATGTAAAGAAAATGAAAGTCATAAGGATGCAAACCTTTGAAAAAAAAAAAAAAAAGACGCAGTATTGAGAGAGAACAGTTTCTTGATAGCAGTCCCGGTTAATTAGTCTCCCTTCTATCACCAAGGGCCAGTGTGATGCGTTAGGTCATTTACCTCTGGACCGCTCATCTGAAATATAGGAATCTACTCTCTTTCTTGCTTGTTATGAAAACCAAAGGTGAATAATGTGGTAAACTAGGAAGTGCTGGGCAAAGATAAAGGTTATCAATTCATTTAACAGCCTGAGGTCATCCAATGTCAAGTTTCTTGGTTAGAGAGCAATAGAAAGCTGAGGTGGAAATGTTAATCCTTTGTCAAGTTATTTGACCCTAAGATAGAGTGTTTTGTTACTGCTAAAAAATTACAGCATTTTCTTTAGAAAGATATGTGCTCTATAAGCTTCAGAACAATAGAATGCTTCAATTTAGGTTTCTGTATCTATTCTTTTAGATTACTGTCTAATTTTTTCAGGCAATTTAGAATTCTAAATCATTTTAAAACAAGCAGGAAGCTCATTCTTCTGTGTCTCCTTTTATCAGATGAGGTCCACTGAGCTTTAGGGGATTGCCTGAAGTCAACATTACTAGCAGCTACCTTAAGAATCTGGGTCTCCAGTTTAAGTTATAATCTCATACTCAAAATATATAAAACTCAGGACAAATAAAAACTAAAAGCCTGTCTCTACTGCTACTAATGTTTGTGTATATGTCTTTTTGCCCTCCTCAAGTATTTTTAGGGAAAGTGAGATCACATCGTACATAAACTTGACAAAACTTAGAAGTTAATATTTAAGATCCCCTACATAATTGATAATTTTAAATGCTTACAATGACTATAAGCATCAGATAATTTCCAATTATTTCTCCCAAAAAGTCTTTATGAATTTTTTCCCCATATTTTTAAGTTTCTAGAAATTTAGAGTCCTGTACTTAACCATTTGCTCAGGTAAATATTCTGTGCATGACCCAGGTCAGGGGTTTTCAAAGAAACCCAGACCCAGGGCAGCAAAAGTTTTAATCTTCTCACACAGATCCAACAAGGCTCAATGATTGGGTGCCTTGATGGAGAGACAACATGGAACGGACCGGCACGTTGACTTCAGATCCCACACAGCATAGTGTTCGGGTGTCTCACTGTACAGTGGAGACCCGATGGGGTTCAAGGTTCGTATCACATGGATGTCAACTCTGTTCCAATGTGTAGCAGCTTCTCTTGTCTATACGGTGCAGAAACAACAACTGTCATCTACGGCTTTCCTTTATCTACGGCTTACTGTTCTGCTCACAAAAGCAGTGTCAACCAAGTTCCCTTCTAGGCAGGATGCACTGTCCCCAGTACTAAACATGAACTCTGTAAAGTGTCACAACTGAACAGAAAGGGCCCAGATTCAGGAAATTTATAAATATCTTTATTGAATAGTTAGTTCTGTTTTATATGCTGCAATTATTTCTAGCATGACCAAAAAGGAAACTTAGTAAAATATCTACAGGAACTGACACTTGCATATTAATAATTAAAACTTGACTGGTACTGAAGATATTTCAGAGACCTAATAGCTTCCTCATTAATTTTCAAATTACTTTTTGTACCACTGAAACTACATTACTGACATTATTTCAAAAACAGGAATTGATGTTTGTTTATTACATGCCACATTCTGCGTTTACTCTATGCAATAATTTACAATAAAAATCTGCCTCGTTTTATATATGAGAGCCTTATCTAAGTATATTGGGCTAGCAAATAAAATGACAAGGTTCAACCCAGGACTCAAATTCTAAACAAAATTTTAAAAACTATACTATCACTTAAATGAGTAAATCACATGTACAAGACCACTGTATTCTGTGGTTTCATATTCCTCAACCTGCAGACTTTAAACTGTGTTTCATTATTACACCCTTACTTAGCAATTTTCTGTGGGGCCTTCCTATTGATTAGAGGTGTATCATCACTTGTGTCTCTATTAAAAATGCTAGTCCCTCTGAAAGAACTATCTTGATCTTGTAATCCAAAGAAAGTCTCCTGGGTATCACTGTTCATAAAGTCTTTCTTACCCTTGCTGCCTACTTTCATAAGCTGCGTGTTGATTGGTTTGAAGTTCCATTAAGGATAGGGATCCCTTCTCAACTGTGCACTAATCTATATGCTTAGCACCCAGTACAGTTATCTCCAGACTAGCATTTTACCTATCAAACGGGAGTGTTCTTTTCCTATACACATGAATGCAACAATTAGGCCAGATAGTGAAGGACCTCTATAACCAAATCTTTTCGATTAACTCATTCCTGTGGAATCTTTTCAACCACATCTTGCTGCTTTTGATCAATGTACTGCTCCCAGTTTCTTCTGACACTGAAGTCCCACTCAGACTTTGATGTTCATGTAAAAAGCTGCCTCAGCTAAGATACACTCGGCTTCCCTTCTCTTACACTTACAATACTGCTAACAAATCCTCACTAAGAACTATATTGTACAGTTAATTTACTCTCAGGCAGGTTCAGTCTCAGGTCTCCACTAAACCCACACTATACAACATAGAACTCACTTCTTATATGATAATCAAAAGTTCAGTTCTCACTAACATTAAGTACACTCCAAGTGTTCAATCATACACGTGGCTAATACAGCAGATGTACAATTTAATCACACCAGAAATTTGGCTTCAGTACAAACTATATTTTTGCACTTCTTCTTGTCCCATATAGTGAATATGGTACCTATTGCTCCTCAAATAAATGTAGATATTCAATAAAAAATACCAATTTGCTGGATAAAAAGAATATTAACATGATGGCCTAATTAGCCTGTACAGGAGACAGCTGTCTTCCACATTAAGGCACAGTCTATACCTCATGGTAATAGATATTCCTGGGTCAAACCACTAGTTGAAGGGAACCCAATAGGATTCGAAGTCTCCTACCAAACAGTATCTGCATTGTGTTTTTCACTTTGTGTAGTGTTCTGGCAAGGAGTGGAGGGACTGAGACTAAGTCTAGTGCTTTGAATTCTCATTAGCCCTACAAAATTGAGAAGATATTGAACCTGGGGAAAACCAGTTTATACCTATAGAAACACCAATTCTAGCTCTTATTGAACCTTCGACTGCTTGAGGTAGATATTTCTACAGAAACAAAGTTAATATATTCAAGGGAGTAGATGTTAACAAATAAATTGGCAATCTATCTCACATTGGAGAAAAAGGAAAAAAAAAGGCAAATAATGCAAAACTTATAATATCAGAGACTAACTTAAAGGCAGACGTCTGTTTGTTTTTTTTAAACTAGAAATACAGCGTTTTTTTAGTCTAAAATGGCTAGACTGAGCAAAGACATACCAGCACTTCTGAAAGTCCCGACATACAAGACATTTTAAAAGATAATAGCTAGAAGACACTTCTACTGTAGGGAATGTGTACTAAAATGCAGCTGCTGACAGATGCTAAATAATGAACTGAGCTATTTAAATGCTTAGTTTACATAATTCATTATTTCAAGTGCCCAACTTAGCTCAAACTCTCAGATCTCAAATGACCCAAATACTTACAGATAATCCTAAGTTTTGATGGAGTATATATTCATGAGACTGCAGAGGTAAAACTATGAAGAGAGAAGCATCAAAGCCCTTTAAGAGTTTTGTTAAGTGTGATCCAGAAAAACAGGGACCTGTTCCATACTGCTCCATACTGCACCTGGTCAACCTGCCTAACCCAGTATCCTAAACTTGTTTTACCTAATATATTTTTAGTCTACCTCAAAGATGAGAAACTAAAGTGATCACTCTATTAGACCTCTAACCTTTGCTACAATTTATTTTAGAAGGAAAAAAAAAAAAAAACTCCACCTCATGATGAAAAATGAACCCTTCATTTGCCCAACTTTTTTTTTTTTTTAAGGATGTGTCTTTGCACTGTGGCTGGAATTCTCAAAAAGGGCCTCAAAGACTGACACACAAGACATCAAAGCATTCTTTAAAAAGGCCCAGCAGCCACTATGGCTACTGCCAGGAAATCACTCCAAACATTCATTCTGAAAAAAGTCAACAGTCAAAAGAGGACAGGAAGAAGACTTAGGATCTGTCAGAGCTGGCATGTATGTTTTGAGGGCAGTAGTCTTTCATCTTTAATGAAGTACAGTTTTAAGCCCCAATTGCCACGAGGGAGCAGGCCATCCGAGGGCTTCTAAATTCTTTTATGAACACCACCTTGAAGAAAAAGAACGTTTTGTTAAAATGTAGGTTTGGACTTTCATTTAGTCGGAAAAGCTAAGGAGGCTGGAATGTTCTAAAATAATTCACGTGTCCTAGTTTAAAAAAAAAAGATAAAGAATATTAAAATTTAATTGTAAAACCAAAGAGAAAATACAAAACTAGACTCCATGTTTGTTTCCCCCAGGGGAGGGGTGATGGGAAATAGGCTACACTCTTGCTTCTTTCTGATTCTTTTTATACTGATGTGGGTAACTCTTTTTGTAGCTTTCTTCTCATTCGTTGAAGGTAGAGTGCCGGAAAGAATAAAAATTTGAGAGTATCTTCCTAGAAAATAACAAGTAACTGGACAGGGAGGAGGAGGAGGAGATATATGTTGTCAGTCCTTCAGCGAACTTACAGAGGGCAACAGTGCTGGGTAAGAATGCCTGCCGTAAGGCGCTAGGCTGTAACTTCGGACGCACTTCTGATAAAAAAGTATCCAGTTCGCTACAGCTTTATGAGAGATCCATCCAGGTCACCTTCAAAAATTGTTACATCTACTAGCGTTGCAATTTTGTGACAAGTGATTGGAAAAGTCAAAAGCGGCCTCCAATCACCTCTAGGAACCCGAAAGGGGGTGCGGAGAGACCGATTGGGTGGGTAACCCTCTACAGTCACACACGGGATGCACCCGAGAGCCGCCTCCGAGGCACCGGGACCCACAGCGGCGGCCCGCGGAGCAAGCGCACCCGGGCGGAGGGCGGCGGGGAGAAGAGTTGTCACAACTCCCAGGACGCGCCCGGCAGGGCAGGAAACTCTACGCTCCGACGTGGCTCTCCGAGGTCGCTTCCCAACACTGGCCCGCCACGCGTCCCGGTAACGGCCAGCTGGCCCGGCGCGACCGTCCCTGCCGCGCTCCGCCTGTCGGAAGCGCGCGTGGGCCCCGAGCGGCAGCCGCGAGTGGACTAGAGCGCGGCACCGGCCCGCCCCCGACCACCCCGGCGGCGCAGGGCGCGCGACTCACATGTGCGGGTTCCTGCGGAAGGCGTTGGTGATGTCCTTCACCACCCTCTGCACCAGCACCGCCACCTCCTCGCTCGTCTCGGCCATGTTGGCGGCCGCCGCGATCGGGCGCGCCTCCGGGAGAACCCAAGCCGCCGGCGGGAGTTCCGCGGGGGCGCGCGCGCGCTGGCTCAGGCGCGCCCTCGCCGAGGCCGCCCGAGCACTTCCGGGTCAGGGAGGGCCGCATCGCTGCCGAGTTGGGCTCGCTCTCTTGGCTCCTTGGCTTTGCTTGAATTGGCTCCTTGGCTTTGCTTGAATTTTGGTTCGCTTGGCACGGAGGAAGGAGGGTCCCTCGCACCTTCCCGAGCAGGCGCGGGCCAGGGTGGCCTTTTCCCAGCGACCTCCAGAGGGCAAGACCATGCCAGCCCACCCCGGGAGGAGTTCTGTTGCTGACCTCCTTTTGCACCCCAGTGCCACTTTGTGTTTCTGAAATTTAAAGTAGCCCTTTTAATTAGAGCTTTGTAATTCATTAAGCAAAGATAAAGAATGTAAAGGAAAAAAAATTAACCTCCATTTCTAGCGGGGGGGGGGTAAAAAAAAAAAACAAAAAACAAAACAAAAAAAAAAAACCTTGCCTGTTGTTGATTTGCACAATGTTTGGTGATGGATTCGTTAATTTGGAGTATAAAAGAAAACAACAACCAAGACCCTGGCAATGTGTTCCTGATGTCTGTTGCCCCACAAATAATTTGTATAGGATCGCTCTGTTCCATGTGGACTTTAAAATAACTGTAATTAAATTTTTATATAGCAGGGTGTTTTGCTTTGGTTTGGTCTCTTCTGAGTACAAAAATCTGACTCCTCCCACTGGTGGTGGTAGTTGTTCCTCTTCATCCTCCTCTTCCCCCTTCTGTTCTTTTTTTCTCCCATGCTTCAAGTTTATCATAAAAAAATTGCCTGGCAAGATGGTGCACAGCTGTGACTGTGATCCCAGCACGTGGGAGGTGAAAACAGGAGGATGTGAAATTCAAGGTCATCTTTGACTGGCTAGGCTATATGAAACTTGGATCTCTAAAAGCCAAAAGTTTTACAAAGCAAACTATGGGTGGTCGTTGTCCTGGTCAAGAAACAAGGGAAAGCCTACAAAATTGTAGAAAGCAAGAAAGCAAGATGGACCTGTTGAAGACACCATAAAATCAACCTACCTTTGTTCTCTGACAAGTTCTAGGATGAAGCAGTAAAATGAAGGAGTATGTTAAGATCTCTGGGCCAAGAATAAGTTCAAGAGGCCTATTGAAGAGTAGGATACCAGGGGATGGGGAGATGGCTCAGCAACTAAGAGAATTTGTTTCTAGCAATGACAACCACCTGTAACTCCAGATCCAGATCCTCTTCTAGCCTCTCTGGGAAGACACACACACACACACACACACACACACACTTTTTTTAGAAAATAATATGATGCAGTCCTCCAATAGCTTCAGATAAGTCTGCTTCTTCTCATCAGAACCATTGATCCTTCCCTTAGTGGCACTAGGGAATAGCCCTGACTTCGAAGCGCAGAGCTGAAGGAGCACACTGTGAAGCATTAATTTAATTAATCTTTATCAATAAAAAAATCAGGAGTCAAATATTGGGATAAGAACCTGAAAGATCAGAGAACTGGGAGCAGCTGCCAGTTTCTTCCTATCTCGTTTGTTCCTCAGTACAAAAGGACCAAGATCCTCTCTCAGCCCCACCTTACCACTTCCTGTCTCCTCTCTCTACATTCCTCCAAACCTCTTTGGTCAGCTACTGGCTAGCGCTGCCCTCTGACAGGTGCTTTATTTGTCAGAACACAATCAAAATACCACATAACATTTCCCCCTTTTTGTCTAAATAAAAAGCAAGTTTTAACTAACATAGTAAAACTATATATAATAACTAAAATAACTATATAAAATATATACAGGCAAGAATTACATTAACAATGTCTAGTCCATTTGCATTCAACAAATTCAGAGAAAATACTCCATTATCTATTCTATCTTGGTGAGTTCGGAGTGTTGTACCTAATCCTTTTAGTTTTGCTTTTCAACTCCCTTTATTGGACCGATCCCAGTTTCCCATTCTCTGGGCATCATCAATTCAGGCTCCTGAGCCTCCAGGTGCTTGAAGCCCGCCAGGGCAGGAACCTGGCTCCACCCTTGCTCCCAAACTCCCGCACACACACTCACCCAGACCACAAGATTATAAGGGAACCTCACTCAGTCTCCCCGCAGGTCCTATACCAGAGACAAAGACAAAGCCCTAATTCACTTTCTATCCTAACTTGCATCACCAATCCCAAAACTATCCTTTAATGTCTCTCAACTGATAGGAATTCCAGCCACGCCCCCATGATCATGCATGCCCTGGCAGGACACTTAGTCATTTCTGCCTAGTCATATGTCCTATATAACCCATGCACTGTGTGGTCACATAAATTGCATGCAGTGTGACCATGTGATCTATGTGCATGTGTGGAGTAGCCACTCGGGCCCATGTGCACATGTGTAGGGTAGTCCTTAAAAGGTGGATCCCATGTCCCCTCTCTCTCCTCTTCACATGTCATTTCAGCAGGCATGAACACATCTGTCCCTTTCTCCTTTCCTTAATAAAACTCTTGTTAGTGGGTTTTGTTGTGTTCTGTGACTTTTCCTCCCAGGGTAAGAGCGCCACTAAAACCATCATCAACCTTATACACTTTACACATCTTTTGTAAGTTTCTTTTTTGAATTTGGTAACAAGAAAAACTAACTATAACTGTCTAGTCTTCAACTCATCATCAGAGACCTGAGAAGGATATAAAATTACCTGAGTGAAGAGGAAGTGCAGAGCAAACAACTTCCAAAATTAAAAAATGACATAAACAGCTGGCTGCCTGGTCAGTTACACAAGGTTCCTCTGTAATTTTGAGGCATCCATCTTCAGCCTACAGGTCTACAATATCTGACAGACTTTTCTGTGAAGCAGGATTTTTGAAAGAATGTCCCACCTTGTCTTGGTAAAGTTTGGCAGTCACTTTTTTGTGTGTCCTGCTTGTCCAATTTGGACAGCATACTGTCAGCAGTCAAGGCAAAGGCAGTTTCTTGCCCAGTGGCTAACTTTTGCCACAAAGAAAGCAAACTCATATAGAGTTTCTTCAATGCCCATCATCTCCTCTGAAGTAGAATGGTGCTGACAGGAACAGACAAGTCTCATTGTCATAAAAAAATAACCTTATGTTATTAAAACATCTTAAATGCTATATTTTGTAGGTCTCTGAAGTGTTTGAAGACCACCTGTCTATCTAAAATATAGTTGTTTGACCTTGAAAACATACCTAACATGACTACAAGCTTGATTGTAATAGGGGACTAACTACTCTGTATTTTTTTATTATCCTAATTAGTTTGTAATAATAATTTTCAAGGACTAGAAATTTATATTACATTGTTAAATGACCTGTATAGATACAATACCTTGAAAAAGAGTAGAAATGTATGTACAGTATGTTCTAACAAAAATAACTTTAAATTTCTTTTTTCTCGAGACAAGGTTTCTCTGTGTAGCTTTGCACCTTTCCTGGAACTCACTCGGTAGCCCAGGCTGGCCTTGAACTCACAAAGATCCACCTGGCTCTGCCTCCCAGTGCTGGGATTAAAGGTGTGTGCCACCACTGCCAGCTAAATTTTTATCAATATACAAAAATATCTTAAACAGGAGTAGAAACATATATAAAATATAACAAAAATAACCTCAAATTTGTATCAATATACAAAAATCCAAATCAATATAAAATATTTAAGACTAGTAGTTGCTTTTTTTTGGTTTAAAAGTAGATTCAATAATCTACCCTTTTATCCTATTATTTCTATTATTTCTATTTCCCCCCCCCTTTTTTCAGAACAAGATCCATGAATCTAATCTCTTTTGTTCAGCTTTTTTTCCTGACCATTACCAATAACAACTTGTAAACAATCCCCCTAAATGATGACAAATATCCATAACCCACTGAACAACCAAAAACCATTCACCTCACCTCTTGGGAATGTGGGTATCATGTTCTTAAAATTGCCTTCTGCTGTCTGGAGGTGACAGCATCGTTAGAGGATCCTGAAAAAAAAAAAAAGCCTGGGATAATTGTCAAGTCCTAGGAGAGCAAGCTGTATCATTTGTTGTCCAGTCTCTCTGTAATAGGAAAGTACAGGGCTTATCTTAAGTCCTAGCTAGAGTAGTCTGTGAGACTGGACCATCTTAGCTAGCCACACTGAAATTGTCCTGCAGTGTTTATAGTGCAAAGTGGATCTTGGGGTGTTGTTTGTTAGTTTAGCTTAGCGTTGTTACCATAGTCCCTGTGGAATTGTTCTGGGGCCCTATCCTCTTTTTGGAGACTTCAAAGGTCACTGTTAGGCATGGTCATGGTTCCCTACAGAAAACTGAAACATTTTAAATGTCATATGCATAAGATCTCAAAGAGGTTAAGGGATCATAATTTGTTATGTACATTCAGAGTACAAAAACTTAATTCCTAGTTACCTGATAGAGCCTAAAACCCAAAACCACATACAGGAAGCTAGATAAAGCCTTTTTCTAGAATTAGTTAGTACTTTATGTGACCATTAATATCATGACAAAAAGTTTAAAAATATATATTAATCTTATAAATTTTGAGATAATATTTATACCTTAAGAAAAGTTTTAAAGAATCAAAATAAAACCAAAAGATTGAGATTAGTTGCAATAGTATAGTCCCTTAATTTTGGTTTTTCTTCTGTCCCATATCAGGTGGCTCCTCTGACATGCAACAGAGATTTTGGATTTTCCATTTAACAAGGATGCTTAGGTTTAGAGGAGAGAGCCATACTCCAACTCCAAAGCCAGTTTTAATTTTCAATTGAACTGGTACTATAAAAAGACCATTTGTATTCTATATCTGTAGAGAAAAGTAGAAACAAACATTTGGGAAGACTTATGAAATTTTATCCTGTTAGATATGTGAATTATCAACAGGCCAATTTACTCTTTTTCTTGGGACATTTTCTCTGGATGGTTCATCCTTTTTCTTCAGATGTCTCATTTGTCCCATGGTCTTCAAATTCCTTAGCTGGATGCCTTCATTCTCCTAAAAAGACAAAAACAAAACCCTTCCCAAGCCTAACTTTGGGAAGTTTCCCTTTTGGCAAGTTATATCTGATCAAACAAAAAGCATTTGTTAGTCTTATAAGTTAGTTTAGATCGAATGGTCATGCTGATTGATGAACTATCACCTCTTCTAATTAAGAGGTCTCTCTTGTTCAAACCTAATCTTTATCAATTTTGATGGTATCCATAGCTTTTCTTCTCCTGTGGAAACAAAAGCAAAACCTCTTCCCCAATGTGATATACATCCTGGTTTCCATTCTGAGGTCATCACATCTTTAAAGTATACAGGCTGATTTAACTCAGCAGTTTTTTCTACTGTCCAATGTCCCTCCACAGCTGTCGTTCCTTTTTTATTAGCATTTAGAAAATTTAAAGTTAATGAAGCACTGTACAGTCTATCTCTAGAGATCTTTATTACCCCTTTCTGTTTATTAAGCATGTATTTTAGAGTTTGATTTGATCTTTCTATAACTGCTTGTCCTGTAGGATTGTATGGTATACCTGTAATAAGCTTTATGTTGTAATATACAAAAAACTGTTTCATTTTACTAGAGTCATATGCAGAGCATTGTCGGCCTTAATTTGTATAGGTATACCCATGATGGCTATAACTTCTAACAAATGTGTAATTACAGAATCAGCCTTTTCAGAACTCAAAGCAGTTGCCTAATGAAATCCTGAATATGTATCTATGGTATGGTGTACATATTTCAATTTTCCAAACTCTGTAAAATGAAACACATCCATTGCCAAATTTCATTTCTTTGAGTACCCTTTGGTTTACTTCCTGCAGGTAGTAGAGTTTGGTTATACAAAGAACAAGTAGGACATTTCCTTGGCTTGTTACAAAGTAATGGAAAAAAACTTTTTTTAAAACCTTGTTATTGACATGGTGTTTCTTATGAAATTCTGAAGCTTCTAGCACATTTTTAAACAATAGTTAATCAATAATTGATTACCTTGTGCTAGAGGGCCTGGCAGACCCGTATGGGATCTAATATGTGTTTTATGTATAAGGCATGATTTCTATTTCTCTCTCTCTCTCTCTCTCTCTCTCTCTCTCTCTCTCTCTCTCTCTCTCTCTCTCTCGGTTGTTTGAGACAGGGTTTCTCTGTGTAGCTTTGTGTCTTTCTTGGAACTCACTCTGTAGCACAGGCTGGCCTCGAACTAACAGAGATCCACCTGCCTCTGCCTCCCAAGTGCTGGGATTAAAGGCGTGTGCCACCACCGCCTGGCTATGATTTCTATTTCTGATTATTTTCTGTAATTGAACAAATAACAAAGTCAAGTATGTTTATCTGGAATAAATTTAGTAGTTTCAATATGTAAAACAACTCTTTCTGCATATTGACAGTAACTATATGAAGAGGCTCTGAAAAATCTAATAGTACCATGAGAATAGCATAAAGTTCTGACTTTTGAACAAAATCATAGGGCTTTGACCCACTTTACTTAAATTTTCTGACTTATAACCTACCTTTCCTGATTTGTTTGCATTAATATAGAATGTAGGGGCTCCAGAAATTGGTGCTCCCCATATAGTTCTATATAAACTGAATTCTCTTGCTTTTGTGATATTTGTTGCTAATTTCTCCCAAAAATGACTCCAAACTTTTTGCCAACATTTATTTTCCGTCCACAAAGAGGAAATTTTAGCATTAGTAAAAGTTACTACGATGTCTTCTAGGTCTATTCCTGCTAATTGACGAAGCCTCAATTTTCCTTTTAGAATCAACTCAAAAAACTTTTCTACATAGGTCTTTAATTTTTTACTCTGTGTGGTAAGAATATCCATGCTAAGATACTGTCTTCTCTCTGCATTAAAATTCCTGTAGGGGAATACATAAAAGGTGAAATAACCAGAATGCAATCAAGCTCTGGAGCCAAATGATCCACATGTGCATCCTATAATTTCTTTTTTACCAAAGCCAATTCTCTCTCAGCCCCAGATGATAATTTTCTTGGACTTATCACCTTGTAAGGTTTGAAATAAATTACTTAGTTCTTGAGTTGTTAATCCAATTGTGGGTCATAGCCAGTGAATGTCTCCCAGCAATTTTTGAAAGTCATTAAGAGTCAGCAATTGATCTCTCCTGATATGTACCTTTTGGGATTGAATTTTTTGTAAACCTATCTTATAGCCTAAGTAATTAATAGAATCTCATCTTTGTATTTTTTCAGGAATGATTTGTGATCCCCAGCAAGGTACATTTTTTTTTTTTTATTTCTTCAAACATTTTCTCTAGGGTATCCACATTTGAATCATTTAGTAAGATATCATCCATATAATGGTAAATTATTTAGGTACAACTTTTGTACTCACCAAGATGGGATATATATGGAGTATTTTTTTCTGAATTTGTCGAATGTTTATGTACTAGACATTATTGAGGTATTTATTGCCTGTATATATTATACAGTTATTGTACTTATTGTATACAGTTTTTCTCATATTAGTTATAATATTTTTTAAAAAAAATTAGACAAAAAAGAGAACTGTGGTGACATTTTGTTCGTGCTTTCACAAATAAAGCTTGCCTGGAGATCAGAGTGTGGAGCTAGCCACTAGAGGCCAGACACTGGTGGCACACACCTTTAATCCCAGCACTTGGAAGGAGGAAACAGGAAATGATATGGCTGGGTGGAGAGAGGAAGTGATAAGGTGGGTTAGAGACAGGAGCTTGGCCCTTTCAGACTGAGGATTCACTAGAGGTAAGAAGTCTTTCTAATGGCTGGCTTCCCTAATTTTTCAGCATTTACCCCAATATCTGACTCAGGGTTTTTATTATTAAGACCAATTAGAATTTATGCTACAAATTATAGATTGAGGAAACCAATTACAAATTAGTTCCAATGGCTGTCACACAAAATATTGGAGAAGGGTGGGGCTGTTTAATATCCCTTGCGGGAGAATTTTCCATTGATATCTTTTAATGGGCTGAGACTTATTATAAGTAGGCACCATGAAGGTCAATTTTTCTCTATCCTATTCTTGCAACAGTATAGTAAAGAAAGAGTCTTTTAAATCAACCACTCTATTGGATCATTCCATAGGTAATAGAGAAAGCAAGGAAATTCCAGGCTGTAAAGAGCCCATTGACTGAATCACCTTATTAACAGCTCTTAGATCTGTTACTATTCTCCATTTTTCAAATTTCTTTTTTAATAACAAATACAGGAGAGTTTCAAGGACTGGTCAATTTTTCAATATGTTGAGCATTTAGCTGCTCCTGTACCAGCTATTCTAAGGCATGTAATTTTTCTGATGCCAGTCAGACAGGTTGGTATGTTAACTATCTTAAAAGTGGGGCTGTTGGTACCTTTGCAAGATCAGCAGCTGTTGTACCCTGTTTATGTACAACCTGAATGGTCAGTGACTGTTCTTTATAATACAGTTTAATATTTTTCCCAGAAACCACGGGGCGGTGGTGGCGCACACCTTTAATCCAAGCACTCAGGAGGCAGATGCAAGCGGATCTCTGTGAGTTCGAGGCCAGCCTGGACTACCAAGTGAGTTCCAGGAAAAGGCGCAAAACTACATGGAGAAACCCTATCTCAAAAAACAAACAAACAAAAAAAAAATTTTTCCCAGAAACATACGTTAGTTTATGGTTTGTTTCTGAGATTAGAGGAATGTTAATCTGTGTTTTTCATTGCTGTAACAAATCACATCCCCATAAATTCATTGTTATATTAGCCACATATGGCTTTAATTTTCCTCTCTGTCCTCCTGGCCCTATACATTTGACCCACCTTGTGCTTTGTTTTACCTGAAATAATATTCCAATCCCTAAAAGCTAAACATTTACCTCCTGAAGAGGCTAATTTGGATGCCAAGATTCTGGTGCAATTATTGTTACATCTGCCCCTGTGTCTAAAACACTTTTCAATTACAATGTGTTTGATTCATATCTTTAACTTTGGTCTTTGATGATTTATAGAAGTTTGCCAAAATATTTGCTTTATGGTTTCTCCTGAAATTTTTGTTTTATCTTCTAAATGTGTTCTATCATTCAGAGCAGTATGGTTTTTTCACATTTAATAAGCATTAGATCCTTTAATTGTTCTGTAGAAGAGTTTACCAAACACTTTCAGGGAATAATTGAACCAAGTTTGACATGGGGGCCTGAAAAGAGGCCCCCAAAGGTGTTTCCCAATGGCAAAGGGTTACCTTGTCTTTTCTTTGTTGATCTGCATTCAATTGATCCAATGTCAGCCTTTGTTGCACCTTCTGCATATTCCAGAAGGCGTGGACCTTCTTTTGGATTATTCCTAGAAAAAACATTGTTTCTCAGAATGCCCTGCCCACAATGCCTTTTAGGTGACCTTGTTTACCACAATTAAAACATCTGGCATTTTGATTTTTCTTCAAGCATCTGGAAATCATCTCTCCTATCCAAGTATCATCATGGTTATGAGATTCAATATTTACTGTATCTCAGATCCATTCCTCTATGGGTACTGATCTTACCTTTAAAGGCCTAGTAACCCTATTGCATTGTGAATTATCATTTTCAAAAGCCAAATATTCAATTATTGTTTGTCTAGCTTCTGGATTTGGTATCATTCTATTTACAGCTGAAGTAAATCTTTGTAAAAAAAAAATCAGTGAAGGTTTCTTTTGGGCCCTGTATAACTTTAATAAAAGATTCAGTTCTCTTTCTAATTTCTTCAACTCTACTCCAAGCATTCAAAGCTTCTGCACAGCACAGAACCAAGGTGTGGTCATCATATATAGACCGTCTTTGTACATCAGCATGATCACCCTCTCCAATAAGTTGCTCTTGGGAAATTTCCATTCCTCTAGTCCTACTTCATTGTTCAATTGTCCTAGCCTCATCTTTCCACCAACCAGGTCCTCTACTGTAATACTGCTCTAACCAAGTCTTTCCATTCTTTTTTTTTATTTTTTTATTTTTTTTAAGTCTTTCCATTCTTATAGGACAACTCTGTTACTAGTTGACCATGAATTTATCATCTGCTTCACAAAAGGTGAATGCATACCAAATGAGACTATCATTTCCTTAAGTCTCTTCAAATCTAACACTTCCACAGCAATCCAGTCAGTTCTTTCATGGCCTTGGGGATACCTGTCATTTGGCAGTTATCCCTATAGGGTGACTGGATAAATTCAGGTGTTTTGTTTTGTTTTTGATAACCTTAGGCTGTCCCTCTCTAATTTTATAATGTAATGGTGAGGTTGATTCTCCTTTAAATTCCTCTGTCTTTGTCTGAATATCTCTCTTATCTGTTTTAGTAAGTTTTTCTAAGGCTTGTAACTTATCATTCAAAATTGCATTATTTTCTTTAGTAACCTTTTGTGAGGCCTGTATCTTGGCACTCATATCAACCGACTTTTTTTTCAGGAATAAAACAAGAATTACCAAACTGATAATGTTTATAATTAACATCATGTAAATCACAGCTAAGTTAATTATTCCCTCATTTAATTGTTCCATTTTTAAACCATCCATTGTGATATCATACAGTGATCTAACTCCCTCCATTGTAAATAGTGTTTCCCATTTTTTTAATGGGAGAAAAAACTCTCCCCCCCCACCCACTTTTTTGGAATGAATTTCCCCCTTTAAGAATTCCAAGTTGTCTCACCAAATCTGCTGATGACAGTGAAGTGTAAGTGTGGCTTGGCTGGGTGGATAACACAGGGGGTGTACAGCCTGGCTGAGCACAGCTGCAACTGATAGTGTTTCAGCAGCCTGAGGAGGTGGTCCAGGTAAAGCACACAACCTATGGGAAAAAGAAGCCAAGGAGCCAGCCATCTAAAAGGTAGGCACAGAGGAACGTGCAAACACATCACATCACGTGCGACCTGCGGGAAGTGAAAGCACAGAACTGTCTGAAGGCAGAGCTGGCTGGCGGTGAGGGGCTAACTCCATCAGCATTTGGAGCTCAGGCTCCTGGGGACTTTGGGGATTGTGGAAATTGCTGTAGAGAGGCTGCAACAAGAAAATCCCAGACTGGATCAGAGGGCTTGGGGAAAGAAAGGAAAAGTCAGTGGCATCGTGACTTCAGCTGGTGCAGCTCCAGCAGGTACAGTGGCTGCAAAGCCGTGGACAAGCAGCTATTTCATGAATTCATGTCCCAAAAGCTGGGTGCCAGATGAAGCACTAAGCTAATTAATTTTTATCAATAAAAAAATCAGTAGTTAAATATTGGGGTAAGAACCCAAAAGACCAGAGAATCCAGAGCAGCCGCCAGTTGCTTCCTACCTCTTCTGTTCCTCCATCCAAAAAGGCTGAGATCCTGTCTCACTTACCACTTCCTGCCTCCTCTCTCTACAGTCTTCCAAACCTCTATGGTCAGCTAGTGGCTAGCTCTGCCTTCTGACTCCAAGCAAGCTTTATTTGTCAGAATACAATCAAAATAGCACACAACAACACTGAGAAATAGGAATTTTCTAATATACTTGCATTTAATTAGAAAAATATAAGCTTGATTCCCCCCAAATCTTGCAATAAAACTGATATCTCAGAAAGATAATATGTCTGTATGGTTCTGTATTTGTCCTTCCTCCACCCTCTGTACTCAGATGAAAGCTGTGAATTATATGCCTCATGGTACTGTACTAAAAATTATCTCACCTTGTTATTACACATCTAATATGTGTAGAACCCAAATGGTTAGAACTAGAATGTGTTTGAACAATGATCCAACTCAATTTTATCAATAAGGGTTGAAATCCTAAGACGTTTAGAATCGAAATTCATGAGCCCTTATTAATGATATACAAATAGTGTGTGTGCAAGATCAAAGCACACCCACAGCCAGGTGCAGACCCTTTAAACACTTGGTGACCCATGCCCGTGGTCAAGTCTTCCCCTTATGCAGCCCTGCTGGGTAAAGCAAGCTCAGATTCTTAGGAGCCTGAGTAAGTTCTCACTAGGAAACCTCTATGGGTCTCTACAGAGCTCTTTAACTATTTGAACACCACATGGCATGGTATTCTGCTGTAATTCCAGCTCTGGAGAGTGGAGACAGAAGATGCTTAAGGCAAGGTGGCTGACTAGACTATCTGAATTGTCAAGCTCTGGGTTTGAGTGAGAGACCCTTCCTCAAAGAACACAATGGAAGAACAATTGAAGAATATTCCCAGTATCAACCAGGGACCTCCACGTACATTCGCAAACAAGTACATGTGAACATACACACAGTACATCACACACGCACATCACACACATGAAAAGAAAAAGAAAAAATACACATATATACATTTATGTTCTAAGCTTTAATGGATACTCCAAACTCTATAAAACAAAAATCCTAATAATTATGTTAGGCCCTAGAAGGAACAAGGGTGGATACTAGACTAGTTTTAATGACTTTGGGGAAGAGATGAAGATGACTTTGTAATGTGGTCATGTCTTTACCCTGTATTATTCTACTTACATTACTCTGGTTCTTTGTATATGTGCTCCATCTATTTTTAGTTGAAGTCTACATTGTGATAACATTATAAAAGCTCACATAGTACTAAATGTGATCTTATAATATTGCTAGATATTTTTACTAACACAGGAAAGTTATTTCATCACCTCAGCAAGTAAGTGTTGACCCAGGTGTGGTGCTGCACTCTTGTAATCCCCACACCATACAGAGAACTGGAGGACTGTGTGTTCAAGCCCAGGATGGACTACCTAGTAAGTTCCAATCTACCTTGGGCTACACAGTGAGACTTGCCTAAAAGCAAAATAAGTTAAGTGTTGGCTTGGAATATTGGTCATTGATACAGTGCTTGCCTAGCATGTGTGAGGCCTTGGGTTTACTCCTTAATAGTGCCCTCATGCCTAAAAATAAACACCCAATTTTAAATGCTTGATTATGATATACAATATTGTCATTGTGAATACAAGCCAAACCTCAGCCCTCTTCAGTATTCCAGAATCTAAAGTTTAAGAACTTACCAGCAAAGAAATAGGAGAACAACAAAATATCAGCAAACAAGATACAATATCAATTATCTGTTTTATTAATACATAAGAAAAGACAACAGGAGCATTATCTGTCTTCATGGACTTTACTAGACTTTAGAGAAAAGGAAGAGAAAAACTACATTTTTAGAAACATAAACATTAAATGTAGAGGTGCTTGGTAAATACCCTTGGTTTGAGTATATTGGTTTATTTCCTTAAACACAAGATTTCACATTAAAAGACTACTTAAAAAAAACACATTAGTGCCAGGAAATGTTAATGCCATCTATTGTTATCTTTAGTTGACACATCTTTATACCAATTGTTGGGATAAAAATAAGATAGACATGTTAGCATATTTAAGCCGAGAGGCACTGTACAGATGATCATTTAAGTCTGTAAATAAGGAAAGCAGTATTATTCACCCATCAGTATTAAACAGACTAATAGTAAATGAAGACTAAGTGAAATACTATTCATATGAAATCAGGTTAACACATGCAAAGGATATAGCACTACAGTGTAAGCAATCTCATAGAGTGTGAACTGCTTTTAACCTGAAAAAGTAGGTAAACACTACCAAGGGGCTAATAATGATGACTTTAAAAGACCAATTTATGCTGATGTTAGAATTCACAATGATATGAGAATGAGAACACTAGGAACATGAATGGTTTTGTTGCCAAGAGATGGCTCTTTTTCCCTTGGCATTTGATAGTTCCAAATTACCCGTTTCCTTTGCTTTGTTCCTTTTACTACGGAGGCCCGGGGGACCCCTGATGTAATCATTAGGAAAGAATAGGGAAAATGTCTGGAGAGAAAAAGCCAGTGCAGGACTTGCATGTGGACACAGCTAGAGAGGAAGTTTCCTCTCCTAATGCAATGGAATAAATGCTTCTCGCATAGTAAAGATTCCAAATTGTCATAGGATTTTTTTTTTTAGTAGTATACCTTTTAAATGGATGACTAAATAATTTTGTTCAACAAAACTGACAGATGAAAGCCATAAGTCACAACGGAATTTTTTTGTAACAGCAATTAGGAGCTTCATTTTATTGTAGAGGAAGTTCAGTATCTCTCGTAGTAACTTTTCTGTTGCTGCGATAAAACACTGGGACTAAAGGGACCTTAGGGAAGAGAGAATTTACTTTGGTTTATGATTCCAGAGGGCCAAGAATCCATGATGGCAGAAGGAGGGCACGATCATAAGGGGTGGGCACGCTGGCAGAAACGGGAGCTGAGAGCTCACGTCTTGAACTCGATGTGGGAAGCCGAGACGGTGAACTAGAAGTGGTGTGCGGCTCTTCATCTCAAAGTGCACCCCCAGTGATGTACTTCCTCCAGCAAGACCGCACCACCTAAACCTCCCCTAATACCACTGCCAGCCGGAAAACGAGTTCCAAATATCCAAGACTATGGGGGACATTTCTTATTCAAACCACTACAGTCTTTGGTATCTGACTAAAAGTAAAGAGTATACTTCCTCTTTCAAAAAGACAACCAGGAAATATTATAATAAAAATGTACCTTATTTCTCAGTTCCATCCTATTTCCATGTTTTAAATGACCTCTGAGACCCATCAACTCTAATATCAGGTCAAAGTTACCTATAAGAATGACTAACTTTTCCCTGTTAGATTTTGAATTATGCCTTGTAGTATAACATTTATTATAGTATTTATTTATTTTATATTATTTATAGTATTTGTTGTAATATAACATTTATTATAGTATTTCCATATTATAGTATAACATTTATGTTTAGTCTGAGATTTAGGAGGGAATGCCAAAGACTATTTTAATTTTAAGCACTATACTTCCTATGGTCCCATCCTCCAAGTCATCAGGATGAAAACCAAAACCAAAACAGTGGCAAAGACGACATATGAGGCTATAGGTAGAAAGGGCTAAAAAGTGTCCCTGGGATGACGTGACTCAAAGTAGTTTCACTTGGTTATTCCATTAGGTTTAGTGGGAGTGTTCCTGAATCTAAAACATTGTGGTAGCTGCTGGGTATCGGATGGTGAGAGAAACAGATGCTCAGCCCCTCTGTGGCTCTTATATCCTCATGAAGAGATAGACACATTTGTAAGTAAAAATTGTAATATATGACACAAAGGCAAAAAAAGCAAGTTATATATGATATTAGTATGAGTAAGTGTATAGCTTTTGATAGCGTTGTTAGAAAAGCCTGCTTGGTGATATACTACTTAAGCAGAAACCAGAAAAAGGAGAAAGAACCTGGCCTGTGAGAAGCAGGGGAGGGGCTTCATGAGGGGTGTGAAGACTGTGAAGCTGGAGAAGGGACTTACTGGGCATGTCTCAAGACTTGAAAGAAGCTGAACTAAGTCTCTCCAATCTTAGAGTGTTCATAAATTGATTTCAGATTTGGAGTGATTGACATCTAAAATGGAGTGATTGACTACCAAAACGGAGTGTAATTGTCTAGCTCCAACTCTTTCTTCCTTTCTATGTCCTTTGTGTTCTTCATTATGCTCTAACGAACAGTTCTCCAGAGCAACCATTAGTTAGATGTATTTTGAGAATTAAAAAAAATTAATAGCAGGAGAGGGAGCTTATGAGATGGCTTAGACAGTAGAACATCCTCCACACAAACATGAGAACCTGTGTTACATCTCCAATATTCATATAAAATCTGGGCTCTGTGCCTCTCATTTGTAAGGAGACAGACCTGAGAGCTGGAGCTTATTGGACAGCCAAGCTGGTTCAGTGAGAGACCCTGACTCAAAAAATAAGGTGGAGAGCAATCGAGGAAGACACCCAGCATTGACCTCTGGCTTTTTCACATACATGCATATGTGCATACACATGCAAACACCATAAATACACTCTCTCTCTCTCTCTCTCTCTCTCTCTCTCTCTCTCTCTCTCTCTCTTTCTCACGGGTCCTAAGTATATTGGTTAAATTCCTGTCAGAAAAACAGAATTTACCCTGTATTTTAAGTAAAAATATCTTAAGACTCATCATTTGAGGTTTACCTACCATTAGGAAGCTAAAAGAGCAAAAGTCAGGAAACCTATCACCAACTTCCAGCCTATGGAACTAAAGTCAGTGACTATAATTTGTTCAAAAGATACTGCAGATCTCAAGGAACTCAGGTAGGCCCCCAACAACACTGTCTGAAGCACCTATTTAAGTGAATCTTTATTTTTTTTTAAAAAAAAGCATTTCTTTTGACTTATTTATTTATTATGTATACAGTGTTCTGTCCACATGTATGCAGGCCAGAAGAGAGCACCAGATCTCATTATAGATGGTTGTGAGACACCATGTGGATGCTGGGAATTGAACTCAGGATCTTTAGAAGAGCAGCCAGTGCTCTTAACCACTGAGCTATATCTCCAGGCCCTCAAGAGAATCTTATAAAACTTCTGCTTCTGCTTGTAGTGACTTCCTGGAGAATGACGATCTCTTCTCTTGGCTTCCAGAATCTCATGTTCTTGCTAGCAGGCCCAGCTGTTTTACAAAGGAGAATTTTAAAATGACCAGCAGTGCTGAATATGTGCTAATGGTCCCAGTTTGGCAATAGACAATCTAGAACAGATAAATCTCTCTTAGTTTGGTGAGAAAAAAGTGAGTCATCCATTGGAATAGTGGTTTAAAAAAAGCCACCCTATCTTGGTCCTTAGCTATCTTGAGTCTGGTTAGGGAAAAGTGGTATTGTGCATTGGTGGTTTGGATTATCTGTCTATCACGGAGTGTACCAGCACAAGCCACACTGTGCTGTCCCATCTCAGCCTGAGTCTTCAGTAAGTTCACTGTTTTATAAAGCAAGCTGCTTCACATGTCAGGTATATATCATCATCAGTGAATCCTACTGATGTGAAGCCTATTTTCTCACCCTTTTCTTGTAAAATGGGAGCTTTAATAAAAAAATTATGTATCATATTATCTATTGCTGTGTAACAAAAGAACCTCAGTTTTGTGAGTTGAAAAACATGTCTCACAGGCCTGTGTACTTACTGGCATCAGTTGGGGTTGGGGGTTAGTTAGCAATTGCAGTCAGATAATGGCTAAGACTACAGTCAACTGAAGGCTCAACTAGCATGGATGTCCAAGACTTACTTTACCCAGTCCTGTGCCTTGGTATTCTCTGTGTGAGCCCAGCTTCTCAAATAGGGAGTCACAACTCCATATAGAGTCACAAAACTGAATGTAGCTGCTGTGAAAAATATGTTAAGAGTAGAAGGTTTCTTGACATACAACAACCAAAAATTAATTCAAAATCAAATGTGCAATGAGTCCAAGGTGTTTCTGGTGGCGCTTGTCCATGCTGTATTGCGTGACTTCACTCTAGCCTTCTTTCTGAACATACAACACATGCACTTTGCAGGGCACATGCCAATGCCGCCATGCAACAACAGTGTCTGAAATGCCCCAGTTTAGATTCCAGACTAGTATATGTTATGAATTGTGGTATTTGTACTTTACAAATGAACTTTTCTGCTCTTACAGAAGCATGATGATTGGATTGTGGAAAACAAAGGCTTTTAATACACTTACGCCATTATTCTTCAACACATACCAACTTTGTCTTTGTGTTATATTATGCAATGTTTGATTTTAAAAATTGATGTTGGGATTTCTGACTTGAGTTTCATTGAAAATAAATTGGCAAGTGAAATTTGGCTTATGATTAGGATAAATTTTCTACAAATTTCTGAAATGCCTATAAATATACTTCTACCATTTTATACTATATATTTATACAAAGCCAAGGTCTCAGCATTGATGACTATAAGATCAAAATACTGATCAATTCTGAAAAATCTTAAAGATGTTCTACTATTTTCTTAGCAAAGATTTAAAAATGTTTTATTTATTATTATTTGGGGAGAGAGAGAGAGAGAGAGAGAGAGAGAGAGAGAGAGAGAGCAAGCCATAACACATGCGTGGAAGTCAGGGGATAAATTCTGGAAGGTGTGTCTCTTCTTCCACCATAAATTCTGGAGATTAAGCTCAGGTCATCAGATTTGTACAGCAAGTGCCTTTACCCGCTGAGCCATGATGCCAGCCTTCAGCAAGATTTAGATCTTTATGTAAAAAACAAAACAAAACAATAAATCTCATTAGTATGTAAATTTACTTTCATCTTTAAGAAACAATAAAATCATATATATATCAAATTGTTTTGAAATAAGATGTGATTTGTTGTCAGTAAATGTTTGCTTTTTAAGGATTTATTTTTATTTACATGTGTATTAATACATGTGTGTGAGTACATGCCCATGTGTGCAGATGTGTGCACTGTTGTGCACATGTGGAAGCCAGAACAGGGTATTAGGTGACATCCTCTGTCATGCTTTACTTACTCCTTTGTGGCAGGGTCTCCCTGTGAACCCTGGCTCACATCTTCTACAGACTGGAAGCCCACAAGCCTCAGTGATCCTCAAGTCCCACCTTCCCTTGAAGCTGGGATGTCAGGCATTTGTGAGGACACCTGGGTTTTTATATGGATTCTAGAATCTGAACTGTGGTTATCATCATAAAGACTCTTACTTAACTCATGAGCAATGCTCCAGTCTCAAATGTTTTATTTTTGTATCTACTTTATAATCACATAAATATTTCTCAGGCGAAAAGGGATTTTGAATGGAAAAGATTGAAGAAGCCCTGCTCTAGTACTCTTCTGGAAAAATATTTAAAACATGGTGACCTCGGGACATCATACATGGGAACTGGCTCCCAAGAGGAAGGAAGTGGAATCTCAGGCAGTGAAGGATATGGCTTCAATTTCACAGTGTTCTGATGGTCACAGCACAACAGTCCTAGCAGTTACCAATAGTCAAGGGAATGGAGAAAGTCCCACTGGAGTGTGAAGATCACACTGTAGAAACAGATGTTGGATATAAAGCATAATCTCTTGATTTTTAGATAAGACGATCTCCTACCAGTGCTAATGACATGCCATGAGGATAAGTAAGGCATCTCATGAAGAGAAGAAGTCAAGCAGGGCCAGGTCCAGCTGCTGCTCTCATCTTGGAAGATGCTTTGTAGCAATCCATAGTGTAGTAGCATGCTGACATCCCTTGGTTGCTGCTGCTGAAAGCTTGACCACCTACCAGTAACTAACAAGAGCATTATGGGGTAGGGATTTTTGAAGGTAGGTATAATCTTTTTGGTCACTTTCTTCATGGGCAAAATTAGTGATGTTATGGTATTCATTTTACTTCAGTAAAAACCTTCATAAAAACAGTAAGTTCTTTTTATTTGAGAGGCAATCTTATGTTTTTCAATGATGCTGATAAAATTAAACATAGTTTCAAATAAAAACAAACAAACAAACAAAAATCTATTGTTCACATGGAAAATCTCCTTTCTACTTGGTTCTTTAAGGCCACAAGTAGGCTAAAATGCTAAAACATAGTAACAACAGGGTATGAAAAACTATTTGGAAGTTAGACATGTTCAGTCACATATCTTGGGGGATTTCTCCATGCTGCCACAGGGAACAGGACAGGGAAAGGAACAGGAGGAAAAAGGCATTTCGCTGCAGCAGAGGTAAGTAGTTTGGATGTGGAGTCACTTACTCATGCCATTTGTGTCTTTGGAAAGTGCTTTAGCACTGTCACCCTGTAAGCCTAGTAATGTCTTAGATCACATGATCACTTGATGTCTCAGGTCTTCAGTCCCAAGGGTATAGGAGGAGGGCCAGCACTTTCCCCAGAACTTATCAACAAATTGGCTTTCTCCAAACTTCTGAGGGTATTGCCATCTGTTTTTATGTGCTACTGTGTGAGCATTCTGACCTGCTGTTTCAAGTGCCTTTTGGCATGCTGAGTCATATGGTCCAGATTGGCTTGCACAAAGGCTTACATCTGCTTCAGAGTCTCCAATTGCTCTGGAAACCATTCAAAACTATAGGTTACTCAATAAATAACTCAAAGACAAAGAACTCAATGGGAGCATGCCACATCCAGAATCCAAATGGGCTCTCATGTCTCAGTGACAGAGTCCATAAAATGAAGCAACTTGCCCTTCCCCTCAGTGGAAATTTTGGGTTGTGCTTTGGAACATCACTAAGTTGTCAGGTCCTGAAGGTTTCAAGGGCCTATCTTCCATCTTCTGTGACACATGTGTCAAGGCAGGGGCACTTGCTATTTTCTGTATACAAAATCAAAACCCTTAAAGGAATGAAGGACTAAACACCCTTATTACATACACATAGGCATCTTTATACATAATAAGTAGAATAATGCAGCTGTCTATGCTGGTCTATACCTTTGCACTGGAGAATGTAAACACAAAAGTTGGAACATTATTAGACTGTGCAATGTTATGTTCCCTATTCATTGCCTGGCATATAGTATACTTGGAATTAATACTTAGGTGAATGCACGGCCTAGATAGAATTATTTATGAGGAAAAAGTGGTAAGCATAGGAAAACTGATATGAGGTATAAATGTAGTAATACGTAGAGGAAATCTCCTAGGAACTTAGCCAGAAGCATGATTATAAGGTCCCTAGAGTGCACATTTTGTCAGTTGAATTTTCTCTAAAAAAGGTTGTCAGAAGACATTGAACAGTTTTATGCTTTTTGTTGAAATCAACTTATTCCTCAGGGTTGTTCTCATCACTTTATACTTTACCTTGGCCATACATGCATGCATGTATACATTCATAAATGCACATATACATTTATCTTCACGTACATACTCCCAATCTTTATCAGATGGTGAGATGAGAGAACATTTGATATGAATTTTTCTCTCCTGACATCTGGCACAGAACTTGAATGTAGCAAGAATTTCAACATTTGTCAAATAAACAAAGTCTCAACTAAAATGACAACTTTAGCTCGAAGCTTCCTTGGATCACCCCAGCTAGGAGTGTTCTGAGACCTTGAACTTCACTGCACTCAGTAAGGCTTTGGCACCTTCCACATGCTGTCATATCTTATAGTTACTCATTTATGTAAATCTCTATACTAAGGAGGGGTTCTCATATTCCTTTTAGTATCACAGAAAACAATACAACTTCTTATATGAGGAGAATGTCAAGTGTACATTTATTGAGAAAAAACATGATTATTCTTTTATCATTAATGTTATGGGTGGCAAAGAATAAGAAGAGAACCATAATTATAAAAATCTATCATTCATTGGTTATAAATATGTAAGTTCATTGTAATCCATTATTCATTGTTATTTTTACCAGCTGGAAAACTGTACAAAGTATAGGAACTATACTAGAAAAAATTATCAATAATCATATGTCTTTAAGATAACCTTGAGATAATCATAACCAAAAAATGTCACCCTTTTAAAGTATATAACTTAGTGTTTTTAATTTCATTCACAAGGTGTGCTATATATGCATCACCATCTAATTCCAGACCACTTCCCCAACCACATTGCATGTGGCTCTTGTGTTTGCTGTGTTTCTTTAGATTGGTTTTTTTTTTTTTGTAATATTCTTTTTAGCATGCTTTATAATTTTCTGTTGAAAACTGAGTGGAATATACGGAATAACAGCGTCATTTTTTTTCACATTTCTGGAAGCTTTGAAGTCAAGCCTTATTGTTTGTCAGTGGCTGCCTACTTACTGTGCCCTGAGTTGGATTTTTCTCTCTGTACATACACACACATCCCCAGGATCCATGTGTCTGAATTTCTTTTTTGCATGAGAGCATCATTCATGTTGGCTTGGAGTTCATGTAGTGCCATCATTTTATCTTATTGACATCTTTAAAGGCCCTATCTCTAAAATCTTTAAAAGACAGTAAAATTCTGATTTACTGAGAATTAGTGCTTTAACATAAGAAATGTGTATGGGGATGGGTATCACCCAAACCACACTGCATATCAACTGTCCTCTTTAAACTGTGTTAGTTATCACCCAAGACTGTAAAGACACTCATCTACAGCTAACCAAATTTCATTCCCAAATAACACTATTCAGCTTCAAGTGTGGTCTAGATACCTCAAAGCAATGAAATCCTAGCTTTACCTTCTGGTGTCTTGGAATATTGCTCTTATCTGTGAATGATAATTATCAAATACAATGTTGGCATTATTGTTTTGAATATACTTTTCTTTCAGACAAATATAAGAAAATGATTCATCTTAATTATATATATATATATATATATATATATATATATATATATATATATATATATATATATTTCTCTAAGACCCATCCTTTCTTTGTACAAACCCAAGTTCTCAGTCTGTGTAATTTTACTGCCCTCTGAAGAACTTTCAAAATGACAAATTGTCCCAGTTTTCATCTGTCTGAGGAAGTGCCTGTTTCCGAAGGACCACTTCACTGCTACTGAATTCCCACCGGCGAGTTTTTAATTGTATCATCGTTAGTTACCTATCTTGTCTTCCTGTAGCATCACTTCAGAAGAGCTTCTTAGCCTCCCACCTCTTACACGTAGGGCACTCCACCCACTTTCGTTCACGGTGTTCTGTTGCTTATTGTCCATAGTTTGAATAGGAAATAACTGTGTGTGTGTGTGTGTGTGTGTGTGTGTGTGTGTGTGTGTGTGTGTGTGTGTGTGTGTGTGATTATCTTACTTGGGGTTCGCCAAGCTTCTTGGTTCTGTGCTCTGTGTCTGTCATCAATTTTGAGACAATCTTTGTCCTTCTTATGCTCTTCTCTTGGTGGGGGACCAGCCCCCACTTTTATGACCCAGGGTACTCTAGAGTAGGGAAAGTGAGAAATATTAGATAGAAAGAGATACCTGGATGATGAGAGGAAAGACAGGAACACAGGATAGCCTTGGGAGGGACTGGGTCAAAACCCACCAGCCCAGAACTTTATTCAAAAGGGCTTTTTATGACAATGCCAAGGGAGGAGCAAAGGACCCCTCTCCCTTGCTAGATACAGCCAAGTGTAGACCTTTCCAAGCACCTGGTACTCAGGCCCGTGATCCAATCATCCTCTTTATGCAGACCTGCTAGATAAGGCCACTAGGAAACCCAAATGGGCCCCAACATCTCTCTAGTTTGTTTTTGCTTTCCTTTTATTGAAAGTAGATTTTTTCCTCATATAATATATCCTGATTACATTTTCTCCTCCCTCTACTCCTACCAGTCTCTCCCCTCCTCCCCCTATCTGGATCCACTCTCTTTCTGTTTTTCATTAGAAAACAAACAGGGTCCCATCCCCTCTGGCTCTTACACTCTGCTTCCTATTCCATAGGGATCTCCTGAGCCCTGAAGGGAGGGATTTGATGGAGACGTCCCATTTGGGACTGTGTGTTCCAACATCTCTCACTCTCTGAATAATGTCTGGCTGTGGGTCTCTGTGTTTGTTTCCATCTGCTGCAGGAGGAAGCTTCTCTGATGATGGCCGAGTAGGCACTGATCTACGAATATAGTGGAATGTCATCCAGAGTCATTTTATTGCTATTTTTTTTTTTTAAAAAAAAAAATAGCATATGGTTTTATCTATGTTCCTGGGATGTCTAGTCTCTGGTTCTTGGCCACGCAAGCAGTGTGTGGTATGGGTTCCCCTGGAGTGGGCCCTAAGTCAAAGCAGATATTGGTTGGCTTTACAAGTTTTGAGCCACCATGGCTCTAGCATATTTTGCAGGCAGTACACCATTGCAGATAAAGGGTTTGTGGCCAGTTGGTGTTTATGTTTCGCTTTTGGTGGCTTGCAGAGACCTTTTTGTACCAAAGGTGCTAGAATGTAGGGTGAAGGCTCTGGGTTGGCACCAGCTGAACCCCTCCGAGTTCAATGACTTGTGTAGCTGTTGTCTCCAGCACTGGGGCCTAGCTGTCAGTGTGTGGGGAGCAACTTATAGTCATGGCAACAGCCTGGATTATCTGGGGGTTTCCATGGGACCCCTTTGACCAGCCAACTACTCAGTTAGATATAACCCAATCCTGGTACTGGAAGCTTCATCTGGTGACAAGAAATGTCCCGTTGGGACTCTGTCTCTCCCATTATTTGGCAATTTCAGTTAGATGGCCTCCATACATCTATATATTTTATGAAGTGTCTACTGTGCTAGATTTTTATACTGCCCTCAAATGGCCCTTCATTTTAGCTTTCTCTCCCCATATTCCCTCCTGAATCCTCCTTGTCCATACCTATCCTCACTTGATCCTCCCATATCAGTGTCCACCCTCATCCTTCCCTAGCTATTCTATTTCCCTTTCTTAGGGAAATAAATCTGTCCCCTTTCCTAGTCCCTTATTCTACACCTCACCTCTGTGGTTAAATGGATTGTAATTGGTTATCATTGATCGACTTAACAGCTAATATTCACATATAAGCAAATACATACCATCCTTGTCTTTCTGAGTCTGGGATACCTCATTCAGGATGCTTTTGGTTTTGTTTTGTTTTAAATCATTCCATTCTTTAGCCTTCAAATTTCATTTTTAACAGCTAAATAATATTCCATTGAAAAAATGTACCACATTTTCTCTATTCACTCTTCTGTTGAGGGATGTCTAGGTTGTTTCTAATTTCTGGCTATTATTAATTTTTATTTTATGTGCGACAGCGTTTTGCCTGCATGCATGTCTATGTGAGTGTTTTGGATCCCTCACACAGGAAATATAACCACAGAAAGTTGTGAGCTGCCATGTAGGTGCTGAGCCAGGTTCTCTAGAAGAGCAGCCAGTGGTTTTAACCACCAAGCTCTCTCTCTCCACCAAGCCCAATTTCTGGCTGCTCTGAATAGAACAGCAATGCACATGATTGAACAAATGTCTCCATGGTAGAATGAAATGTCTTTTAGATATATGGCCAAGTGTGATATGTCTAGATCTTGGGGTAGATTGATTCCATCTTCCTAAGGAACCGCCACACTGATTTCCATAGTGGCTGTACAAGTTTGCACTCCCAGAAGCTATGGGTGAATTTGGTTCCCTTACTCCACATTCTCTCTGGCATGAGTTGTCACTTGTTTTATTTATCTTAGTCATTCTGGCAGGTATGAGATGAAATCTTAAAGTAGTTTTGATTTGTGTTTCCCTAATGACTTAAGATATTGAACATTTCTTTCTTTAAGTTTTTCTCAACCATTTGCGTTTTCTATTTTGAGAGTTTTCTGTTTAGGTATATACCCCGTTTTAAATCGGGTTATTTGGTTTTTTGATGCCTAGGTGTTTTTTTTTTAGTTCTTTATATATTTTGGATATTAGTCCTCTATTGAATTCATATTTGGAAAAAAAAATCTTTTCCTGTTCTGTAGGCTGCAAAAATGACAAGGAAATATATTTTCTCAAGAACAAAGAAAAGTCAGGAGACAGATTAAAGAATCTTAGTTCTACTTCATTGATTCATCTGGTCATTCATTCACCCAGTATGCAATTTAATTATTTTGTGTGTACACATTTGTATGTGTGTTTCTGTGTGCATGAGTGTGCAGGCTTGCACACATATATGTGTGTGTATGCATTTGGAGACAAGAGGTTGATGTTGAGTGCCTTCCTTGATTGTGCCATGCTTGATTTTTAAAATTTTGTTTGTTTTCATTTTGTGTACATGTGTGTCCCCTTTTCCATATGTACACTACATATGTACAGTTGCCAGCAGAGGCCAGAAGAGGGCATTAGATCCCCTGGAACTGAAGTTAGAGATGGTGGGAGCCACCATATGAATGCTGGGAACCACACCTAGCTCCTCTGAAAGAGCAGTACACACTCTTAACCGATGAGCCATCTCTCCAATCCCTCCACATTACTTTTTCAGTGAATCTCTCACTGAACTTGGAGCTCAATGATTGGCTAAACTCACTGGCCAGCCAACTCCAAAGATCCTCATATTTCTGCCTCTTCACTTCAGTGCTGGGGTAGAGACCCACGCCACTTCTACCTCTTTGGATGAGTGTTGAGGGTCTGAAGTCAGCAAGCGTTTTACTGGCTGAGCCGTCTCCCGCCCCCCCCCCCCCCCCCATCCTGAAGGTGAAATCTGAGTGACTGTCTGCTTTGCCTTGCTTTTCCAAGTGTCAGTTTATGTATGAATTATGCCCTTGGAGCATTTCTCAGCAGTGACAATTTCACCACACTGGTAATGAACCAGGAATTAATAATTCAACCTTTCACTGTTCATTCCAGGTCTTAATAGAAATCAGTTGAAAGAAAAATCACGTCAAAACCTACCAGGAGATTCTCAGCTTTTTTTATGAAAAGAAATAGATATAGAATTGGTGAAACTATTATTTACTATCACTACATCTTGCTTTTGAAGGTGAATCAGCCATGTCGTCATGTATCAAATAGTTTTAAAAAAAGTATATATAAATGAACAACTTTTGTAGATTACATATAATTTGTGACAATGGAGACAGCCAGGGAAGAAGAAGCATGTTTGCATGTTTTAATTCTTTACCATTAGAAGGACAAGCTTAGGACTGAAGATACAGCTCAGTGCTTTCCTACAACACACAAGGCCCCAGGTCCAACCCTAAGCACAAAAATAAAAAGGAAGAAAGAAAGAGAAAAGAAAACATCAGTTTACAGAAAAGAAACAGGGATCACCACAGATGGCTTTATTTTACCCCTGAACATGGTTCTTTTTGCCATCTGGAGTCACTCGAGAACAGTGGCTCATTCTTCAGTCTGGACTAGTCCTTCAGAAAAGGAAGTATTAACCAAAGCAACATGTATTGATAACAAACAGAAACACACATCAGTCAAATATTTTGACTTATATTCTTGGCTCCAAATTGTTGAAATGGGAGAGCTTTTTGTATCTGTAAATATTCCTGTCTACTGAAGAGTTAGATAGTGTGCTCAAGGATGACTCTCTGTGTCCAGGGATGGTGATTTAATTTTCTAGTGTGTTGCGGTTTGCAGAGAAGCAGTTGTACAAATAAATGTAAGGATATCTTGCTTTAGTCACAGCCTTAGGTAAAGCCAGGTGGTGTGTTACTCGGTCATCACATTGAACTGTGTTTCGACTATATCAGGAGAACGCTGAGACAACTCATAATGACTTAGTTTTGTAGTCTGGAATCACTAGTAATCTCTCTCTCTCTCTCTCTCTCTCTCTCTCTCTGTCTCTCCCTCTCTCTCTCTTTCTCTCTGTCTGTCTGTCTGTCTGTCTATCATCTGTCTGTCTGTCTGTCTCTCTCTCTCCCCTCTCCATTTCTGTCTCTCTCTTTCTCCCCTCTCTCTGTGTCTCTGTCTCTGTCTCTGTCTCTGTCTCTCTCTCTCTCCCTCTCTCTCTCGTAGGCTTTATTTTTTAAATTATTCACACTAGGCAAAGATGAAGTGTTCCATGTTGCTGAGTGGCTGATGAAGTTTGCACCCCTCAGGTCTTAGGGAAGCAGCTGTATTTGCTGTTCTAAAGAATGAAGGCTCTGGAGGTTGATGCTTTGGCTTCAAATACAGATTCTACAATCCTGTAATCTCTTCTAAAAACCACCTCAGTTTCGTCTTGTATGAAATGAAAGTAATATTTTGAGGATGTGTTGTGCTTATTCACTAAGATAATACTAGGAATGCTTCCAACAATACCTGGCTTAATACTTGCTAATTATTTGTCACATAATTTGAATTAAAAAAATTACAAAAAGCATTATCCAGTGGATATTTATGAATTAAATATATTTCACTTTAAATTTTTTAGAATTGAGAGGACATTGAACTTTATTGATAGTATTTAGAGAGTAGGGTTCCCTAAGCCCCTCTTCTTCTTTTGGGATTTTGTGATAGAAACTATGAGGGGAGATGCTCAGTTGGAGGTTGAGTTGGGACAGGGACTCCTCAGCAGTCGAGGAATTCTCTCTTCCTGTCGTGTTCTTGTGGGGTGCATAGACTCCAGGGATTCTTACTCCTTGTAGGATGTCTAGTTTATGAAATCTACCACCCTGTTGCTATAGCTGTAGCTGTATTCATTGTTCTACCAGGAAATGATATTTACAAAGTTTGAATCCCCAAAGCCTGCCCTAGTGACATGTCTCCTTTCCACCAAGGCCATGCCTCTTAATCCTTCATAAACAGTTGCACCAACTGGGGACCAAATATTCAAAAAGAGGAGCCTATGGGGACCATTCTCATTCAAACCACCAGATTTAGCAAAAAGAGTACCAATCTCTGGAGGAAGGAAACCCAGATATTTCAGATGAGCTTAGACATAAATTGCTGTGGGATGTCTTTCTCTATGCTATGAATGTGTTGCTCTGATTGACTGATAAATAAAACGCTGATTGGCCAGTAGTCAGGCAGAAAGTACAGTATAGGCAGGATGAGCAGAGAGGAGAATTCTGGGAAGTGGAAGGTTGAGTCAAAAGACACAGCAGCCGCCACCATGAGAAGCAAGATGTAAAGTAACTGGTAAGCCACGAGCCACATGGCAAAATATAGATTTATAGAAATGAGTTCATTTAAGATGTAAGATCTAGCTATTGAGAAGCCTGAGCCAATAGGCCATATAGTTCATAATTAATATAAGCCTCTGTGTGTTTACTTGGGTCTGAGCAGCTGCAGGACCATGGGGCCGCAGGAGCCAGGCAGGACCAGAAAAACTTCAGCTACAATAAATCACTTTGAATACTCTTTCCCTCCCATGGAATTCATAAATTATGACTGTGACAGTTCAGTAGGTGTTCTACTTTGTTACAAGAGCCCTACAAGCTGACTTCCCCACCAGTGCGCACTTTGAGAAAGAACTATTTTCTCCCTTTAGTCCTCCCACAGTTGTTAATTCTCTGGTAGTGTCTGTGTTTCCTGCAGCTGCTGCGACTTTGAACTAGGATCACCCTGACCTGGTCCAGAGCAACAGAAGGTCAATGTAACGAAGCCGGCACATCCTTGGCACCGCTCCCTGCAGCTTTCCCTCCCATGTGTGCTTCCCCCGACTCATTGGTCCTCCTGGACTTCTCATGGGCTGGGAAATTCATGTTGGGATGCACATCTGGATTTGGTGGCTACTTCTGAGACTGTGTTAGCTGGGAGTGATGATGACATCACTTGGGTGGTGTGGACCAATATGCAAGGCATCTTACTGACATGGCAAAGCAGTGTGGGAAGTCATCATTGCTCGTGTTGATTTTAGTGTAGCACCAAGCAACTTTCTTTTCTTTTTTTTTTTTTTTTGGTTCTTAATATTGTTTATTAGCACAGTAACAAATGCAGACCTAAGAAGTCTAAAACACATAACCAGTCCACTGAGCAGTTCCTATTCCTCACCTACGGTTAACAGCTTAAGGTATTTCACTACAGGTTTCCACAAATCCTGATTCAACCTTTAAAGTAATTTGCATATGAAATAAAATACATTAACTACTCGTTTCCTACGTGGTGTCTCATAGCCAGGTGTCCATTTTATATATACGAGGTAATGATCTCTATAAACTGTTAAATACCATTGTTTCCTTCTAAGAAGGAAAGAGACAAATTCCAACTTTTTTAAACAAGAAAATGGGACTTTACATAAATGGCCATGTGTGTAACCTATAAAAATGTAAGCTGATTTTGAAATGACAGTAGACTACAGTCAATGAAACCCAAGTGTCTACACGTACATTCTTCCCTGTTGGACTCAAAGTCAGCTAATCTTGCAAAACTGACAGCTCAAAAAGTCACTATTACCAATTTGTCTACTGTAGCAAGATACCTTAAGTTACAACAAAATCTTAGGAAGTAAGACTGAATAATATCTGTTATAGAAATACCCTACTCTTTACCAACTCCCACCCTCCCCCACCCTTTCAAAATCATAAGCAGCTCTCTTCTGTGACAGACAGATAATGTAAGAACTGAAAACCCAGTTTATATAGCGTATCTCTTGGTCCACTGTCTGGCCATTCTGTCGTGTTCTGCTCTGTTGGTCATATACTAAGTGGCAATACTTCCCACCAAAGGGTCAGCAGGGTTGCAGTCTGTAAGGAGTGAGCAGATAGAGAGGAGGACTTTCGAGATGGTTAGTGCTGGGCTCCAGTTGTCTTTCAATATGTCCAAGCAAATAACTCCTTGGCTATTAATATTACAGTGATAAATTCTTGTACGAAACGTAACCTTTGGAGGCTTAAAGGGATATTCTGGTGTAAATGTGATATCAAGGAAGAATACACCACCTTCATACACAGACCCCGGAGGCCCGAGAATGGTTGATCTCCACTCATAGATGTTGTCACCTTTGGGACCAGCACTGCAGTTTGGTGGAGGGTCTAAAGTGATGTCTGCCAGCTCCTTCTGGATCCTCTTGGCGCTGGTGGAGAGGAGCTTCGAGTTTTTGCTCATGCTGACTTTACTCTCCTTCTTCTCGGTCTGCTGGTTGGAGGATGAAGATGAAGAGGAGCTGGTGCTGGCCCTCGAATCGTCATCCGACATAGCGAACCCCCCACCCCACCCCGCGAACGGCCCCTCTCTTTGTGTCTGGCTGCTCCGTGCCACCGCGGCGGCTGCGGCTGGGCCTGGCCACTCGTGTCTCGCTCTCGCTGGGACCAAGCAACTTTCTATTCGGTATTTGAGAAGCTTTCATTAGTTAAATGTTCAGTGTTAAAATACACATGCAGAAATCCCACATTTACCTAAAATTGAGTTTGGGATTCTTTGGGGAAATTTAGTTGGATATTTCTAACAGATTTCAGAAGATGGGACAGTCTTTCTAAACATGTCACCAAAACCTAAAACATAACAGTATTGATAGAACATCTATGTATTTATATACATTTCATGTTAATAAAATACAAAATATTAACAAATGAAATAATGGAAAGATGTGGGAATACACATGACATATAATCAGAATTCTTAATATGTGAACAGCCCATATATCAATAAATGAATGATAAACCACCCAGTAAAAGACCAATGAATATTGTTGTTTGAAGGGAGATATTTTTAAAGAGGAAAATGAATTACTCAGTTATTACAGTGAAAATGATTAATTGACAACCAGAAAGAAAATATTGTTGGAAAACAGATCAAGATAAGGAGAAACTGCAGAATACAGTGTAACTGGGTTAAACATTGACATTCATTGTCAGGGGCATCAACTGTATCTCAAGTTAATGACATCATAATTAAAAACCCACAATTGAGCAAACTAACACCAACAAGCTGGAACCCAAAGGAAGACACAGTGATGATTTGGCAAGTGGCCTGGGGCATGGACTGTAACATAATATCAGAAGAGAATGATCTTGAGTCATCATAGAACTTGAGAAACTTCTTGTTGATGTGCAGTCCTCTTGATTTTCTTGATGATGAAGATTTGGTTCAGGCAATAATTAATGTTCTGTGAACCTGTTACCTCATCTGTTCCGGGTATGATCGGTGTGCTTGGAGGGGTCTTGTGGACCTAGTAGCTGTTGTGTGACTTTTTTTAGGGAGATGTTTTATGCTAATACTGTGCCAGGTGTTCTAAGAGGAGCTAGAGATTCAGTGTGTCAGTGAAAAGTTAAGTCTTACGTGATTATATTTTATAGAAGACGATAAAGAGGTAGGTGAAGAAAAAAAAAAGATAAACTTAGCTTTCAGTCAGAGGAAAAAACAGGGTTGTGTGATGGAGATAAAAGGTTGGCACATAGGAGCCACATGAAATAGGACAGTCAAGGGTGAGCTTCTGGGGACAAAATGTGACAGATGAGAAATGCCCATACAGAAAGGGAGGGGCTACATGGTCCAGGAAGCACACTCAAAAACCATGGCACACTAAAACCAAAACTTCTAATGTGGAAATGATCCCAGGGTACTCTGCAAGCAGAAATGATCCAAATGTGTGGTGATAGAAGGGACAGAAACACTAAAAAGGAGTTGGGGAAAATATGTGGTCTACGTTCATCTATAAGGCCATGGAGGAATACAAAGACTTAGACTTTTATTTCAAGAGTCACAAGAAGCCACTGAATTATGCTATGCTGAGATACATTTGATGTGACTATCATTCTCTGACTTCTGTGGAAAAATGAATGGTAGTAGAAGCAGGACAAATAACTCAGAGCCTAGTGTCAGATTGAGGACGCCAAACATGGAAGAAATTGGAGAAAAGTGAACCAAATGAAGACATATTTTGAAGAAAGGATGAATAGGGTTTTGTTTGTTTGTTTATTTGCTTTTGTAACTGACAGGGTACTGGCTGTATGGTGAGGAAGAAAATATCCAGAATGAGAAAATATGAAAATAGCCAGCTTTTGTCATAGAGTATTAACTATAGCTAGTGTGTTGTAAGCATGTTGATTTATTCCTCTTACCTGAAATATTATACCATTTGAGAAGCATTTACCCAACTCTCTACCCATACTGTACACCTTGGTAACCACACTTTGGACTTCCCTTCTGGACCAGAGGTGAGTATCCGGGTCCAACCCGGACCCCATCCCTGGGCACCAGCCACTCCCGAAGACCTGCCCACTTGCCCCAGGTTCTGCACCGGCAGGTCCCCTTCTAGCCCACCGGAGGATCCCCTTTCCAGTCCCCCAGCAGCCCTGCAATCTCCGCGCCCTGCCCCCACGCCCATCTGCCCAAGACCCCAGCCACTTCCTGCTCCCATCCTGCCCCTGACTTCCCTCTGGACCAGAGTTGACAGAGAACTCCTTTGGACAAGAGAGAGTGTCTTCCTGAATCTGTCAGCTCTTTCTGAAACAAGTACACTGATAAGACCAAGAAGGAACCACAAGGAGATGGGCAGACGTCAAGGCAGAAGTACATACAACAAAATGAAGAGCAATACAGCATCACCAGAACCTAGCCCGCCTCCAACATCTAGACCTGAACACCAAAAATTGGAAGAAGCAGAAGAAAGTAGCCTTATGAGTAACTTCATGAAGAAGGTAGAGGCTTGTGTAGAGGAAAAGACAAGAAAATTGGAAGAACGCTGTAAACAACTAGAGGAAAGGGCAAACAAATTAGAAGAAAACAATAAAGCCCTCCAAGAAAACAATAAAGTCCTGGAAGAAAACAATAAAACACTCAAAGAAAATCATGAAAAAGCAATGAAACAAACAAAGGAAACAGTCCAAGAACTGAAAAGGGAAATTGAAAAAATAAAGAAGACACAAACAGAGGGAATGCTGGAAATAGAAAACCTGAGTAAAAGATCGGGAACTTCAGATGCAAGTATAACCAACAGAATGCAAGAGATGGAAGAGAGGATTTCTGGCATTGAAGATACAGTAGAAGAAATAGTTTCATCAGTCGAAGGAAACACTAAAGCAACAAAGTCATGAACCAAAATGTCAAGAAATTTGGACACCATGAAAGACCAAACTATGAATTATAGGATAGAAGAAGGTGAAGAATACCAACTCAAAGGCACAGAAAATATATTCAACAAAATTATAGAAGAAAACTTTCCCAACTTAAAGAAGGAAATGCTATGAAGATACAAGAAGCCTATAGAACACAAACAGACTAGACCCCAAAAAAAGTCCCTCGACACATAATAATTAAACAACTAAATGTACAGAATAAAGAAAGAATATAAGAGAGCCAAGAAAAAGGCAAGTGACTATAAAGGTAAACCCATCAGAATAACACCCGATTTCTCAATGGTAACCACACTTCACCTTTGTTCCTGCTAGTTTCACCTTTTATATGCATATAGTATATGTAACTATGGAGTTTGGGATAAAAGATATGTCTCTATATTCATATACCTCCCAGGGGCTAGGGAAATCGCTCAGTTAGTAACTGCTTGCCTTGCAAACATAAGGACCTGATTTTGAATACCAGAACCCACCTTTGCTAAGGAGGCAGAGACAGGGGGATCTCTGGGGTTTGTCTGCCTGCCAGTTTAGGCTACGTAGCAAGTTCCAAGTTAATGAAAGACCCTGCAAAAAAAAGTAGAAAATGCCCAAATAGCATTTGTGATTGTCCTTGGCCCTATACTTATACCTGCATGTATACACAGACACACACATAGACACACACAGAGTGAGAGAGAGAGAGAGAGAAAGAGACAGCCTACTTACCCAGTCAGATAAATCTATTACACTGTAGTTTATTACAGTCATGTCAACCTTGATCTTTTGTAAGCTGCGACTGATGGGATGAGCAGACACATTCACCTGAGGTAGATCAGGCATAGTTGAATGATCTGAAGGTTCTAAAGATCAGCACAACTAGAATATACCTCAGAGAACAGCAAATTCATCCCCAAAGGACAAAGAGAGGTTCAATCTTCTGAAATTCTTACCACAAGGTTCATATTGACAGTGGACATGGCTGAGTAGAGATTTCAATTAGTCCTTCTGGAGGCATTACCCCTAGACTTACATACTAAGACTGGATGAGTTCTCCAAGAAGATTAATCTTAATTTCTGCCCAGCTCCTCACTGAAGCCAGGAGCCCCTCATTAAAGTCAGCTTTGTATGCTAGAACTAAATGAAGATTAGCAACATGAGCATATATAAAAGCTATTTATTCTGAGTTTTCTGTAGTGAGAGTTAGCCACCATAGCTTGCATTTGGGCAGAAATTCAAAGGTAGGCATAAAAGTGGGGAAAAAAAGAAACTTGACTGGGGACTGTTATCATAGGATGTTGCATGCAGATTGGGACAAAATTAGTGGACCTTTCATTTAATGAAGTCCTGGCCATGTGGGGTCAATTTTTATGGGCCATTGTATGGCTTCTGAGACTGTCACAAGCGGTAGTATGCAGCTTCCTATAAGTCTGACTTATAATAGGCTACCCTTTTCCAGGCTGGTAGATTCCCTGGACCGATTATTACAGACTGTGGGTCAGAGTTCTACTGTTATATGTGGTCTGATTATTGTTCCTTTGCATATCCCGTGTCTCAGTCCAGCAATATGGCTGCAAGGGTACTGTAACCCCAGGCACTGGCAGTCCCGTCCACTGCCCTTGAGCTTCCAGACTGCTGCATCCTATTCCAAATACATTCTTAAACTTAGCCCACTAGAGCCAGAATAGGAGTTTCCTCAAAGCCCTTGAGAATCACATGGCCAAAACTTAAAGTCTACCGTAAACTTTTCTGCAAAAGTTGGAGAAATAGACTGAGCCAGAAACACAAAACAAACCAGTGGCCACTGTTCTTTCTACCAAACCACCTTCACGGCCATCCCATTTTATCTGGAAACCTTAATCTTTGAGACTGCTCTCACTGTGCTCGTGTGTTTAGGATTGGGTCATCCAAGGAGAACTACTAATGCTGTTGTGATGCTGACTTGGGCAACCTGCTGAAGGGCTTGGTGACCTAATTCTCCTGCAGGCAAACTGCCCTTGAATGCAGAGCTCAGAGGTAATTCTGGGAACTGTGGAGGTGCTCTTGCATTCTGGATGTGGGCGTTTAGATTTGGTGGATGCTGAAGTCCCCTGAGAGAAAATGAACCAGCCATTCTCCCTTTGGCTTTGTTAGAAGAGATGGCCAATACTGAATTGATTTTCACACATAGTTTGAAACCATCCCACTTGAATGGCTGTCAGCAACTTGCTCTTGGATAAAACATAAGCAAGGAAACTTTGGCAGCCCTGTCTTCCTATTCAGGTAGAAACACGTCTTCTTGCATTACCTGAGGCTATTTCCTTTCTCTCTGAGATGCCTGAGATATTCTATGAATTCCATGTCTCAAATAATTTCAAATGGGAATGAAGACAAACTAGTTTTAGCTCAGTCTAATCAGGTAAGTGTCTGTGATGATATGTCTTCTTCTCAGGCCTGTCATCTTCCATAATGTCAAGGATAACATTTCACTCTTGATGGAAGAATAGGGAACGGCAGGCCAAAGATAATGTTCAAACAACTTCACAAGAGCTACCAAGAAAGCAAGAATATGATATGTATTTTCATTGATGAAAAGTATAATGGAGAAAGGGTATGTCCCGTAGAGTAGGCTGAATTGAGAAGACAGCAAGGAAACATTGTAAGAGGAGAAAAACCATTATATAAAATATGAATTGCAATAACCAAAATAAATACTTTAATTTCCTTCTATAAAAAGAAAATATTAATTACATTTTCTGTGAATGACCCTCCTTCTAAATAAATCTAGAAAGCTAAGTCCAAAAAGGTAAGCCAAAAGTTTGGGGTGGTGATTATCTCCCTATAATCCCAGCACCAGTGAGACTGACGCAGGAGGATTGAGAACTAGAGACCATCCTGGGCTACAGGGAATAGCCCTGTCTCAAGAAGCAAACAAACCTATGAATACCAAGAGCAAAAGATAAGCAAAAGATACTCCCCAAATCAGAGTAGAAATCGCAATGTTAATGGAAACAAGAAAATTCAGGGTCTAAAGAATTCAAATGGAGCAAAGGATAGAATTTAAAATCAGAACATCTCCTGAGGATAAAGGAAAGGGACCACTCACATGGTCAAAGAGAGTGTAATAGTAGGTTCTCCTGGCCCTCTTCTACTATGTCAGTTACAAAAAGCTCACCTGATCACATACTCCTCCCTTTCCAGTGGGATTTCTGCTCATTAGGCATGGCTTCTACACCGCAAGACACAAATCATCATCTTTAGGGATTACATTTCTTAAACAATACTTCTAAAAATGACACTTCTTTTAATTTTCTATTGCTGCAAAACACATTACCACAGATGCAAAGAGCTTTGCAACAACATTTATTAATTCAACATTTTGTAAGCCAGAAGTCTGGCCAGGCTTGGATGAATTTTCTGGTTAAGGTCTTATAAATCTCCAACCAAGGTGTCAACTGAATCGCCTTCTAATTTGGATGCTGGGGAGGAGATGAGGGAGAATCACAGGTAGTGGTAGAATCCAGTTCCTTGCAGTTGTAGGATAGACACCTTCATTCTCCTGCTAGCCGTCAGCTGTAGCCCACCCTTGGACTTCTAGACCCTTCCTTTAGACTTTGCATAACCGAGTTGTCTTCTTCAGTGCTGGTTACTGCACCCCAAACTCCTCCTCCATTTTCTTCTGCCACAGTCGGGGAAACTGTCTTCACGATAAGGTCTCTTTTTGATGAACTCAAAGTCAAGCAATTGGTGCTCTTAATTACATCAGAAAAATCTCCTTTGTCGTGTGAGGTGACGTAACCACAGGGTCAACATTGCATCATCTTCATATTCCCTTGGATTCAGGCAGGAAATCGAGAGGCGGCTCTGTAGAGTTTTAGAATCCTCTCTGCTCCATCAGTCAGAGGCTGAAATAGAGAAACTGGTCCTAAGGTGGTCAGGCCTGGGATTCATGTATATTTAAGTCAGCGGTATCCCTGGAATTCCGAGTTGCACAGCACGTTGCATAAGCCCAAGAATACCTCTGTTTGACCTAAGGAGGTGGAGTGACTCAGTTCTCTGTTCTTTGTTCTTAAGAATGTACTTGCCCAGGCACTGCCCTCAGTAGAACTTTATCTAGAAATCATTGGTGTTTCTTGGAGAATTTCCAGACCTCACATTAAAGCAAATGCAGGGTGGGAGGGGGGCACTTTTATTTCCTTTGGGGCTTTTTCTTTCTCAGCCAGGGTCAGGAAGCTTTCCAAATCTGAGCCCTTCAACCCCATGGGCAATACTGAGGCAGCCTCGGGCTCAAATGCACACTTGTCTTCCCAAACAGCCAGGAACTGCCCGGACTGACAGTCCCTTACCCATCTTCCTTGCTGAGCATCTGTGGGCGGGGCCTGTTGGGGAAAGAAAAAATGTCCACCTTCACCCGGAGCAAAGAGGCATCCAATTCCTCCCACTCCTGCTGAGCTTCTTGCTCAAGGAGAGAGGATAATCCTTTATCCAGATTGAAGAGCAGGAGAAACAAAAAAGCCTCGGCAATGTTGCCTGGATTTCCTGGACTTCTTTCTTCTTAAGAGCTGTTAAGATGGTTAAATCGTCTAGTCCTTGCTACTGGCAAATGGCAAACTTCCAGAAATCAAAGCTGCACTGGGCAGAAAAAGGGGAAATGAAAGGCTCTTTAGACCACTGGTGACAGCGGATATTTCGTCTTTAAATAATTAAGGATATACCATTTGTACGATATTAAGGAAGGCTCTAATCTGCATTTATGTTAGAGCACGTCATTACTGTTCTACAAAATTAAATTTTTATCATGATAGCTGTGGACATTTCTGCCAGGGAATTTTACTTATTGGCTAGATTAGATATTAAAATAAGGGAAATGATGAATTATGGAATACTAGATGTTGAATATTTAATACATCAATCCCACGTTGCTAGTGGAAGTTTCTGAAAGAATGCCTGTTGCATCCTAACACTTAATCAATACCAGTTAATGACAATGCCCTGAGGGCAAGTCGAGGCCTGACTGGTCCAGTCTAAATTAGAAACACAGAGGAACCACACTCAGACTTAAAATCATTCTAAAACAGGCAGCTGCAGTTGAACTGTTGGTAATTTCCCAGAAGTCAGAGGAAAAGAAAGAAGATTGATGCCATTGTCAACTGATTCCTTCAGTAGTTCCTGGGCCATAAAATTTGGCTCCAGCTTACAGGACTTTGTTTATAGGTCCAGCTATTTTTCTTTCACATTTTTATAACCTTGAACGGTACTAGTTTTCTCCTCCTTCTCCCCCTCCTCCTCTTCCTCCTCTCCTTCATCATCATGCTGAGAAAGGATTCTGACTCTCAAATTTATACTACTTTGACAGGAAGAAAAAGAGGGGAAGAAAGGAGAGAGATAGCAGACAGGGAAATAAATGAAGGGATGAAAAAAACAAGGGCATTGAAAAGCAAGAAACAAAAGGAGGAAAAGTCAAGAAAGGATGAGGGAGAGAGGAAAGAAGAGATGGAAAGAATCTGAATGAATAAGAATATATCATTTCCAGATAACAGGTGGCTCCTACATTTGTGTGTCTGATAAAGTACCCATCTGCGTGTATGTGGTACATGATGGGAGGTCCTTGTGTTTGGAGAACAGCAATAGAAATGCTCTGCAATCCTTGATTAAACCATCAGTGTCCAGTTCATCAACTATGAGCTTGATACAGTGAAGGTACAGTTTTCAATCTATTCATACAATGCAAGTACAGTTTTAAATCTATTTAAACTGGATTGACATAGAGATGCATTGACATACACATGAATTTTCAGCCATGCAAAATTTTGTCTCTTAGCTTGATAGAAAGAAAATTGATTGGGGCTGGAGAGATGGCTCAGAGGTTAAGAACACTGGCTGCTTTTCCAGAGGACCCAGGTTCAGTGCCCAGCACCAGCACCTACCAGTCACAACTGTAACTCCATTTCCAGGGGATCCGATACCCTCATACAACACATATACAGGCAAAACATCAATGTGTATGAAATGAAAATAAATAATTAAAAAATAAAAAAAGAAATATAGGCAATTTGAGAGAGAGGGGGGGGGTTTGGTAAAAAAGAACAATTTTAATGATGGGGGAGTGCATGGTGCTTCTGACCTTGGAAGGTCCTGAGTTGGGGCTCTCCTAGGAACTGAGCACAAGCACCTGGCTATTAGCTAGGATGGGCATGGAAGATGAGGTGGGCCTCTTTTCCATGTATGTCATTAACTTTTCCATGTATGGATATGGAAAGACTGATCTTAATTGTGGGTGGGACCACTCTCTCCCTCCCTCCCTTCTACCCCCCTACCCCCCACCCCCACCCCCCACCTCCCCCCACCCCCCCCCTCACCTCCCCCCGTGGTGTTTTCCTGAAGTATGTACAATGCAGAGGGTAACCTCATGCACCCATCCTTTGCTTTTGGGGATTATGGATGTGATCTGAGCATCTTCCTTCAGCTTTGCTTGCTGTGACTTCCCTGTTATGATGACAAACCTGGAACTGTGAGCAGAAGTAAACTGAGTGGCTTCTGTCAGGGTGTTTTATCACAGCAACGGGAAAGGAAACTAAGCCACACCTAATTGGTTTTTCCTTGGCTTAAGTTTGCTGTCCCACTCAATTCTTCCTGGCAGATTTTTCAGGGGTCTGATAAAATGAAGAAATTTAGGGCTGGGGTGTAGCTCAGTGGTAGAGCACTTACCTGAGAGGCCCTGATTTGGTCTTCAGCAAAGGGCTGAAGAGGGACTAATGTAAACAGAGGGCATGACTTTAAGTCGCGCTCTTGGTTGGCTTGATCATGTTTGGACAAACTGGAGTGTTTTGATGATCTGTGACTTTGTGTTTGTAAACTGCCAAGTTTATTTACAATCAGGAGGAATTCTGTATGAGTTTAAAATCAACCTGTCATCACTGATAACACCCAAAACCTCCCTCCCATTTTTCTGATTAAGACTGTTATGTTTTGTATTAAATATGGTTAAAAGTCTTCTTGTGGGATTGGTCTCAGTGGTGCCATTTTGTGATCCTTCAGGAGAGACACTTTACAGAACTGGCATTATTGACATTACAACTTCTGTAAGACATTCTGGGAAGGGGGAAAAGGAAAACATGATAAAAATATATTCATCAGAAAGACCTATGGTTTGAAATTTCACTTGAAAATAGTGTATTTAGGGAACTACACACATATGGTCAACATTTTTTTCACATAACACAGGCATAGTCCAGTTGCAATAATAATAATAACAGTAATTGAAATTGAGGGCTGAACGCTTGTAATTCGTTCCATCACAAAGACCCACAAAGTACCATTCTGTCCTATTTTGTTGCTAAATCAAGAAATCAAAAATTCTATATAGTGTGCTAGTGTATATAAGGAGAGTGTAATACAGTTGCGCACAAGGACACATCTCAGGACAAGATGCAGGAAGATATTTAGGGCAATAGAGCTTGGGAAGGTTAATATAAACAAGAGAAAATACGGGTCTGGAAAGATAGCTCAGAGGGCAAGCGTGTACGGCTGCACTGGATCTGGCGGCTGTGGCCCCTCGAGCACTTGAACTCACGTGCACATACCTCCCCAAAGCCACACACGTAGTTAAACTAAAATAAATCTTTATGAAAAGAGATAATAAAAAGCATATTCACTAACTCAAATGGGCAGTCAGCGTGGCTTAAAGAACTCCTAAATAAAACTGGATTTGTTTTGCTGAACACTTTTCTGCAGAACACCTTTCAAAGCTCCAGCAGGACCCACCAGGCTTCCCTCTGTAGCACGAATCTTAAAAGGTCTTATTAATAAAAACAAACCTGGAGCCAGGTTTTGGGGTGAATGCTGAAAGATCAGAGAAGCAGAACAGGCCACAGTTAACCTCGCCTTGCCAGTTGCTCAGCTGATCTTGTTTCCCAAATTGGCAGCCTCTGAGTCCTCATCTGAATGGATCTCAGTTGAAATGCTGCTGAACGCCTAAAAGCTTAATAAGACTCTAGTTCCTGGCCCTCATGCCTTATATACCTTTCTGCTTCCTGCCATCACTTCTTGGGATTAAAGACGTGTGTCACCATGCCTGGCTGTTTCCAGTGTGGCTTTGAACTACATTCTGAAGACAGATACCTGCCTTCAGAATGCTAGGATTGAAGGTGTGTGTGCCACCATTTTCTAGCCTCTATATTTAGTGGCTGTTCTGTTCTCTGACCCCAGATAAGTTTATTAGGGTGTACAATATATTGGGAAACACAATATCACCACATCCTTCCTTAACACTTTCCCAGTCTCTGCAGCCATCCACTGCATAAAGAGCGTGGTTCTGGGTATCTTCCATCTGCAGAAACTTGTCATGCTGGCTACATGCATATAATGTCACCTTCATTTGAAGCCTAAGTAAAATAAACACAAAGCTATGATAGCAGTGAGATGTGGTGGTTTGAATAAGAATGGCCCTTGGAGGCTCATATATTTGAATGCTTAGTCACCATAGAGTAGCATTACTTGAGAAGGATTAGGAGGCATAGTGTTGTTTAGAGTAGGTGTGCCCTTGTTAGAGGAAATTTGTAACCGGAGATGAGCTTTGAGGGTTCAAAAGCCTCTGCCTGGCCCAATCTCACTCTCTTTGCCTCTCTCTGAGTATGGGTCAGGATATAGAACCTCAGCTACTTCTCCAATACCATGTCTGCCTGCAGGCCACTGTGACTCCCACCATGATGACAATGGACTAACCTCTGAAACTGTAAGCAAGTCCACCCTCCTCAATGCTTTCTTTTATAGTAGTTGTTTTGGTCATGATGTCTCTTCACAGTCATAGAACAGTGACTAAGATGTCAGGGTGTCCCGTGTTGTGTGAATTAGTCGAAGAAAAAAAATCACTCCCAGATAAATGTTTAGTTCTGTGTGGTCTGTGGTGGGCTGTAGCTCAAACAAAAGCATATTTATTGATTTGTTACACAAAGTTATCTTTTGGGTAAAGTGTTTCCTCATACCAAGATCCTTAATCTAACCTATATGTCTCTCTAAAGGAAAGCATCACGTGCTTCTGCTCCTTTAGTCCTTATTGTGTACCATTTGCAGCACCCAATAATCTAAGAGCTTCAGGTGTGCCAGAAGCATCATGTGACCAAAGTCATGCAAAGGCTCTTAAGCTCCGTCAGGAAAAAAATTCTACAAACCCTGGAAAACAATCATTGTTTCCCACAATGCTTCTTCAAGGTCAAAGTGCTTCTAGAAAACAACTCTTCACTCCAAAGTTTACCCTAGACACAGTGACAACATTTATTCACTCTACTGTTTACCCTGGATCCAGTGACTCTGCTAGATCCCTACAACATTAAGACAGAAAGGGAATGTGGCTGTGTTCTTTTTGTTCCCTGAGGCAGACAGGACTCTTCTCTGCTTTCATTGGACAGGATTGAATGTGTGGCGCTCATTAACCCTTTTAAAGTCCACTTCTCTTTCTCCTTCTATCAAAAAGGAAAGGCTGAAATTGCAGCCCTTGGCACTTGGCTGGCACTTCGCTCATGACTGGAGACTATGCGTTTGACTTCAGGTAGCATGGATGGCCGTGGCTGTGAGCAAAATAAGGATCTTGGCCTACCCCTGGTATCCACGCTGTGACCAATGGTTCCAGGAAAGCACCTGGAAGATGTGTGTAATCATATGTGCAAAAATCAGATCCAGAAGAACTCCTCAATATAGACATCAATACAATGCATCTTTGATAAATGAATCTATTTCTAATGTGAATTACTTCTTTATATCCTCTTCATTATTAATTTTTGCATGTGATTTTTTTTTTTTTAATGAAAATGGGCTCATTTCGATTTTTTTTCCAGATTGTATATTTGAATCAGGAACCAAATAAGTTCTACTCTTCTGATTGGTTCATATGAATTTTAAGCCCGTTTTTTGTTTAGTTAGTTATTAGATGGAGCCTCACTATGTATCCCAGGTTAGTCTCAAACTTAAGCTCCCCACCTCAGCCTCCTGAACGCTAGAGAAGTCTATCATGCCTCACCAGACAGGCGAACTTTCAGTACCCTCTGGGGTCTGTGGAATTCTGAGTAAAGGGTAGCCAATATCATACACATCTGTTCATTTGACATTGGGAAGACACAACACAATAATGACAAGAATTAGTGTTGTCACAAAATGTCAGAAGTTATAAAGATCTTGGTAGATAGATCTCTGGGAGTTGAATTCCAGATCCTAAACTGCCTGGAAGTCGTTTGGTCTCCATATTCCAAAGGCACTAATTCCCTTCTCTGCTCCTCCCCTCCCCCACACTGCACAGTTCCATCCCGGCGCTGTTTGTCATAGGAAGAAGGCAGTGCTCGGCATCTGGGACTGGAACCAAGCCTTTGGCTGCTCAAACTGTTCATCTCATTTGCTGAATGGCTCTACTGTTTGGCAGGCAATAGAGATGTACAGGGAGGTCATATTCTAGGACGGGGGTTTTCTCTTGCTCTCTTTCAGTCAAACATCATTGTGAGCAGAGGTGTGGCGGTAGCAGAAGGCCAGTCAAAACAGCTGCCACTGCCATTTCACCTTAACTGATTCCCTGCACTACCTGCCCTGATCCCCTTGTTTAGGTTAGGCTAGCCAGCCAGTGCAACTACAAATCCTTAGCATGCAGCCCGCCTTCCAAAGTCTGTGCCGACTCTTACTTTCACTGCATCCTGGGAAATGTAGTTCAAATCAGTAATCAGAAGACAGGTGATCAGGTGAGTAAAGCCGAGAAACCCCACCTTCTACTGACTCCGCCTTCTCTATTGACTCCGCCCACCCAGTTGCTTAGGAGACCAGAGAATCTCAGTCCTTGTTACGCAGAGCAGGGCTGGTGCTGAGGGAAGACTAACCCGGTCTGTTCTCAGCTTGAGCGCAGGCATGGGGACCTTTAGAAGCGCCTGTCTGGACTGTTTCGACAGTAAAGAGCACTGCTATGAGATTGGACCCACGAACTTGCTGGAGCGGAAAGGCTCCCTAACCCTCCGCTCTCAGCACAAGAAATACTCGAGGCCAGTGTTGGTGTATTCCTGGTGAGCCAAATACTCGCCTTTCATGGGTCCTAGGGAGGGAGGAGAGGGGAAGACTAACAGTAACAGAAAACAATAATGGAGAAGAGAGAATGGGAAAGAGGAGAAGAAAAATCAAAGAAAAGGGGAGTGAAGAGATAAGGAAAAGGAACAAGAGAGAAGGGGTACGGAGAAAAGAGAGGGGGAAACGGATCTTCCATGTAGCAGGGGCCATATCAAAGTGAGCCTCCCCAGCACACACCAGGACCTGCCCCAGCCAGCGTTCAGCTGTCTACACAGAGGAAAGGAGTGAGAGTCACTTAACAGGCTTGAAAGTCGCCCCCTTGACACAATGCTTACTTGTAAATGGAAGTCCTATTAGAAAGCCAGGCCGAGGAGCAGCGCCGCCAACGCTTGGGGGTGGGGGTGGGGTGGGGACGGACACAATTGAGAGAAGTCCCTCAGCATCCCGCAGGCTGTCACTCATGAAGACCCTTCCAGCCAGAGGTAGCAAAGTTTAGTCTCACCTTGGGTAAGGCCAGTGCAATTTGGCGTATACTCTGCTTAATTTCTTTTTTTAATTACTTGGTTACACTTAAAATCCACATTAAGATCCAGGGTTGTGTGTTCTCCTGGAAAATTGAACAGCCCAAAGGACTTCCTTCTACATCCATCTTCTTCTGAAGATGGTGCGCTCAAGACTCCAGGAAGCATTAAGCATTTGGCCTTCTGTGCTTTGGAGATTGTGCCTAGAATTCACTCAGGCTCTCTCTCTCTCTCCTCCCTCTCTCTCATTAAAGTGCCCAATAGCTGCAATGCCAACACTAGAAAAAAGTGGATAGTTTTGGGGGGTGTGGGTATTTGAATGTAACTGACCATCATAGGAAAGAGGCACTGTTAGGTGTGGCTTTGTTGGAATAGGTGTGGCCTTGTTAGAGGAAGTGTGTCACTGTAGGGGAGGGCTTTAAGGTCTCTTTTCCTTAAGCTTTGCCCAGTGTGACACTCAGTCAACTTCCTGTTGCCTGCAAGATGTAGAACTCCCAGCTACCTCTTCAGCACCATGTCTCCCTGCACACCATGTCCCACCATGATGATAAAGGACTGAACCTTTGAACTGTTAGTGAGCTACTCCAATTAGACATTTTCCTCTATAAGAGTTGCCGTGGTCATGGTGTCCCTTCACAGCAATGAAACCCTAAGATGGTCAAGTTTCTTACAGTAATTACTTTTGGGATATTTGTAATATTGGAGGGAAGTGAGAAGACCAAAATGGAGAGAAGTCACAACTCTTGTCCACTCTACACTGTTGCCTTTGAAGAGAGATGAATGATGTCGACTTTAGGCCTGCTTGGACACAACCATTCCTGCGCTGTTGGTGATGCTGCCATTTCTGTTCTCCAGACTTATGAAAGCCTGTCTACTCACTACATTTCCAAAGCCCACTCCTTCCTCCTTCCAAAGTGTTCTCTCTGCCTACGCTAAACTCAGTGTGAGAGGTTAGATAGGCACAAATTCCAAAGCTACCCAGGGAAGCAGACTATTTCAATAATACAATTTATTATGGGAACAGACTTCTTCACATTGATGGTGTACTTGCTTATGACAGGGGTGGGGTCCTGAGTACCATCTTTTGGCTTCATACATATCTTATTTCATGACCGTTAAGCAGAACACTTAGCTCTTCTGTGGACCTGTTATGCCACAAGGATTTGGATCATAATAGACATCGTCTCTATAAGCTATTGATGAGGAAAGGTTTTTAATGGGACGGCACTTTGGCTGCCTTCTGTGTTACTGTTGAAGAACTTGTAAACAGCATGGATATAAATAGCAGAGCAGAAATGTGCAAGGTGTGGGGCCTGTCAAGAAAGAAGGGTAGGAGAGGATTATAAGTCACTTCAACCATTCCTGAACATGCATAGAGCTCTCCTTTGGTTCAAATGGAGAAGAATTAAATTCAGCTCAGCAAGTATTTATGTGCCATACACTTTACTACATATTAGGATGCAGAAAGAGAAGCAAAGATCATTGAGATAATTTTTGTAAAGCACTTTGTCCTCCACACGCTATCTATTGCTATGAGGGAAAACCATGACCAAAGAAACTTGGGGAGGAAAGGGTTTATTTGGCTTACACTTCCACATCCCACAGCTCCATCATTGAAAGAAGGTAGGACCGGAACTCAAACAGGGCAGGAACCTGGAGGCAGGGACTGATGTCAAGGCATGGAGGGATGCTTTTACTGAATTGCTCCTCATGGCTGCTCAGTCTGCTTTCTTATTGAACTGGGACCACCAGCCTAGGGATGGCACCACCCACAATGGGCTGGACCCTCTCACTTCAATCACAAATTAAGAAAATGCCCTACAAGCGTGTGTTCAGTCTGATCTTATGAAGGCCTCCTTCCTCTCTGATGAGCGTTCCTTGTGTCGAGTTGACATAAAACCAGAGAGAACACACATCTAGAGCAAAAAAAGTGGACAATAATACATGATAATCAACCCTATGCAGTATAGCACAAGAAAAAAGTCTGTTAGATAAACTTGAGCTCTAGATTTTAATGACAGCCCTGTGGCTATGTGATGTGACAAGTGATTTGACAGCTCCAGGACCACTTCCGCCATTGTAGAATAGTAGTTTTAGGATTATTATATGAGCACAAGTCACCCTTTAACATTAACTATGGTATATAGTTAGCACAAAATTATATGTATTAAGACACTGTCAGTGTTCTCAAGGGATTTAACAGGCTAGTACAGGACTTCCTTGATTTCTTGTGTAAATTCACCCACTTGGTGATGATTATTTGCAAATTAGAATCAGTACTTGAGACACCTCCTGCCCCCATCTTTTTCACATGTGTAGAGAGGCAAAAAGGTTCAATTTTTTTCCCTCAATGTGCATGTTCACAATTGAGGTCAAACAAGGCAAAACTCTGCCTTCTTTCTTCTATCACAGATGTTGTTCTTATAGTCTGTTTTATGCTACCTTCTCTCTTTCACATTTCTGTGCTTTTTGATGATGTTATTGCTAGCATGCCCACGGACACCAGGATGAAGTGCTTCCTGGTGCCTCCATGCATGAGAAGGTTGTGTGTGATGTGTCTTTTGAAGAAAATGTGTGTCAGACAAGTTTTTTTTTTTTCTTTTTTCTTTTGGTTTTTTGAGACAGGGTTTCTCTGTGTAGCTTTGCGCCTTTCCTGGGACTCACTTGGTAGCCCAGTGGGCCTCGAACTCACAGAGATCCGCCTGGCTCTGCCTCCCGAGTGCTGGGATTAAAGGCGTGAGCCACCACCACCCGGCTTTTTTTTTTTTTTTGGAACAAGTTTTGTTTGTGTGTGAAGTCTTGTTGGTGGCAGTTTAATATTGATAACGCACCCACATATGTCAAATAAGATGCCTTTAAAGATGGACAAAGGGGCTGGGAATGGAACTTAGTAGCAGAGTGCTTTCTTGTAAGTGGGAGGCCCTCGCTTCCATCTCTAAAGTCACAAGAAAACAAACAGGAGCCCCTTATAAAACAAGGCTCTACACTGTGGCCAGGAGGTCACAGGAACCTGAACCTGTTTCCTCTGTGAGAGATGCTCATGAGTGTTTTGAGACCTCTATAGAACATGCACTAAGGAGAATCTACTGTAAAGATTCAGACATAGTGGCGTCTTCTGAAGCTGGCCACACCCTGCTGTCTTTTCACAAAACCAACCTGTCATTTACTGTCTGTGCTAGCAAGGCAGCATAAAATTGAGTGCACACTTAGGAATGAACAATGTCAGCAGACACGGTCGTTAGCTTCTGATTGCCTTATTTTATGAGACATTTAAACTCTTTTAAACTTATATTTAGTAGTAGTTTTTAAATTCAGTTGTTACACACCTAAGGTCTATGCTTACCATTTTGGTGACCTCTCAATGGAGTGTTTCATTCAGGGACCTTTTGTACTTGTGGGTACAAATGAAGTGTGCAACTAGGAGACTTTGTGATTTACTCTTCATTGTTGTTTAAACATGTGGGATATTCCTGCATCTATCTGACATGTAACAGAAGTCTGTTTGACCTCCCTAAATATATTCAAAATAGCTGTGTATGGCAGACATGATCAAGGATGGGTGTTAGGGATACTTCTGGTCCATGATTGGCCTATGACATTGCCTAAGACTCACCTCCTCCTCGCAGCTAGAGTGGGGATAGATAGAACCCATCACCCTTGCCTCGGCCTGCTGCTTCTGAGTTAGAAATACCTTCTCTAGAAGTCATCTTTGCTCACTCCTTTCTGTAGCATTTATGGAACCATATTATAAGATGTTCCCATTAGTCGTTATAAGCTGAGAGAAAATTATCTCCTGTGATATCTTCCCACTCATTGGAAAAATAAGAAACAGAACAAATTATACTTGCTTTTAATACCTTCTCTCATGTAAGATAAATTCATTCACTCACTCACTCACTCACTCACTCACTCACTCACTCACTCATTCATTCATTTTCTTCTGTTCCTTGGCCAAACTGACAACTGGTAACAAACGATAATAATTTAAAGGGAAAAAATTTCATCCAGATCTCCATGGAGACAGATCCTGCTCCGGTCTCCATGGCAATATCTAGTTTTAAGGACTTAGATTAATTTTATGCATTTGTAATTTTAATTGTTTTCCTTTCTTGCCTAAGCTGTAGACTAAAGACCTTGAGGGTTACACTTTCCCCATGCCATCCCCTACCTCATAAGAAGAAGAAAATGAAAATGAAAGGGCCCGGGGGAGGTCAGATATAATCCTTGTGGGGACAGGGAACTGCCTCATTATAAAGGTTTTTACGACAGCTGATTTGGGCATTGATAATAAACTGGGGGTCAAAGGGAAATTAATATCTCTCTGAAACTCTTTGACTTTTGCACTGCTCTGTTGGCGGAGGAGGGAGTGCATGTGTATATAAAGCCCTCCCCTGAAGGGGGAGAGCCACTCTGAAGCACTGGGCCATGTTTGTGTACTTAGATAGAAAACAGAGTGCCTGGATTCTTTAATTTAATGTGTCACTCCTTTTGTGTTTAATCCATGATTTTCATGGGTGCTGACCTGGAAGGATTTAGAGTCCTCACATCACTGAGGGCCAAACTAGAGTTACATAAAGCTCTGTTGCTAACAGTCTTTGCCCTGTGCATCTCTATATCTGCATTACAAAGGAGGATAAAAAGGCAAAGAGAAAGAGCCCTTCCCAACCATGTGCTCTAGCTTGTGAGTCACTGAAATTCATATGGGCCTCTTCTTCCAGCACGTCTCCAACTTTAACATAGACCCAGCACCCACCTCAAAAGAAAGCATATTAACCCTTTTCTGCACATTTGAAAAGATCTAGTTATTTGGTTTCCACACATGAAATTACGTAATTTGAATTCAAGTAAGGAGGCATTAAAAGGGGTGGGGTGGACAGACCCTGACTTTGAGCCACACCATTCCATAGCCTGGGTACAGGACTGAATGAAAAGGAAGTGGGCAAAATGCTGGTAGTCCTTCCTCTGACTTCCGATTGTCACTCTATGCCTCGTTGTCCCAGCTCTTGTGGCCATGCCTTCCCCATCCTGCTGAATCATACCTTTTCATGGTAGATGGCCAAAGAAATGCTTCCTGCTTTAAGTGGCTTTTTGTCTGCTCTTTGGTCACATAGAAGAGTAAGAAATGCAGCGGAGGAGAATTAAAAAACAGGGCTGAACCTGTGTCGATCTCTTTTATAGAACTTGACGTAATCAGGGACTGGTAGATCCTAAGGAGATTTTGAGTTAAGGTAGGGACAAGTACTTATGTTGTAAAGAGCTATTTTTATTTCTTATAAATGTTCAAATTATAATATCGCATGTGCATTTATTATAATATAAAGTAGACCGAGGACATGGAAATATATTCACTATCTAGTGGGTAGCAAAATCCAAAATTTGCATACTGGTGGGTATGATGGCACACGCCTGCAATCCTCGCACCTGGCATTCTGAGGCAGGAGGATTTCTATGAGTTCCTGTTCTCTCTGGGCTACATCTAGAGACAACTGTTTCAAAAAAGAAAGCAAAGATTTGCATGTGATCCAGATGCATATGATAACATTTATTTTCTACAATTAATCCTCAAAACTTTTCAGCTGTTGGCTACCACAGAAGAATTTGAACATGCCAGTTAAAGCACATCTCTACCTTTCTAACTTTAAATGGCTTGTTTTAGGTTAAAATAGTCAGTTTCAGAACAGTGCCCACTCTTTTCAGGTCCTTCCTCCTCCACATTCTCCTTCCTTCTGTTCAGTGTGTATGTATCAAGTCCTCTCATTCCCTTTGTGTGGATCAAGTTCTTTTTTGTGGATCAAGTCCTCCCGTTCATTTGTGTGGATCAGGTGCTCCCAGTCTGTCTGTGTGTATCAAGGGAGGAGTGTTAAGTGACACTTGGTAGCGGAGGTGGGTTTGTCTTTCAGAACTGTGTAGACATCCTTTTCCTTGTTCCCTTCATTCTTGTCCCAGCCCTATGCTTGCTGCTGGTGAATTTATTCTTTTTTGAAGACTTGGTACGTCTGCTCACAGATACGTTCCCACCTTGGCTCTTGCTGGTTCTGAAGATCCCCGTGCCAGTCTCGTTCTCCCCGGCTCCTGAAATGGACCTGTCACTCCATAACCACTGATGGCCTACTTTATCCCTCAACATGGTCACTGATAGCTCAGATTCCACATAAGTGTACTGCATATGCTCTATTGTGTTAGCTTTTCTCATTATGGTCACCAAGTCTGTGACAGAAACAAATTAAGGAAGGAAGGAAGGATTCATTTTGGTCTGTGGTTCAGAATGTACAGTTTGCTGTGATGGCGAAGGCATAGTGGCTGTAGACTTAAGCTTGAGACACAGCTTGCTCACATTTGAGGGAGCCCCCCCCCCAACACCTACAATGATCTACTTCTCCAGCTTTGCCTCACCTAAAGTTTCCACAACTTCCTACGACTTCTCCAGCAGCTGGGGACCACCTGGTCAAAAATACAAATTTGTGGGAGACATTTCAGTTCAAGCTATAACACCTGATTTGCCCAGGCTAGCTCCCTCCTGTTGGCCTACGTATATCATAGCCTCTCATTCAATTTCTATAGTGTTCCTCTTTGGAAGACAAATTTTAAGGTCACTCTACTTGGAAACTTCCAGCTTAAAAGAAATTAGTTTTCATTTCTCAACAATGCTGGCTTTTAAGTGTCTCATTCAGGACTAAAATTCTTAATTTATTCTGTCAGAAGTTAATCAGCAATGCTTTATTGCTGATCATATTTCTGGGGAAACAGTTCTGATTCATGCCACAGCAGATGTGGATGCCTCCAACTATCAGAGTAGAAGTTATTTTAAAGGGAACTCAGCAAGGCATGAAGATTGGTCCCCAGAAATCCATGGTCCTTATGAGAAAGTCTGAAAAAGACAATGTTTGGGTGGAAGTGAAGATGTCATCATGCTATGTGATCAGACTCAAAAAATAAATTTTACATTTTTTGCCTTTGTGGAATGTTTTTTTTTAAGTGATAAAGAAAAAAATTGAAAGCAGAAGGGGGAGCTATTTGGAAACAGGAAGGAGGTCAGTGGGAAGGGAAGGAATGTCCAGAGAAAGAGGTGGAGCTACAATGTGACCAAAGGACATGACATACATGGGTGAAAATGTCATGATAAAAATCCACTATTTTTTTGTACCACCAATGTATACTAATTAAACAAAATGAACATGCTTTAGAGCCTTTCTCTGTTTAACATACACATGAATCTTCATCAGAAGGCTAGTGGTTACAAGCTACAGCAAAGTATGTAGTACAGACTGTTTGGCCTCTTCTTTCCCTCTCTTTGCTACTTCTATGTTTCCCATAAATGGTACGTATTGTTTTCATAGTCAGAATCAAGTGACAGTCCTTTTAAACATTGACAGCATCTTCTAGAGCTTGCCCAGTAAAGCACACATTCTTGAAGTGATCAGAATGTAGGCATAATACTTCACCTTCTTCAGGATACAACTCACTCTAAATGGCTTATTATGACTCTTTAAAAATATCTCCTTAATTGCTAGTTTTGGCTGGGTAAGAATCATGATGCACATTCCTTGGGTTTAGCCACTCTTCCATTCTTGTCTGTGTGCTGCCACGGCAGCTCCTACGCCACAGCTATTTTAAGTCTCGTCTACGTTTTCTTTCCTCAGTATACTCCTGCTGCCTCCAGTTGCTTTTTGAATGAAGCAGTTTTGGGGGAGGAGGGGAGTGCAAAGTGCTTTCTTTTCTTTTCTATCTTTTTTTTTTCCTTTTCAAATAAAATTCAAGAGGTTCTGCCTTCTTCACCCTGGCTCCTGTCTCCCCGCCCCAATGCTATTCTCTTTTATGAAATTCCAATCAAATGCTTTTTTTCAAAAACTAGTGGTTATGGAGTTGTGATGGTGCCACCTGTGCAAAGTATGTTTCATTAGCTGGCATTTTATGAAAACGCAACAGTTTTGCAGGAAAAATTGCTATGGTTTGAATGTGAGACTGTCTGCCCCAACCTTTGGGATCCTGCTTTAAACTCTTCTCTGCAGCATGTGGTGCTGTTTGGGGAGGTTTCTAGCACCCCAGGAACTAGGACCCTGATGACTGGCCTTTGGAGGCTATCTTGTCCTTGCCCCCTTACTGTCTCCCTCTTTGTTACCTGTGTGCAGTGAGGTCAAGAAGCCCCTTCACACATGGCTCTTCCTGCCACAGCATCTCGCCCCAGCGTTTGGGTCAAGTAACCACAGACTGGAGGTTCTGGAACTGAGCAGAACATATTCCATCCTCCTTGAGATGTTCATGTCCGAGATTCTGCTATAGCAGTGAAAAACAACAGCAAAAGAAACTAAAACAACGACAAACCCTGAAAAGGCAGAGTGCAGGGGTTTTGTCACGTGGATGGATACACTTGAAATTTGAACGATCATTGATTGCTATGTAGAGGACCTCTGCCTCTAGCCAATTCCCTATCCTCATGATATCCTAGTTGAGCTGACTGTGGGATCCACTGGGGCCCCTCATCATCATCACGCTGATGTAATCTTTCAATCTCAAGTCTGATTTCACTAAGCTTTGCTGCTTTTACACTGATGATCTCCTTCTAGATGAAGGTGTTGAGGCAAAGGAAGGGGGTGAGGAGAATGTGGCTATGGACACACACACCTAAGTCCAGGCTCAGGCTTTTGAGACACAGTCTCACTATGGAGCTCAGTCTGCCCTAAAATGCATTCTGCAGACCGTGCTGGACTTGAACGTGGGATCTACCTGCCTCTGCATCCTGAGGGCTGGGATTGAAGGCCTGTACCACCACTCCAGGCTCAGACCACTTTTCTTTTTTTTAAAATGGCACTAGAGCTAGTATTAAGCAGATATCTCTAAAAGTCCCCCATCCTTATTACCATTTCACGTGTTCACCAGTCAGATCTCTTTTGGTTATAAATGGCAAATAGCTTGCACTCACTTAAACAAGGAGAACGGATTAACCCATGACATCCACCATGCTTGGCTTAGGGTTTAGGAACACAGGGGCAAGGGCACTCGTTCCTACTCATTTCTCTGCTCTTGCTGCCTGTTACTCGTCTTCTCATGGAAGACTAGGAGAGAAACATGACTGCTGCCGTAGCATCTGATGATTTACATCTCTATCTCCAAAAGACAGTCAGGCTCTAAGGTATTTTCAGCTCCAAATTTAAAGATCCGAAGTCAGTTGTACGTCCCTGGATCAAGTGTCAGTTTGGGGTCATCTTTCTAAGCAAGACCAAACTGAAACTTGGTGCCTCTCCTGTCGCCATGGAGACGTGTACACAGGAGAAAGAAGATATGAGGGACTTGAGATCCCAGAGACAGCTCCTGTTCCAGAGAATGATTCCATATTCCATGCATTCAGTTTATAGCAAGTGTTTAGAACAAAACACATTAATATTTTAGATGTAATGAGCAGAAAAATAAATCTTTTACATAGATTAGGTAAGAACATTTCTGGTGCTTTGAAAAGGTTATGAATAAATTTGAATGTTGTGATATTGCTTTTGATAGACATTAATCTTCCTTTGTTCTGTTTCTTTTAATTCATTTTGAAATATAATTATGCTTTAATTGTTATTAGTCATGCTATATTTTCTTTTTTTATTTAAGCTTTAGTGCATTAACAAAGATAATTGATTGGCAGGAATACAACATGCTTCTTTGGTAACATATTAGGTCTCTAATCAGATTGTTAAACCTTCAATAAAATGGAAGAATTAATATAATGTTATTTATCTCTAAATAAATTTTAGTGCAAATAATTTAGGCTCCTTATGTAGAAACTATTGAGGAGATTATTTTGAAATTAAAATGTAAGAGTAAGTAACTTGTCATAACTTTTTCAAAACAAATTAGGTGTAGTGGTGCAAGCCAGGGATCCTAGCATTCTGAGCCAGGAAGCCTGAAAGGTCAGGGACATCCTGGGCTACAAAGCAAGACCTTATCTGAAGCAAGCAAGCAAGCGAACATACAAAACCCACCCCGGAATAGAACAACCTCTCACCTCCCCCAACAGAACCAAAGCAAAAGGCCGCAGCCAAAGGCAAGTCAAAGTAACTTTTAATCATCTAGGAAAACTCCAACTTGCTTACCCAGGAGTCAGAAGTGTTAAATGAACTAAAAAAAATCAAACTTTCCCCCAACTATGTTCTCCTTAGATGAAGCTCTTTTGTGAGTATCATTTATTTAAGATATATTTACAGGGGTTGGGGCTATAACTTGGTGGTAGAGCATTTTCCGAACATGTACAAAACCCTATGTTGGATTTGTGGCACTGAAAAAAAAAGGTCAAAACGTTTTTATTGCCATGTGTATCAAAGGCCTCACATTGACCACTCTCCCTGTCCTTCGGATGCCGGGGACTATTATGATGAGACAGCGGTAGGGAGGACTAAGTTAGCAATTGTAAAGCTTGTGGCATTTGCTACAGTTAGGGCTAAAATAAGTGGGGTGTCCTGGTTATTAGGCGCGGATTGGAGTCCAGACCCCACCCATTGAGGTTTCTAGGTGCTCTGACTCCGAACAATGAATCAGAACAGAGACACACAGAGAGTGACAGCAACAGACAGTTTATCAAAAGAGGGAAATGGTTCTCTTGAGGGTGGAACCTGGCCAATGAGCTGGCAAGACAGATGCTCAAGAGCCCAGGGCCAAATGAGTTCTTGTGTTCTATAGGTTATTTTCATAGTGCCTGCCTTGTGCCTGTATCCTGGGGCTGTTCTACCTCATCTCTGTTGTCATATAGCCCAGGTAGAGAAGGGTTTCTATCTGTGCAAGCTGGCTTCTTTTGTATGTAAGTCTCACTACCTCTCTCTCCATATGCCTACTCTCCTCTCGCGTTGGGAGCAACTAGGAGAAGCATGTATCTTGGGCCTGGTGGAAGAAATAAAGCTTCTCAGTGGAGATCATCTTGCCCCTACCAGCTGCAGAAAAACTAATGTATAATATAGTAGTTCTCAACTTAGGCTGGTAGTACTTCTTCCCAAATATTTGGGAATAGGTGCGGATATTTTTGTTGTGTTATGACTGCTATCTTGTGTTATATATGATCATAAGACTGAGGACTCTTGGTCCTAGGGATGGCTATGGCATCTTAATATTTATCCATCTATATGATACCTCATATCCTTGGACCTACAGCCTGATAGGTGGAAATAGTACAGCTAGTGTGCATCTAGGGTTATCACTTTGAGATTAACTAGTTTTTATATGGCCATTCACAGAGTGAGAATAGTGGCATTGTTAATCAGTCCAGTGATTCATTCACTCATGACCAGGCAGTTCCCCTCTCCTCATTGTGTAAGAATCTTTCACTTTTAGAACTGATGCCTCCTGGCCTCCTTGTAGGGATGCATGTCATAAAACAGCCAATGGGCCTCTACAAGCCTTCCCATAGAGGGTAAATTATCATGGCCTTACACCAAGACCTTGAGAAAGATGAATGAATTATTTTAAAACTGGGGGGAGCTAGTGGGGTGGCTAAGCAGACAGAGGTGATTTTTTTTTTTTTTTTTTTTTTTTTTTTTGCCATGCTTGACATCCTGAGCTCAATCCCAGAAGCCTGTGTGTTGCTGGAGTGTGGCAATTGATTCTTTAAGGTTGTCCTCTGACCATAGACATGTGCACTATGCCCATATATATGCATACAATAAATAAGATAAATGTATAGTTATTAATTAGGGGCTGAAGAGATGACTCAGTGGTATGAGTGCTTGCTGCACAATTGTGAGAAGCAGAATTTGGATCTCAGTACTCACATAAAAATCTGAGCATCCTGTGCAGGCTTGAAACTTGATCTTTGAATAGGGTAGAGATGAGAAGATCTCTTCCAGCCTAGCTGAGAAAACAGGAGTCCTGGTTTTAGGAAGAGTCCTGCCTCAAAGAAAAAGGTAGAAAATGATAGAGGAAGACACAAAACGCTCTTTTCTGGCCTCTGTGCACACACATAGATACACAACTGAATACCTGAATGTGTATCTATCTCTCTCTCTCTCTCTCTCTCTCTCTCTCTCTCTCTCTCTCTCTCTCTCTCTCTCTCTCACACACACACACACACACACACACACACACACACACACACACAAATAAATATTAAAAAAAGAAAAAATTGTCTGGAGGATGTAGAGTGCTTGCCTAGCATGCCCAAAGCCCTGACTTTGGGTTTGATACTCAGCAAGGAATAAAATTGGGTATAGTGTCACATGCCAGAACTCTGGAGGTAGGGGAAGGAAAGTTTCTCTGCTGCATAGCAAGTTTGAGCTGCCCCGGCCTTGCGTTCCTGAACCCAAAAAAGTCAGTCTACATAGATGGCTTCACTTTTGAAACTGGAGCTTTTATTTGTATGTTAAACAATCCCTTAAAAAATAGAAGTGATTAAAAAAAATAGAAGTGTTCTGAGGAGCTACCTTTGGTTGGCATGTACTTATGTCAAAGTCAGGGTGAATTAAGCTTGATTTACTGGCCCATTGTGCTGGCTAGTTTTATGTCAACTTGGCACAGCTAGAGTTTTCTGAGAGGAGGGAACATCACTTGAGAAAATGCCTTCATAAGATCCAGCTGTAGAGCATTCTCTTAATTAGTGATTGATGTAGGAAGGACCAGCCCACTGTGGGGGGTGTCATCTATGAGCTGGTGGTCCTGGGTTCTATAAGAAAGCAGGCTGAAATTGGACAATGGTGGTGCATGCCTTTAATCCCAGCATTTGGGAGGCAGAGACAGGTGGATGTCTGTGAGTTCGAGGCTAGCCTGGGCTACAGAGTGAGTTCCATGATAGGCACAAAACTACACAGAGAAACCCTGTCTCGAAAAACAACAACAACAATAAGACAAAAGAAAAAGCAAGCTGAGAAAACCACTAGGAACAAGCCAGTAAGCACACCCCTCCATGGCCTCTGTGTTAGCTCCTGCATCCAGGTTCCCAGCCTGCTTGAGTTCCTGTCCTGTCCATCATTGACGGCCTACAATGTGGTAGTAAGTGTAAGTCACATAAACTCTTCCCCAGCTTACCTTTTGGTTTCATCAGAGCACTAGAATCTAGGGCACCTATCCTCACTGCTCCAGTTCCTGACAATGCCACTCCATAAACAGGCTGGAGAAGATATGGCAAATGTCTTGTCATGTGTCAGGCACAAATTTCAAGTGTCTTACCCCTAGAGAACCTTCTGGGACTGATAATGTCCTGAAGGACAAGTACTTGCTACTTAAAAACTTTCTCTGTATCTTCCTTAGTAATCATCCATTTTGGCTTTTTGCTTCACAGGGGGAAATGTTGGTGATTTTTTTCTTTGCGATTTCTGTATATCATCTAGTTTTCTAATATATGCACAGAATTATGGAAATGTAGGCTTTAAGACTTCTATTTTAAGGAATATGTATTCCATATACATGCATATATGTGTGTGCGTACACACATGTACATGTATATGTATCAGGCTGACCTTGAACTCCTTACATAGCTGAGGATGATCTTGCACTCCTGATCCTCTTGCCTCCATGTCCTGAGGTCTGGGATGATAGATGGACATTCCCCCACACATTTTAATGAAGTGCTGTGGATTGAGCTCAGAGCCTTGTGCCTATCAGACAAGCACTTTATCACTTGAGCTATATCCCATCCCTTTAAATGATATATTAAGTCCTAAGTCCCATAGACACAGATTACTCCTTTAAAATACAAACTTCATTGAGTTTTAATATCTTCACAGAGTTGCACATCTACCACCACGACCAGTTTCCTGACTCTGTGATATGAATGTACTGTGATCTTTCTGGAACCATGAAGCCACAATTAACCCTGCTTTCTGTAAGTTGGCTTGGTCATGGTGTCTAATCGCAGCCATGGAAAAGTAATTAATACTCTCCCCATCTAAGTTCTTTTCCTCTCAGCCTTTTCTTCCAGACATTCCCCAGCCCTTAACCTCAAGCCCCGCGAGCATTAAGCTATTTCCTGTTTTTACAGTTGCCTTTCACTTCATAGGAACGGAACTGCAGAGTTGATGGGCTTTTGTGACTTAGTATAATGTTTCCAAGGTTCGTTTCTTTTTTTCTGCTTGATCGTACTCTATAGTGTGGGTATTGTGCCATTCAGGTTCCTCTCTCCCTGCTTGTCCTTGACTCATTAGATAGTGACCTCTGCATTTTATTTACTAAATTTTCTTGGTTCTGCTGTTCTTCCATGTTTTTTAATTTGATGTTTTATTTTGAAATTCCCCCCTGTTCATATCTAGTGATATTAGTACTTACTTAAAGCTTTGATATTTTCTCTGGGTACTGCCTTAGGGAGATCATATGCATTCTTGTGAGTGTGTTTTTGTTTGTTTGTTTAATTTTTTAGGTAAGGTCTCCTGTAGCTCAAGCAGTCTTTGAACTCACTATGTAGACAAGGAGGACCTTGGATTTCTGACCCTCTTGTCTCTCGCTCCCAACTGCTTGGACTATAGTGTGCGCCACTACCCTTGGCTAATGCGTGATGGTTTTTACTGTCTGCGTGGTCTTATGGACACATGGTTTGTTTCCTTCTTCCCGAGGCAATCAAACAGCTGACCGTCCTTCCTAGTCTCATCTTCCTGTCAACGCTGTATGCTGTAGATTTTTGTAACACTGTGTCTCTCCACTTCTGCTTCAGATTCCTTTGCTAGTTTAAGTTGGGATTAATATTTGATAACAACCCCCCCATCTCAGTGGCTTATCATATAAACATTTATTTCAAGCTCCCACAACAGCCCCTCTTTAGGTTTTTGCTGGGATGGGGGTAAACCACTGCTCCCTCTGAGGCCAGTTCCTTACTGGGGTTTAAAAGCCTTCTCCAAAATGCATGTTGAAATTTAAGTGCTACTGAGATGGTAATGGAAAGTTCACCATTTTCAGGTCAGGAGACCCCTGATTGAATGGATTGGTATTATCTTGACAGTGGCTCTGTTTTAAGGTAGGAGCATTCTCCTCCTCCCTCCCCTTTTCAGACTCTCCTCTCCTCTCCTCTCTTCTCCTCTCCTCTCCTCTCCTCTCCTCCCTCCCTCCCCTCCCTCCCCTCCCTCCCTCCCTCCCCTCCCCTCCCCTTCTCTCTCTCTCTCTCTCTCTCTCTCTCTCTCTTTCTCTCTCTCTCACTCTCTCTTTCTCCCTCCCTTCCTCCCTCTCCCAGTTCTGCCCTATGAACCCCTCCACATGTTATGACAATAAGAAATCCTTTATCTTCAGCTTCCCAGCTTCTCCATGAGGAATTTCTTTTCTTTACAAATTATCCAGTTGGAGATAAACTGTTACAGCACCAGCGAGCAGGCTACTCCATCATCCAGAAAGGCATCTTTCTGTGTGACAGGAGGAGAGCTGGATTTAAACCAGAGCTTCCCTCCACTGTCTTAGCCTCCAAACTGTGTAATTTCTGCTCATGGTTTCCTATTGGCCAGATCAAGTCAACTATTACCACTAAGTGTAGGGGCTCAGGCATCTTTTTAGTTCATTTATTTTTATTATGTATATTGATTATGCATAATAATGGATTTCATTGTGACATTTTCATAGGTACATGTAATGTATTTCTGTCATATCCACCCCCTATTGCCCTCTCCTATCCCACCCTCACTCCTGTTGATCTGCTTTGTCCTCCCCCCCTCCTCACCCCTCCTCTTCCATGTCTTCATTTCTTATTTTGATGACCCAGTGAGTTTCATTAGGGTTGCTTACTGGGCCCTGGTTGAAAGATTATTTATAGAAGCATTAAGTGACCACTGATACTCAGGGATGGGTGAGGCCTCTTGAGGAATCCTCTTCCCCATTACCACAATCTTGGGTATAGGTCCTGGGAGTGGGGAGCTGGAGGGCCTTTCTCTCTGCCGTGAGGGATGTGGACAGGTCCAGCCTTACACAGGTCTCGTGCAGCGCCCTGCCTCACTCCATCCTTCCTCTGCCTCTTACATTCTTTCCACTCCACCTTCTGGGATGTTCGTCCCTCGGAGTGGGCGATACAGAAATCCCATTCATGGCTGAGCTCCAGCAGTTCCAGATTCTCACACTTGAACCAGTTAGGGGTCTTTACAGTTACCACTGAAGGCCTTGGGGTTCTGGTCTTCTGTATTCCCAGGACAAAAGGAGAAATTGTACTGGGGAGCACAATGCCTGTCACCTACAGAAGACTGTCTTGTAAAACTCCCCTGGGTGGACTCTGGGATAGGCTTGTGTCCCTTTAACGCTGGTGTCCTTGGGCTACTCGCCTATCACCTGTGCTGAAGAGCAGCGTTGGAAACACTCTGAGGACGGCCTTGACTCAAAGGTTCTTCTTATCTCTCTGACCACAGGCTTTCATTAAAAAATCAGCCTGGATTTTCAGCTCTTGAGAATTACTAGTGTGTGAGACAAAACTGAAATGTCTTCTGCCGAGCATTTTCCAATGTTTACAGTGAAAGGGTCCGTGGGCGCCAACTGGCGGAAGTGTGATCTGGTTCGGTCAGTACTTTGCAGGTTCCCACCTCTGCCACACTTGATTCCTGAGACCCTGTCTCAGTCAGGTTACCGTTGCTATGACGAAACATCATGACAGAAGGACGGTTAGGAGAAGGGTTTATTTGGCTTACCCTTCCACATTGTAGTCCATTATTGAAGGGAGTCAAGACAGGAACTCAAACAGACCAGGAACCTGGAGGGCACAAGCCGATGCAGTTAGCTGTAGAGGGTGCTGCTTGCTGTCTTGCTCCCCATGGCTTGCTCAGCTTGCTTTCTTATAGGACCCAGGACCAGCAGCTCAACGATGGCCCCACCCACAATGGGCTGGGCCCTCCCACATCTATCACTGATTTAGAAAATGTCCTATAGGCTTGCCAGCAGCCTGATCTTATGGAAGCGGTTTCTCCGTTGAGGCTCCCTCCTCTCAGATGACTGCGGCTTATGTTAAGTTAAGGTAAAATAGCCAGCACAGAGACCTCTTTCCCACGACCTCTTCTCATCCCATCTCTTACTTGGTTTTCACTGGGTCCTGGCTTCTTTTAAGTAGCCCACTCACAGTAAGTAGTCCATGCACATGGTGCAATCTGGGGCTAAAAGTTCCTGCTTCTGCAAAGATTTTAGTTTTGCTTTTAAGTCTCCTGCTATTTTCCCCCCTGTTTTTGAATGATTTCCCATAAGAAAATGGGAAAATGGACATTCTTTAGCTTTGTTTAAGATGAAACTGTTTTAACTCTAGATCCTATTTACACAGAAAATCTCATTTGGTTTGGTTTTGAGTTTCTAATGTGTTGAGGAATCTGCGTCTCCAGGGTAATTTTCTTTTCAAGTCTTAGATAGCAGAGGATTAGAAATAAAATGAATTGAAACCAAATAACCTTATATTATCTATTCACTGTGCAGAGCCCATGGAATTGCAGAAATACACACTAAAATGGACATTAGACTCTCTTAATATGGCCGTCTGGTATTTTCTCAAATGATATTGTGATAGAGGGAGGGAGGGGAGCTTGCATAGGAATCAGATGCCTTTTGCTTGTTTGCAGCTAGAGGGGCAACAACTTCCCATGCCCGTTAACACTCCCCGGAGCAGTGGTTCCCAACCTTCCCGATGCTTCGACCCTTCAGTATGGTTCCTCACGTGTGGTGACCCCCAACCGTAAAATTATTTTTGTTGCTACTTCATGACTGTGATTTTGCTACTGTTAGGAATTGTAATATAAATATCTGATATGCAGGATATGTGACCTCTGTGAAAGGGTCATTTGACCCCTCTGGAGGGGTCATGACCCACAGGTTGAGAAACGCTGATCTAGATGTCCTTTGCACTACAGTGAACTATAGTGAGTGTGTAATCCATCTTTCAAATCTTAAGTCTTTCTCTTGAGTCCCTTTCTTCCACCACTCAGAATACCTTTTTTGTTTTGTTTTGTTTTCTGAGCTGTGGTGTCTCACTATGTAGCCCCAGAGCTGGCCTCACATTCACGAACCTCCTGGTTTCCCCCTTTCAGATGCTGGGATTATCAGGCCTGAACTACCACACCAGGCTCGGGGTGTCTTTGGCCATCTAATACGAGCTATTTTTTGGAGGGAAAGGTCACAGAAACCCTGAGAAGTGTACTAGAATGTAGAGATAACTGAGGGCTAGTTGTCTTGGTTTGAGTAGGATGGTTGTCATGTCTTCTGCCGGACGTCATTTCATGAAATGTGTCCCAGGTGGTGGAATCAGTTGTAATGTCACCTTGCCTGAGACATGTTTCTTCAACTATCTGTCAGGTGTTTGGCAGTCAATCAAACTGACATTTCCTTAACTGTTTATGCCTCTGACTGCTGAATTCATTTCTTTCCTCACAATATCCTCTGTGGAATTTCTTATTTTTGAAGATTTTCTATGTAGGAAATTTATAATAGTGATGACTCTTGATTTGCATGCCAATATATGTTGAATGAAGAAAATGTGGCATATTCATCTTCATCAGGTAGTTTTCTCTAGAGCACAGTTTAGGTTGCAAATTTTGGGATTGTGGTGCAGATGTGCAAATCACATACAACATAGGATACTCTGAAAAGGTCCCTGTTCACTACTCTAAGATGTCGCAGTTCCTCTCAAGAACATAAAATTTCCTTACAATGCAGCAAATATATCTAAATGTCCTTGTTGGTTTAATGTATAAACCACTGAATAACACTAGCTTGGCCTATATATCTTTTTGCCTACGGAATCTTAAAAGGATCGTCAAATCTCTTTGCAGCATTTGCTTCTATTGGTTTTAAGTTTCTAATGTGTCAGGGAATATGGCTGACTCTCCAGGGTAATTTTCTTAAAGTCTTAGGTAGCTGAGGATTATGAAACTTAATAGCAAAGATATCTCTCTTCTTATTTGCACTACATTTACATCAGAAAATACAATAGCTGACAGCATGGCTGCGAACTACATTAATAATTCTAAAGCTTAAAGTTAATGTATTCTGCCATCTGGAGTCTTAACTAAACATTTCTAACATCTTTGAAATCTGCAAAGAAAATGTGTCTCTTGTCAAGCAACCAGAAGCTGAAATTTCATTGTTCTCATGTCAGATACTTCTCATATTCAAAACCTTGGCAATTGGTGTTATGCATATGTCTAGTGAGAGTGCTCCCATTGAGCAGGTAGATTTATGATTCCTCCGGAGACAAGCTGGTGTTGCAGAGAGCTAACTTGTCTGTACGCATGATCACTCCCTCCTGATGGGTGCTTTTGAAGACTGAGCCAGGATACTCTTTATCTTTGTGGACACGTTTGAAAGCCTTTTTCTTTCCGCATTTATATTAGGGTGACAGTAACAAAATGTAGGAAGATTCAACTCGTCCATCAATCATGAAGGAGCTAATCATTTATAACGTGTCAGACTGTGCGAGTCACCAGATCAAAAAGATGAATCAAAAATAATCTCTATGTCTAAGAAGCCCTCAGTCTCAGGAGAGCTGGATTCTATAACGATCATTATAGAACAGTGCAAAATGTGGTACCTACCGTGAAAAAAAAAAGTTTCTTTGCAAACTTCCACTTCCTCCCCACTCCTTATAGATACAAGACCACAGAAACCCTAGAGTGCAACCTGTTCCCTTTGCTATGAGAGGAACCCTAGGCCCTAACTCCACCTTTTTTTTTTTTTTTACTAGAAGGAATTGGGATTCCCCTGTGGTGGGGTGGCCTGAGCAGAACTGTGGCTTCCTGCTAAAGCTCTGGGATAATCTGTTGAGCCTCAAAACTCATGTGGAGTATTGTGCAGGCTTGCATAAGAAGGGTTTGCAGATCCATAGGAGATAGAATCATAGACTGGTCATGAGGGAGTCCTCAAATTCCCATAGAGTCCTGGGTAGCAACTTGGCCTGGTCCTTTTGATGAGATAGTGAATTGCAACTGAGTCAGGCTCAAGATGCAGGATGGGAAGGCTGGAGGGTGCAGATGATTGTCAGTGACTAGATAGATCTTCAGGGCATCATCCAGCATGGGATCTACTTACACTGGCCTTTGCCTGAGCCCTCGATCACTGACAAGGTCCGAATTCCTGTTGTCAGGCTGCTTTTTTATATAACTTGTATTTGGACTCTGTCTCAGCAGCCCTCTTTCCATTCCTAAGTCTATAATTATAATAGTTTATAAAACATAAAATTACAGGAAAATCGGTGTAAGAATCAAGTTGGCTTTACTTATAATTCTACAACTGGGCAGTATCTCATTTTAGGAAACAGTGTTCAGTTGTTCCTAGTCTAGAAAACTGGCTCTGTGGGCAAGAAAGAGTTGAGTAAAACAGAAACAGAATAAAAGATCAGAATAAAGGTCATTTCAAAAACTTCTTTAGAGCATTAAGATGGAGGGCATTTGTGACTTCATACTGACTCAGGTGGCCTGGGTTCTCCTGTGCTCTGGAAAACTGATTTGTTTTAAAGCTCGGTTGGATTATACAGCTTGTGGCACAGTAATTCCATTCTTGTTTGGTCTGCTGGAGGGTGGTGCAGAAAGCTAGTTCAAAACAGTGGCCTCCTGTAAACTCTGATGATTATCATACAGCTTGTGGTGTGGCTTCTCTCATAGAAAGGCAGAGCCAAAACACCTCATCTACTGCTGACTAAGGATAGCTCAGATAATTCCCCTTCCTTCCTTCCTTCCTTCCTTCCTTCCTTTCCTTCCTTCCTTCCTTCCTTCCTTTCCTTCTCTTCTTTTCTCTTCCTTCCTTCCTTCCTTCCTTTTCTTTCTTCTTTTCTTTCTTATTTATTTGTCTGTTTACTTCTTTACTTGGCGTGTGTGCGTGTGTTGTGCGTGTGTTGCATGTGTGTGGGCGCACATGTGCTGTGATGTGACCGGAAGTCAGAGGCGATCTGAGGGAGTCATTTCTCACCTTCCACCATGCGGGCTACAGGGGCGGAACTCAGATCATCAGGTTTGGCAGCAGGTGCCTTTCCTGGCCCTCACATAGGATTTCTGTCTTAGGGTTACTATTGCTGGGGTGAAACACCTCAGAGACATAAAAAAAAATTGGGTAGAAAAGGGTTTATTTGGCTCACACTTCCACAGCACTGTTCATCAATGGAGGAAGTCAGGACAGGAACTCAAACAGGGCAAGAACTTGGAGGCAGGAGCTGATGGAGAGGCCATGGAGGGGCTCTGCTTACTGGCTTGCTCAGCCTACTTTCTTATAGAATCCAGGATTACCAGCCCAGGGGTGGCACTACCCACAATGGGCTGGGCCCTCCCCCATCAATCACCAATTAAGAAAATGCCCTACAGGTGTATCCACAGCCCATCTTATGGAGACATTTTCTCAACTGAGGTTCCCTCCTCTCAAATGACTTTAGTTTGTGTCAAGTTGACATAAAACTATTTCCATTTTTAATGGGATTTCTGTGTGTGCAAATATGTGTCTCTGTGACTATATGTGTTTCTTGTGATTTTCTTTGGCTCCTTTTCTTCTGTTTATTGTTTGTTTTGTTTCTACTCTGCCTTGCTTGTTTTGTTTAATTTTACTATTACTTTTGGATGCCTGTTTTCCAATGAGAGAGAGAGAGATAAGAAGGGTGTGGTTTTGGATGGGAAGGGAGGTGGGAGGGCTTTGGTGAGGGAAACTGTAATCAGAATATATTGTATGAAAAAAGTCTATTTTCAATAAAAGAAAAACAGGAAAAAGTAGCCATAGCTACCAGATTTTCTCAGTAGAACATGGTCTTTTAGAAGAAACAAGCCCATTCTTTTTTATTTTTAAACAGATTTTTTTTTAACAGATTCTTTAGAAATTTTACATTATGACCCCAATACCACTCATTTTCCAGTCCTCCATGTCTGTCCTCCACCCTTGTCACCTTCCCTCTGAAAATAAAATAAAAATAAATAAATAAACAAATAAACAAAACAACAGAAAACACTTCGCCCCTCCCTCTTTCCCACCTCTCCATCACACATCATTTGTCGTAGCAGCCTCGGGAGCTGTGGTATGTCACCAAGTACACCCTCCTGCCCAAACAATTCTACTTGCAAATGTTCATTGCAATGAGTTGTTGGTCAGGTTCAAGGCCTCTGGCTTCTGCTACACCATCAATACTGGGCCCTCAATGAAACTTTTCTCAGATATCCTGCTGTTGAGTCATGGAGATCCTGTGGCTGTGGTTCCACAGGACCAGACCGGTCCCTTCATGAGCTCCAGCAGGTCATAGGTGGGGTAGATATTAGGGTGGGCCAACTCAAAGCCCTGGATGTGGCCCTGGGTAGTAGCTGAGTTGGTTAGTCGAGGCCTCCTCCATGACCACCCGCTTCAAGCGAGGGCCACAGCCAGCTCTTCTGTGCACACATTATTAGGATCAGCTCTTCCTCCATGCTCATGGTGAAGGTTGGGGACAGCTCTCCCATTGTGGCAGATGGTAAGGGATGATGGCAGTTCTCCCATGCCCAGGCTACTAGGGCCAGCTCTCCACTGATGTGCAGGGCCATTTTTCCCAGGGCTGGTCAGGGGCGGGTCATCTCTACACATCCATCAGACATCAACATGGCTTCAAGGGGCAGTCTAGACCATATGGCATCCACATGGCCCCCAGTTGGTAACATGGGATCTCATCACAGACCCTGGCTATAGTAGGACCATGACCCTTGGCTGCAGTTTGGGCCTGGACATCACCATTGCCTTGAGTGGCAGCACATGCTACTCAGATTAGTATGGCCCCAGCAACAGCATTACCCTTGAACATCAACATATTCCCATTTTAAAATTAAATTTCATTGTGTATTTTCAATGTACATGATACTGAGTTTCATGAGGACATTTTCATACAAACGAGGTACTTATTTAAGGGTGTTCTCCACAAACCCCCTTACCTTCCTCTTCATCAACTGGTCCTTTTTGTCCCCTTTGTTCCTCTAGACAGTTTTTGAGTTTTTTTTTTTTTTTTTTTTTTTTTTTTGTTTTGGTTTTGTTTTTTTTGAGACAGAGTTTCTCTGTGTAGCTTTGGAGCCTTTCCTGGAACTCACTCAGTAGCCCAGGCTGGACTTGAACTCACAAAGATCCTCCTGCCTCTTCCTCCTGAGTTCTGGGATTAAAGACGTGCACCACCATATCTGGCTGAATGCCTGTTTTTTCATGTGTCTATTGATCATCACTTTGTTTTTCATCTTTTGAGAGCTGCCTATTTTATTATGTTTTGTTGTTTGAGTTTCTGTTTAGATTTTTGAGTTCTTTGTGTATGCAGTTATAATAAATACAAGCTTCTGTGTGTTTACTTGGGTCTGAGCAGCTGCAGACTGGATGGGACACAGGAAAACTTTCAGCTACAAGATAGTGCTACTCCTTTATCAGATGAATAGATGCTAAAGACATTCTCCCTTTCTTCACTTGATGAACTATTTCAAATTGACAAATGGGAATGGGACCTCATGAAATTAAAAAGCTTCAGTCTTATTTCTTGAGTGACTGGAGTCTTATTGATAAAGCCCTTCCTATCCCAGTACCATGAAGGGTTTCCTCTAATAGTTTCAGACTTCCAAGTGTTATATTGAGACCTTCTATATATTTGATTTTTGTTCTGGTGAGGAATAGGAATCAAATTTCTTTCTTTCTTTCTTTCTTTCTTTCTTTCTTTCTTTCTTTCTTTCTTTCTTTCTTTCTTTCTTTCTTTCTTCTCTTCTCTCCTTCCTTCCTTCTCTCTCTTTCTTTCTTTCTTTCTTTTTTTTTATAGTAGATACCCAGTTCTCCCAGCATCATTTGTTGAAACGATTGTCTTTCTTGCCCTAATATGTGTTTTTGCCATCTTTGTTACAAATTGGGTGCTCAGAGCTGTGTGGGTATATATCTGTGTTGTCCTACATTCCTGCTTGTGCCAGCACCATGCTACCTTTTGCTGCGATGACTCTACATTACAGCCTGGTCACATATGGTAACGCCTGAGGCATTACTCCCTTTGCTGAGAACTACTTTGACTACACAGAGTCTTTTGTGTTTACATGACTTTTTAGTGACATATGTTGCATTATATTTTGGATTTTAAAATAGTCCAGTGTTGAAAAAAATTACTGTGTTGCTTTTTTATTCTGTGTTTTTATATGTTTTATATAAAATTCTTATAACATGTAGTGAACTAAAGCCAAAAAATTATTTATTAAATTTGAGCTTAAAAACAATGTGTCCAAGAACTTTAAAAAGCTCCTGCTTTTAGAACCAGAACACCTCCCAGGTTTGGGACACTTTCCACTATTTCAAGGTGGTCTAGTCCACGAACTGTGTTGCCCTTAATTCACAACAATATCAGCTTACTTTTTCCTTAACTATAAGATGAATCAAGGTCTTGTGGTGCTTACACATTTGAAGCAAAGTGGATAAGGTTTTGATAATGCTCTGATAGTTTCTGAAATACTCTTAAGAATTCAATATTTATATTGTGAATCAGTTTTATCTAAAAAGAATTTTAATCTCTTTTGTTAATTAAATTTGTTCTTTGACATTTTCATACATGTATAAAATGCATTCTAATTACTCCCCTACCCCACTCCTGTGAACTTCTTCCCTTTTCCCCAACAAATTCCTTTCCCACATTCATAGCTTTTTGTTTTGTTTTGTGATCCTTGAGTTTAACTAAAGCTGCCATTACAATCATGGGTATGGAATTATCCACTGGCGCCTGGTGGATTCACCAGTGAGCATGCAACTGAAGGAAATGATTCTGTCACAGAATCTTCAGTAGGGAGAGGCAAGTCTCCATGAGTGTGCTGGCTAGTTTTCTGTCAACTGTACACAACCTAGAGTCATCAGAGAGGAGGGGTCCCCAGTTGAGAAAATGCCTCCATAAGACTGAGCTGTAGGCAAGCCTGTAAGGTATTTTCTTAATTAGTGTTTGATGAGGAAGGGCCCAGCCTATTGTGGTTGGTGCCACCCCTGGGCTGGTGGTCCTGGGTTCTATAAGAAAGAAGGCTGAACAAGCCACGAAGAGCAAGCCAATAAGCAGCATTCCTCTATGATCTCTGCATCAGCTCCTGCCTCCAGGTTCCTGCCCTGTTTGAGTTCCTGTCCTGACTTCCTTCAATGAGGAACAGTGATGTGGAAGAGTAAGCCACATAAACCCTTTTCTCCTCAAGTTGTTTTTGGTGGTGGTGTTTATCACAGCAATAGTAACCCTAACTAAAACAATGAGTTTCCTATTTTCACAGTAATTATCGACAGGGCCAGTCTTGCTCAGGCTCCAGTGTGAGGAATCCATGGCAGCTGTAATTCGAGATTGCCATGGCTATGTCATGCCTAGGCATCTATCTCTCACATTCTTTCTGTCCTTCCTCTGTGATATTCCCTGAGTGTTAGAATGGGTGGTATACATGTCTTGTTTAGAGCTGAGCTCTTGTCTGCTCATGCAAAAAGAATAGCATTGGAATTTTGATGATGACTGCACTGAACCTTTTGATTAGTAAGATGGCCATTTTCACAATATTAATTCTAGTTGTGAGCATGGGAGCTCTTCCCATTTCCAAGTGTTTCAAAATTTTCACAGTAGAGGTCTTCTTTCACTTTAGATTTGCTCCAAGAAAATTTTTTCTTGAGGTAATTGTGAATGAGATTCCTTTTCCCAGTTTCTTTTTCAATATATTCTCATTGGTATATATTGTGTTATGGTTTTATATCCTCCCATTTTGTTGAGTTTTTTTTTTTTAAATCAGATCTGAGAGTTTTCTGGTAGAGTCTTTGTTGTCTCTTCTGTACAAAGTCATGTCATCTGCTCATAATGAAACACGTTTCTTCCTTTCCTATTTATAGTCAGTTTTTCCTTGTCATATTGCTCTAAGACCTTAAGTACTATATTGAATGAAAATGGAGGAGTAAAGCCATTTCTGGAGGAGCATCCTGGCACTGTTGGCAAGAGGCTATGTGTCCTCTTCCCAGTATGAACTTCAGTCTGTCTTCCCACCTGGCCTGGAAGAGAAAGCCTTCGTTCAGTGGTATAGAATGTCTATATTCAGATGCCTTCGGCCTTGAGCTAATTGCAGACCAGTTCTTGTCAGATTCCTGTCTGGATGGGGATCTACAAAAGACCCTGGGCCTGACCAGTGCTGGCCAGTGACACTCCTTTTGGTAATTCAAGTCGCTGTGTAGGCTACAGTGACAGTATAGCTTGTTTCTGATATGGTTGACTTTACTCAATTTGAAAGAATGTGATTGTTTTACTTTATGCTGATTTTTTTATGTTAAAGATCTTATTCTTAGAGTTGATAGATGACTGCTTTATTTTGAATGCTCTTTTCAAGTCAAGTACTTGGCAGCTTTGTATGAGTTCCACTCATTTCAGGGGAAGATTGATTGCTCTGGGAAGCAGAGATTTAGATACTAATGACCTAAGAGTCAGGGCCGCATTGATTCTCAACAGCTGTCTCAACCTCAGTGCTAATGACATGTGTTACTAGATGCTTCTTTGTGATGGGCACCTACCTGGGCTTCATAGGAATTCAGCAGTGTCATGAGCAGCTCCTTGCTAGATCCTGGCAACATCCCAATCTACCTAGATTCTAAGACTAGAAATCTGTTTTGTTTTGCTTTGGAGGCAGAGCCGAGTTTAGGATGTCTTCACACTCATCTGTCTTGAGATTACAGATGAGTGCCACTATTTTGAGCTTTAGATACATGTTTGCAATATGTTCAGGGGGTTGGGGTGCAGTTTAAACTCGGCCCCAAAGTCTACTAAAAATTGCTAGTCTAGAACAGTGATTTTGAGATCAGAGTCTCAGTGTGTTAATGTGTTGTGAATGCAGTTTAGAGCATTAATATCACCAGCTCTTTAAAAGTGAAACGTGAATTTCAGTTAAGGTGCTAGGGAAATAAGGTACACACATCCAGAATATAAAACTAGATCTCGATCTTACCAATTACAAAAACAAACAAAAACCAACTGCAAATGGATTAAAAATTCCAGTGTGGTAGCATGTGCCCATAGTCCTAGCGTACAAGAGGTTCAGCCAAGAGGACCAGGAGTTTGAGACCAGCCTTGTCTCTAAAAACAAACAAACAAACAAACAAACAAACAAAGCAATTCAAAACCAGTTTTTAAAAAAATTAAATTTAACTATAACACCTGAAATTCTAAACTACAAGAAGGAAAAAAAAATCAGAAAAAAATGCTTCAGAACATTGAAATGGGCTGGGAACATTTTGAAATAGACCTCACCCCTGCAAAATCACAAAACCAAAAACAGACAAACTAGATTACATCATTTGAAAAGCTTCATCACAGCAGTAGAAGCAGCAGATCAAGGGGAAAAATATTAACCAACTATTCATCTGACAGAAGGTTCACGTCCAAAATATACAGTGAACTAAAAATCTCAATCAGAAAAAAACAAAACAATGCAATTTAAATAGCAGTGGACTTTAACAGACATTTCTTAGTCACACAGATGGCCAACAGATACACGAATACCCAGCATGCATCATGGCTGGATCCAGACTGGCAGATTATAGGGAACTGGGGATGCTTCTGCTTCTGAAGTGACAGCAAAGAGGGATTCTGGGGGCCATAATACCATAAACCCCCTCATAGCTGGAAGAAATTGGCCAAATTAAGGTTTCCCTCATAATTACTTAGTTAGGTCCATTTCTACAGAGGCAGGGAGTAGCTGAAGGTAGACTCCATTAGGTTTATTCCCCAATGCAATTTTGTGCCTGTTGCAAATGTAGTCCAACAAAATGTAGCCGACACAGTACTGGTGGCTGGGTGCACTAGTTATTTTCTTCGCTGCTGTGGTGGCTTGAACAGGTATGGCTCCCATAGACTCACAGGTTTGACTGCTTGGCCCATGGGGAGTGGCACTGTTAGGAGGTGTGGCCTTGTTAGAGTAGGTGTGGCCTTGTTGGAGGAAGTGTGTCACTGTAGAGGCAGGCTTTGAGGTCTTAATAAGCTCAAGTCTGGCCATTGTAACACAGTTTTTCTTTCTATTGCCTGTGGATCAAGATGTAAAACTCTCAGCTCCTTCTCTAGCATCATGTTTGCCTGTACACTGCCATGTTCTGCCACAATCATAATGAACTAAACCTCTGAAACTGGAAGCTAGTCCCATTTAAATGTTTTGCTTTGTAAGAGTTGTCATGGTCACGGTGTCTCTTCACAGCAATAGAAACCATAAGTTTCTGTGACCAAAAACCTGACAAGAGGCAACTTAAGGAAAAAAGTTTGTTATGTCTCACAGTTCAAGGAGATACTGTATATTATACCATAGGAGGCATGAGGCAGGGATGGGGAATTGGTTAGAACATGAGCTGACTGGTCATGTTACATCCTCTGCTAGGAAGAAGAGAGCAGACAGAAAACAGGGCCTAGATGTCAAACCTCAAGACCAACCTGCAATGACTCACTTTCTCTAGCAAAGACCCACCTCCTAAAATGTTCTATAACTTTCCAAACAGTTGGGGACCAAGTGTTCAAACACGTGAGCCTATGGGTGAATTTCATACTCAGACCACAATTCTGGGTAATTTATAAAAGAAAGCTCATAGCACTTAAGGTTGGAAGTTCAAGACCAGATGATTGCCCCTGCCAAGGACTCGAGGCTTCATTGCAGCATAATCAAACAGGAGGAACAGGAGAAGCATGTAAGTATAGAAGAGACAAGCACAAGAGGTAGTTTGACATAACTGTCTGCTCTCCAGGTAACTAATCCAGTCTCTCAGGAGCAAGAATTCACCTAGTATTACGAAAACCATCTTCATTATGGTTTCTATTGCTGTGAAGAGACCATGACCACGGAAACTCCTATAAAGGAAAACATTTAATTGGGGTGGCTTCCAGTTCAGAAGTTTAAGCCCTTATCATCATGGTTGGGACATGGCAGCATACAGGCAGACATGGTGCTGGGAAAGAAGCTGAGAGTTCGACATCTGCAGGCAACAGGAAGGGAACTGAGACACTGGGCATGGCTTGAGCACTGGAGACTTCAAAGCCCACCCCGTACAGTGACACACTTCCTCCAACAAGGCCATACCTACTCCAACAAGGCCACACTTCCTGCTAGTGCCACTCCCTATGAGCTTATGGGGGCCAAGTACATTCAAACTGCCACACTAACCCAGTAAGGAAAGGCTCCATTGCATCTTAATGATCTAATTACCTCTTTTTGGGCCCATTTTCCAGCACTGCCATTGAGGAAATCTAATTTATACCAGAGTTTCAGAGGGGACACACTGTTTTTAAATCTCGCCAAGCAGGATCTTACAAGTTGTCCAACAGATGGTTGAATGTATTTTTGTGTATCCCATGCACAGCCCCTGCTTTGTGTCCCTTAGGGACCCTTCTGCAGATGCTTGGTCTCAACTTCCTTTATTTAATCTAAAAAAGCTCTAGGAAAACTTACTTCTGTGGCCAACCACAGCACTTCCTTTTCCTTTCTTATCACACCAAATTGCTTTCTCTTCCCCCACTCCTTTTAAAATTAGCCCTAACATGTTTTAGCCAAGATGATTAGAATGCTTTTTCTCTTTTTCCACACGTATTCTAAGAAGTGGGGCTTTGGGGCTGGAGAGGTGGCTCAGCAATTAAGAGCACTGGCTGCTTTTCCAAAGGTCCTGAGTTTAATTTCCAGGAACCACATGGTGGCTCACAACCATCTACGGTGAGATCTGATGCCCTCTGCTGGCATAAAGTCATACATGCAGACAGAGTACTAGAACATTAATACACATAAAATAAATAGATAAATCTTGAAAAAAAAAAAGTAGAACCTTGTTGTTTGGTTTTAGCTGGTAGTTATCAGTTTATTTGCGTGCTCTTTGGAAACAGGGACTATGCAGGTTATCAGTCAATACATCCTGCCTTGTTTGAAAAACAATGTAATTAAAATTCACGGAAGAGAGAATTTGTAAAGTGACAAGCTGCCTTTTAAAGCTGTTCCCATATCTTATTTTTGAATTTACTGTCAGTAATTAATCTACATTATTAAATAAGATCCAGTTCACTGGAGCCACTGAATAATTACTGTGTTAGTAAGTACTGTTTCTGTGACAGTGTAAGTTTTATTAAATATGCCAAGTTGTTTTTAGGGAGCAGTCTCCAAATTCTTTGAGAAGGGGTGAGAAAAACATCATTCATCATGAATCTGACAATTTATGATTAAGATAATAGCATGGAATATAGCAAATTAAAATTTTTAAATGCAATACATGGCCAATAAGGATTATTCCTAAGGGTCTTTAATTTTGTTTTCCCTGAAGGCACCGTGACAGAGAAGCTTTTCCCAAAGATTATGACATAGAGGGTCCTGAGACAGTGAAAAAACTGTGTAATTCAACGTATTGGCGACTTGGAACTGACTGTCCAGTAAGTAGTTGCTGTTAATTTCTTTGTCCGAAATCTCTGTCATCCCGAAGCAGCAAAAAGCAAGGTGAGGAGTATCTTTTCCAACATTGTAAATCATTTGTGACATTAATTAGGTGACTTAATTGCAGTGCACTTAGCAAACCTGTACAATGCACCTACTTCCTAAGGTTAGAGGGTGAATTAGATGCAACAAAGTGCTTAGCATGCTACCTGACTGTATTAGTTTTCTGTTGCTATAACAAGATATCTTACATAGGCTACATATGAAGTCAAGCCATTTATTTTGACTCTCAGTTCTGGAGGTTTAAGTCTAAAGTCAGGTCACCCCACTGGTCTGATAAGGGTGACTGGCATGTCATTGGGGAATGCATGTCAGGGTCACCAGCCCCATTTTAAGGCAGGATTAAGAGGGAAACTGAAACTGGGCCACCCAATTTCTTTTGAGAGTATACCCTCAAAAGAGTCTCTTACCTCTTAAAGATCCCCCGTGCTTCCCAGTTCTACCACCGTGGGAGGATGTGATGCTATGCGACAGCAGCAGCAGTGTCCTGCTGGAACAGCAACAGCTTGCTGGATAACTTCCGTCTTCCAGAAAGACCCTGTGAAGCAGGTGTTCATCTCCACTTTGTAGAGGCAGGGAGAGAGACTTCTGAGAGTTGAGCAGTTCATTCAGAGTCATGTACGCAGGGAATGGGAAAGTGAAATTTGAACCTAGGTGTTATACGAATCTTAAAGGATTTTATTAATAAAAACAAACCTGGAGCTGGATAATGGGGTGAATGCTGGAAGATCAGAGAAGCAGAACTTAAGCCACAGCTTCCTCATGTCGCCAATTCCTCACCTGATCCTGTTTCCTCAGATTGGAAGCCTCTGTGTCCTCATCCAAATTGCTCTCAGCTGAACTGCTGCTAAAAAGCTTAAAAGCTTAACAAAGGCTCTCGTTCCTGGTCCTTGTGCCATATATACCTTTCTGCTTTCTGCCATCACTCCTGGGATTAAAGGTGTGTGTCACCATGCCTGGCTGTTTCTAGTGTGGCTTTGAACTCACAGAGATCCGGATGGATCTCTGCCTCCAGAAGGTTAGGATTAAAGGTATGAGTGCCACCATTTTCTGGCCTCTATGTCTGTCTAGTGGCTGTTCTGTTCTCTGACCCCAGATAAATTTATAGGATTCACAATATATTGGGGGACACAATATATAACCACAGCCAGGTCTCTGATTTTTTTCTTTTTCTTTTTTAAAATACTTTTCTCAAAAAGATGTTACAAGAAATTAAACCTACTATTAATATGATCACAAAATTTTGGGATCCAGGTACAGAAGCTTAGCAGTCTGAAAAACTCCTGTACTCTTTGTACTATACAATGGCAGTAGCTTTGGGCTAGATAAAAGCCTGTTTTCAGGAATGGAAGAGATAATGAGTGATTGAGAGCCCTTGCTGCATGATCATGAGGACCAGAGTTAAGATCTCAGTACACACACAACAAGTAGGACATCTGTCACTCACCTGTAACTCCAGCTCCAAGGAGGACAGACATGAGATGATCAGCCTGGCCAGAAAAAAACAAGTGAATTCCAATGTCAGGGAAAGACCTTGCTCTCCCCACCCACCCCCAAATAGCAGGAGAATGGTAGAGAGGAACATGTGCCCTCTTCTAGCCTCTGTATTGGTAATGAGATCTAAGGAATGGGCACCTGAACATATGTGTACACATACACCATGCACTCACACACAAAATCATATGCACACAACTAAATTCTGAAGACCCCATCCAACCCATTTAAACCTTGGGATATCTTGTTGGCACTCAGCTAGCATGTGGGTGGAGCTCATGTGTCTGATGTTGAGCACAGTCAATGACGCCTCTGCTACACTCCCTCTAACCCAGGCCTTCTTGAGTATCTCTTGAGAGATATCCTCAGGTTCTGAAGAGCAGCTTTCTTGATGCTGCGGAAGATGAACATGCTGAGAACACCGGGTGGATCTCATGTTTTGCCTCCAAAGGCTGATACTCTCAGATGGCTTTGTGAAATTGGCAGGCCTAAGAAAAGGCATGATTATATGTTAGAAATTATTCTAGAATATTCTCTATGCTCTATGGTAGATGGAATGAATTGACTTAGCATGGCAGTTTGGCTTCCTGTTGTAATGAGTACAGGTAGGATGACGTGGGAAATATGAGATTCAGTATAAAATTACAGCTGGCTTGATGTGGAATAAGACAACTTTCAGGACCCAAAACAATGATAAAGAAGACATTTACCTCTGCACTGTTCTCATTCACACACATGGGGTTTTCTTGACATATCTATTTCTCTGTTCTCATATATATACATTTTACTGCTCCAGCCCAAATCACATGGGCAGTATGAGATTCCTGTTTTTGCCAAAGCTTCTTGTTCTTTGGCCTCTAAATGTCTCATTGACAGTTAGCCAGCACGTGGGTGGAGCTTATGTGTCTGATGTTGAGCTCAGTTAACAGCACCTCTGCTCCATTTTCCCCAAACCTGGGCTTTCTTGAGCAGTGCGTGATTAGAGCAAGAAAAAATTGAGCAAGATGCACATTGGCTCTGGGTTGTGGGAGGTTAACTGAAATTGAGACTACACCATACAGGGTCTTAGACACTTCTTTCCTTGGCTTCTATATACTCTAGTGGTCAAGGCTTAGACTTAACGGGGATGTTTGCCTTTTCTATACATTTGGTGAAATGTATAGAAAATGATGATCATGAAAACCCTGCCCTTCCTCTACCAGCTTCTGAAGAAAGAAAGAAAGAAAGAAAGAAAGAAAGAAAGAAAAAAAAAGAAGAAAGAAAAGAAAAAAAGAAGGAAAAGGAAAGGACATGACTGCACTTAGGTGTGGTGGAGGAGAATGTTTATTATAGAGATGTGGAAGAGCATAGCCAGAGGCAGAGACAACTGTGAGAATTCTGAGTAGACATGACCCTGAGCTGGATGAGGAGAGGGGGAGGGGAAGAGAGAGCGGAGAGAGGGGAGCCAGGTGATTCAGCCAGGAGGCCCAAAAGAGAGTACATAATAAGAACCTGTAACCAAACTGGCTGGATTATATGGGAACAGCAGCCCAGCCTCCTGGGCTGGAGAGTTCAGAGTAGGGGGCGGGGTATGCAAGCCTGGAGGACACTGTAACAGGACTGAGGGATGCTGGGAGAACCCGGTGGCCAGATCTGCTTTGATATATTAAATAAGCACCTCAGCTGTTTGTCCCTTTGAAACCTAACAGTTTCTAGTCTGTTTTTCTGATAGTTTTGTGTATAAAGTACTGATCCATCCATTTTTGTTTTTGGTTTTTATAGCAAAGCTACAAAGTTTTGGAGAAAAATATTAATTACTATTCTCATTCTAAACCTAACCTGATCAATCTTAACATCACTTACTCATGCCCCAAGTGTTTAGGGAGAGGTAGACACCAGTTCAGGGCTTCCTGGCCACCATGTGATGAAGTCCATTTCCTGTTTTTACCAAAGTTTTGACAGAGGCCTAAAGTCTGGAACAATTTTTAAATTTTTTTGAGCTAGTATTTCATGTAGCCCAGACTGGCCTCAAACTTCCCTTGTAGGTAAGGGTGACCTTGAACTTCTGAACTTTCTTCCCCCACCTCCCAAGTGTTGCCATTATACCCAGCTATGAACACCCTTGATAGTAGTTGAGAAGCATATTGCCTAAGAAGCTGACTTGCCTAGGCAGGACCATCTAAGACCTTCAAACCAGAGTAAAAGTGTTTGCTGTTACATTTTTGGAGAGTACTGCCCAAAGATTTGGAAGAGGATTTGTTTACCTGGGGATTGCTAGTTTCTTTTTCTCTGGTTGAGAGGGATTTCAAAGAAACTATTTAGAGAGACATGTGTCCTGGCATTTCAAAAATGTAGGGTCCCAGTCTGTGACACCAGCTCGAGAACCTTAGTGTGAGGTGCTGTGCCTGATGTGGCAGAAGAGAGAGAGGGAGCAAGCTGCCCTCAGAGTGACCAGGCTATCTTTGAATGTGCTCGCCTGGTTAAGTCACAAGGTAAAATCTGCTGGACTCTGTTTGACTGTAGGACCGGAGCAGAGAGCCAGCAGCCCAGCACAGGAGACCTACTAAATCCCAAAGCTTAGGAGAGGAATTGCTGTTCCTGCAGTGGTAGGTCAGAGGATTGACTCTGTGTGGCAGTGGTGGTGCTGTGGGATCTTCCTAATAGACCACACTGCCTCCAGAGTCCAGTCAGAGACATGTGGTGATGGCAGGAAGCAGTGTGGTGTTGCTGCACTCGGAAGGAATAGTAAGAGAGCCATCCTAAACCCTCACCAGGTACCAATGGGAACTTCTGGATTATATAGAAGAATAAAAGGATGGGTCAGAAAGTATGCACAGTCAGTCTTGGTCAAACTGTGGTCTTGTGGATCATGATCTCAGGTCTAGTTCCATGAGGTCCTGCTGGCACAACGGAAATAATTATTGCCTGAATGGTGGCAGTTCACTTCCAGTCATGAAGTGACTGCTTCTGCCTGGAGGTGGAGACCAGCCTGGCTCGTCATAGCATGTAGGCAGCGGGGCTATTACTGCAGGGATTTGAGATAAACTGAAAAGGATTCTTGTTATAAGCTATGGCAGTAAAATATAATCAGTCAAGACAATGACTGAGTCTCCCATCAGGGAAAAAATGATGAATGAGCCAGCCTCCACCATGGGCTTGAAGGCCATCTTATAGTAAAGACAAAATAGGTGCATTGCTTTTTGTGATTAACCCTCTGTTTCTCAAGGATTGGGCTATGTTCTACCTATCACCTTAACTACAAAGGGTTCTCTGCTGCCTGTTCTGGAATGGCAATGGTGTCTTTGTTTCAAAAAGTTGTTATGACCATCTTGCAACCCTGCCTTTGTTTCCAAAGGTTATTAACTGCCTGTTGTTATGACTACTTTGTTATGTTCTGTGTCTGTAAACCTGCTTATTGGTAAACTTGCCAACCCCTCCCCCTATTTGGAAACTCCCTACTCCTGAGCTATGAAAACCTTACCTTCCCTACACCCAATGCTGACCTTTTAAACCTCTCCCTTCCTTACTGGTAGGCAGCCCATGTACATGAATAAACAGCTTGCTTTAATTCATTGCTTGCTTTAGTTTGGCGGTGGTGATTTGGGTCAGTGGTCCTTCTCCTTGCATCTTTGGGATTGGGAGCTCCTGCTGCCTTGTTCGATCCTGGGAAGAAGTGGATACTGAGTGTGTGTGTGTGTGAGAGGGGGTACAGGGGGGGGGGTAAGAGCTTTGCCTGTCCCCAGCAAGCAGCAATTGGAGATCCTTAGTGAAAGAATGCCCAAAAGCAATCTCAAAAATGTTCTAGGAGAGGAGAGGAGTTGGTTTTGAATGTCAGCCAAACCCATGTTCATTGGCTCATGTCAGGGGAGTAAGGGCCACTTAGCATTACGTCTTTCTACCCAGTCTCTGCCCCCCAGCCAGACCTGGCAGGCATCCATGAGTAGAGAAGGGGAAAAGTGCTGGTTTCACTGAACTGGGAACTTTCATGAATGGAATTAAACTCTTCTTGAGTCTTGAAGGGCCCAGAAAAGCTACAATATCATCTCAAGATGTCTATCAAACTAAAAGTGAGAATGCCCGGGAGTGGGGAACTGAAGGGGCAGTTTGGCTAAGAGAGTTTTGGGACTTGTCCTAACAGTGTTCAGTGTCACAGCTCAGTTCACTACGAAAAGCACCTGGTTTCGCCCTCTGCATGACTTAGGCAGGTACCATCTGGGACCTGTAGTATACAGAGAAGGAAACTGAGACCTTGTGAAATTATTCACTTGTTCAAGGTCAAATAACTTGACAGTGTATTCAAGTTGGCATTAAAGTCTAATGGCTGAAATATTGCTGCTGTAAGGACCAGGCCTCAGCAGCTCAGGGACTGACGGGAATACACGGAGTTGGCGAACTAATCACTCACTTGACTTTCCTATCGGACAGAGTACAACTTAAGTCCCTGGGGCTGGCAAAAAAAAAAAAAAAAAAAAAAAAAAAAAAAAGAGGAGAAACACACACACATACACACACATCTCCAACATGTCAGGACCTCACCTAGGGTGCTGATGAATGGCAAGCCTTCAGCAGGTCAGAGAAATCTAAGAGGAGAAGCAGAGCAGGCAAACTACTGGACAGACAAACAGACACAGGAAGGCTTTTCTGAGGGCCAAAGCTTAGTTCTTCATTTTATTCTTCTTTCTGTTGCTTGTTCTACTCTGTTCTTCTGCCCTGATGGTTCCCTGCTGTCTCTCCTGATGTCTTTTTTTTCTAACTACTTCCTGATGTCTTCCTTCTACAGCTTTCCTGGTGTTTTCCTTCTACAGTGTTCCTGGTGTTTTCTTTCTACAGCTTTCCTGGTGTTTTCCTTCTCCCGTGTCTTTATTTTTTCCCTTACAGCTCATATACCCCAGCACAATCTTTCAAGCAGTATAAAAAATTGCAATGTGGTTACATCCTATTTTTAAGTGAATGATTGCAATGAATACAAAGAAAACACAGTGTGTTTTCCATATGCCTTACACGATTAAACATTTTACATATTATAGGTGAAAAACAAGTTGTCCCAAGAACCCACATACATTCATACCCAAGTAGCTTGCTTTAGATTAACAGAGTATAAGAAAGCAAGGTATTTTTATCAGCCAGTTCTTTTACTGGCAGGCTGCATTTTGCAGTTACAAATAAAGGACCATTTTTTTTTTATTTGTCTCAAAAGGTAATCTTATAAAAATTCTTAAAGGAATCATAAATCTAAACTTTTATATATGAAAAAGAACCAGTCAGCTCTATTTTAAATACTCAGGGTGCATACCCACTCACCAATAGTTTTTTATATCAGGAAGCTGAGGACAGAAATGGATACAAAGAATTAATCATCACCTTTGATCACCAAACCATCCTAGCAAAAAGTATGTCAGCCAGCTATAGCCAGGCTGTCATTGTCCTTATTTCTTGACCTCAAGGATTCCCTCACTCAACTATGTGTCTTTCTAAACTTTAAATTGTTCCCCAAGATTTTCTACTCCAAACATCAACAGGAACACCCTAACCTAACCTTACTAACAATTCTACATATCTAAATTCTTTCTGAAGATGGTGGTTGAATCATTAATTTGTTTCCACAGCAATGCTTGAAAGAAGTCGATCACTATTATTATAAGTACCAGTGTTTGTCCAGTGAAGGGCCAGAAACCCCCTGAGAGTTTTCATACAACCCATAGATTACGAGGTATATGATAACCATGAAGGCAACAATCAGAGCTATGCTCAATAACATCGTGATGTCCTCAGGACATGTAGTCTTTGGGGCTTTGCCTCTCCAAGGCTCATTCAGGTGTCGCTTTGCCAACCACCCAGCCATGTTCAATGAGTTCCAATGCTGCCTGTTGGTCTCCTTGCATGGCTCCCAACACTGATACTCTTCCAGTGTAGCTGAAGTTTTCCTGTGTCCTGGCCTGCTGGCAGTCAGGACAAATCTTTCCCATTCGCATCCCCCAAGTAAACACACAGAGACTTATATTACTTATAAACTGTATGGCCATGGCAGGCTTTTTGCTATCTGTTCTTATATCTTAAATTAACCCATTTCTATAAATCTATACCTTGTCACATGGCTCATGGCTTACCGGTATCTTACATCATGCTTCTCCTCGTGGCGGCTGGCAGCATCTCCCTTACTCCTCTTTCTTCCTCCCAGAACTCTCTTCTCTCTTGTCCTGCCTATACTATACTCTCTGCCTGGCTACTGGCCGATCAGCATTTTATTTATCCATCAATCAGAACAACACATTCACAGCATCCCCAGCACTTCCAGGCTGCCTCTTGCATTTGCCACACTGCTCTACAATGAGTCCATTAGCTTGTTGATCCCAATATAATGCATCCTGCACTCTGTAGTCTTGCTTGAAATAATACACATTTCATTGTATATGTCTAGATCTATCTATCTATCTATCTATCTATCTATCTATCTATCTATCTATCTATCTCTCTATCTATCTATCTATCATCTATCTATCTATCTATCTATCTATCTATCTATCTATCTATCTATCTATCTTATATAATGTATCATTCTATGCTGGGACTTTGATGTCCTGCATCTGAGCTTCAGCTTTGTCCCTGTCCCTCAAGTTATGTGTATGAACATGCTGGCTAGCTCTTTCCCATCTGTTCCCCCTCCCCCAGAATGCTTTCTCAGCATTTTCACTTTTTTGCAAGATTTCTGCTGACTGCCTGCTACTTATGTCCAACAATATTTCTGTTTAGCTAGTTAAAAGTCTGTATGCTTGAATTCCCTGGCTGTAGGGATTACTGTGGGCATCATTTATTTGTAGGAGTATCCAACAGGACTCTGTCTATATTTTGGCTAAGGCTCTAAGAACAAAGCAAGTTTCACAAACTGAAGCAAAGCATGAACTTACATGTGCAAGGCTCTCATATAAGTTGGTACCATTAGGCCCCCATTCACATGAATGGTACAAGAAACTTGGGATCCAAGATGCCCAAAGAGGAGTTTGAGAATTTGGGTAAGGCTGTTCTCTAGGGTGCATCTGTAAAGCTCCTTGGATGGTGTGGAATTACAGACACAAGGCTCTGATGATCTCCCCAAAGAAGCACAAGAGAAGGAGGGAGGTGGCTGCATGACTGCCAAGGGTGGAGCAAGGATGTCCTCAGGCCAGGAAGTGGCTTTTGTGAATCAAGTGTGTGCCACAAGGAAGAGAAAATGAATGACGTGGTCATTTCAGAACCTGTCCTCAGGTGGGATGGGAGGAAGAACACCTGAGTTTCCAGGGGTTGAAGTAGGATATTATTTTACTTACATTTTTTTTTAACTGGGGTTTTGCACAGGAGTACTGCATTGGCATGACTTCCATCCCCTCTCTAATTCCTGTTTCCTCCCCACCTCAAATTCATGACCTTTGGAGCAGTATTTTAAAATTCAGCCAGCGTCATCCTGCATCATGAGATATACCTTTTATTCTTCCCAGAGCAGATCTCAAAGCTGCCAGAGCATTCCAAAGAAGGTCATCTTTGAATATCCATAAATGTCAGGAATGGGTGTTGAAACAGACATTCCGGATTGCATCCTGCCCTTATTCTGCCTGCCTCTCTTCTGCCCCACATCCCAATACCCTTCCATCAGCACCTCTCACCCCACTCAGACAAGAGGGGTCCAGAGAGTAGGGACCAGTTCCAAGAGTGCAGTAAGACAATTGTGCCTCCTGTTTCCACTGAAGTAGATCAGGCCAAAGCAAGCCCAAGACAAAGGTTCTTCAACTTTAAATGAAATGTGGCCTTTTATAAGGGACTGAGCATTCAGCCTACCCAGCAAGATGCTTCTTGGGAAAGAAACAGCTAGAGCAGGTAGCCAGAAAAGTCCTGGGGCTAGTTTTATATTTCATCAAGCACAAGAAAGGACTAGCCCCTCCAAATGACTGAGCAAGGGCAGCGGCTGGAGGAGGAAGGACATGTGTTTTCTAGTTGTTCCCAGGAAGAAGTCCTGTTTACTCAATGACCAGTTACAGATTTGCCTGCTAAAGGGCAGCTCAGGCTCTGAACCCCCTCTATTCTCTGTCCTCACTTTGGGTTTCTTTGCAGATCACCAGCCGCATTTCAGACTTAGCTTTTGTCTGTCTCTACTAGAGTACAAGCTCTATACATGTAGGGTCATTGATCTGTTTTGGCTCCTGTTAGAGCCCCAATTCCTAGAGCAGTGCCCAGCACATAGTTTGTATTCAATAAATATTTGTGAAAGGAAGGAAGGAATGAAGGGAGGGAGGGAGGGCTACATTAAATAACTATGTATTGAGGCATCATCCTCATTGTTATTGTTATTGTTGTTGTTGTTGTTATTGTTATTATTAGTGTGTACATGCACACACACAAGCATGTGCACACATACTTTTACTTGGTGAGCCATCTTTGACATTGAGGTAGGAGCCACTGGATAAAGGCCACTTCACAAGAATTCATTTGTGACTCCACTTGAAATAAAGATCTTATTTGTATGTAGAATTGAATAAAGTTGAAGGAGAGAGTAAGGCACTCATTACCAGAGGTTTGGAGAGGAAAGGTAGGAGTGGGAAAGGGTGGGGAGAGTGAGTAACTAGTACCAAGTGCCAGTTAGGTAGAGTGAATGAGTGCTGGTGTCGTATTGCACAGCACCAAGGCTATATAGTTCATAACAATGGGATTTTGAAATAGATAAAAAGAGAAGGTTTTGCCAGTCTTTAAAGATATGGTAAACATTTGAAGTAATGGCTATAATAATTATGTAGATTTGGTCATTGTGCAATGCAATGTGTTGAAACATCATAGTCTATAAATTCATGTAATTAGTATTTATCTGAAAAAGATTTTAAAAAGAATAATATGCCTAAATATGAACTATGTTGGTAGAAAACATGGCATTGAAATTTAATGACCCTAAAGGGGAAATAAGAGGGAATAATTATATCAAGTCTCAGACATTCTGGTATAACTCACTTGGTTAGTTCAGATATCTACCTTTGACTTAGTAGATGGTAATTGACAGTGTGACTTTAAAGATACTATAGTTAGAATTTCTTTGGACCGCCAGCTCCCAAATAATGACACAGAGACTTCTTATTAAGGATGAAAGCTTGGCTTATTCCCAACTAGCTCTTTTATTTTTTTTAATGATTTATTTTTATTTTATGTGCATTGATGTTTTGCCTGTATGCATGTCTGTGTGAGGGTGTCAGATCCCCTGGAGCTGGAGTTACAGACACCCAACTAGCTCTTTAAACTTAAATTAACCCACTTATATTAATCTATGTTCTGCTGCATGACTCCTTACCTCTCCTCAGTACTGTACATCCAACTTCCTCCATGTCTCACTGGCGAATTCTCCATGCCCCAGATTCTTCCCAGAGTTCCTATCTCTCTCCAGAAGTCCCGCCTATCCCCTTGCCCAGCTATTGGCCATTCAGCTCTTAATTAAACCAATCAGAAGGCGCCTTCCCCCTACATTAGGTACCAAGTGTTGTTTCTAACTAAGTTTCTATTCTATTTACCAATAAAGACTCAGGAGTCAGATGTTGGGGTGAATACCTGTAGCTCAGAGAAGCCCAACAGCAACCAGCTGACCTTCCTTCTTGGCTGGAGATCCACCAGGAGAGCTTCTCTCCAGCCATTCCAAACCAAAAATAAAAAAAGACCATGAAACTCCAAGTCCCTTCCTACTCCTTCCTGTGTATCTCCCTATCCATATTCCTGGCTCTTCTGTACTCCCTATGGTTAATTCTTGTTAACTAGTTGCTGGTTCTTCGGCCTGATCCATGATTGATTTTATTAACACAGCCTTGGGGTTTCAAAGTGTGATCAAATACCCTACAATAGGATGCCTCTTGTCCTTCCTGCCTAAATATCTGAAGGAAGCACACAAACCAGAATCTTACAGATAAGTGACTTGAAGTGCTGTTATCAAAGGAAGGCATTGGGCAGTGGGCTGCTGAGCTGGGCCAGCTCTTGTTTCCTACCTCTGCATCCTCCTAATTGTTGATGGCAGCCTTCTGTGCATCCTCCCCTGGAACTCCTTTGGACCATCTTTCCTAGCATCAGCACAACTGCATCTGCCTTTCCTCTTTGAGGAGTTCTATATACATTCTGGCCCACTGAGTGGTCCTTGCCTGATTTCTGCTGCATCTGTGGGTTTATTTCTTCTGCCAAATATCTTCTCTGCAATTTCTAAGGATTTGGGACAGGAATGAAAACAGGGCACACACCATGTAGATCACTTCACTCTCCTTTGATGCTCCATTTCTGCATCAGTCAACATGCCTTAATTTAGCACAGCATGAACTAGTTTTTTCTTTAATGTATATCAGTTTGTTTAAGCAGGTATGGGGTTGCATTTTATTAGTGGTCACAGACATACATACATGATGGAACACACACACTCTGTAGTCCTTTGCCTCTGCCACCTGTTTATATGGCTTTGTGGAAGTAATTTTTCATTATGCTTATAAAATCATGAGTTTGAGAGGTGGGGGTGACATGAGAGGAGCCACTGAGGGGAGAGGGGAGGCTGGGAATAATACAAATATAGTACTCATATATGGAATTCTCAAAAATTTAAATGAAAACATTCAACTCCCATTGCTCCATCCTCAGCTTACTTCCTATTACTGAGTCAATGTCTACCCAAATACCCAAAGTAGGTCATAATTAATCACTAATCCTTATTTTCATTATTTAAATATTTTATTTGTTTAAAATTAGCTTATAAAGCAACAGCGGGAGAGACAGCTCAGTGGTTAAAAGCCCCTGCTGGACCAAGGTTCAATTCCCAGTGCCCACATGACAGTTCACAACTTCCTGGAACTCAAGTTCCAAGGGATTCTTTGTCCACTTCTGACCTCTGCAGGCACCAGGTGTACACATGGTACACAGACAAACATGTAAGCAAAACACTTACACACATAAAAATGTTCAGACAAGTAAAAATCCAAAAGTAACAGATTTGCACATGGCATTTTTATACGTACTTGATTTTGGTTGATTCTGTCCCTGTCCGCCATGTCTCCTCATTCCTCTGCCTCCTCTCTCCACGGCTCCCTTTTACCTCATTGTCTCTCTTTCCCACTTGGTTCTATTGTCTCCCCATCCTACCGCTTTCCTTAAAGCGTCTTCCTTCTTCCTTTATCATTTCATGGGCTCCTTTCTAGTTTCCTGGCCTTTACATATTTACTCCCACCTAGATATAAATATTTAACAGCTGTAGGCTAGAATCTGTATATGAGAGAGAGATCACGTGGCATTTGTCTTCCTGAGCCTGGGTAACATTGCTTGATACAATATTTTCCAGCTTCATCCAGTTTCTTGCTAGTTTCATTTTTCTTTATGGCTGAATAAAATTCCACTGTAGATATGTAAAATAGTATCTTGTGCAAGTACCATCAATTTTATGGTCAGATCATAAAAAACCTATTGGTTGTGTTCCAATAATTAGAGTATCACATCAAAGTGATGAATTTCATGTAAGGCCAAAGCTTTTCTCTATCAAGATAAAGAGATCACTCTGGGTCTAGAAAAGGCTGCAGCAGGGGATGGGAAGGTGAAGTACAGGGTAGGACCGACTGACTTTCCATCTTCCTACCTGCTCTACTTCCCCCACTCCAGACAACTCAGCAACTAGAAGGTGCTTTCGTGATGGTCTACTATTAACCACTTAACCAAGGCTAGTTCATGACAGGAAATGGCTTTGGGATATGTCAGAATGATCAGAGAACAAAATAGAGATTACCCAGGAAAACAGCAAAATAAAACAAAGCAAAACAAACAAAAAACCCACAAAATATTCCTTGAGCAGATAGCAGGGAAAATGAAAATTTTTTTTCTGATTGTATTCTGAGAGTCCTATCTGTTCAAAACAGGGTTGGCTTTATTTGTGGGGACCTCTCCGAGGTCCTTCAGATTCTGAGTTACCCTAGATATAGAAGCAGAGCCAGGGTCTCCAAGGACAGCACAATGGTTGAGAAACAAAAATGAACTTTCTGGTGACCTGCTATTTATTTATTTATTTATTTATTTATTTATTTATTTATTCATTCATTCATTCATTCATTCATTTGATTTCTTGGTTTCCTTTAGAGAAGATTTCTTTGTGTAGCCTTGGCTGTCCTGAACTGGCTTTGTACATCAGGCTGGCCTCGAACTCACAGAGATCTGTCTGCCTCTGCCTCCCGAGCGTTGGGATTAAAGGCTTTTTTTTTTCTTTTAAATAGATGAAGCAGGTTGTATTTTTCCATTTTCAACTTCTTTTTAATTAAAAATATTTCATTCAAAATATTTTGATCATGTTTTTCCTCCCCACTCCCCTCCTAGTCCAACTTTGTATACTCTCTCTCTCTCTCAAAAGCAAACAAGCAAATAAACAAAAGCCACAAGGCACACAAGTGAAAATAACAAGAAAAACAAATTAAGCAGAGAAACCCTATGAAACAAAAAAAACTAAAATCAATACAAATAGGCAAAAGTCCAATAAGACAAAAGAATGCCAAAATACAGAAAAGTGAAAAAAGTTCACAAAAACAGCATTTTTGCATTGGCCAACTGCTCCTGGGTGTGAGACCTGCCCTGAACTGTGGTTAATATACCTAGTAAAACTCTGTTGGAGAAAATCAGTTTTCCCTCTCCAGAAGGTTGCAGATAGCTTCTTGGTTAGGGGTAGGACCCTGCGTCCATTTCCTTCTCTTAATACTGGGACCCTGTCTGGCTTGAACTTGTTCGGGTATTGGGAATGCTGCTACAATCTCTGTGAATTCATATATAGATCGGTCCTATTGTGCCTAGAAGACATGGTTTCCTTGATGTCATCCATGACTCACCTCTAGCTTTTTACAGTCTTTCTGCCTTCTATAAAGTCTCCCTCAGACTTTAGGGAGGGCTTTGCTGAAGAAATCCTGTTTGTGACTGAGTGTTCCAAAGTCACTGTCTTCACACTGTCTAGTTGTGGCTCTCTGTATTAACTCTAATTGACTTCGAAAGCTTCTCTGATGCAGGCTGAGCAAGGTATTGATGTATAGGTATAGCAGTATGTTACTAGGGATCATTTTAGTGCTATGTTCCATTATGAGTATACTAGTAAGAGAATTTCCTTTAGGCACATGACCTACCCAATCTCAGGTTCTTGGCCCCTTTAGCAGTATGGGTTTTATCTCATGGACTGGGCCTTAAATCCAGTGAGAAGGTTGTTGGTTACTACCATAACACTTGCACCCCTGTTTCATGAGCATAGCTTGCAGGCAGGTCAGTTGTAGGTCTTAGGGTTTGTAGCTGGGTTGATGATCATCTTTTTCCTCCAGTCGTGTGCAGAGTGACTTCCAGCACCATGAATGCTAGTCAGTAGGGGTGAAGCTTCTAGTTAGGCACCAGCTTCGTTTCTCTGTGTCCAATGACATCCATGTCGTCTTCAGCACTAGGGCCTTACCATCAGTTGCGGAGAGCAACAAATAGACTTGGCAATAGTCTGTGATGTTTGGAGTCCCATGGGAACTCTTGTAACCCATTCCTGGAACAAGGGGTTTTACTTGGTGGCATGAGATTTCTCGGTGCATTTTCTTCCCTATTATTTGGTGACTCCATTAAGATTCCTTCCATATATGTATATGTTTTAAGAAGCTTCCACAATAGTAGTTGTTCATATTTTTTCAAATAGCCTTTAGTGGTAGTTGTTCCTCCCTGTATTTCCGTCTTTACCTTTCTCTCCCACCTCCCTATTTAATCCTGCTTTTCTAGTTTCACCTTTTTGACTTCCTAGCATCATATTTTAATTCTGCTTCCTACAGAGATCCTCTCCTCCCACCTAGTCCCTTACTAGGTACCTAGACTCTGTGGTTATTCAGGTTGTAGCACACATATTGAAAACTTATAAGTTAACATCCACATATAAGAGAAAACATACAATAAATGTCTTTTGGGGTCTGGGTCACCTCATTCAAGATAACTCTTTTTAGCTCCATCCATTTGCCCGTAAATTTTATTTCTTTAATGGCCAAATAATACTCCATTTGCATACACATATCACATTTTCATCATCTATTTGTCAGTTGATGGGTATGTAGGCTGTTCCCAACTTCTAGCTATTATGAATACAGTATGTCCTTATGATTCTCTGGATTTCCTCGGTTTCTTTGTGATGACCCCTTTTCATTTCTGATTTTATTAATTTGGATCTTCTCTCTTTGTCTTTTGGTTAATTTGGCTAATTATTTGTCAATCTTGTTAATTTTCTCATATGTTACTACTTTCTTTGTGTCTAAGCATGTGGTCAATTTTGGAGACAGTTTCATACTGTCTTTTCCATCAGACAGACTGGAAAGAAAGTATATCCTCTGGTGTCTGGGTGGGATGCTCCATGTCTCTGTTAGGTCCAGTTGATTTATGCCATCATTTAACGCTGGTATTTCTCAGTTTAGGTTTTGGCTGGATGACCTGTCCACTGGTGAGAGTGGAGTATTAAAGTCCCCCACCATCACTATGTGAAGACCAGCATGTGGTTTTTGCTGTAGTAGTGTTTCTTTTATGGGCTTGGCTGTCATTATGTTATGAACATAAATGTTTTGAATTGTAATAGCCTTTGGTAATTCTTTTTAATGACTATGCAGTGTCTGTCCTTATCTCTTCTGAGTAGTTTTGGGTTGAACTCTATTTTGCCAGATATAAAATGGTCACACCTGCTTGCCTCTCAGATCCATTTGCTTGGAGTACCTTTTCCCCTTCTTTTACTTTGAGGTGATGCACATCCTTGATGGTTGAGTATCTTTCTTTGATCATCAGAAAGACGGATCCTGTTTTCTAATCCAGTCTGTTAGTACGTGTCTTTTTATTGGGGAAATTGAGACCATTAATATTGAGTTATTAATGAGTTGTATTTATTGATTCCTGTTATTTTGTTGTTGTGTTATGGATTCCCCCCTCCTCTTTTGATTTGCTCTTCTGGCATTATTTATTCCTGTGTCTTCTTGGGTATAGTTAACCTATTCAGACTAAAATTTTCCTTCTAGTGACTTCTGTAGAGATGGATTAGTAGATAAATCCTGCTTAAATTTGTTTTTTTTTTTTTATCATAGGATGTTATTCTTTCTTCAGCTATTATGATTGGCAGTTTTGCTGGATAGAGTAGTCTGAGCTGGCATCTATGGTCTCTCGAGTTTGTAGAGCATGTGTCCAGGCCCTTCTGGCATTCCGAGTTTCCATTAAAAAGTCAGGTGTTAGACCAAATTCACTTTCACAATATCCTTTCTTTGTTTTGAATATTTAGTGCTTTAGTTATTATATATTGTAGGGAATACTTTTTCTCATCCCGTCTGCTTGGTATTCATTTGTACCTTGAAGGGCATTTTTTTCTGTAGATTGGAGAAACTATTTTTCAAAACTATATTCTGTGCCTTCGACCTGTGTTTCTTCTCTTTCTTCTGTCCCTATTATTCATAGATTTGGTCTTTTTTTTAATAGTGTCCCAGATTTCCTACATGTTTAGTGCCTGGATTTTTTTAGATTTAACATTTTCTTGGACTGAGATATCTATTTCTTCTACCTTGTTTCCAGCACCTGAAATTTTCTCTTCCATGCCTTTTAATGTGCTGATGAGCTTATCTCTGAGGTTTTTATTTGGCATCTAAGGTTTTCATTTCCATTTTTATTTCAGTTTGGGTTTTCTTTAGTGATTCTATTTCTCTGTTAAATGTACTTCCACGTATTGAAACATCTTCATTATTTCATTCAATAGTTTGTGTTTTCATGATCTTCCTTAAGGCATTTATTCATATCCTCTCTGAAGTCCTTGAACATACTCGTAATTATTATTTTAAAGGACATGTCGTGTGCTTCAGCTAAATTGCCTTTCTCTTGGCTTATAGCAGCAGAGTTGCTGTCTTCTTGAAGAGCCATATTGTCTTGGCTGTTGGTGTTTGTATGCTTTTGTGCTGGGATGTAAGCATCTGAAGTTAGGATGTGTGTGGTATTTCTTGATATAGTTATCAGGTCTTGTCTTGGTTGGGTGGATGTTCTGGTCTTTGGTTGACATTGCTCACCTTGTATCCTAGGTAAATGCAATGATTGGCTGTGGGTAGAGAGTGTTTCTTCAGGTCTTTAAGTGACACAAAGGAATGGAGATGGACTAGAAGTCAAGGCTGAGAGGGGCAGCAAGAAAGAACTCATGGGATCCTGGGTCCACACCAAGAGGCAGAGTCCGCAGGGAATGGAGTGGGTGGTAGGGCTCCTGGAGACTACAGCAGGATTAAAAGGAAGTCTGGGAATACTGAAATGAAATGAAATAGCTGGTGATTTTTAAATAAAGGACTTCTTACAATGTCCTGGTATTATCTGATGATGACAGTGATGATGAATTTTTGGCAATGATGCAAAAAACTTTATCCTTGTTCATAACTGCTATTTAACAGGCTTAAATAAAACATTCTTTGTTAGTGACTAAAGAGCTAAGATCTCATCTTTATTCCAGAGATGACATGCTACTCTTGCAGACCATGCTAAGTATTTGGGCAATAACTAGATCTCAGTGTTTTGGTCTCTTATTCACCCAGAGTATTTGAAAATAAACAAGTAATTGAAAGGAACTGACTAGAAGTATTTGGGGCTTGGAGGACTTATCTGGAAAGAGAGTGAAGGTAGTGAGCACATCTGATAAGAGGGCCTGGAGGATATAACCTAGGCAAACTAAGTGTTCCCTGTAGGTTGGGATTTCACTTATTCTTGCCAAAAGACTACAGGATAGAAAGTTCCAGAAGCAGCATGAGCTATCAGGGGGGAAAAACTTGACTTGGCAAGTATTTGTACTTCCTTCAGAGGAGTCAGCTTTTCTAGGCCCTGTAGGAACCAAGAAAAAGTACCAGTGGAGGAGCTTCTGAAATGAGCTGAGCCATAGTGTGTGAGCCACACTGAGCAGGGTGCGGCTCCCCTTGAGTGTAATGTGTGGGGAAGTTATGAGTGGACCTTCCATTCCCTCTAACCTATTAGGCAGACTTTGTATCTACTGAGTTTTCTTAAATGCAGCACACATGGGTGAGTTTACTCTGGAAATTTAGAAATTGGGATCTTTAAAAGAATTGACTCTCAAGAAAATAGGAAGTATTTATGATATTTTGAAATGAGCTTCTTCTAGATCCATTCATTTGCCTGCAAACCTCATGATGTCATTGTTTTTCTCTGCTGAGTAGTATTCCATTGTGCATATGTGCCACAATTTATTTATCCATTCTTCAGTTGAAGGGCATCTAGGTTGTTTTCAGGTTTTGGCTATTACAAACAATGCTGATATGAACATAGCTGAGCAAGTGCTCTTGTGGTATGATTGAGCATTTCTTGGGTATATGCCCAGGAGTGGTATAGCTGGATCTTGGGGGAGATTGATTCCTAATTTTCTAAGAAAGTGCCATATTGATTTCCAAAGTGGTTGTACAAGCTTGCATTCCCACCAGCAGTGGAGGAGAGTTCCCCTAGTTCCACATCCTCTCCAGCATAAAGTATCTTCAGTGTTTTTGATCTTAGCCATTCTGACAGGCGTAAGGTGGTATCTCAAAGTTGTTTTGATTTGCATTTCCCTGATGATTAGGGATGTTGAGCAGTTCTTAAATGTCTTTCAGCCATTTGAGTTTCCTCTGTTGAGAATTCTGTTTAGTTCTATAGCCCATTTCTTAATTGGACTGTTGGTCGTTTTGATGTCTAATTTTTTGAGTTCCTTATATATTCTGGATATCAGTCCTTTGTCAGATGTGGGGTTGGTGAAGACCTTTTCCCATTCTGTAGGCTGTCGCTTTGCTTTGTTGACCATATTCTTTGCTCCTGAGTGAGGTAACCCAGACTCAGAAAGACAAATATGGTATGTACTCACTCATAGGAGGATACTAGAGGTGGAACAAGGATGACTGGGCTGCTACTCACATCACCAGGGAGGCTACCTGGAAAACAGGACCCCAAGAAAGACATGAGGATCACCCAATGACAGAGAAATGACTGAGATCAACATGAACAACCTGCACATGAGTGGGAGTAATGAAGGGTGAGGGGCGAGGGAAAGAGAGCCTGTGGGAGCAGGAGATACCAGCTGGATCAAGAGCAGAGAGGGAGAACAAGGAATAGGAGACCATGGTAAATGAAGACTACATGAGAAAAGGAAGAAACAAAATGCTAAAGAGGCCCACAGAAATCCCCAAAGATACCCCCACAATAGACTGCTGGCAATGGTCGAGAGATAGCCAGAACTGACCTACTCTGGTGATGGGATGGCCAAACACCCTAATAGTTGTGCCAGAAACCCCATCCAAGGACTGAGGAATCTGGATGCAGAGATCCACAGCTAGGGTGAAGCTCCGGGAGTCTAATTAGCGAGAAAGAGGAGGGTTTATATGAGCGAGAATTGTTGAAACCAAGGTTGGATAAAGCACAGGGACAAATAGCCAAACCAATGGAAACACATGAACTATGAACCAAAGGCTGAGGGGTCCCCAACTGGATCAGGCCCTCTGAATAGGTGAGATAGTTGATTGGCTTGATCTGTTTGGGAGGCATCTAGGCAGTGGTACTGGGTCCTGTGCTCATTGCATGAGCTGGCTGTTTGAAACCTGGGGCTTATGCAGGGACGCTTGGCTCAGTCTGGGAGGAGGGGACTGGACCTGCCTGGACTGAGTCTACCAGGTCAATTTCAGTCCTCGGGGGGGAGGCTTTGCCCTGGAGGAGGTGGGAATGGGGAGTGGGCTAGGAGGAAGGGGAGGGGGGCAGGAGGGAGGAGAACAAGGGAATCTGTGGCTGATATGTAGAACTGAATGGTATTGTAAAATAAAATAAAAGGAAAAAAATGAGCTTCTTGTAAACATTTGATTTTTAAAAAGCATTATCGCTTTACTCAAGCTAGACTTTATTATGCAAATCAAATAGAAATTTTAGGCACTGTCCTGTGAGTTTTGGCTGTGTTAATTTAGCTATCTCATGTACCAAACTGCCAGTCTTCAGTGTGAGCATATATATGTACCTGGAGTTTTCTCCAGTCCTGCTTGGATAAATCTCACAGGATAAATCTCTCTCACCCACCAGTCCCGCAGCCACTTAGACTGAACTAAGGAAGCACACAGAGACTTATATTGCTTACAAACTGTATGGCTGTGGCAGGCTTCTTGTTATCTGGCTCTTCTATCTTAAAATTAACCCATTTCTATAAATCTATACTTTGCCACATGGCTCGTGGCTTACCAGTATCTTACATGTTGGTACTCAAGGCGGCAGCTGGCAGCGTCTCCTGCCTCACCTTCCACTTCCCAGAATTCTCCTCTCTCCTTGTCCCACCTATACGTCTTGCCTGACTACTGGCCAATCAGTGTTTTATTTATTAACCAATCAGAGCAACACATTTAACATACAGAACATCCCACAGTATGTGTATATATATATAATTTTAAACATATGGAAGTGCTTTTATGAATCATGCTTATATCAGGTTATAAAGCAATTTTCACATTAAGATGGTTTAGGATTAGATTTGGCTATGAGCTTCCAAAAATCAACAGAGGCTGTTCACATAAGATTTTCTTCTCTCATGTAAAAGTCTGGGGGATAGCAAACTAGAACTAGTATGGAAGTTTCACAGATGGTCACATGAGATCTTTCCTCATAGCTTTCTGCTCTGCCATTCCTTGGGTAAGATCCAGAATGGCTGCTGGATACCAACTACAATACTCACCTTCTGTGTAGCAGGAACAGGAATATAAAAGATTGTCTCAGGAAGCTGTATAAATGATTTCTACTAATGCTCCATAGTGCAGTGTACACCTTATCTAAGTGTGAAGGGAGCCTGGAAGATGTAGTCTATATAACTCTGTGAGTCCAACTGAAATGTGAGATTCTAATATTGAAGAGGAAGAAGTAAAGCCTGAATTCGCCTCTTACACAGAGGCTTTGAGTAGGCTCCGTGGCCAGACAGCTTCTTTATCCCTATATTCTAATTCTGGTGTGGAGTCTTGAAACTTTCTATTCCTGGAAATCCCTGTGCTTCATACAGCCTTCAGAAAGTTGGAAAGTTAATTTTTAAAATCTTATACCTTTAAACAAAGGGGAGGGCCTCTAACTCATCGCCCCCCAAAGAGACATTTAAATATTTCTTCTTTTTGTTACAATGTACAAGGCCCAATTTACTTTTCCTTGCTCCTGATTTGTGAGCAGGAAAATGCAAGATAAGAAAGAACCAAGATAATGGCATATGGACCAGTGCAGGGAACGTGATGTTGGGAGGCCATGTGATTCAGGAGGTTGTGGTCTTCTGAGATCAGTGGTCAGAGAAGCCAAGAATCTAGAGAGCCATGGCCTCAATCAGGGAACCATGACTAGAGACATTAAAATTTCCTTGAGTAGCTACAGCAGAGCCTGTGCTAACCAGACTGTACCGAAACCTTTGTCTATAGCCATAATCCTCCTGCAGTGAAAGAATTCTAGTGTCCTAAGATTGGTTTCCCCCACTGTTTTCTTAAAAAATTATTTTATAAACAATCTTTGGGGTCTAATGTATTCTGGAGTTTGACTGGCTGTCCTGGGAAATCTACTTTCTGGGTTAGGAAAATAATGCATTTTCTTGGTGATACATTCTGCTCCTCTGTTCTGGGCTTCTAGAATCCTGATCATCTAAGTTTGTATGGTAAAAATACTGAATCCTTAGCTCACCACAGTCTTCCAGCTCTTAGGAACAAGAACTTCCATTTCTAAGGTCCAATAGATGCTACCCTGTAAGATGAATTGCTAAACGGTCTTATTAATTAAAAAAACACAAAAAACAAAAACAAACAAACAAGAAAAAAACAAAACAACAACCCGGTGCCAGATATTGTGGTGAAAACTGAAAGATCAGAGAAACAGCAAAAGCCACAGCCAACCCCACCTTGCCAGTTCATCAGCTGATCCTGTTTCTAGGAATCCTCAGACTGAAAGCCTCTGAGTCCTCATCTCTGAGGGTCTCAGTTGAACTGCCTAAAAGCCTCTAGTTCCTGGTGCTCACGCCTTATATACCTTTCTGCTTCTTGCCATCACTTCCTGGGATTAAAGGCATGTGTCCTTCCCGAGCAAAAACATGAGATCTCAAATGCCAGGATTAAAGGTGTGTCAGCATTGCCTGGCTCTGTTTCCAGTGTGGCCTTGAACTCACAGAGATCCAAATGGATCTCTGCCTCCTGAGTGATAGGATTAAGGGTATGTGCCACCACTGTCTGGCCTCTATGTCCAATGTAGTGACTGGCTCTGTCCTCTGATCCAGAGATAAGTTTTATTTGTTTGAGCACAAATAAAATACCACCACACTATCCACAATGCTTCTGTACATGGTCTAAGTATATCTTTTAATTTTCAAATGATCCTTCCTAGTAGTAATTGATTGATAATCCACTGAATTATCCTTTGGTAGAGAATGCACAACACTGAAAATGGTGACAGTGATGTTTGAAGAACTTGAAATCCTTTAGGGTTTTCTTAGGGAAGTTAAAAAATATACTAATCCTGAACAGGTTAAAGAAGGGGGAATTGGGAAGAATTAGTACCTAGTTGAATAAATGCTTCCCATTTTATGTGAAAAAGGAATTGATTATTATTTCCCAACAACACACAGATATTGCTATTTTCGGATACTTATGATGAAATAGGCAGTGGCTATGAGCTACTTTTATGTTTGAAATGTCAGCTGGAGTCAGTAATTAAAATCAGAAAATGCCTTAGTAGGGAAATGTTTTAGTGCCTGACATTGATGGTGATTAATTAATTTTCTTTCATGTGGCTTCTATTTCTCCAGACCTGTGTATCAGAAACACATGAACAGATGTCCCAAGTTTTCTTAAACAAAGACTTTGTGCAAAGAAAGAAAAAGGCCTTGATAAACGCAGAAACAATATGTCCTGGGATTTTGGAAAGGTATTCATTTTCTCTTCTTTTGTTTGTAGAATCCACACATCTCAGGAATGGTTTATATGCACAGGAAAGAGGCAAGTATGTTCCAGCTATGTGCCAAGTATGTCCCAGCTAGGACTGGGTCATAACTGTCTCTGCTTCCTGCGTATTCTCTACCCTATTTCCAAAAGGATTCTTCACCCTTAATCATTTGCCAATGAAGGTTTTACTTATTCAAGGTTCAACTAAAACTCACAGTTTATTGATAGAATTTTCTGGCTTAGGGTTCTTACTGTTTGGGTTTGAACCTCACTTCTACAAGTTGCTTGTCAAAGTTCTTTGGCATCTATGATCCTGACTGTATATGTGTAAAATGGGAATTATTTAAACACTTACGTCAGAGGGTTGTTCTGAAGTTTGGAAGAAATAAAGTATGAAGCATACCTAGAACTACCATTTGCCAGTCAGAATTAGGAAAGTTGTCATTGATCAAGATTAGTGTCTCTGCTGTTCTTGCAGTCTGATTCAGGTATTTTTAAGTCTGATTCATGAGGGATTTCTTTGTGTGTATTTCTCCAGAAAGAGACAGAGTTCTTGAGGGTAGCCGCTATGTGTAGCCACGCCTGCTGTCCTAGACCAGGCAGAGTACCCCTCCAGAGAAGTACATCGAATAGTCTTTGTTTTATATTGTAATTATTGGTAAATGCTCAAAGTGATGATGAAAACATTAAAATCTCTTGTTGGCTTATTTTAGTTTTCAAAGTATATAAATATTGCAAACTTCAAAAAATTTTCTGAAAGTCATTGGCTCCATATTAGTTCTGAATGGCTTTGAAATGTCAAATGTGGAAGTCTGATGTAGTTCTTAAAAGACACTGTCTTGCTTACAGGGATCCTGAATTGCCTCCCACAGGCTTTCGGCATGTTTTTATGGGATCCCCACCAGATCAGAGAAAACCGTAAGTTGTCCCTAAACTGCTGCTGATTGTACAAAATGTTGATTCAACAGCTTTGTTTGCTGGGGTGAGGAGTGTTCCAAGGTCAACAAAATGCCCTTTACATGATGTTTTGGACTTTCCTATAACAGCAGATGTTTTGACCATAACGAGGCACAGCATCAATGACAATAATGACGATAGTAACAATAATAACCACAACAAGCACTTATTTGTGAATTCTCCTACTCTCTGACATTCCTTGCCACTCTTCAAATGATGGCAGGATGGCACATGCTTACATTGCCAGCACTTGGGATGCTGTGGTGAGGGTGTTGTGAGTTCTAGGCCAGCTTGGGTTACATAGTGAGACCTTTTCCAAAACAGACAAAATAAACATGCACTGTGGAAAAAAAAAAAAAAGGAATACTTACACAGTTGATGAAATCATCTGTGTCATGAGCAGATAATCAAGTCACCTGTGCACACACTTGTAGCTGAAGCAATAAAAGATGATCTCTGTGCTGTTGCAGCTCTCACACTATGGACATGTGTCCTTTTCACAGATTGCTAAGTATTAGGATTTGCTAATTTTCATGCTCTTTGTCAGTTTCATTAAAAATGCTGCCTAAATGTAGAGCTGGAGAGGTGTCTTGTGGCATGCCTTTTGGCAGGAAGAAAATCCAGGCACTAAGGAAGCTTCATTCACACAAGAGTTACAGAATAATTGATAGTTAAATTCAAGGTACCTGAACCTTGTGAGGCGGAGGCAGGAGGATTGCATGTTTGAGGCCATCTGGGTTAGACATTAAGGCTCTTTCTCTACCAAAATGAGAAGAAACCTGTGGTGATATTTAATTTGTGCTCTTACAAATAACGCTTGCCTGGGGATCAGAGGACAAAGCAAGTCACTATATTAAACATAGAGGTCAGACAGTGGTAGCACATGCCTTTAATCCTAGTATTCAGGAGGCAGAGATCTGTCTGGATCTCTGTGAGTTCAAGACCACACTGGGAACAGAGCCAGGTATGATGGCACATGCCTTTAATCCCAGCACATGTTAACCATAGAGGTCTGGAGGTCTGTACAGACAGACAGGAAGTGATAGAGCTAGGCAGAAAAAGGAAGTGATGTATCGGGGCAGAGAGAGGAAGAGGGCAGGAAACACAAAGTTATATAAGGTGTGAGTATACAGGAAGCAGCTCTTTTGGGCTGAGGATTTCCTAGCGGTAAGAACTTGTGGCTGGCTTGTTCTATTCCTCTGATCTTTCAGTTTTCACCCCAGTATCTGGCTCTGTTTTTTTTTTTTTTTTTTTTTTTTTTTTTTTTTTTTTTTTTTTTTTTTTTTTTTTTTTTTATTAATAAAACCATTTAGCAATTCGTGTTACAGAAACCAAAACCAAAACACGCCCGAGACCTGGAGGCTTGCAGGAATCTGGCCTCACCTTCCCTCACGTGACGGTTCAGTATTTGCTAATTTGGTGTTTGTGGCTGTGTCCTAGAGCATGGCAGTAAACAAAGAGAATCTACTATACAGCAAGCAAGACGTAAATATTTTTATGGGTAAAGAAATGTACTTATTTGAGGTTAGCAAGAATTGTCATTGCAAAAACAGTTCTGACCCACTCATCTTTCTAAAGACGACACAATGTTCGTAATGTATAAATACGTGGAAATAGACTCATGGGCATGATGAGATTCTAAGTGTCTGGTTCTGTATACAGGACTCACTAGGTGACAGATGTGGGCCTCGTGTCACTCTGCCAGATGCTTTACTCTATAACCTTGCCCGATGTCAGGAGCATTTCATGATTCATTTCTCCTTTTCTGCACTCTAGTTTGCAAATCCTTTATTTGGAGATGGAGTTGCTTGTCTGGGTCCTCTGATTTTCTTAGCTTTTGTTTTTTTTACTCTCTCTTACTATGTTTTGTTTTGTAACATCTTCTTTCCTTTCTTTTGAATTCACCTTTTGTTACCTGAGTTCACACCCACTGGATCTTTTTCTTCTAGATCTAGAATATTAATAACTATTTTTCTTGATTTTTTTTTCCTTTGTGCACGTGTTCTGTTTTCTCCAAGATGCTTTTTTTTTTTCTTTGCATTTTTTCACTTGTGAGTTGTCTGTCTACCCTGGAGACATGTTTCTAGGCTGGTAATCTTTGGCTCTACAGACATGGTCAATGGTAGGATTCAAAGCCCGTGAGACATTCTGACATAGAGCTTCACTGGAGGGGACTATGCAGGTCGTTGCTTCCAAACAGCATCCTGGGCAGATTCCTAGTGGAGGCTCCCAGTCCTTCAGCTGAAGAGTGAAAGGCCTTTGTCCTTGAAGGCAAGGGTAATCATGCTGGGACATCATTCCTAAGTTTACCGATAGAGTCACAGGATTAGGTTGTTGACCAAGGACTTTCTCTTTTACCCTTTCCAGTGAGTGAGTCTCCTGATGAGAAGGGATGAGGCAGTTGCTCTGCAGCCACTTGGGAGGGAGGCAGGGGTTAGAATTTTACCACTAAGCAAATATTTCCTCCCAACTCTTTTTGCTGACTTTTAGATTAACTTTCCCAAGCCAGGTTCCTCTTCTTTTGAGCTCTTAAAGGTTGTTTCTCCTGTTTCTTCTGCTCTCTCTGTTCTTGTGGGCTCTAATTTCTAAAATATTCTAAAAAAATAAAGTTTTTAAAGTATTTTTTATTTTTTGATATTATAATATAATTACATCATTTTCCCCTTCCCTTTCCTCCCTCCAAACCCTCCATATACCCCTCCTTGCTCTTTTTCAAACTCATGGCCTCTTTTTTTCATTAATTGCTATAATATGTGTATATGTGTGTACATATATATGTGTATATACATATATTTATACATGTGTGTATTTATATATTGATATATGTGTGTATACATATATTTATACATATGTGTATGTATGTATATATTGATATATATGCATATATTTATGTATTTAGGAATATGCATATTCCTAAAGTTTTAATAGAGTCTTTGAGGAAGCAGGATTGATGTGCATGTTTAAGCCCAATTCTGAAGTCATACAGTCTCTCCTGAAAGATCATCTTTTTCTGAAGACCTTTTTACACTGTGTCCCCATCCCCATGACCTGGTTAGGTCCCTCCTTTTGGATATCCATAGCACCGTGCACCTCTTTTGTCTAAACATCATTCATCTTTTCATGTTATGATTTGGATCCCCGTCTTTCTTGCTGAGTTCCATACTCTGAAGGGCAAGGCTGCCATGGCTCCATCCCCTATAGGTTCTGGGATGTGGAGAAGCTGATATGCTGTAGCAGTAACATGGTTACAAATTGTTGATTTCTAATGTTCAACAGCAAATTATAAGTGAAGAGGAATGCCAAATTCCTATCTTTCTTGATTTAAGGATTCAAGGCCTGTAGATCAAAATGTTTGCAGTTTTAGTAAATGCTTTTGAAGACAAATCTTTTAGAAACCAACACTTACTAGTTTGAGTTGCAAGAATTACTTGTTTGTGTAATTTGATTTGTGAGTATGAGCAAGGAAATAAACATATGTTCAACTCCAACCCTCTTCAACTAATTCCATATGTAATTCTTCCTCTCGGTGAATGTATATTAATTACAGGATGGCACACAGTAGAATCCTGTGGTAGTTTGAAATCCACTCTCTTGAATATTAAAATTTCTTGTGCTGTTTGCTAGCTGTACAGCTGTGGAAGTTAAATGTCAACTTTAAAAGGCAATGAATAAAAATGAGTTTGCTCAATGGACCAAAATAATGTGCTTCAGCTTATAAAAGTAAAGCTGTATTCATAATGTAAATTTAAACTTCATGTTACCTCTTAAGGAAAAAAAATTAGAAACTGGGTATAGCCTTGCTATTTAGGACCTATTGTTACCTTAATTTCTAGATAACACCATTTATGTTGTAATGGTGCTAGACTGTGTACTTCATTTTCTCATAACTCAACCCATGGCTGCTATATCACTTTGCACCAATATGAAGAAAACACTATTTATTCATAAATAGGTAACGATACTTCAGTGAAACACTGGGTGTAAGAACAACTACAGTATTTCATGGCACTGTCTTGACACTACTGACTTTAACTAAGCAAAGAGGCTCCATTAATAATGTCTTCTTCACATGCCATGGACTAAGGAAAAGGGGAAAGTTGTACTAGAGAAATGAGGTAGCTAGTCTTGATTTATCAATTTGATGGCATCTGGAATCAACTAAAACAAACTGCTGGGCACTCCTGTGAGAGAGTTTCTTTATTAGATTATTGAAAGCAGGAAGACTCATACTAACATGTGAATAGTGCCTACCAGTGACTGCCTTTAACTGATGTGAGAACCAATTCATTGTAGATCAAATCAAACCAATCCAATGTAGATCAAAATCCTGCATCTCTCTAGGGATTCTCCAGGTCTTTGACTCCATATTGGGACCACTGGGACATCCAGCCTCATGTACCGAGCACCTACCCAATTCTCACCCTCTCCAGTGTGAGACAACCATTGTTGAACTACCCAGATCACATCCTGTAAAACAATCTAAGAACTCCCCTTTTAATATACATATACGTTCTGTCAGTTCTGTTCCCTTAGAGGACCCTAAGTAATAAAAGAAAGCAGTTAGATGGAGATGAAAATTTATATCAAAGACAAGCCTGAAATGACATTTGTAGACTTGAAAACTGGATTATCTAGTATTTCCCTTGAGATCCAGCCATACTTTCTTACAAATGAGTTTCCTGAGGCATTGGCCATGGTTGGTGATGGGAGTGTTGAGAATCAAGGATGCTCAAAGATCTCTTAGAAATCAACAGTGCTCTTTTGCTTTCAGTGGTTGAGGTATATCTTGAATATGTATTATTTTTACTCCATGCATACAGACAGTCAAAGTTAAGACAGTTGTGGGAGGCACATCTGCTTAAGGCACATAAGGAAGAGAATGGGAGCATGATCTACCAAATACGCTAATCTTGAAGGGTCCAGGAATATAGTAATATAAAATTGTAAACCTAAAATAAAATAAAAGTTGACAGTCATCAGCTCTAAAGATAAACATCTAACATGGCTCTCTGCTTTACGGCCCGCTCCTCTGTCAACAGCCAGGGGTTAACTTATAATGATAACCCCCTTGCCCCTTACAGCCAACAACTGCCTGGACCCAAGTTAACTTTTAATAGTTGTTTCTACGAGACTCCTAGCATGCACCCAATGCCTGATGCTAACTTTTGCTATAAAAAGGGGCTTGACACCCACCCCATTGCCACAGCTCCAAAATCCCTGACTCTGACTGTGGTCCCAGTTAACGGGTAAGCTTTTGTGCCCCATGGTGACTTTTTTTTTTTTTTAAATAAAGCTTGCTTCTGGTTTAACAGACTTTGGTGGTCTGTCCCCCATTATTGAGCGACCCTGGACCCAAAAATTTTAAGTTTTTCTTTGCCTTTCCACCTTATTCTCAAGCCTCTAAAGTAAGTTTAACTTAATTTAGAAGTATTATTTCTGAGGCATGGGAAACTAACTTACTTTTAAGTAGATCCTTAACTATCTGATTATTTAATACAAACTCATTTTATGTGAGGATTTTAGTTATCAGGAGCCATGCGTATGTGTGTGTGCACACACACATATCTACATACGCACAACTATGTGTGGTCTTGTGATAAGAAGCCATAAGAGAAATCAGGGCTGCCTGCCTTCCTGCCCAGGCCTTCCTTCCCTCCTCCCTCCCTCCTTCCCTCTCTTCCTCCCTCCCTCCCTCCCTCCCCCCTCCTTTCCTTCCTTCTTTCCTTCCTTGATAGAGAAAATTCAGTTCTGGCACAGGATATTTGTGGAGTAAGAAGCATGTCCCCAGGTACTGGTGCTAGTTTGAGAGAAACCCAGTACTGAGCACTGGTTGCTGGGTGGACAAATATCCAAGAAAGACTTTGAACAAGGTCTTGTCATTGTTATCAAATTTCATTGCCTCCTGTGGTAGTGATTGGTGCCTATTTGTTGAAATTTTGTAATAAATGTGTCTTGTTTCCAGAATTTATATGAAAAAAAAAATTAACAGTGTATTGGTCACTGGGTAGCTTTTGACACTAAATGGCTTCTCTGAGACAGTACAGTTTGGGAAAATAGGGAATGTGGGACCTTCTTCTGGGACTGCCCAAAACAGACTAGGTGACCTTGCTCTTGGCTAATAATCCTCTCTCCCTTCCATCTGGAACATGAGGGGTTGAACCAAATGATCTGTAACATCCTTTTCCTGTGCTAATGAATGGCTATTAGGGGAAAGGTATCCAAATAGGCAAATTAAATGAGACCTAAAGGTAGTTGAGGCAGTTAAGTGTCCATTGTCGGCAGAGAGCTCCTTTCTCCGTGTGTGAAGTGGTCTCTTCTCAGAAGCGGTAGCAAGCTCAGGCCGTAGTTTAACTGCTCACAGTTCATTCCTCTCATGGGGCAGCTAGCATTTCTAAAACCTGCCTCACTCTGCAGAGGAAAAAAGGACTGCATATAAATCACAAGAGTGTTTTTGCTCTCTTTGTCTTTTCCCCTCTGAAAGTATGAGGCAAGGCATTTATTTCCCTTTCTACTTATGGTGACGACTTGTCTCTTGGTGAAATACCATCTAGTTGCCGAACATATTTCAAGAAGGGAAACACTGTGAAAAATGTCCCTGTGAGAATGTAGAGTAAATAATAATAAGCTGTGACATGCAGAGTGGGGGTGGGCAGGTCCACAGAATGGAGGGAAATAGATCTGAACTTCGTTCTCATCTCCATCTTTCATAGAAGAGACATTCACTTTCCTGTGTCTAGGCTTGTTCTTTGGGGCAGCATCCTTGCCTCCATTCATTGTAATTCAGTTAGGCCATGCGACAGTCAGGCTGATTCTGTCCATTTCACCCTCCCCACAAGCCCAGGTGTTGGTCACATGATCCAGACTTGGATATTTGGAGAACATGCTATGATAGGAAATGGAGTTTGTGGGGAGCGGGGCAAGGCCTGTTTCAGTTTCAAATCAGCCACTTTATCATCTCTGATCATTTGGTGGGGTGAATGGGCTGACTGGGTTTCTGCTCCATGTGATATCAGAACCACTATGCTGTCAAGATGGCTCACTTCCACTCTTGTGGGTATTCTTCTGATTGTATAAGAACTCAGCTGGAGATGCCAATACAGTGTGCTGTCACCTCTGTGTGACTGCCCTATGCATCTTTAGTTTCACAGTATGTCAGCTGGAGTCCAAGAATCAGAAAGCAGAAACTGCGAGTTTTTAAGGTCTGCACTAGAAAGTTTGGAATCTCGCTTCTCTGCAGCACTGTTCCTCACAGCCATCACAAAGCCAGCCCAGCAGCAGAAGGAAACAAATCTTCCGCCTCTTCCTGACACATGCAGAGAGGCGGGATGACTGTAGCCACCGGACAGGCTGGCAACCTCAAGAGGTAATCAAGGATGCCTAACTTTATCATTCTTGATTGCCTCATTGAACAAATCTGGAAACCTAGGAAACCCAACTTTGTTGATGGAACTTGAAAAGCTACTGTAATGGACTCAGATGTAGAAGATACATTAACATTGGGGAACAAAGAGCAGTATGGATCAGCCATTGTTTAACTGTTACGTCAAACCTCGAGAGCCAAGAGACACTCTATCACATGCTTTGACCTAAGTTTTGTTATCAAATTATTTGAATTACAGCACAAATGGAACAAGATATTACTAGGCACTAAAACACCTTGCCAAGGCACACAACCCAAATTCCAGTGCCACTGCCCCAAATATTGCTATAAGGAAAAGCATCCCACTGATTCGGCAGCAGCATATATCATCTGAGCAAGGATACACTACCTACAGGAATAATGTGAAGAGAAATAGTACTTAGTTGGCTCTGAAGTCATTTCAGCAAATTCAGCCAACTAGAAAGGCACCATCACTCAGTACTCCAAACATCGCACTCCAGGCCCAGAAGGATGTTAACATGATCCCTGCCTCACAGGGGAAAATGTCAGGCTAGAGTCTATGCATGTTTGAATAATCAGTATCTCCACTTGTTTAAAAAGGAAAATTTTCACTTGAAGTTTAGAAGCTTGGTGTTTACAAAGGTTAATTTTATATATTAATTTGACTGGGCCAATGGATACCCAGAGATTTGGTAAAACACTGTTTCTGTGTGTGCAGGTGGGGGTGTGTAGTAGTATTGTGTTCCCTAAAATATTGTGCACGCTACTAAACTAATCTGGGGTTACAGAACAGAACAGCCACAATATTAAACATAGAGGATAGACAGTGGTAGCATATGCCTTTAATCCTAGCATTCCAGAGGCAGAAATCCCTCTGGATCAATGTGAGTTCAAGGCCACATTGGAAACAGCCAGGCCTGGTGACTCATGCCTTTGATGCCAGAAAGTGGGCCTTTAATCCCAGGGAGTGATGGCAGATAGCAGAAAGATATATAAGGTGTGAGGATCAGAAACTAGAAGCATTTGGCTGGTTAAGCTTTCAGGCTTTGAGCAGCAGTTCATCTGAGACCTATTCGGATGAGGACTCAGAGGCTTTCAGCCTGAGGAAACAGGATCAGCTGAGGAACTGGCGAGGTGAGGTAGCTGTGGCTTGTTCTGCTTCTCTGATCTTCCAGCATTCACCCCAATACTTCGCTTCAGGTTTGTTCTTATTAATAAGAACTTTTAAGATTCATGCTACAGGGGTATCTATGAATGAAGTTAGCATTTGAATTAGACTAAGTAAGGATGCTCTCTACCCATGTGAGTGTGCATCCTCCAGTCCATGGACAGTCCCAATAGAACAAAAACAGAAGAAGGACCAGATCTGTTCTCCTTGTACTAGCATGTCATGGTCTCCCATCCTCAGACACCAGAGCTCCTTGTTCTCAGGACTTTGGATTCTGAACTTATATTCCATCCCACCCCAAGTTCACATGCCTGATGATGGGTTATACCATCAGCTTCCTTGTATGCAAATTGCACCAATGGCTTTTCTGGTTCTGTGGCTTGCAGAGAGCAGGTTATAGACATCTTAGCCTCCATGTCAGTCAGTTTCTGAAATAAAATATCCTCATACACAACAGTGTCCCTGGGCTCAGGGTTTGGCCTGTCTAAATGTAGCAATTATTATCTCCGTGTTTACAAAAGAAAGTGATGTACAGAGAACTATATATCAAAATTCTAGTTATTCTTTCATTCTAATTAATAATAAAACATCTCAGACCATAAGTTTTGGTGTTAATAAATTTTTATTGCATTTAATATTTTGTGTGTGTGGTGGGTGTGCTCACATGGCATGTTTGTGGACATCCAGGGGTGACTTTTGGGAATCAGTTCTCTCTTTCCATTAAGTGTGTTCTGGGGATTGAACTCAAGTTGTCAGACTCAGTGGCAAGCGCCTTGACTTGCTGAGTTGTCTCACCAAATCTTAGTTCAAATCCTGGCTTGTTATTAAGTACCAACTGTGGGAATTTGGACATATTACTTTAGTCTCTGTGCATATGTTTTACCCTGTACAGAATGTAAATGATGAAATCAATTTAGAGAGCTCTTAGGAGTAATTAATTAACATATACAAGGCCATTGGAATAGTGTTGATACATAATTAGCTATTTGGAAGTATTTCATCTTATTAGTTTTGCTCTCATAATTGCAAGTTATTGAAGCCCAACTCGAACTTGAATAATAAAGGGAAATACTAGCATATACAACAGAATATCTTCAGAACTCTTGTTTTGACTGACAGTTAACTCTTCCTCTGATATAGAATGTTGCAGAAGTGAGATTCCAAACTTTACAGTGCAGACCTTAAGAAAACTGGCAGTTTTGACTTTCTGAATCTTGGACTCCAGCTGACATAGTGTGAAACTAATGATGCATAGGGCAGTCACATGGAGGTGACAACACACTGCATTGGCATCTCCAGTTGAGTTCTTATACAATCAGAAGAATACTCACAAGAGTGGAAGTGAGCCATCATGGACAGCATAGTAGTTCTGATTTCACGTGGAACAGAAGCCCAGTGAGACCATTCACCCCACCAAATGATCAGAGATATTAAAAAAAGTATCCTGTTAAGTAAACTATATACACAAAAATGTACTACAATATCTCATTTATATGTGGAATCTAAAAGGTTGAATTCCCAGAAGCAGTTGTACAATGATGCTTACTAGGCACTGGAACAATGTTGATCAAGGGGTACAAAGTTTCCATCCTGAAAAATGAATAAATTCCGGAGAGTCATTGACCAGTTAGGGGTTGTAGTCAATACTTTAGGATTGCACATGTAAAGTTTGCTAAGAGAGTAGATCATGAGTATTCACACCACAAAAATAAAAGGCACCAGTGGGAAGATATTTTTGTGAGTTTGACTGCATTAATTCACTGTGTCCAAGGACAGCAAAACATCATGTCACACACCAGAAATATAAGCAATCTTTATTTAAAAAGCAACCACTACAAAGGCCAAGATGAGTGAAGATCTTCAAGTTGTCACAATGGGGTAGTATAGATGTAACTAACTGTCTTATTAAATAAGAAACACAGAAACAATGTAAAGGAGAAAGCCGAGAGGTCAGAGCTCAGAGCTAAAATCTCACCCTTCCGCCTGCGGTGTCCCAGCTTCCCGAAAGAGAGCTACTTCCTGTCTGTAAATCGATTTTCCAGTCATTCTGCCTCCTCATTGGTTGTAAACCCAAACACGTGACTGCCTCGTCACTGTCTGAATGTACAGCCCCCTAGGTCTTAAAGGCATATGTCTCCAATGCTGGCTGTTTCCCTGAACACATAGAGATCTATGGGATTAAAGGCGTGTGCCACCACCGCCACACTCTTGCTATGGCTCTAATAGCTCTGACCCCGGGCAACTTTATTTATTAACATACAATCAAAATCACATTTCAGTACAATTAGATTACCACCACATTTCCCCTTTTCTATTTTAATAAAAAGAAAAAAAAGCAAAAGGTTATAACTAACAAAAGAAAAACTATATACAAAAGTACAATAACTATATACAATATATACAAGTAATAAATACCTAAACAGGTATTTGACAAATCAGAGAAAATAATTCCATTATCTATCCTATTTTGGCAAATCCAAGATGTATCTAATGTACTTTCTATCCTAATTAATTTTCAACTATAACTAACTAATCTTCAACCATAACTAACTAATCTTCAACTCCCTCAGAGACCCAAGAAGGGAATAATATTAGCTAACAAAAATAAAAACAGGAAGTGCATGCAAGCAACTTCCAAAAAATTTGTGAGTTGACAGAAACAGCCAGCTGCCTGGGCAGTCACCTGAGGTTTCTCCGCAGTGTTGGGGCATCATCTTCAGCCTATAGGCTTAGTGTATCTGACAGACTCATTTGTGAAGTAGGATGTACACAAGGTCAACAGTTCAACCTCACATTGGGTGAGAGCAGTCCACGTACCAGAAACACCTGAATTCCACTAGTGTCCTGTCATGATTCAGGATTTTAAATTCTGGAAATTGTTGACAGTTTTTAAATTCAGCTGTCCATTCTTCTTGGCTGTGTGTGTATATATGGCTTCATCTCAGCATCCCCTTCTTCTCCACATCCCTCTATTAAATGCCAGTCTACTTTCGAGAGGCATGAACTTTCAGCTGCTGTTCCATTGCATAACAGAAGCCATCGGCCCTCTGCCTGTTAAGCTGCCTTCGAAGAAAAGGGCACCGTACCTTTTCCGGATGCGAAGGCCACTTCAGGGATGGGGCCATATTGTCCTGGCCTCAGAAGATGCCTTTTGATAAAGCCATAACCACACTTGTTTTGGCAAGAATCAGTAGTCCCTTGTTTCGTGTTCTGTCTGTCCATTTTGTCCTGTTGATTCGAGGATACTTTGTTGTCAAGTGGCTAACTTTTGCCACAATGAAAGTTGACTCCGTATACAGTTTCTTCAATGCCCATATTTTCTCTGAAGTAGATTGGTACTGCCAGGAGCCGACATGTCTCAAAAAAGAAAAATTTTCTAAGTTATTAAAACATTTTAAATGCCATATTCTGTAGATCTCTGAAGGGTTTGAAGATGACCTGTCTAAAACATCTCTGCTCAATTTTTAAAACATATCTAATATGACTACAAGTTCTATGGTAATGTCTAACTACTAGCTTTCATTTCTTTATATCCTAATAGTTGATAATAATAACATTCAAGGATCAGAAATTTGCATTACATTGTTAAATGAATGGTATAAATACAATTAGAAATATACATATAGCATTTTCTAACAATATCAGTTTCAAATTTGTATACAATATAAAACAATTCAATCCAATGTAAAGTATTTAAAACTAGTAATTGTCTTTTTCTTTTCTTTCTTTCTTTTCTTTTTTTTTAAACAAGAACCTTAAATCTAATCTCCTTTGCTTAGCCTTTTTCCTAACCCTTGACAATAACTTGTAACCAACCCCCTAAATACTGAAAATTATCCCAGACCCAAAACCCATTAAAAAGACCAAAAAACCACCTGCCCCACACCACCTCTTTGGGAATGTGGGCGTCGTATTCTTAAAATTGCTTCCTGCTGGGTATGGGCGAAGTTTTCTTTATCCTGAAAGAAAAATTTTAGGTTAATTGTCAAATTCTAGGAGAGGTAACTATATCCTTCATTATCCAGTCTGTGTATAATGCCAAAGTTCAGGGTTTATCTCAAGTCCTTATTCAAGTAGTCTTTGAGACTGGATCATCTCAGCTAGTCATCTCAAAATTGCTCTGAGCACCTTATAGTTCAAAGCTGATCTATGGATGATGTTTGTCAGCTTAATGATATTATTATTGTCCACTGGATTGTTGTTGTTGTGGGCCCCATCTTCTTTCTGGAGACTTCAGTTGATGTTAGGCCTGGCCATGATTTCCTGCAGAAAACTGATAAGAGACTCGAACACAAAAACATATATATGCAGCTAGCCTTTTTTCTAGAATTAGTTAGTACTCTATATGACCATTCATATCTTAACAAAGTTTAAAATGTATATATATATATATTAATCTTGTAAATTTTGATATAAAATTTATACTTTGAGAAAAGTTTAAAGAATCAGAATAGAATCAAAGAGTTGAGATTAGTAATAGAATAGTCCCTTAATTAATTTTGCTTTTGTCCTGTACCATAGCAGAAGATGGCTCTTTTATTCTGGCATGATACAGGGAGTTTGCATTTTCCTTTTAACAACATGCTTGATTTTAAAGAAGGAGAGAGCCATTCTCCAACTCCAAAGTCAGCTTTAAATTTTAATTGAACTGGGACTATTAGAAAACCAATAGTGTTAAATCTTTAGAGAAAAGCAGAAACAAACATTTAGGAAGACATAAAAATTTTTTAGATAATATATACCCATACACCGTTTCACTCTGTTTCTTGGGATAGATGATTTGTCCCTTTTCTTCAGTTGTCTCATTTGTCCAGTGTTCTTCAGATTCCTTAACTTCATTCTCCTAAAAGACAAAAACAAAAACCTTTCCCAAGACTAATTTTGGGGATGTTTCCTTTTGACAAGTTATTATCTGATTAAATGAAAAGGCATGTGTTATTGATACAAGTTAGTTTAAATTGGATGTTCATGCTGGTTGATGAACTATCACCTCCTCAATTAAGAGGTCTCTCTTGTTCAAATCAACCTTTATCAATTTTGATGGTACCCACAGCTTATCTTCTCCTGTAGAAACAAAAGCAAAACCTCGTCCCCAATGTAATACATACCCTGGTTTCCATTCTGAGGTCAGCACATCCTTAAAGTATATAGGCTGATTTAATTCTGTAGTTTTTTCTATTATCCAATGTCTCTCTGCAGCTGTTGTTCCTTTCTCATTGGCATTCAGAAAATTCAAAGTTAGAAGAGCATTATGCAGTCTATTTCTGGGGGTTTTTGTTACCCATTTCTGTTTATTTAGCATATCCTTTAGAGTTCTGTTTGATCTTTCTATAACTGCTTGACCTGTAGGATTATGTGGTATGCCTGTAATATGCTTTATATTGTAATAAGCAAAAAACTGTTTCATTTTAACAGAGACATATGATGGAGCATTGTCAGTTTTGATTTGTGCAGGTATACCCATGATGGCCATAACTTCTAGCAAATGAGTGATTACAGAATCAGCTTTTTCAGAACTCAAAGCAGTTGCCCATTGAAATCCTGAATAAGTATCGATAGTGTGGTGTACATATTTCAATTTTCCAAATTCTGCAAAGTGAAACACGTCCATCTGCCAGATTTCATTTCTCTGAGTACCCTTTGGGTTACATCCTGCTGGTAATGGCGTTTGATTGTAGAAGGAACAAGTAGGACATTTCTTTACTATTTCTTTGGCTTGTTGCCAGGTTATGGAAAAATCCTTTTTTAAACCTTTACTATTAACGTGATGTTTTTTTATGAAATTCTGAGGCCTCCAGCACATTTCCTATCAATAATTTATCAATCTCATCATTGCCTTGTGCTAGAGGGCCTGGCAGACCAGTATGGGATCGAATGTGAGTTATATATAAAGGATGATTCCTTTTCCTGATTGTATCTTGTAATTGAATAAATAGTGAAGTTAATTCTGAAGCATCAGGGATAAATTCTGCAGTCTCAATATGTAACACCACTCTTTCAGCATACTGAGAGTCAGTTACTATGTTGAGAGGTTCTGAAAAATCCATTAATACCAACAGAATAGCATACAATTCTGATTTTTGAACTGAATTATACGGACTTTGAACCACTTTACTTAAATTTTCTGATTTGTAACCTGCCTTTCCTTCTTTGTTGGCATCTGTATAAAATGTACGAACTCCAGATATGGGTTTTTGCCGTACAATTCGAGGCAAGATCCAATCAGCTCTCTTTATAAGATCAACTCTATTGCTTTTGGGATATTTGCTGTTAATTTCTCCCAAAAAATTACTGCAAGCTCTTTGCCAAGGTTCACTTTCTGTCCATAATTTTTCAATGTCCTCCTTAGTTAATGGTACAACAATTTCTGCTGGGTCTATGCCTGCTAATTGACTAAGTCTCAATTTTCCTTTGTAAATCAAGTCAGAGATTTTTTTCCACATAAGTTTTTAATTTTTTATTTGGTTTATTTGGTAAAAATATCCATTCCAATATAATATCTTCCCTCTGCATTAATATTCCAGTAGGAGAACGCCTAGAAGGTAAAATAACCAAAATGCAATCCAGCTTTGGATCAATACGATCCACGTGTCCTTCATACACTTTCTTTTCTACCAAGGCTAATTCTTTCTCAGCTTCAGGTGATAATTCTCTGGACTATTTAATCCTTGTCACCTTCTAAGGTTTTGAACAAATTAGTCAGTTCATCATTTTTTACCCCAACAATAGTTCGTAGATGAGAAATGTCTCCAAATAATCTTTGAAAGTCATTAAGAGTCTGTAGTCTATCTCTCCGAATTTGCACCTTTTGGGGTCTAATTTTTTGTAGCTCTATTTTATATCCTAAATAATTAATAGAATCTCCTCTTTGTATCTTTTCAGGAGCAATTTGTAATCCCAGCAAGGCAAAATTTTCTTTACTTCTTCAAACATTATTTCTAAAGTATCTGCATTTGAGTCAGCTAGTAAAATATCGTCCATATAATGATAAATTATAGATTTAGGAAATTTTTTACGTATCACTTCCAATGGCTGTTGTACAAAGTATTGGCACAGAGTTGGGCTATTCAACATTCCCTGTGGGAGGACCCTCCATTGAAATCTTTTAACTGGTTGAGAATTATTATAAGTAGGTACTGTAAAAGCAAATCTTTCTTTGTCTTTTTCTTGTAAGGGTATTGAAAAGAAACAGTCTTTTAAATCAATAACTATGAGAGGCCATTCTTTTGGTAACAGAGTAGGCAAAGGCATCCCAGATTGTAGAGAGCCCATTGGCTGAATTACTTTGTTAATTGCTCTAAGGTCTGTTACCATTCTCCATTTACCAGATTTCTTTTTAATAACAAATACAGGAGAATTCCAAGGGCTGGTTGATTCTTCAATATGCTGAGCATTTAACTGTTCTTCTACCAGCTCTTCTAAAGCCTGGAGTTTCTCTGTTGTTAAAGGCCATTGTTGGACCCATACAGGCTTGTCTGTTAATCATTTTAAAGGTAGAGCTGTTGGTGTCTTTGGAAGATCATCAGTTATTGTGCCCTGTTCTTGTATAATATGGATGGCTGGTGACCACTCATTAGAACAATATCTTCTAATATTTCTCTCAGTAACATGTGCTAGTTTATGATTTGTTTCTGAGATTGGAGGGATGTTAATCTGAGTATTCCATTGTTGCAACAAGTCTCGACCCCACAGGTTCATAGTTATGTTAGCCACATATGGTTTTAATTTTCCTCTCTGTCCTTCTGGACCTATACATTCGAGCCATCTTGCACTCTGTTTCACCTGAGATAATGTCCCAATTCCTAACAGTTGAACGTTTACCTCCTGAAGAGGCCAAGTTGGATGCCAAAATTCTGGTGCAATTATGGTAACGTCCGCACCTGTGTCTACCAGACCAGACAACAAAACACCATTTATTTTTATCGTTAATTTTGGTCTTTGTTCATTAATAGAAGTTTGCCAAAAAATTTTCTTTATGTTTTCTCCTGAATTTTCTATTCTCTCTGTTTCATCATCCTGACCAGCATGATTTATTCCAATAGGCATTTGGTTATTTAATCGCTCTCCAGAGCAGGCATTTCCTCTATGGCTGCAGGAAAGGTTTGAACTGGATTTGCACTGGGGCCTGCGCGAGGCCCCTCTGGGAGTTTCCCGAAGACTGAGGCAAAGGATTACCCTGTCTGTCCTTTGTTGATCTACATTCGTTGGTCCAGTGTTTTCCCTTACCACACCTTCTGCATACTCCAGAAGGAAGGGGCATTCTGTTGCCATTGTTCCTTGAAGAAACATTGTTTCTCGGAATGACCTGTCTACAGTCCCTTTTCAAATGTCCTTGCTTTCCACATCCAAAACATCTAACACTCCTCAAACCTTTTGAAATTACTTCTCCTACCCACGTATCATCATGCTCATCAGCCTCAACATTAATTGTTTCTCTAATCCAATCTTCCATAGGTGCAGATCTTGCCCTTAATGGCCTGATTATTCTTTTGCATGCTGCATTCGCATTCTCAAAGGCCAAAGATTCAATTATTGCCTTACCAGCTTCTGAATCCGAGACCATTCTCTTTACTGCTGAAGCCAGTCTTTGTAAAAAATCTGTAAAAGACTCTTTTGGGCCTTGCATCACCTTTGTAAATGACTCAGATTTTTTTCCTGGTTCCTCAACTCTGTCCCATGCATTCAAGGCTGCCGTTCGACATAAAATTAGGGTTTGGACATCATATAAACATTGTGTTTGTGCTGAAGCATATTGGCCTTCGCCAATAAGCTGATCCTGGCAAACTTGTATTCCTTTATCCCTCCATTGTTTTTCTATGTTTTTAGCCTCCTCCTTAAACCAAGTCAGAAATTGAAGTCTCTGGCTGGGTTCCAGAACACCTTGTGCAAGTCCCGCCAGTCCTGTGGTACTATCCTATTATATGTTGACCAAGAGTTTAACATTTGCTTTACATATGGGGAATGCATGCCATAAGATACTATTGCCTCCTTAAACCTTTTTAAATCCAACATTTCAATTGGAGCCCAATTATTTTGTGTAGCCATATTGATCAGGCATCTGCTGTACGGTTACAGGATAAATTAAGGGTGACTGTGTGAAAACAGGCTTTCTTTCTGCAACCTTATGATCCCGACTTGAAACAACTTCACTGTTAATTTCTTCTGTCTGAATTTTTACAGGTTTAACAAGTTCTTCTAAAGCTGTTATCCTGGCACTTAAATTGACTATCTTTTTAAATATTAAAATGTGGATTAGTATAGTGATAAGCTGCATAATTCCACCAATACTAATATTATATAGTTGTTCCATTATCAGACTGCCTAAAATTTAGAACAAAAACCAATTTTCTTCCAATGTACACATAAAACCCATTTGTTTTTTAATGTGGAAAAAATTCTCTTTTAGATAGTTTCCTTTAAAACATCTGATATGTTATGACTTACCAAATCTGCGTAGAACAGTAGAAATCCGAGGGGATTTTCAAAGCAGCCACCTAGTGTCCCAGGTGTAAATCCAGAGAGAGAGGAGAGAGAGAGAGAGAGAGAGAGAGAGAGAGAGAGGAAAGAGAGAACGCACAAGAAAGCGTAGCCGGCTAAAGCTTAAATCCAGCCACGTGTTCCCTCTTGTGCCGAGTCAAGGCTTGGGTCTGGCTTCCTTAAGCTCTGACCACGTGCGTTGGCTTTACAGGCAGGGCCCTGTTCGGCAGGGCAGGTCTGAGTTGTTTGTAGCACCGGCTTTAAGTTAGCAGGCTTTAAGCAAGCAGCTCAGTTAGTCCGGCCTGAGGCCAAGGACTAGGGGGCTGCCGCTGGACTAGGAAGCCGGCGCTGGACTAGGACGCGGCCGCCCAGTCTGCCGCCCTTGCGGGAAAGCGGACCTGCCGCCAAGCCAAGCGGTTTTTAATGGATTCTTGTCACGTTGGGCGCCAGATATAGATGTAACTAACTGTCTTATTAAATAAGAAACACAGAAACAATGTAAAGGAGAAAGCCGAGAGGTCAGAGCTCAGAGCTAAAATCTCACCCTTCCGCCTGCGGTGTCCCAGCTTCCCGAAAGAGAGCTACTTCCTGTCTGTAAATCGATTTTCCAGTCATTCTGCCTTCTCATTGGTTGTAAACCCAAACACGTGACTTCCTCGTCACTGTCTGAATGTATAGCCCCCTAGGTCTTAAAGGCATATGTCTCCAATGCTGGCTGTTTCCCTGAACACATAGAGATCTATGGGATTAAAGGCGTGTGCCACCACCGCCACACTCTTGCTATGGCTCTAATAGCTCTGACCCCCGGGCAACTTTATTTATTAACATACAATCAAAATCACATTTCAGTACAATTAGATTACCACCACAGGGGAGTTCACACATGTCTGTCATTTCCTTATGTCCCATGCCAGAGTTCCAGGTAGAAATGACACCTGAGCTGCCAGATCAATGGGATAAAAAGATAATCTAAGCAGACCATATAGGCCTCCCCTTTTCTTGCCTATGTTGGGGTGAGCCTACAGTCATAGTGCAAGCTATATAGTTGTCATTTACAAAGTATTTATAATCACTTAAAGTCTTCAGCTTCTCTCAGTGGATAGTATATCTTTAAGGTAGAAATATAGTTTAAAGACAATAAGGACTTTCTAGAATTACAGAAACCTTTGCTGCTGTCTATATTTGAGCTGAGCTTTCATTTCCATACAGTAATACTTAAACCTGGATGCTTTATTCTTTCAAATGGCTTCCAAAATTTATTAGGCTTGAGGAAATTCTTCCAACATACCCATTTGATGTTTGTCTACTTTGCAGCAGGAAAAATTTGATATTGGTAGTATAGATGCAAACGACAGTGTCATTTGTCTGATATCTGAGGCAGGAGAAGTAATCAGTCCTGGTGCACTGGTAAGCAATCAACTAAAAGTAATAGAAAACTTAGCTAGTAGTTCCTGAGTAATTAAGGGATGCATTTGGCCACCTGGTCTGAATTCTAAGGGCAAGGAATCCAAGGCTGGGATGGTGCTAAGGGACCTGAGATGAGCTACTTTTCATATTTATAGCTTCAGGGTGGTTCCTAAGCTGCAAACACAAAGCTGTTCTAGAAGGGACAAAGTGACGAGCTGAATGGAAGTCCTCTCTAGAATCTTCATCCCATACCTCATGACAGACTCTGGCAGGGTCACCTTGACTGCAATATTGTTTTAGGCTTCTAGGTAGAGAAAAATGAGAGGGGGCAGGCTGGAATAGTGTTGAATGGACCAACTTTCAAGGTATTGAATGCTGGGAGTAAACAGGATATAAGGGAGCAATGTAACTCAGTTTGGAAGGTTAGGAGAGGCTTCCAGATAGAAGAGACCCCTGAATTGCTAGACCAGTGCAAGAGAAGGACATTCTTCAGCAAAAGATATAGGACATGTGGAGACAGGGCCCATCATGGGTGAGTCTACATTCAAGACAGCGGAGTGAGCCGGGCCTGAAAGTTGTGTGAAGAATTTGGTTTTGATCATGTCAGTGATGGGAAAGGTTTTCAAGCACAGGGAAGACATCAGGTACTGATGTTTCAGAAAGCACAGCACTGGTAGACCACTGAGGCTGCCATCAGGAGACTCTTTTATGTATCAAGAGAAGACAAAACAAGATCCCAGTCTTTGACAATGACAGTGTGGCAGGAGAGAAGGGTGCAGCTTTTTGATGCATTGAGAAAGAACTGACATTTACCGGACCACTGGCTGATTACGGGGGTGAGGTGGCTTCAGGTTGGTTCCTAGCCTTCTTGCTTAGGCATCCAGGGGGGCATGAGGCCATGAGCTGAGGCAGCATCAGAGGCTTGGAGACTGAGACTGGAGAACAGACAGATCCAGCCCCAGTTGCTAATATCAGTATCAAAGTTGGTTTCCCTCCCCGCCCCCAGCCCAGCCTTGTCCCTTTCATCCATTCTCCAGCTTACAGATGAATACTCTCTTTTAGGAGTGATGAGATAACCATATCATTGCAGGATACTTTAGATGCTGCAACAATTCTCACTAAACAGGGCTCATTAGGAGGTGGTAACTTTGCAAAAAACAGGAAGGGATCTAGAAAGCAGTAGAACTTGACTTTTATTTTGTCTGGTTCAGTTGATGGCAGAGTGTTTCACCAATCAATACATTGTGTTTCATGCTTTATTATGTATACCATACCTTGTCCTTTAGAACTTCTACATGTTTTGTCTGCAGTCTGTCCTTCCTAACAGTCATCCAAGGTCATTTGGGTGAGGTTGTTCTTAACTGTGTAGAAGAAGAAATTAAAGCATGTGTCTGATTCCCCATTAATTAATCCAGTTATCTATTCCATAAATATTTATGAAATAAATATGAATGGGAGTTGTTAGGATGCAGAGTGTTTAAGTGACTGTCTGAATGTTCCAGAATGAGTTAAGGGCAAAGCAGAAAGGAGAAAATTTGGGTCATATCACTGTGTTCCTGATAGGAGGGGAAGAATCCTTATAAAGATGCTAGGGATTTTAAGCCAGTACTGGCCTTGATCAGGAGTAACAGTAGATTCCAATTGTCCTGCAGTTCATCATTGATCTGTACTCATTAACTTTTTAGGAGGTAGTTTCTAAAAATCTGCCTGTGTTCTGAAGCTGTTGAACAGCTACTGAATTCCATCTGACTTAATCAGAAGGGAGAAGAAGGAAGAAATGACCAGGGCATTCAAATCAGCTCAATATACGATTGGCAGGACAAGGCAGTGTCTTGTGTCTCAGACTAGTCTCCAACTTGTCATGCTGCCAAGGATGGCCTTGTCCCCCTCCACCTCCCAAATCTGCTATTATAGACTTGTACCTTTACATCTAGATTGACATGCAATGTAAAAGAAAATGATGCTTATAAATGGGATTTAATTTCCCTGAGTGCAAAATCTTCCCCTTCTCACCCATAATATGGAGACCCATGGCTGCCAGTAGCTAGACTTGTCTTAATAATAGGTACTTCTGTTGTTGCCAGGGAAGAGATTAATTTAAAATCAATTATTTGTTTCTTTGAGTCACTCATATTTAAAAGACACCATCTGATATGATTAGTCCATTGTATACTTGTTCTACCTCCTGGGAAAGGAGGTAAGAAAATAGCTCCCCTTGCCTTAAACAAAATAAAGAACAGGCAATTAAACTTTGAGGGTTTTGCAAGCTAGGAGAACTCCGTGGGTTGGGGTGCATCATCTTATCAGCCATTCCCATTATCACCTCATGTTAATGCACATGTAGATATTTTAACTAATGTCATGGATCTAATGATAAATATCAGCCTTGCTCATCTCAGAAAACATCTTTAGTTATTCTCTGCACCTGTTAAAGGTCAATGAGGGTATGTGTGGCAAATTGTGGGTGATACTGGATGAAAGCCAGCTGTCTAACTCCAGACATCCTGACAGCATAACATTGCCCTCATGAATCTACCAGCATCTGGTCTTCAGTTTTATACTTCCAGAAAGGCCGTTTTTATCTGTGCTTCAGCATTTATCTGACTCATGGAGACTGATTTGTGCTCATAATCTCTCTCTCTCTCTCTCTCTCTCTCTCTCTCTCTCTCTCTCTCTCCTCTCTCTCACACACACACACACCAGAATTCTAATTAGTTAATTTATAATGAGAAATAAAAATTTCAAGCACACCAGACAGCCTAATGAAAGCATTCTCCCTCTGTGGAAACCATATGGGAAGCCAGCTTTTGATCAGAATGTTTGGACTCAGAGCAAGGGGAATTGGTTATATGATTACAGTGATTAATGGCCACGGACTCTGGAATGGGACTCTTGCAGTTGTAGGTGACAGGGACACAAGGTCATTTTAGGCAAAGAGTAAGTTTGTTAAAAGACTCCATGGCACAATTGGAAAGTCTGTGGGGGAGCCTGCATTCAGGACTCCAATCCTCAGCATCATCTTCCTGTTAGCTTCTTCCATGAGGTGGAGACACTACATTCTATGGCTCCTGTCACAGAAGAGTGACTGACCTTCTACTAAGTTGCTATCAGTTTCTACTAAGGGAAATCTGAAAGGAAATCCTTGATACTGTGGGTGTAGATCTGACTTTGAGCCTATCAGCTTTAGATAGGGAAGGGACTTCAAGTCACTGTAGGCTGCCATTGAGTCTGATTAGGGTACTGACACTGAGGTCCTCCAGCTCGACTCTAGACCTGAGAGATCTGCCTATAACCCCAGGTTCACAGGATTCTTGGACACTGGTAAGTTCCAGGAGTATAGGAATACTTATTTTTTCATACCTTCAAAACATTATAAAAGTTTTAAAGTAATAATGTAATGGAGATAAAATGATACTACACTGTTTCATTTTGCATTTCGCCAATTACTGGATTTATTGCCTAACAGCAATGAGCCTTCCCAACTTTTTTTGCAAATTGCCTGTGTTACCTTGGTCAATTTTCCTTTGGTATTTTTTTTTTTACCATTGGTTTACAAGAGCTTAATTTTTTTTATTTGGATATTAATTCTATCTTGGTAAAATTTATGCAAATATCTTCTGTAACTTTATGTATGGTATTATTTGACCAGTACAAGTAAAGACATGTTATATGAAATGCTAAACTTACATGTTGCCACTCCTTGCTAGTACAAGGGTAAACTACTTTGTATGTGATCTTGTATCTGACAACCTTGTTGGGACTTGCTTGGTACTTTTTGTGGATTCTCTTGGATTTTTTAATCTTCTTAACTTTGGGAAGTAAAATTCCTCATTCCCACTCAATTGTTGTAGGACACTCTTTTTTATTTCATTTCCTAGGCTCTGTAGTACATCTTAGAAGCTGCACATCTCTTATATGACACCCATGCACTACTTGAAATGTAAGACTAGCTATTGTTGCAGCATCATGTTGTTCATTGCTTAGTCATTATGCTCTTTCTATCATAGCTGCACAGCCATGCTTAAGCAGCTTGATATCTGAGCTCTGGAGTCTATCCTGCTGTCTTATTTGTTTACTTCTGAAGCAACAGCACTGTCTTAATTGCTGCGACTTCATACTGCTCCTTTGTACCTTGGTGGAATTTGATCATTCATTTCTCTTCTCCAGATTGTCATCATTACATTGGCGTTTTATAGAATTCTATGTCTATTAGAATTTTTTTTTGCCAAGTTCCACGAAATACCTTGTGTTTTGATTCATGAGACTTCATCAGTTAGATGGAATAATGATCACCATTAATGATTCTTCTCATTCATAAGTAAGAAATTATTCTATAACCAACACATTTTTGTAAATTTCCCTTTGTATATATGTTATATAGCTTTGGTTATATGTATTCTTCTAGGAAATTTAGAGAATGTGTTGCAATTGTGAGAGCTTTCCACTTACATGTTGCCACTCTTTGCTAGTATAAGGGTAAACGACTTCGTATAATGATCTTGTATCTGACAACCTTGTTGGGACTTGCTTGGTACATTTTGTGGATTCTCTTGGATTTTTTAACCTTTTCAACTTCAATTTGGGAAGTAAAATTCTGCATTCCCACTCAATTATTGTTGGCCACTTATTTTTTGTTTCATTTTCTAGGTTCTGCAGTACATCTTTAAATAGAAAGGCTCAGTCAGTGGTTGGGAGCATTTCTGGAAGAAAGGATATTTATGAGCTTTATTTTGATTCTCACTGTTTTTCTTATAGTAATGCTGCCTATTTCTGCTTCTTTTAATTATTGTGTTTTCCTGGACTAGCGACAATCATGGGTAATCGCATCCAGGTAATCCTACTGAGGGAAATGAGAAGTGTAGGCATTTGCTCATTATCTTAGTTCATGAGTGCCATCTTCTGTTAGACCACTGAAGCAATGTTTGATTGACACTGGGGGCGGCATGAGAAGTAGGGAGCCTGCTGATGCTGTGATACTGTCTCACAGTTCCAGCATCCTTAATTTCTGGTGTTAAGTTTCTCAATTTTCTTGACTGTCTTGGTTGTCTGTCTCTGTTCCAGAAACAGCACCTTCACAAAACTGTCGTTCTGGTCCTTCCTGCTGGAAAACTGTGGTTCAAATCCTCTGATCTCAGGATCTCCCCCGTCAGGGTAGGATGATATTTCTGGAGGTGATGTCTGTGGTGTTCTGTCTAACCACAGGCACTTGTCACCGTGTGTATTCCTGTAATCCCTGCCAACACTCTGGCCCAGTGTGGACTTTGGTCTAGCTCAATAGACAGGATTGTTAAAACTTAATCACACACAAATTGAAACTTAGAGTCAAAATCAATACTATTACAAATGTAAAAGTTCCATCCGGCTTTTATTTACAATTCTAGAATCAGAAAATACCTCATCCTATAAAATAAGAGTGTTCTGATGAGCTGAGTGGACATGGCTGTTTTGATAGTGCTGAAGAAAGCAGAAACAAAGGAGCTGAACTGGCTGCTTTAGGTTTTTTTTTTTCCTTGTAAAGGTAAAATGGGATGGATCCCCATCTTCTTGAAATATCATATGAGCAACTTAGTGGGGGCTGGCTGGCACAGAGTTTAGCATGAACAGTTCCACTTTGATTTGGTCTGTTGGGTCTGGTCCAGGAGTGCCTATGAATTTATTTCAAGTACTATTTTTCATGCTCCATTATGTTCTCCTTAGGGATAAGTGTGTAACTTAATTCTCTTTGTTGTTGACCTGTCTTTGTTTGTGATTTTGGAGGGTATGGTAGATTTAGGATTAAGAAACCAATGATGGAAGGTTGTTTTATAGTCTTCCTCTCACTGTAGATTTCTCGCCTATGATCTTGCCTTTCTCTGCTTTATATAGCTTATACATTTAGTGTCCTAGGCATATTATTGGTAAGTTGCTCTTTTAATCATGAGTAATGGTCCCTATAAACTAGTGATTTTTAAAATTTTGTCTTTTACATATGCTATTACCAGAAGAAAATATCTCTTGGCTAATACTTGTATGTGTGTTTGCATATTTTTACTTTCAAGATTGCTTTGAAAATTATTTTTTGTTAAGTATTAAAGCAAACAGATGGACCTTTAAGAAGTTGTGTGATATTCAATTTAAGGCCAAAGAGTCTTAAATCCCTCACTTTTTATTGAGATTGCTAAGTTTTTCCTACTCCTTCAGTTTGTTTGTCCGTCCTTCCTTCCTTCCTTCCTTCCTTCCTTCCTTCTTCTTCCTTCCTTCCTTCCTTCCTTCCTTCCTTTCTTTCTTTTTTTCTAAGTTTGTCTTTCAAATTTCATTTACTGATTTGAAAGTTAAGAAGTTGAACATCTGATTTATTATAATTTTTAATTATCCTTTGACAATTTCATGTGTGTATACAATTTATCTTAATCACCTCCAACCTCATTACTAGCCCTGGGTCCCCTGCCATATATCTCCCTTCCACCTTCATTATGCTTTCTGCTTCTGTTCCCTCTCCCTCCTCATCCCTCTCCTGTTTTTATAGCGACCCCACTGACCACTGAGCCCACTCAGTGCTGCCTGCATCCTCATTAGTGTGAGGCCGCCCACCAGAGCATGGCCACAGCCACAAAGAGGAAAGCTGGCCTCCCTCTCCCAGCAGCCCCAGAGCCAGCAGCTCTTCTCCCATTCATGCTGTGATGTTGACTGACTTGTTCTTGTGCTGGGCTTATGCTAGGAACCACAGCTGCTGTGATTCATCAATGTGGGGACTATGTCATGTCCAGAAGATAGCGTTGAACAGGACTCCTCCCCATCTTCAAGATCTTAAATCCTGTCTACCCTTCTTCTGCTATGTCCTCTGAGCCTTGGGGGAGGAGGCTGATATGTAGCCAGTTTAGTCACTCATCCTCGGTACTTTTGACCAGTTAGGAGACTCTGCATTGTCTGCTACCCACTACAAAAAGAAGCTTCTCTGACCGAGGTTGAGAGCTGCACCACTTTATGGGCATAAACATAAATATTTACAAGGCAGATTGGCAATATGCTTACTTAGCAAAACAATAGTAGGTTCCCTCCTGGGGTCTTTGACCTTCACACCCATGGGTTTTTATCAGGTTTTCAGGACCAGGTACGGAGTCCCTCCTGTGGAGCAGACCTCATTCCAACTTGCCAGTTATTGGTTATTCCTATAACGGTCATGCCCTATTGCTCCAGTAGGGAGGTTGGTATTTTAGAATACCGAATAGACTATCAGTAAGTCCATTGATGGCTTTTCTCCCCAAGTGACCTATGTAGCATCCTCCAGGGCTATGAGAGCTATCCAACATGAAGACTATTCAGGTTGGTTCTTGTTTGGTTTCCTCTATGTTCTTCAACCAAAGTATATTGTGTCTTCAGCGGTATGATCTTACCATCCAGCTATAGTGGACAATAAAGAGCTGTAGCAGTAGTTTGAGTTGTTTTGGGGCCTCTGGGGCCTCCCTGACCAATAATTTCTGAGGGGCGGGGTATCCCACACAATGTAATTTTCATTTAATATCCCCTGTCTTCTGGACGGAACACTGGTCCCCCTTGCAGGCTCCCTATGTTCAAACATCTTCTTGAGTTGTATATTTTTTAATTCGTTTACAAAGCAGTAGGTTTTCATAAGGCTTTTTCATAAAGTCTTAGTTTTAGATAATCCTCCCCTCCACCATCTTCCTCTTCATCCCTTTGTCCCCATTAAGACCTAACTACTATCATGCATTTCACATCTGTAGATTCAACCAATCATGGACTGAAAATAATTGAAAGAAAATCAACTCTTTGCTGAACATGTAAAGACTTAAAAAAATTATTATTCCTGAAACCATGTAGTGTCCAAGCTATCTACTGAGCATTTACATTATGCTAAGTAGTATAAGCAATCTAGAGATGACTTAGAATGTGCATGAGGATGTACATGTGCTATACACAAATACGAATTTACAGAAGGGACTTGAGCATCCATAGATTTTGGTATCTACTGGGGTCTTCCTCCAAAATGCAGGGAAGACTGTATTCTCATAACTCTCAGGCTCCCAGGTGCTGCTGCTGCTGCTCAGGAAGCAGCACAAAGTTAGCACCAGGCTAAATCTACCACCTGTACCCATTTGCCTGCCTGAGTTGGATTTTGTTATTTTGAGATTTTTGTTGAATGCTCTTGCTTTCCAAAGAAACTGGATATTTTCTTTGACTATCCATTCCTATATTATTGCAGGGAACACAAGTGCAGCTTCATTTCTATAGAAGAACATCTTCTCCCTTACCCAAAGCTCTAAACAGAGAAACCCTTGTAAGTTTCTCTGGGCTCCTAACTGGGGTTTTTCTAGTCTCTCTATTATGGAAGTACAGCAAACCCAGGATCACTTCTCTTGTTCATTACCAGTAGTTAAAACTCTTCCCTGTATGCTTAGGATGTCAGCTTTTGTGATTCCCATAGCATGTGTCTTTTCATCTCCAGCACCCCAAGGGCTTCCTTTTGAGCTTGGCTAGGCTTATATATTTGGCGGAGGGCATATGATTCATCTAACATTTAAGTGTGTTTAGGAGGTGGGGGAGGGGCCTGGGAATAGTCTGTGATTTCAGCCACCTAGGTGCCTTCCAGATCTCTTTAGTTATCATCTGGCAGAGAATGTAGGACATGGAGTTAAAAGGATCTTGAGGTAGGAAGTAGGTGAGGTAGGGAATCTAGGGAATACAGAGCACCTAAGATGTGGACATGGGACTTGGTAGCTATAGGTGTTAATAGTATTGGCGCACAGAAGGTTGTAAGGATTTGGAAGTAATTGAAGGAATGCTTGCTAGGGATAGGTAATACTGTGAAGATGGCCTGGGAAGACTGGACTTAAACACTATCAGTGCCAATCTTTATCAAAATGTTTGTTTTATGTCAGTGTTTTTTTTTTGGGGGGGGGGGTCATTCTTTTTCTGACCTCTTGGCTTCTTCTTCTTAGGTGTGCTTTAACAACGTACTCTGAAGACTATACTCCACAGTATAATTATCCACCACCTGTGAGTACACAAATCCTATTCTAACTCTACTCCTGTGGGTGACTCGTCACATATAGTGCATAAGCGGAGAGAAGGGATTAATTACTGACACTTACAATGTCTTGTATTTATTAAGAAACACTTGCTGTTGTAAGAATCAATGATGTTTTTTATCTATGATTTATTTTTGGAAATTAATGGATTTTTTTAAGGGAGAAAATATCTAAGGTTCGAAGTATTTAAGATGTATTAATCATTTTCCCCCTTGCTTATTTATTGTCTCCACCCTGATTTGAACTTGCAGGGAATGAAAATCACCTTTCTATTTACTTTTATCTTATGAGCACATACAAGTATGGAACTTAATTCAGCTCGGGAAATGGAGTGTTGATTTTTTTGAAGTCCAGTTTATAGCTGGAATATATTTATATTTTAGCAATTGAACAACATGACAAGAGGGCAAGGCCTCACTTTTAAGATACTTGAGTAGCCAGTGAAAAGTCTTAGGCTGATCTCATGTATGATGAGTTGGGGTGAGAAAGGGGGTGTAGAGATGGGAACTGGGAGGTGGGAGCGGGGGGAGGGAAGAAAATATACAAGAGAAACCAAATAAAAGTGGCTTCCTACTGGCATTACCTTGGGCATCTTAACCAGTAAAATATCTATGAGATAAAATTAAAATATTTAACTACTGACAAAGAAGATTTAAAAATGCCATTATTGTCTCAAATGGTGTAATTATATACTATTAGAAGAACCAAGATATATTAAACTGTGAAGTAACAGAATGAACAAAATAAAAATTTTCCATCTGGGTGGTGGTGGCACATGCCTTTAATCTCAGCACTGAGGAGGCAGAGGCAGGCAGATCTCTGTGAGTTCAAGGCTAGCCTGGACTCCAAACAAAGTTCCAAGAATGCCAGGAAACCCTGTCTCGAAAAACAAAATAAAACAAATTTTTTCTTCATGTAACACTAGCCAGTAAATTGTAAAAGAGGAAAGCATACAAATACAGCAACACAACATAAAACAATTTCTTGGAGAGAATTTTTCCAAGCCCAATGCAAGAAATGTGGTGATTTAGTACCCTGCCCGCCCAGAAAACCCCAAACTTTCTTCCTTGTAGAGGCTCCTCCATCATCAAGAGATTGTTTCTCTGTCTCCAGAATCAGAGCTGTCAGATGACTGAATTGGCCATCAGAACATGACAAAAAGGACCTTGTGCTAGCCACTTCATCTTTTGCAGGCCTGAGTGATGCAGCTACTGTTAAAGGGAAGGGTGGGGAAGGAACACTGAAGGGTTTGGCTTCAGATAGAGGAAACAGTCTCGGGTATCCACCTTGGTTAAGGCTTCTGTTGGCTGCAGCTACTGTGGACTCAAGGGAGGAAGGAGTTGCTGAGTTTATTCACTTATTTGCTAACAACAAAAACAAAGATCCCAAGAGCCGATACAGGAATCGTGACTGAAAGAGACAAGACTGAAAAACTGATTATAAATGAAATGTGTAAGTTTAAATATAACTTAAAACCTCAATGGAGTTTTGCTTTTTATCAGAATTGAACATTGTAAGAATTATGTGAAAGAACAAATAGACTAAGCAAATAGAAAAATGTTTTGAAAAAGTTGCACAACCAATTTAGCTTTTACTAGTTTAGAGGAAAAAAAGAATTTATGATACCATCTTTATTGTATGTTACTTTCTCGCTATCCTTTTTCTTATTCAAAATAACTCTTAATCCATAACAACAGAACATATGATAGCTTATGGATGGATATATTTAATACATACAGAAACAGTTATTGCAAGAGAATTGTTAAAGGCTTACAGAAATGAACAAAGAACACGTATAGGCAATTCATATGGTCGGAAATACAATTAACCAAATAAATATAGGTAAAAGATAGAATTTGAAAGTAAGAAATATGAGTTAAATTAAGAATTTTGCTAATAAAATTGGCAATGTTTTTTAAAATGATGATGGGGGATAAGGATGGGAGGAGATGGATAGTTTTGTTTGGTGTTAGGCAGGGATACATTGTTTCATCTTCCTGGGAAGGAGTTTGCCAGTTTATATTAGATTACTATTTAACCCTGAAAGTCTCATTTAAGGAAATTTCACCAAAGAAAAATAGTTCAAAATAAGGATAAAGCCACATATGCTGGTCAGTATATTATTTATAATAGTAAAACTTGGAGAATGCATGAATATGTGTTATTAGGGATAATGTTAATATATTATGATCACAGGCATTGTACAGCCTTTACATTGTTCGTGAACAGGGCTTAATAAAACACTGAAGGTTAAAAAATTAACATTAATATGTATAGTTCATTAAAACTACATGAAAATATAGATAAAATAAAAAACTTAGAGAAGCTCTCAAAATGTTGGCAAAATTGGCCATTGAATGTGAAATTATGGTGATTTTTTATCTTTATATATAATTTTTAGGATTTTCCAATACAACAGGACTTATAGTTTGCTGCGGGCCGCAGGAATATATCATAAGAACTCAGCTGGTTATGGCAAAGTCACTACCTGGAGGGATCAGGGAATTCTTCCAGAGGAAGCCAAATCCCAAGGAGTTTTTGGTGTTACTTGGCTTGTTATATATCAGCTGTCTTCTGTTATGAAAATCATGTGTGCCTTCATAGTTTTCCCAATTGACTTTTCCCTAAGAAGGGCTAACAGTGTAGACTGATCACTCTCTGGACATACACATTCCAGGTATTTGGAGAACAGCCTCAGGAAAGGCTTTCTCTGGAATCAGATTATCTCCCTTGGCCACTTTCAAGGACTACAGGAAACACCACCCAGGTGGGCGCCCATTGTTAGTCCTAGGTAGACTAACAATGATAACAGCCCACATGCAAGTCTCCTGATTTACAGTGAATTCCACAAGGAGACACCGCCTAGGAGAGGTGGACGTTAAGTAATAGCTTTACACAATTTAGCTCGGACCCTCCCTTTATATACCGAGACTTCCAGGAGGCAGAGAGAAGAGAAAAGAGGATGGAAGAACTAGATGGGTAAGAACTTGAGAGGAACGAACTGAGATGGGGAAGAACTAGATTGAAGAGCTAAAAGAGAGGACTAGAGGAACAAGACGGAAGATGAGGAAGAGCCAGATGGGGAAGAACAAGATGAGGAAGAGCCAGATGAGAGAGAAGGAGATGGGAGAGGAGCTGATAGAGGAAAGAACTAGATAGATGAGAACCTAGAAGGGACAGAACTAGATGAAGGAATTAAGGTAGAACATAGAGGGGATCGCAGACAAATGTAGAGAGAAATCAGGCTAAAGATGACCTAAATATGAGAGCAGAATATAAGCTTGTAACTGTCACAGAATAATAAAGTATATGGACTAAGGAGTTTTGTGTACATAGATTCATTTCATTTCATCAAAGATTAATTATCAGCTGGTTGTAGATTCTTCCTGGACCCTGGGAGGGGACTATTGAGGGGCTGGACCCCCATAGTCACCGATAATAGTTTGTGATAAAAATTTATAGTCCATACACACATGCCAAAACTTGTTTTCAAAGGCTAATGAGATGGCTGAGTGGGCAAAGCTATCAGGCCTGACAACCTGAGTTCCCACATGGTAGAAAGACAGAAGGAGAGGATTTCCACCCAAAAGTTGTCCTCTGACCTCCATACACATCGTGATACATGATTTTCCTCTCCACAAGAAATAAACACAAGAAAAAGCATAAGGAAATACATAATTCCAAAATGAATTTCAGGCCTGTTTCTTTATTTTTTCACAAGACCTGGCTCTATCTTTAAACAAAATGAAGCTGTGAGTTCTAATTCTGTGTCGGGTGCTGTGATAAAATACTAACGTGAACCAATGCGCTATAGCCCATCATTGTGAGGGAAGTTATAGCAGCAGGAACTTTGAAGGAACCAGTTATATTACATTGGCTTAGTTACTTTTCTCTTGCTGTGATAAAACACCACACAAAGATAGATTTGGTGTTTTAGTGACAGAGGCTTAGAGTACATGGCTAGAAGTGTGACAGTAGGAAGGCAGCTCAGCCCTAGAAAAGTAGCTGAGAGCTCACATCATCTTGATCCACAAGTGTGAGACAGAGACTAGACAGACCAACACACACACACATGCACACACACACACACACACACACAGAGAGAGAGAGAGAGAGAGATGGGGGGATAGACAGAGACAGACAGACAGATGGACAGACACACAGAGAATGGCAAGCGTCTTAAAAACTGTTCCCAGTGACACATCCTCCAACAAGACCACACTCCTAATCCTTCCCAAACAGTTCCATTAACTGGGAACCAAGTATTCAAACCTATGAGCCTACAGGGGCCATTCTCATTCACACCAGCGCACACATTTACAATTGAAGGCAGATAGGAAAAAATGCTGCCATGCTACCTGCTTGCTGCTTTTGCTCAGCTAGCTTCCCTCACTCTTCCACAGTTCAGGGTCCAGTCTATAAAATGGTGCTTTAAGGTGGATCCACGTTTAAGGTGGATCTCCCATCTCAATTAACAGTCAAGACAAACCCCACAATCATGCCCACATACCAACCTGATCTAGATGATGCTTCAGTAACACTCTATTCCCAGATATTTGAGTAACACAAATTGGTCTTTAAGGGTTTTTAAAACAAAGTAAAACAACATAAGTTTGAGTGTGTAAGGAAGTGAAGGTGGATCTGGGAAGAGTTGGGAGTGCGAATGTGATCAAAATATATTGTACAAAACTCTCAATTTGTGAAAAAACAAACAAACAAACAAACAAACAAACAAAAAACCAACTCTCCAAGGCGATTCTATTTGTGTCAAGTTGATAGTGAAAATCACCCAGCACAGACACTTAATTGAAAACCCACAAAATATGAAGGACAAAATATAAAGAATGTAGCTATGTTCCTGGAGCACATAAGTGTTTGGCCATTCACGCTTTTCACATTGTCAGCATTCTTGCTAATATTTCTCACTTTGCTCGAAAGTTTCCATGGTGGCTGCACAGCATGCCAGAGCAGTTGTCTGGCTTTAACTGAAGACTTCTGTTCATTCATTTCTCCTTTCATGCCAAAATAATTGACTTTGAGGCCTGGTTCTAGCACTGCTTTTCATAACACATTAGTAAGTGTTTATAGTAATATATTTTGATAAGATATTTTAAATTGTAACAGGCAATGGTTAAAACACAGTGGAACAGCATTGAACTCTTACAGTGAAATTAACATGCACACAAACAAGTGTAGGATTCACAAAATACTGATAAAGAAGAATATCTGTTACCCCGTTAGAGACTTCACCATGTGATCTTTGCATGTGTTGCTTTCTCTACTCATTCAGTCTATAACCTTCACATATGCAATTATTGAACAGTTTTGAAAGTGTTTACACTCATGTCATTTCAAATGTTTGTGAATTGAGACTTTATTTTTATACTGGTCTCTTATATCAGCTCAACTCATATTTGTAGGGCAGAATGTAGAAAATAAAGGGAACGCAGTTGGTGAAGAACAGAATCAACATTCTTGGGGTATGTAAGGAGATTCTCTCTTCCATCTCCTATATTCTGTTAGTAAGGTTTGCCTCTGAGGTTCCTGTTTGAGTTCCTAAATTTTCATTCCCAAATTTCCCTCAGTTTTGGTTTTCTTTATTCCATTTCCACTTTCAGGTCATGTACTGTTTGACTCATTTCCTTCCACTGTTTCTTTATTCATTTCTTCTTTAAGGACCTCCATCATATTCATAAAGGCTATTTTGAATTCTTTGTCTTGTGTTTAAGCTATGTTGCAGTACTCAGGGCCTGCTGTGTAAGATTTCTGGGCTCTAGTTGAGACATATTCTGCTGTTATTGATTTTTGTTTTTTACACCAGAGTCTAGGCATCTGGTTTGGATGATTGTCATTCTAGGTGCTGATATGTGGTCTTGTCTTGGTTGGGCAGGTGTTGTGTTCCTTGGTTTCTTTTGCCCCTTCTGGTTCTTAGGAGAGTGTGGTGGCTATGTGTTGCCTGGCAGGGAAATCCTCTGGATCCTGACAGGTGTAGCCACTAGGGGTCTGGACAAAATATGCTTTTAGATATTGGGAGCTGACACATGGGGGTGGACTGGAGGGTGTGATGGAGATTGGATTTGGAGGGAGGGAGGGAGAAGTGAAGATCTGGAGTTAGTCTATGTGTTTCCCTCCGAGTTCTCTAACTCTTAAATTCAACGATTTGATATGATATGACTGTCTCATTGACTCTGTCCCATTATAAATATCATGACCAGGTGACCTTCTGGAGTAAAGACTTTGGCAGACATTTCATTCTGTCAGTTTGAAAACTGGATAATCTTTTAATTCCCTCATGTACCTGCTAAGTCACTAATATTCCAGGATTGTATTATAGGAAAGTCAGGTTCTGAAGTGCCATAGTTTTCCCATAGAAAGATGTTCCATTGTTCTAATTGCCATGTTCCTCCTAACAGTAGTTAGGTACCATACACCTTTGCCTCTAGCTCAGTTCTGTTTCAGAGAATTTGGGATTAGGAGAGATTTTACTTTCTTCTTTTCAATTGTTGGATTTCTGCAGAAAACACATGTGTTTTTTATAAAGGAGAAAAATATTTTAGATCCTTAGGCTTCAATTTTACATGTGATACATTATGTCATATGGTTATAAATACAAATCATTGTCAAAGAAAGATGTAAACTGGACTAAAGAATAAGAAAAATTATTCTTGTGTTTTGTATGATGGAATGGTAGGACTAATATCAGTATCCAGTGTTCCATAGGCTGCTGTGAGGGTTACTGCCTGGACCTTAAGGTGGGATGTTACTTAAAAACGTCAATTTACCTGTCAAAGTGAATATTCATATAGATCTTCCTATTTTTCCTATAACAAAACCTTATTAAATTTGGTACATTTGTTTGTTGTGTAGCAATTTATATTTGTACTTACAGCCTCAGCTCCTTTATACCTCTTGTGAAATTTTCTTGTGGTTAAATGTCTAGAATTATACAAATGCTGTAACTGGAGTTTTCTCCAGTCCTGCTCAGGCCTGTAGCCTCTCAGACCCAAGTAAATACACAGAAATTTATATTACTTATAAACTGTGTGGCTGTGGCAGACTTCTTGCTATCTAGTTCTTATATCTTAAATTAACCCATTTCGCCGGGCGGTGGCGCACCTTAATCCAGCACTCGGAGCAGAGCAGGCGGATCTCTGTGAGTTCGAGGCAGCCTGGCTACAGTGAGCTCAGAAAGCGCAAAAAACAGAGAAACCTGTTCGAAAAAAAAAAAAAAAAAAAAAAAAAAATTAACCCATTTCTATTAATCTGTAAGTTGCCACGTGGCTTGTGGCTTATCAGTACTTTACATCTTGTTTCTCATGGTGATGGCAGCTGGCAGTGTCTCCTGACTCAGTCTTCCACCTTCCAGAATTCTCCTCTCTGTTTATCCCGCCTATATTATACTTCCTGCCTGGCTACTGGCCAATCCGTGTTTTATTTATCAATCAATCAGGGCAACACATTTACTGCATACAGAAAGACATCCCCAGCACCCAAGCATGTTGTTAAAAGGAAAATGCAAAATCTATGTATCATGCCAGAAGAAAGAGCCGTCTTCTGATATGGGACAGAAGAAAACGAAAAAGTTAAGGGACTATTCTATTGCTACTAATTTCAATTCTTTGATTCTTTAAACTTTTCTTAAAGTATGAATTTTATATCAAAATTTATAAGATTAATATATATTTTAAACTTTTGTTATGATATTAATGGTCATATAGAGCACTAACTAATTCTAGAAAAAAGGCTTCAATCAGCTGCCTATACATGTCTTTGTGTTCGAGTCTCTATCAGGCCTAACATCGAATTTGAAGTCTCCAGAAAGATGATGGGGCCCCACAACAATGATTCCACGTGGACAATAATAATACCACTAAGTTGACAAACATCAGACCAGCTTTGGACTACAAACTGCTCAGAACAATTTCGAGATGGCTAGCTGAAATGATCCAGTTTCACAGACTACTTGAACAAGGACTTGATTTGATAAGCCCTGAACTTTGGCATTATATAGAGACTGGACAACAAATGATATAGCTACCTTTCCTAGAACTTGACAATTAACCTAAAATTTTTCTTTTCAGAATAAAGATGCCTTCGCCTACAACCAGCAGAAAGCATTTTTAAGAACACAATACCCACATTCCCAAAGAGGTGGTGTGGGGCAGGTAGTTTTTGGTCTTTCAGTGAGTTTCGGGTCTGGGATAATTTTCATTGTTTAGGAGGGTTGGTTATAAGTTGTTGTTGTTAATGGTTAGGAAACGGGCTAAGCAAAGGAATAGAGGGTAGATTATTGAATCTACTTTATTTTTTTATTTTTTATTTATTTTGTTTTTGTTTTCGAGACAGGGTTTCTCCATGTAGCTTTGCACCTTTTCCTGGAACTCACTTGGTAGTCCAGGCTGGCCTCGAACTCAGAGATCCGCCTGCCTCTGCCTCCTGAGTGCTGGGATTAAAGGCGTGCGCCACCGCTGCCCGGTTATTGAATCTACTTTAAAAAGATGATTACTAGTTTTAAATACTTTACATTGGATTGGATTTTTATATATTGTATACAAATTATATATATTGAGATTGATACCGTTAGAAAATGCTGTATGTATATTTCTAATCTTGTTCAGGATATTGTACTTAGTTTATTTAATAATGTAATTCAATTTGCTAATCCTTGAATGTTATTATTATCAACTATTAGGATATAAAGAAATGAAAGTTAGTGGTTAGATATTACAATCAAACTTGTAGTCATATTAGGTATGTTTTTAAGGTTGAACAGAGATATTTTAGATAGACAGGTCATCTTCAAACCCTTCAGAGATCTATAGAATATTGCATTTAAAATGTCTTAATAACTTAGAAATTTTTTCTTTCTTTCTTTCTTTTTTTTTTTTTTTTATGAGTATGAGACATGTTGGCTCCTGGCAGCACCAATCTACTTCAAATAAGATATGGGCATTAAAGAAACTGCATATGGAGTTAACTTTCATTGTGGCAAAAGTTAGCCACTGGACAGCAAAGTGTCCTTAAATCGACTGCTGACAAACAGGACAAAATGGACAGACAGGACACAAAACAAAGGACTACCAATTCTTGCCAAGACAAGCATGGTTGTGGCTTTAGCAACAGGCATCCTCTGAGGCCAGGACAATATGGCACCATTGTTAAAGTGGCCTTTGCAATCTGGAAAAGGTACAGTGTCTCTTTCTTTGAAGGCAGCTGAACAGGCAGTGGACCAATGGCTTCTGATGTGCAGTGGAACAGTAGCTGAAACAGTTATTCTTGAAAGAGTAACTAGGCTGACAGAGTCTAACCTCTCTATGGTAGACTGGCATTTAATAAAAGAGGTGAAGTCACCCACAAGCCAAGAAGAATGGACAGCTGAATTCCAAAACACCAACCATTTTCAGAATTTAAAATCCTGAATCATGACAGGACACTAGTGGAATTCAGGTTTATCTGGCACATGGACTGCTCTCACCCAATGTGAGGCCGAACTATTGACCTTGTGTACATCCTACTTCACAAATGAATCTATCAGATACGCTAAGCCTATAGGCTGAAGAAGATGCCCCAACATTGCAGAGAAACCTTGGGTGACTGTCCAGGCAGCTGGCTGTTTCTGTCAACTCATATTTTTTTTTTTTTTTGGAAGCTGCTTGCTTGCACTTCCTGTTTTACTAGGTAGTATTATTTCCTTCTTGTGTCTCTGAGGGAGTTGAAGATTAGATAGTTATAGTTAAAGATTAGGTAGTTATAGTTTTCCTTGTTAAGAATTTCAGAAAAGAAACTCAATAAAAAGGGGTAAGTGTATACATTTGAAAGACATTATAAGATAGTTCTCTGTTAGTAATATAAGATAGAATAGAAAGTGAATCAAGTACATTTTGGACTAACCAAAATAGCATAGATAATGGACTGGACATTGTTGAGGTATTTATTGCTTGTATATATTATATATAGTCATTGTACTTATTGTATATAGTCTTTCTTATATTAGTTATAACTTTTTTCTTTTTTCTTTTTATTAGAATAAAAGGGGAAAATGTGATGATATTTTAATTGTGCTGAAATGTGATTTTATTTGTATGTTAAAAATAAAGTTTGCCTGGAGATCAGAGGTCACATAGCAAGGTCACATAGCCATAAACAAGAGTCAGGCAGTGGTAGCCCATGCCCTTAATCCGATCACATGGCAGGCAGAGTCTCTGTGTGGTCAAGGACACAGCCAAGCATGATGACATGAGTCTTTAATCCCAGTACTAACCATAGAAACCTGGAGGTCTGTATAGGCAGTGACGAGGATGTCATGTGACTGAGCTTAGAACCAATGAGAAGGCAGAACAGGAAGGCACTAAAAACACAAGTTAGATGGGAAGAAACTGTCTGTGGAAGCCACGGTGGTGAGGTGGTAAGATAAGGTAGCTGTGGCTCTCCGCTGGTTCTCTCATCTCTGGCTATTACCTCTGTATTTGGCTCTGTGTTTCTTATTTATTAAGACTGTTTAGAACTTCGTCTACTTTTAAATGCCTTTTCCTTTATAAAATGTATTCAGTAAAAAGAAATAGGATATTCTTCTTAAATGTATAACAAAATGCATCCCGCTAGTTACACATTTATTATTGCTGCGCCAGCTGATTACTATTATTTTTCTAATACAACCATTGAGAGGAAATAGCATCCAGTGGGAATCAACTCACTGAAGTTGGTGAAGAACTGAGTAAGGTCTGTCACCCAGTGTCATCCAGGGTAGGTAAGGCAGATTCTTGTCTATTTCCTCCCATGCCGCTCTGCATGTGTGTTTTCCCAGGGGGAAGGTACAGTCTTCATTCAGGTACATAGGAGTCTTGGAGTTTTTATACATGATGTATATTAAAAATAAAAAAGAAAACCTTACAGGCAAGCTATGAAAATATGTACTTTGGTTTTGTCCAATGTGACATTCACATCAGAATGCTTGCTGCTTTGAATGCCTTTTAAGAGTAAATGAAGTACCCCAAATGAGTGTCCTTATGGGCATACCAGGGAAGGCTAGCCTTTGCTGTACTAATGCCAGGTGGGCAATGGCTGTCATTACAGTACACACAGGGTCGTTCACAGTGGCCGACTTGGCCAGGAAACAACCCATTATACATGTTTATGGATGAGCTGGGTGGATGGACAGAGACTGTTTTCCCATTACAGTACACAATTAGGCAGCTAACAATGTTTCAGAAGACTGGTCTCCAACTGAAAACTGACCTTGAAAAATAAAACTATCAAATAAGAAAGGAACCAAGGAAACAAAATGAAATCAGTGAGAATAGACCCTCAGAATGGCCTGTTGGGAGGTTTGGAAAACTTGGCTGAGGATTAGGTACACATGTTGACTAAGAAACATCGATGTCATTTTTTGTCAGGGAAAAATGATACGGGAGATAATGGCACACAGGGTTACCCACATAACTTCTGGAAGAGTCAGTAGTGGTTTATTCTCAGAATATAGGTGACTGAACCACGCTTCTTTATTCTAAAATACGAGAATATAGCACCCACGAAGCACAGGATGTCGGGGTGGGATGGGCTATGAATAGTGTGTATCAGTCTACATGATAAAACCTGTTACTTGTCTTTTGAGTGAGTGAGGGTCAGTTGGGAAAACTCCTCACTAAGAAGCCTATTGTAACATCCTAGGCTGCCTGCTGTGATCTATAAAAGAGAAAGAAAGACGCAGAACAAAAGGATGGGAAGAAGAAACCCCCTCAGCCAGCTTTCCCCAGGCTAGCCATCTTCCATGTGCCCTCGCTGCAGCTTCAGTGGTTTCCAGCATGTAACCGGGCTCTTTAGCCCCTGGCGTTCCTTTCTTCTTTGCCCTTTACCGGCATGTTTCATTGAACCCCCTTAACCCTTTTTCTGAGCAGCACATGCTAAGGTGACTAGAAATTGACTCATCCCACTGTGTTTGGTTAAGTCTGGCTCTGTCGCTTCTTTCCAAGTTAGTGTTATTGGTGTCCACTGAATTCTTTAGCCTACAATACTCTCCTTGCTGCTTCTTACCTATCTTCCATGACTTCTCTTTTGACCCAGCCATGGGCACCACTGACATTTGAGTTCCAGAACACTGCTCTTCCTCCTATTTTACCCAATCTCAGAGAATTCTGCATCCATCATTCTGGGTGCACAGTTTTTGATTATATAATGTAAACCTTACAAGAACATTTCAAGAAATCCACAGGGATAGCCACATAACTTCTGTTAGAGTCAGCCATTGCTTACCCTCTGAAGAGGGGCAACTAAACCATGCTCCTTTATCCTACATAAATCAACATGTAAACTAGAGCAAGGACACATAGCTATGGTACAGTTTTCAACCTCAGGGAAATTCACGGAGTACAATTATGTAATCCACAGTCCATAACAGATATGATCCATGGTCCCTGTGATGTTCTCTACAGCTATTTTCTCCCTGCTGATGATCACTGCTGCGTGTAGGGCACTGACTTCTCTCCAGGCCATCTGTCCTATCACACCGTCTTCCAAGTAAACATTTTGTACTGAAGCCATCTCAAATTAGAAATGTCTAAAATGTGACTCATAATTTCCCCATAAAAAGTCCTCCCCTATCCCTGCATCTTATTCTTTTTAGTGGTGTTACAACTCTCCTCACTATGTAGATTTGATACTATGAATCATCTTTGATTCTTTGTATGCAGTTAGCCATGAAAATGCTCTAAGCTCTTTCTGTGAAATGTCCCTTTTCTAAATTCTGCAGGAACCTCTGTGCAATAATGCTTATTATGTACACATGAAGCACTAGTTCCTAGTTATTCTTATCTATAAAGGGCTCAGAAAGATCTTTCAAATCCTAATCCTGCCTCAGAGAAACAGGCAGAAATCATGGTCTGGGTAGCACTGAATACTGGGCCTGCCAACAATCTGTAGTAATTCGAATGTCTGTTTCTACATATAATTCTAAACACTCTTCCCACACCCACTAAGGAAACATTAGACAAGGATTTTAGGTATTCTATTGGGATGCTGAGCATATGATAACTGTCTGCAGCTTGTGTTGGAAGAGGAAGTGAGTCTAACTGGTAGCCAGTCTTCTTTCCAACTTTATCACAGTGGAAAACAATTCCTCTCTCCAGATTAAAAACCTCCTTTTGACACCACAACTTAGTTCTTATAAGGTGATTGACTACTCACCATTTCTCCCCTTCTCTCTTTGCCTTCTCCCCTTCTCTATCCACTTAAATTTTTGTAGACAGGATCTCACATGGTAGCCCAGGTTGACCTCAAGTCAAGGCAGTCCTTGTCCTCAGCCTACTAAGTATGGTTATTCCAGGAGTGAGCCACTGTGCCCAGATCAATCTCTCTCAAAAATACTCTTTCTCAAAGATCATCTCCCATGCCCTGTGCAGTGAAAAACTAACAAATAAGAGCCTAGACTACTATCCTTTCAAAGTCCTGTTCTAAGGTTGTCCTGGATTGCATCTGGAGACTTGGCTTTCAGGATCACAATTCCCTTATCAGAATGGCTCCCTGTGCCAAACCTAATCATGCAACCCACCTGGTTTATGCCAAACACCTGTTTTTCTTCTGGAAGTATAAAATTTCGGTTGCATGGAGACTAGGTTGGATGTGACCAGCACACAATAAAAAACCCTGGGCATGCATTTCTAATGAGTTTCCTCCGTAGAGATGCTTTAACCCTTGTCTGGGAGAGCAGTCCGGGGGTCTGCACCTGGTATCCTCTGGGCTTTGGCCCAGGCACCTGTTTTCAATGCTCATTTTGCTTTATATCCTTTGGAGATAACAAATCACAGCTGTGTGCAGAATCTAGATACATAACCATGTGTCTTCCTAGAAAATCATCAGACTCAAGGGGGGTTGGAGGTTCCTGACCCAACTTAATCTTCTCCCTAAAAAGAGGAGAGAAAGAGGTGTACTAAAAATGACTATAATCCATGCTCCACCCCACGTGGATGGATGCCTTTTGCTGAAAGCCAAGTCTGCTCCCTAATGTGGAATCTGCGGAGCTGTGTCTCTGCTGGAAATGGCGCTGTTGGACTTTTGAGGCTAGATGATGAAAAGTAATGCATATTCCTCCTGTTTCACTTTATGTCTGTTGCTGGAGGGCTTCTCTCCAGCTTCTACCAAGCCCCGCAGTCCCACAATCCACGTATAAAATAATCACTCAGATGCTTATAATACTTATAAACTGTATGGCCGTGGCAGGTTTCTTGCTAACTGTTCTTTTATCTTAAATTAACCATTTTTATAAATCTATACCTTGCCATGTGGCTGGTGGCTTACCGGTGTCTTAACATGCTGCTTGTCCTGGTGGTGGCTGCAGTGTCTCTCCCTCCTTCTTCCTGTTTCCCCAATTCTCCTCCCTCCTTGTCCCGCCTATACTTCCTGTCTGGTCACTGGCCATCAGTGTTTTATTTATATAGAACGATATCCACAGCATATGTCCTTAATGGCTAACATAGATAAACACTGAAATTCTCAGCCCCTTCCCTTTCTAATCTTGGGTTGGAGATGGCTTGGCCCCCTTCCACTCTCATTGGTACTGTAGATGCCACAGAAGCCTCTGTGACTCACATTCTGTCTCTACTCCAATGCTTATCTCTGCTGTCTTTATTAATAACCCCTTTTCAGTACTTCAGCTCCTTCCAGATCTTGGCCTCACCATGATACCCAAAGTGGCTCAGGATAGATGAATCTTAGAGGTCCTTTCTGTCTGACCATCGAAAGCAAATGAAAGGCAGTATGAGAGGTCACCAATTTTAAGAGTTCCCAAATGTATTGGGGCCAGGAGACCTCTATGTTTTTCTGTTTTTATTATATTTTCCCTACTATACTTCTTTCTGTCCAGAACAAAGGGACCCTTCATGGTTAAAAGAGCAGGGATGGGGAAATCATTGGCCTTTTCTGATGTCCTTATTTCCTTCTCTTTCCGTTTTTCTTCCTAAGGTTCCTCAGATGCTATCCTCTCTCCCCGACGCCTCTATAAGCCATCAGAGTAAAGGGCACTTTCTGTATACTTTTAAGGGAAGCCCATCATCTGCTGTTTGGTGGCTGCTGTTCAGACTCCTTAAGCCTGGTCATTTACAACAAGGCTAATATCTTGCTGGGAAAAAAAAAATCTTGTTTTGCATGCTGCAAGCCAACATTACTTTGTTCTTTGACTGGTGTTGTTCTGAAAGACATTTTATACTCCCCTTGAGCAAATGGGTGGTTACATACACTGAGGGGAAACACATTAATGATTTTTAAATCATCTCCCCCTGTGTATTGATCTGCCTGGTACTCCAGATTGCTTGCTTGTTCAGGACTCCCACTACCCCAGCTTTGCCTTGGGGTCTGAGCTACAGTCACTGTGGGGTACCTGCTTTTTCCATGTTCCATCTTAAGGTGTTTGAATTATACTTTGGAAAGGTGGCTTGCCTTACTTCCCAGTGAGGAATTTAATCTCTGCAGTTCCTGATGAATTGTTTTTGTTTCTGAAGGCCTATGTTGTTCACCTGGTCTGTGTTTGGATCTCTCTGCTTCCCAGTCATCTCCCTTGCTACAAGCTCACCCACCGTTTGCCTTCACTATCACTTTTTAGAGTATGCTCTGCTGCCATGGTTCTGACTCATTTCCTTGGTCCAAGAGCCTAAGTGTTCTGAGAAATTATGTCAAGATGCTTTTAGCAAGATGTACAAAATCCAGCTTAAACTGAGTCAGGCAGTAAAGGCAATTAATTGGCTTACATTTTTGAAACATTAAAGGATCAATACAACAATGTGTCCTGTTTCTTAAAGACTCTCCAATCTCCTCTTTACAGTGTTGGCTTCGGGGGATGGAGAGACCCTGAGTTTCATCCCTGGCACTGAAAATAAGTAAAAAGAAAAAAAAAAAATAACTTAATCTCATGATCTTCCTGCAGGGAAGCTTCTAGTTGCGATTTGGTCTAGAAGCTTCCTCATTTAGGTTGGCAAGGTCCCTAATGATTTGTTCTAATCTTTGAAGACCTGCTGACTTGAGAATGGGGTGAAAATATACCAATTTTCTTAGGTAAATTAGATTCTGCCCCTACTTCTGGATTGAGGTCATCTTGCTTCACACTGGCAACTTCAAACTGGGAAAGGGAACTCGGGAGAGCTTGGGTGAGCTCTCAGCATTCTGTGGGAAAGATTAAGTTCAAGTCCTTATTTCCAACCTCGCTCTGGGCCCTTGAAATGGGCAACAGCAGGGGTATTTATGCCATGGAAACTGGCTGCTGTTACACAGTGGCTCATTTGTTGAACTGGCAGGCATGCTGCAGTGCATGTTAACAGGCAACCATCTTTTTAACTGGTTTCTCTAACTTTGGAATCACTCTCATCAATGCACATGTTGATTTTAAACAACGTTTTTACTGAGATATAATTTACATGCCACAGAATTCTTTTTTTTTTTTTTGATGTTTGGCTTGTTTCACTTTGAGTAATGTTTTCACCCATACCACAATAACTATCTGTATTTTATTCTCTTGGTACTGAGAAATATCTGTTTGTCCATCCATCGGAAGATGCTGTGTGTTACTGAGACCCGATTCCAACTGCAGGTCTTAAATTCAGTCTTTTCTTCACCAAGTGCAGCAGTCTGGAGAGCAAGTCCTGTACCTTACCTGGCAAAACCATAGAGCTGGCCTTGGTGGTGTGAACGCCATTGAGCTGGACGGAAAGTGTGAGAGTAGGAGAACTGGCCCCGCCCCTTGCTGTCTGCTACATTGGGTGAGCTAGCTGAGGCAGTGTCAGAAAGCTCTACCTGGTGGTGACAATGAGGGAAAGCTGTCAGGCTGACCAACCTAGCTACCACCCAGAACCAGAACCAGGACATGAGGCAGCCCACCCCAACACCTACCTCATCTATGAACTGTTAGATTATATGAAGGGCCTGGACCTGCAGATCCAAAGCTGCAGGATCTCCATGACACAGGGCAACAATAGGATGTCCAAGAGGAGTCCCAGTGAGGGCCCAGTATCGATAGCATAACAGAAGCCAAAGGCCTCGAACCAAACCAATGACTCATTTCAATGAACACTTGCAAGTAAAGATGTATGAACAAAAGGGTAAACTGTGTGACTCACCGGGCCACACTACACATTCCATGCCAAGATTTTGTTTTATTTATTTTTTGGTTTTACTTTTAAATTTTGTTTTGGGGGGAGGTTGCAAGGGCAGAGGGTGAAGCAAGGGGATAAAAAGATGAGAGGGGTTGGGATGTATAATATGAAACCCACAAAGAATCAATAAAAAGTAAAAAAAAAAAATTGTCTTCTGTCTCTAGTCTTTTAATACTTATGCTGCCAGAATAATTTCCCTAAGACATGACACTTTGACTTGTCATTCACCTCATAAAAATACATTGTCCTCTTTGCCTGTGAGATGCTGAAGGAACACACTGACCTTACACTTGAAACTCTTCAGTTTGACTCCAGTAAGGAAAGGAATGAGATAATCCTGCTTCCTCTGAATGGGTAGTTTGGACCAATAATACAAAATTTCATTAAAAGTACTTGTATCTGACAGATGGACCATGTATTCCTCCATCCTTCCATCTAGCCTTCCATCCATCCCATCCCATCCCATCCATCCATCCACCCACCCACCCAACCAACCAACCAATAAACAAACCAAACAAAAACAGAAAAATCCTTCCACCCTGAAAATAGCACCCAATGTCAAAAGCCAAAGTTCAAACCATGTGGAGCAGCATCATGGATTTATTGTATGGCTGTATGATATCATTGTTTATGCTTCTGAAATGACACTGGGTCTTAAGTCAGACAGGTCTGGTTTATAACCAGCCTCAGCCACTTAGCACTGGCTTCCTTTACCCTCTCTCCTGGGGCTTTAGGAAAGTCTTTATGTGCAAAATGGGAGTAAGAATCAAAGCCCAGTATCCCATTATTGGATCAGAAGACATCAGCTCTAAAGCATTGTGCTCAGCCTCAGCCCCTAACGGGCACTCCACAGATAAGTGGACATTGTGGTTGAACACATGGTTAAAATGTCAATAAAAAAGAAAATCTGAGAGTGTCTGTGGTGTTCTTTAAGGATTTCATAGCTTTCATGGTTTCATTTCCATCTGGTGCTTTAAAATTAGAACTGGTTTAAAGCAGTGGTCCAATGATCACTCCCGGTATAGTTCCAAAGAACCAGTGTTTTCTTGGGAAATGGTCAACAATAGCATCATACTTTATTACTATGAAGCTTTTTAACAAAGTGGCCTAAAGATAAGCATCTTAAACTCTATTGGCCTGTTTTGAGTCAAATTTCTCATAGGAATGAACCTTAGCGATTGGCCTTTACCATTGTGGGAAGCATGATTTAGTAATTATTAAAGATTTAGCACAAGATATTGTTCTTCAAAATAATCCTGACTTGTCAATCAAAGATGTTGAAAGTAGTTAATCCTAATTACTTCAGTTTTATTTAGATTATCATAATGCTTAAATTGGCCTCCGTACTTCCTTAGTTTAGAAAAATTATACATGCATAATAATGTGCATGATTAAAGTCTTATCAAACCACTGTGAGCTAGATCTTCTTTCAGGGTTGGAACTACTTGTAAATGCCAGCCAGTGTTTGATTGTTCTTCACTGAAACATTTGGTAAAACCAAACTAATCCATTATTAATTTTGAAAATTCACCTTTAGTCATAAGAACCAAACTTTGGAGCTCGCTCCTTTGAACATATACTTCAATCACTGACTATTATTTCTTTTTTCTTATCGTAGGCTTGCCCACGTCGAGATGAGTACTCCATAGTCTACAGGAAGTGCCGTTCACAGTTCACAGACCTAAATGGCTCCAAGAGATTTGGCATCAACACATGGCATGATGAGAGTGGGATTTATGCTAATTCAGAGGCCAAGCAAAAACTCTAGTCATTAGCGGGCAATCCTATTGTCCCACGTTAAAAGCAATATGTATGCAATCAGACTCTCAGGTTAATGAAAAATAACAAATGTAGCAGTAATAATTTCCTTTAATAAATACAAAGTCTCCTGATCCAATGAAATGTTTATGTTCATATTCTCATGAGCTACTCTATATTTTCCCAAATTTAGCATATATGCCACTAAGGTGAGGCACACAATTCTAGAATGTATTTATGGCTGCTTTTTTTGTTGTATGGAATATGCATTTCTTTCATTGTTACAAAAATGTGTAAAACTAGCACTATCCAACTTGTAATTGTTTAGCATGTAGCTAATATTTATTTTGTTTGTTTTTACACCCTACTGCAGTTTCCCCTCCCTTCCTCTCTTCCCAGTCCTTCTCCCCTCCTCTCCCCCATCTCCTCCTCCTGTTTCTTTCAGAAAAGGGCTGGCCTTCCATGAATACCAGCCAGCTATGGTATATACGTTGCAGTGAGACTAGACACCTCCTCTTCTATTAAGGCGGAATGAGGCAATCTGGTAGGAGGAAAGACTCTCAAAAGTGGGCAACAGAGTCACAGATAGCCCCTGCTCCCACTGTTAGGAGTCCCACCAGAAGACCAAGTCACACATTGTAACATATATGCAGGGGGCCAGTCCCATGCAGGCTCCTTCGCTGTCAGTTCAGTCTCTGGGAGACCCTGGGAGCCCAGGTTAGCTGACTGTGCGTTTGAGGGTGATCTGGCTAGGACATCTATCACTGCACTGATCGACAGGATTGATTCTACTGATCTGGTTGGTTAGGCATGTGTCTGTCCCCTTTATCCCTTACCACCCCATGTGTGTTCCTCCCCAAAGCTGCACGCTTTGTCAAAGAGAACGAAGAGGATGACCTTCCCAGAAGAGAGGAGGACCCGTCTTCGGCCAAGGGTATAGGCATAGCTGTGCTCCCCTGCTAGAACTTCCAAACAAGCTAAGTTTTTGAAAAGTGAGGTGATTTTATTTCATTTTGGTGGTTCTGGAGATTACATGGAGGGCCTTGCACACACTAGGCAAACACTCTACTACTGAGTGACATTCCTAACCAATTTCTTCCCACTTAAAAAGTTTTAGTGGAAACACAGTAGTTGCTAATATTTCTGCCATATAATATGTTTCAATACAAGTATACCATGTACAACCTGGTGTGGTAATACATGCCTGTGAACCTAGCACCCGGGATTGAAACAGAGAGATCCAGTGTTGAAAAGCAGACTAGGCTACATAGCAAGTCCTTGTCTCAAAAAGCCAAAACCAAAACAAACCAATAAAACAAACAAAATCAAATAAATAATGTATAATATTCAAGTTGAGTAACTAGTTTTTTAAAGATTTATCATTTCTTTATTTTAGAAACATTCAAAATTCTATATTCTATTTTGAAGTATGCAATTAATTATTGGAACTAAATTACCTCAATGTGCTATAGAACACTGGGCTGGCTCTTCTAACTGGTCCTGTTTTCTGTCCTCTCTCTGTCCTACCTCCCAGCCCCTCCTAGTCTGGTGACCACTATTCTCCTCCCCACCTTAAAGATAAGTTCTACGTGTACAAAAATATAGGTTAAAGACCAAGAGTTAAGGTTTGGGCAGCACTGATCCTATAGTGATGTTGAGTGTGTGTGTGTGTGTGTGTGTGTGTGTGTGTGTGTGTGTGTGTGTGTGTGTGTGTGTGTGTGTGTGTGTGTGTGTGTGTGTGTGTGTGTAACCTACAGGCTTTGATTTTTTTCCATGGTAGCTAGTTGCAACCCATTTATTCAAGGTAAAAGCTTTTTGAGTCTATAAGATAGGAAGGATCAGACAACGAGACCTTTGGAGGTTGTTGGGAAATCCAATCATCTAGGATTAGATTGAAAGAAATCTTAATACTGTCTTGACTTACCCTCCCATAAATTAGTACCAGCCACCTGGGGCTGCAGGACAAAGTGGCTTACACAACAGAAGTCTTTTTTTTTCTTTCAGTTTTGGAGGCTGAAAAAGCCCCAAATGAAGTTTCTGACAGGCTTTGTTTATGGCAAGGACTCGTTTCTAGTGCTTTGCTGTGTCTGCTTATGTGGGAGAAGGATGGACTTGCTCTCTTTCAATAAGACCATGTATAGTTGAGATAGAGCCTACTCTTATGACCTCACTTAACCCTAATTACCTTCTAAAGACCCTACCTCTCCAATAGTCATGCTTGAAGCTTAGGGTTCTGCGTACGGATTTGGGCAGGGCATAGAATAGCACACAACTGTCAGCCAGGGTTCTATTAATATTATATTCTGTATTTTGCTGATTTTTTTAGGTGAATTTGAACTTTGATTTCCTCTGAGGATGGGTTCATTTTGTTAACCTAGCTTTAATTTCCCATCACTATTTTCTTAATTCATTTTATTTTCAGTCGTGTGTGTGTGTGTGTGTGTGTGTGTGTGTGTGTGTGTGTGTCTTTTGTAGGGTTTATGTGCGTATACATGCAGGTTCTTGTGGAGGCCAGGACCAGGAGCTGAAGTTACAAGCAGTTGTGAGCCACCTGAGATGGGTGTTTGGAATTGAACTGGGGTCTTCTGCAAGAGCAGTATGTGCTCTTAAATGCTGAGCCATTTCTCCAGTCCCATACTATCATTTTTTACTTAAAAAATAATTTCATGTACTGGATAGATGGTTCAGTAGCTATGAGAACTGGTTGCTCTTCCAAAAGACCTGGGTTCAATTCCCAGCACCTACATGGTAGCTTGCAACTGTCTTGACTCTAGTTCTAGGAGATCCAATGCTCTCTTCTGGCCTCTGAAGTAGTATGTGATGATAAATGCTATTTGAGCATTGTATACAGCTCTTGATTTACAAACTGAGCAATTATTAAGTTATATGAGGAAAGAAGTGATAATTAATAAAAGTGTGATAAGCCAAATAAGCATTTTTGCCACTTTAAAGCCTTTGTCTATGTAACATACAAACATATAACTCATAAATGTGTATATTATGCATTAATAAAGCATCAAGACAAAAATTAAGCTCCCAGTATGGATGGGGCTCATGATGGAACACCTGTGACCATGACCCTGTTGGGCCATAGCTCTGTTGTGCTGGTCAAGAGTTATGTGAAGGATACAGAGGCTCCTTACTGCTCCAACCTGTGATGTGCTCAAAAAAGAGCAATTCTAATAAGGATGACCTCAGCCTCAATCTAATTGCTGCCATAAGTCCTATAAAAACTAATGAAGGGAACACAGTGACACTCCTCTTCTGGAGCCCCTCTGCTTCTCAGCCATTCATTCCCACTTATCTTATGCCTTAGTTACATTTCTATTGCTGTGATAAAATATATGAAACTTACAAACTTAGTTTGGGCCTCATAGTTCCAGAAGGTTAGAGTCCATGACCATCATGGTAGGGAACATGGCAACAGGTATAGTACTGGAGCAGTAGATGAGGGCTCACATCTTGATCCACAAGCAGGCAGAGAAAACTAATTAGGAATTGCATCAGCTTTTGAAACCTTAAAGTCTGCCACCAATGACACATCTCTTCCAACGAGACCATACCTCCTAAACCTTCCCAAACACTTCCACCACCTGAAGACCAGGTATTCAAATATGTGAGTTTATGGGGGTCATTCTCATTCCAACTCTACACCTTAATACATCTTTGTTCCCTCTGCTAACTTCCTTGTCAATGATTCCTTATTTTTGAGAGAGACAATGAACTTGGAAGTTGCTTCCTGGGGCAGTTTTGGTGAGCATTGATCTTCTCTCCAGGTAAAACTTACCAGAATCCAAGAATGACTCTATTGTACTCAAAGAACACACAAAAAAAAGAAAGAAAGAAAAAGAAAAAGAAAAAGACAATTACTAGTTTTAAATACTTTACATTATTACCAACTATTAGGATATAAAGAAATGAAAGTTAGTAGTTATAGACATTACAATAGAAATTGTAGTCATATTAGATATGTTTTAAAAATTGAGCAGATATGTTTTAGACAGGTCATCTTCAAACCCTTCAGAGATCTACCGAATATGGCATTTAAAATGTTTTAATAACTTAGAAATTTTTCTTTTTTGAGACATGTCGGCTCCTGGCAGTACCAATCTACTTCAGAGAAAATATGGGCATTGAAGAAACTGAATATGGAGTTAACTTTCATTGTGGCAAAAGTTAGCCACTGGACAACAAAGTATCCTCGAATCAACAGGAAAAAATGGACAGACAGAACACGAAACAATGGACTACCGATTCCTGCCAAAACAAGTGTGGTTATGGCTTTATCAAAAGGCATCTTCTGAGGCCAGGACAATATGGCACCATCCCTGAAGTGGCCTTCACAATCCGGAAAAGGTACAGTGCCCTTTTCTTCGAAGGCAGCTAAACAGGCAGTGGGCCGATGGCTTCTGTTGTGCAATGGAACAGCAACTGAAAGCTCACGCCTCTCAATAGTAGACTGGCATTTAATAGAGGGATGTGGAGAAGAAGGGGATGCTGAGATGAAGCCATATGTACACAGCCAAGAAGAATGGACAGCTGAATTCAAAAACCATCAACAATTTCCAGAATTTAAAATCCTGAATCATGACATGACACTAGTGGAATTCAGGTGTTTCTGGTACATGGACTGCTCTCACCCAATGTGAGGTTGAACTGTTGACCTTGTGTACAACCTACTTCACAAATGAGTCTGTCAGATACGATAAGCCTATAGGCTGAAGATGATGTCCCAACACTGCGAAGAAACCTCAGGTGACTGTCCAGGCAGCTGGCTGTTTCTGTCAACTCACAAAATTTTTGGAAGTTGCTTTTGTGCACTTCCTGTTTTTATTTTTGTTAGCTAATATTATTTCCTTCTTGGGTCTCTGAGGGAATTGAAGATTAGTTAGTTATAGTTGAAGATTAATTAGGACAGAAAGTGAATTAGATACATTTTGGACTTACTAAAATAGGATAGATAAGGGAATTATTTTCTCTGATTTGTCAAATACAAATGGACTAGACATTGTTTAGGTATTTGTTACTTGTATATATTGTATATAGTTATTGTACTTTTGTGTATAGTTTTTCTTTTGTTATAATCTTTTGCCTTTTTTCTTTTTATTAAAATAGAAAAGGGGAAATATGGTGATATTTTATTTGTACTGAAATGTGATTTTAATTTTATGTTAATAAATAAAGTTGCCCTGGGGTCAGAGCTATTAGAGCCATAGCAAGAGCGTGATGGTTAGAAGAGCTAGGTAGATTTCTGTGTGTTCAGGGATACAGCCAGTATTGGAGACATATGCCTTTAAGACCTGGAGGGCGGTACTTACAGGCAGTGATGAGGCAGTCATGTGGTTGGGTTTACAACCAATGAGATGGCAGAACAGAAAGACTATTTAAACACAGAAAAACAGGAAGTAGCTCTCTCTCGGAGAAGCTAGGAGCACTGCAGGAGGTAAGATTTTATCTCTGAGCTCTGACCTCTCGGCTTTCTCTTTTACATTGGCTCTGTGTTTCTTATTTTAATAAGACGATTGGTTACATCTACAATTGGTGTTGCCTATATTGTGTTAACTCTTTTATCTGTTAGTTACTCTAGATCAGTGTTTCTCAATCTGTGGGTCATGCCCCTTTTGGGGTCACATATCAGGTATCCTGCATATCAGATATTTATGATTCATTGTTATGGAATACCAGGTATCTTGCATATCAGATATTTATGATTCATTGTTATGGAATAGTCTTGTACACTGTGAAGATGTGTTGCTCTCATTGGTTTAATAAAGAGCTATTACCAATAGCTAGGCAGAAAGACTTAGGTGGGACTTGCAGACAGGGAAAAAGAGAGCTGGGGATGAAGAATGGTGGAGTCATCAAGAGATGCAAAGAGAAGCAAGATGAACTTGCCCTTCTGAAAAAAGTTACTGAGCCATGTGGTAGTACATAGATAAAAAACGTGGATTAATTTAAGTAGTAACAGCTAGATAGTAACAAGCCTAAGCTATCAGCCAATCATTTATAATTAATAATAAGTCTCCATGTTGGTTATTGGGGAGTCGGCAGTCCCAACCAAAAAAAAAAAAAAAAAACCCATCTACAATTCATAACAGTAGCAAACTTACAGTTATGAAGTATCAATGAAATAATTTAATGGTTGGGGGTCACCACAACATAAGGAACTGTATTAAAGGGTCCCAGCATTAGGAAGATTGAGATCCACTGCTCTGGTTGATACCTGTTTAAGATGGCTTTTCCTTCTACTTATTACAAATTCAATTTAATCATTACTAATATCCATTAGTATGCCCAACCTGAAATAAAGATGATCTTCTCCTTCCAATTCCTGCCTTAAATGCTATAAAAGCTCTGGTGGAAATGGTTGTTTGGAAAATGGGTATCTGAACACCATACTGTGCCATCATCATTCCTTTCCATGAACAGAAAGTTTTAATATCCACATCCTTCCCTTAAGACTCTGTCACCTGTGCATACCATTGTACTGGCAAACATCATACTTTGAGTAAAAGACTTAGGTCTGCTATGAATGATAAGCTTAATAACCAGTTTTGTTGTGGATTGGCATAAGAATGAAATGAGAGATTTCATTTAAAATAATTGAGGAAAACATTGATTTCAAATTATGGTTACTTCTTCAACTGATCTATTCAGTTTCTCAGTGAATAAATGAGCATAATGAGCTTATACTGTTGTGGATTTCTTTAGATAATTGATCTGGACACAAGAAATACTTGAGCTCAGAAGTGATGGTTATTGGAGAATGTCCTTTTAGGAAGGGACTATCCTGCCTCCTGATTGGTCCACGTCAGGATTAGAATTCTGAGACTTCCCAACATTTGTTGTTTTTTAACTGTCTTGATTGTAGTGTCCTAGTGGATATGAATTGATTTTATTTGTGATTCCTTAATCATGTGATATTGTGTAGCACAAATCTTAACAGGTCGTATTAATAAAATCAAACTTGGAGCCAGGTATTGGGGTGAATGCTGGAAGATCAGAGAAGCAGAACAAGCCACAGCTTTCTCACCTCTCCAGATCCTCAGCTGATCCTGTTTTCTCAGACTGGAAGCCTCTGAGTCCTCATCCAAATGGATCCCAGCTGAACTACTTACTGCTCAAAAGCCTAAAAGCTTATGTAGGCTCTAGTTCCTCGTCCTCACGCCTTAAATACCTTTCTGCTTCCTGCCATCACTTCCTGGGGTTAAAAGCTCTTTTTACCACACGTAGCTGTTTCCAATGTGGCTTTGAACTCACAGAGATCCAGACAGATCTCTGCCTCTGGAATGCTAGGATTAAAGGCGTGTGTGCCACCATTTTCTGGCCTCTATATGTCTAGTGGCTGTTCTGTTCTCTGACCCCAGGTAAGTTTATTAGGATGCACAATATTCTGGGGAACACAATATCCCCACAATATTGGACATCTTTAATTGTATTCTTTGGCTTTTAAAAATATCTTCCTTAGAGAATTGTCTTAGGGTTCCTATTGCAACAAAACACCATGACCAAAGCAACTCGGGGAGGAAAGGATTTATTTGGCTTACAATTACATATCATTGTTAATCATCAAAAGAAGTCAGGATATGAACTCAAACAGGGCAGGAAAGTGTAGGCAGGAGTTGATGCAGAGGTCATGAAGGAGTACTGCTTACTGACTTGTTCACCATGCTCTCTCAGCCTTCTTTGTTATAGAACCCAAGACCACCAACCCTGGGGCAGCCACACTCATAATAGGCTGGGCCCTCCCACATCAACCACTAATTAAGGAAATACCCTACAGTCTTGTCTATATCTGGATACCATAGAGACATTTTCTCAGCTGAGGCTTCCTCCTCTCTGATGACTAGCTTGTGTCAAGTTGACATAAAACTAGCCAGCACAAAAGTCTTTATTTAGATGCTTTGCCCATACTTTGGTTAGGTTATTTATCTTTCTTTCGATTCCTTTTTATATTAAATTATGTGTAAGTGTCTATGGGAATTTATGTACATCAATGAAGCTGCTTGTGGAGGCCAAGAGGGAAGCAGAATTCCTGGAGCTAGACTTAGGAAGGGTAGTTTTGCCCAATGTGGGTGCTGGGAACTGAACTCAGGTCCTTTATAAGAGCAGTCTGGGGCTGGAGAGATGGCTCAGAGGTTAAGAGCACTGGCTGCTCTTCCAGAGGTCCTGAGTTCAATTCCCAGTAACCACATGGTGGCTCACAACCATCTGTAATGAGATCTAGCACCCTCCTCTGTATACATAATTAAAAAAAAAAAGAAAGAAAGAGCAGTCTGTGCTTATAACCTCTGAGCCATCTCTCCAGCCCTGTTATTTATTTTTTAAGATTACAAACTTTTGAATTATAACTTTTAAAAATGGAACATAATCTGAAAAAAATTTTATTTCACTTGAGAAGCAGCCTACAAGACTTTATTTAGAAATAATTGTAGCATGAATCTTAAAAGTTCTTATTAATAAAATCAAACCCAGGGCCAGTTATTGGGGTGAAATGCTGGATGGTCAGAGAGACAGAACAAGCCACAGCTAACCTCACCTGGCCAACTTCTCAATTGATCTTGTTTCCTCAGACTGGAAGCCTCTGTGTCCTCATATCCGAATGGCTCTCAGCTGAACTGTGCTGCTAGAAGCCTGAAAGCTTAACCAGCCAAATGCTTAACCAGCCAAATGCTTCTAGTTTCTGGTCCTCACGCCTTATATACCTTTCTGCTTTCTACCACCACTTCCGGTGATTAAAGGCTCGCTTTCTGGAATTAAAGGCATGTGTCACCATGCCTGGCCATTTCCAATGTGGCCTTGAACTCACAGAGATCCAGAGGGATTTCTACCTCTGGAGTGCTAGGATTAAAGGTGTGAGGGCCACCATTTTCTAGCCTTTGTATCTAGTGGCTGTTCTGTCTCTGACCCCAGATAAGTTTATTACGGTGCACAATATTTTGAGGAACTCAATACCACCACAAATAATCATTTGAATTTCTGTTAAAAAAAAAAAAACACAGGAAATTTGAAAGTAGAAGTCTGGAAGATCTTAAAGGTAAAGATGCAAAAATGAATAGTACATGTGAATATGTCAATATTTCTGATATTGGTGATGTGGGCAGTCAGGAAAGGAATATTAAGATTACTCACAAAATTCTGTGGGAACATATTCTTTACTTTTTCATCATATTCCTATTTCCTTTGTCAGTAACTTTAGACCTGATAAAGTTAGCAGTATTTCTGTTGTGACAGAGCACTAGGAAATCCACATTACTGTGTAAGGAAAGCTTGCCTTTCATTTTAGAAGTGTGAACACAGAAGAAGTAGATATAAATTTGTTCGTATCTAGAAGATAATATGCATGTATTATGTGTAAGTCTTTCTGTACATATGTATGAATATACACTCATATACATACTGTATAATGTGCTATTATTGTGCAGAAAAAGAGGATTTGTAATTTTTCTGCTAACTTTCTCTAGCCACCCGGAAACATACTGCCTTAGAACAACAAATGAAATTTCTTGTTTTGGGAATCCATAGGTGGGTTTCCTGGTCTTGTCTCACTGGGTTGGGATCTAGAATGTTCTCATCCTGATAGCAGCTGCTGACTCAAGGTTGACAATGCCAAGGGTGTCCTGGCCATGTGTTACCATGCAGTGGAAAAGCCAGGTCTTGAAGACATAGAATGATGACAGGGCTCCCAAGAGCAGTGAGTAGGGAATTCTCCGTGTCTAAGGCCTTTTCAAACATCTGTTTGTCACAAGCATACTGAGTCATGGCCAGAAAAAGTCTTGAGACCAGCCAAGCCAGTGGGGGCTGACTTTGCAAGCATCCTACCTAGAAGGAAGGGCAATTGGCATTTTTTTTTCCAGTCAATCACAACACTGCTGCACGTGTCTCATGACAAATCCTTCCTTGTACAAAAACTATGCTTCCTTCTATATAATATTTCAATCAGAATAAGGACAGACTTCCCCCATTGCCTTAAATTAGTGACATGATTTCGTCCTTTGGGGTGACTCCAGGCTCACCGATCTTGCTCTGGCTGTTAGTGAAACTTTGTTTAGGGTCAAGACAAGGAGTGAAAAATGTTTGCCATGATCACATGCTGCTATGAGTGAATGCTCAGGTAATTAATGAAAGCACAATCTGTATGATTTGTTTAAAATACTTGGTTCATTAACATGCTTAACCTATCAAGGATTTAATGATCTTGCAAAACGAGAGGAGCTGTAAGAGTACCTTAAGACAATCTTACTTCCTGTATAGCAAGCCCGAGTTTTCCAAAGCATTCAATCTGCTAAGATCTTATGCAAACTAAAGCATGGATGGCATGTCTGTGTGGTACAGTTTGCCTCCAGAATGCCTCCCTGACATTCCTGCAGCAGATAAACATACTTGTAAGTTTTCAGAAGGCTGTGGGTGATGGTTGATCTCCTCTGTACTTAGGGTGCCATTTATTCGTTTTATAAGCTTGAAACTTATTTGTGGACAAAAGACAGAATTTTGTCATCAAGTATGTATAGTCTTCTGGACTTAAGCTCTTTACATTTTTCTTACAAGTTACTTTCCTATCACAAATAAGCAGTGTACATGAGCTGCACCCATGAAGCAGAACAACCTAAATAAGATGTGGACCTAGATGCAAATTTGATTTACCCATGATTTTTATAGATATAACTCCATAGATGACCCAAGGTTAACTATAAAAGTGGATGCCCACATAGCTGCAGTGAAATAAAAGTGCCTTCAGTGTCCCTTGGCACCTTCCTGCCATCTCCAGCACCCTTTTGCAACTTCAGCTTCACCCTCAAAGCTTCATGGATTGCCCTGCCATGGGGTCTCCATGGGACGTCTGATTAGACAGGCTTTTCCATGGAACCTTAATGCCTCTCTTTTGCACTCTGCCTGCCCATAAAATCAGTACCACGTGAACAACAGCAAACTCTGATGTCAGTTGGAGTGACAGCCAGGCCCCCTGGGAACATGGCTGCCATGGCCTCTGACTGACTGTGAACCTTGGAAAACAATTCCTGGGGTGGAACCTTTCCAGTAGGGCCCCCTTTCAGCTGTCTGCATGAACTATATTTTCAGGCACTCTCCTTTTGAATGAAAGTCTTTAAACTGTGTCTGCCTTTTTGTATTCTGGAGCCTCTTTTGAATGAGGTCTTGCCATCAACACACTTTTCCTACCGTCCCAAAGAGGAAAGCATCTTCTCTAATGACACTAATCTCTCATAACTACAGTTGCCTTGTTTGCAACCTTAATGCACTTAATCTCTTTTTCTCATTAAATTGCACATTTTTTTCACTTTCTTCTGCTCCAATTTTCTCCCAACTCTGTGAAAAGCTGACTAAAAGCAATAAATAGCAAGCACGTCATAGCCTGAATGTTATACTGTCTTAAAATTTATTTGCCTAATAAATTATGCCATTGTTTTGGAATTAAGGCTCACTAACATTTTCAGGCCATTAGCGAAACAAAGCCAGATTCTTGGCCAAAAAGTAAGACAAGCAGCCTTTACTTACTCCAAAAGAGTCCTTCTTTCTGCAGGAGTCCTTACGAGGAAGGTCTTTGCGGGACACATTCTGACAGCATTCTGGTCTTCTGGATCTCACCATACAGGTTGGTCCATGAGTTCTGCCTATAGCTCTAAACCTTTCCAAATCCCTGCCATAGACCAGTCTAAAGACTTAAGATCACATGTTCAACTGTATGTTTAGCACAACCATGACTCCAGCCCTGGTGACAATTTTCTCATGAGTTATTTTTTTGCTTGACAAAATACTTGACAAAGCAAGTTAAGAAAAAGAAATATTTGTTTTGGCTTATAGATCCCGAGGATCACAGTCCATCATGGAGGGAGGCAAAATGGAGTGCCTTGGTCCTTGCTGGTGGTAGTGTGGAGCATCAACTTGCTCACGTGGCTGTGAACCATATGGTGATTTGAAGGAGACATGTTTCCTGTCGGCTCATGTATTCGAACACTCGGCTCCCAGTTGCCAGTGCTGTCCAGGAAGGTCTGAAACTTTTAGGAGGTGGAGCTGCTAGAGGAAATCTATCACCAGGGGCGGCCTTTAATGTCTTATAAGCTGGGTCTACTTCCTATTCTCTCCCTGCTTCTGGTGTGTGAATACAAAGTCGACTTCCTGTTCCCACCGCTATTCTTTCCCTGTTTGTCACCACACTTCACCCATCACGATAGACTGTATCCCTTCTGGAACTATAAGCTAAAGTAAGCCATTTCCTCCTTTAAGTTGCCCTTTGTCAGGTATTTTGTCAAGCAAACAAAAAGAAACTAATAAATGCTGGGAGGCAGAGAATAAAGAAACAAACTAAAGCTTAGGTATAACTTCAAAGACCTTTTCTGAGATAACTGCAAGCCAGGCCACAACTCCTGAAGACTCCATAGCCTTCACAGAGTAGCACAAGTTGGAGAAGAAACCTGAGCCTACAGTGGGATCATTTCAAATTAAATCCATGGCACCCTGAATCTCAGAGTGTTTTGAACAATATTGTAGCTATGGGATATTTTGGACAATGACAGGCTGGATAGGAGATGGATATGTGTAGGAGCCCACAGAGGCTCTCTAGTGAGACCTTACTCAGGGTCAGAGAATCTGAGCTTGCTTTACCCAGCAGGGCTGCATAGTGGGATGATTTGGCCATGGGAGTGGGAACCAGGTGTTTTAAAGGGTCTACACTTGACTGTGCATTGTACTTTGACCTTGCAAGGGGGAGGTCTTTTGCCTCTCCCCTGGGTAGTGGATAAAAAAGCCCTTTGGATTTTTTGTTTGTTTGTTTGTTGTTTTCTTGAGACAGGGTTTCTCTGTGTAGCTTTGGTGCCTGTCCTGGATCTCGCTCTGTAGACCAGGCTGGCCTTGATCTGCCTCCCAAGTTCTGGGATTAAAGGCGTGCGCCACCATCGCCCGGCAAAAAGCCCTTTGGAATAAACCTCAAGGTGACTGGGTATTGACCCAAGGCCCTCCCAAAGCTATCCTATGTCTCTGTCTTTCTTATCATCTCTTTCTATCATTTCTTCATTTCTCTCTCCTCTCCACAAGAACACTTCTTGGAGCTGGACTCCGGCAGACTCCTGCAGGCATGGACCCTTTGAGAACCAGGGACAGAACAGTTTAAAGAGATGTTTGAATAGCAAGTTGACAAGGGGTGGGCTTTATTCTTAATCTTCACTGTCAGTTTGGCTGAGAAGTGCTGAGGAAATCAGTAAAGCACACCTCAGGGTCTTTGTGAGGATTATATAAGGAACTAGGAAGCTTGTAAATGTGAGCTGTGCCATCTGATAGGATGAGAAAAAACAAAAAGCTACTTGTACAGACATTCTCACTCTGCTTGCTTGCCACCACGATGTGAGTTGTTCCCCATGCCACCCCATGACAATGGGTGGACACCTCTGAAACTCTGAGGCCAAATAAACAATGCCTCTTTTGATTTGTACATGTGTTATTCTATCACAGTGATAGGCCTAACATAGACACTAACCCATTCTTGAGGGCAGACTACTCTGGTGACAATTTCATTATCTTAAGGATGCCAACTCTTAATATTATGACGCTATTGTCATGAAATCCAAACATAAATTTGGGAGGGGACATTAAAAGAGAGAAGGCAAATCATCTGAAGTCTTAGAGTGCAGCACGTGAAAAGATCTATTTATTGGAAAATAATAACTCAACTTTGATAATTCTAGAAGATCAGAGAGTTACTTTACTCTCCTGAGTTTGTTAATACTAATGAACACTGTAGTTAAAAGTTAATTAGGACATCTTAAAAATATCGTGTATCTACATATTTTACTTTTTAAGATCTTTATTGTCCTAGAATCCTTTGTAGAGTTTCCGGGGCACTAACTAGAACAAAAACAAAAAAAAAGTAGGTCACTTTTGTTGGAAGAGAAACATTCAAGTTTCACGAGTCATGAGGGAAAGTATTCTGGCTGCTCCAAATACACTCGTGAGTGGTCCCTTCTGGGCCCTGATGGTGCTTGGAGGCTCTTGTATAGGTTCAGAAGTCTTCTGGATTCTACTGCCAAGACTCAGCAAGTGAGAACGAGGGATGCGTAGTTGCATTTGAATTGCAGATAAATGTAGCTTTTTAAGGCAGGTATGTCTCATATGTATATAGTATAAATACATACACGTATCTGAATCCCTATTCAACTGGATGTCTTGTATTTTATCTGGCAGTTTCACTCTGGCTGGCTTCCCTTGGCATGATGAGAGAATCAGCAGGTGACATAGGAAGTGGACTGAGAACAGTTTTTCCAGCATGTTTCCTTCTAGCTGATTGCACCCCTTGGCAGATTACACCTGTCCCCTGCCTTCATGTTATGGGAATATCTTTTTCTACATGTTTCTTGTGATCCAGGGGAAATACATGTAACATGAATGCTCTGGGTCCTATCTCATTTCGGGGCAGAATTAACTATTATTTCTCTACTTTGTTACATTTCCTGTACTACTTCTATACCCTATTAAATATTTCTTAAATAGCTTGAGTAGGCATGCTATGTCCTACTTGCATATAGAAACAGATGATCTTGTAGAGACCAAGTCTCTGATGTGTCTTTCTGGTGTTGACAACTTCAATTTCTCACAGCATTGGAAATATTGAGTCTCAGGCTTGCATGAACTATCATGCACTGGCCTTCCCTCTCCAGAAACTATACCACTGGTTTCTTTATCATACCTCCAATTTTCCAGCAGTTTTCTAGGGCTAGACTTTTTTGCTCCCTTTATACAATGTCTTGGTTTCAGCTATTGCAAAGTTTATGCAAAATTGTGATTTTGTTCTTTTAGTTAGCATGACATTAATGAAAGAAAATGTTTATATAAAATGACACAAAAGCTTTGGACATTCCAGAGTGTGATAAGTTCTCAAGAAATTGGTTATGAAACTATACAGAGGTTATGATGGCAATCTTATGTGTTAAATTTGCTAAGCCATAATGCCTATATAGCCAAACATCATTCTAGATGCTTCCACAAGGGTGTTTAAGATAAGACATATTGAAACCTGTGGAGTTTGTGTGAAGCAGATTGATCTCCTACATTTGGATAAGGCTCAGCTAGTGTGCTGGTTAGCATCTGTCAACTTGACTCAAACTGGAGTCACCCGGAAAGAGCAAAACACCAGATTGGCCTGTGGACACATCTGTGGTGGCATTTTCTTGACTAACAGAGGACCCAACCCCCTGTGGCTGTTGTCCTGTGTTGTATAGGAAAGCAAGGTGAGCAAGTCATGGGGAGCCTTCATAGTCTCTGCTTTGGTTCCCACCTCTAGGTTCCTTCCTTCAGTTCCTTGCCTTGGCTTCCCATGATACAGGCCATGAGCTGAGCGAACCCTTTCCTCCACAAATTTGCCTTGATCAGTATTTCATCACACAACAGAAAAACTAGGACAACTAGCCAACTGACGGCGTGAATAGCACAAACAAGAGAGCCGCAAGCAGAGGAATTCTTCCTTAAATGGTCCTTGGACTTGAATTCCAGTGTTGGCCTTTCCTGGTCTCCAGCCTGCTAGTCCATCTGCTGGCTGCAGACTTCCAGGCTCAATTACTACTACAGGATACACTAGTTTGCACACTTTTTCTGCAAGAGGTAGAATTCTTCTACTGGGTTAAACAGTGTGCACACTCATGATCTCATGCCACAAGGAATCTAGGAGTAAGGTATATGTCTACCTAGTGCACTGTCCAGGTTCCAGAGTTTTCTTGCCTCTTCCCTCGGATTGGCTATATAACAGTTAAAGATGTTTCAGGCCTCACATTCAGACCCAAAATGTTCAGAGGAAAAAGTGTGATTGAGTTTGTTTCTTACATCTGGGAATCTTTTCCCAGGAGCTTCCTCAGCATGCTCTCTGCCTCACAGTCTCTGTGTTGATTGGCCTAACACGACTGGAACTACTTATCTATGGCTAAGGATGACCAGCTTTCTCTAGATTCTACTGGGTGGTCACTTGAGGAGAAGCAAGTTACTCCTGACAGGAAAGAAAGGAGCAAGCAGATTTTGGCAAGGCAGCCAGCAGAAGCCTCCTGAGGGCTCACCTAGATGTTGAACTTTGCTTGGTCAATGTCTAGAGTTGAGAGGAAGAGAGGCACTCAGAAGAGGGGAAGGGCTGGGTATGAGTTTCTGGAAGAGTTTTAGAAAGGAAGATATTCCCAAGTATGGACATGGGCACCTCAAAATTATCCAAATACTGTTTTAATGTAGGTGAAATCAAGTACTTATAGGTTATAATTATTTTTATTCTATGTACTTGCAGTAGTGTAAGGATTTAATAAGACATATTTACATTAATATTTAATGGCCTGAATTCATATAGGTACCTAGTAAGTGTACCTTTATTGGAAATGTGAAAAATATGGACAAGTTCCCAACTGAATCTCAGGCACTATCATAAAAAAAATGCATCTTTAATAGTGCACCTTGGGCTGCCAAGTATAATTCACGTTGTAATTGGCAAAGAGAGAGAGGTACAGAATGAATGTCAGCAAAAGTGTTTTCTCAGCATTGTATTCTTTAGGTGGACTTGATTCACATCTTTATTAAAATTTTTCATAAACTCACAAAAAGGCCAATTCAAATAATGCTTCACATGGCAGTTGATAAGATATCAATAATTAAGGGATGTTTATATGAGCTAAGAGTTGTCCACATAAAAGCCTTTAGTCACTGCTGAAGGAAACAAACTGCATATATATATCATAGCTTTTGCAAAATTGAAGTCCATCATATAAAGGAATGTTTCTAAAGCAGCACAAGAAAATACAGAAATCTGAAAGTGGGTTTCTGTTTAAGTCAGATGAAAGAAAAGAATGTTGGGAAACCATAAAGAGTGTTTCTTGCAGATACATCTTTCTTGTAAGTAGTTTAAAGTCCAACAAAGTGTGTGAAAAGCTGTTTTGTAACACAGGGGATGATGCACTTTGGGAAGTTTTGTAGTTTGGGAGAATGACAGGAAACGGTGGCAGCTAAGGAGGTAGGGGTGGGAAGGGGTGAGATTACGAAAGGCCATGCAGGTAATGCAGAAGAGAAAGTGGTGGTGATCTTGAACGGTTCCATAACATGGGAAGAAATGTAAGTAGAGAGATGACTCAGAGGTAAGGGAGGACAGTGGTTGAAAAGGAAATGGTTGGGGAAAGAACAACAGTGAAGAAGCTACCGGAAGTGTTCAGGGAGAGACGACAGTGTGGAGAGAAAGCAGCATACAGAGACTATCAACGGTTTTAATGATGAGTTAGATGGGAAGGGGACCATATAGGAATCCATGATGCAATCAATGGAAGCATTAGTGGTGAGAAAGAACATCAAGGGAAAAGTGAGGATATGCATAAAAAAGCATCCTGCTCCAGGTATATGCAACATATACTGGGACATCCTGACAGCAGGAATCCACAGTCAATCAAGGTGCCTCTTCTATGTTCTTTGCCACACCTTAAAATCAAGCTTTTCTCCAAGGAGTCATAGTGCCACAAACACTTTTAATGTCTCTATCATGTCAAGCTGAAAAGTGGATGTCTGCTTTCAATGTTAAAAGTCTAGAAAGGTTTAAAAGTTTCATCATTGCTATTTGCCTATGAATAATCTCCTTTCTACCCTTTCAGCAACGACACTTCAGGGCAAATACAATTCTGTACAGTCTACCCAGAAAAAATCTTCCCCAGTCCCCAGGCCTTCAACTGAGGTTAACCCACTGTTAGAGACATCCAAGATTCTTCACCATGTCAATGGCTTGGGGTCATTTTCTCTGAAGTGAGAGTCATCAGGATTATTACCTCCATGTCCACTTCATCTGCTTTTTTTTTTTTATTGTCTCATTCTGCCTTCCAACTACCCATCTCCATGAGTTCTTTCACAGCTACTGTCTTGATACTTCATAAGACCCAGAAATTCCAACAACTTCTTTTTATATGTATCTGTGTTATGAAAGCGTTTTTTTACACACTCCGTTAAACTTTTTTGTTTGTTTGATTTTTTGGAAACAGGGTTTCTTTGTCTAGCTCTGGCTATCCTGGAACTAGCTCTGTAAGACCAGGCTGGCTTCAGATTCACAGAGATCTGCCTGCCTGTGCCTCCCAAGTGCTGGGACTAACGCCCACTTACCATTGGACTTTAAACTATTTATTGAGGAATCTACGAGATATACTTGCTATGTTCTTTTCTTCACCTGGTTTAAACAGAAAAATCTTTTCAGATGTCTCTATTATATATAATGGGAATGGAGCCTAGAACAATGATCTGGATCTAGAGGAATTTGCCATGGTAGATACACAGTCTTCAATTCAAAGAAATGAGGTCTGAGTTTACAAAATGCCCATGAGAGAGTCATTTAGGGATGATGCTGTGTAGACAACAGAGTTGAAGGGCTGGACCTTCTGGAGTTGGTCACATGTTTGACCAAGGAATGAGTCTACTTTCTTTCAAAGTAAAGTGTGGTTGACTGTGGTTTCCAGGAAAATGAAGATCCTATAAGGTGGCCTTCTGGGACTCAGACAATCAAAGGAATGGGAACATGTGACAAATGAGCTTAAGGGTCTGTTAGTGGAACTTGATTTCATACTGTGTCAGTTCTGAGCAATTAGAAGTTCAACAGAGGTGGGAGCATTTCACTTCTGTATTCCCCAAAATACTCTGGAAGGTATGCTTCTTAATCATATAGTAAATGTGTAAGTGATGTATTGCTGAGGTCAACTAGGAAGTTAATGAGATGGATGAGATAAAGGAAGTCTCAATTTTTAACAAGTACCAAAGACACAATTTTGATGTGTTTTAGGAGTTCATGTCTTACAGCTTCCTGCATGGAAAGTAAATTGATAATTACATTCAGAAAGTGTCTATTTACTAAATAATGGACATACTTGGGCACCTTTACTATTCTCTGCTTTAGAGAGAGGGAATTTCTATAATACAAAATGTCTATGGGATATGAGAGTCAAAAGCATTCTATTTTGAGGACCTCACCAGACTCCATTTAAAACTGTTTGCTGTGAAACACGTACCATCACCTGTGATGTGCTCTAGCTAAATATTTAACTCGAACACATAAGCTGTTGCTTCTATTTTAGTCTATTGGAGATACAAAAGATAGAAATGCAAACATAAATGATACCACATGGAAATACCCAGATAAATATAGAAGACGGGACATTCTGTAAAACAGTTGGCCCAGCTTATTTAACAAGTTGTTGAGATTTAAAAGAAAAAAAGGGGGAATTTGGACCGGATGACGAGTTGGACTAAACAATTTCCAAGAGCATTTTGTAATGTTCAAAGGCACTGAGCTATAGACTGGGTATGAGAAAAATTAAAATTTATTTTTGTGGAAGCTGTGCATCATTTAGCAAATAAATCAGTATTTAAAGGTTTTTTTTTTTTTGTAAAAATGCCACATATGCTTATAATCCTATAAAAATATCTGGAGGATAAACTCTTCACCTAGTTTGTGTGAGTGGTTTTAGTTTCTTAGTTTTGTCTAGTCATGTTTCCTAGTATTTAAACTGCATTTATATTTCTTTGGAATATTAAAAACCTTTTTTTGTCTGAATAATTAAAATGAAAAGCAACTGAAGGTGTCACTTAAGAAGACACATCTGTCCTTTATGCCACCAAACAATAGAGTAATAGCCTGTGTTAGTTTTCTGGGGCTGCCGTTTGATACCACACAGTGAGGTGTGTAGACAGCAATGGGCCTTTGTTGTCTCACTCTTTGGGGGGCTGAGAGGCTGAGATGTGTGTGGGGGGGTGGTAAACAGGAAATCTGTGTGTCTGGTTCCTTCTGGGGACTGAGAGGCTGAGATGTGGGGGAGGTGGTAAACAGGGAGTCTGTGTGTCTGGTTCCTTCTGGGGCTATGACGGGATCTACACTATGCCTCTCTCTGGCTTCCAGTTGCTTCCTGGCCTAACCCTGTGCTCTGTACCCATCTTTCCACAAGTTTTACACACATCTGTGTCCGAATCCTGCTGTTCGTAAGGACCTCGGCAATGCTGAATTAGAGGTTTTCCTACTTCAGCATGACTCATCCCTCCTAATTAAACATACGACCAGATGTACAAGTAAGGCCACTGTATTTTCACTGCCTGTAAGGTTTATTTGAATGCACACTCAGATACCCACAGGCTAACCCATGCCTGTCCTCTCAGCATCCTCCACTTCTGATGACCTCTAGCAAGGGATCTTCTGCTTGGCTTTGTTTTCAGCACATCTAGGGGAAAAACTTAACCTTTGGGGAATTAGTTTTGACTCTATCAAGAGTTTTTGCTTGTTATATAGGACCCAGACAGGAGGATTCAGTATCAAAAAAAAAATTTTTTTTTTTTCTTTTTAGCCCCAGCAAACAATTACTTCAAATGTTAACGTTTAACTCTGTGGCCTGGTTAACATTTAAGTCTGGCTCCCTCTACTGGACGATACGTTAGCTTCCCGCCCTACTCTTAACTGGAGTCCAAAGAACAAACAGCAAACACGGATGGAGGTTTTCTGCTCTTCCTTCCTGCATCTGCCAAGTCCACTTCGTTGACCAGTTGTGGCTCCTAAGTGTGGGCAGCTTCCTTCATACACTGCTCATCTCCGACCCACCACAATCTACCCGAAGCAGTGCTAACATTTAACTCAGTCCTTAAGGTAATACACACGAGCAAGACCTTGATATCTACTCTTCCCTTCAGTGCGACAGAGGCTGCTGGTCTGAATAGAGACTTTCTGAACAAGGAAAAAAGCCCTAGAGATTTACCCAGCCTAACTCTCCATTTTCCTAGCAAGGAAGTACAGATGCAGAGAGAGGTGATTTCCTCCAATTGTGCAACTGTAAGATTTTCAATGTGCGCATATCACAAATGTAGGATGCACTTCTCAAATGCTTCACAGAGACTAATTAGTGAAAGCATACAAGTTATCTCATGTTTTGACTGCCTCTCATACATCAGATGCTCAGAGACATGCAAAGGCTTGTGAGAGGCAATCTTCACACCTCAAAAAAGCTTACTGTTATTTAAATTGTTTAAATGGTGATTTTAGGTTAAACAGAGCTGCCAGTTCTACAGCTCCAAATGGCCAATTACATGATATTTCTCGTGTTAATAAATACTAACTCTTGACACATGATTGATAATTTATTTGCATAGTCTCCTCCATTAGGTCTTAGCCCTAAAACAACAGGTTTTGGATTTTGACCTTTTTTTTTTTTTTTTTTTTTTTTTTTGTCCTAGAAATGGATGACTTTGAGCAGGGTGGTACCGTCACACACGTGCTGGAGTGGGGTTTCAATAATTTTATCTTAACATATAAAATGACTTTAGACTGTCCTGGTAAATGATCTAAAAGCTGCTTTTAGATAGAGCTATTAGAATCTTCCTAAAGTTACTTGTTCTCCAGGAAAAAAAAAATCTGAATATCTAGTTGCTATTTATTGGTCTAATTGTCTCAGCCTAAATCCATCTTATAATACTAAGAATCTACTCAGAGCTGGGCAGTGGTAGCACACGCCTTTAATCCCAGCACTCAGGAGGCAGAGGCAGGAGGATCTCTGCGAGTTTGAGGCCAGCCTGGGCTACAGAATGAGTTCCAGGAAAGACTCCAAAGCTACACAGAGAAAAAAAAATAATCTACTCAGGTATTTTGCAGTCTGAGTATTAATTTTATCTGCCTACCATAGTGACAGAATTCTTAGACCCTGGTACACATGTAGAGACCTTCACAAAGAATTAACTGGTAAGTAGAGAAATGAAGATGAGAAGCAATTCTGACTTGATTGTTTGGACCACTCCACTGATCACTCAGTCTGCTGCGCAAAGAAACAGTATGAGTTGTTATTCATATGGCAGTAGTGTGTTGCAGGGATTCTCAAGCCTCAGACTCCATCCAGCTCTTCTGCTCGGCAGCCCCGTTACCTTGGACACTAACTTGATCCCTTTGTGTCTCATAGTCACTGGGATTCTTGTGATGAATAATGAGTGAGCATGAGATCCTGGTCCAGAGTTGGCATGTATATATGTTCATTAGCATTATATTTGCTTAATTTGTGTGTGCAAAGAACATGAGTGTACACACGAATTCTAAGGAAGGATTTAAAAACTGATTTACCCCATGAGAGGTGGCTAGGTAAATGCCATTGCCTACTGGCTTCGGATCTGTAGGAGGTGGAAGGTATTCTCCAGGGAGAATGTACTTTGGTAACCATAGGCACCACGGTGAGAAATCTTAGTTCTAAACTAATGAGCTAAATGTCAAGCTCCTGCTGTTCCCATATCTTCTGCTTAGGAGATACAAAAAGTATTTATGAAAGGAAGTCCAAGTCCATCATGAGAGAAAAAAATAAAAACACTCTAGTGTCAAAAGTCAGAGAAGATGCAGTTGAGCAACCCAAATCAATTCCTCCTGTGACATCTTTAGAAATCACAGGTGTCTGTTTCCAACTCATTTATAATTCTTGGATGTTAGCATCAAAGGCAGGAGCAATCGCAACAAAAGGACTCTGCTCTTCCTAGTCACCATGTAAACACAGGTGCTTTCATCCGCTCAGCACCGAGCTAAAGACTGCATGATATGAAATTCTGGAGTTGCAAATCATTCTGAGGTTCAGCGATACTTCATTCTCATCAAGGTAGATGAAATGGGATTATTTCAAAGGGCGAGAGCTTTTATAAGCATTATGCTTTTAAAACTCAGATGAGACTTAACAGTTTCTCATTTGACTTCACTGATGCCTCTTTCTCCACATAGCCCGGAAGTCAAGCTGAGCTCAAATTAAAATCCATTTTCTAGGCTGCTTCTGAAAGATAAAAACGCTAATTGGTTTGCAGCTTCTTGGAAGCCCATCCAACAGGTTGGGTTTTAGATGTTTAATCAGGTGTGGTCTGGAACAGTGTCGACCCAATTACCGGCAATCCTGGGCCTTTGATGAGTTGTTTTCTGTTCGTGCTTGTGATCTCACCAGAGCAGATCACTGGTTCTGCATAAGCACCTTGTCACTATTAATTGGAGATCTTACCCTATGTCACCATTGCTGCCACCGCATTTATCGCTAATGAAGCGGGTGACGTAGGTGCCACAGCTCTTTTGCTGTGCTCCAGCAAGGAATAAGCCCATCAGATGAAGAGGCGCTGGCTTCCTGGACTGCTGTGACTCCTTCTGAGCCTCCGTGGAGAAATGTTAAAAATAAATACGTGCGATGGTCCTGAGGGCAAAGAGCAAGTGAAATAAATAGTCAAGAATATCTATAAAAATTTAACAAAACAATGTGAGAATCTATGGTATCTAAATGAAGACCATGCTCTCCTTCCCGCAGCTGGCTAAGTAAAGCAGAAACATCTACACATGGAAATACAAAGGAGTTTTCTCAACCTGAAAAGGAGCACTGTGCAAAGGCTAGCTAGCTAACCTCATTACTGGTGAAGGAGCTGTCGGGTATGTGTCAATACTGACCCTCACGCCTCCGACCTAACACTGTACTAGAGATTCTATTTAGGGACACTAGGCAAGAAAAAGAATTGGAGAGGAAGAAGTCAAGTGTCTCTATTCACAAATAGCATGCTCTTCTATACAGAAAAATTTAGAGAATCCATCAAAAGCTATTAGGACTAAAATAAAGTCAAATTTCAGAACACAAACTGTGTTTAAAATTGTGTGTGTGTGTGTGTGTGTGTGTGTGTGTGTGTGTGTGTTGTATTGATGTGTGTATCTGAGTGCAAACACACATGTACCACTGAAGGCTTGTGGAAATCAGAGAACAACTTTCAGAATTGGGTCCTCTCTTTCCACTCTACTAGGCTTTTTCTTTTGGGCCACTAACTAGTTCCCAAATCATGACACAAAGACTTATTAGTTTTGAATGCTCAACCTAGCTTAGGCACATTTCTGGCTAGCTCTTTTAAATTAATCTGTTTATTTACCTTTTGCCTTAGGATTTCTTATCTTTTCTTACTTTCTTGCTGTTTGGCTGGCAGCTGCCTGGCTTCTGGCCCTGGGAGTCTCCTTTTTTCTTCATCTCTCAAGCCTAGATTTCTCCTATTTATTCTCTCTACCAGCTAGCCCTGCCTATCCTTTTCTCCTGTCTAGCTATTGGCCATTCTGCTCTTTATTAGACCAATCAAGTGCCTTAGGCAGGCAAGGTGAAACAAATGTAATACACCTTTTTATAATTAAACAAATGCAGCACAAACAAAAATAACACATCTTTACACGGTTAAAGTAATATTCCACAGCATAAACAAATGTAACACATCTTTACACGGTTAAAGTAATATTCTGCAGCATAAACAAATGTAACACATCTTTACACGGTTAAAGTAATATTCCACAATACTCCACTACAGGAGTCGGGGGTCAAACCCAGAGTAAGCACCTTTATCCCTCCAGTCATCTCATTGGCCCTCAGCTTTATTTTCATACAAGTGCAATGAACAACCTGAAAAATAAGTTAGAAAACAACTCCATTCATGACTATATCAGAAGAATGAAATACTTAGGGACAAAATGAACAAATGAATTGCAGAATTTCTACTCTAAAAACCATAGCACATATTTGAATGGAATTCTTGACGGTCTGAGTAGGTAGAAAACCATCCCATGCTCTTAAAACAGATGGCCCACACCATTGTGAAAAGGCAGTGCTCTCCAAACTGAGCTACAGATTCAACACCATTACCTTGATAGTCACAGAAAACATCTTTGTATAAAACCAGGTAGAGTTTCAAGGGATCAAAAACAGCCCAAGAAATTCTGGCAAAGAATAAAATAGGAAGATGCATACTTTTTGCTTTAAAATTTACTACAGAGGTTGCATACAAAATCTATATGATGCACACACACACATACATACACACACACACACACACACACACACACACACACCAGGCAACATACACATATACAATGTGCACCCTCCCCAAACTCAGTATAAAATTCAGAGTCCAAAAAATTGTGTATGTCTCTGATCAACTGATTTGTGACAGGTGTGCCCTAACCATAGTGGATAGAATGGTGTACTTGGCAAATGGTGCTGGCATCCAACAGCGTAGCCACATGTCAAAATGTAAATTTGGACTCATTTCAATTTATGTATAAAACCCAGCTCAAAACAAAAGTAACAAAGACTATTAGGGTCCAGCCTGTCTGTAGTCTTCTCCCAGAGTTCCAGAAGAGACACTACCAGTGGCAAAATAATCTGAGAGATTCTTGAATAAATCTACATACATGAAACTCTTTAGTCCATTCATTTATTCTTCTCTAAGTCAATTCTCTCTCTCTCACAGCTTCTTTTCTGCTCTCATCCATAGCTCATTTTCTGCCTGATATTTCTATCTTAATTCTACCATCTAATTCTTCCCTATCTAGTTCTTCCCCATCTCCCATTTTTTTTTTTTTGTTCTAGTTCTCCAATCTAGTCCTCCTCAAGTCTCTGAGGTTTACAGTTATATACCCATGCAATAGCAATGCTCTGGCTAAGGCATGTTCACCAGGCTTGAATGCCCTCAGGGTCAAAAGGAGGGGTGATAAGATCCACACAAAGTACAGTAATTGTCAGCTATCATAGCAACCCAAAAGGGAAGTGGCTAATGGGGAAAGAAATCAACTAAATGCTGGATTCAGTTAATAGATCTGAAAAGAAGGATATGTGTTCTCAAACTATATTCTTAGAAGTGGTTAGGTAAAATGTTAGGATTCTATAAGTCACTGAGTGAAAATAAAACTGCCTTTTATTCCTATGGCCTGAAATCTACCTTGGCTGTGCTGTACTCTAGCAGAGTTGGGGAAGTGCTTGGTAGCTAGGCAACCTGAGTCACAGCTTGATGTACCTGGTATATAAAAGCCCTTTAGTTCTGAGTTAATTGTTAAAGGTAGATCTCAAATTAGAGATAGCCCTTGGAAAGGGGAATGCTAAGCTTAATCAGCATATCTGCCAGGCATTCACTGACAGATAGTCTGGATGCTTATCTGTCTGCAGTCAGTTCTTAGAAAGTCTGAGAAGTATCTTAGATAAGATACTTTCATCCAGAGAAGGTCCTGACCAGATATTGCTAATAACAATAATTACAGAAAGGCCTGAAATTAGGGGTCTGGCTGTGTGACTGCTTTTAGCACAGTTTGGAGATGTTATCCAAATATTTTAATTGTATAGGGGAAATTGTGCTGAATGATCAAACACACTGTTCTAGGAATGGAAAAGCTACAATAGCACACCAGAAATTCATTGCAGGAAATGGCTAATATTCAAAAGCCAGTATCACCAAGACTCTTTAAGCCTTGGCTTCATCCTCTGGAAAGGCCCTTGGCTTCTCCCAGGGATAGCATTGTCACAGTCAGCTGAATTCCTGCTTCATATGTCTGTGGCCTGCAGCACAAAAGTCACAGTTGCAAGGTCTAAAAGGATGGAGGAAAACTTTAGAAGAAAACACAGGAATAAATTTTATGATATTACTATTCATGACATCAAAACCAGGAAAGACAAAAATCAGAACCGATGAATTGGGCTTTGTCTTGTTCTCTTCAAATTCACAGTCACTTTTTCTTTAATTGCTGTTACATAAATGTGTGTATCTTTACATAAATATAACCTGCTTAGTCTGTATCATGTTACTTGTACATATGCATTTTCAGACTGACCATTGGTTATTGGAAACCAATGTGCTCTTCCCTGGAGAGACAATTTCTCTCACTCTCAGCAACCTCTTTGTCTGGGGTTGAGGCCTCATGAGCTTTCCTTCATCCAGACTTTCTTCTTAATGAGATGTATTTGTCGTAAGATTTACTTTGGAGAGAGTTGCACACAGTTGTGCATATACTGAAGACTTAGATGTAGCATGAATTTACATGAGAGAATTGTGCTGGCTCATTTATAGAACTTAATATCTGTGTTTGGTACAGGACTCATACCTCCCTGGGAGCAAGGAGCATGTGGTGGATCAAAGATACTCACTTCGTGGCAATAAAGAGACACAGAGTGAGGGGATGGTTACAGGATACACCTTCCAAAGCCACACCCTAGTGTCCTACTTGCTCAAACTGGATCCCACTTCTGGGAGTTTCTGCCACCTTCCAGTAATCCTCTCTGCAGGCAATCAAGCCTTTAGCTCAGGACCTTGGTGGGTGGGTTTATGATACTCCAATAATGCAATTTTCAAACAAACAAACAAAAAAAGCCTGCTGAAAAGGAATCAAGAAACACAGAAATGAAGTGTATTCGGTAAAGCAGCACTCAGGAAGATTCTGGCCTCTGCATTCTGAGTAGCAGTGAGAGAAGGATGCATGGCCTTCGGGTTACTCATGACAGGTATTGATGTGCTCAATTCACACAGAAAATGATAAATATACCTCTACATTTTTCTCCTTGATATTTTGAAATAGAAGAAATGCAAAGCCAGAGGCTATAAAGCATTTTGGTTTTATTGAAATTTTTTTCATACAATATATTCTGATCTTGCTTTTCCGTTATCCCAACTTCTCCCAGATCCTCCTCACTTCCCCCCTCACTCAGTTTCATACCCTTTCTTTCTCTCCACAAGCATTCTTAAGAGGACACATTCTACTTAACATTCTTTGTGTTCTCCTAAACCTAGTAGCATAGAGCAATGATCACTTTGCGTTTAGAGAAAAGAAACACAGGAAATGTGTGATTGTACCTTACCTATGTTCCTAATTGTATTTTAAAATCTTACTTTGTCTCCCAATAGAGAGCAAGCTCCACAATCCATTTATGCAACAAATGTCTTTTGGGTCTTCTCAGTATTCCAAGCACTGCGCTGGGAGCAAACTGCAAAATTTCATGTCTTTATAGAATTTATATTCTGTTAAGAGGAAATAGATCAGCACAGTTAAGTAAATCATGGGGTGTGTTTGGGGCGGGGGGAGTTACACGGAGAAAACAAACTATGAGACAATGATTCAATATGTTCCCACCTGCTTCCAGCCTTGGTGTCTGGAAGAGCTTCTGGCTCAGGGAAGCAATAATGAATGCGTAGGTGCATTAGCATGGCTCAATCTGCATGCCTTCTAAGGCTTTGTGGTTTGCACTCTGGGCTATCTTTTTCTTCTCAGGAACAGAAAGTTTAATATCTGTCTCCCCACTGCTTGGGTTTGCTCTCTCAGAGGAGAGATAATGGATTGCTTAAGCACAAATGTCTCTACAATGTCTGCATATTCTGTCTTCACATGTCAGCTTTGCTTATTATTTCTGAAAACTTGAATGATATTTGTCTTTCTTTAGAATAATTTTAATTACACCGTCTTCTTTCACTGTGGCTTGAGGCCTTTTGCTCTGAGGAGTTCCTACTATAGCTAATTCTGATGCTGTCTGTTAACTCCATCCTGGTGGTTCCTAGTACTTTTATATTCAGTCAAGATTTATTACATGTTAGTTGTTTTCAAGGCACTGTGCCAATCCTAAGGGTATTAAATAATGATGGGACCATCACAGGTGATGTTAGTGATCTTTCTCTTCTGTCAATAGGAAATGTGATATCTAGGTCCTCTGTAAGATTCAGATCTCTGGCAGCTAAGATTGTTTCATTCACATTCAGCATCCTCAGAACCTTTCCAGTGGCTGGCACATGAATATGTATAGCATGTTTGTTGAATAAATAAAAAATTTGTTATCTAGTAACATCAATCAATTGTATATGCAAATAGCATGCCATTGTAACTGATTGAATGTACAGTTTAGAACATCTCTGGATTGCTAGAGATTGGCTCACATTTTATGGATTCTTTCAGAACAACAGTATCGTTATGGAGGTTGATCAGATGACCCACAGCTTGACAACAGCTCAGGAGCATGTTTCCCTACTCAGACATCAGCCAACAAGATGAGTTAAGGCTGGGGAGCAATTCCTTTCTTCCTCAGAAACATTATTGCAACTACTCTCTCAGCCACCACCTCCCAGCTCTGCTAACTGGTTCTTTATCTTTTAAGCCTTGCTAGATAATCCCATTTCTTCCTTTTGTCATCCTCTTTGAAAAGGAAACCAACAACAGGATTTGTTAAGGCATCTCACACAGACAGTAATATAGTAGGTACGATATCAGGGTACCAGGTAACAGTAAATTCTTTGGCTGTTTATTTCCTTCATTGTGGGTGGAAAGAGAAAATGCGGCAATGTCTCCTGTTGCTATGGTTACCAGGCATTTCAGCTAGTAAAATCCAGTTTAGTGAGATGACTTTTCTCTTGAATGTTCTATCTACCCAGCAAACTTTTTAATAGAATAAATTATAAGCCACATTAGAACCTGTTATTTACATTCTCCCAACTTTTTCCTGCAGCTTTACATTGCCTAAATATCCTCCATCCATCCTATATCAAAAAAAAAAAAAAAATGAAGTGAAGAAATAACCACAGCTCCACTTTTCTTCCCATCAGAGCAGGAAACCAACACAATTAATTCTACACAGTTTTATGTAAGGGTCACAACAGGTTTGGCCCAATTGTGATAATTGGCTTTTAAAAAATATCTTCAAAACCCTACTTAATTATAAAAAGCCATACAAACACCTTTTCATCATTCCATTGGCTCATTAAGAGTATTTTTAAGGTGTGTGAAATGGAACAAAGCACTAAGCAAATTGGTTGTTATAAGGGAAAAGAATCAGAAAAGCTTCAAAAGAAAACTCAAAAGACATTCAAGGGTAAAAGAAATATCTGTCCCTGTGTGTGAAAGCAGTTAGGCTCTTTCTAAGAATACACACTTCCAAAATGTAAAATGCTGGTTAATCTTCATCCATACGTTGTAGATGAATGACTTTAGAGATTTGTAACAGCAAAACCGGACACTGGGTCAGTGAGATGGCTCAACAGGTAAGGGGGCTTGCCTCCACGTCTAAGAACCCGAGTTCAGGTAAGAGGGCTTGCCTCCACATCTAAGAACCCAGTTCAGGTCAGGGGGCTTGCCTCCACGTCTAAGAACCCGAGTTCAGGTCAGGGGGCTTGCCTCCACATCTAAGAACCCGAGTTCAGGTCAGGGGGCTTGCCTCCACGTCTAAGAACCGAATTCAGTCAGGTAAGGGGCTTGCCTCCACGTCTAAGAACCGAGTTCAGGTCCTAGGAACGGGCTTGCACAGTAAACAGAGAGAACTGTCCAGTCTAAGACTGAATTCAATTCTTGGAACCTGCACAGTAAACAGAGAGAACTGATTCTGGCAAAGTGTCTCTTAACCTCCACATGTACACAATGGCATGGACTTACACACACACACACACACACACACACACACACTGTTTGAAACTCTTTGGTCCCTCATAATCTTTAGAAGGGGCTCAGGTTCATTGTATAAACTGAAAATTCTGCATTATTCAATAAACATTTTCTGGACTGTTTTTCTGGAGGCTGCCATGTTGGAGATGAAAGGACTAGGTTATGTGTCACCACAACTGGATTTTAGCCACAGCTGTGCCTCCAGCTGTGTGGCTTGCGATGAATCATTTAACCTCTGTGGTCTTCATTTCATCATCTGAAATTAGAGGTTAGACTATATTATTTTCTAAAGCCCTCTGACATCTTCAAATATCTACACCTCTTTGAAATGTATACACATCTCCATTTTTATCCAATTGATACCCAGCCCCAAGGTTAGAAACTGTTTTTAAATAGGCTTACTAAGTTCAAAACCAAATTAAAAAAAAATAAGTTTCAAAAGTGCAAGCCTGCCAGCAACTTGATTTCCATCTTGCACAGCATTTAAAACACTTTTACATTTACAGTGGAAAATAGGAATTCACCCGCACTGAGGAGGGTGGCTTCAAAACATTCAGTATTCGTGATGATTTCCCCAGCTGGGAAGTGTGTCATCTTAATCCTGGGTAACAATAACCGTCATCATTTCTTAGGACATGCTGGATATTTGTTAAGTGCTTTATGTGGTCCAGGGCACCAGCCCTCACAGTGAACTATGAAGCAGGTTTTATCGCGTCTGTTTTACAGTGAAAATGGACGCGGTAAGAACAAAAGGGGGGGGGGGGGGACGACTCTGTCCTAAGGTGTCCGGCTAGTGCATGACAGTGCCAGGATTTGATTCCCTCCTGGTGCTTTTCTCCAAAGCAGTCCTCTGAGTGTCTGACCTCAGCGAAGGACATCATCTGTCACCCATGACAGAAAACTGGGAACGATGCCGGTAGTTAGCTCATTTTCCCTCTCATCCACCTTCCTGGCCCCTCTCACTAAGTTCCAGATGTAGTGCATTTAATAACTAAAAATGGGTGCGTGGTCAGAGTCCCAGAGAAAACCTGGCTTATTATTAGGTACTTAGATGAAGGTGAGAAAATCGGGTTAGGCTACAGTAACCACTGGAACATGGAGGGACTAACAGCAGTAAAGGCTGATAACATCTGTAATGGGTTAAGGTGTGTTGCACACACACACACACACACACACACACACACACACACACACACATACAGATATATCGTGGTATCTGAACACTCAATATCTTGCCATTTGACCTTGTTTGGAGTCAGCCTCTTTCCAGAGCTAACTAAGCTAAAATGAAATCATGAAGGTAGACCCAGGTCCAGGCTGACTGGTGTCTTTAGAAAAAGGGGCAAGTTTGACACAGATACAGCCACACACACAAGAGAAAGCTGTGTGAACTCAGAGGCAGAGAGCAGAATGGGTGCTATAAGACAAGGAACTCTAGATATCCAGGACATCCAGAAACTGGGCCACATGAAGCAGATTTTCTCTGAAAGCCCTGAGAATCAGCCTGGCCTGTTCATCTCAGCCTCTAGTACTTTGAGACACTCTAGTTCTGGTGTTTGAACCACTCGGAATGCTCCTAGAAGAGCCTCAGGAAACATGCAGTCTCCTTCGGTCTAAAAGTGCAGGAGAGGGTACAGGACTCCAGGAGGCAAGCAGCAGCTGTGGCTATGGCAGAAAGGCTGCTTTCCGTGAAACCTGGACCAGGGAATACATTTCCCAGCTTTTCCATAGACGGTTTGCTTACGTTGAATAATAGAATTTATATGGAAAAGCTACAATACCTGCTTGATTGATTTTCTTTGCTGATTATTTTCCAGGATAATGGGTTGTTTTACTAGTAACCCCTATATATGACTTGCTTTTCGATACGCGATAAACAGTGTTTTGATGTTTTCACATACTTTGTGTATTACATCTCCTGCAAGCTATTTTAGTCTGTTTTTTTTTTTTTTGTAACACTAATAACTATTTGAGATAAGATCAGCTTAAAAGAGGAAATATTTGTGGTGAATTTTGATGGTTTCAGTCCGTGTCTGTTGGCCAGCTGTTTGGAAAACTATGCAGAGACTGTGTGCCATGGCAGGAACATGCGTTGGAGGATTCTGCTCATCTCATAGCGGCCAGGAAGCAAAGACGATGGAGGTGCTGGGATCCTAACATCCCCTTTAAGGACACACACTCAGCAACCTTGTGCCCTCCTACTAGACCCCGCCTCTTAAAGGTTCCACCACTTCCCAATAGTTCCATAGGCTGGGACCAAGCCTCTTAACACATGAGTCTTTGTGGGACACTTATCCAAACGATAGCATTGCCGTGTTCTTACTTAAATTATCTCTGGTTTGGACCCCAAATGTCTCTTCCGGTTAGGTCTTTTGTGATCTTTACATGCCCTAGAGCAGCAGTTCTCTCAACCTGTGGGTCATAACCCCTTTGAGGGTCAAATATTAGATATTTACAATTCATAAGAGTAACAGAATTACAGTTATAAAGTAGCAATGGAATAATTTTATGGTTGGGGGGGGGTCACTGCAACATGAGGAACTGTATTAAAGGGTCACAAGATTAGGAAGGTTGAGAACCACTGCCCTAGAGGTTTCTGACATTCTCTCACCAGAAGGACAAAATGCCTAATCTCATCTTGTACATTTCTCATGCTGGACCTGAGATGAATCAGTTTTCCAAGGAGTTCTGGCTTAGTTTTGTGTTTGTTTTCTTTTTCAGGAAATGACAGTGAATACAGAGTGGACATTGTCTTCATCCCTTGGAAGAGTCCATTCCCTTTTTGGAGGACCCCTGGTGGGAGGGTGGTGGAGATGACCTGTCTCTGCGTTTGAAGGATGCTCAGCCTTGCTTCTGTTATCAGGCCCCTGGCTTGTTGTCATGGCCTTGCTTTTCCTTAACAGGACCACTGGGCTATGTCAGAAAAACAAAAGTCTCTGCGACCACTTAAGGTATGAATCTTTTAACAAGAAGAGGCTACGGGTGGCATTCCTTAACCCTCATTCAGCTATCGAAGCTCTCCATTGCCAGTGTGGAAGCATTTGGGAGTTGAGGCATTTTGTAAGGTGGTTCTGTTTACATGAAGTCATAATGGTGGGGTGTCTCATGGTAGAATTAGCACCTGAAGAAGAGACAAGAGCTTTGGATGTCCTCCCTTGTCCCCCCACCAGTACACATTGAGAAAAAGCCACTTGAGAATATTTTGAAGACAATTGTCTGCAAGACGAGAGGATATCCTTGCCATAATGGAATTACCTGGTGCTTTAATATTGAGCATGGCTTAGTTGGAGATATGTCTTAGAGGTGCAAAAGGTAAGGGAGGGGGCAGCAGGAGATTTACATGTTCAAGGGCATGTGTTCTTTCACAGTGACATGAAGGGATGGAAGCTTTGTCCATGTGAACGGAGCAAGTGTTCTACAGCGAAAATGGAAAGGAAACAGTGTGGGGCTGGGACTCTATAGTGGGGTGGGGCAGGTCTGTGGAGAGGAAACTCCCCCTCCCTTCTCTTCCACCCAAATGTAACTCCAGAGATTCAGGGGTGGCATATGAGCTAGAATGACCATTTATATAGAGTTTTTTTCATAAAATCACCCTTTTCATCTCAGACACTTTCTGTAATAACAGCTGTAACCACAAACCAAAATCTTTACATGTGGTTGTCAAAAAATTCTGTATTAATGTACTGAGTAAGATATGGATCTTACGCTGTAAAAATTCAGGCTTGGATTCTCCTCTGCCAGTGGATCTCTACTACTGTCTCCAAGCAATGAGAAGGGCCTGGAGGTAGGAGTGAGCCGGCTGAGTTCAAATAGTAAAAGGAAGACTGCAGCATTATGGGGATGAAGGACAATGGGAGATAGCATCTGAGGCTTAGGAGGATGACAATGTGGAAGCCATTTTAGACCACAGTAAAAAGTATGGGTTTACTCTAAGTGTGAATGCCCAGGTCGGTGGACACAGGAGAGCCCTGGAATCTAATTTCCCCTCGGAACACACTTCTCTGGCTGTCATTCAGAGAATAGGAAAAGAAGACCTAGTTTCTCCGAGGAACATTGGGGTTCCTGAGGTTGAGGGCTCAGTGGGGTAGATGAAGAGAAATAGTCAGATAAGGAATGCCTTTTCGAAGTAGTGTCAAGCTTTCTCAGTGGGTCAGAAACAGGGGTGAGGAAAGAGGGACTCAAATAAAGATGGCTTCCTAGCTCTGGAGGAAGTGGGGAGGTGCTGGTGCCTTTCAATAAGATGGATGGGGCTAAGGGAGTATCATCCGGTAAGAAAAAATGAAGGGTTTTCTTGACTTGTGTGATTTCCAAGTGGAAATATTTGTTATGGCTCTGCCTGGAATCTCTTGTTCCAGTCCTGAATCAAACACTCCCCTCACCCCCATTCTACAAGCCATGATCCTATTAATCTTTCTAAAGCTTGGCTGAGGTCATACAACCCATCTAATTAAAAATACTCAGCATATCCCTGTTGTCCCCAGACACACACAGATCTCAACTTGGTTTTCAATACTTACCAACTATGGTCCAGGTATTCCCCTCTATACTGCCTCATGTAACTGCCACGTGTCTACTATACTGCCTAGTCAACTGGGTGACTTTCTCATCACTAAATATACCTTGGACCTTTGCTCAGGTTTCCCTCAATCGCGAATCTCTTTCCCATCAATTTGGATTGTTGCTTATTTTTCCAAATATAATTTGATGGATGGCAGCTGTCACCAGACTTCAGTAACTCCAGTAGTCAAGTGAGATCACTTTTTCTATCCTTTTACAAGGTGTTGTTAAGATTACATGCATGTACTAGGACTCCACTGGGCTCTAAAGTTACTGACATATTCATTGTTGACCCAATTTAATAGAAAACTCCGTGATACAATCAAATGTGCTTTCTTTTCACCTTTGTATTCTTTGCGTGTCTTTGAGCCTTATAAAATAAAATTCAAAACTAATATTTAGTGGTCAGTGTGCAGTACACATACCTGTAGTTGTAGTATTTGGTAAGATGAAGCAGAAAGATTGCTTGAGTGAAGAGTTTGAGACCAGCCTGAACAACATAGCAAGTCCCTCCTCAATGATAATAACATTTAACAACTGAAAAATCAATCAAATTATCCTCTGAGTCAATAATAGATTTGCATAGCAAACAAATAAATGACTCTACCCAGCCGATCTACCAGTCACACATTTTTAGGCTTATAAGATCCAAAAGGCATTTACAGACCAATGATAAGAATATATTTTTAACTCCCCCCCCCATGATTAGTGTCATTAAAATGAGTCGTATAAGTGAAGACTTGGGATGGAAGAGTCCAGCTTTCACCCACTCCTCAATATCTATCCTAACTATTCCCAACAATTTTAGAAAGGACTGTTGACTCCATTTGAATTCTGTTAGGCCTAACCATAAATAATTCTGTTTGCTAGGAAATGCTTTTCCCTTAGAAGCATAAACCTGTCCTCTAACTACTTTTGACTGTAGGGTCTGTTTCTCCTACTACTTAGCAATCAATCCCAATTTTCAACAATGAAGAAAGGGGCTGTCCTAGGCTCTCTCACACTCTGTGGAGTGACCAGGCTAACTTCCTCCGCCCCATAGTTTTAGCTGGTCATCTGGAGGTTTGTCTGGACTCAGACACCCATATACTTGGTGGTCAACACTGACTTAATGGGAGCTCTGGAGGGATGTCAGTGTCTCCCTAGGTCCTTTGCCACAATAGCCACTCCAGCTCCACTTGGTTCTACAGGTTAAGGGTGGCTATTTCAGTCTATCTCCACTACCTTCTGAGCAGTTGGGATAGTTTTTCATGCTATCATCAATGGTCAAAGATTCCTGAAGCCTTGGTGTATAACCAAGGGAACATATGTCCAACTTTATAAGGAACGAATGCCTTCTGATCTGAAAACAGAAAACAAATAGGAAAGGTCCAACTATCTCCTTCCACATTGTTCTTCCTGTTTCCAGAACAGAGGTTATAAGGTGGTCGCAGCACCAGAGAGACATTGGTTAAAGATCCATATATGACTAACCTAGAACAGATCACTTGAGTTAAAAAGACTGTGTTCTTACTGGAAACATCAGACTGTAATGGTTGTTGGTTGGAGAAGATTCAGTGAGATAATAAATGTGATTACATAACACAGAATGCCTGTTGCATAACAGAATGCCTGAGACGATTTTAAAATTTTAATTTCATAGTCCTATTACTATTGTTGCCCTTAGTAGTGTAAAGAATTTTACTCTTTTATTTAAAAGTTAATTTCACAACATTTTTACTTGGGGTGTGTAGAATTAATTTTATTAGTTATTTTACATCATATTATGTGCCTGTGAATGGGGCAAACACAATATACCTCATACAGTATTAGAAAACTAGTAACAATTTTGTTTTAATCTTAGCCCTTGGGAGGCTGAGACAGGAGAATTCTATGAGTTTGAGGAGCCAGCCTGAGCTACAAAGTAAGTGCCAGGCCAGCCTGGGCTACCGTCTCAAAAGAAAGTTAATCTTAAAGCATGCAAAGTGGCTGGCAGATACCAGTATTCAAAAGACCATAGTGTTGCTATAGCAGGGTAGTGAGCAAGATTTCAAACCCAGGGCTTCTGATCTTTTGTTCCATTGGTTTTTTTTCCCCATGACTTCACTCAACAGAAAAAATTCTTTTACAGTTTCGCCCCCATTTGCTCTCACTGCCCTTCTCAAGGAATGTGCAAATTGGAAAATAAATTCTCAAATTCCTGAAACAGTCAGGTTTTTTTGGTTTTGTTTTGTTTGTTTATTTGTTTTTGCTTTTCAAAACAGGGTTACTCTGAGTAGCTTTGGAGCCTGTCCTGGAACTCACTCTGTAGACCAGGCTGGCCTCGAACTCACAGAAATCCGCCTGTCTCTGCCTCTTGAGTATTGGGATTAAAAGCGTGTGCCACCACCATCCGGCCAGGTTTTGTTTGTTTGTTTGTGTGTGTGTTTGTTTTTTAAAGGATCATGATGATAAGATTGTAAGATGGCATTTTTCAGAATATGTTAAGGTTATGGTTTAGAGCTAAAAGAGAAATTTTGTTTTGTTTTGTTTTTTGTTTTTCGAGACAGGGTTTCTCTGTGTAGCTTTGTGCCTTTCCTGGACCTTGCTCTGTAGACCAGGCTGGCCTCAAACTCACAAAGATCTGCCTGGCTCTGCCTCCCAAGTGCTGGGATTAAAGGCATGTGCCACCGCTGCTGCCGCCACCACCACCCGGCTAAAAGAGGAATTTTAAGAGAATAAACAAAGATCAAATGCAACATTTGTAATCAACTAGGTCTTGGTGCAGTCAAAATTCTGAGGGATTGACACTGGGTCTTTAGGGATGCTGGGGTAACAGGGACACCAACTGAGCTTTAGTGACTCTCCCCAAGTGCCCACAGTCTTTCTGGAATTTAAGTGCATTTATAGTTTCAAATGCTCATTAATAAATATGTCATGCCAATGCTGTGGCCAATATAGCCAAGAAAAGTTATGAAGGTGCATAAATGCGTAGAACAAGGAGTCTGTCTCAGTAACCTTTAAGAGTCACAAAACCCACTATTTAAATTTTTGTTTAGTTTTAAAATCACATTATTCATTCATTTATTTACTGTATTTGTATGCATGTATATGTGTGTGCATGCCTTGGCACACCTTGGTGGTCAGAGGATAACTTGTAAGACTCAGTTCTTTCTTTCCAGCAGGTGGTTCCTGGGGATGGAACTCAGGCAGTCAGGCTTGGTGGCAGGTAACGCTACCAACTGAGCCACCTCACCACCCTGACACTCAGATATTTTAAAGAATGTTTTGTATAGTTGAATCTAGGGAATTCAAGGAGAGAATGGGCTTTTAAAAATAACATCATTGAATATATGCTGCTGGAGGAAAGAACATGTCATGTAAGTTGTACAAGAATAAAATTTTATTATTTGTGTGTGTGTGTGTGTGTGTGTGTGTGTGTGTGTGTTTCTGGAAAGGCATAACATTTCCCCATTTGACTAACTCTTCTTCCCACTGGTACTATTTTAGAGGATCTACAGGTTTACCTTCCCTGCTTTAACACGTTATCTGAATAGATAGATGTGAATCTGGACACAAAGACTCCCTGCAGAGCTCTTGGTAGAGGAGAACTAGTGTCCAACCTTAAGGCAGACCAATTCCCCTGATGGGCACACTTTTAACCATGATCCCTGCACTGGAAAACCAGGGCTTTCTCCCATCTCTAAGACGATCTGTGTTTTGTGTGCTTGGCAATTCAAGTTGTCTTTTTCTTCTCTCATATATTCCACTTTTCCAGCTGGGGAAAGGCTCAGAACTCATTTAGTTCTGGGCTTGGGAGTCTGTCTGGCCGTCCCAACCCCAGAGCCACTGCTTCCTCACAAAGCTGCCTTTGTGGCAGGGCTCCTTGACAGCAGAGAAACCCACTGGAGCCAGAAATTTCTTTCATTAGCTCGTGGGAGCTGTGACAAGACTTCTGGGAACTCAAACCAGGCATTCTGATTGTCCAGTCAGGTTTCTATGGCTACATGGTCCACATTTTGCAATACTGACTTTGGAACACTTGGGGAAAGCTCCAAGAAATAATAAGTGTTCTCCTGAAAGAAATGTCATTTCAGAAATGATTATAAATCACTTATATCTGAGAACTCAGTGAAATGTCTCATGCCCTGGGGAGAGCTCCTGGTTTAGAGTGGAGGTGCCAATGCTCATGGTCAAGGTTCACACTCACTGATGAAATGGTCTACAGATAGGTGATGCCCACCACATCAGAGTTTCCAATCAAAGTCATCCCAACAGAGTCAGAGGGCCAAAGGCAGGGTCAAGCCTACGTGAAATGTAAGACCTAGTCCTTAAAACAGTTTGAAAGGGACTGCAGAGATGACTCTGGTTGACAGAACTTACTGCTCTTCCAGAGGACCCTTGCTTGGTTTCAGCCATTTAGCAGCCAGTATCTTCAGCTCTTTGAGGATCCAATGTCCTCTTCTGGCATCTATGGGCATCTACACACACACACACACACACACACACACACACACAGAGAGAGAGAGAGAGAGAGAGAGAGAGAGAGAGAGAGAGAGAGAGAGAGAGAGAGAGAGAGAACAGTTTGAAAGAGCTATCAAAATGTTCAAGTACAGAAACTCAAGAGCTATATGCTGGGTGTTGACACCTTCAGCTCAGGGTAATAGGCTTCTGCCTTGAGCTCACGGGGAAGTAAGCCTCTGGTTTTAAAAGCTTGGAGCTACTCCTGAAGACTGGGAAATCTAAACCTGGGGGCTTAGAAGCCCAGCTTGTATGAGTCTCAGGGCTATCAACACAAAGGAAGCTGCTCTGTGCCCACCAGGAACTTCTACCCGGATAGACTGGAAGAGTCTTCAGCCAGCAGTTGGTTCCACACCTAGGGTTGCACTCCTCTGCTCTGTAGTCTCCACCCCAGACACACGGCTGGGAGTCTGTTCCCCATCCCTGGGAATAGCTTCAGAACAACCACTAGCCTCCTCTCTCCTACATTTATATTTCACTCACTCTGGAAGTTAGACTAGGATAACTCAAACTCATGGGCTGTGGAGGACCCTGCCTCTGGCATTTAGTGACTCGATTTTCTAGAAGAGGTCAGGCCTTAGGAAGACTTAAGAAGAAAGACAAAGTGTCCTGTCACACACTGACCGACCTTCCAGTTAAGTGACCAGAGCAACACTTGCTGCACTGTCTGGGCCACGGACCGAGTCTCTGTGGCACCTCAGCCGTGACAGAGATCAATCCCTCCCTCTGGAGTCACGTCCTCAGAGTGCTTCCTCTGATTCTCCCTCAGACAACCTGTGTCCTCCAGAAGAAAGTGATCCCAAGCATTAACATTTCTAGCCAGATACCATATTGACTCTGCTTGTACCTCCTAGCAGATTGGTGTCAATATTCCTATTTCCTAACATCTCTTTTTTTTTCCATATCATTTGAATTGATTTTAATGTCTCGCTGCTTTATACATTAATAAGTTACTGTTCCACACATGTTAATCTTCTATTGTTTGAAAGCATGTAATGTTTTAAACTTTTTGAATGGTTATGTTTGAGGTTAAGACTCCAGGTTTGGGGATCTTGCCTGTGATGTTCCTGCTAAAGGGTTGCCAAGCTCACTGGGACTTAATCAAAATGCTAGGGCTACACAGGCCACTTTCAGATGTTCTTGCTTTGGCGGGGGCGGTTTGATCCCCTTCAAAACACATGGGAACGTTGCCTGCTGCTGCTTTAGAGGTGAAATGAAACAGCAATAGCTTTGAATGTAGAGAAAGGGCTTGGGGGTTGTACCAGAAGCCTCTAATAATACAGGGCAAACTCAATGAAATCTGTGTCCTCAATGGCCAGACTTGGAGGAAGACCCCTTTACAGAGCCCAAGGGGTTGGACCTCATTACTCTGACCCTTGTCTTCCTGGTCATCTCTCCTTCAAGAACATTCTATTATTGTCTACCGTGACCACCATTCTGCCTGGGTCCCTTCAAGCTGCTCAGATTTTTTTAAAAAATATTTTTATTTTATAATTAACTTATTTTTACATATCAGCCATGAATCCCCCCATACTCCTTCCTCCCCCATTCCCACCCAGCCCTTCCCCCCCAATCCACTCCCCATTCCCACCTCCTTCAAGGCAAGGTCTCCCCTGGGGAGTCAGTCCAGCCTGGTAGACTCAGTTGAGGCAGGTCCAGTCCCCTCCTCCCTACACCAAGGCTGAGCAAAGTGTCCCAGCATAGGCTCCAGGCTCCAAAAAGCTAGCCCACACACCAAGGACAGGTCCCGGTCCCACTGCCTGGGGGCCTCCCAAACAGTTCAAGCTAATCAACTGTCTCACTTATCCAGAGGGCCAGGTCCAGTTCCATGGGGACTTCTCAGCCAATGGTTCACAGTTCATGCGTTTCTGCTAGTTAGGCTGTTTGTCCCTGTGCCTTTTCCAATCATGGTCTCAATATGGATCTCTGCATCCCCTTCCATCAGACACTGGATGAGAATTCTATCATGACAGCCAGGGTGTTCGGCCATCCGATCACCAGAGCATGTCGGCTCAGGCACTCTCTTGACCATTGCCAGTAGTCCAAGCTGCTCAGATTTTAATAGTTCTTGAGAACACATGATTTCCTGGACATTTTCACAGCTATGGCTAGGAGTTAAAGCTGCTGAGATGGTGCTAGATGTCAAGAGAATAATGAAGCTTACAAAATATGGCCTCCCTCATGAGCCCTTGAGAGACCAGGCTTCCCATTCATCTTTGCTTTGTATTTCGGTCCTTGGGTTCACACTGCTGGAGACCATGATTGGTCATGTGCAAGAAAGCTCTGTGAACTTGCTGCAAATACTGGCATTAGGCAATACGGAGACAGTTTGTCACTAGAAAATGGCAGTGTATAGGATCCTACCTCTCCCACATGGTTTCTACCATCAAGTGTGTGCTGTTTCTTCCATTTCTGAACAGCTCACCTGTGTCATCAGCTGCTGTAACAAACACACAGACTCTGGCTTGAAACAACACAAGTTTATTATTTCACTGCTCTGGAGGTCAGAATCCAGCACAGGTCTCCCTGGCATCGACTCACAGCTTGGACAGGGCTGCATTCCTGAGGCTCTGAGAGAAAATACATCTCTCCCTTTTCTGGATCTTCAAGGCTGCCCACATTTCTCGGTTCTCTCTTGCATCCTCAAAGTCAGTGATGCCCTTCATTGTCCTTTTAACTGTAGTCACACCTACCCCTGACCATAGCTGGAAAGGGTTCTTAGATTTTACTAATGTCAGGAGTGGGGTCCATCTGGGCAATCTTGGGTGAACACTTCATCTTGGAATCTTGAATCACATCTGAAACGTTCCTTTTGTCATACAAGGTAATGCTTATAGGTTCTGGAGATTGGGATATAGATGTCTTTGGAAGGCTATTCTACTTATCATGGTCTGTTAATCTTGAGATTCGACAGAGAAAAACCAATTCCACCACTTTGAGCCAAATTTGAAGCAAGCTTTAAATATTAAATACTGACCAAGATGGACTTTGGTCAGAACCACTCCCTGGAATTCCCAGCTGAGTGGCTTGAGTGTTGTAGGGGCTTATGAAGATCACTGTGCTTTCCTATGAGGCTTTATTATTTTTCAAGAACTACAACTCCCAGCATCCCAGGAAGTTACCTGGTCCTTGGGGAGGTGGGGGTTACAGGTTATTTTCTGGTCTTACAGATCATGCAGATTGTATTTGAAGGGAGGAAAAATTCTACCTAAAATATAAAATGACTTCTGCCTTCCAGGGATATGATGTTACTCTTTTCCAGAGTAAGGCTTCTTGTTTTGTTTTAATTTTCTTAGGATAATACTGATGTTTTCACTCAGCCACTTGCTCTTACAATGAGCTTAAATGTGATTAGATAATTTCAGAAAAAGAGAAAGGTGTTCTAGAAAGCTGTACCTAAGGACATACATGAAGTGCCCCTCACAGTCCTTGACAACTTGTTTACACATTGAAGTTAGCTTTTCTTTCTTTGTTGACAAGTTCTCACTATGTTCCCTTGGCTGGCCTGGAACTCACAGTGTAGAACAGACTGGCCTCAAATTCACAGGGATTTGCCTGCCTCTGCCTCAAGTACTGGGATAAAAGTCTTGAACCACCATATCTGGCTTTACATACTGAAATTTTAAACCCTCTAATTTAGGCTTTCCAATGTGACTGAGATTCCACAGTCATTCTTTCTTTGGGGCCGTTTACTGTGGGCGTGCTGTAGTAGTAGTAGTAGTAGTAGTAGTAGTAGTAGTAGTAGTAGTAGTGTGTGTGTGTGTCTATTGTGTCCCCCTGATTTCTTTCTCAGTATGTTTGTCATTGGTATATATAAGGTTCCTACTTTCTGTATGTGTCTTAGTTAGGGTTTTCTATTACTGTGAGGAGACGCCACAACCACAGGAACTCTTATAAAGAAAACATTTAATTGAGGTGGCTCACTTACAGTTTCAGAGGTTCAGTCAGTTATCATCACAGTAGGGAGCATGGCAGCATTCAGATAATGTTGTGGGGCTGAAGCTGAGAGTCCTTACATCTTGATTCAGAGGCAACAGGAAGTTGACTGACTCACTGGGTGGTATCCTGAGCATAAGAAACCTCAAAGCCCTGCCCTACAGTGACACACTTCCTCTAACAAGGGGGACACCCACTCCAACAAAGCCACACCTCTTAATAGAGCCACTCCCTATGAGATTATGGGGGCCAAATACACTCAAACTATCACAGTGTGTTAATGCTGTCCCTGCCACATTGCTGAAAACATTTATTAGCTAAAGCCTTTTATGTGATGTCATTAGGGTTTTCTACACATAGAATCAAGTCATCTGCAATAGGGGTACTTAACTGCCTTTCATGTTTTTATCCTTCTGTTTTCTTCCCTTTTCTTACAACTAAGACTCCAAGCTCTCTATTGACTAGAGGTGGAGAGAGCTGATACCCTTCACCTTCTAACAACTTCATAAGAATAGTTTAGAAGTTTTCCTCCTATGTCTATTTCATGGAATAAATTAGGCATTTGAGGTGTTAATTCCTTTAAGGTCTGGAAGAATTCTGGAGAAACTCCACCTAGTCCCAGCCCTTTTGAAGTGGGAGACTCTCCATTAAGTGCTTCAGTGTTGTTGCTGGTTACAGAGCTATTTAAATTATTCATGTAATCATTTCACCTTGTCTTAATTTTGGTGTTTCACACACATCTAGAAATTCAGCCACTTCTTTTAAGTTTTCAACTTAGTGCAGTTTAAGTTTTTAAGGTATGTTCTTATTATTTTCTGAATTTTATTGTCACCTTTTGTAATGTCTTCCCTTTCTCTTCTAATTTTACTAACCCCGGTCTTCTCTGTCTTGGTTTTGGTTAATTTGCCCAAGTGTTTATTAATCTTCCTTATTGTCATTGATATTTAGCTTTTTTTGTGATCAAATAGAATACAAAATCTTATTTCAGTTTCTTATATATTATGAAACTTTATTTGTGTCTTAATACATGATCAATTTTGGAGAAAGTTCTTTCATGAAGTTAGTCCTATCCACATTTGATGATACTATTTTTAAACTATAATCTCTTCTTGGTGGGTTGTTCTTGTAATCAGTATAGAGTGATTATCTGACTGACTTATCTCTTCTGACTAATTTTGGTTTGAAATAGAGTTTGTTAGACATTAGAATAGCTATGCTTGTTTGTTTCTTATTTACAGTTGCTTAGTTACTGTTTTTATCATGTTAATTTTAAATTTTCATTTAATTATAATAGTTGTGCTTTGTATAATAGTCTATGAACTTGGAATAATCATTCTAAATCCTTTTGGCTTTAAATGCTGTTAAATATTTCCTGGTGGATCTGTCTTTATAAGTGACTTGACACTTCTCTCATGTAGTTTTTGGTACCTTTCATTATTCTGTGGTCTTGCTGTTTTAACTATAAAATGCTACAGGGAGTGTCTTATGTTGTCTTGTATATTTGGTGTTCTATAGGTTGTTCAGTCTCTGGATGGGCATCTCCTTCAGGTTTGGTAACATTTTCTTCTATGATTTTACTGGAAATATTTTCTATGCCTTTGGTGTGATTCTCATCCCTTATCTTCCTATGCCCAGAGAAGATTTGGTGTTTACACACACACACACACACACACACACACACACACACACACACAGAGAGAGAGAGAGAGAGAGAGAGAGAGAGAGAGAGAGAGAGAGATTTATCACTGACCTTTATTGAGTAATTTAATTCCTCTATGTTGTCTTCAAACCCCAATACTGTTTTAAACACGCCCACGTTCTATTGGTGAAGCTTTCTTCTAAGGTTTATTGAGTTTTTTTTTTTACTTCCAACACCACTTTGGTTTGGCTTCTCCTCAACAATTCTATATTGAATTTTGTTTTCATATCTTAAATTGTCATCCTCACTTCATTCAGATCTTTGGTTTTGTTCTCTGGAGTACATTTATATCTTTGAATTGTCAAACAACATCATTGTTCTGAAGTCTTTGGTGTTGTGGAACATTATTTTAATTACACAAAGATGTGTTACACTTGCTTATGCTGCAGAATATCACTTCCCTGTGTAAAGGGGTGTTTCTTTTGCTTGTGCTGCATTTGTTTAATGATGTAAGGATTGTGTTGAATTGTGTAAAGATGTGTTGCATCTGTTCCACCTTGCCTGCCTAAGCCATCTGATTGGTCTAAAAAAAAAAAAAGCTGAACTGCCAATAGCTAGGCAAGAGAAAGGATAGGCGGGGCTGGAAGGCAGAGAGAATATATAGGAGGAGAAATCTAGGTTCAAGGTAGAGAGAAAGGAGGAGAGAATGAGGGACTTGCCCAGGGCCAGAAGCCAGGCAGCCGTCAGCCAGCCAGACATAGAGGCAGCAAGAAAGTAAGAAAAGGTAAAAAGCCCTGAGGCAAAAGGTAGATAAAGAGAAACAAGTTAATTTAAGTTAAAAGAGCTAGCCAGAAACATGTCTAACTAGGCTGAGCATTCAAAACTAAAAAGAAGTCTGTGTGTCATGATTTGGGAGCTGGTTGGTGGCCCCAAAGAAAAGGCCTGCAGAGTCTGGAAGTTCTCCCTGGTCACTCTTACTGGGGGCGATGGGATTAGTAATTCTGGGAGGAGTATGTTGTTTGATACTTTGTTTCTGCACAGAAACTTGTGTATTTGGAAGTAGCTTGTTAGTTGAGGCTTTCATTTTTCTTTCTTCCGTTCACTCATGTCAGCTTTCTTCTTTCAGTGAAAGCATTTACAGTGTTCAAAAGAGACTCAGTCATAGTAGGTGGAGAGGTCATTTTCCTCTGGAACTGATATTCCAGGCTCAGGCTCTATCTGTAGTTATCTCCTGATAGTCACCTACTGTCAGCACTAACAGTTGCTATCCAGGGGTCAAAACACCCCTGGGTGGTCTCTGCTTCTGCTGCTGTTTGGTGTGGCTCTCTCTCCACACCTGAATGCTCTACTTTGGGTTAACTCCGACCCAATCCTCATTTCCACAAGTAGTATGGAATTCCGTGTACCTGAGTCATCTACCTCCTTCCTGAGTCCACAGCTTCCATCATGAGTTGTGAAACTCACCTGGACATATGTTAATTCCCTGGGTCTCCCCTTATGTTTATAACTCCATTCACAATTGCTCCACCCTCATGACCCAATCACTTTTCAAAGGCCCTGCCTCTTAATACCGTCGTATTGGGGACTAGGGTTCAACACATGAATCAGGGGACACCAACTTTCAGTCTATAATGAAATGTGCTACTTATTCTCATCTCTGGCATTTTCATGTGATTTAATTATGCTAAGCAGATGCCCTGAAAGCTTTGAAAGACAGAAGTTCATATCATGGGGCTGTTTCTGGGCAAACATGGGAGGCAGATGTTTGGACTCTCTGTAGTAATTGCAGCTGAGGGCTCGGTGGCTTTGTGGGTGACAAGAGGCAGGATGTGGAACACCCACTTTCACAGACAGCAGCAGAGGTAGTGGGTGGCCTTCTGGTTGTAGCAGAAGCTACGAAGTGTGGCTCTGGAAGCTGACCCTGGAAGCTCAGCCTAGTGCATAAAATCTAAGAGTAAAGGAAGGTTCGTGGGTCAGATGGTAAAACATGACAACAGGTGTGTGTTTTCTGCTTGGATTTGCCAGAGGTGTTTCTATATTATACGAATGTGCTCTGGTGTGTATGTACCCTCTCTGGAAATAGTCATAGCCCAAACTATGAGAATGTTCAGTGGTTTTGTTTCTTGCTACATGGGGATGTTTACACTTTATGTCAACATAGACGGCTACATGGATAGGAATTGAGGCAGACAATACAAATCATATAATGATCCCCACTATCTGTGAGGTCTCATAGCATACATTATTTTTTCCTATGTTTAATATGCACCATGCTTTTGAACTTGAGATTCCTCAAAATATTGACCATGTGCCGCCCTCCCTTTGCTTAGACTCATTTAATGTGGATATTTGCCTGCAGCCGAGATGGACTGTTTCTTTAAATGAGATTGAAATACGATCCTAGAGAAACAAATACCGGGGCATAAACTTTAAATAAGTAGTTCACTTAGTGTAATTTTCCCTCTCCCCTAATCAATTTATGGTTATTGATTTTTGCCCTGTAGATCTTGAGGTAAGGTCAAACTTAAGGCTGAATGGTTATTTCTGCTCTGAACCACAGCCACAATTTCATTCTATCAAATCTTTCAATACTGTGAAATCAACCCAAGCTAGCAGCCTGCAGTTGGTAGGTCAGAAATACATTAAGAGAAGAAGTTCCAGAGGCGGGAGTATAAACTGTTACAGCCACTGTGGAAATCAATGTGGAGGTTCTGCAAAAAAACTGAAAATATATCTACCAAAAATTCAGCTATTCTCCTCTTGGGCATATAGCTAAAGTACTCTGTATCTTACCATGGAGTTATTTGCTCATCCGTGTTCACTGATTCATCATAGCCAGAAACTGGAACTGGTCTAGCTAACAACGCTAATAGTACCCCCATGTCATTTTCATCTCCACCACTGGGTGGCAGCCAGCTGCCAGGTGCCAAATTGGCTATACTGACAAATTTCTTGGGACAGTGTATGACTTCCCCATGCATCACTTTCTGGGAGTCAGCTTTCTCCATCACAGCCTTGCTGAAAGCATGAAGTAGGGGCTCATGTTTGACCCTGTGACCTCTGCTTTCTCAAGTACTTCTCTTCAAATCCTTTCTTTTGTCCTTAGAGGACTCGGTCCCCGACTAGCCAGTGGCTCACTGGATTTGTTCTCCAAAAAGTAAAGTGTCAAAGAGACCACACAGCTGGTCATGAGGAGTGGAGTCCAAATGGCCAAAGCACTGGTCACCAAAGGAGGAAAAGAAGACGGATTTGACTCCATCAGATGTCAAAGTGGGCATCAAGGAACACTACCAAGTAAGTCAAAGGCAGCCTTAGGGCTGAAAGTAAGTCTGCAAACCACACATGAGGTGGGGTCAAGAGTGAAGAATTCTTATGGTACAACAACAAATAGGCTGGAATTCATTAGAATATCTAATTTAGATATGGGGAGAGGATCTGACAAGATCTTTATCCATAAAAGATGGCAGGGAGCATGAAATCAGCATGGAGTAATACCTGTAGCCAGGCATTGTAGAGAGCCACCCCTTTCAAATGAGCATCTATAGAAGGCTTGCTATGTGTGCCAGGCATTAAGGACACACAAAACAATAGGGTATAGCCCCTCCTCCACAGTGAGGCAAGAAACCGGCTTGGGTTACACAGGCAGAGAGAAATGTGAAAAGTAGAGATGTGGCTCAGGCCTGGAGAGGTTTATACTCTAGTGGGGAAAGGCTGTTAAATAAACAAACACAAACAGGACATTAGATGTAAGCAGAAACTGAGTTGAAATAAAGGTGGGTTTTTATACAAACGATGACTATTGAGCTGGGTTTGTTTCATGGAAAAGTGTGCCGAGAGTTGCAGAGGTGACGAAGCCCTCAGGATCTGGAGGGACAGATTCTGGGTGAGGACTCAGAGCACTGCAGTGCTCATACATGCTTGGTCTCTGGCTGGCTGCCCATCTACGTTTCTCTAGGCCTCAGTTTCCCTGATTTAAGAGATGAGGAGACCATTTGGATCATTCCCTAGAGCTACTTAAGATTTTTGTTGTTGTTGTTGTTTTTCAAGATAGGATTTCTCTGTGTAACAGTCCTGGCTGTCCTGGAACTCACTCTGTAGACCAGGCTGGCCTCAAACTCACAAAGATCCATCTGGCTTTGCCTGCTATGTAAGATTTTTATAGGTTGCTTTTCTTACTGGTATGGAAGATAGGATATATTTAAATAAGGTAGGAAAGTCCGGGAAAGAATATAAACTAAGTTTCTGTCTGACTTGGAGCCATTATTAGCATCTGAAAAGGTGTGTTTCACAGGCTGGTCTTTAGGAGGTTGTAAGACTGACAGGATTTTAATGAGCCGTCCAGACAGGAGGAGGGAGAGGCAAGGGCACATGTTATTGATTGTGACTAAATGCTTCCTGTACTGTCTAACTCCTTGGCATGATACACTTGTGACTCGGTCTGAATAGCAGGAGTTGTCCTGGGGACATCCAACGTGTCCATTGTTTGTTTTGAGATAGCGTCTTACTATGTAGTCCAGGCAGACCTCCCTCCCCAAACCTTTTGCTTCAGTGTGAATGCAGCGATAGAACATAGTCACTACCATGCCTGGCTGACAGACATTGAAGAGAAACAGCTGATTTTCTTTGCTTGTAGCATGCACAGAGGCAAGTGTGGTTGGAAGTTTTCCTGTGTCCCGGCTGGCCGGCCATCGGGACAAATCTCTCCCACTCGCGTGCCCCAATTAAACACACAGAGGCTTATATTAATTATAACTTCTTGCCCATAAGCTCAGGCTTATTACTAACTGTTACACTTAAACTAACCCACAATTCTTATCTATGTTTAGCCACGTGGCTTAGTACCTTTTCTCAGTTCTGCCTTGTCATCTTGCTTCCTCTGTGTCTGGCTGGCAACTCCTGACTCAGCCCTGCTCTTCCCAGAATTGTCCTCTCTGCTTGCCCTGCCTATACTTCCTGTCTGGCTACTGGCCAATCAGCGTTTTATTTATCAACCAATCAGAGCAACACATTTTCACAGCGCACAGAACGACATTCCACAGCAGGCAAGACAGAGGGGAAGATGAAAATGGCGTCCACTAGCCAAAGCTCAGAGTGCATCCTCTGGTCACATGATGTCCTCTTTACCTGTTTAGTCCTCTTTACCTGCACTCTCTTTCTCCCCAATACCAAAAGACTACATACACAATACATATATGAACGTTGAATTGGAAATCAGAAAAATAAGTTTTAAGACAAAGAACTGAAAAGCATAAGGAGGGCTTGGCTTCACAGCTGTCAGCAACGCCCTCATAACCTGAGTTCTTTTCATTCCCCTTCCATAATGTCTGCTTTTCAAAGGAGCCCTTTTGGAGTCTCAAGATGGCTGCAAGCCCTGATCTGTGGGCTCCCTGTTCATCTGTACAGCATAGAGAAATTTCATCCCAACATCCCCCATGGGAGTCCTGAGATTACTCTGCTAATCTCACTGAGGTCACGTGCTCACTGTTAATCTAGCTGAGGTGGCTGTGAGGCGAAGGCAAAGGTCCACAGCCATGGCCACATGCTGCATGCCTCTGGGTGGAATGGAATTTTCATTTCTGAGGCCACGTAGCTCTCCTAAATTAAACCAGAGGTCTGTCCTTTACTCGTGTATTTTCAAGATCAACAAATTGTTTCAGGCCCCACTTCCAGAAACACCTTAGGTTTATCTCTAGCTGTTACTCTGATTTTTCTAAGCCTAAGCACTCCTACTTATGACAGAGTACTAACTCCAAACAAGAACCATGTGGAAGGGTCCAGAACTGTGTGGACACATGTGGTCAGAAATGCACAGACACAGAAAAGCGGGCAGTGGTGAAGACTGCTTTTTCCTATAATAGTGATGAGGTGATGTCACGATCCCAACTCTCCAAACATCTGTTGGGAGGCTCCTGTTGCTAAAAGTGGAAAGGCTGATTAGAGGACAAAGTTCTTAGGGCCTCCACTCACTTCCAACCAAAAGGGAAAGCCAGTTGGTGTCACAGAAGGCACGGTGACTATAGGAGGAGGTGACTGAATCATCTCGGAATTCATAATGGCAGGGAAGAGGAACAAATGGACATGTTCAGACACACCCACTGGCTTTTCTTTTTTTAATCTGAGAAGAGTAAAATGAGTTTGTAGTGTGTTTCTAAAAGGGACCATCATTTAAGAAGAATATATAGCTTTAAAAAAAAAAAAAAAAAGAATGCTTACTTGGTAATCTTGGGTTATCCTAATGAGAAGGATACAGGGAGTATCCACTTGGAACCATCCAGCAGAGATTTAGAAAGAACAGAAACAGAATTTTGAAGGAAGGGCACATGGTCAAGGCTGAGCATGAGACCCTGGGCACAGACATTGTGCCAGTGAAATACACTGAAAGGCCGGCTTCGAATACGTTGAAACTTGAAAAATATTAAGACCAGAGAGGCTCCTTGCTTTTTTTTTTAAGTGAGAAGATAATGAAGTGAGGAAAAGTCGTTGGAGCAGGCAGTGTCAAATTAGATGTCAAAAAGAAGTGGATCTATACAGTTGCTGCTTTGCTTGCCTCTCCCCCTCTGAGAAAAGGCTTTTCAACACGGAAAGGCTAGCATTGCAGAAAAAACTATTCCAAAAGAACAAATACCCCCAGCAAGAACACTAGCCCATCAGAATCCATTTCTGTAACAAAGACAAATAAATGAGACCCCAAGATAATGGAGCCACTATCTTGAGTGACGGGTCTTGGGGAGTGTGGTAGGCAGAACAATGGCCTCTTTCAAAGACAACGGCATCATAATCCCTGAAACCTGTGACTTTATGACCTCACGTGGCAAATAGGGCTTTACAGATGTGATTAAGGCTCTTGTGAGGGAAAGATCCAACTGTCTAAATAGGTCCATTGTAACCACAAACGTTCTAGTGAGAAGGAGGATGGAGGGTCAAAGAAGGCAAGGATGGTGTGAGGATGGAAACAAAGGTTGGAGTGATGCCTCTGATGGCTGGGGGCATGAGCCAGGAAATGTGAACAGCATCTAGAAATGGGAAAGGCAAGGGCAGGGTCATCCCTTAAGAGCATCTAGGAGGAATCAGCCCCACTAACACCTTCATTTTAACTCAGTTTTGATTTTTTGCTCTTCAAAGCTCAACACAACAAATCTGTGTTGTTTGAAGCCAGAAAGTCCATGACAACATGCTTCAGCAGCAACAGGAAACTAATACAGTCTTGGTGCTTCAGAACTAAAAAACCACTGTAAAGAGGAATGGTACGGAAGATGGTGACAGGCACACCCCAGGATTATTGTGTTATAATAAGCACAAACTTAGTACTCATCATCGATGAAAGTTTCGATTTGCTTACTCAAGAAGTGGTTTGAAGATACTTAGAAAAGTGGGTTAACACCAGAAGGAAGCATATGCAAAGCATCCATTATCTCCAAACACGGTGATTCTGGTTTTAAAGTTATTAGGCTTATTCTCAAGGACATGTCTGTATCAAGCAAATAAAAGACTAAAAAAAGAATAGAATTCCCAATGACACTCATTTGTAGACAAGACAAACCAATGTAGACCAAGTCATGAAAAATTTAGGGAGATTCATAGTTGACTGAACAGATGTACCAGTGTGTTGATTAGTGGATCAGAGCCATTTTGGAAAAATCAAAAGCAAAAGGGAAAGCAGTCTTCTCTGCTATCCTTTATTGATAATATTAATGACTCTGTAAAGTACATCCTCACTCTATGGGTGTCTCTGTAGATTACATCCTTTCTACATTTTGTGGATGAAAACGGTGTTAAAAACGTGACTAAAAAAAGTTCGTATTCAAAAGGTCTTCCTAGATTAAAAAAAGCGAACAGAAGCTAAATGTGAGACAGAAAGGGGATGACTGGGAACTCTGGCATCAGGTTTAAAAGTGTGAAAGTAGAGCGCAGATGAAGGAGACCTGGAATGGTGGGGACTCTTATTTCAGAACAACATACACGGTGATTTGAGTTAGCAATGAATGGAATTTAGGAAGAATGTGATCTAATTCTAGCTTCATCGTGATGACCATTTGGGAAGCTATGCCCTGGACTCAACTGCTACTGGAGGAAGTATCGAGTTTTACTTAGCACACAAGCCAAATATAATGTGAAGGGTTCTAAAGAACTAAGTATGTAGAGTGTGTGCTTGGGTTAAAGAGAACAGCTGGGCCATCGTGGGGGTCTGTCACTGGAGATATGAGAAGAACCCACAGCTGCAGTGACTAGGCTCCTCAAGTCTAAGCCCGAAGTGTGGGTCTCCTCTTGATGGCAGAGATATGTTAGATTTGAATATACAATGGTCTCCATAGACCCGAGATTATTCTCAATCTTTATTGCCCAGAAGGTGGCGCTATGGAGAGGTTGTGGAACTTTAGAAAGTAGGCCTGAACTGGAGGAAGTAGATCTCTGGCCAAACCTGTCACTCTCCTTCTGCTTGCTGTCCACTACAGTGTAAACAGCTGTCCTCCATCACACCATCCTCCTGTGGATATCGCTCTATATAAATAAAACACCGATGGCCAGTAACCAGACAGGAAGTATAGGCAGGACAAGGAGAGAAGAGAATTGGGGAAACAGGAAGAAGGGGGGGGGAGACACTGCAGCCACCATAAGGACAAGCAGCATGTAAAGATGCTGGTAAGCCACCAGCTACATGGCAAGGTATAGATTTATAGAAATGGGTTAATTTAAGATAAAAGAACAGTTAGCAAGAAGCCTGCCATGGCCATACAGTTTATAAATAATATAAGCTTCTGAGCGATTATTTTATACGTGGATTGTGGGACTGCGGGGCTTGGTGGAACCTGGAGAGAAGCCCTCCAGCAACGCCATCCCATTATAGTCCTCCACAGCACATGGGACCAAGCAGCTAAGGCATGCACTCTATGAAGTAGTGAGCCCAAATACATCATTCTCCGTTCAAGCAGTTCTTGGATCACAGAAATCAAAAGTAACGAATACAAGAGTCTAAGAAGTAAAAAGCAGAAGGGGCTAGCTAGAGTTGTGTTTCTGAGGTTAGATGCGACTTATTAACACACTTGGTAGACAAGTGCTTAGGGTCTACAATCTAAAACAGAAGATAGAATGCTGGTCTTCAATTTCCTTGTGTGTAACTATGGGCAGAATTTTATACATCTCTGTGTCAGTTTCCGAATCTTTAAATGTACTTAAGGACAGTGTCTACATATACAATTATGGGAGGAATTAAGTAAGTTAAAATATATGATGCACATACAATTGTTTCTAGCATGCAGCAGATCTGAGCAAAAACTAGCAAGTAGCTGTTGTTATTCAAACTTTGGGTGCACAAGCAATAAGAATTCAGAAAGGAAGGAAGAGTCACACAGAGCATGATGGAGGCAAAAACCCGGGGACTTTGCTGTGTATCTGAACTCTGACTCATTTGCTCTTGGCCGTTCTGAAGCATGCCAACCTTTGTTCCTGCCATGGCTGCAGAATGGAGTCTGCAAGGTCCTCATTGTCTGAAGCCTTTACCTTCACAAAGCCCCAGAGTGATGTTCATAACCTTTGGCTTTTACATTACACTCCCTTATCTGTTTTCTCACTTTATCAAGTTTGGGTACTGTTTCATATATGAATTTCTATCTCCTACAGCATCCGGCAGAATGGCATACAGATAGTGGTATTCCAAATGAAATATAGCTCTCCAGCATGCATTGAGGATGTTTTTCGGGGCTTCCCCTCCCTCATGGTGTCAAATGGCCGGTGCTCAAGTCCCTTTTGCAGAATGGTATAGTATTTGCCATTAACCCATATGCACCCTCCCCTAAACTTTAAATCATTTTGACATTACTTCCAAAACCTATTGCAATGTAAATGCTATATAAATCACCACTACTCTGTATTGTTTAAGAAACAATAGAAAAATGTTCGTTCAGGTTCAGTTTAGACACTATTTTTTCCCTCATAATTTTGATCTTCAGTTGCCTGACTTCTTAGAAGTGAAAGCTATACAACTGAAAATAGGAATCAGGCTAAGCTAATGACTTGGAGCTGTGTAGCTTGTCTTGGGGAGAGTGGTGTCATCTGTAATGGTGGCAGAGATATATACAAAGGACGGGTTACTTCGCCCCAGAAGCTCATAAGTTCAATTTTGGGGTACAGTGAGGTCATAACTTACTTTGACTTAAGTTACAAAAGCACTAAGACAGAACTCAATGCTTTGGTTCCTGTTGTCAGTCCTCTTTCATCAAGCACAGATGAAATTATTCAATGAATATTCCTTATTAAAAGATGCTGTCTTCTGGTCATGTGAGGTGGTGGCGGTTTTCCCAAAGAGTACTGTGAAATGATTAAAAGCCTCAGTGCTCATGATTGGCTGGTGTATGATTACATGGAATCTAGTCAGAGATGTACACTGAGTTTAGATATGACATTTAATGCTGGAGGTCCGTTGCAGTGATATTTCTCTTTCCTTGATGATGACCTTTTGATGTAACCTTTGGGAGACATGCCCACCAGTGGGAAAATATGAATACACGAAACTGCCTTTTATTACAGTTGGGCTTTGAAGACAGCTCAGGAGGAGAAGGCAGGGTGAGCTCTCACATTCTTTTTAATCCCCTCTTTGCTCAAAATGATATGCATGCTTTCTGTGCTATCCCAAATACACACATGGAGAAAAAAGAATACTATGGGGATGCTCTTTATTATCTCAGTAAATGTGGACTACTCAATCAACCACCAGCTTTAAAGATGGGGTAAAAAGAGGACCATCAGTCTGACACAGTGTGCAATTATCATGGCTATAAATCAGAAGAGACATCCTAAAAACACCAATTTGCTCTGGAGGGGAAAGTGGAAGCCAAAAATGCAATGTTTCACTTTCCTAGACTTAAGAGATGTTTGTCGTGACTGACGGGAATGTAAAAGCCAGCAAATGAAAGAAACAACCAATTAGGCAGAAAATGTAAGTCTCGTCACGGGGACATTCTGGCCATGTGGTAACAGTCAACAGACAATATGGTTGATAGAAAGGAGCCATGAGTGGAGCTCAGAGAGGGATACCACGGGGCCCTTCACCTCAAATGCCTGAGTCAGGCTGCCTTGTTTTGTTGACACTGGTGTCAAGGAAAAAGAAGATCATGAATCTGGACATCATTCCTCCTAATATCAACCATCTGCCCAAACGTAACCTATTTAGTTCCTGGCTGACATTCAGCTTGTGTGGCTCTTTCCTTCGTAGTGATTATGAAGCATCCCTACTGGTGACTGGGACTCACTAACGTCACAGAACAGTAGTTTGGAGGCTGGTTTCCAATTCTTTAATGACAGGTTCCCTTCCCTACCATGAGAATTTAGATGTTAAAATTCCAAGAGGGTGGCCAGGCAAGTTCATGTTCCTTGTGGAAGTCTCCCAAATGAGACCTGTTTTGGAAACTATTTTTAGAAGATTAGCATGAAGAGTTGAACAAAAGGGTACAAGGCCAAGGTTAAATACCTCTGGCAGGAAGGGAAAAGGGACTGAAGGTTGTTGTTTCAGGATTCCCCCACCTCCAGGAGCTGGGAGGAATCATGGTTCGCTAATGCACCACAGCTGTTCAAACAGAGGTGCTAACCTCATCGTCTCAACCAAAAGTGGTTGGAAAATGATGTTTAGAAGATGTGACAAGGTGCTATCTTTAAATGTGAAGGATTATGAACACAGGCAGATTAGACGAGCAGGAGACCCTCAGAGACACTCCTTAAACTATAGCAGTTCTTTTGCTGAAAATTTGACTTTCCTTTCATTTGTTGCTCAGAGTGGGTTAATCCCCTTGGAGTCTACAAGATCAAATGTGCATTGCATAGCTAATTATAGGGAGATTCTAAGAGATTTGGGGGCAAATCCACAATTAACCAGACTCCCAGTTTTATCTTGGGCCTAAAATTGCACTGATCCTTAAACCATTAAACAAAATGGAAGTATTCATTTTGGTCAGCTCTGTTTCCTCAACTGTAAACAAATGCAATGTTAGGCTTGGTTAGGGTTCTCTCTTCATTTGCACGTGTGCTTGTTTATGTGTGTAGATGCATGTTATATGTAATCACAAACACAACTTTGGATGTGATCCACAGAACTGGCATGCACATCCTTTGGTACACTGTCTTTTCGGCTCAGAGCTCACAAATTACACTAGACTGATGGGCCAGCGAGCCCCAAGGATCATGTCTCTCCCTCTTCAGCACTGGGATTACAAGCACATACCATGCCACCATGCACAGCTTTTTCCAAGACTGCTGAGGATTCGGGTCCTCATGCATGTGAGGCTAGCAGTGTACTGACTCTCTATAGTCAGTCTATATCTCTAGACTATATCTCTATAGTCCTTGGTGGGGGCTCTTGCTGCACAGTCCTCAGGACAGGGATGTATTTGGTGTGCCTCTATCAGACAGCGTTTTCCATCACCCCTAACTTTTTAAGGATCAGTTCAAAGTGTTCTACTGGTTGAGTCTCTGGCATCTGTCTTAGTGTTTTCTCTGTCCCTACATTTTCTACTGTGGTATTCAGTTCACAAACATTTATAGGTCCATGGCAGATGAGCCAATGAAGTCAGAGGATGTGGAGTGATGGGCTTCATCTCTCACTTATATGGTTACTGCAACTTGGGGATGGATGTGGAAGTCAATGCAGGAGGGAGGATGCAGCTTACTCTAGAGTTCTAGTCTCTTCCCTTGTAACCACCGTGTCATGTCCAGGTGGCTGGTGAAGGCAGCTCTGCTCTCTTCCAAGTTTTCTGGCTTTTGTCCTCAAACATCAGTTGTAATTTCAAGCCCGTTAAGATGAATGCTCTGCTACTAGGGTCTGCACTGCGTCACTTTAAACTTATTTTCTCGTCCACTTGGCCTTGAGCAATGTGTTTTTCCTTTTCACCTCTTCCTCCTTCAGATGCAAGACGTGTTACAAGGAGTTAACAGTTTAGCAGTCCTGTAGCAGGCAGCAGTAGATCCCAGTGAGCCACTTCTGTACACAGAAGTCCAGTCATCCTCTTTGTCTGTGGTGGAAACCTGTGTTCTGGAGGCAGAGGAAGGACAACACAGGGTTGTTGATTGGCAAGTTTGTTCTAGAAATAATAGCTTCATGGATTCAGCTGGACTCAGGGAAGTTTGTCATTCTCTCTTGCTTCACAATGGCCAGTAGAACACACATAAATCCAGGAAATAGAACAAAAGAGTCTCCTTGCCTGTATCTCTGGCTACTTTAGAGCTTAGACCATGTTAAGCCAGTATTAATCATCTTAGGCTAATGATGATGATGCTGGCAACTTACTATCAATGGAAGAGATGTTTTGGCAGGAACTTGAAGAGGGGCTGTCACTGAGAGTTTGCAGAGCAAATGTAGAAATAAATGGGTAAATAAATGCACACAGATGTAAGATCAGTAGGTACACACTCATCTCTCAGGGGCTTTTCCTTGGCATGGGGTGAATAGAATTTATAGTACTAACCAGAGACAATTTATTTGCTTAAGAACAAAGAAAACACATGTAGTCATTGAAAACAAATGAATGGAAGCAGGCAAGTTGGCAGTTCATAGAATCTATCCTGTCACCTAACATCCTCATCCTTCTCTTACTCACTTGGCCCCAACCACCTTGTGGAAATGTCTAGTTTAGTCTTTCTCCTTAAAACACAGAGAGGGGCCAAGAAGATCAGGGGCTGTATCAGTGTTAGCAATAGAATCAATGCTATGACCAAAAGCTCTACAGGGTTATCTGGGTTGGAATCCTTGTTCTTCAGCATAACAGCTTTGTAATGCTGGATGAGGAAAGTCCACTTATACCACTCACACAAGCCTCATGTTCTCATCTATAAAGCAGTAGAGCGCCGGGCAGTGGTGGCACACGCCTTTAATCCCAGCACTCGGGAGGCAGAGGCAGGTGGATCTCTGAGTTTGAGGCCAGTCTGGCTTACAAAGCCAGTTCCAGGAAAGGCACAAAGCTACACAGAGAAACCCTGTCTCAAAAAACCAAAAAAAAAAAAAATTTAAAAAAATTAGTAGAGCAATACTTGCTTTGGTGACTTGATAAGAGGGTTTTATTATATATATATATATATATATATATATATATATATATATAATATATATATATATATAATTTATATATATATAATTATATATAATATATACATATAATATATAAATATATATATCTTTAATATCATGTACCTATATATGTATATATACACACATCTTCTACATAATGATCCATAAGGTAGGTGAAATAGGGCAATGGGTAACACTGTAAAACAATGCCAGGCTAAGATTAGGGAAGAACTAGATAGACTTCAGCTGTGCCTAATGGGATGCTTGGTCACAAGGGACAGAGATGGACTTTGCCTTACAATGGTATGGCAAGACCAAACTTACTGCAGGCTCCACAGAAATGATAGGAAATAGACTGTTATGAAGAGGCAAGCTCTTCTTGCATGCTAGCAGTTAGATCTTTGAGCATCAGTGTGGTCCTCACTGGAGTCTAGAGGCTTAAAGAAGAGGATTGTCACTTTGCATGGGACGCTATGACTTGGGAACTCAGCTCCTACTCTGGGAAGGTCTGGTCCTTACCTGCTCGTGCTTGCCTTCTCTAACATATGCCGTTTGTTTCCCAGTTGGGCTGATTTGGGAGTAGACCAAAGTGAAGCTTTTAAACATCATCCTAGTCATCATTCTTGTGGCTCCTTAAACCGGGACCGGCGCTTTGTGGGTTGGCCTAGTTTAATGACTTAAGCCTGACATTGAATTACAAAGATGAGGATGAGCTTGGAGAATGAGAGAAAATACCAAAAAGCCATATATATATAAACGGGGGTGGGTGGTTTTAATTGATTTATTCTTGTTGGAGGTTTTGTTTTTTTTTTTTTTTTGTTTTTTTTTCCCAAGAGTCCTATGAATGGGACTGACACTTCAATCATTACTCCTAACTTGGACTATTCCCTTCAAGATCTAAATTACCAGGGGAAGAAATACAATTGGTCCACCATAGGTATGTGTCTAAGGTCCACCTACTCCTCCTAATGAAGGGAAGGTGTTCTCTTGGAGAATAGAGAAGTGAAGCTGTGTGTCTATACGTCCTTTAGTTGGGACTCTTGGCGGAAGAGCTTGATCTCCTTGGGTTGGCAGCTCACAGTCTCTGGAGTGAGATGCTGTGGAAAAGCACAGGAAGACCATGATCAACTGGAACCTAACTGCTGCTGCACCCGACTCTTAAGCTAACAATGCTTATACAACTTCTATGGGGCACTGGACAATTCAAACACAGCAGCCCTGTATTTTGGACAAAAATCTGTATTTAGACACCCAGAAGGACGCTAACCTGCATGCATATGAGGTTGGTTCAATTCTAGACCTTGTTGCAGAGTGACTTCTACCTATGCAGCCAGAAGATGGGATGCTAGGGATGCCGCCGAAGTCAGGATAGGGTTGGTCTCTCAACACTCTAGGATAGTGACCACAAACAGCTTTGGGGGCTGTGTTCTTGTGGCACAAGGTTTTCTCTCATCCCAGTCAACTCATTCTGAAGCAGCTCTTCAAGCCCCACCCTACCTCCCAAGGCAAAGTATTCCAATGCATGGGTTTCTGTCACATTGCTTTCCTATTCTCTGTGAGGTCAAGGACTCCATCTTTATGCAACCCATTCACAACCTGTTTCTAGAAAAGATTGAGATACTTGTTCACACAAAGAATAAACAGTAGCTAATGTCTGTAAAAACGTGTTCTAAGAGCTGGAACTGTCACTTGCACCCCTTCATCTCTGTCCATCTCGCTGTCTTCCTCTCCACCCTAGGAGACTGACTTCTATGACCTCTATCAATGGGCTCCTTCGCCAGTGGTTTCTGCCTGACTTTCTCCAATGGCAGGGACTGGCAGGGTTCAGAAGAGGACACGCCTCCCGCTCCTATTGTGTGATCCTTTCCTGATAGCTGCAGCTCTCTCTTTTACAATCCCTCTCCTTTTTCTGCAGATTTAAGACTGATAAAAGCCCCCCTGCTTTGTCCTGGCTCATTATGCCTCTGCATGTCTTACTGGTGTCCCTTAACCTTGAGCACATCTTGGTAAATAGTTCCTAAATGAGCTTTTTTAATTGCATTTGAATGTAGTATTTATTTGCTGAGCAGTCTCCTTGATAGCTTAGTATTATTGATCCTACTTTATAGATGAGAAGGTATGGCCCAATATCTTGATGAAATTCAATGCTAACCCAGACACCCATTTACAGAGCTCAGATTTATGAACCTAGTCTACCCACTGTCCTGGTGTTGAACATCAGCTTCAGCTTTGCCCTCCAGCCTCTCAGGCATTAAGTCACATGTAAGAAGAGCACACATCAGAAGAACAGCCTCTTCTGATCCCATAAAGAAAAGATCCCTCTTTGTCCTACCTCCTAAACACAATCTGGGTCTTCATTATCACATCATGAAGAACATTTTCTTCTATAGTTAAAAAGAATTGCCTGGAATCCCTTCTACATTCAGGAATAGCTCCTGAGATTTCAATATCTGAGATCCTATTAAGCAGAGCTCTTAAATGTAATTATTGGAAAACAACCTTAATAAAATCTAACTCAGGGCAAGTTCTGAAGTACCAGCTAGTGGAGGAACCTAATTAGCTACTTCACTCCCTCCCCCATACCACAAAGCACACTGAAGGGTGAATAGCCTCATAGATTATCCAGGCTCTTAACCTCATTTTGGGTAATACAGACCCTCTGAAAATGTGAAAAGTCTTAGGATCTTCTCCCAGGACCATTTCAGAATTGTACACTGTCTCATTCTTGCTTTCTTACACACACACACACACACACACACACACACACACACACACACACACACACACAAATCTTACTTATAACTATTTGTTTTCTATCTCTGTCTTCCTGAAGGCCATTCCCAGGCCCCTAGATTAATGTTTTCCATTTCCATTCTAAACTAATGCTTAGGTTTGCATGCAAAATAAATGTGTTGCCTAGGGTCACACAGCTTATTAATTGACATATTAATCTGATTTGGCTAATTTTTTTCTGTGGTAATGAGGTTTCTCTTCCCATGCATGTGGTCTCTGCTATGGGTTAGTTCAGGTCTCTATTCTATGCCATTTTTGTCCAGCAGTGTAGAGTATCTGGCACCATCTGTCACCATGAAAGGAGAGCTGGAAATTCTAGTGCTGATTTTTTAAAAATGACTCCTCAATGATGGTCATACACCATTGGCTGTAGCAAATCATATGGCCATTCCTAAATCCCAGGCTAGAGGAGAAGCCATTGTAGAGTATAAGACAAATGATATCGAGGATTGGAAAAGGAGAGGAAGAGGTAAGGGAATTAACCTTTTATCCCATGTGTCTCACTCTTCCCTGGCTACCATACCAAACTAATTCATCTGGATGTATCTCGCAAAAATATTCTTGATTATGAAGGCTAAATTTCCCCCTACAAAATTGAGCCTAATACTTGTCATAATGCCAGAAAGTAATGTCAGTTTTCTGGGAGAGAAAAGTCATCAACAAGATTAATCAGCTGTGAACCCTACAAGCTAAAATCCCACGCAGCCAGGTAGGATGTGCCCACTGGTGTGACTGTGGCATGATTGCTATGGGGGTAACCAATAATTTTCTGATTGGACTTGAAGTTCACTTCACAGGAAGAATTGATGCCTGGTACTGTAAACCTAGCTAAAAACTCATGGCTGGGGAGTTCATAGACCCTAAGGGTTTCCCTACCACTGTGGATATAGTATCAAACCGCCTTCTAAATATGTTTATACCCATGGACTCTGAGCCTTTATCAGAGAAGCTTCTGTTTGCAGTGGGCAATGGTTAATGCAGCGACTCATCACTCGTCAAGGCGCTATGTGACAGTTAAGTGCTTAGCTTTAAGCAGACAGCTGTATCATCCCCTCAGGCTCAGAGAACATCATAGGAGAGGCAGCAGAAAGAATGTGAGAGCCAGAGGATGGGAAAAAGTATTGTGAAACACTATCTTCTGGACATGACCTGATTGTTACACCCACATACTCACATCAGTGGTGGTTACCTACATGAGACCTGCACAAGACCAGGCCTGCCAATATCCCATTATGGATGGGGGAGAGGACAAGGGGATAAGAGGAGTATGGTGGTGGGACATATGATCAAAGTACCTTGTATATGTGCATGGAATTGTGAAAGAATAAATAAACTAGAAAAATATAAAGCAACAATAAAAATTGAGCCAAGCTTGAGGCTTTTGTTTATCTTCCTGCAATGCTGCTTGCTGCCACGGTTGGGTTCATATACTACCATAGCAAAGAAGGCCTGGTTCATAACGTGGGTCATCCTGGACTTTAAAAAAAAAAACAAAAACACTGATTTTCAAACTAAGATGTCTTCTATATTCTGAACTGCCCTGATGTTTCTAGTACTCCTTTTTCTTTCCTACTCCTCTGTAGTTTGGAACCTAAGGTGTTACCAATGCAGGTACAAGGGTGTCTCTGGACTTTTCTCATGATTGGTCAGAATGACAGCTCCTGTTTTCTCTCTGGGTGTTCACTCATTCCACAACTTACTGAACAGCTGTTTTGCTCTAAGGGTTCCAACAGGGACTAAATTAGGACTAAATTCAGAATCTGGCCTAGAGTAGATACTCAAAACATGCAAACTGGTCTTGAAATTACATATATGTGTGATGATGATTAAAAACACATATATGCTCTGACAGGTTGGGTCAGCATCTTGGTGCCACCACTTACTATAAAAATCATAAGATCTAGGGCTCTTTTAATATCCATGTACCTCAGTTTTCTCATCTGTTAGGTAGGGAATAGGGATACTATAAAACTCTTTTTTTTCCATGATAAGAACTAACTAAAACAATGTATGCAAAAATCTGCCATAATCCAATGTTTAGAGAAAGTGTTTAATATAGTTACAGTTCTTATTGTTGTCAGAATGGTTATGGGAGAACAGTAGTGTTGTTTGCCAACTAGATAGTGTAGTAAGGAGGAAGATCCCAGGCTTTGTAATTCAGTAGACTTGTGCTGGAATCTCAGCTCCATCATGGTGTGGATGTGCACTAAGGACTGCTCTGGAGAGCTTTAGTTTCTCAGCTTCCTTGTCTTGCAGGACACTTGGGGTGCACCTGTAGGGATACAATACTGCAGTGTCTCATGCATCGAGGTGTGCTGGAGACATGGACTAAACATTGGTTCCTCTGGACACTGTGGGGATATGAAGATGAACAAAGGCAGCCGTCCTCTCTCTTGCCTTCCTAGAGATCATCGTCTCATTGTGGAGATTGGACATGCTCACCTACAATGACTGATAACCCTTCTAGGTGACTGCCACGAAAGAGTTGCAGCTGCTCTTTCCACAGGTGTGGAAATTTGCATGAAGTAGTTTAAGCTGGAAAAAAAAAAAAGGTGCTTTTTACTAAAAAGAGATTTTAATTTACAAGCCCAATTTCTTTCATCTCTCTTTCTCCCATCAGCCCCTTCTTCACCCCCGAAACCTGAGGATACCCTCTCAGGACCACAAAAAGCTTATGTGGCGAGCGTAGATCCACAGCCCTCCCTCTAGCAGTTTCCTAATGTGCTCTGTTTCTGCTGGTGATATTCACGGTATTCAGCTTTGCAGCCCTGATTTTTCATTTGCTGTCTGAAATTCAATGCTCTGGCACCCGGAACCTCTGCCGGAAAGACTTACTTAACATTCAGAATCGATGAACAAAGTGGAGAAACGTTTTACCTGAGGCAGGCAGGCTACGTGTGGGACTGCGCTTTGGTCCTTAGCAGGGGGTTAATACACTCCACTGCTGTGCTTTCTGCGGCCAACCGCCTCTCTCCACCTCATTACCAAATAAGATGCCTCAGAGGTGTCCGGACCTGAGCTTCCTCTCCAGGAAATGTTAGAGCCCAGGATCTCTGGGTGTCATTATTATTTCCTTTTAATTGTGGCCTCTGGACTTACTCATTGTTGTGGGAGCTCTTTTTTTTTTTTTCCCCTTTCCTTTCCACGTGACTCTTCTGGGACTTGCCCTATGAAACAAAAGACTTGTCTGAAAGAGCTAGCAGGCCTTCTCTTTGCCTCATTATCTGTGCATTCGGGCTGCTGATTAATGCATGCTTGTACTCTTGAGTTTCTCATAAATCCTGCCTCTTAACTCCGTGAGATTGGTCAGCACAGGTGGGGTGGTTGGGAGCTACCCCACCCCCATTGGTTTTCGACTCTAGGGAACGTGCATGCTGTTTACCATGGGTGCAGGCAGACACTTTCTTACCCTACTGCCTTTCATTTTCCAATTCTTCTACTGAGTGGTTGAAGCCTATGGGGGTTCTGAATGCTTCAATTACTCACCCTCCCACCCCATATTAAAATCATTGTGAAGTGAGCAGCCATTTTGTATATCTTCATACATGCTCCTGACTGGGTTTCATGCACTGCAATGTAACAGGAAAGTTTCCATGAATCTCTTCACTGAGATTTGGGGTTTGAGACTAAAAGACTGAGGCTAGTCCACTCATAGGGACTAGAGCTAGACAGGACATTGGGGATAATCGGATGCTATTTTTCTTCTGTGTGGTAACGGTGTGCAGTGAGAGAAAAATGGAGCAGCACACCAAATGGAGAGGAAGAGGGAAGGAGAGAGGGTCCTAAAGGTCTCCAGAAGCTTTCTTCTGGTGGGGTGGATTCTTCAACCTTCCACCTTCCTGTGGGGTGCCCTCGACCTTTTCCAATGAAGGGTTTTGGCTCAGAATAGTCAAGTGGATTTCTGTCTGAGATAATCAAAAGCTGATACTTAGTGCAGTATTGTTGTTGGTGTTTGTTTTTAATCGAGTTGCCGGTTTGATGGTTTTGAATAGCTTACAAGGAGAAAAGCTAGGGTACTGGTTGTCATCCTTCTGACAGTATAGGAAAATGCTAAAATTTTAATGTGCTCCAAAAGAGTCACCAATTAAACTCAAAAGAATTGAAATTAGGGTCTTGACTAGGGAGGTATCTGTACACCCACCTTCGTACATTGTTATAACCGAAAGAGAGAAGTAATCCAAGCGCCGACTGAAAGCCGAGTGGATGAACAGAATGTGGAATGCATATTTGATGAAACATTACACAGTTTTAAAAAGGAACATCTCATTTCAGAGATTAGCAGAGGAGAGCAAGCAAGTGGCCAGAGCATGAGAAAGTCTCCCAGCACAAGTCTACATAATGAGTTATGGGCCAGCCAGGGATTCAAATCAAAAACAAAAACAAACAAACAAACAAAAAACAAGCCCAAAACAAATGATGGGTTAAAAAAATCAATAAGGACTTTGTCAGGAGGAATTTGACTAAACTTTTATTTGCTGGTGGCTACTCCACATACCCCAAAGGGGGATCTAGTGAAGACCCCACACTACTGTTCATGACACTCTGGAAGGGCATGGTGGTCCACTGAAAACAGAGATAGACAATATTCTTATCTCCAGGATAATCCAAAGATGGCACATCCATCAATGAACACTGAGGACATTATGCTAAATAAAATAAGCCAATTCCCAAAGATACAAACACTGTATTTGTATGAGGTATCTAGAACAAACAAATCAATGCAGACAGAAAGTATAATGGTGGTTAGTGGGCAAAGGATGCTGGGAGAGTGGGTCATTGTTCAATGAGTATAAAGCTTTAGTGTTGGCACAGCAAAGGGGTTCCCAAGATTAGCTGCATAACAATGTGGATGTACTCTACACTGCTGAACTGCATGTTTACAAATGATTATGATGGCAAAGTTCATTATGCATACTTTATCATAATTTTAAAATCATCAGCAAATTCCACAAATAATAGTCCGATGTATGGGATAGAGTAAAACAAAACAAAATTAACCCTTATTTTGAGTGAAAGCTCTAAGTTCTATTTGTGGCTTGGAGCTCTTGTCTTTGTTCTGTTTCTGAGATGCATCTCCATATGCTGCCCAGACTGGCCTTAAACTCATGACCTTCCCACCTGAGCTTCCCAAGTAAGTGGGAGTTTGCTTTTGTTGTTGTTTACTCTTGGTTGGTGGCTATGCTGAGGATCAAAACTAGAGCATCAGGTGCTCTACCACTGAATTGCACCCTAAAACCTGACCTTGAATTCAAGGGAGTATGACTTGTCCCAGGCCCTTTAACTTCTTCAAGCCTCACTTCACTCCTGGGTTACTTCCATTAACTCACACAAGTGCCTGCTGAGGATTTCATGTCCCATGCAAACTTCTGGGAACACAAAGGGGAATAAGAGATGGGTTAGTGGACAAGCCTGATCACAAAATCTGTTGTTATGGAATATTATTTTAACTGGGCAAGGATGTGTTACATTTGTTTATGCTGTGGAATATTACTTTAACTGTGTAAAGGTGTGTTGCTTTTGTTTATGCTGCATTTGTTAAATTATGAAAAGATGTGTTGCATTTGTTTACCTCGCCTGTCTAAGGTACCTGATTGGTCTAATAAAGAGCTGAACAGCCAATAGCTAGGCAGGAGAAAGGATAGGCAGGCTGGGAGGCAGAAAGAATAAATAGGAAGAGAATTCTAGGCTCAAAGTAGAGAAGAAAGAGAGAAGGAGAGAATGAGGGACAAGCTCAGGCCCAGAAGCCAGCCAGTCATCAGCCAGCCAGTCACAGATACAGTAAGAAAGTAAGAAAAGGTAATAAGCCCAGAGGCAAAACACAGATGAAGAGAAACAGGCTAAGTTATAAGAGCTAGCCAGAAAAGAGCTAAGCTAAGGCCAAGCATTCAAAACTAGTAATAAGTCTCTGTGTCATGATTTAGGAACTGATTTGTGACCCAAAAGAAAATGGCTGGTACAATCCATCTTTGAGGTCTCTAGAAAGGCCGTCAGAGAAAGGCTCACTAGGTAGAAAGTACAGGATGAGGCTCCAGGCAGGGAAGTAGTGTATACGAAGCCAAAGAGGACGAGCATGCCTGAGATGTTCGGGCTGAAGACAGGGATGAGAGCTTTCTCTTGGTAGTGGCTGGCTGATGGGTGGACCATCTGGGGATATTCTGGAGGTGGTGATACTTTCTGTCTGTGAGTTCAGTGGTCCACCACATGCTTTAAGGGTCTCATTAGCAACAATCTGGGTCTGGACTATACTACCCCTCCTTTGGGGTATGTTGAATAGCTATCAGCAAATAAAAGTATAGGTGGATTCCTCCTGCAATAGTCCTTATTGATTTTTTAAAATCCATCATTCCTTAAACTTATATAGAATCTTAAAAATATCCTTTAGTGGCTGTGCTGGTTCATTCTTAGTCAGCTTCATACAGGCCAGGGTCATCTGGGAAGAGGGAACCTCAAGTGAGAAAATGTATCCACCAAACTGGCATGTAGGCAACCTGTGGGAGCATTGTCTTGTTTAATAATTGATGTGGGAGGGCCCAGCTCACTGGGGCAGAGCTACCCCAAGGCTGATGGTCCTAGGTGGTGTAAGAAAGAAAGTTGAGCAAGCCATGGAGAGCAAGCCATTGAACAGTGCTCCTCTATGGCCTCAACTTCAATTCCTGCCTCCAGGTTCCCTTTCTGGCTTCCCTTCATAATGGAATATGTCTGTGATAGAGAGAGGGAGGGGATTTATTAGACTGGCATACAGGCTATGGTTCAGGTAGCCCAACAATGGCTTTCTGCAACAGAAAGGCCAAGAACCAGCAGCTGTGCTGTCTGTGAAACTGAATATCTCAGCAGCCTCGATCTGGTACTGAATTACTAGAAGATTTCTGGAGAACTGTTGATATTCAGTATAACTTAGAATCACAAAGTCCTAATCCAAGCAAAGGAATACTTCAGCAACAGGATACAAGAACTAGTGAGAGTAAGCTCAGGCAGACAGGAAGCAAAGGCTTCCTTCTTCCCTGTGCTTTTATGTGGGCTGCAGCCAGAAGGCGTGGCCCAGATTTAGGGTGGGTCTTCTCATATTAAATCAGGAGATCAAGAAAGTCCCTCATAGGCATTCCTAGCAGCTTGGGTTTTAATTGACTGCAGATATTGTCAAATTGATAACCATGATGAGCCATTTCAGCTACCAAAGATGGAAACTAAAACTGCTTCTTGCCTACCTGTGATTTCTAACTTGGAGAACAAAAGGACCCAACTGCTGGTTGGCAACATCAAGGTGGAGAAACATGGGTATATATATGTGTGTGTGTGTGTGTGTATAAATGTATATGTATGTATGTATGTATATGGAAGTATATATATAGTGCATATATACATGTGCTAAATGCCAAAAAGGATGGAAGAGTATTCCATGGGAGTCTGAAGAGCCAGAGGCAGAGCACTAGCCTATCACGTGCAAAGCTCCAAGTTAAATCCTTAGCACTTAAAAAAAAAGAAAAAGAAAAGAAACAAAAGAATAAAGAAAACACTCGAGAGTCAGAAGGACTTGGGGAAGGATAGTGAGACTGAAAGGGATTTAACTGAACAGAGAACACTTGACCTGAGAAGACAGGATTCGAAGAAGCAGACTAAACAGCTAGGACATTATCACACTTAGTATTTAATCATGTAATTATACAGTCATATAGTATGAGCACATATTTCTTCTTGACTGACTTGCATCAATATCCACTCACTGCATTCAAACAATAGCTATCGACCCACTTCAGGAAGGCACGTGTTCTACCTGTTAAGAAGACAGCAAAGAACTAATCAAGTCTCTACATTCATCAAACTCAAATTCTAGAGGCAGCTTTTTGTAACTGTCTAGAACACAAAGGCTCTGAAATAGTGTGTGTAGTATGATCCAATCTTTAACATCTGTGAATATATATACATTACAAAAATGAGACTGTGTGTATGGTTATATACAAAGGGAAAGAGAGAGCTACACAAGAATTTTGAGAAAGTAGATATGATAGTGTCAGCAGTAATGGGATGTCAGCTGTGGAATAAGCTTTACTTTTCTATCTGTATTTTCTGTACCATGGGCTCGGGGCATAAACTTGAGCTTTGCTGTACTGGTTTAGAAGCTGTGTTATACACAGCCAAGCTACTGAGCACTAAAAGTACGAAGCACCCTCACCTGTTTTCTCTATTTCCATCGCCTAAAATAGCTGTCACGCTTCTAACTCAAGGCCTTTTGATGTTCCACATCCCCCACTAGGTCTGCTATAACCCCCAACCCCTTGTTTGTAGTCCATAAATCCCTTATTTGGTCAAATAATGTCTTCGGTTTGAGGGGAGTGTTTTTCTTAAAGAACTCTGTACTAGGAATCTGAAGCTCAGGGCTTTGAGAAGGCACAATATGTTGGAAGTGCAAATGCTCACTTTTGTTTCTGTTTGCTGTGTAGACTGTTAAGAGTGTAGAAAATGTTCAAATAAAGCTGGCTAGAAAGTAGCTCATTGATTTTTACAATGGAAACAAAAGAACCACAGAGTTCAGAATCCCTTCCTGTGTCTGTCTTCATTACAAGGATGGTTGAGCTTAAGTGTTGTATCTTTCCCTGGCCTCAAGTGCACACGCTACTGGCCTTGATTTCCCAGTACTCAGCCAGGAGGCTTGGCCACCCGGTGCATTAGCAGAGCTACATTTTAGGCGGCGGTTCAGGGAAAAGTGTGTTTGCCATGGCATCACTTCTGGCAAACACAGATGTTTCTTTTCTACCAAAGCCCCAGTTTGCCGGCAGGACCTGCTTACCTGGCATGGCTCGTCAGCAGTGGTTGGCTTTCCAGAGCTGGGTCTGCTGTCAAAAGCCAGGGTGTGGTGGCTTTGAACGGATTCAGGGTTTTGAATGCAATTTTTTTTCAATGACTTTCGCTTGTTTGCCTTTCTGTTTCCTAGTCTAACCATTCCTGCGCTTTCCTCTCAATTTGATTTGTGAACATTTTAATGGGATTTTTTTGGTGCATGCATTTCATTGACAAATCCCCCCCTTTTGCACCCCAATGGGTAACATAATTATGAATCCTGCTGTCATTTTGAGTTAAAACTCCAACTATTTGCTTGTACCATTTTTTTTAAAAGATGAAGGTTCAGTAGAAGTAGATATAACTTGAGAAATGATTTATGTAAATTGTGGACAAATGAGAATGAGTAATTCAAATATTAAAATGAAAGCACATAGTTAAAATTATGTCAATAGGGAGAACCCTCAAGATTTAAATAAAAACTGATAACTCATCAAAAATCCATTTGTGTGATTGTTTTGTTTGTGACTTAGAATTCCCTGAAGTTTTCTGCTGCTCTTGGAATCAAGTTCAAGTACGTAGGTCAGCCTATATACCACCAGCATCTCCTCGTCCACAGCCCCGGCCCTTCCATACACCTTCAGTGTACCCACTTCTCCTCATTTCCTCCCATCCCTGTGCTGTCGCATTTGGAATTCTGCCCATTCCCCTCCATCTGTATAACTTTGGCTTGTTTGTCAGGCCTCAGCTCCCAGAGGCTTTCTTGGAGGAGTCTTCCCAAATCTTGGTCTAGGCCAAGGTCCTCTGTGCTGCGTCATCATTAGATAGTATCACCTGTTGTGTTCATAGTTCCTCCATTACCTGTCAAACTGCTCAAGAGGAGAAACAGTGTCTGTTATCATTTTGGCCTATGGACCTAGCACAGTAACTGGGTGACACTTAGTTTGTGTACAATAAATAGTTCTTTTTTGGTGTTTTTTTAAAATTATGTGTATGTATGTGTGTGTGTTCGCATCTTAGTACAGGTGCCTCCAGAGGTCAGAAGAGGGTGTAAGATTTCTTAGAGCTGGAGTTAGAAGTGGTTGTGAGCACCCAATGTGTGTGCTTTGAACCAAACGTGGGTCTTCCACAAGAGCAACATGCACTCTTGACCGTGAGCCATCTCTTTAGCACTCAACACATACTTCCTAACTGAATGGGAACCTGGGAACATTTGCTGAGAAAAAGGAATCACAATTAGGGTTAATTTTAAGGTTCCATGCTGTCCGTAGGTTGAGTACCTAGGCTATCCAGCCGATGCAGATGGACAAATGTTGAACTCCAGAACATGTGCATACCATTGCCCCTGTTCTTCCCTTACACTGTCTCGTAGCTGGGGGCACTTGAGCTCAGTGCACATGAACAGTACCTACAGAACTCTGGGCTGCAGAGTTCATCACTCCCCATGCTATAGGAGGCTGCAGCTGCTTCAAAACTCGATGCTGTTGTCACAACCACCTACTACACTCTGCTCTTGGGACAGCTGAGCCCTTGGACTGCCTCTGTAAGAGGGAAATCAGAGGCAGACACTGAAGTACATTCTGAAAAAGGAGAGAAGAGAGCATGGAGAAAACTCTAAGAACCCAGACATCTGGGGTTTGGACTCCCTTTTGTCCCTACCTGGCTGTTTTCACACTGGACAAGTCACCTAGACTCTCCAGGACCTTGGCCTTCTCAGCTACACACTGAGCGAAAATGACTGGATAATCTCTTAGAGGCACTTCAGTTGAAAATTCTACAATGCTAATCTTAGTCAGTATGTAGCTTTAGGATGGCATAGTGACTTCTGCTCTGAGGCTCACAAGGTCCACATGAGATACCTCACCTCGCCGGGCTCACGTGGAATCTCATATTGAATGAAGACAGCAAACAGAATTTCATACCACCCAATTATTAACTTTTTTGTGTGCATGCACAGGTAACTAAATAAGAACTACGAGTTGGGGAGGATTAAATAAGAAGAATGGCATGTAGTGAACATGCTGCCTTTCCAGGACCTGTCTGCAGCTTTCCTTTCAATGAGACCAAAGGGAATGTCTCCTCTTCAGCACAGCCTTCTACAGTCACACAGCACACGCTTTCTAATGGACACTTTCCGATGATCGTTTGTAGTTCTGCATCTCTTGAAATTACTTTGTGTATTTAAGCAATTAGCAATCAGATCTCACATCTTATTGCTGCACATGCAAATCTGAAACATAAAAATGCAAATTGTGGGGAATGAAAATAGATTTGAGATTGTTTGCATATAACTTGATCTTCATGAACAATTAAAACAGTAGATTTGTAATAATCTTTGAAGGTACTAAAGTAAATAAAATAATTGTATTACCTATGTGTGAATTTAGTCAAAGAAGAGGAAAATTGTCATTCTGGATTTTAAAAAGTTTAGCTTTTTAAAACACTACAGGGTAAAAATTTAAATGTGCGTAACTTTCAAACCTTGGTGTTCTAACAGGTCTTATATTAGTGACTTCTTTAAGGGCCCTTAAAACCCCAAGTTGTGAAGAAAGAAACAGAAAAGAATTTAAAATGACCAAACAGTTTGAACTTCAGAATTTGTTTGGGTTAAAACAGTAGACAATGCCAAATGATAGCAAAAAAAAGGGGGGGGATACTTATTTTTATCCTGTTTACTTCCTGTGTATCTACTTGAAACTGCATTACTAGTCAAGAAATTCATTTTCTTTCTCTGTCACCATCTGCCTCAGCCAATTTAGGTAAGTCACTTTAAGCCCTTCGGAGAGAATCGTTGATATGCATGGAATTATTATTTTATAAAAAGGTGACTAGAAACTTTAGGAAAACGATGAAAATATGCCAGCAGGGATGACACTGTAATTTACAGCCTTATTGCAAATTAAATAGATTCTGGAAGGATATGTCCACATTTTATAGGAAAACAAGTGATTCGATTTCTTTCTGTATTGGATCAGCTTCCTGTATTGAGATGGGATATCTGTCCTGGAAAGGGCTTGATCACTGGCCCTGAGGTGCGGGTATAAGTTCCAGACCATGGGTGGGAGAATTCCTGAAGGTGGCAGTCTGTACAATGAAGAGTAGAACAGCCTTTTCTAAGTTTGAGTTAAAGCTGCCAGCATATTGGAACGCCTCCTGGAAAGACCTCTTCTTCTCAGAAGGATGTACATCTCTTACATTTTAAAGTACTAAGCACCTTTCCCCCAGAGAATTTAATTTAATTACAAGTGAGCAGCTGTAATTTCTTTATCATAAAATCGTGTGTTTGATTGGTTTCAATGACAATATAAAAGTTTGTGCCACCTGTGGACTAGAGAGTTTATGTCATCTGTGAAACTCAGATTGTTGCAAGGAATGGGGGTTTTACGTGTTAATTATAGAGAGGGATACGACTTGGGTAGCACAGCTTAGGAAGCAGGCCTCATTTCGAGCATCACTGTGGTCTGAATGACCTTGCTCCCTCCAATGAGTGTGTTGAACTCTTGATCCACAAAGTGACTATCCCAGAAGAGATGGGGCTCTTGGAGAGTGACTAAGTCATGAAGGTGTCATCCTTGAGGGTGACATAAACATACTAACTAAGGAAGCCACATAGCAAACTTGTCCCTCTTACCATGTGCACAGCAGGAAGACCCTCCCTTTCCACCAACCCTTCAGGTGCCCTGACTCTGAACTTGCCATCCTCTGGAACCAAGAGGGAGGCTTTTGTTGGTGGTGGTTTTTGATATTAGAAGCCTGTCCAGTCTATGGTGTTCTTTTATGATAGCAGCCAGAGCTGGCTAATGCAAGCTAAGAGCAGATGGTCAAAAGTGAATTCTCTGGAACTCCAGGCTGAGCTGGAGGGACCAGCTGAAGCCTGCTGAGGAGGGAGAAAGAAATAATCCATAACAAGAGGGGTCTGTTAAGTGCGGGAGGGCGTGGCCCTGAGGGCTGATGGACAAGGCCATGAGAAGGAGTGCACACAGGGAGTTATGAATAGTATGGAGGTCACAAGAAAGGTTACTGTGGTTACAAATATGAGGACAGAGTGTGAGGGGCCAACAGGAGTCAGGGTGGTGATTATTAGTGAGTACACTTGACTGGCTACCAAAAGTGCTTTCCTGAAAAACAACGCTGTGCGAAAATTTAACTGTCTCAAGCTACAAACATGCTAAGTAGACATTTCAAAGGAAGGGATGTCTGTCAGGGAAAGGGCACTTGGGTAACTCAAATTCCAGTCCTCTGAATTAGTTCTTTTGCAATTCAAGATTCATGTTTATGTAAATTTTTTAGGGCAATGGACAACTGAATGAAACAGTTGGAAGGAAAGTTCTCAATTGTTTTAGTTTGGGGTGTGGCAGCAGTAAAGTACAGCCTGTTCCCAACTGAAAGAAGCCCTTGCCTTCTTCCTAATCCAACTCCTCATCCTCCCCTGACGGGAAAAACAGAGAAAGTGTTCCAGAGTAAGCGCCCTCCTGTTAACTGAAGGGTACTGCCTGCTCACCTCAGAACTGACTGGGCAGCAAGAGGTGGGACCCCACAATCCTCCCTCCCACTCAAGGCTCTCTCTCTCTATTCATGGGCTCTGACTGGTGTGTTGTGTGTGGAAGGGCAAGCACACCTCCTCTCAGCTCTCACTTTCCTCTGGTGCCTTCCAGCTCCCAAGGCCTGAAATGGGGCATCAACCCTGTGACTCCTGCTTCCCGAGTCTCGCCTAAAAGAATTCATTATAAGACTCCCAGGCAGCCGAAAAAAGAGAAGTAACTGTTATTGGCTCTCCAATGGCCAGGGACTGTAGTAATATATCTTACAGAAGGAGACAGATAATGCTAAGAGAAAAAATTTATCTCCCAGAAAGCAATAAAGCTTTAAAAGTGAGTGTAGGAAAAACAAAAACCACAGCCCGGTTTCTCAGCAGTTCTTCCAGAATTTGTCAAGAATGACCCCTTATACTGGTCCAAGTTTCATAGACCCCAGGAAACCACAAGTATGATGTGTTTGAAGATGTCGTAGTCCCTAAAAACATGTCACTTTGCTCTGGCTTTCTCTTCTCTGCACACCATCTAACCTTGCTTCCTGCCATTTCTCCTCAGAGATCCCACATGCGTCTCTGGTATTCCAGAAACGGGAACACCATTTTTATTTGTAACTGTAGAGAATGTGTCGCATGAGGATTCAGAAGGAGGGATGGAGGGGAGGAGAGTGTGTGTGTAACTTCCAAGCACTTCTTTATTCTCTGTAAACACCATGATGCCAATCCTAAGTTATGGCTTAGATTTTAATATCAGTGATGAAAACTGTTTTATTAAGTAGTAGCCTTGTACCACCTATTTCTTCTTTTTAAATTTAATATTTTTATTTATTCTTTGGAAATTTCATTCTTGTATACTATATATTTTGATAGTTTCTACTCCCACTTCCCATCAACTCTGCCCATACCCTTCTACCATATCCTCATCCCAACTTGACGTCCTTTCTTAAAAAAAAAAAAAAAAAAAAATACCCCCAATCCAATTAGTACTGCCCATTGCTTGGCAGCGAGGGGTGGGGCCTCATGAGTCCCTTCCACCTCCTCACTGGAGTGTTGACTGGCTTGATCTTGTTCAGCCCTTATGTATACAAGCCCAGCTGCTGTGAAATCATAAGTGCAATGGCGTATCATATCCAGGAGACACTGTTTCAGAGCAGTCATCCTTGACCTTTGGCTCTTAATGGTTTTTCCGCCCCATCTTCCATGAGGTCCCTTGAGTCTTAGGGAGAGGTGTTGTGATATGGATGCCCCCAGTTAGGCCTGAGCATTCCATGGACACACTTGTCTGCACTCTGACCTGTTGTGCGTCTCTGTATCAGTCACCTGGTAGGGGATGGGGGGAGTCCCCTGATGAGAGCTAAGAACTGCATTAATCCATAGGTAGAGACATCATTTAAAAAGCAGTTTGATGCTGTGTCTATTTAGCAAACTTTAAGTAGTAGGTTCTCCCCTACGAACTATAACCTCTTCAGACATTTATAGTAGCAGGCATGAATTCCCCCTTCCTTTGGAGTGGGCCTTCCATCCAATCAGATGTGAGCCAATGTACCTGGCTCTTATGTGGGTGCTGAACTCAGGTCCTCATTGCTTACACAGCAAGTTCCTTACCCCATGGGCTGTCTCCCTAGCCCAGCACTGTTATTTTGTTGTTGTTTTAATGTTTTAAAGCCCTGTTTTATTTTATTTTATTTTTTTTACAAAATAAAACCTTTAAATTTTTTCTTTTTTAAAAAATTGAAAATAGTTTTTTTTTTTCCCATACAGTATATTCTGATTACAGTTTCCCCTCCCCCTACTTCTCCAGTCCCCACCCCCATCCCTCTCACCCAGATCCACACCCTTTTTGTTTCTCTTTGGAAAACAAACAGGCATCTAAAGAATAATAATAAATAAGATAAAACAAAACCAAACAAATTGGAATAGGACAGAACAAACAGAAGAAAGAGTCAAAGAAAAAGCTCATGAAATAGGTATAGACACAGAGACACACACTTTCGCACACAGTAGAATCTCACAGAAATGCAAAACCGGAAAACACATGCTTATAGAGTGAGGACACACAGAGGACCTGTAAAGCTGAAAGAAGGGAAAGAAGGAAGGAAGGGAGAGAGGAAGAAAGAAAGGAAAAAAACGGAAGGAAGGAAGGAACGAAGGAACGAAGGAAGGAACGAAGGAAGGAAGGAAGAGATAGCAAGCAAGCAAGCCCTGACTCAACACTGAGACAAAGACCCTACAAAGATTCCTTTGAGTTCATTTTCTGCTGGCCATCTACTCCTGGGCATGTGGCCTACCCTCAAGAGTTGTTTGTTTCCCCAATGAGATTCCCTTGGAAAAAACTAATTTTCATTTGCAAATGGTAATCAGTTGGAGATAGCTTCTGAGTTGGGGAAGGGGGCATGTGCCCATTTCTTTCCGTTCTAAGACCTCATCTGTTGGAGACATCTGGGCATGCTGCCTCAGTCTCTGTAAAGTTCATACGTGTGTCAGTCCTGGTGATTTAAAGGTCCTTGCCTCCTTGGTGTCCTCCATCCCCTCTGGCTCTTATACTCTTTCTGCCTCCTCTTCTGCAGAGTTCCCTAAACCCTGAGGGGAGGGATTTGATGGAGATATCCCATTTAGGGCTGAATGTTCCAGTATCTCTCCCTCTGCGTATCTTCTGTCCATAGATCTCTATTTGTTCCATCTGCTGCAAAACAAAGCTGCTTTGATGATGGCTGAGCAAGGCACTGAGCTATGAGCGCAGCAGAATGTCATTAGAAGTCATTTTATTGCTATGTTCATTAAGCAGGACAGTAGCATTTGGTTTTCCCCTAGGTCACTGGCCTACCTAGTCTCAGGTGCTTGGCTACCAAAGCAATGTTACATATGGGTTCCATCTCATCGAGTGGGCCATAAGTCTGTTTTGAAGTTGGAGACCACTGGGAAAAGACAACCAGACTCAATTCAAATAGTAATTAGTCCAATTTATTAAGAGTGCTAACAGGGCTGCAATCTCTAGCTCAGATCAGAGACTGCCGCTCAGAGGGAGGTGCAGGAAGGGCTTTTAAAGGCAAGCGAGCTGCTCTGCTCTGCTCTGCCAAGACTAGATGGTCGAGGTGACTTCAAAACAGCTCTTGAATGTCTGCATAAGCAAGTTACAGATGGTCATGGATGCACATTGCTAGGTGGGAGTCAAGGAGTCAGGGTTGTGGAAAACTTATTTTCCAGGAACTGGAGTCAGAGACAAACAACTCTCAGGTACCAAAATGGATGCTTAGCACAAAATGGAGTTTCTTTAGCCATTACAATTCCAACCAGGTGGTGGTTGGTTACTCCCACAAGCTTAGTGCCACCATTGCACCAGTGTGTTGTACAGGCAGGTCGCTAGTGTAAATCAAAGGGTTTGTAGCTGGATTGGTTACCTTTCTACCTTACTAGTGAGCAGAGTCACACTTTGCTGCAGTTTTTCCTGTCTAGTTCTTTTTCTCAATTAATTTTAATCTATTTGTGTTTATGTGTGTATACGTGTGTGTGCCACAATACAAGTATGGAGGTCAGAATACAATGAGTAGGTTCTCGCCAATGTGTGGGTTCCAGGAATCAAACTCAGGTGGTCAGGCTTGGCAGCAGGCATCCTCACCTTGCTTGTCAGCCCATTTTTTTCCTGTTTTCCTGCCTTTTTTTTTTCTTTAAATAGGATCTCACAATCTATCTCAAACTGAGTCCAAATGTAACAATCCCCCTGCCTCAGCCTCCAGAGTGCTCGGATTATGGGAATACACTCCAACACCTGGTTTTGTTTTCTTTAAAAAATGTTAAGACTCTGATGCATCTTGAATAATGAACTTAATCCTTCTAAGGCATAAAGATCTGTTTGGAGAGATTTGCAGTAAACTTTCTTACAGCTGGTTCAACTTTCCATTAAGTTGTGACATTTCTGAGGTTCCAGCGGATGATCTAAGTATTCTGTTGTGGCTGATTGTTACATCGACATCTCTAGACTGTGTGAACTATAGAAATTGTCCGGTTTACCCTCAGTCATTCTTTGCTTTACCTAAAGAAATTTCACCTTGTGACAGTACAAGACCTTGTTCTGCTTGCTGTGCAATGGAAAGCAATTAGTTGAAAGGCAAGGTTCTGGCTGGAAGATGGTAGACCATAGGGCTGTGTGGTGGTATTGTGTTCCCCAAAATATTGTGTACCTTAATAAACTTATCTGGGGTCAGAGAACAGAAAAGCCACTAGGTAGGCGGTGATAGCACACACCTTTAATCCTGGCATTCCAGAGATAGAAATCCCTCTGGATCTCTGTGAGTTCAAGGCCACATTGGAAATAGCCAAGCATGGTGACACACGCCTTTAATCCCAGAAAGCCAGCCTTTAATCCCAGGGAGTGGTGGTAGAAAGCAGGAAGATATATAAGGCGTGAGGACCAGAAACTAGAGGCATTTGGCTGGTTAAGCATTTGGCTGGTTAAGCTTTTGGCTGGTTAAGCATGTGGTTGGTTAAGCTTCAGGCTTTTCAGCAGCAGTTCAGCTGAGAGCCATTGGGATGAGGACTCAGAGGCCTCCAGTCTGAGGAGACAAGACCAGCTGAGGATCCGGTGAGGTGAGATAGCTGTGGCTTGTCCTGTCTCTCTGATCTACCAGCATGGACCCCAATAACTCGGCTCAGGTTTGATTTTATTAATAAGAACTGTTAAGATTCTACTACAGGGCTGTTCTGTGGGGATGCTGATTTAGGAGGAAATATATAGGAGGTGGTTGATTGCATTCTGGTGAGTGCCTCTCCAAGGTAGAGATTTGTGTTTAAATGGTGCACATTTGATCTTAACCACTTAGTCACAAGATGTGGTTTCTAGTTCTGCAAATCTTGAGGAGGAGGAGGAGGAGGATCATTATTTCCTCAGTCTATTCTTGTACTTGTTTATTTTGCCCATATGCAGTTCCCGATGTATTGCACAATGAACAGACTGGAGTGGGTAGCTGTCCAGAGGCCCTGTTGCTGATCAACAAACTCACAGTAAAGACAATAAACAGATCACACCTGTTTATTGTGAAAGACAAGAGTCTGCTGAAATTCAGTCAGGAGCTGGGCAGAAGAGGAGCTCTTAACACATTTTGTACCACTCAGGAGTTTTCTCGTGTTTCACATACTGAGATACACTTAAAGAATTGCCCAATATCCTTAGCCATTAGGGAAATGCAAATCAAAACGACTCTGAGACACCATCTTATACCTGTCAGAATGGCTAAGATTAAAAACACAAATGACAGCTCATGTTGGAGAGGATGTGGAGTAAGGGGAACACTCCTCCACTGTTGGTGAGAGTGCAAACTTGTACAGCCACTTTGGAAATCAATATGGTTATTTCTCAGAAAAATCAATCTACCTCAAGACCCAGCTACCACTCTTTGGCATATACCCAAAGGATGTTCAATCATGCCACAAGGACATTTGCTCAACTATGTTTATAGCAGCATTATTTGTAATAGCCAGAACTTGGAAACAACTTAGATGCTCCTCAATTGAAAAATGGATAAAGAAGATGTGGTACATTTACACAATAGAATATTAATCAGTTGTAAAAACAATGACATCATGAAATATGCAGGCAAATGGATGGAACAAAATAAAATCATCCTGAGTGAAGTCACCCAGACCCAGAAAGACAAATATGGTATATATTCTCTCATAAGTGGATATTAACTGTAAAGTAAAGAATAACCATGCTGCAATCCATGACCCCAGAAAGGCTAGGTAAAAAGGAGGGCCCAAAGAGGGACACATGTATTTCCCTGGAAAGGGAAATGAAGAGATCTCTTGGGTAAACTGGGGGCTGGGGTGGGGGGTGGGAACATGAGGGATTGGGTTGGGTAGGCTGGGAATGGGACAAAGGGGGATAGTAATGAAAGCAATGTCTTGATGGGGGAGCATTTCGGGGTCAGGAGGAAACCTGGTGCCAGGGAAACTACCAGAAATCCACAAGGATGACACAAGCTATATCTGCAATATGGAGATATGCACTGCTGAAGGAAAATGATTGCAAGAACCTGTACTTTCAGTCCTTAGACCCTACCTTGGCATAAGGCACAATATTAACCAGGATAATTATTACAATGCGACGACGTCTACTGCTGAATTGCTGCTACAGAACAAAACTAGAGTCTGTGGGGCTATTCGGGAGGGTAGAGGTTTACCACCAAATCTGAAAATGAGAGCATCAAGAATGAAGAAAGATGACATAGTATTTTTTAAAAAAAGGTGATAGTCTCCTAGCATGGAAAGCCAAGGGCATTGTCCAAATGATATCAACGATCTATGACGCTTCTGTCTTGATAACAGGAAAAAAATAGAAAAATGGGAGAGACTGTGTAAAACCTACCTGCATCAAGGAATACAGTGCCCATGTGAACAACATTGACCCTGCAGGTCAGTTCCTTTTGTGTTGTTTTGTTCTAAGGAAAACGATGAAATGGACGAAAGAAGTAGTGCCGTCCCTTCCAAACTGTGGACTTTTCAGCTCCTTTCGAGTGTACAGCATCCTCAATCCACAAGCAAAAATGAAGTATAAACAGTTTCTGCTATCGGTGGTGAGAGACTGGGTAACAGATGACAATAATGAAGGCTCTCCAGAACCAGACACACATCTGTCCAGCCCTTCCCCTGGGGTGCAAGGAGAGGATCATGTAAAGATCCACCCCAAAGGTGGTCAGGTGATATGACACAGGATGAACCTGCGTGCACTCCAGCGAGTGGACAGAAAACATTTCCTAAGAGAACCTGCAGAGATTGTGCTGATCATGGGAAAAGGAGCGAATCTGGATTGGTCCTTCTTCTTAGAGGAAAATGTTTTGTACAGTACCATATGTTTAAAAAGTACTAGGAACTTTAATTGTTTAATTGTTTTTATAAATAAAAATGTCATCCTTATTGAAAAACAACACCTAAAGTGCATTGTGATCTGGAATTATGATGATTTAAATAATGTACAGTTTGCCCAAAAACATGTGGTTTCTGGTGTATGTCTTAGAGATTTCTATGTGGCAGGAAATGTGTTAACACTCCGCTTCACTATGAACTCCAGGCTTGGGATTAGCTGTGGACTCCAGAAGAACTTTGAACCGGTATCTGGAGTTCTGTGTCTGCCCTGTAGACTCCAGACATCTTTGTCTCCATGAATTGTCCACTCTGTCTTTAGCTCAGTCCTTCTCCTGTACTCTTCTCATGAGTCTCCTCCCTATAGCACTTTGCACTCATGAACTCCACAGCTAGAGTCAATGCAGCCCTACGACCCACCTCTCTTATCTCCCTTTCATCGAACACAGTCCTGCTGCCCAGTGTTTAGCATGAGGTACTGAGCACACCCTCCACCAGCAGCCCACGGACCCCCTCCAAGACAGATCATAGTCCAGGTCACAGAGCAAGTCTTAACAAATATGAAACAACTGAAATGATTTCTTAGCTCTTTTCAGATCACAGTCAAATAAAACTAGAAGTCAATAAGAGAAATCACAAAGGCTGCACAGACACTCGGAGTCTGAACTGTATGCTGCTGAAGGGCGGTAGCACAATCAGTAAAGAAACTGGGGAGGAAATTACAAATGAAAATGAGTGCCCAGCTTACCAGGACCTGCATGATACATCTAAGGCCGGCCTAAGAGGAAAAGTTTGCAACTGTGAGTGCTTGAGTTAAAATGCTAGTGATATATCAAATAACCTACTGTGTACCTCAAGGTCTTGGGAAAAAAACAGAACAAAACAGAAGACAAATAAATACCAAAGCTGCTGATAGTAAGATAGAAGATCAGACTGAATCACCACAGAGCCACAGAAATCAATGAAATGGAAGCTAAAAGAACAATACATAGACCAAAGCATTAGTTCTTTAAAAAAAAATAAACAGGATTTACAAGCCCGTGCCCAATACAATCAAAAGAAAGAGAGAAAGGCTAATTTGTAAAGTTTGATATGAAAAGGGGGTGTCATAACAGGTTCCCACAAAATTCAAAGTTCACTAAGGAATACTTTGAAATTTTATACATAAAAAACCTACAAAATAAAGACAAAATGAGTACATTCCAAAACACTTAAAACTTCTTTAAAATTCCATCTGACCCCAGTCGGAATGGCTGTCACTGAGAAAACATACTTTTGGAGCCCAGCACCTATGGTGGGACACCTTACACAGCCTTGGTGCGGGGGGAGGGGCTTGGACCTGCCTCAACTGAGTGCCCAGGCTTTGCTGACTCCCCATAGGAGGCCTTGCCTAGGAGGAGGTGGAAATGAGGGTTAGGTTTGGGGGGAGGGCTGAGGGGAGGGCGGGAGGAGGGAAGAGAAAGGCATCTGTGGTTGATATGTAAAATGAACAGAAAAATTTCTTAATAGTAAGAAAAAGAAAATAAAAGAAAACAAATACTGGCCAAAAGGTGAGGAAAGAAATGTATACACTGTCAGCAGGGTGTCACCTAGTCTATCCACTCTAGAAATCAATATGAAGGTCCTCCAAAGGCTAGAGACAGAGATAACCTATGACCAGCTACACCACTCCTGGTTTGAAACTCCAAGGTTTCCAAGTCAGCATCCCACAGAGCCACTTGCATATCCGTGTGTGTGTGTGTGTGTGTGTGTGTGTGTGTGTGTGTGTGTATGTAGGATAAAAATAGAAAAGAGGCTATGGAAAAGGAAGAAGAGTAAAGGGGGAGGGGAAGCGAAGGGGAGGATGGAACATGAAAGCAGAAGGTGGGAGTATGGGGGAGGGGGGAGGGTAGTGGGGAGGGACCAGGAAAGCAGAGAGGTGAATGGGAGAGGCAATAGCAAGAACACAACACAGTTATTTGTGTATGAAAATGTGACAGTGAAACACATGTCACTGCATGCTAACCAAAAACTTAGTAAAATAAAAGGAAAATAAACCAGCTATTCAGAATATTGTCTTGAGTTACAAGTCATGGTGAGAATATATGTTTCTTATTATAACAGTTCAATTACTTATCGCAGCAGGCAGCAGAATTTCCAGCATTAGATGTTTTACAATTGTGCAATCTTTCCCCAATTGTGGTTGAGAGCTTATTTTAGCTACGAGCCACAGCCACTGATAACTGCCGAGAAGTGTGGGCAAGCGAGGCGCTGTCTGGGTCCCTCGCTGTGGAACAACAGAGCGTGCAAACACACGGGCTTATTGGGAGCACATGGGCAGCGGTGCCTCTTGGCTGAGAGCTGATGCTTAGCACTGACTCAGCAGGACCTATAAGCAAAACACATGCTTGTGACTTCCACTGTCCAGGCCCCAGCGGGTGCTTCTTTATATCTCTTGCCCTGTGCTCCTGAGTCAGAATGCTGCAAACTCTCTTAGAATGCTGTGAAGATTTTGGGTGATGATTGCAGACAGATACTACTTTGGAGTGCTGGGAGTATTTGAACAGTAGAAGTAGTGAGAAAATACAAGACAAATTAATTAGCTTGCCAAATTCTTCCTGTCAAGGATCTGGAATATGATAAACTTTTACTGATCATTAGTCATTTATCAAGTGTCAAAAATTATTTTCTTTATTCTTTATTTTTTAATTAAGTTTTTTATGTGTATGCACGTTTCAACTGCATTCATGCATGTATGTGTCTATGTGTGTCTGTATGTATGGTAAGAAGGCACTGAATCCCCTAGAACTGGAGTTACAGATGGTTGTGAGTCACCATTTGTGCTGGGAATTGAACCTGGGTCCTCTGCAAGAGCAGCCAGTGCTCTTAACTGCTAAGCCACCTCTCCAGGCCCAAAATGTTTTATTTCCTTGATTCTCTTGTTTCAATTTGTTTTCCATAAGGTGCCTAGAAAATTACGATAGCATTTGTAATAGTTCAACATAGCAGATGAAGAATGATTGGGAATATTTTAATAGTTCCTGTTGTGTTTGTATGCCTACAGATGTAGTCATAACATAAATATAATGACATGCACCCTTTACCTCACCAATGAGACAGATGCTGAGTCCTAGAATTATAAGTAGGTTAGAGTTGAAAATATTTGTATATTTATTAAGATAATGAATTTATATAAAGGCAAATTGTTTTAATTCCAGAATCATTTCAACACTTGAATATTTTATGTTGATAATGTATATGTATATTGACTTAATTTTAATATCTCTGAAACATAAAATTTCAGAAACATGAAAATATCTTATTTTTAAAGTTCAGTTTTAATAATTAATAAGATATATCCAGATCCGTATACTTCAAATATTGTTTTAGTATTTTTTAATAGTTTATAATGGATACAGATTGAAACCATGATAAATACAAAAAATATGAAAATATAGCATGTGTGTATATGTGTGTGTGTGTGTGTGTGTGTGTGGTGTGTGTGTGTGTGTGTGTGTGTGTGTTGCTGGGGGCTGAGCCCAGGGCCTCCCACATACTGAGCAAGTGCTCTACTACTGAGCTACATCTCCAGCCATCATTTTACTGTTTATTTTGAGACAAGGTCACGGTAAGTTGCCCAGCCTACCTTTAAATTCCCTATGTAGCAAGCTGGCCTTGAACCTTTGATACACCTGCCTTGACCTCCTGAATAGCTGAAATCACAACCCTACATCACCAGGCCTGACAGCATCTCAGTTTTAAAGAGCTGAAGGGGAAAACATAAATGTCATTATGAAGATGCAAATCTGTCAAGGTAGGAATATTTGTCAAGGAGAATTGCCCTGGTTTGTGACTGAACCTGACAGAAACAATTTCAAAGGAAGGACCTGGTTTTGGCTCACAGTTTCAGAGACATCAATCTATGGTCAGCTCAGCCATTTCTAGTGCCATGCTGCAGCAAAGCATCAGAACATGGTAGAGCTGCTTGCCTTGGGACAGCTGGGAAGGAGAGGGAGGGGCAAGGAAGGAGGGACTGAGGGAGGGAGAGAAAGAGAAGACAAGGTATATTTTTCCTAGACGTGTCCCAGTGCCTGGTTATGCACCTCCTCAGCCAGGCTTCATCTCCCAATAATATTATGATGGTATATCATGTTATAAACCCACCAAGGGATTAATCTATTGTTCAGTCAGAGTCCTCAGGAGCAAATCACTTCTTAATGATTAGGTTTACCAGATGGGAACCAAGCAGCTAACATATAAGACTTTGGGGAATGTACTTTATATACAAACCATAACTGTTTCTATTGTAACTGTGTGTTCTTATATTGGGCAAACCCAGTGGGGACCATAGACAGACTAATTTGAGAATTCTTGTTTCCCGAACTGCTAATTACCCCTCTGCAAGAGGGCTTCCTTTTATTTACCAACCATCCTATGGCCAGGGCTGAGGCAAGTAGGCCTGTCTCTGAGACAGGACTCCAGCCAACAAAAGATTTAAACCCAAGCAAGGACACTGAGGCAGACATCTATCCCCACATGGATGTCAGAATTTGTAATGGGGTGGGGTGGGAGGAAAAAGCAGGTACGATTCACCTGTCCGTTTCCTGCCCAAAGGCCTCAGGGCTACACCCACAACAAGCTTGTGTGTTGACTCCCAGAGCTGCCTGTGGCTGCTCCTAGCACATTTCCTACACAGGCCAGGAGTGACCCAGAGCTGGTGGAAAACATCGTTGATTCCTGCTCACCAGGGTAGGAGACAAAAAATAATCGAGATATTTTTATCTGTCCCATGTGATTAAGAATTGTCTTCACAGCAATGTTTTATAAACACTTTAGTCATAAGCACCTCGCTAAGCATGTCTCCCAGGGCAAAATTTATGGTCTGCCTGTGATCGGTTTTGCTGGGTTACTCTGGCTGAACCAAGATTTATGTGGTGTTGTCTTCATGCCAATCGCTGAACTAGGCACCAGGCGAACTTTAGGAAGGAGACATTGGCTATCAGCTTTTAATGGACTGCTTCAGCTGTGTGAGGAAATTGTGTCTGTGAAGAACAGCTACAGAAACAAATCAGAGAAGCAGAAAGGGAGCCGGGGTCATTCATTTAGCTAGCGGAGAGTGCCTCTCTCTTACCTAAGCAATCATCCCAGTGAACCTCAAGTTGATTACTGCCTGCCCCACAATGAAATGTTGATGTTGGTTACAAATGAGCCAAGGACCCTGAACTATGGGAAGGATGAACTGTGCTGCATGCTGCATTCTTGCCCCCTCCCCCAGCCTCTAGGTGAGTGAATGCAACCTTGGCTGCCTGGTACCAACACAAGGACAGCTCTTAACAATATTGTTGCCCGAATCCACTCGAGCCCAGTAAGTAACATTTCCTTGGACATAGAACGCTGGCACATTCAAGTTATTAAAGCTTCCCAGATGATGGCAACGTGTAGCCAGGACTGGCATTTGCTAAGCTGGCTAGCAGGCTATTGGTTGCAAGGTAATTGCCTAGGAAACAATTAATAAACTGAACTAGGAACAAGTAATTTTTGCAGGTGCCAGTCTGAGAGAAAAACAATAAGGAGAGGGCTGCCCCCTTACGATGGCTGAGCCGCAGACAGGACCCTTTGTCTAGCAGTATGGCCCCACTGCAGCTGTAAGATGGCGTGTGTTTGGAGCAGGGCAGTGGGTGGCTTTCATCTCTGCTGGGGAGCAGTGAAGCAGCCTTGTGGTGAAGGCTTCCTTCGCCAGCTTCCAGTCCAGGGTTGTGACGAAATCACTGGTGTTTTAAAGTCGTACTGCCTTAGTGCCTTTGCAGAACAAATGGCCTCTGTTCATATTCACTCCTTTGTCTAAGATAGATGTGGCTTCCTTTGGTACCTGGGGGATATCTTGGCTAACAGGCCCTGGTGAAGGAATAAGAACGGCTCTTCTCAAGCTGGCGAGTGGTGGTGCACGCTGTTAATCCCAGCATTCGGGAGGCAGAGGCAGACAGATCTCTGTGAGTCTGAGGACATCCTGGTCTACAGAGTGAGTTCCAGGAAAGGTGCCAAAGCTACACAGAGAAACCCTGTCTTAGGAAAAAAAGAACATCTCTTCTCAGTAGATTAAATTAACTCAGATCACTCAGTTCTTGCCAAAATGTGATTTTGGAGGTAAGGTTAAAATACAAACAAGTTAGATAAGCTGCCTTATCAAAATATTTACAATGAATTAAAAAAAGACAGATGGATAGATAGGTGAATGACCAAATAATAACTTAAACCCCTGTGGCTCCCCATTGGCTCTGTAATGCCAAACTGATGCCAAGCGCAGCCTAGCACACAAGTACCAGGGTCACAGAGGCTAACACCAAGGTTCCAGGGAAGAGGCAAGAAGGGCAGCCAGTGAGGAGCAGAGCTGGAGTCACTGAAAAGAGACCCCGAGGGGCTGATATGTGAAGCGGTGAGGGTGAAGCCTGAGTTTCAACAGAGACCTGGGATGTCACGGATGGCAAGAATGTGGCTTGAGGAAAACTGCAGGCCCTGAGTGGAGCTCGCCCTAGAGAAACGTCACATATGACACAATAACTGATCTATAGAGGCAGGGCTACACAAATGCAGAGCCAGATGAGGCCACTGTTTCCCAGATGCTGGATGAGGAGCGAGGTTTGGTGCTCACCTTGCCGAGTTTCAGCCTTGCTTTGGCACAGTGTTTCCTTCCTCTTTTTCTCTCCCTTCCCTCGGAATGAGAGTGACTATGGCATGTCACTATAAATTGGAAGTATGAAACCTAAAAAGGATTTCACAGGGGCTCACAGTGAAGAGATTGCGTTAAAACTTTGGTCTCTTGAACAATGTTGGGACTGTTAAGAATTTGAGGACTGTTAAGAATTTGAGGAACTGGACGTATTTTCATTATGAGGAAGCCATGAGACTACGAAGGCCAGAGGGAGAGTGTTATGGTTTGAGTGTGAAGTGTCTCCCATGGGCTCAAGTGTTTAACTGCTTGGTTCCCAGCTGGTGACCCTGTTTTGGACATGTTGTACAACTGACAGATGTTGATGACCAGTAGTGGGCCTTAGGGATTAGAACTACGCCCACTTCTGGCCCAAGGACTCTCCTTTCTGATCAGTGCTTTGTGGGAAGCCACCACTGCAAGCTCCCTCCATGAAAGCTCCCTCCACACAAGCTCCCTCCACTGCAAACTCCGTCCACGCAAGTTCCCACCACGCAAACTCCCACCACTGCGAGCTCCCTCCATGCAAGCTCCCACCATGCAAGCTCCCTCCATGCAAGCTCCCACCACTGCAAGCTCCCACCACTGCAAGCTCCCACCACTGCAAGTTCCCACCACTGCAAGTTCCCACCACTGCAAGTTCCCACCACTGCAAGCTCCCACCACTGCAAGCTCCCACCACTCAAGTTCCCACTGCAACACAGCAATCCCCACCAATCACCATGCAAGCTCCCACCACTGCAAGCTCCCATCCATGCAAGCTCCCACCATGCAAGCTCCCACCACTGCAAGCTTCCACCATGTGAGCTCCCACCACCGCAAGCTCCCTTCATGCAAGCCATGCAAGCTTCCACCACTGCAAGCTTCCTCCATGCAATCTCCCACCACACAAGCTCCCACCATGCGAGCTCCCACCACCACCAGCTCCCTCCATGCAACTCCCTCCACTAAAAACTCTTACAACCATAAAGCAACCCAATCTAGTTGGCATACAGTTCTGGGCATGGTTATCTTAATCCTCTGAAATTACAAGTCAGAATAAATCTGATTTGTTGAAGAGATATGGGAGGCCTGGATAGGTAGGAATGAGAAGACAGGGAGAGGGAGAGCGACTGTTTTTGCTAGGCATGAGATTCCCATAGCTGTTGATAATAAATAGCATTCCCCAAAGTTCTGGACACTATCAGAATTTCCATAGACTTGGGCTCCAGGCCACTTGGGATTAATTGAGATCTGAGTTTACAGTGGGTAGCTCCACCTTATGGATCACAGAACCAGCTCAGGATGCCTACAATCCTAAAATCTTTGACATAAAATAGTTGTGGTGCTAATGCATACTGCAAGAGTGTCTCCTAGACTAGGCTAGGATGCTCCCTTGGTTCAGGGGTCAGGAAGCCTGTAGAAATAGTCTTGGATCCCCTACCTCTGCTCTGAAATGTTGAAATCCCTAGGCCATCAACAGGGCAGTCCCTGAACTCCCCGTTTGCTTCCCTGGGAGTAGCTGTAGCTTCTCTTAACATGATATAAGCAAGGATTTCTTCCTGCTCACCACTTAATCCAGCACAGCACCTGCCATTCCGAGCAGCCAGTGAAGACTGTTTGTCGTGGGTCAGAGACTAAAGGTGTATCAAGGGGTTCATGTCAGATATAAGAATGGGGTGTTAGCCGTTGGCTTGGGAAAGCAGCGGACACATCTGAGAATTAGGAGAAGGACATCAGAAACATGATACGACAGAGAGACGGAAGAGCATTTGAAAGGACACAGCACATTGTATTAAAATAACGTAACAGGGCTGTGAAGTAAAGAGAGGCTTCTTTTTAAAGCCTGAAAAAGAGCTTCATTAAAAGGGACAGCTTGAAGAATGGAAGGCCTGCAGGATGAGGTGAGGAGAAAGGAGGGGCTGGGCACCAGGATGGACCATAGTTACAGGCTATAAAACTACAGAACTTCTTAACTCTCTGTCCCAGGAGGGAAGCTGAAGAGGGCATGGCTTGATTTCTCCAGACTGTGAAATCTGACCTCTTAGAGTAACCAACATTGCAAAGGGATAGGCCCATAATGTATCCATTTGAATTTAGTGTCCTGGTCTGCTTTTTTGAAGATCCATTTGAATTTGAGAATTTCCCTAGAATTTCCCGTTGGACAGTGTGCCAATGCTTAAACTGTGTATACCTTGGGAAAGCCATCAGGTGGTCTCAGCCTAGTAAGAACTAATCCCATTTAATTTCTTTTCCTTCTCCTGCTGAGTTGAGGGAAGAAAGAAGCCAGAGGGTGGAAGACAGTAGCAAACTGTGCTTATTTCGTGGCTGTGTTTAAAGCTGTTGCCACCAGATTCCACTGAGAAGGAAACAGGTTCACTGTTAGCTACAGATGACCCATGCACAACTTTATTAGAAATTTTTTGCAACAAACTGAAACCTCTATTCTGTTTCTTTATCTGAAAACCTTTACCTCCTCCAATCTCCTCTTCCATATCAGATAGGAACAATGTCCTTCATTCATTATTGTAGCCAAGCATCTTCAGTTACATTCCTGCATTTCCATGGCACATCATTTCATGTCCCATCAGGGCTTCAGTCAACATACTCAGTGCATGACCTTGCTTATGGGAAACTGGAAGTGGAAGTACTCCAAATCATACTTTTCAAATGCTGTTTCTGACCACAAAATGGGGCAAAATTCCTTTCCCAAGCTTCCAGGCAGAATCTCCATCCATCTTCAGCCAGATGAAATGTGTGTCATACTAGCAGCCAGGAGCCTTGGGGAAGGCAAGACCCTGAAGGCCGTGGAGCAAAGTCATGAACCACTTGGGATGGAGAAGATACAAGGCAAAGGATTCTTAACCCTAGATGACCTTGAACCCCAGCTCTACTCATTGCTAGCTGGTGTCCTTGGGGAAAGTCTCTCTTCTCCCAAGCTTCATTATCTTGGCCTGTAAACAGTTTCCACCAGCTGCTCTGAATCTCCCTTAAAGGTGTTAGCTTCTGTATTCTGGGCATACTTCTGTGTCTATTGGTATATTTTCCTGAAACCATGGTCCTGTGAGTGGTGAGACACAATTATCCTGTGCACTTTCAATATGATAAAACCACAGCCTTAGCCAGAGGCTAGCTATGATCTGAAAACAACTTTGCTTTTGAGTCATTGGGAAGTCCAACTGTTGTGTTGTATGTGGAAGGACTTGGAAAAGAGTGATTTAAAGATGACAACAGAGGAAGCTGACAACCTCAAATCTCTGAGTCAGACAGGACTCTGGCTGTGTGGCTAGTGGTAGAAAGCTGGATGAGATGCTTCCCTAAGCTTCAGTTATGTCCTATGGAAGCAGACAAGATCATGGTATCCCCTTCCTGGGGTGTTAATGGGAATAAAGATAAATTGTTGCTGTGAAGCTCTAAGTATAGTAGCCTATATATCAGCTGCACATGTGTGGGCCATTACTGACATCAGGACCATGATTTTGAGGCAGGGTAAAAAGACCAGGAACATTACAGTGACATGGACAGCAGTTTGAGGTATAACTTGGAAAGGAAAATGGCCCATTGTTTCTGGGTCTAGCTTGACTGTCCAGCTGATGGTGTCAGGAAACTGATAAAGTCAACATTATCTACCGAGGAGCCCATGTTTGTCTACAGACGTCTCCCAGAGCGGTGCTGAATGCAGTAAATAACCTGCTGTCGGAGAGCTCCCCTCTCTTTGCTAAACCTAATAATGTCCTTCATAAATCCACGTTACAACTTTATTTATTAAAGAAAATTCTTTAACTTTTAACTGTTATCATTACACTTTGGGGTCATTGTTAAACTGAAAGTCGTCTTAGCAAACTTTACAGATGTGACCTGAGGGCCACCAACCTCCTATCTGTGTCTTTTGTAAACCAACTCTGACTCCCTTGAGAACCCTAATCCACGTTTGGGTGTGTCTCTTATTCCTTCCCTGGGTCTCTCTTTCTATTTACCCTGCTTAAAGTTTGTATTAAAACATCTCTCTCTAATTCTGCTGCATAATGGCTAACCCTGAAATTCATTTCTTCCTCGAAGCTGTGAATTGTGGTTTTGACTGAGTACAGAAAGGCCCCTAAAAAGAAAAGGCACTCTTTAACATATTGTGAGGGATGGGTTAAGGCTGAGCCTCTCTCTGTGTCATGGCTGATAATTTTAAGGTATTGATCACAAAGTAGGGTAAGCCCAGTTTCTTCAAGGGCCTTTCCTTGTCTTACACATGTCATCCTCCATTCCCTCCTTATTCCTATGTATGTGTAAAATTCAGAGGGAACACTGATCACTACCATGATTTCCAACCAACCCACTGTGTACTATGGGATGCCAAAGCCTCCCTCTACCTCCCTGGGATAAATGGAGTTCTACACCCAATACTTCAGCAGACACTGGGCAGTCCTTTCTAGCCATACCCTCTCCTTGCCAGCCTCCAACAAAGGTTCTTGCTTGGGCTGTGCTCTTCCCATCCCCATCTTCCACCCCAGTCTGCTTTGTCCCTTTTGTGCCTCAACTCTGAGCTGTCAAGTCTCCCCACTGTCCCCTTTTGTGCCCCTGGCTCCCTTTACTCATCATTGGACCCAGCACGTCTTGAGCATCATCACTTCCTGGTTCCACACTCTCTCTTGTCTCGGCCATCGAAGCCATCCCTATTATGACTGATGGTGGGAAGCTTTGCTTTGGTCAGGCTTTCATTGTCTCGCTCTGCCATTCCATTTTTAGCTCACTTATGATTCACACGGGGATGTGCACCAAGAAAAATACCAGCTGAGGCTCAGACTGCGTCTCTCAGAGTCAGCCCTCCAGATGTTTCCAGCAACCCAGGAGTTTTGGTCATAAAGCTGAATTCCTGTCCACTTAGGTGAATCTTTAACTAGTCCTCATGATGTGGCCTCATTCATACACAAACTGTGGTTTATTCTAGTTAAGAGCAGGATTACTACCTGGGTGTCATGGCACATGCCTATATAACCTAGGCACTTGGGAAGTAAGAGGTAGAAGCCAGGAGATCAGGAGTTCAAAGTCATCCTTAGCTACCTGCTGAGTTTGAAGCCAGTCTGTGTTACCCAGAGATCTTGTCTCAAAAACAAAGGAATGAACAGACAAAAAAAAGAAAGAAAGAAAGAAAGAAAAGAAAGGTCTCATGACTCATGATACACTGACTCTGGGATTGCCTCTAATGCAAATACACGTTTTTTGTTTTTGTTTTTTAATAGCAGCCTAATGAGTCTTTGCCAGCTAGTGTCAAAACCCAAGTATTCAGAACTGGAGAGGTGGTTCAGTGGTTAAGAGTACTTACTGTTCTTTCAGAGGACTCTGGTTCAGTTTCTAGAACCAACACAGGAACTCACAACTATTTGTATCTCCACTCCCAAGAGGATCAGATGACCTTCTCTGGCCTCTGAGGGCACCAGACATGCATGTGGTGCATATGTGCAAGCAATATATATATATATGTTAATACTATATATAAAATAATTAAGAAATACCAAGTATTCTTCAATGCACTTGAGCTTTGGTAATGGAGAAAGAAGATGTGGCTTCATCTTTCAGGCCACTGTGGTGCAGTTTTTCAGACAACCTTTTCCTAGTGGCTTCCAGGGCATCTGCACACCTTCCTTCTACCTCTTCTTCCCCGACTCATGGGGCCAAGTAGAAATCATATAATCTGCAGAAAACTCCCCAGACCCCAGCATGGAAACCCTGCTCTTGCCCTGACAAGTGTGTGTTCCAAGCGAGTGTGTTGCATGGGCAGCTACACCAATGCATGTTTTCATGGAGCAAAGGAGCTGCCACCCCAGATCACAGCACCCAAACATTAGAGAGAAAACCACAGCATCAGGAAGCTCACCCTGACCTCTCCCTCTTCCCCTGAAGCAGATCATGAAATTCCTTCAAGAGCCCCCACTATGCCCCAAGGGAAGGCACAGTTCTATGTCTGAAGTCAAAAGAAGACAGAGAAGAATCTCAGCGTATAGTCCTTGCTATGACTCTGCCAAGTTATAGCCGTATGATCACAGATTGTGCAAGCACACTTCTGTCCACTGCCCTCTTCAACAGATTTACCCAGCAGAAAGGCACACAACTGTCCCTGTCTCTCTGGGTCTTCATTTTCTGAAGGATCTCATCTTACACCAAACCTGCATTAATAAGTGTTCTTTCTTTTCTCTTGTATATATATTTGGTCCTCAACCATTTGCCAATGATAAGTGAAGACATCCTTTCTTCTGTGCAGTCTGTGTGTCTATGGAAGTCTATAAGCCATTCAGTGGAACATTTTCCTCTGATCACTAAGATTATCTGATGTTTTTCCCTGATTCCAGAGATAAAAAAAATGGACTTCCCAAAATGTTTTGAATATTTTCACTATAAAGAAATTATCAAAGTTTTAGAAGATGTGTATGCTTAATTGATTTAAAGATGATACAACATATGAACATACTGGAATATCACATGGCACTCTAAAGGTATGTACAACCTGTATATCTTATGTATAAATTAAACAATAAAATCTGCAGAAAGTAAATACCATAGTACCCAGAAAATGATATCATAATGCAGATGTTGATGAATGGAAGCCATTCAATCGATAGGGACATTAGATGCTTAGGCAAACTACTTTCACAATCAACAAACAAATGACTAAAAAGTAACTGTGTAAACTATGAAAATAAAAGGGATTATTAATAAACTAGACTACTTAGCCGGGCGGTGGTGGCATACGCCTTTAATCCCAGCACTTGGGAGGCAGAGCCAGGCGGATCTCTGTGAGTTCGAGGCCAGCCTGGACTACCAAGTGAGTCCCAGGAAAGGGGCAAAGCTATACAGAGAAACCCTATCTCAAAAAACCAAAAAATAAATAAATAAATAAATAAATAAATAAATAAATAAATAAATAAATAAACTAGACTACTTTCTATCTAAAGTGTAGAGTTGTCATTTTTTAAAAATGTTTCCTAAAGATTGCCTTGTTTGGACACCACTGGGTAACTGGGCTTGTTCTGACTGTGTGTGTGTGTGTGTGTGTGTGTGTGTGTTTGTCCCCGAATCTTCACGTTCTTTCCATGGCCACAGTTGGCCTTCCAGAGCATGAGGCCGCAGGCTGGTGTCTGTGGTTGGGCTGGCTGGTGAGCTGGGTCCAGCTGTGCTTCAGACTTTCCGTTGGTCTCTAACGGCCAAGCTCCTTCAATGTGTCCTCAGCTGCTTTAGCCTAGCCAGGCTGTGTCTGAGCAAAGGCCTCTCAGTGATTTCTTTTTTGCAAAAAGTTTTAATAGTGTGATTTTTTTCCCTTCAAAAAGCAATTCTGTGATGTTTGGCAGTTGGGAGCATCAGACTGGCTCTATAGTGAAGAGATTTCCTAAAAGTAAATACAGCCCTTGGGGGAGGAGGCTGTTAACATTGAAAGTACCACTGTGTCACTCAGCCATACATCAAGAGTTCTGTGAGCATAAGATTTTTCCTTTAATCCAGAGAAGATTTGAATTTATTTTTTTAAATGCATGCCATACAAACTCAATAAATTGTCAGACATGGGTAAGAACACAAAACAAGAGGGAAAAGCAGCACACATGTCATACGAATGCATTGTCAGAGGGCCCTGGAGTTTTAAACATCTTTAGAGTGTGTGTGTGTGCTGTCTGTTGTGTGTGTGTGTGTGTGTGTGTGTGTGTGTGTTCCTGCGTGCACAGAGACCACAGATCAATATCAGTGTCTTCCTCTACTGCTTTCTACGTTGTTTTTTTTTGTTTTGTTTTTTTTTTTTGAGACAGGGTCTCTCCCTGAATCAATGCTCAGTGATTGGCTACACTGACTGCCTGGCAAGCTCAGAGCATGGGCTTGTTTCTGCCCCCACCCCACCCCCATGCCACCCCACGCCACCCCACCCTACCCCCGGCGACTGCTAGCACTGGGTTACAGACACAGGGTGCCACTCCCTGCCTTCTTTTTTGTTCTTATGTGGCTGCTGGGGATCTGAACTCGGGGCCTCATGGTTGTGCAACAAGCACTTTACCCAGGGAGCCCCCTCCCTGGCACTGCCAGGGATTTAAAAGAAAAGATTTTATCAGCATAAATCATTTGCATAACATCACTGTGACATTTCCATACAAGAACTTCAGTCATATCCACTCATCTTTTAACCTTCTTTGCCTCCCTCCCTGCCCCCACTGGCATCTGTGTGAACAATTACAGACCCTCTAATCCCATGTATTTTTAAAAAATTGATACCGGAGGATAGAAAGCACGTGGCATTTGTTTCCCTGAATCTGGTTTGTTTCAGTTAATATGAGGCACTTTATTTCCATCTCTGTTCCTGCAAATGACATAATTCATTTCTCTGTATATATGTCTCATTCTCTTTTTTTAAAAAAAAAAATGTTGATTACTGTTATTAGTGATAGTATTAATAGTGTATCTGTGGTGTGTGTGTGTGTGTGTGTGTGTGTGTGTGTGTGTGCATATGGCATGTACATACCATAGCCTGCATGTGGGGATCAGAGGACAACTTTTGAGAGTTCTGAACTTCCACCATGAGACTCACACAGCAAGTGCTCTTAGCTGCCGAGCCAGGCCCTAAACCACATTTTCTATATCCATTCATCCACAGATGGCATCAGGATGACTCTGTAAACTGGTTATATGCCTAGAGCAGCAATGAACACTAGTGTGCGGGTACACTGAGTCACAGTTCAACTTCGTGTTTTCTGGGCCCCTTCCCACTCAGAGCTATAACATTGTAACAGATACCCAAACTAATGTCGTTTTCACCCTCCTGCCAAGTGGGAACTCTGTTTCTTCTCTAAGGAGAGCCATTATCACAAGTCTTGACCTGAACTGATGGATGCCTGAGGACTTTAGAGACCTTGTGTCAGTTGCCTTAGGCCCGATGAAAACAGTGGTGCACTGTTAATTGCCTTATAAACAGAATAAAACCATAATCTCCTTTCCCTGTACACAAGCAGAGCTGAAACAGCCCCGCTGAGTCTCAATGACTGTAGAGAATGCAGTGGGACCAAAGCCATGCTGCCTACTGAATGATGTCCTGCTTGATCATGTGGGAAGATTTTTATCCTCCAAAGGGCTGCTGAGGTGCCTGTATCCTATGCCTCCCTGGGGGCTTCCGGGACCCACCATGTAAGTCCTCACAGATCTTAGATGATGCATTACCTCACTTTGCCTTCCAGTCACCAACTAGGCCACCTCACCCTTCCATAAACACATCTGCAGCAGATGTTGAGCACTGAGGGTGCAGGTAGTGTGAAGACCAAATTCTGAGGGCCATCATGATTTTTCTCACCTAATCCTTCGGTGGTTCTGAGTTAAAGTTACTTTATCTCCATTTTACTGACAGAGAAATAATGACTCAAAGACTAACTTGCCCCTTTAATGGAACTCAGAGGTAGAGAGACTTCCAATCTATTCTCCAGAGCAGTGCTTCTTAACCTTCCTACGACCCTTTAATATAGTTCCTCATCTTGTGGTGACCAAAACATAAAGTCCTTTTCATTGCCACCTCATAGTTGTAACTTCACTACTGTTATGAATGTTAATGTAGATGTCTGCTATACAGGATATCTGATATACGACCCCTGTGAAAGGGTCGTTCAGTGCCCAAAGGCATCAGGACCCACAGGTTGAGAACAGCTACTGTAGTGGTTACACCAGGATGCATGTTTTAAAGGGCTAGACTGGCCTTGGGGTTGGGAAACATTAAATATGTCGAGAGTTATGTGACAGAAAAGTGTAAAATACTGTCTTTGTGCAATGCTTGGGTCTGACTTCAGTATAGTTCATAGTGCAGGACTGAGACCCCTCTGTGAGTTGAGCTGGATAAACCAGCTGTGGTGCCTCATTGGAGTAAGCATAATGGGCGATTTTTATCTCTCGAGATCAGATGTCATTTGAAGAGTGAGTAACACCTCAAGCCAGAGTATGAATGATGCTGTATTCATTTATTGGGAGCCACCAGATAGGAAACCAGAAGCAATCGTCTTCGCTTCTAATTTCTCCTGAATGTTATTCTTTCTCAAGGAAAGGGCAGTGAACAACTTCCTGCTAATGTACTCTAAACTCAGCAGATTCTAAAGTGGCTTGGCATGTTTTTATAGTCCTCTGGGGGATAATGAAACCATTACACTCATCTAATGTCGGTCTTTATTGTAACATTTTGATAAATAAGGCCCCACTCTGAAAGAGCTATGTCCTTTTGATATTCTTCACTTATTTCTTTTCCAAGGGTTTCCCAAATTGGTTGGCTACAAATATTTCTGCTAATGAGATGGCCTGGAAATAGCAACATTGTGGTTCTAGGCAATATAGTCAATCTCATTAGGTTGTTTGAGCTCCACTTTTGATGAGGTAGTCAATCTCATAACAGCCTTGGGTGGCAAATATATGGGGAAGTTTTTGACTATAATTAACTTATTTGAACGTACCTACTAGCTATCTTAACATTGTAATTCTAACTTAATCTTGGGCTACCTTAAGTACACAAACTAATTTCAAACTGTTATAGGGGCTTTCATGACTTCAGAGAATTAATAAGCTAAAAGAAACCACAGCCTCTCTAGTTTGAAGACAACATGACCATGACAATATGATTGAATCCTCCCTCTGTATCTCTGTAATTTGGCCACAAAGGAGTCTGACTGTATAGTGTCTAGAATGAGCACTCATACTGTACTAACAAATGATTTTATGGAATCAAACTCTTAGTGATTTGTCCTAATGACATTATTGTGTTTTGTTGTTTCTTGAACAATTCATGTTGAGCTATTCAACTCTTGATGGGTTCGTAAATTTTACTTATGTTGGCTTTGGGAGTGGACAAGTTCTTTTCTAAGACAGGGCTATGCATACATTCAGAGTAGCATATACAATTAGATTAAGTGCATGAGAATGCTGGTTACCTCTTCACTGAAGTGGTTTGGAAGAGACTAGGCCTTGCAGATTGTTCTGAATTCTCAGTTTACCCAACTGTGCCTTCCTGGTAGAATCTAACTTGCTTCTCTACCATCTGCATTTCCTGAAGCCAACTCCAGTACCAAAATGTTAAATCTCACTAACATTGAGTATATATGTTACCCATGGGCAGTTATGTGGTGAGACTAATTGTCAGAGGGGACATACCTTCAATAGAGGACTGGTCATTATACAACCAGGCATTATGAGCAAAGGGAGCGTGTGACATGAGTGACCTGATATGCTTCCATGTAATGTAGCATGAAAGTTACAGTCTCCTCTAGGGACTAATGGCAGCATTATGCTTGTTTTGAGCATATGGAGGGAGACATTCTAGCACTCCTTGGTTCATGCCAATCAGATTCTCACTTCTTTAAGTCCTTCAGGATATTCAGGTCAAGGGAACCCTGGGAAATTCTGTGGATTCAGTCATTGTATCCATTTTATTTCCTTCTCTTATGTTATTGCTATAGTTAAGACTTCAAGCACTGTGTTGAATAATCTTGAACTTAGTGGAACTGCTTTGAGATTTTCTCTATTTTAACATGATGTTGGCTATAGGTTTGTTGTATATAACCTTTGGTATTGAGATATGAGCCTTCTCTTCCTAGTCTCTTTGCAGTTTTACCATGAAGAGGTACTGAATTTTGTCCAAGACCTTTTCAATTAATTACATGATCCTGTGGTTTCTATCCTTGACATTTATGTGACCATGCCACCTTTACTGATTTTCATATGTTGAACCAGTCCCACATTTTTGGAACAAAGTTGACTGGATCATAATTAATGATCTTCTTGATATGGTTTGGAATTTCATTTCAGCGTGTTACAGTGCTGTGGGATGTTCTGTATGCTGTGAAAATGTGCTGCTATGATTGATTGATAAATAAAGCACCGATTGTCCAGTAGCCAGGCAGGAAGTATAGTATAGGCGGGACAAACAGAGAGGAGAATTCTGGGAAGAGGAAGGCTGAGTCAGGAGACACTGCCAGCTGCCACTGTGAGAAGTGAGATGTAAAATACTGATAAGCCATGAGCCACGAGGCAACCTATAGATTAATAGAAATGGGTTAATATCAGATGTAAGATCTAGATAGCAAGAAGCTTGAGCCATTAGGCCACAGTTTAAATAATATAAGCATCTGTGTGTTTATTTGGTTCTGAGTGGCTGCAGGAGCCCGGTGGACACAGGAATACTCTAGCTACATTATAGTTGGACTTTTTGTATCTATCTTCATTGGGAAGACAGTCTGTAACTTTCTTGGTTATCTGTCTGATTTTTAATATCATGGTAATACTAGCTTCACAAAAAGTTTGGAAATGTTTCTTCATTTTATGTTTAATGGAATGATGCTAAAAGGATTAGTTTCAGATCTTTAAAGCTCTGATTGAATTCTGCAGGGAGTTCATCTGGACATGGATGTTCTTGTTAAAAGATTTTTTAATTGTTATTCTTATAATTTCATTGCTTGATATAGATCTGTTGAAGTTATTTATTTCATCTTGGCTTAATTTCTATGTGTCACATGCATCTATTCATACTTTTTAGATTTTCTAATTTAATGGAATATAACATTTGAAGGTGTGCTCTTATGATTTCTGGATTTCATTAGTTGTATGGTTTTCTTTTTATCTATACTTTTAATCTTCTCTTATTGGCTAGTTTGCCTAAGAGTTTCTTGATCTTGTTTAGCTTTTTCAAAGAATCAACTCTTTATTTCATTGATTTTTTTAAAAAAATTATTTGTATCCCATTAATTTCTACTCTGTTCTTTAAAAAAGTTTTCATGTGTATAGGTGATTATCTGCTATGTCTGTATGTTTGTGCCACTCAGATCGATCCCCTGAAACTAGAGTTATAGACAGTTGTGAGCTGCCTTGTGTGTCCTGGGAACTGAACCTGAACTCAGTGGAGTAGCCAGTTCTCTTTACCACTGAATCATCTTTCCAGCCTTGCCTGCCCTATTCTTAACCAATTCCTTTCATCCACTCCTTTTTGATTTGGTTTTCTTTTGTTTTCCCAAGGCTTTAAGCTGTTTATTTTTTATCTCTCTGATTATTGTTTTAGTGTAGGAACTTATTGGAAACTTCCCTATAGGACAGTTCCATTGTTTCCCATAGGTGTGGCTATGGTGTATTTCATTTTCACTTAATTCTAGGAATTTTCTTATTGATGTTGGCAATGGTCCACTCATCATTCAATATATTATTGTTTGATCTTGTAAGTCTTTGTATTTTCTGTAGTTTCTTTTGTTGTTGTTTTATTATGGTCAGATAGGATACAAGGAGTTATTTCAATTTTCCTGCATTTGTTAAGATTTGCTGTATGACCTGACATATAATCTCTTTTAGAGAAAACTCCATGGGCTGATGAGAGGAATGTATGTTCTACACTATGTAGATAGAATATTCTATAGTTGTCTGTTAGGTCTTTTTGATCTATGATGTCATTTAACCCCAATGTTTCTCTGTTTATTTTTGACATGTTGGCCTCTATTTGTGACAGTGGGATTTGAAGTCACTCACTATTATTGTCCTGGTGTTAATCTGTGACTTTGCATCTAGTAGCATTTGTTTTATGTAACTGGGTGAGCCTGTGCTCTGTGCACATATGCTTAGAATTATAATGTCTTCTGGATGGAGAGTTCCCTTAATCAATATGAAGAGCTCTCTATAATTTTTTTTTTTTTTTTTTTTTTTAGTTTGAAGAATTCCCTCCAGTACCCTCTGTAGATCTGGTATAATGGTCATAAATTCCTTAAACCTGCTTTTGTCATGGAAAGTTTTTCTTTCTCTTTTGTTACTGCAGTTGGTTATACTGCACGTTAGTCAGGTTAGCAGCCACAGTCTTTATGATTGTGAGTTACGTTTTTCCAGACCCCTTCTGTTTGTTAAAATTTCTACTGAGAAAACAACTGTTATTCTCATGAGCCTGCCTTAATATGTGAATGGTTTGTTTCAGCTTTCAACACGCTTTCTTTGCCATGTACATTTAGTATTTTAATTATAATGTGATATAGGAAATTTCTTTTCTAATCCTGTCTATTTAGTATTTTATCTAGATAAGAATTTCTTTTTCTATATTTGGAGAAATCTCTGCTATAGTTGTATTGACATTGTTTTCTATGACTCTGGTATGGAATTCTCCCTTGTCTATGCCCAAAATTTGTATTTGGTCTTTCCATGGTGTCCCCAAGGTTTCTCATATCCCTTTCATATGTATTAAATAATTTGTCTTTGTCATTTAATGAGTTTTCTAATTCTTCAAGCCCCAATCCTCCATCTTCCCTATGCTCTATTCTATTAGTCAGTGTCCACTGAGCTTGCATTTGACTTAGTTAAGGATTAATTTATAGCATTTTAATTTGGTTCATCTTCAGTATTTCTATCTCTTTATTGAATTCCATTTTCATATTCTATTAAGACATTTTTATTTAATTAAAGTGATTGTACCTTTTTGGAGCCTATTGAAGAGTTTATTTGTATCTTCTTTGAGTTCTTTGAACATACTTGTAATCAGTTTTTGGTCTTTGTCTGGAATTTCATCTAAATCACTTTCTTTAGGAGACATTGTTGTGAGGTTGGCATACTTTGAAGAGACATGTTGTCTTGGCTTTTCATGTTATTTGTTTACTTTCATTGGAATTTGAATATCTGAACTTAGATACTTATTTTTTTAAGTTATCTTTCTTCTTTTAGTAGAAGTATTTGCAATGTTCATGAGTAACTAGGTCATAGTAGGATTGAAATGATATTTACCTCTATTAAACTGGTGTTTTGGACACCAGGCTTTATCTCCAGTCCTTTCCTGAGATTTGAGCTCTTTGCACAACAACAATCACTATCTGTGAATAGACCCACTATGAAAACAGAGTAATAGTCAACTACAAAAAAAATCACTCCTGTCTGAGCTTCTTTTCCTACTGCTGTGATAAAAGACCCTGACAAAAGCAACTGGATGTAGGAAGGATTTACTGTAGCTCACAGTTCCAGGTTATAGTCCACCACAGTGGGTAATCCAAGACAACAGGATCTTCAAAAAACTGGTCACATTGTATGCATACTCAGAAATAGAAAGCAATGAATGCCTAGGGAGTGGTGCCACCCAGAGTAGCTGGAGTTTTCTCCAGTCCCACCAGGCCTGCAGTCACTCAGACCCAAATAAACACACAGAGGCTTATATTAATTAAAACTGTATGGCCTACAATCTCGGACTCTCTGTTAGCTTGCTCCTCTGTACAGGTCTCAGATCTTACATCTTAAATTAACCCATAATTCTTATTTCCATTCTGCTTTTAGTGTTTCCTTTACTATCCCCACACCCAGCTACTATTTCACTTTATAGCTTCCTGGGATACATGGCAGTCTAGTCTTTTATAGTGGCACAATATAGTAAACAACAGAAAATGGCAACAAAACTATGAAGGCAAGATGAAACAAATTGGCATGGTTGAAGAGGCCCCTGAACTCAAACCAGAAAACCTGCCAGGTACTCAATCTGGCCATGAGCTGTTTATTAGTCAATGTTCATCTGAAGTCAACTGTCCTGAAGGTAGAGAGAAAGAATGAGCTCAATGTACATTTTACAAATAAAGTCATGTTTGTAGGTTAAGGTTTGTGAGGTTAAGGATTATACATATGTGAGGAAGCAGCTCTTTAGTCCACTCCAGTGAACAAGTGAAGAACTGGATCCAGGTTCCTTCCCATTTCAAGCCCAATGTACTTTGAACTGCCCTGTGCTCTCTCCTCCACTGCTTTGCTGGTATTAAAGACCACATCCTGACTTCTGCTTACTTGAGGTTCATATTGTTCTCTGTGCTTGTACTTTACTCCAGGGAGCAGCCTGGGCACCTAGGAAAAATCACCAAATTCTACTAACTTCTTCCTTCGCTTCTAAGGACATACCCCACCTAATTTAAACTAACAGTAAATCAGCTGTATAGTTGGAATTCATCGAATCATCAAAGCTTATGGTAATATTGATTGTTGATTATTTAATGCATGTTAGGCTGTTACTAATCACTTCCCATGTGGTGTCTTGTTTCATCCTAGAAGAGAGTGGCTATTATCATCTTTCATTTACAGAGGAAATTGAGGTTCTAAGAGGCCAGTGAATTTGTTCCAAGTCCCAGAACTGGTGACTGGTGTCACTGAGATTTGAACCTATGCAGTTTGGCTCCTGATATGATGCTTTGGAAGCAGTAGTTAGTAACAGTACCACTACATTACTGACATGCCACCAAGTCAGTATTCTGCTCCTAAACCAGGCTGGTCTGGGAGTAGTAAGACTTAACAAACAAAAACTTGTTAATCATGGAATTAACCCTGAGTTTCTAATAGGAATAGACAGAGCATTCAGACAGCTTTTTGTTTTCCTTCGTTTCATTTTTGGAGTAACTGTTGAAAGATATTTAGAACTGTTGAAGGAAAGTACTTGGAACTTGAGACCAGATTTTAGGAAAAGAATCAAACCAGGATATTTCCTTTCTGTTGTTACCCACTCCCACCCCCACCTCCCACCCCATTCTGGAGTTTTCTTGTGCATTCACTACTCAGAATGGTTGCTTTGAATTTGTCAGCACATTATAATGCATTTTTTTTCTCCTGCTACAATGGCAAAATTTGTTTTGGCCATTCATCAATGTAAAACTAATTCCCTTCAACGGGGTAACATAATAAAGGTTCACGTAACTCCAAGGAAGGATTTAGTGAAACCCAGTCAGCCCCATAATTCTTTCTCTCTGATTACCATTTTTAACTGAGAGAAGAATGATAAATCACTACTATGACCACTAAGTTCTAAACAAACCCTTTTTGCTTTAGAATATATTAATTTATTTTTAGTGTTCATATCTGTTTTAGAAGAATGGCATGGTGACAGGATTTTAACTACTTAAAATGATAACCACCAGTCTGCCAACCTGCCATCTGGAGTTAAATGCTAAACTGAACTACAATTGCTCATTGTAGTCTCTCTTGTATGAAATTCATTAACGATGGCATATTTACAGCTTGTAGGGAAAAGGTCATCTTCTTTTGTATATTGTCCCCCTTTAATTAAGTTGGGGGTCTTTGAAAGCAATTTAAGCCTGAAAGTCTTGATGGATTTATCATTTTCCTCTTAGAGTAAAATAAATACCACTTGTATGTAAAGGATCAAGTGAGCTTCATCAACTCCAGAGCGATCTGTGAAAGTCATGCATTTGAGAGGTTCTTGGGAGCACATGCCTGAATTCAGTCTTGCAGCTTAATTGCTTGAGGATGAACAAGATTGGGAAACAAAAACAAGGACTCTGGCAAGGAGGGAAGATTGGCCCTCTTGCTCATTTGCTGGGTTACTTCCCCTCCTCTGTATTCAATACCAACAGGTCACCAAGACAACAGGAGGCAGGATGCATTGGGTGGAGTTGCATGGCAACCGGGAACCAGTGTGTTTAGGCCTTTGAAAGCCGTACCAGGGACAATGCTAACAGTTATATAGAAAGTTTTGTTTCATTATGTGGACTAACGTTTGTGGACAAAAGTGAACATTTGATGATTCTTGCTGAATGTGTTGTTTTACAGACTGTCTATAAATTTGAAAGGAACAAATGTCTGCTCTTCATTTTCATAGGCAGCAGACAGTCTACAAGAGTGAATTTCCCAAACACTTGGTGGTAAGGCTACTGTGCTATTTTCACTGTAGAGCGAGGAAAACTAAATCATAACAAGCTGAAGAGACTTGTTCAAGGTCAATGGGAGATGAAGGAATTGGGAGTGTCAACTTATGCTAATTATTATTTGGTTATTTTCTTCTTCATCTGCATTTTCATTGACAGTGTGCTTTTTTTCTCTAAAATAGAAGAAAATGATTCTGAAAACCTTTTTCCAAATGAAGCAAGCTTTTAATATTTTTGCTGCCAATAAGTCTATTCCACTGTTCTTCATTCCAGGTAAGATAACTTGCTAGAGGTTCAACTCCAAATGCACCTATTGCTACTGTTGAGTCTCACACAGACTACCAGTGACAGCCAATGCAGATTCTCCTTTACACTCTTACGTAATTTGGGGGATGGAAGGGAAACTGAGGCAGCAATGAGAAGATAGGGAAGCTTCATAGAATACTTCCTGCCACTTCTATAGCTCCTGGAAGAATTGCAAGACCCAAATTGGTTTCAGTTCTCTTTCGAATCTACAGCATTTCATAACCTCAATTCACTGAGCATGCTTGTTCTGGGGAAAGACTTCATTACTCATGGTGACTCTGAATATTGCCCAAAGGCTCTTCTACTCTCTCCATTGGTTCAGCCCTGTAGGTATAAATTTTCATCCAGGGATGCCGATTAACCCAATATACAACTGTACTGCTGTACAATATGTGTAAGAGAGGGAGAGAGAGTCAGAGAGAAGAAAGAGGAGAGAGAGCGAGCATGTTCATGCGTGTATATACACACATAGATGAGGTCATTTTATATTTTGAGACGTGATCTCTCACTGAACCTGGAACTCATCCTGTCTCTGCCTCCCATGTACTGAAATCAGTGGTGCATACTCTTATATCTGCTTTGTAAGTGTATGTGTGATTATGAGTGTGTGTGTGTGTGTGTGTGTGTGTGTGCGCGCGCGCGCTGGGGACTGAATTCAGTTCCTCATGCTTACATGGCAAGCACTTTACTGACAGTTCCATTCCCCCATTCCCACTACAGGGATTTTTAAAAGTTCCTAAATTTTAGCAAAGCCCATTAGATCTTCACCATGACTGTTGGAAATTGAGAGAAACTACAGGAAGCTAATGACACAAGCAAGTCTTTAAAAAGGCCAGATAATATAGATTGCATACAGAGGACCAACAGCTAGACTGTCAATAAACTTCTCACCAATTTCAGCAGAGGCCAGAGCATAATAAAATAAGTATTTCCATATCAGAAGATGAAGGTTTGGAAGCAAACCTCTGGGGGAGTCTATAAGGACATTTCTAGAGAAGTTTAACTGGGGGTGGGATGAGGACCCTGAATGTTCGTGGCAAAATTCCATAAGCTAGGGACTGAACTGAAAAACCATCAGTGTTCATCTCTGATTCCTGACTATAGGCTCAGTGTGACCAAACTACACCTTCTCTGCCCTGATAGACCATTTCCCTTCTTAAACCCTGAGCTCAAATAATCCCTTCCATCTTTATGTTACTGCACTTGGGTATTTTGACAAAACAGAAAGAAAAGTATCTGGTAGGGAGTTCTATCCTTTTGAAAAAAGCTATGTGCATGTATATTTCCCAGACCCTCATACTTTAATAGTCATAGTTATTATTTTATTCAGCTCAATCATCAATGTTTACACCATTGTAAGTCTGATTGGTTTTTGAGTGTGTATGACTTGAATTTGCCCTTTGAAAGGTTTTAAGATACTCTTGTCCCCCCTTTCTTGGAGGTTCTTAAAGTTATGCCTTGGTAGGAGTCTGTTTCGTACATTGCTCTGGGAATTTTGTGGGCTATTCAGTCTGGAAACTCACAGAATTTTTCTTAAATCATTAATTTTGTTCTCATTCATTTTTTGTTCTCTTTTTCTACAATTCTATGCAGATATTGACCTTCCTAAATTGATTAATACAATGTTGTTGTTTTGGTTTGTTTTGAGACAGGGTCCTCACTATGTAGCTCTGTCTGGCTTGTGACTCATTATGTAGACCAGGCTGGCCTTGAACTCAGAGACCTGCCTGCCTTTGTTTCCAGATTAATACAATAGTCTATAATGTAGTGTAACGTTTAATATGTTTCTATATAAAGGAAAACATAAATACATAGTTATATTTTATATAATCATTGGTTCTGTTTTCAATTGCTTTTTCACTGCTTTCTAGGGGGTAGATTCAACACACCGTCCCTAGCTTTCTGTTGAGAGCTTCAATTCTGCCATGTTTTTAATCCCTGAGAGTTCTTTTATGTTCCCTGAATGTGACTTTTGAAGTAACATTCCAACCTTGTTTCTGGGATTTCATATCATTGTTCATCTCTTTAAAGACATTAATAATAACTTTATTTTGAAGTTTTCTCTCCCAACATAGTTTATTTTTCCTCCAAACTGTTTCATTTATTTATTTTCTCTGTTTGTAGTTTGCCTGGTTGATCTCTATCTTGCATGTCAGAGTCCTCCCTCGTCTGTCTTGGGTGTCTGATCATGTCTAGTTGTGGGAGAATTTAAAGTGGATGAGAGGTTCTGAGTTAAGTGCCAGGACAAGTGATCTGGCTGAGTCATGCTCTTTAGGAAACCTGGGTATCAGGATGGTCATGTCTTTCTTCATGGACCCATCAGAGTCCTCAGAGATGGCTTTTCTATCTTTCCAGCTCTTTTATCAGGAAAGAAGGAGAAAACCCTTCTGAAAGCTGAGTGAGCAGACAGGACTCAGGGTGAGTCTCAGCCTCCAGTGTCTCCATGATCATCTTCTCCCACTGGATCCTGTGGTGGACACATGTACATAACTCAGTCTGCACAGTCCAGCTCGGTGGACTTTGTCTTACTTTCTCTGGAAAGTAAGTATTGTTCTTTTGCTAGAGTTGAGAGATGTTACCAGGAGCAAGAGGTGAAGAAGGAGCCTAGGGCAGCAGTGTTCCTCTGGGTCCTGATGCTCCCAGTTTCAAGGCATGCTCTTCACTCCCGTGTACAACTGTCTGATGTTACCATTCTCTGCATTCTTGATGATCGATCCATCAACAAAAAGGGAGACAGCTTCAAGTTTGACTTTCTTCAGCTTGCTTGATCAGTTTTTAATTGGTCACATTCATTGGGGCTTCCAAGGTTTTTATTTTTGTCTCCTTCCTTATTCTCATGTATTTATAGGTTCATACATTACAAAATAATTATTCATACAGAACTTTTTTTGTTTTGTTTTCTGTGGGTTTTTTTTTTTTGTCAGCACAGGGTTTCTCTGTGTGGCAGCCCTGGCTGTCCTAGAACTCATTTTGTAGACCAGACTGGCCTCAACTCACAGAGATCTGCCTGCCTCTGCCTCCTGAGTTCTGGGGTCAAAGGCATGCTTCACTATCATCTGGCCTAGAACTTTAATCTGGAAGTCAAATTTCATAAACTACCCTTAGGGAAGATACTTCCAAAGTCTAGGAGAACTGACTTCTAGTAGAACTTGACTGGAAGAGTTACTAAGGGATGTTTCCAAGATTTAAGAAAAAAAGAAGATTCTTGAAGGAAGAAACATAACAACAAAACTATCAGTAGGTCAGGAGCCTGATGAAGACAGTATGAATAGCATTTCCAGTGGAGCTCTCCCCTTCTAGAAGATTCTGATGATACTCAGTATGGAAACATTGGAAATGCAGAAGGCAGCCATGCTAAAAGGCATCAAGACAGGTAGAAGCCATTCTAGACCTATTGCCTTGCTCTTCAGTGAAGCTCACAGGTGAGAAGCCAGTGTCCCCCAGGAGCATCCTATCCCACATGAGAATCATTCTAAGTCATTAAGATAAATATCCAGATATCTAACTTGAACCTGTTGTAAGTGACCAGACAAATCCATTAACAAGATAAAAAGGTTAAGTAAATTTAAATTTGTAAGTGGGTAATTTAAAAAAAAAAATCAGCTTTGGGAGTCTGGGGAGGAATTTATAGGGGCTTCTAGCTGTTTAAAAATCAAGATCACTCACCTAAGAGCTCCCCCTCACTCTTCCCATCTGGACATCCCCTGAGCTGTAATGAAGGCTCAAAACAATTTCCTTCAGCCCCTAGAAATACAACTGTGTTAGATGCAGATTCATAAGTGCAATTCCATGTCATCAAGAAAAGATTTTCATTTTAACCCTAGAGCCATTTTCCATGTGACCATTTTTAATGTCCTAGACGTTGGTTCCTGGAATGGCATCCATTCAGTAGCTGAGACCATTCATCTTTTTCTGACATAACATCCAAGCTGCAGATTATTAATTGCCCAATTTGCACACATACATTTTTAATTTCCGTGTCACTCATCCCAAAGGCAGGATCCAATATGAAAGCCTATTTTGATAGGTAAACTGTCTCATAAATTTCAAGTATAAGCCTGAACTTGTGAAAAGTTTGTGCTGTGAGAAAGTGAGCGCAACTGTATGCACAGTACTTGAGCAGCATGCCAAGTGAAGTTTGAAGCCTTCGGGTAACACACTTCAAACTAGCTCTCACAATTGCCTTGTGAGATGTACTGTGACTATTTCCATTTTTAAATATGAGGAAAACAAGGGACCAAGTAATAGGTTCCAGGTTCACAGACAGTAAGTGACAAGCTACAAGTTGAACCTGAAATTTTTTGCACCCTGATAAGGCTCTCAGCCAACGCAGCAATCCAGATCAGACTGAATTAGAAAAAGCCCCGGTTTAATGGGTAAAGCATTCCCGGGTGATTCTCCTGCCCCTCAGAGAGGAAATGGGGAAGGGAGACCAAAAACCAAGTGTCTGTTTTCTGAGGGGCAGTTTAAATAACCTATGGGAGTGGTCTTGAGCATCTCTGGGGAGGAGCCATGTTTGGCGAGACTTTCTGAGGGGCAGGGTCTGGGCAGAGAGGTGGGGCTTCCACTAGAACATTCCAGACTCTTTGGGTATATGGATACCAGGGTGCTAGGAGCTGAGGTAGAGCTCCCACCAGAATAGAACCCAGTCTACCTGATTCCTGAGGCAATGGCTTCTCTATCAAAAATTTGCTCATACCTCTGAAAAAACATGGTCCTGCTCTTTAAACAATTTTTTACTTCTCTCCTATGAATAATACTACTACTTAATTTTATTGATGATGAATAGATTAAGTCAGTGTTCTATGGCTGTAAAGAGACACAAGGTGAATTATTAAAGAAAGCCCTTAATTGGGAACTTTCTTACAGTTTCAGAGGATGAGTTTAAGACTGTCATGGAAGGCATCATGACAGCAGGCAGGCAGACATGGTGCTGGAACAGTAGCTGAGAGTTTACAGCTGATGCACAAGTCTGAGGCAGAGAGGGTTAATTGGATTGGTATGGGCTTTTTGAAACCTCAAAGCCTACCCCCGTGACACACCTCCTCCAACAAGGCCATACTTCTCAAACATCCTTCCCAAACAGTTCCACCAACTAGGAACCAAGCATTCAAATATATGTGAGCCATGGGGGTTCTGTTTTCATTCAAACTACTGCAAGTCTTAACCCAAATCAACAGAATTATAATACTTGGTTCTGATTTGAACCAGGAATTCTGATTTGATTGATCTGGTGAGGGCAACCTTTAAGAAGCTGTTCTTGTTCGTTTATTATTTCTCAATGCTGAGACTCAAACACAGGGCCTTTAAAATGTTCAGCAAGCATTCTGCCACTGAATTACACCTCCAATCACAACCTGTGTATTAAAAAAAAGAAACGTTTCCACCCCAGGTGGTTCCAGTGTACAACTAAAGTCATAATTTACTGACCTTGATCAGGTGTCTTGCAATTCTGGAGATTTTCTTCCAACTGGTGACCTTGCATACTTGGGAAATCTATTAGAACCAATGTCATTCAACATTATGAACTTGGTGTTGGTATTAGTAATTGTAGTGTGTCTTAGCTGCTCAGTGATGCTGTGCCTGCAACACACACACACACACACACACACACACACACACACACACACACACCACCACCACACCACACCATACCATACCATACCACACCACCACCACCAGCAGCAGCAGCAGTAAGTCAAATTCCAGGGTCCTCCACTTTTCCCTTGATCCTGAGAGGTGACATAGACCCTTAGCTCCCAGTGTTTAAGAGGTCATTCTGGGATGGAGTGCTCATGAAGCACCTCAGGATGGCAGTACAGCAGACATGCCACCCCTGCCCACAGCAGGCAACTTGCAATGCCTACAGGGTGGTGATCTGCAAGAGAACCAGGCACATCTGCCTTCTCTCCTCTTCCCTCTACCACAGTGGGCATTAACACAGGCTGAGCAGCTGCGGGCCCAGCGAACCACACGGCTTTCAGGGAAGAGGTTTGTCCAGCTCTTCTAAGAGCTGAGCCTTTCTCCTCAACCCAGATAGGAGTCCATGGAGGCGATCCAGGACAGACTCAGGCAGCAGGATCCAGGCTGCTTCATAATCTGTCTCCCTCTAGCACGCAAGCCTAGACTTTTACTGGTCAAGCTCTCCTCTAGCCCTGCCCCCTTCTCCTGCCTCTCCTGACTAGGAGCTTGCAGTCTCTCCTATTGGTGAAATTATTAAGGCCACGTAGTTAAAAGGGAGGTTTATTTTGTGGGGTAACTTACAAGTGAAGGGATGGGTTACAGGGTCTGGGGAAGGTGTGGTGCAGTCCAGTGTTGTCTAGAGAACTCTGCTCAGTCTACCTTCCGCATCCTGGCTCTAGGAACTAAGAGAGCTAGCCCATCCTGATCTTGGGTCTTCAGGGCCCTCTCTTGGCCTCGCCTTATAGGTGTGACAGTCACCGAAGCCACCATGGGGGTTGGAATTTCCAGAAAAAGGCTGGAATGGCTACCCACTACACACTCTCCCTTCCAGTTTGTGAAATGTTCTGCTCTCATCCCTGAAAGGCCCCTTTACAACCAATTCTGATTATTGCTTCTCTTTTGGATTTGTTCTGTGAATCCAGGGCACATCTGGGAAGCTGATTCATCTCCACAGCTGTCTCTCTGGGGACCAGAATCTCGGCTCAGTCCTCTGTCTACTAATCAAGGGATTTTGGCTTTGGCAAACAACCAGATGAGGTGTACCAACAAGAACACGCCATTCCTCCCGTCTGTCTCTCACAATGCCTTTACTGAGCACAGAGAGAAAATGGGCTGGCTTGCCCTTCAAACCTCAGCTTCCACTGTAAACATCAGAGACATAGGCAACGTGATTACAATACAAACGTGTGACTGTGTCACCACCCGCCCCCAGCTGCCCACAGTTCCAGGGCACCCTGCCAGGTTCAAGCATTAAATTTTCACCCTAAGGCAATGGTATTAGGAAGTAGAACCTTTGGGAGATAAGTGGGTTGTGGAAACAGAGCCCTTATGGATGGGAATTAAAATCCTTATAAAAGGTCCCCAGAGAGACCCTTTATCCCTTAGGACATTCGAGGACCAAGGGAGAGGATGAGTAACTGAAGATACAGGCCCTCACTGGACAGCAGCCTTCAGAGCCGTCAGAGGCAAACTTGGTCTGCCATCGGCACAAAACCTGTCTGTGGTATTTTGTTCCAGCAGCCTAAGCAGCCTTAGACATGGCTTAGGGTGATAGAAGCGGGAACATTTGGACTGAGTCTTGAACCTGAATGTTTGCTAGGCTGTTAAAAATACTGCAGACTCAGTGACTTAACCACATATTGCCTCTTAGTACTTGAAGCTGGAAGTCTGAGATGAAGGGCCAGTTGGAAGGATCTGTTGCTCCCAGCTCTGGGGGTGCTGGCAGTCTTCAGCATTCCTTGGCTTACGGAACCATCACCATGGTCTCTACCTTCATCTTCACGTTCATCCTCTCTGTATTTGTGGACAAGTCTCTTTTTTGTGTAAAGACAATGTGCACATTGGATTGAGTTGTCTACCCTGCTTCATTGCAATTATGGTGACCCCCATTTCCAAATAAGGTCACATTGAGATGTTGGAAGTCAGGTCTTTAACATGTCAGTTAGGTGTATGGACAGGGACACAATTCAACCCAAAACCCCCCAGGGTAGGAATTTGGATTCTGGGTGGTGAGGAATATGTGAGAGCTCAGGAGGGTAGAATGAGAAAAGTCACGTGGCCAGTGGAGATGTATGTGGGGACAGGAAGAGCAGATGGACATGAGGCAGGCTTCAGATTCAAGGAAGCAGGCTTGAATCTGAAAATGCTTGGCATAAACACATCTCTAGGGCAGAGTGAAGCTGGCCTTCCTGGCCTTTGCTAGATGTAAGATAGAGAAAGGACCAGGGAGTTTGAGAAGGTGACATGTCAAAGTTCATGTTCAAGACTGTCTGGGAGTCCACTGGCTTGGAGGTAGAGCTTTGGTGGCAGTTGGTGAGTCAAAGCGCAGCTTTGTGTCCTTAGGTAAGTCATCCAACTCACAGAGCTGAGTTTCTGCACTATAAATTGACCCTGGGGTTGGCTGGCCAGCTAAACACGCTGTAGAAATGGTAGCACTTTCACTTTGACCTGCTAGCTAGGAGTTTAGATTAAACAAATCAAAAATGGTTGTATTCAAGTCATAGTGAAAGATGTTCTCTAGTGTCAAGCTGGCATTTGGAGCAAGCTGATGGAGCAAAGATGAGTGACGGGGTGGAGCATGTGCTAAGGACCAGTTTCCTTCCAATGTTCCCCCTAGGAGAAACGCCTGCTTCACGGGTCCAGGTCATGTGAATGTGGCAGCTCAGACAGTGGGCTGTACAGGCTTTCTAATCAGAAGAGATGTGTAAGAACTAACTGGCCTGGGCCTTGTTCCTTGCAGTGATGACTCAGATCTGTGGCAGACACATGATTGCCCTTGGGGGTGAGAGGCAGCTGGTGCTGGGCAGTAACCAAGAGACACTGCTGGCCCCAGGGCAGAGCCCACAGACGGCACCTCCTGCTGGAATGCAACAGAGGTCGCAGGCAGGACAAAGCTGGAGCCTGGAATTGTTTTCAGCTCATTTTCAACCTGACAGTGAGTCGGGGCTTGTTGGGTTCATATGTTTAGAGACAGATACACACAGAAGAACAAGACAGCTAAATACTGCAAATGTAGTGTTTTTCATACTTCTGAGGAACATTACAGACACTTGTAAAAGTCACATAAAGAAAATGTTTTTGAAGTTGGTGGTGGTAGGGGGATGCAGCTGGAGAGTTAGTTGGCTCAGCAGTTAAGAGCGTGTAATGTTCTTGCAGAGGACTCAAGTTCAATTTCCAACACTCACATCAGACAGCTCACACATGCCTATAACTCCAGCTCCAGAGGATCTGACATGCCTCTGACCTCCTCAAGCACATACACAGATAAACACATATGCACATAAATGAATAATAATAAAAATATTTTTTAAATATAGTAAGTTACTGGTAAAAATAAAAATGTACACTGGACCAAAGTGAATGAGTCAGTCTTTGTAAGTCAAGGTACATTTCTTGTGATTATAATGTGTCCATTTTTTCCTGCTGCCATTTATTTTATTTTTATTGAAAATAATTCAATACAATATATTTTGATCATGGTTTCCCTACCCCATCTCCTTCCAGATCCCACCTCCCTATCCACCCAACTCCATGCCTTCTTTCTCTTTCTTTAGAAAACCAACAGACAAATAAAAACAAACCAGAATTTAAAAGAAAAAAAAGCATGAGAAAATACATATGCACAAAGAGAGACATATGAACCCAAAAATAAAACCCATAAAAATACAAAATTGGTAGTTGGGTCCTCCTAACAGCAGGAACAGGGGCTCTCTCTGACTTTTACTGGCTTTTGGGACCCTACTCCTCATACTGGGTCACCTTGCCCAGCCTTAATACAAGGAGAAGTGCTTAGTCTCACTGCAACTTGATATGCCATGAGAGACCTGCCCTTTCTGGATGGAGATGGAAGAGGAGGGGATTGGGGGATGGAATTAGGGGGTGGGGAGGGGAGGGAGGACTGAGGGGGGATGGAGAGGAGGCTGTGGTTGGGGTGTAAAATAAAAAGATGAATAAAAACAAAACAAAAAATACAAAATTGAAAACCATAGTATTCAAACATAATACAGTAAGGTAAAAAAAAAAACAACAACAACAAAGCAATATGAGAAAAAAATCTACAAAATATTGAGTTCATTATTGAGGCCATCTATCGCTAGGTATGGGGCCTACTCATAAGTGTGGTTTGTATGCCCAGTGAGACTCTGTTGGAGAGAACTAATCTTTCCTTTATGAGCAGTTATCATCAGAGATAGCTTCTTAGTTTGGGATGGGATCTCATGTTCACTTCCTGCTCTCAGTGCTGAGACCCCATCTGGCTGGGACCTGTGTAGGCCCTGTGCACGCTGCCACAGTCTCTGTGAGTCCTGTTCAATCTAGAAGACACTGTTTCTTTGGTGTCCTCCATCCTCTCTAGCTCTTACAATCTTTCTGCCTCCTCTTCTATATAGTTTCACCTACCCCATCTCCTGAGGGGAGGAATGTGATGAAAACATCCCATTTAGGAGTACTTATCCCAAGGTCTCTCACTTTCTGCACATTGTCCAGTTTTGAATCTTTGTATTAGTTCCCATTTATTGCAGGAAGAAGCTTCTCTGATGATGGCTGAGTGAAACACCGATCTATGAGTATAACAGAATGTCATTAGGAGTCATTTAATTGCTGTTCCATTAGCAGAACAGTAACATTTGATCTTCCCTTAGGTCCACTGCTTGATTATCTAGTCTTGAGTTCTTGGCCACCCAAGCTGTGTCAGGCATGGGTCCCATCTCATGGAGTGTGCCTTAAATCCAATCAGATTGTGGTTGGTTACTCCCACAATTTATGTACCACTGTTGCACCAGCATATCATGCATGTAGGTCACCATTGTAACTGTACTGGTGATTATCGTTATCACCTGGTAGCATACCAAGTACTTGCCAGTTCATTGAACACTAGTCAGTAGAGGACTCTAGTTAAGTACTAGCTTGACTTCTCTGTGTTCAACGAGACATGTAAGAGCTGTCTTTGGCAATAGGGCCTTGTCATCAGTTTTTGGAAAGCAATCAATAGCCTTGGCAATAGCCCAAGTTGTTTGGGAATTTCCATGGGGCCCCTTTTGCCAACAACTTAATTATATTTCACCTAGTTCTGACACTGGAAGTTTCACTTGTTGGCAAAAGATGTTAATCTTTAAATGTGTATATTGTCTAAACTGACTAGGTGACAACTCCATAGAATGGTTAGGGGAAGGTTTTTATTGTAGATGTGAGGGAGAGAACAGCTAGAGGCATCTGGAAGGGTTCAGAGCCGAGAGAGAAAGTAGTAGACTGAATATGGCCAGCAAACTAGATCTAGCTATGAGGGAAACAGGAGTAGAGCAGAGAGAAGAGAGGGGTAGAGAGGAGAGAGAGAGAGAGAGAGAGAGAGAGAGAGAGAGACAGACACAGACACACAGACACAGACACACAGACACAGACACACAGACACAGAGAGAGGAGAGGAAAGGAGAGAAAATAGCAGAGTTATAAGGAGAAATGAGAAGCTGGAAGGAGTAAGCCTATGAATTGGAGAAGTTTAGAGTAGGGGAGAAGGTGAGAAGAGCTAGGATACTAGCATAGACTCCAAAGTGTGTAATAGTTACTTGTAATACTGAGGGAGCCTAGAGGCCAGCCTGCACTGTGTATACTAACAGGCACCACAGAGAGTCATTTGTCCTTTCTTCCAGTGATAAGGGAAATGGTTCCTTTGGTAGAGAGAATCAGCTTCACAAGTTCCTGAGGAATGCTGGCTTTTGTCTAACCATCAGAATTTGGGGACATGGAGTTTCCTTTGGACTTGACACATAGCAGAGGTGGAGCAGGGGATAAGAAGGAAGAAAATGAGAGATGAACAGAAACAGGAACAATGAGAGATACAACTGTCTTAGTTGAGTTTCTATTGCTGTGAAGAGACACCATGACCATGGCAACTCTTATAAAGGAAAACATTTAACTGGGTGGCTTAGATTTTCAGAGCATTAGTCCATTATCATCATGATGAGTCTTGGTGGCATGCAGGCAGTCATGGTGCTGGAGATGGGAGCTGTGAGTCCTACATCTTGACCTTCAGGCAACAGGAAGTGGTCTGAGACACTGGGCGTGGCTTGAGCATTTATGAGACCTCAAAGCCCACAGTGACACACTTTCTCCAATAAGGCCATACCTACTCCAACAAAGCCACACCTCCTAAGAGTGCCACTCTCTATGAGAATATGGGGGTCAATTACATTCAAACTACCACCTTCCACTCCCTGGACCCCATAAGCTTGTAACAATATCATAATGCAAAATGTATTTAGTCCAACTTCAAAAGTCCCCATTACATTCAAACCATCACAAACTTCAAACACAATGTTGTAACATATACCAGAGGAGACCTAGGTACTAAGGGAAAAGACACATCAATGTTTTTCAAAACTATCTAACATGAGAGAACTTAATTAAGTCACAATGAGTGCTGAGAGTGTGGTTCCTGGGACTGTTACAAAGTCCTTTCTGTCCATCCAAGTCACATAGAGAAATGTGGTTGGGGGAAAGTTGTAAGACTCTGTTTCAATTTCATTTTCTGTGGAGTGGGACTGGCCACATGTGCTGGCAACAGACTCTGGCAGGGTGGGCAGTGTCCTTTTCCATCCTGTCTCCATGGTCTAGCTTCATGCTGCAAACTACAGCTCAAGAATAAAATTTTAAACTTCTGACAAATTAAGAAGCTCCATTCTCCTTTGTTTTAAGTTAGCAAACAACATTTGAAAACCAGGAACTGTTCACAAAGACCTGGCTATTAATCTACTTTTGAATAATGGCCAGAGTAGATATCCCCCAAGTTGGTCTTGCCAGTTCACCACAGTACCTGGCATTCCTGTTGCCTGCCTGGTACCAGTTCATTTCTTTGATTTATGTTCCTTCTCTGACCCCTTGTATGGTGGTTTGAATGAGAATGCCCCCATAGGCTCATATATTCGAATGCTTAGTCATTAGGGAGTGGTGATACCTGAGAGGGTTTAGGAGGTGTGGCCTTGTTGGAGGAACTGTGGGCTTTGAGGTCTCAAAAGCCCATGTCAGGCACATTGTCTTTCTTTCTTCCTGCTGCCTGCAGATCTGAATGTAGAACTCTCAGCTTCCATCTCCAGCACCATGTCTGCATGTGTGCCACCATGCTTCCCACCATGAAAATAGACTAAACCTTTGGAAATTGGAAGTGAGCTCCAATTAAAACACTTTCCCTGATAAGAGTTGCTATTGTCAAGGTTTCTCTTCACAGTACTAGAACATTGACTAAGGCACCTTGATGATTCTGTATGACTTTCTTCTACCTCACCAACACATTCTCTTCAAATTACTTTCCCATTGGCTCTTTTTCTATCTCCAAGGCAGAGACTTTGTCTTGTTCACCTGGATTTCTAGCCTCAAACATGGCACTCAGGAAAGAAACATTGACTGAACTTATATTCCCATGATATTACACAGAATGAGAGGAAGGGAGAGCCATGCACAGAAGGGCATGTGGGTGCTGCAGACAGCTCTGTGCTGGAGCAGCACAGTGCATGTGGTGCAACTGCAAAGCCGGGCTTGCATTCTTCTTCCCCCAGGCAAACGCCTTCCAGAGCTTTCTCCAGCTATGGGAGAAGACAGCAAACAGTGACAGGAACTCCTGCAAGGAGCACCCACCTTTCACCTGCCTCTCTTAGGAAGCCTCGATTTGGAAGTCTCCAGGCCAGAAGTGATGTTAAAGAAAGCACAGAACCTGACAAATCACAGTGGGGTTGGCCCGAGACAAGGAGAGGCCACTATGGTGTGTGTTCTGACATGGCGAGCAGGTCATTTCTCTCCAGCCTGGGCTGTAGGAAGCCCCTGTTAGAAGAAGCATGCCTCAGAGAGTGCTGCAGTGCACAACTGTCAGTGTCAGACATCCGCGACCAAATCCTGGAGACTTAAGAGTGAACTTGAGCAAGTTAATTGACCACTCTTGACCTGTTTCCTTGTTTATAAAGTGAGTATAATTACCACATCCACTTCACAGAGATATTGAATGAATTAAATGAGAGAAGGCATACAAAATGTCTGGCATACCTTTATGTCACACATGCATGTTTACAGAAAGAGAGACAGAGAGACAGAGACAGAGAGAGACAGAGAGACAGAGATCAGAACAAATGACTAAAACTTTTCCAGTGTTAGAGCTAGAAGTTCAAAATCAAGAGATTTGCAAAGCTTGCTCCTCCAGGGCAGGGCTCTGGGGGGAAATCTATTTTTCACCCTCTTCAGCTTAAAGGTTCCATACATTCCTGGAGTTGCATTAGTACAATTCCTGTTCCATCTTTCTGTGATTTGCTGCACATGTCTGACTTCTCTTCTGCCTCTTACAACACTTCTTTACCATTGACTCAGGCTCATCTGGTAATCCATGGTGATGTCATCTCAACATCCCTAACTTGATTACTTAAGCATATAGCCTCTCTTTCCAAATAAGGTCACAGTCATGAGCTTAAGGATATACACATAACTCATTGTGGAGGACACTATTAACCTACCATAGTTGCTAAATCTGTGTCCTTTTTTTCAGCCAGAGATTTACATGCATTTTTGATCCTTTGACTAAACTAAGTCTTAGGAGATATAGTTCTGGGTCCCTGGACCGTAATCCTCCTTTTCTAAATGATAAGATAGTACTGCAGCTATGTGGACTCCATACATAGGACAAGAGTTGATGCACAGAACTCCTAGATTCTCTGATTCCTTCCTCAGCTCTCTGCCTGCCTTCAACAATACCTCTTCCTCCTGTATAAAGGTCTGTGGTGGGCTTGATGTTTTCCTCATGCCCTCCAAGAAAGGATCTGTCATCTCAGTCATAGGAATACTGTCATCAAACAGTCTCCAGCTATCCACTTTTTTCTGGTCAGCCTCAGCACTAGTAGCCCCCTTGCTCAAGATCACTCTTGTCCCAAGACAAGAGTGACTTTTCCAATGACTGACAGAGGTAGAGTACAAAAGCCTGGTCACTCCAGTCCATCATGGAGTTGATCAGGTAGGCTATTTTACCTTGAGTTTCTTTGGGTAGAACAGGGTTTGTGGGGCTTGCATTCAAGCTTTACTTCTCTCTTAGGCCAATCCTTCTGCCTTCTCCTTCCTTCCATGGGCACTGATCCCAGGGCAACTCCCAGTAAACTTCCTACACATTGAACTATGCATCAGGTGGCCAACCTACAGTAGTGGCTGAGGGACCACACAATTATACTCTGGGTGGGAATTTTACTTCACTGAGTTTGTGCTGATGTCTAATGATCCTGTTTTCCTTAGGTAGCCATAGGTGCTGTGGCCTTAAGGTTGTAAAACATATTTTAATGTTTTGTCTATGTTCCTAAGGTTTTGAAGTTTTTAAATTTTCTTACAACTTGAGACAGACATATGAATCTAATGAAATTCTAAATACTTCAAATAGTCTATAGGGACTGGAGAAAAGGAGCACCGGTTTGATAGTGGCTTATGAAGCTGAAACAGTGTCCTGAAGCTCAAATGGATTCACATTTGTCTCTGAATGTTTACATCCATCGGAAAGTATCATCTATGAGCAAGAAGCCAACATGGAACATAAGGCAAAGGAGGCTCCTGTGCTGGCTGGGTTTGAGTCTGTCTCTACTACCTGCTGTCACTGGACTTTATACCTCAGTTTCCCCATCCATTAAGTGAGGCTCATTGTTCTAGTCAACTTGCTGTTATTGCAATGAATACCTGAGGTGATCAACTTATAAAGGGGAAAGTTCTCTTTAGGCTCACATTTTGGAGGTTTCTCCTTAAACCGTGGTGGGGAACATGTACCAGAGCAAAGTTGTTGAGTTTATGATCAATATTTTAAAGAAAGAAGGAAGAAGGAGCTTGGATCTCACCACCCCTCCAAGGGCACACCCCCAACAACTTGAGGACCTTCTAGAAGGCCCCATGTCTTAATCTTCCATAATCTCCTCATAGCACTGGTTGGGAACCAACCTTTTCTTTGACATGAGGGTCCTTCAGGAGCATTCCAGATCTAAACTGTAATAGCAACCATACCAACATTTTATGGAGGTCAAATGAGATTATTTCTATTAAATACTTATAATAGCATATAGAAAAAATGTTCATTTCCCCTCCTAACTGAGGAAATGCACATAAATGCATACGCCAAACAAGTTTCTGTTCCTTTGAATCATAACTTACTGAAAATATGTCTCAACTTCAAAATAGGATCCTTTGGAATATTCCTTTATACTGTGTGAATATATGGCATTATAATTGTTTTAATAAAAAAAAGCTGAATGGCCAGCAGTTAGGCAGAATTTGGGGGGCAGAGAGAATGTTGGGAAGAAGAAGGGTGGAGTCTGAGGGGTCATCAGCCAGATGTGGAAGAAACAGCATGAAAGTACATAGATGAGGTAAACAGGCCCCAAGGAAGCACATAGATTAATAGAAATGGGTTAATTTAAGTTACAAGAGCTGGCTAAAAACAAGCCTAAGCTATTGAGTGATCTTTTATAATTAACAAGAAGTCTCCATGTGGTTATTTGGGAGCCAGAGGTCCCGATGAAAATCTCCTCCTACAGGATCCCAGACACTTTTCCAAATTAAGGAGATGGCTATTAGATTTTCCACAACTAAAGTGACACCAGAGTCAGACACCAGACCTAACCAGGCAGCAAAGTGTCTTTGAGGAAGAGCATTTTGAACAGTGGGAATGGCTAGTCCAGCTGAGAGGACACAGCTGGACTATTTGGCAGGAGGGAAGCAAGTCAAGCTGTTGAGGACTGAGGAGTAAGAGGATGAGAAGAGGTTTGGTAGGACTTCTGCAAAAATTTTGGATTTTGGTAAATGATGTGGGAAGTTGTTGGGTCTAGAGCAAAGAGTGGCATGGGCCTATTTCTGTGTTAAAGGGAAGCCCTAAGGACTCTATTAAGAAGTAAATGTGGTGGGCAAGGCAGAAGTGGGAAGATCAGGATCAGGAGGCCACTGTGGTGTCCCAAGCTGATAAAAATGCCATCATGGATTAGTCAGGGCCTGACTATGAACATGGAGCAGGTCGGCAGCTGGTGTGGTGTCTGTTCTGAATAGGCAAGATTTGGCATGGTCTTGGCAGGAGGAGAACAGTCAGACGTGACTCTTGACTGCAGTTTTCCTGTCCCCAGCAAGTGGAAACCGTTAACTTAGATGTGGAAGAGGAAGTTAGAGAATGTGAACCACTGTCTTTGTGACCTGTTAAGTACTAGACAACTCACAAGCATCCAAATGGAAACGGAGGTGACAGTGAGACATGAGCCCTCCATGCTGAGCTGCTGGGGCTAGGGTAAGTTTGAAAGTCGTCAACCAACGGTGACATTTAAGTCAGTGGGGCTGGGTACGGCACTGAAGGGAAGGATGCAGGAGACTCTAAGCAAAGAGCTTTGGTATCCTAGTGTCACGGGTCAGGGAGAGAGGGCATCCAGACTGGAGGAGACAGCGGCTGGTGGAAGACAGGGAAAACGGCCTTGAGAAGTCCAACTGAGCAGAGCTTTGACAGATGAGCAGGAATGTTTTAGACCAGTGGCCCTTGGTGGTTCCAGGCCAGCCACAGCTGGAAGTTGATTAGAAACGTTCAGAATCATGAGTCCCATTCCAGAAGTACTGGATCAGGGACTCAAGCATGGACCTCTCCGAGGGATAAAAAACAAAAACAATCCAAAAAAAAAAAAAAAAAAAACCAAACAAACAAACAAACAAACAAAAAAAACCAACAAAAAAACCAAACCCCACTCCAGTCACAGAATTAATTGCTTGCACAAATTTACAAAGAAGATTAAGGAGCAGAAAAACCTCATGTACTGGGTGAGGACATTGTTGGAGACTTGTTTAGGCTCAAACTTGTAATAAATAGATCTCAAGGAAGTGACCCCCCCAACCCTACACTATGATGGCTGTTTGGAGAAGAGGAATGCCCCCCATTTCACTGGACCAGGGAATGCTGAGCACCAAGCATGCCAGACATTCCTCTGGCTAGAAATGGTGGGGTGCTATTCCAGGGTTAACAACTCTGGGCCATTAAGTCTGAACCTTCTGAAATTGAAGCTTATCCCACTCCCCACCCCCACCACATCCAAAATTTCCTCTAGAAAGCCCTAGCAGAATTCCATCCCTTTCCAATCTGAGGAAAAGTGGTTAAAATTAGGATCCGTCCCGAGAGATTGACAAGCTAGATGTGGTGGGGGAAGGCTGTCCCCTGAAATAAGCTGTTTCCCACCGCGAATGGGCGGGGCAGGAGCCTCTGGTGGCAACCCAGCAGAGGGACAGCCCCTTCCAAGTGTGTGCAAGAGGTCTGGTCCCCAGCTTTAAAATTCTGGACGCACCGAGTGCTGACCTCTCCTCTCCCCCCGCAGTGGTGGCTAGCCCTTCCCAAGTGTGCAGTTGTCTCCTCCCTGTCCAGCCCGGCGGCGGTCGTCCCGCGCCCAGCTGGGCTACAAGTGGCCGAGTGCTGCAGCCCTGCGCAGCGCGCTCTGCACACAGGCGTCTTGGCTTGCGGCTCCGCGGGCTCTACGAAGTTGAGCAGCTAGCTGCTCAGCCTGTGGCATCTCCCGCGGGTCCCCAGCTCCCTGCCTCTCTCTCTCCCTTCCCTCGGAGCAGCGGGTCGTAGTGAGCCAGCAGCCCTCTCGGGGCTCCCTGCCTGAAGTGTGCAACTATGCTGCTAAGGGGAATCCTGCTGGGAGTGCAAGGTAAGAACTGACAGGGAGGACCCCCCCCTCCCCCGGGCGTCCTGGAAACTCTCTTCTACTCAGGCTGGCAGGGTGGGGCTCCCAGTGTTGGCTCAGTCATCCAACGACTCTTCTGGATCATTCGTAGCCACCAAGCTCCCTGCCCTGGTCAAGCTTGGGATGAGGGTGGGCATGGAGTTGCACAGAGGAGTGTCCCTGGAGTGTTGAGAGAGCACATGCATCCTTCTCTCCCTCCTTCCCGCACGCCTCCCCAACCTTCACCAGGTACCCCAGGGCTGGTGCAATGCTGCCAGGCAGAAACCCAAACTGAAAGTCCCTTTGTGCCCGCAGCCTTGCAGCTTGCCAGTGCCCTGGACCTGCCCGCTGGCTCCTGTGCCTTTGAAGAGGGCACTTGTGGCTTTGACTCGGTGTTTGCATTTCTGCCTTGGATTCTAAATGAGGAAGGTAAGGGGGCTCCAGGGAAAGGTGCCCGAGGTGAACTTTCTTCATGGCTTGCCCTCCCCCCCCCCACCTCGCGCGCCCCCGGAAGTAAAGTTATCTTGGAGTTAGTTCCCTTTGGGAGGAAAACTGTGAGTCATGAAGCCTCCTTCCAACCACTCCTGCAGCAAGGAGCAGCCAGGAAAACCATGAGGAAGGAACGGGCTGTGTACCTGGCTCTGAGCATGCACTCCTACCCACAGCAGCATACCTACCCCATTGAAAGAAACAAAGTGTGTGTGTGTGGGGGGGGGGTAGTAATGCTAATGACTGTCACCACTAGCCCTGTGCCCCCTGCAGGCAGATAGCCTGGCTGGTCCTCAGCAGGCACGTGCCTGAGCTGAGAAACTCGATGGGATCGGGATCTTTCTCAGGAAGCTTTGCAGAAATGTTTCCACGCTGCTGTGAGGGTCCTCAGTTCTAAGACCTCCAGCTTAGGTCCACTCCCACAGCAGTTTTGCCTCTGATTCATCCGTTACCATCCCGTGTCTAATTCGGCACTGGACAATCGAGTTAACTCCAACACAGAGTATCTGAAGCCATTGGGCTGGGGCCAGTTGGCCATAGTCTCAGGACTCTGCACTGCTTGGGTTCCTGGGACAAAATTTAAATGAAAAGAAGTTTGATGTGTCTTCTTACCCGCTTTTCACAGTAAAAAAAAAAAAAGCATTTCAATGGCAGGCACTGCTGTCCCTCCCCCCCTTTCTCTGCTCCTGTTGCCATCATTTTGAAGCTTGATACTCTAGATCATTTATGTGGGCTTGGGGTAGACTCCTTTAAAAGACAAGCCGCCAGAAAGGACGCCAGCTGACCTTCCTCCCAACTCAGTTGTCCTCAAGTTCAAGTCATCCAGCCTGGCTCTCTGGAACAGGACCCTCGCTTAGGATGTCACCACAGCTCTCCCTGCCCATCCGCGAGTCTTTGGGAACCTGGCTGGCATGAGCTTCCCTGACCCACACAGGTGGCTGATAATAGCACTGGCGTGAGAATCTGAGCCTTCGGAGAGTCACGTGGTTGACTGAGTGACCAGCACTGATCTGTTCCGCTAGAGGAAGAAACCAGAAGGTGCTAGGTCAGTAATTATCTTTGTCTCCAACACTTGCCAGGTCCTGAGTGCAGTTTAATTAGACATACATGAGAAAGATCAACTTGCTGAAAGGCTCCCTGCCCTGCCGGTGGCTTTAGGGAAGACTTCAAGTTTATCATTCCCGTTCTGTTCTCTGCTCTAGCTGTGTTGGAAAGATGACTCTGCTTGTGTTGTGTTGCAGTAGCTTTGGGAGCATTGTTCTCTAGTTTGCAAGGCTTCTCAAAGTTTCTTTAAGAAGGTATCAGGATGACCTGGCGGGCATGTTCCAACCATTTCCTTTCCCTTCTTGAGAGTCTGATTCAGTGGTCTGGATTGAGGTCTGAGAATTCCTCACAAGTTCCAAGATACTAGTACCACTGCTGCTTCTACTGATCTGGGAGCCATACTTTGGGAATCCCTGACTATCACCGTGTACACACACACACACACACACACACACACACACACACACACACACACACACACACACACCTGTATACCTATACCTGTGCTGTTAGTCCCAAGTAAAACCAGGATCAAAATGAACCACTCACATCAACCTGAGAGTGAACAGCTCCCAGAATATTGTGTCCTAAGATCACTTGGGTCAGGCTGCTGTGGCCCTAGGAAAAAAAAGAAATGGATGTCTTTCTCACATCCAGGAGTCTGAGTCCTGAAGTGCTCTCTATGGCCTCTATCAGATCAAAACTGCCTCCCATCCAGAATTCTCCCATCCAGACTGCTCATGGGTGAGCATGCCGCTGCCTGCTGAGCACAGGACCCTCCCCGGCTGGCAGGAAGTGCTGCACTGGGCTGGCATCTCTGCACCAATGTAGCTGTTAAACAGCCTCCTCCAGGGAAAACAGAAGATGCCTATAGGAAAAGGTGATTACACTTTAATCATATAATAAAGGCACTGCGGCTCTTCTGCTTTCTTTCATGTGGCCACTGCTTTCTGGCTGGAGGCTAGGACCATTGGCTTGGCTGGATGACATTAATTTGTCCTATTCTGATGACTCCAGGGTAGAGCAGGCAAGTTAGGCTTCCATCAAAGTTTCAAAGGCTGGAACGTAGACATAACTGCCCACTGTAGACACTGGGGCAACAAGGCAGATGTGTGCCAGCTGCTGCACTTGCCTGTAAGGAGTGAGCGTGGAGAATTCCCCTTACTCTAGTTTGGGAAATTAAAGTAATAAAATGGTCCCAGGCTAAAATTTGGGAGGCTGTTTGAAAGCCTCCACTTTATTGCAGAAACTCTTTGAAAGAGATTCCAGACGCCTCTGTGTGCTGCATCCACCAAGAAAGCTGTGAATGTCACAGACTTTTACCCACAAGTCCTTGCAACACAAATAGCACTTCTTATATGTCCTTGGTCAGTAAGTTAACCTATAGTGGAGAGAGCAATGCCAATGTCCAGTGAAAGGTTAATTCCAGAAATCCATCTGTAAATTAGAATTTCCTAAAAGAAAGTCAGGTCTTGGAATAGTTGATGAGCACCCTCAAGCCACATAGCCCCTACAAAACTATGTGAGGCCCATTTCTTGGTTTATCTGAGTGTTGGATCTCTATGCACTTCTTATTACCTGGTTCATGGTCATATATATATATATATATTCCCTACCTTGTCGACATAGGTGACATTATGTCAAACTCAAATTGGAACTTGCTCTGAAATCTTAGGTTTGAATTCAATCTTAGGAAATAAGAGACCCATTTTATACTGTAAAAACTTCTTCATTCATTTATCTTTAACAAAATTACCTTTATTCATCCCTCACGAGGGGAATTCTGGATCCCATTTAAGCAACAATCCTCAGCTAAAATTGAGACTGTTCCCCACTCCCCTTCTGATACCCATAAAGGCAGAAGCCCTTTGGCTGAGGCTTCTTGGAGAACAGACAGTTGGCCTCACAGTTCAGACTAGTAATTGAGTGGGCTTTGGTCTTGGTTTGGGCTGGGTATCTTAACCTTCACTCTCTAAGAAGCCACAGGCTGAGCACTGGGAGGAAGGACAATACTCAACACAGGTACTATTCTTTTACTTCAGTGGAGAAAGTAAAAAGGACATTCAAAGTATTTATAAGGAAGATCTACTTCATGTTTCCTTGATAGTGTCCAAAGAGGGAGACATTTAAGAAACAGATGGGTGGCTTTTGTACCTCAGAGTGAACAACAATATGGAAGCTGAGAAAGCATAACCAGGGTCAGGGTAGGGGACACAGTAGAGTGTATTAATACCTCAATGATATGCATGCTTCTCTCTCTCTCTCTCTCTCTCTCTCTCTCTCTCTCTCTCTCTCTCTCTCTCTCTCTCTCTCTCATCTCTTTCCTACACCCAGACTCTTTCCTTGTCTTTTAAGGATACTCCTCCCACTGGCCATCTGAGTTTCAGTTCTGCACACAGTCATGTGCCAGTTATTATTAATAGTGATAAATCCTGCCTGATTCTTCTTGAGGCCCAGCTGGACCCAAAATCTGGCAAGGATCCCAATGGGCCTTTATGGAAGAGGGAGCCATTTTCCCTTCACTGTGCTGACCTTGGAAGGCTGCTGTAGCATCCCACCCAGACATCACCAAGTTGTCAAAGAAGATCTTGTCCTCATTGGTCCTGCCTGGATCCCATTGGTCCCCATTGGTGTTACCCCTATTGACCATTTTAGTACAGCTTTCCCAGCAGAAGCTCTACTCACCCACAACCCTGCTGGATAGAGGCTTGAAGTCAGAACAATCTAGAATGTTCCTTAGATGACTCTCAAAAAGACACTGACTGCAGAAATTTGCATCAGATGCAGCTCTTTGGAGTTTCTCTGGTGTTGCGGCTGCCAGTTTGAGCACGACTCTGTGTTCTAGGCTTGAGCAGTTTGGGTCCTGCTCAGGCTCTGCATATGGTGTCAGAGCTGGACTGCAAAGGGTGTCCAGTGCAGGCTGTCTGCTTTTCACACTGTAGTCCAGACAGGCTAACACTCATAGTTGGGTACAAGGTCCATGACGACCCTGGGGCAGGACCCTGTCTCATCTGCTCAATAGCATTCCTTTCCTCTGCATAGCTGGTGAACAGTGAGCCCTGGCTTCCAAGTCTCACAGTGTTGGTAACACATCATCCGAGATCCAGTCGGATGTTTAACATGTGGAAGAATGCAGATTCCTAAATGTAATGTTTGGGGCCTATCACATCCATAGAGAATGACATTTTATGTATTATAAAGATATATTCTCTCCAATTTGTAAGACCTGCATGCAGTCTTCAGCACGTAGGAAAAAACTTGGTGCATAATTGGGACTCAATAGGTAGTTGAATGAATGAATCCAGCATCTGGCCATGGAAGCACCCTTGTGCCTTTTCCCCCCTTCTGCTGTCTTTCCTTCACCTTCCAAGTCAGTTCCTTATCATGAGAAGCAGCTTGAACAGGCTGTTAGAAACCAAGACGGCCAGCTTGTATTAGAACCAGGCACTGTTCCTTCAAGGGTAGTTGTCTTAGTTAGAGTTTCTGTTGCTGCCATGAAACACCATGACCAAAAGCAAGTTGGGGAAGAAAAGGTTTATTTGGCTTACACTTCCAGATCATAGTTCATCATTGGAGGAAGTCAGGAGAGAAACTCAAGCAGGGCAGGAGCCTGGAGGCAGGAGCTCATGTGGAGACCATGGAGGGTGCTGCTTACTGGTTTGCTCGCCATGGCTTGCTTGGCCTGCTTTCTTATAGAACCCAGGACCACAAGCCCAGGAATGACACTACCTACAATGGGCTAGGCCCTCACTTATTAATAATTAATTAAGAAAATGCCGTACAGGCTTGCCTGCAGCCTGATCTTATGTAGGCATTTTCTTAACTGAGGTTTCCTCCCCTCAGGTGACTTCAGCTTGTGTCAAGTTGACATAAAACTATCCTGCATAGTAGTGTTCATTATTTTTCTCTCTAGACCTCAAAAGAGTTATGAAGGGGCTGGAGAGTTGGCTTGGTGGCTTAAGAGCACCAGTCCCTGGGTTTAATTACTAGAACCCACATGGCAGCTTACAACCCTCTATAACTGCAATTCCAGGAGACCTGATGCCCTCTTCTGTCCTCTATGGGAACTGCACACATGTGGTGCACAGACATCTGTGCAGGCAAAACACCTACACATAAAATAAAATGACAAAGAAAGCAGGAATAAAAAAATACCTACTTTTTATGATTTTTGTGAAGATTATTCACACTGACACACTAACACATAATGACCACCGTATGATACACATAACCTGATTCTCACACTATTACAAGATTTGTTTCTCAGCAACACTACACACATTATATATAAACATTCATTCTTCTGACTCAGTCTTCCAATACAGCGTCTGGGATGTGAAAGGGGTGACAGACGCTGTAACTGTCTTCTGCTTGTAGCTTTGCCATTTCCTCTTCATTACAGCGAGAGGGCGAACCTTCTTATCACTGTTCTGTGGTAAGACCCTGTGAGCTCCATCGTGTGTGTGTGTGTGTGTGTGTGTGTGTGTGTGTGTGTGTGTGTGTGTGTGTGTAAAGAAACGAGACTGCATCTCTCACTTAGGATGTCATCTTTTTCAGCAGTTCACATCTTCTTTTTCTTTACAACTCATCATTCGCTCCCTGCCCCTTACTCTTCTTCCCACCTCCGGCTGTTCTCCATTTGTCTGTCTCACAGAGCTGGGGCCTCAGCCTTAACTGGTTCTTCTTACTGGTGATGTTAGTATCTCCACAAGATTCCCAGTGTGCTGATATTCACTCCTTGGCTTCAAGTAGCCTTCTACCCTCGACCTTCCTATCTGTCAGCCTGCTTAGGAGATGCCCTTCCTGAGTACTCCTTTTGGGATTTAGCCTGGACAGCTTCTGCCTGCCTGCCTGGCTTATGGATAGACATTCTCAATATGGTCAGCCTCCCTCTAGGCCAATGTCCAGGCTGAGTTCCTCCCCTCAGATTAGAGTGTTGACTGGGAGCTGTTCTCTGGATCCTGGACCTCTCCCCTAGAGATGTCTGGGAATTTTTAGGATGTTTTCCTTCTCTTAATTACAGACGTCAGCCAAGGTCACAGAATGTTGTCATGGGACTTTATGTTTGCTTTGCCATCCTCAAGTTTTTTAACCTACAATGACCGTGTTTTGTAAGTTGTGTGTTGGGATATAATATTCAACAAAAGTTTTGGCTCTTTCTGAGTGTGATGGTTTATCTCAGCACTCAGGAACTTGGAGACTGAAAGTTCAAGGCTGGCCTGAGATATAGCACAAGGTCCAGGAGTATGTATCTCAACAAAAGCAGAAGGAGGTAGAGGGAGAAGGAGGAGGTCCTATTTTTGTTTTTAACAAGATTTTTTTGTTTTAATTGTATGTGCATGGATTTTTTGTCTGCATGTATATCATTGCATCCTGTGGATGAAGATCTTATGGCCAAAAGAGGGAGACAGATCCCCTAGCACTGGAGTTACAAGTGGTTGTGAGCCACCATGTGGGTGCTGGGAATCAAACCCAGGTGCTCCTGAAGAGCAGCTATTGCTCTTATCCTCTGTGCCACCTCTCCAACCCTAAAGTCCTGATTCATAAATCCTTATCCTTAAATATCAGTGTTTCTTTTATTAGGTCACCTGAAGTCTGGCCCTATTTTTATCTTATATAACAAACTTGATTTTCAAGAATTTGAGTGAGATCCAGCTATGCTGATAGAGGTTTGGACATTTCAATACGTAGAGTCGGCAGGTAATGAACTCTTCCTGGGCATTCCAGATGATTAACCCTGATTTTCACACCTGTCAATTTTTCTAATACTCTTCCTCAACTTTTTTCATATGCTTACCCAATCAAATATATCCAAAGATGCATTCACTATGATCTGGAGTCTTGATGTCTTTGACTATCAACTAGAAGATGTAGTACTGTTGCATACTGAAGAACACATTGCTAGTGATATACAAACAAGTTATTTAAGGGCAAGAAACTTTAGTGTGTCTGAAATTTCTGTCCCGAATGCCTCCCCAGCTCATTTCACCTGGACATTCGTTCTCAACACTTGTTGGAAAGCGTCTGAACATTTCCTTTAAAGTAGTCATGTCCAGTTCCTACCCCAGAGGATTCTGATTTATGTGGCCAGCAACAGGCCCAGATTTCACATTGTTAGATAAACTGACTGGCTGGCTGACAGACTGACTGATTGACAGACTGACACACATCTGTGGTTGAGAACTGGGCGTGGGGATGACTGCCATTCTATAGCCCCTTCAGGTCAGCAAAGAAGAGACACAAACTCATTAGAAATGATTGTCATCTGTCTCCAAAGTTCCTATCTCAGCATTCACAGTCTCAACATCCACAGCATTCATGATCTGCTACAAATTATATTTCGACCTTCCTCTCCTATTGATTCCTAGTACACGCTTAACACAGCCTTATTCTTTCGTCTCTGCCTCTGATTGCAGTGTTCTCTGCAGCTGCCTTACTATTCTCTTCTCCTACTCTTGCCTATTTTAAATGCTGCCATGGCTAGAGTATGATTTAATTATTTAATGTAGTTGGACTTTCTTGTCTGACTTTCTTTGGGACCACCAGCTCCCCAATAATGACACAGAGACTTCTTATTAATTATGAAAGCTTGGCCTTTAGCTTAGGCTTGTTCCCAACTAGCTCTTATAATTTAAATTAACCATTTTCTATTAATCTACATTCTGCCACATGGCTTTTTACCTCTCCTTCATAATGTACATCCAGCTTCCTCTGTGTCTCACTGACATCTCTTGCAGCTCCAGATTCTCATGCCCAGTTCCTCTCTCTGCCTGGAAGTCCCACCTAACTTCTCCTGCCTAGCTATTGGACATTCAGCTTTTTATTAAATCAGTCATAGCAATACATCTTCACAGTGCACAAAAAAGATTATCCCACAATTATTTAATTATACCAACTCAAGGGTCTGTATGTTATAAAGGCTTGGTCCCTAGTGTACAGAATTGGGTGAGTGTGTTGAAACATGGGAAACTGCTGTGGGATGTCTTGTATGTTGTGAATATATGTTGCTATGATTGATTGATCAATAAAACACTGATTGGCCAGTAGCCAGGCAGGAAGTATAGGATAGGTGGGACAAACAGAGAAGAGAGGCTGGGAGGTGGGAGCTGGGGGGAGACACCAGCCTGCCGTTCAGGGAGCAACATGTAAAGGAAACAGGTAAAGCCACGGAACACGTGGCAATATATAGATTAACAGAAATGGGCTGAGTTAAGTGTAAGAGCTAGTCAATGGTAGGCCTGAGCTAATGGCCCAGCAGTTTAATTAATGTAAGTTTCTGGGTGATTATTTTATAAGTGGTTGCAGGGTCCATGGTGCTGGGCAGGACTGGAGGAAACTACAGCTACAGGAAGTCCTTAGGTGCTGGGGACATGTCCTTGGAAGGACTGTAGGACCCTGCCTGTCCTTTCTCTTACTGTGTCAGTTCCAGATGGGACGGTTTTGCTCTTCTGTGCCCTCCCACCATGATATGTTGCTATCAAGAGATCACATGATGGGGCTACCTAATCTTGATCTTGAAGCTTCAGAAACCACAAGCTGCATGATTCTTTTCTTATATGTAAAATTAGTTGCCTCTGGCATTTCATTGTAGTACTGCAAAACTGACTAATGCAAATGCTATAAGATGTTTTAAAGCCCGGTGGCACAATTTAATACATCGGAGCAGAGCAGGCATCTTTGATTCAGCAGCTGTACAATGAGTTAGAAAAAACAAAAAAAAAAAAAAAAAAAAAAAAAAGATGTTTTAAAGCCCAGTTGCTCATAAAACATTCTGTAGCACAAATTGTTAGAAGGTCTTATTAATAAAAACAAACCCAGTGCCAGTTATTGGGGTGAATGCTGGAAGATCAGAGAAGCAGAACAAGCCACAGCCACCTCACCTTGCGAATTCCTCAGCTGATCCTGTTTCCTCAGACTGGAAGCCTCTGTGTCCTCATCCGAATGGATCTCAGCTGAACTGTTTGTTGCTCAAAAGCCTAAAAGCTTAACCAGCCAAAAGCTTCTAGTTCTTGGTCTTCATGCCTTATATACCTTTCTACTTTCTGCCATCACTCCCTGGGATTAAAGGCTCACTTTCTGAAATTAAAGGTGTGAGTCACCATGCTTGGCTGTATCCTTGAACTCACAGAGATCCAGAGGGAATTCTGCCTCTGGAATGCTAGGATTAAAGGTGTGAGTGCCACCATTTTCTAGCCTCTGTATCTAGTGGCTGTTCTGTTCTCTGACCCCAGATAAGTTTATTAGGGTGCACAATATTTTGGGGAACACAATACCACCACAGCATTCCACCACCATCTCAGATGAATGGGGCATTTCTCTTCCCTCCCTTTACACAGCTCTCCACTTTCCATCCTGTGAAATCTTATTAGTGTCTCCTATTGGAGTCTCCACCCCTTCATCTATCAGAGGCTTGATGGAGAGTAGATGGCATTAGCAAACACCCTGCACCTAATCTAATGTCCTTTTGAGAGTAGACAGAAAAATAAAAACCCTCAACGTTTTTCCTCGTAGTGAAAGGGTTTAGTAGTCCTTCCTACTGGATGAATTCAAAGAGTTTAGAAGCTCACATTGTAATTTACAGATGTCACGATGAAGCAGCATCCAGCTTATCTCAGCCATGCCTGGTCTGTGACATGCCAGTGGACAAATAGCTCTAGGGCTATTCCCCATCAAGGCTCCTAAGTGCCTTGACCCTCCGCCATTATAAACAAGCACAGTGCGGGCTGGAGAGCACTCCTGCCGACTCTGAGAAGTTGCTTTTAGCCAAAGATTATTAGGCTTTGTACAAGCTGTTGGAAATAGTGTTTCTAAGGAATTCACGTGTGAGGTGTCAGTAGTGCCCATTTTGATGGGGAGAAGCAGAGATGGATATTCTTCTGCTCCAGGGAGGGATTTCCTATGCAGGGATGTGGCAGCTGGGGAAACCAGAGGATAGAGTGTGCGGTCAGTAAAATCTGCTGGAATGCCTGGTTTCCCTGTTTTATGTCCTTGAGGGACTCTGAGGCTAAGAATGAGATAAAAAAAATAATCAAGCAGTGTAATGCCAGAGACCCATAGAGTAATGAATGAATCCTTTGTTCTATAGGAAAGGGCTGTTAAAGAATATTTATCCTATCAGCAAGTTTTTGAGTGCCCATTGGGAGCTATGCTAGTAAGTGGAGGATGCATTGCTTTGGGTACATGTGTGTGGAATTCATAGACATAGGTCCTGTCCTTGGCGGCAGTCATAGAGCAATGGGACTAAACAAGTATCTATAATTTACGGGAGAGATTAGAAGGAACTGTGTATAATCACAGACTATCGTCACAAGTAACAAAATGGCTATTTAAGTAGAGCAGAAAGGAACTTGTTTGAAGGGAATCAGTCAGCTCCCAACACCACTAAACTCTCCAGAGGGCTATATTTGAGTGGGAATAACACGATGCCAGATCTTACTAGAAGAACTACTTATATGACCTTTCCAATAGAGATTGGTTACTCCACTGCTGGACCTGTTTGTTCAGCAGCTATGAGACTACTCTGTGTAGGGGGATCTTAAAACAGGGACACTAGCTGAGGACTGTTCAGTAATCCACAAGGTAATACCGGGACAGGAGATTTGTGTGTGAACAGGAAGGAATAAGTAAAATACTACAAAGTGGATTTAATCGGCAGTGTTGGATGAGTCCTCGGATGCCAGGAACAAGTCAAGGAAAGTGACCCTCAGATTTCTAGTTTGGGAAGGTGGTACTAAGATTTGGAACAAATTCAAGAGGAACCTCATATTTAGGATAGGAAAGAAAACCATATCTTCTAAGCTGCTCGGGAAAGATCCAAGTGGGGATCTCTAGCAGGTGTTTGATGTTATGATCTATAGTTACTCCACTCCAGTTAGCCTGCAGGGCGTTTCTTGCAACATCTGCCTCCTCTATACCTGGGTCTGGCAGAGCCAGAGTGAGAAGAGACAAATCCTTCCTCACTGCCAGGATAATAGGGAGTTTTGGCCCAACCTTTGAGTACTCATCGGGATAATGAGTACCGAGAGAAAAGCACAGACTATGGTGCTGAAACAGACTAATAAGGAACTTGGTGATTTGTCCTGAGATCCTCCAGCACAATTCTATAAGTCCAAACTGGAGATGATATGTTTCATTGACAAGCCACTATTATGGGACCCAATAACAGCCCATATCAATCTGGTATATTTTTTTGACAATTCATTTTCCTACAGATTACCACTTCAACCACCTAAGGTTGCACTTACAACTAATATTTATCATCCAAATATTAACAGCAATTGCAACATTTGTCTTGATATTCTAAGATCACAGTGGTCTCCTGATTTAGCATTTCTAAAGTTCTTTTATCCACTTGTTCACTGCTATGAACACCCAGATGACCCCCTAGTTGAGAGATTGCACAGCAGAATATCTTGGGAATGAACTCAGAAGTATGTCATGTGATGCTACCCCAAAGTCAGATCCTGCATGGTGGCTGGAATAACTTTAAATTACTGTTCCTTTTTTGATTTCCTTATCCATCTGCTCTCCTATCAAATCTCATCTTAATTTTATTTTTTTTTGTTTACCTCCTTCCATTCAGTCACATGCTCATCAGAGAAGACTTAAGTTTTTTGGACAATAACTGCTTTAAGGAACTGTAAAATAGTTACCAGAGAACAATTGCCCAAGATTCGGAATTTAATTTAAAAAAAAAAAAAACTGGAGCATGTGTATTATACAGCCAATGTCTTCCCTCTAACTTGGTTATGGTACTAAACTCATTACTCTAACATGCTGAAAAGACCATATGAGGGGGAGGGAGATGGAAGGATACTCGCCCTTCACATCAAAGGAAGCAGCATCATTCTAGTAGCATTCATTCTTGTTTAAGCCCTCCACTGTCAGAGATTTGAGGTTAAGTGATATGCTTATAACTGATGTGACTGGTAGATTGGTATTAAATTAAGAACATCAGCAGAACACAAAAGGTGATGTATTTGATGCCTGTCAATAAAGGAACGACCTGCTCTTGTTCTACAGAGAATGGAAACGGGGAGTCAAACACCCTTTGTATCCAAAAATAAGGTCTCAAAACATTTTTTAATTTTCATTTGAATTATTAGGAGACTTGGAGCTATTGCTCTATCTTCTAATACCATCTAATATAGCACTGAATAGACAATGCAAGTTGTCAATGGACGAGTGATCAGCTAATAGCTCTCCCAGTGATTGATTTATTTCTCTTCAATAAAGTTGCAGAAACCAATGGTGGTGGTGGTGGGGAATCTGAAAGTCATTTGCAGTCTGGAACAGACAGTGGCTGCAAAGTCTCCAAGCATACAAATAATAGCCAAACTCTTGGTCACAGATGACAGGATGTCATCTTCACCTAGGAAGACTGGATTAGATGATAACAACAGGGGGCCAAGAATGCTGAGGATGCTGAGGGTGCTGAGGGGTGCTGAGGGATGCTGAGGGATGCTGAGGGATGCTGAGGGGTGCTGAGGGATGCTGAGAAATGCTGAGGGCACAAACAGACCATATTAAATGGAACCTACTCCTGTTTGGTGAAAAATTCTAAGCAAAAAGATTTGAATATTAGAGAAGAGTTTCAGTTGTTGTGTTTTGTTTAGGAAGTGGAGACCAGAGCTTACTTGTAGATGGGGGGGGGGGGAGGACCTAGCAAAGAAAGAGGATTCAGCAGAGTTCAAATCAAAAGGATGCCAGAGGTTGATTTGGGTCTAAGGTTGGGTCTAAGGGAATTTCAGTGACAGAACATATTCTAATTCCCAGTGGGAAGTGGAAAGGGACCCCCGTGCCATAGTCACATGGTAGTTGGGGTCTGTGACATACAGCTAGCAGCACTGAATGATGCCTGCCAAGCGCAGGTATTGCCATTATCGCTGACCTTTGCAACCATCTTGAAGGTAATGTAACCAATTAGTAATTTTACAGAAATTAAAATAAAGCCAACACAGAGTGCTGCCAGTCACAAGCCCTACTGGCTACAAAGGCTTGAGCTTCTGTGGGTCCCAGACCATCTCCCCTACACTTGCAGAGATCAGCACCAGCGAAGGCAGACTGACAGACTTCATGCCATTCTAGAGATCATGAAGAACCTCGAAAAAATATTGGTGAAGCTACACATCCTAACTCTCCCTGCAGTTTCTCAGTTATAGCTAATATGTATCCCATGCAGTCACAAGCCCTTGGGAAGGAAGCATCGGCAGAGGCAGGAAAATATGCTTTATTTTTCCATAACAAATGAGAGCTTGCTCCTAGAGCCATTTGGAGGATTCACTTCTGAGGCCTCAGCGTAATCTTGGAAGAAAACTCTGGGGAACTTCATGGCCTGACCTATCATGCTTTGGCAGTTTTACGGGATGCTCCTGAACTCCAGCTTCATCTCGTCTTACTGAGGAGGAATTGAAAGTACACTCAGCTCAGCATGCTTGCAAGCTGGCTCTCCTACCAGACACACAGGCCGGTGCCTATTTTGTTCCTCACAGAATGGCTGTGCTGCTGTGCACCAGGGTGATCTATAACTTAGCAAGATGCTTAGAGAAATTTCCATGCCTTCTTTGAAAATGTTCTGCCTCGCTGCCAAGGAGAGCTGAAGTGTTGTTTGGGGCTGTGTTTATGGTGAGATGACTTTAATACGCTGTGCTTCCCAAGAAGCCGGCTCGTGTGCTTGCCAGTGTCTTAGGACTGAGTCTAGCTAATTCACAATTACAACTCAGGAGCTTTTCTTCCCTTAGCCTCTAGGGCATTCTATTTCTGTAACTTTGCAAAAACACATGTGTTTGTGCACACACACAGACACACACACATACACATAGACACACAGACACACACACACACATATATACAAACATATATATATGGGTCAAATTCCAGAGGATTTGCTTTTGCAAATGTGTTTTGATCCTGCAACAAACAATTTTAAGGAAAAAAATTTATTGAAAGAAGTGCTTTGTGTTCTATTACAAACCCTTAAAAAATGGGATAAGGGTTGGAAATCACATCTTTGTTTCTGAATCATTTTCCTTTTTCCACAACTGTTGATGAGAAATATGTGAGCCAAGTGTGTGTGTGTGTGTGTGTGTGTGTGTGTGTGTGTGTGTGTGTGTGTGTGTGTGTGTGTGTGTGTGTGTGAGAGAGAGAGAGAGAGAGAGAGAGAGAGAGAGAGAGAGAGAGAGAGACGGAGAGGGAGAGGAGAGGGAGAGGGAGAGGGAGGGAGAGTCAACTTTGGCAGTGTCGTCTTGAACTCACATTTGCTGCACGGGCAAAATGAAAAACATGAATACATCCTGAGTTCTGTAGAGCAGGTTAGATTTTCATCTTGTTTTCGACATAAACTGTGGTGCCTACCCTTAGTCTGTCCTGAAGAGTGACTAGCATGAGGGAAATGGTTCTGGCCGTGCAGCGAAGAGGCACTATCCAGCCATGCGGTACGATTCACTCCAAGCTTGGGCTCATAAACTAGGTCTTATCTGCCTCATTAGCATGTGCTTTGAAGAGTGTTAAGTTGAAAAGGAAATTATGATAGCCTTAAAGCATAAATCCCAAGTTTTGGGCCACTTCAGTTAAAAGACTATGTCAATAATTATCAATGCTGCCTTAATATCTGTCGTGCTCAAATGGCCCTCTTGCCTGTCGATGAGAGTGATGTATTCATGGAAGAGCTGGAAGTGGATGGCTCAGAATGCTTCCCGTTACTCCTAACATCTCTCCAGCTTCTTATCTTTCCATAGAGGCAGCTACTCACAATAAAATGTTATCAGAAGAGGAAAGGAGGCAAAAATAGTTTACATCTTCAATTAACCCCCTCCCCCATCTGTCATTTAGGTTGTCTGGAAGTCATTTGTACTTTTGTGAATGTGTTCCTGTCATAAAATAAGTTTGGACACATTTATGAGCCATCTTGTGCTGAGCATAATATTAGCCTTGTTATTGAAGAAAATGAAAAAAAAGAATAGATACTATTCTCATCCATCACTCCATCACAAGTGCAGTTAACTGTAGCCATGCCCAAGACTTGCTGAGTTGGAGACTCAGCACAATTTTAATCACTGAGCAAGGCTGGAGAGTGAGTGGTAGGGATTCAGAGGGTCAGTCTCTTTTTTAGTCTCTGTGACCAGCCACCAGATGTGTTGCCACATGTTTGCCATCAAGATGCCCTGGGATGCAAGCAGAACATGATGCCTTTGAATTTTGCCCTTACCTCTCATTTCAGTGTTTCCAAACAAACTCTAAAGCCAAAGGGGCCTTTCCTGACAACCACCTTCTGAAACTCTTACTAAGGGCTTATTACATGGCTGACACCACACTAAAGCTTCAGCTCACTGAGTTCTTACAGTGACCCAATCAGGAAGATGGCCCTTATAGATGGAGAAATGGGAGACTAGAGATTTTTTTAACATCTCCAGAGTCACAGAGCAAGAAACTGATGGGTCCTGAATTTTACCCTAGATCTGTCTCCAAAGATGAAGAGTCACTGTGCTCACTGTCTCTCGGCTCACCCTGTTGCTTGATATGGGCTCCTAACAAGTGTAGTGTAGAAACAACAGTACTTATGAAAACATCTGTCTCTTATGTGAGTGATTTCTCCTATCTGAGTCTTGTTTTATGTTAAGTAAATTGAACTTCTGAGCAGCTATTTTAGGGTTGTAGAAAATGAGGTGTGCTGACACAGGACACAGAGACCCCAGGCAGCTTATCTGTTTTTTATTATAGATTTCCTGTTCCAATCTGAGTTCTGTGAAGAAGATAACATTTTATTTTATTCACATACTAATTATGATTATTAATTTTAGTTCTGGAGATTGACTCCAGAACCCTGAATATCTTAGCAAGTGTTCTAACTCTAAACTACACTTCAGGCCATGAAATAGAAATTTTAATATTTACTTGTGAGATTGGAAACTTAACCATGAGTTCTGATGTAACTAAGAGAACCATGTAAGAGCTTTATTTCTTCTAGATTTTTCTGCGCATATCATCTCCCCCCAAGTAAAGTCTAATTTGAGAAAATTTTATAGCAATCTTTTCTTCTTTAGAAATAGCACAGGGGCCTGGGACAACAGAAGAATTTTCTATTTGGTTCCAAGTTAAATGAGATGAAGTTGAAAACTTGTGTGAGAGTCTCCCACACAGAGTCCCCACGACTGCCTTGTGTTCCCTGGACGAAGTCCAGAGTCGCTTATGCTTTTGATAAACTTGATAGTCTTGTTTTGAAAGTGAGTCAGGAATCTTTCATGCAAAAGAAGGTAGAAATGTACTATTTACTCGCTTCAGGGATGTGAGCAGGACAACCATATGAGCCTAAGGACAACAAACCTTTTTGCTCTCAGAATAAAGGCAGGGGTTGAGTTAGTCTATCTTTCTGTCTTTGCACTCTCTATGTACTGAGCATGTCTTTGGATTCATAGATAGTCCCTGAATTTCTCTTTAGTCCTTACAACTCTCAATATCTGTAGAAGATATTCTTTATTAAGAAACTGGGAGTCATACAGAATTAAATATCTACAAAGTTTTTTTATAACGTATGAATATATATTTTAGGAAGCAGTAAGATAATAAGGGCTATAGTCCACTAAAATGGATGCCTTCAGCTTATTTTTTTTTATTTCATTTCATTTCACTGCCTACCTGTGCTAGGTAATGAGAGTGACAATACTAGGTAATAAAGATCCTGCCCTTTAAAGACCCAACGCCTCACAGAGATATGTGTGCATCCATGTTTACTTCTGCCTTATTATCGATAGCCAACAAACAACTAGCCTAGACACCCACCAACAGATGAATAAACAAAGAAAATGTGGTGCATACACAAAGTGGGATTTTTTTCAGACACACAAAAAATATGAATTCATGACACTTGAAACACGGGTGGACATAGAAACTATTATGTTAAATGAAATAAGCCATATCCAGAAAGACATTTGTAGAAATCAGAGATGGTAAGACCTTTGGCTTAATTGTTTTTTGCTAGGTTGTTCTGGTGATCTGGGGTCTTTGCTTCCATATAACTTCATTTTATGTGTATAGGGTTTTGCCTGTATATGCAACACTTGCATGCCTAGTATCAGAAGATGGTGTTGGGTCCCCTGGAACTGGAGTTACAGATGGTTGTGTGCCAACATGTGGGTTCTGGTCATTTTGAACACCAGTCCTCTAGAAGAGCAGCCAGTGCTCTTAACCACTGAGACATCCCTCTAGCACTCCATATGACTTTTGAGACCTTTTTTTTTTTTTTTCTATTTCTGTGAAGAATGGTGTTCGAATATATTGAGGATTGCAGTGAATCTGTAGATTACTTTTGGCAGTATAACTATTTCCATCCATAATATTGACTCTTCTAGTCTATGATCATGGAAGGTCCTTGGAACAGCATCCTGATGCCACCCAGCCAGAAGTGCAGAGCTAGGGCATGGAGGGTTGTTGTGGTACCTCTCCTGCCTCTTCAGTTCCAAAGCACTATCATTATTTTTTAAACCACTCTTTAAAACATTAGTCAATCTGCCAAAGGACAAAGTTATAATTCAGTTTAAAGACTTCTTGGTTTTACTTTACAATCCTAGAATCCAGCAACACTTCATTGCATAAGATAGAATAAGCCTTCCATGGAATGAGCAAAAGAAAGTGGTTTTATAAACATAATGAAACACAAACAACCAAAACAACAACAACAAAGCAGCCAGAAACTAAGGTAAAAAAAAAGCGGATCTGTCATTTCAACCTTACTTCCCTGGTAACGTGGGAAGAAGGAGAGAAAACAATTGGAAAACTGGCCAGTTTTTATAGGATTAAATAGGGGAACTTGGGGCTGGAGAGATGGCTCAGTGCTTAAGGGCCCTGGCTGCTCTTCCAGAGGATGGGGGTTTTATCACCAGCACCCACATGGTAGCTCACAGCCATTTGTGACTCCAGTTCCAGGCGATCCAACTCCCTCTTCTGGCCTCTGTAGGCTCCAGCCATTCACATGGTATATAGTACATGGTACATGAAGGAACACACACACACAACAACACACAACACACACACACACACACACTTTTTAAAGTGGAAAACTTCGTTATTGGGCTGATGTAAGCTGGTCTTGTTTGGATTCGTGGTTATTCCTCTGTCTGATCGAAAAGGTCAGATGACATCCTAGTTTGGGTTTAGTGACACGGAGCATGAGTGACCCATGTTGAGTTTTAGTCTGGTCCATCAGTTCTAGTTCAAGAGTCTAGTCCAAAACCTTGACCTCATATAGTTTCTGCTTAGCAAATCTTATGGGCACAGCTTCCCCAAACCCATGAGGTTAGGATTCTAGAAGTCAGCATCCATATTGCTTCTTCCTCAACTTTTTGGGTGTGATGTTTAAAGTGCTATAAAAATAATCTTAAAATTAATAATGTTTTAATGCACTTATTTAAAAAATTCAAATTCAGTGCAAAATTAGATTGACAAGGTATCCAAATTTTAAACGAAGATAGAGTCTAACCCAACACTTGTCTGCACACCCCTCCTGCCCCTTTCTTTCACCCTAGTCCTAACCCTGTGAAGGGGATTTACAACTAATTGAATGAATGGCTATAAAATCAGCATTTGGCTCATGTGAGCCAAATGCAGAATTAACGATCTAGTGAAATGTTCTTAGTCAGAACTGAACTCGCTGATGAGTCCTGTGGACAGATTCTTTCCTGCTGTCAGTCTGTCCATGGCTGTTGACTCAGCTGTAACAGTCGTGTGGAAGCCTCGAAGAGTGGCCAGTGGCCAGCTTTCCTACTGACTGGTGCTGCACACACAAGGGCTTTTCTCAGAAGCCGCTTAATAAGAAAAAACTTGCCTTTGGATGGTTCATACTCTGAAGCTTCTGCAGTTGCTTTTTCCTTTTGCTATTTTTCTTTCTTCCTTTTCATGCTTTTGAATTTCTTCCTTTAAGCAGTTATAATACAGCTATCCTTTGGTGTTTTCAGGAGTTTGGTTTTAGGTTCCCCAAGGATCCCAAAATCCAATGACAAAGCATATACTTGTGTCCTCTGCATGTACTGCTGGGTGCATGGCTCACAGCACTAACACGTGTGAGCGTTGTCAGCTGGCTGCTGTACTGTATTGTTTAATGAAGGATGACAAAACAGGCGTGGACATGTTTGGTCCAGTCACAGTTTGGTTCTTCTGTATATTTACAACCCACAATTGGTTGGATCTGCAAATTTGGAACTGGCAGATGGGAAGACTGGCCATAGTTATTTAGAAACTCAGGACAATGATATATAGAAATACATATGTACTTCTTCGTAGAGTATGCCTTCCTACAGCTCCCTACCATATATACCCCTCCACCAGGGACAGTAAGTACAAGTTTGAGAAAATGTGATTGTTAATTGATTGTAGGAGATAGAAGGTAGGAAAAAGACATGGTTTGATTTTTAGAATTAAATCAAATCCAAAGTCACCATTATGTTCTATAGTCAACTTTTTTATAGGCCGTTTGTTTTACAGTAAAACAGAAAGAAGGCTTGCCTAATTTGCTATGTTTAAGTTAAGCCCACTTATACCTACTGTTCTTGTTAATATTCAGCACATGAAAGGCTTAGACAAAGGTAGGAGCATAGTTTGGGCCTTATTCACAGTTACCTGTCATAAAACAAATTTTCAGCGCCCAAGTGTATGTTGGGCAGCTTTGCCTCTCATCAAACAAGCTCAGTTCCAGGGCAAATCACCGTCACTGCTTCTGCCTCCCACATGCTGGGGTTAGAGGTGTGAGCCAGCCCACTCAGTGTGAAGGGGGTAATTTTCATCAGAAGGCCTATTTACCTAGATGGGAAATTTTTAAAAAACGAAATTAGCTGTTTGTTACATGACCAGATCACTCATTCATTCAGCAAATATCTACAGAATGTCTATCTGCGCCCAGTGCTGGAGATTCAACAGGAAGGAAAATAGCCAAATAGAGCTGTCTGGCCCACATGAAACAGGAGTCACGGTGGGTGGCAGTTTAAGGTAAACAACTAAATAAGCAACGTGAGGGATTGCAAGTTAAGTGTAGTCTATTTTAAAATCATTCCCTGGGTCCTTCGTAGACAAAAACCAAAATGTGAGTGGAAAAAAGAAAAGTGAACAAACAGACTTTGTAGTGAGATAGGAAAAGAAGGATGGAGGGAGAGAGAGGTAAAGCTTATAAACCCTACGGAATTCAAAGGGGATTTAAAATATAGTCTGGGGGTTAAGTGAGCCAACAGCATCACTTACATGGTGTATATGGGAAGCAAGGATTTCTAAGCCTGGTATGCTAACACATGTCTGTAATCCCAGCACTCAGAAGGCAGGGACAGGGGGATCACTCCAATTTCCAGGACATTGTGTGTTACATAGTGATTTCCAGGCAATCAGGGATAGATTGCAAGACCTTGTCTTAGAAAAACAAAACATACCAGAAAAAGATTATTTCCAGGTGGCTGTTTAAGCAACTGGATAGATGATGGTACCACTAATGGAGATGGATAGCAATGGTGAAGAGATCTGGCCAAAATCAGGACCAGAAAATTCAACAGTTCTAGAGTGGATGTGTACCATTTGAACCCCTAGTTAGAGATTTAAATGCAAATATTCTGTACACCCTGCATATGGGCTTCTGAAGTTCAGGTAGAGGTCCAACAAAAAGACATAAGTTGGGGATTATCAGCAGGCAAACAGTGTTAGCTGCCCAGGGCTGGATGTGATAAGCTAGAAAAAAAACTGTTGCAGGACAGGAAAGAGGAAGGGTAGATGATCAAACCCACATTCAGAACAGAAATGAAGAGGAGATGCCAGCCAGAATCCTAAGAAGTGGTGGCCCGGTAGGAGAAGGCCACTTGAGATCAACAGACTGACTTCAAAGGAGAAGAGAGAATTTCCAGATGGGAAAGCTGCAGGGATTTAAGATGAGCCCAGAGAAACTCCAGGGTTGGACAGCACAGAGAGATTTAAGATGAGCACATGGAAAAACAGGGGAATTGGGCAGCACACAGACTTGCTGATCTTGAGTGGAATGGAGGAGAGCAGCTTTGAGCAGTTGACCTTTGGCCAAGAGAGCCATGTTGCACAACCCCTCCATGAGGTTACTTATGAATTTTTTTCTTGGACACAGAGAGATCCATTTCCTAAACTTTCAAACAGCTAGAAATGCTGGCATTCCCTGCGATGAAGTTAACCAAAATGTTTGGTGTCTTTTGATTAAAGCCAAAGAGTCCAAATTCATTTGTGCCTATTACTTCAATGTGTTGAGAACCATAGAATGGTCAGACGACCTTGATGATCTTGTAGACAATCTCTTCACTCTGTTATAAGAAACAAAATCCTGAAAGAGTAGAGGGTTTTGTTGTTGTTGTTATTGTTGTTGTTGTTGTTTGTGATTACAGTTGAACCCAGGGATTTGTACATGCCAGTATGTGCTCTACCACTGATTTCTAGAAAAGCAGAATTATAGAAGCAGACTAGAACCCAGGAATCTTTTGGCTGTATCATGTATTAAAGTTTCATGATCCATAGAACTCTTTTCTCTTCCCACATCATACCAAGTTGAATAAGCTTGGAGAGTTTGGGAGTTTTGTCTATTTGTTCATTTTTGGTAAAGGCATTCTATCTCTCAAGTATTATAAGATAGATCTATCAATCAGCTGGTTGTTTAGGATATAGAAAGTGTTATCAATGAAGAGCAAAGACAAATGACTGTACAGCCAGAATGTTCTTCCTTCCCATCAGAAAGCATTTCTGTTCATCCCCTTGTCTAGTTTTAGTGACATAGATGGAATTTACCCCAAAGTTAAATTTCACCATCCTAGGTGACATATGGTAGAAGGCACTGGTTATAGCCAGGTCATTTAAGGACCAAGGACACAAGTCGTGGCCAAAGCAACTCAAAGCTTGATATGCTTATTTCATTACTTTTGTTCAAATTTGACACAAGGTATGTTTACCTGACTCACACAGCACCTGTGTCTTGTGACTCGCAGAAAATCTAGGCTTGAACTCTACTGTAATCCTGAAATGGGACACAGTTGAGAACAGATGGAATGTGTGGGGACCAAATGTTTGAAGTCGTTGCAGCAGGGGACTACGGGACTAAAAAGGATCACAGATGCTGTGGAACACTTTCTGTGGAGAATAGCAACCACTACTATCTTCAGCAGCTGTGATCATAAGAAAACCTCAGGACTGGGCCTGTTAAATGTACCTCATAGAATAAGAAGGTAGGGGACATTAGGTGCCCACCTGAGAGTCTATCTTCTACTATCCATGTCCCCATTCTAGCTCTACGTAAATGTGCCCCAGCTGCACATAGTCTCTGGGCATGTCAGGTTAGAGCAGGCAGAAGATTAACTAACTGAATGGAGGGCTTATCTATGCAGCTAGGGAAAAGTCCTCACCATGATGGGGTGAGACATTTCAGTGATACAGCTGAATAGGGGTCACCCACACTCCTGTAAGTAACCCAGTGACCTTGTGGTTCACCAAACTGACCTGAATGGAATCAGTTCTTTGATCATCATCAGTACCCCCTATGAGGTAAATAGACGTTTGCTCGTACCTCCCCAGGAAAATTCATACACTGCCAGGCCATACTTAATGACAGAATTCAACCAGGACATAAGCAAAACTTAGAATTTCCCTAAGAAGTGTTTGGGTTTAGGTTCGGGCTGGGGTCAGGGTGAGAGGTCCTTGGGGCTCCAAACTCCTGGTTTTCTTGGTTAGAAAGCACTGATGGGCAGGCGGCCCTGACCCTTTAATTTGGTCTAGTTCTCTGACTTGGGGTATGAGCTTGAAATGGCAATACTTTGATGCCTACTGAAAAGCTTTCATCTATAAACTGATGAAAATGTCAAAGCTGTGTGAACTTTTGTATAGACCCACTGGGAAATTATTTCTCTGGCACTTGCCTAACTCTAATTTCTATTCAAATTATTTTTTCTTCTTCTCTAACTCCTCTCCCATAGATTAGGAAAACCTTAAAAATCAAATTCATGTTCTTTTTCATCTATGTAGGTAGTATCTTATTCAATACACAGCACAAAGTATACACTTGAGAAATAGTAATTGTATAAAATGATTTTTAAAAATACAAGAAAGTTCTAGAATACTATGTTTCAGGACTAAGAATTTAAACAGCTATTTTTTTTCTTTTCACTTTTTTTCTTTTTTTTTTTTTTTTTAAAGACAGGGTTTCTCTATGCAGCATTAGCTGTCCTGGAACTTACTATGTAGTCCAGGCTGGCCTCGAACCTGGAGATCTGCCTCCATCTGCCTCCCAAGTGCTGGGATTAAAGATGTGCACTACCCCCACCCCCCACCCTCTTCAACCCCTGACCCCAGCTACACAGCTATATTTGAAACTAAAGGTACTTTATCATTACTATCTTTTAAAAGTGAAAATAAGAAAGTTACAATAATATAGATGACTACTTCTGGAACCTGCTTTTTGATAGGCACCTTTTTAAAAAAAAAGTTTTAAGATAGTTTTGTATAGATTTCTTGTCTATCCAACAGATATTATATATATATATATATACACATATATATCACAATACATGTATTGTTTTATATATATATGTAATGTCATATATTTTTTTAAAGATTTATCTTATTTGTGTCTGTCTGTCTGTCTGTCCATGAAATTATGTGCACATGAGTAGAGGTACCTGAGAAGGCAGGTGTGGCCATTGGATCTCCTGGAGTTGGAGTTACAGGTAGAGCCACCCAGTGTGGGGGCTGGGAACTCAACTGTACTCCTTTGCAAGAGAAGCCAGAGCTCTTAACTGTTGAGCTGTTTTTGAGATAAGAAGACTGAGGCTCAGGTAAGCTGCCCAGAATTCAGGCTTTCAGATCTTACATCTGGGATTTGTACCCAGCTGCTTCCGTCCCGAAGCCCGTGTTCATTGTAACGTGAACTGGTCTTTGCTGAGCTATTTAGGAATATGTATTGTTTATCATAAAAATAAAGTATGTGAAGTACAAATAAAATGCACCTTCATATCATTGTTGACATTAAAAACTATTGTTAATAAAAATGACTATGCATATGACATTTAAAAATATTTTCAGGTTATATACATTAAACTAAAAGTCTCTTTTCTCCCCTACCCTCTCCTCTAAATAACCACTACAACTAATTTTTTACGAGTGTTCTGAAATTGTATTTGCATTTATAAGTGATGAGAGAGAGATGAGAGAGAGAGAGAAAGAGAGAGAGAGAGAGAGAGAGAGAGAGAGAGATCTATGTCTGTGTATGATCCATTTCTGAGGAAAGAGCTTTTAAAAATAATTTTCTTGCCGGGCGGTGGTGGCTCACGCCTTTAATCCCAGCACTCGGAAGGCAGAGCCAGGTGGATCTCTGTGAGTTCGAGGCCAGCCTGGCTACAAGTGAGTTCAAGGAAAGGCGCAAAGCTACACAGAGAAACCCTGTCTCGAAAAACCAAAAAAAAAAAAATTCTCTTTTTTTCCATCCCAGATGTCTTCAACTTCCTAAGTAACAAATATTTATTACATAACTCCTCTAAATTGAAGAAGTATAAACTGTTTAGGTGTGTGGGGGGGTGAGTTTCCAGCGGTCCTCTTCTGGGCAGAACCCTACAGATGACAAATAACTTGTAAGGTCACATGATCAGTAGAGGAAGGCCGGCCTCTATCCAGGAAGAAACTCGGTCTGGCAACTTGTCTATACAAGCCATGTTGTAAAAGAATGAAACAAAACAAAAGGCAAGATTATACTGAGCTGCTATAACAGAACTGAAAACAGCTCATTAAGAGTTGTTGGGAATTAATACTGTATGGCAATTAATTAATTGAACTGTATGAAAATTAATACTGGGGCAAATAACCAACTCCATTTCCGTCTATGTAAAATATAGTAAAGATAGATTAAGAAAACCTCCCTTGGTCAAATCACAGAGGAGACATACTTGAGAAATGGCTAACTGAATACAAACTACTCATGCAAAGCCTGTGTATATCCACTTTCCAAATCTGGATGGTGGCTCTGACATAAAATCCTATAGCTGAAAACTCATTTGTATCCCCGGAAAGGTGTGTCATGGTGAGCATTCTAATACATTAGCTTTACTCCCGTTGATGGGTTTTCTATTTTTTGCTGTCCCAGATGTCCAGGATTGAAAGCAAACGTCTTTCAGCCTAAGAATCCTGACATTTGTACAACAGATAAAGACTTTGGATGACCACTAGTCTCTCCATATGTAAATGTCTGAGGTTTAGAGTGCCAAATCAGAATCTGCTCTACACCACTGTCCTTTGAGAAGCTGGCAGTTCAGAAAGCACATCTCTTTTTTGGTCTTTGAAAATCCTAACTGGAAAAGCAATTCAATCCTTATCAAAGAGAATAGACTGAGTTTCATCCAAGCAGGAGTTGGAGCTTTTCCTGGTTCACGCTTAGAGACCCTGCAAGCTTAGACTATGTCAGAAAGTCACATGAGTTACAACGTCCCGTTTTGAAAAAAGCATGTGTTCTTCACTCCACCCCCTTTCTAGCCCGTGCTCTCAAACACAGAGTGGGGCACGCTGTGTCTTTACCAGAGTCACTTTCCAACCTTGCAAGACTTTACTAGACCCAGGATTCTGACAATACAGAGTCTAGGAAGCTTGTCTTAGTTAACATCATGAAACACCCTGACCAAAAAGCAAGTGGAGGTGGAAATTGTTTATTTGGCTTACACTTCAGCATTGCTAATAGTCACTGAAGGAAGTCAGGACAGGGACTCAAACAGGGCAGGGACCTGGAGGCAGGAGCTGATGCAGAGGCCATGGAGTGGTGCTGTTTACTGGCTTGCTCTCCATGGCTCACTCCACCTGCTTTATGTTGCATGGTGTATCTTATACACATAGCCTGAAGGTAATGCCATAAGATGTCTTTAGCATGGGTGTGTCTATTTTTTAAGACATACCTCTCACTGTAACTGTCCAGCCAGGCCCTGCAATCATGGATGCATGTGATCCTTTTCTTCTACTTCCTGATTAGCTGGGACTGCAGGCATGTATTACCATGTCTGACCTGTACCTGTGCTTCGACTATGACTTGTCCTGAAGCCTGGTGTGGAATTCTCCACTTGTGGCAACATTGAGTACTCAGAAGTTTTGGACTTGGGACCATATTGGATTTCATGTTAGGGATGCTTAACCTGTATAAAAGGTATCAAGTGCTATGAAAAAAATAAGTCACAGTAGGAGAGTAGGTAAGGAGGTAGGGAGGGGCAATCTTGGAAGGCCTCTGTCACAGCTGAGCAGAGACCCTATGAAGTAAGGGAGGCCGTGTGTCTCTTTCTGAGGTCTAAGTGCTACAGGCAGAGTATGAAAGAAACTCAAAATCCCCGAGGGTGGAGTATGCTTGGGGTGTGTAAGGACATGTCTAGAAGATCGTGAAAATGTAAGGTGAAGGCAGCCAGCTCACAGCATTTACAGACTGATAAGGTGATTTTGAGCAGGGGAAGGACATGGCCTGATTCCCTTTGAAAGGGGATGATGACTGGTACTGGGGAGTATACTGCAAGTAAGCCAGGGATGACTAGAGGGTATAATTGCACGAGAAATCATGGGCCTTAAGAAGAACTGGCTATATAGCCTTTGCGTTTGATTAAGTTCTTCATGCTCAAGAGCGCCTGGCTTCGCTCATCAAGCCAGGCAGCTCCTGGAGAGCTTTCCCACAAGCCACATGTCAGTGTCTAAATTGTTTGCTGGGGCTAGCAATGGCTCTGGGGAGCACCAGAGATGTGAAGGTAATGGTCTACTTGAGGGCATAGCTGAAGGATAAAGCCAGAGAAATTTGCTAATAAGGTACTGAAAAGGAAGAACTCCAACAAGTCTATGCTATTCAAGGCCCCTATGCAGACCCTAGGAGGATTACTGGGCAGGAAATTTAGAAGATCATATTTGAGGGTCCATCTCCAGAGAATGGGTGGAGGAGGAAACAGAACTAAGTAAGGAGACACTGGGCTGAGATGCGAACTCAGTGAAGGCTACAGCCTACTTCATAGACATTGCAAGGCTACAGCCTATACTTCATAGACATTGCAAGGCTGCAGTCTACTTCATAGACATTGCAAGGCTGCAGCCTACTTCATGGACATTGCAAGGCTGCAGCCTACTTCATAAACATTGCAAGGCTACAGCCTACTTCATAGACATTGCAAGGCTACAGCCTACTTCATAGACATTGCAAGGCTACAGCCTACTTCATAGACATTGCAAGGCTACAGCCTATACTTCATAGACATTGCAAGGCTACAGCCTATACTTCATAGACATTGCAAGGCTGTGTCTATTCATACATGCAGCTGCACTTTCATGACATTGCAAGGCTGCAGCCTACTTCATAGACATTGCAAGGCTACAGCCTACTTCATAGACATTGCAAGGCTACAGCCTACTTCATAGACATTGCAAGGCTACAGTCTACTTCATAGACATTGCGGCACTGGGACAACCCTTTACCTTGTTCCAAGTTGAGGCAAGGTAAAGTCCCTTCATTTTGCATCCCCTCAACCTCCAGGAAAAGTACACAACCTCAAGCATGCTAGTCCCCTTCACCAAAGACAGTCTTCATCAAACCATCTAGCTGGATGCTGCCATCCAGCAACTATCTGAGAATCTGGCAGGGGAGGGGGAGTCTCTCATTCTGAAGGACAGGTGGTGAAGTCTTACAGCATTCCATGGCCCAGAATATGCTCCATGTCCCTGTCTATGGCACCCATACAGTCATATCACATTTTTCTGCTTATCCAGATATAATCACCAGTGACTTTCTAGTCAGTTGTTAGTAAAATGAAGTATATTCTCATTATAGGGTTTACAATATAATACAAGTATCCGTGGCCCAACCCTCAGTATACTTTCAGTGTTCAAGAGCAAAATCTATACATACGGTAAAAAAGTTCTGAACTCAGATTGATCTGACTCCCATTGTTTGACAATAGCACCACAGTATGGTGTTGCCATGGTTACAGTTCCTCACTGGGATGCTAGGTCAGAGAATCAGATTCACAAGCAACTACGCGTGTTCCATCTGGGCCTATGTGTGCTGAGTAGGATGCTGCTGCACATGGCACTTGTCCTAAGTCTGAGTTCCAGTGTCGGTAAAATGAAGAGAGCCCTGCTCTGTGTACTTCTATGGAGAATGCTTTATGTTGTATGGCTCAGTTGAACTGGTAGGAGCAAATGCAGGTTATAAACTGTAAAGCACGATGCTATTTGAGGCTCTTACAAGACTTCCAGAGAGAATCCAGAGCCGAGTTAGAGAATCCAGAGCCAAATTAAGCTTGACAGTTTTGACATCTGAAAAATATGAATGACTATAAAAGTAAGGAAAATATTTATTTTACTTAAGTTGTGAGTTAGGCAAAGGCTATTTTTGTGATTATTCTGTATACACACACACTACTTAGAAGGCAGGATAATGGATCACAACTGTAGATTTAGTGCAGCCTGTGCTTAGAAAACACAGCCTGGAACTGGCATTAAGTGAAACAGCTTTTATTGGACATCTTTTCTAAAGGCTTGGAGAGCATTGGTTGAGTAGCATAATGTGACAATGGAGGCAGAATCCTTCCCTCCAAAGATAGAAAGTCAGGACAGTACAGGAGGCAGACATGTGAATCCCTGGACCAAGTGAGATGTGTATAACACAGAAAATTCAAAGGTCCCTCATGGTCTAAAGAATGGAAGAGCTGAGGGAGAAGGAGGGCAGCAGAAAAGATGTTTTCAAGAGACAGAATTGGCATTGTGCACAAAAGGGTAGAACTCTACCTATTTTGGATAAGCAAGCCAGTGTAAGACAGAGGCACAAAGATGGTTACAAAACTCATTTTGGTGGAATGGTTCCCTGTGACTGGAGCAAAGGCTGACAGTGGAAGAGTTATTGTAGTTAATATTAAGCACTGACCGAAGAGAAGTAAGAGTATTTCTTCAGAGAATTATCACAGCAGCCAGGTGCATTGCATATTGTTGTCTTTGTATGGATAAGCAACATGGGGCACGGGGAGGCTAAGTTACTCATCCAGCTAACAAGTGGCTGAGATAAAAGCTAAAGCAAGTGTCATTCAAGAATCCAAACTTTAAAGCACTGTGGTGTGCTGTACCTCAAGGACTCTGAGCAGAAATGATAAGGTGAGTCTTTTCTTTTGAACTTACTGTAGAGGTGCTAGGGGAAAGGTGTAAGTGTGTCCTTAATTCATTAGACACCAGAGTTCCTAAAAATTGGTATGTGGGCTAGTGGTAGGACAATAGTTATTTCAGGAAGGACATTTTAAAGTTTAACATGTACTAGTAAAAGTGTATTTAGTAAATCGAAACCTGGATCTGCTGGAAATGATTGCTTAGGCTGTTACTGTATTTTTTAAGTGTGTCAATTAAGACACTTTATTAAAGTTGCTTATGAGAGAAAAGGGGAATTTTAATACATGTTAGTTCTTAACATGGTAAACCATGTAGCTAGAGTCAAGGGACTGCTGTGAAGCCATAATGGATCCATGGAAACACAAGAGGGTCACAGAATCCCAATAGAGCCATGCAATGCTGATAGCATGGTGGAACCATGGTGGCTTCAGAATCATGTGTCATGTTAGAGCCATGTAACTCTAATGGGTCCGTGGAACCCCAATGGAGCCATGACAGAGCAATGGTGATGTCATAGAAGGAGATATAGTCACAGTGTAGGTGACATCACTTAAAGCAGAAAGGGACAGGTAAAAAAACACCCAAAGTTCTCCTTCCATTCACCTCTCCCAACTTTGCCCTGGAATACCACTCATTGGATGAGTCCTGCCTCTGGAATGCAGCCCTGCAGTAGAAAGCAGAAAAGGGAAAACAGCAGCAAAACCAGCACTGGACTCCAGCACTGATTGCCTTGGGAAGTAATTACAGGGGCCAATTGAATAAGGATGTAGAAAGTGCATGGTAGAGGCATTTGCAGAGGAGGAGGATAGGATTCCCTATTGCCTCAGGGGCAGGACCTGCACAAAGATTGTGCATGAAACAGGAAGAGGCTGAATTGAACCCATGAGTAAGAGCTGCAGATTGTCTCATGGATGTTCCAGCACATATGTGACATCCCATTTCCATTGGCTCCCTCCCATGCCACTTCATTTCCAGCTATACCAGAACGATTTATTCTTCCTGTTCCTATTTTATTTACTTGGAGTTATTGTTTTATGGATCCAATTAAAGAGACACGTATTAATGGTGATTACATTTATGATAACTCTGGGTGTTGTTTTGTTTTGTTTTACTGTTTTTCCAATTGTAGTATAACCTATGTGGCTACTACCTCCATATGCTTTCTCTGATATTCTTGTAGCTGGGATTCATCATTATAAATATTTCATAGGCAATAGAGTCAGCAGTGAAATATGACTATACAGTCTTCTATCATTTGGTATTTATTTCAAAGAGGGTACTTGACAAATCTTTAAAATGAAAAACTACCTTAAGCCATGTATGGGGGCTTATACCTGTAATCTCACCCTGCAAGAGGCTGAGGCAAGAAGACTTCTATGAGTTTAAGACTTGCCTGGGCTACATAGAGAGTTCCAGGCCAGCCTGGGCTATAGCCTGTCTCCAAACAACAACAGCAACAACAAACTGTAGCCCCACTTTATTCCTTAGTGGATAGCACAGGCTAAACAGCACTCCAAGGTATTGCTTTAAGGGAGAAGATTGCAAACATTTTCAACTGCTAAAATGTCAAAAAAAATTAATATGCTACTGGATATTTAGCACTGGCCTTGAGCCACCTTGGTGTACCTGGAAAGACAGTGAGTGCTCTGATTTCTGGAACCTCATGACCTTGAGGAGTGCCAGGGAAATTGGGAAACAAATTTCACCCAGAAACATTTGTTCTTTCGGTTGTACTCCCTTCGGTTCCTGGGACACCACTTTCATGTCAGCGTGATCTCGGCTAACTAAGAATTTATCCTTCCTGACATTTTCCTCCACTCACAGTAACTGCCTTAATTGCCTTTTTGCAACCCTGCCCAATTGCTCTGACATCCCTGTCTCGGGAAGAGATGGTTGCAAAAGTCACAAGCAGGACTTTGGAAATTGTGTGGGGTGCATGAGGACTCATTGGCAAAGCACATTTTCATCATTATAAATGTGTTATGCAAACCTAGGACACAATGTGGAAGATTACCAATAGGTAAATCCTTCCCTGGCCAGTGATACCTGGATTTGTTGCACTTTCTGAGAAATACCCACACACAAAATGGGCATGGGTGCTCTGTGGAAGGAGAAATAGCAAGGCACAATCTCATGCCCTGGAAGAGTGGGCCTGAACATTAACACCAAGAGCAGATTAAAAACAACAACTATTCCCTTACAGGATAACAGACTTTGGTGTATTTGGCACTCAGTAATTGCAACCCAGTTCTTACTTTTTGGTGGAGCATCATTTTTTTTTTCTTTTTGAGATTATAATGTAATTACATAATTCCCCCTTCCCTTTCCTCCTTCCTTGCTCTCTATCAAATTCATGGTCTCTTTTTTCATTAATTGCCATTACATGTGTATATGTGTATACATATGCATACCTAAATATAACCTGCTCAATATGTACCATGTTACTTGTATGTATGTTTTCAGGGCAGACCATTTGGTATTGGAATAACCAATTAGTGTGCTCTTCCCTGGGGAAGACTGTTTCTCCTGCTCTCAGCAGCTGTTAGTTGCTATAGTTCTTTGTGTAGAGTTGAGGTCTCCTAGTCTTTCCCCCCATCCTCTTTGGCTTGTCTATTGGTGGTGTTCTTGTCCAGCTCATGTTTAGGCAGTCATATTGGTGAGACTTTTTGGTTGCAGCTTCTGCCATTACCAGAGAACACAGTTTTACAGCAACCTCCCTGATCCTCTGGCTTTTAAGATCTTTCTACCACCTCTTCCACAGTGTTCCCTGAACCTTCCATGCCAGAGTTGTTCTTAAATGTATCCATTGGAACCTGGCTCCACAGCTCTGAATTTTGATTGGTTGTGGATTTTCTGTGATGATCTCCATCTGCTGCAAAGAGAAGTTTCCTTGATAAGGACAAAGGCGATGCTTTTCTGTGGGTATAAAGACAAATATTTAGAATGTGCATAGGGATTGTACTGATTTAATAAACTAGCTATTGTAGGGTCTCTTCCAAGACCCATGGCTTCTCTAGCTCTGGGTTTCCAGTACCAGGTGTGATTTCCCTCTTGTTGAGCAGGTCTTAAGTTCTCTTTGAGAGATGAAAGGTAAGAAGCAGGAAGTTGAGACATCAGTTCTTTAAAAGGTAAAACATTGACAGTTTAGTATAACTTTTAAGTGTTAAGAGACATCCAAAGACTTCAGTTTCTGGAAGTAGAAAGCTGAGCATATAAATAGTTTAGTAACCTCCTACTGATTGATTGTTTGAATAATATGAGGTCTTATTATAACACAATTTATCTATAATGTGATCTGTGACTTCCAACTTAAATAGTAAATTATATTCAAGCTCCAGAAGATTTCTTGGCCTTATTTATATGTATTTGTTATACATCTTTGACTAATAAATTTATCCTGTTCTTTATTTTCCTGTTTTAAAGTACTGCATTTTTTTGTTCTTGTTGCTGAGGGGTTTTTTGTTTGTTTGATTTATTTTTTGGTTTTGTTTGGTACTTCTGTACCCAGTTGCCCCCTTCTTAAGTAAATAGTCTGAGATTATATATATATATATATATATATATATATATATATATATATATGGTTTATTAAAAGCATTTCAACAGGTAGTGATGTTATATGGATGGCTTTCAAAAAAACTGTGACCAGTTAAATAACTTAAAATTAATAGCCTCTTAATTGTAGTAAAAAAATCCAAAATCTAGAACTCTATACAGGAAAATTTAAAAGAACTAATATAATTGCTCAACCAACAGTGCTTTCCATAAGTTCCAGAGGAGGATACTGGTATACTTAGAGACACTTATTAGAGCTGGTTTGTTAGAACGAAGCTGAATAATGCTGGATTATACATGATGACTCTTCAGTAACAGAGACCCACTGTGAGATACAGAAGAACCAGCACTTGATTGAACTTAGCTGTCATGATTTCCATTCGTGAGCCACAAAATTCTTTATTGGCACCATTCTACATTCAGAGTCCTAGAACAAAGTAACTATTTTTTCCATTCAAGTAGAAATGATTAATCAAGCAACAAAACATGAGTTATAGGTCCACAGGCTTTTCTTTTTCAGGTCCTTAAATGTTGTAACATCAGAATGGCTGTTGGGTAATTTCTCTGAGATGAGTGCTATTTACCTCACTATATTGTCTCCCAGGATTTTTGTGCAGTTAACAAAGACTGTGAAGCTAGAACGCATATTGTAAACTTAGTGGTCCCTATGCAAGTGTGGGGGTCTGTCTGAGTCCAGATCCGACCTGTTGAAGGGTTCTTGTGGGGAGCAGAGAGGAATGAGGAAATGATAGATAGAAAGATAGAGAGGATAAGAAAGACAGAGACACGGGATAGCTTCAGGAGGGCCCTGGGTCAATACCCAGTTGCCTTGAGGTTTATTCCAAGGGGCTTTTTATACAATGCCAAGGGTCAAGGCAAAAGACTCCCCCTTTCAAGATCAAAGCACATTGTACATCCAAGTGTAAACCCTTCAAAACATGGACATGGCCAAATCTGCTGTGGGATGTTCTGTATGTTAAATGTGTTGCTCTAATTGGTTAATAAATAAAACACTGATTGGCCAGTAGCCAGGCAGGAAGTATAGGCAGGACAAGGAGAGAGGAGAATTCTGGGAAGTAGAAGGCTGAGTCAGAGAGATGCTGCCAGCTGCCACCATGACAAGCGAGATGTAAGGTGCCGGTAAGCCACGAGCTGCATGGCAACTTATAGACTAATAGAAATGGGTTAATTTAAGATAGAAGAACTAGATAACAAGAAGCCTGCTGTGGCCATACAGTTTGTAAGCAATATAAGTCTTTGTGTGTTTACTTGGTTGGGACTGGCGGGTGAGAGATTTGTCCTGACTGTGGGCCAGGCAGGACCAGAAAAACTCTAGCTACACAAATCATCCCACTATGCAACCCTGCTGGGTAAAGCAAGCTCCAGTTCTCTGACCTTGAATAATTTGGGCCCCCACATACAAGTGAGATATAGTTTTTATTGTCACTTACCAATAAAATAAAGCCATAGAAAGACTCTGCATTATATAGCCTTGAGGTGAATTATTTTTGGTCAGCTCTGGTGGAAAGCATTTTCATTTAAGAATTTGTGGATGGAGGAGAAGAGTCAAATAATATAGAATCAGCACTTCTTGAAAGAAAGTGATAATTACAAAACTGAGAAGAAAATGGGGCCTGAGGGAGAGTGCCTGGGCTTGGGCAGGATCTGTTATCAACAGACACAGAGGCTGAGGGAAGGGACAAACGTGGAACTGACACTTTTCTTTACTTTACCAGAGTGCCTTTGAGTACATCTCAGAGTGAATGTGTGCACTGTGAAGCAGGTATGCTTAGCAGCTAAATTTAGAAATACAAATGTTATATGATCTGAAGAGCCCTCATTTGGACTATTTTAGGGGCTACTGAAGATTAAAACCTAAATAGAATATATTGAAGGTCAGCTGCCCCTATAGTGGATTCCATCAATAGTATCACTAATAAAAAGACAAATATTACATGTTTCTCTGTATGGTGGAGTTCCAGAACCTAAAAGTCTGAAGGAGGGAGTTAGATTCTCACCTGGGTTACTAAGTGAGACCCTGTCTCAGAAAAAAAAAAAAAAAAAAAAAAAAAAAAAAAAAAAAAAAAAAAAAAAAAAAACCCTTTTCTTCTAGTCAGGAACTAATAGGAGGAGATAGGGATGAGAAAGTGAGGATAACAGTGTATGCAGAGAATATGCTCAAAGATCACTACATACTTGCATGCTCTCAGTTAACCCCGCACAATAAAATGAAATTAAAGGAAAAAGAGAATTTGGTTCTCAGCAATCACAGGTTCCATCATAGATGAAGTTTCTTCTGACTGGACCTAACTCTCCGAGGATCAAATTTCTGGGTCTAGCCAGGGCCTCTTTCTTCAGGATTTATGGTCATCCTAACTTCTAGTCCCTGCCTGGGGTGTCTTTATCTGCTTACACTAGACTAGTAGTGGCAGCTTCATGCTTCTCAAACATGTTCGAATAGCTGCTGGGACTCATTTGGTCCTCACTGCAAACAGGTGAACTGTACCACTGTTCCTCCCCTTTTAGCTGAGATGCTTGAAGGATGAGGGCATGCGCAAGGCCCACTGTTCTCGCTCTGTTAAGACTGACCGGGATTTGCAGCTGGCCAATGAGGGGTTTTCCCCCACCGGGCCATGTTGCCTTTCGAATCTCAACAGCTACATTCCCAAAGTCTTGAATCAGCAACACATTACCACACATTTGTTTCCGTCTCTGCCACCCTAAAACCTAAGCCTAAGGAAGACATGGACCAAAGCGAAAACATGTTTTTATTAGCTCCTATTTAAGATGCAACCGAGACTGTTGAGGAAATGAGAAATGGGCGGTTAGTGAGTTAAGCTCTCACTTCCTAGTTAAGTGTTTACAAATATGTGGTTTTAAAGGAGAAGGTTGTCATTTCTGACAAGCCAAGTGTGTTTAAATTTGTGGTGCCTGTACATCTTGTACCTGAGAAGCACTGGATATTTGCAATAAAGTGTCATACAAAATAAAACAGTAACAAGAAACCCACAAAACAAAACAAAACCCTAGGGAAGGACTCCCTCTCTAGGCAAGATGAAATTTCTCTGGAACAGACTGACTTGTTCAGGTGCTGATGGGATGTTTCACCATCAGTGGGATCTTTGCAGCTGGAAATCATCTTTTAGGAATAATGAAGGGGGTTATTGAACTTTGGCCTTTCTCCAAAGGCTTTGGAGAGACAAATTGGAAAAAAAAAAAAACTAAACATAACACTATTCGGTGGTGATTTATAGACAGTGTGTTAGAAGCTTTCAAATGATATGAATTATATGCAGGATGCTAGCAGCTTTCAAAGACCAACTACCTCATTTTATGGTACTTTGCTCAAGTGCATTTTACTTTGACATTATGTTTCTTAAGGTTCCTGGCAGCTTTGTGGCCAGAAAGACTGTTGATGCTATATTTCCAGAAACTCAGATGACCGCTAGCACTTTTTTTTTTAAGCAAGTAAGTTTTTTTTTTTCTTCTTCTTCTTCTTCTTCTTCTTCTTCTTCTTCTTCTTCTTCTTCTTCTTCTTCCTCTTCTTCTTCTTCTTCTTCGCTGTGCTGGGGATGGAACTCAGGGCCTTGGGCCTTGCACATGGCAGAGAAGTATTCTGTCACTGAGATTCAGCCTCAATGCAGTAAAGAATGGTTTAATAATTTGTATGCACTGGTTTTTAGCCAATGCTATTGTACACATGAGAGGCACCAGTTCTACAAATATGACTTTTATAAGCACTAGAAAACAAAAGAATCATGTGACTTGTATCATAGTGCTGTTGTCTTTATTGTAGTAGTCTTCAAGGGCACTGCGTTTGCTCTGTGGTGTGCCTGTATAGATCAGGAGGGGTTCATTTATGACTCCCATGTCTGTGAATCTCATCTCACCAAGATGGCACTGGGAATGGAGAGGTTTGGCTTTCCCTGGTCTGCCCACAGTCCCCATCTTCTGATATAGTCCTTAGGTATGTTGCTCTGCTCTATGCCCTGCACTCATCTACCGATGACAGATTTCACTTCAGTGTGAATGGACAAAGAGAACTCTGAGCAGACATTGAAAGCTCATTCATCATAGCTGTGTTTGCTAAACTATTGTGGTCATGGGACCTTTGGAGAATCTGATAAAAACAAAACAACAACAACAAGCAAGCAAGCAAGCAAGCTGTTCTCTCTGCCAAGTATTCAGATGTGCGTTAGCTTGCTATGAGCCTCTAAAATCAGTAACTGGGCTTGAGAGTAAGAAGTTCAGGCTTATTACCTTTACATCAGTGGTGTCTTCTGCAATGGAGACCCCTTCTTGTATAAACTGAAGGCATGACTGCTCCAAGGTATGGTTAAGTGGAAAGTTTTTATCATAGATATGAGCCAGAGGCATCTAGAAGAGTCTAGAGCAGAGAGAGAAAGTAGGCTGAGCATGACCAGCAGACTGGTCTTGGCCATGAGAGGAGAGGTGGGGAGAGCCAGAGATGAAAAAGATTGTGTGGGCAAGAAGACCAAGAGAAAGGGGCAAAAAGAGAAAACATAGAGAGAGAGAGCTAAGAGAGGTAGATGAAAGAGAGAGAGCATGGTTGACATAGCAGGGTTATAAGAAGAATGAGAAGCTGGGGGAGGAAAGCCCATGAGCTGGAGAAGTTTAGGGCAGGGGGCGGGGTGAGATGAGCCATGGACTCTGAAATGTATAACAGGTACTTGTGATACAGAGTAAGCCTGGAGACCAGCATGGACTTGGGTATGCTAATAGGCACCAAAGAGAGGCATTTGTCCCTCCTGCTAGTGATAAGAGAGTTGGCCTTGTTAGAACTGGCTCCATTGGCATGGGTGCCAGAATTTGGGGAGTGGAGTTTTCTTTGGATTTGATACTTCTAACTCATTTGACATTGGTATTAGAACATAATTTTTTGCTGTAATAAAATACCCAAGGCTGGACACTTTATCTAGTTCACAATTTTAGAGGCTGAAAAAACATTAGTATCATCCATAAAACTCCAGTAGGGACCTTCTGGTTACATCATAGCCTGGTGGGTAGTATGATGGTAAGAGCACATGACAGGGAGAGAGCAGCCACATGGTAAGAAGGGAAATGCAGGATCTTGGAAGCCAGGTTAACTCTTTATAACAACCTTCACATGAGAACCAACCCAGATCCCAAGAGAACTATTTAAATGTTGATATGCAAGGCTGACCCCTGCACACACAACACTGCAGTTAAACAGGTTATCACATCTGGAAATTATTGATAAATAAACTTGAATATGTTTTATAACTAAAGTCCAGTGGGTCATGGAACACATGCCAGAGGATTGCAGCCCCAGCTCATGCAAGGGTCTATATCCTTTCTTTTTGACCTCCTCAGTATTGACGACTCACCCTCAACCTCATGGACGGACCTCCCCCATTTTCTTCCGCTCCAACCCTACCATTGCTCTGGGGACATGGTCCAAGGAAAGGTCACTACTAGGCAAGCATATCCCAGAGCATCTTGAAGCAGGGTATAGTGATATTGGTACCCATCCTGAGATGTCAGCAACACCAGCAAGCAAAGTGGACAGCTTACTAGGATGAGCAGATTTCTCAGCTTCCTCATAGCTGCCTAGCATGTTTCTGTTCACAGTAGCCTCAAATGTCACTGGCCTGCAGGGGGGTTGGGGAAGCCTGACTACAGGGTGAGTTGGTGCCTAGCTTGCTGAGTCACCAAAGGCTGGGTATTTGTCAGCAAGGTGATCCAACAGTTGCCCTGATCTACACCAACATGAGGGAACTTTATTTGCCTAATGCACAGGTATGTGTGAGGGATGGGGTGGGGATATATAGAGCACAAACAGGGGAATCATCAATATTCAAGAGAAAGACCCCAGAAGAATGCAGATACTTTATAATTAGTAACTTGAGCAACATCTTTTTCCTACTCTTTCAAAAAAAGAAACTCTGCACTTTTCTTTGGACTGTATCCCTCCAATTATACAGCCCATCCTTCTGTGTCTTACAGCCTGGCCACACAAAGTTACAAAGGAAGCTGAGAAACACAGTCTTTATTTTAAGTGCTGATGGTCAGGACTTCAGTTGCCATAGAAGATGGAGACAGTTGCCATGGAATATGGAGAAAGTGGGATACTAGAGCAGATAACTAGTAGTTTATTCCATATAAGAAAACATTTGTAAAATTATTACCACAGACCAGGCATTATTGACGGTGTTTATAACTTATAGTTTATTTCACTCTAAAATCAATACTCTTGCTATCGTCACTTACCCAGGAGGCTGAGACCAGAGAATTACAATTTCAAGGTGTGACTAGGCTGTTGAGTAGATTCAAAGCCAACTTATGGAGACCCTGATTCGAACATAAATGTCAAAAGAGGCTGGGTAGATAGGGCACTGACAGAGCATCTGCCCAGCATAGGTGAGACCCTGGGTTCAACACACTAAGACGACAAAGATGAATAAATTACACAAGAACACGTCCGGCAAGGGATGAACTTCAACTCCAGGACTCTAAGCCTGCAGAAACCACCATCTGTGGCCCAGCTGTGCTGTCCTAGCTCTGAAAATACCTTAAACAAACATTGGCTGTGGGGTCACCTGTCCCAGAGATGCTGCAGTATTTGTTTAAAGTGGAACTTCCCCGAATCTAAGTCGATACTGAGTTGTCCTCAGAAGTGAGGACAGATCACCAGTCACTGGGATTTTCATTTGAAACAAATCCCTCAAGGTGATTTTGTAAACTTTAGGAAATATTGCTGTCGAGTTTTAGGATACAATAAACTTCCTGGGATGAGTGTTGTATTTGAAGCTGTGAAGAGCAAGCCTGCCTATGAGTGTATTGGGGTTGGAGAGGCAGTAACACATGTTCATAACATGTTCAGGGCCAACACTGCAAAAAGAAAAGTAATAAAATAAAAAGAACATATGAATAATTAGTGACAGGAAAGCCAAAAGTAACAGCACAGTGGTAGAAAGTTAGCAGTTTCCACCACAATTTGAGCTGGGTTGGCCATATGACCAGCTAGGGTCAACATGCTGCCCAAGATCTCCCATGACTTGGGACTGAAGGACAGCTGTGGGCAGGCATAGGCAGCTCTGGCTCCACTTTGTAAATCCTGTGCTGAGGTAGGCTGTGATCCTGTTCACCAATTCCATCTTGCCCTGTCTTGAAAGGCTTAGGGATTGACCTAACTAGGAAAACAAGGGACAAAAAAACAATAGACTTGAGTACCACCGACCATGACAACTCCACACCTGAAATGCGGCTAGCATGGCTGGGGAATTAAATGTTCAATCCTCCATTATTTCAAATAGTTTGAGCGGCCACATGTAGATGACTAGGCTACCATTCAGGCTAGGAGCAGATGGACAGTGCGGTCTGATGGAGATGTACCAGCTGCCTGATGACTTGGTCCATTTAATATATACCGCTGGAAGAGGAGGCAGGCTAGGTAGGAGGTCTCTATAGCAAAGCAGTCTCAGGCTGCAGTCATCTAGGAGCAGGAAGCTGTGGTTGGTACTTTCTGCACACACTGTGAACATCTGTACTCAGAGCCGGGGAAGGCTTTGCTAGCCCCATGAGTCTGGGGTTATTGACATGGCCATGCTCATATCAACAGTGCGAATTCACTCAGGACTTCATCCTCTCCATACCTGATGACAAAGGGAAGCACCTCAGTGTGTTGCTTTGGAGTGTGATATGCGTCTGAGATTGCATTAGCTTTTTCATCCTACCTGCCTAGAAAAGCTCTGAGGCCTGGACAGGAGACAGGCTTTCCATCCTTTCACGAATCGGGATATGAGTGTCCCTCTTCCTGATCTGTATGATATCCCTGTCCTCTGGAATTCAGATGGCTCACACCTGGCATGCTCATCCTGCCAGGGTGTTTTCTGGGCTTTGAAGAATGCTGACTTACGCCCTTGAGTGGGCACATGCCAGAGTCTCAATAACATTGTTCTCTTAAAATAGTCCTCTTGCCTTTCCTGTTGGGTCAAGTCTCAAGGCTCAGCAACGGTTGCTAAAGCAGAATGGGTAATTTCCATTGCAGATTGTCATATATGGCTTCGTCACCCCAGAAGGGCAGACCTCAACCATCACCAGTTAGGGAGAGGAACCCAGAGTTTAGGTCAAGTTTTCTTTACTTAAAAAGCAAGAACTAAGAACTAAATGGTCTATTAGCATAATGAAAGACTGTCATCCTGTTTGGGGGGCCGGGGTTAATTCTAGGTGTCCTCTGTCCATAGTGGCTCCAGGATGAGAGCTAGGAAGGCCTTGAAGCTGTATTTTCATAGACTTCTCATAGGAGCAAAGAAATATAAATTGGCTGTGTCGTCAAAGGGGAGGAGTAGGGCTGGGGAAGCAGCTCAGCATGTGCAAAGCCCTGGGTTTGATCCCCAGCACCCCATAGACCAGGCATGATGGCCCGAGTCTGGAATCGTAGCCTCCGGAGGTGGAAGCAGGACAGCCACCATCCTGAGGCTAGCATGGTTTACACAGTGAATTCTAGTCTAGCCAGGTTTACATAATGAGAACTTGTCTCCGTAAACAAAGCAAATTAAAAACAAAAAAAACCACAGATGTGATACTAATGTGTGACACATTAAAAATAGGCTGATGCACTGGTGCATGCCTTTAGTAATCCCAGTACTCAGGAGGAAGGAGCTGCAGAATCAGAAGTTCAAGATCATCATTGGCTATATAGGAAGGACAGTAGAGCTTCAAGCCTCCTTCTCCATTTCCCCTGACTGAGCTCACACTGGTACTTTAACTCTTCTGACTTCACAAAGGCCCAGTTATGTCTAAGATGTACCTACATCAGAGAACCCTTCTGAGATGGAGGAAAGGTATAAGATATATATATATATATATATCACACACGCACACGCACACACATATACTTGGCTATCCAATACAGTAACCACTGGCCATGACAGCTCCATACCTGAAATGCAGCTAGCATGGCTGGGGAATTAAATGTTCAATCCTATGTTATTTCAAATAGTTTGAGTAGCCACATGTAGATGGCTAGGCTACCATTCAGGCTATATAGCTCCCCAGGACTTAGAATGGGTGCAGGAATTACAATTTCTGAATTCTGTCATCATGTCCAATTAAGAGATTAGTGATGTATGCACTATATGACTATATTTTATTATTATATAATAAAAGACATGATCCCGTTTGGGGGACCTGGGTAATTCTATGTGTCCTCTGTCTGTAGTAGCTTGAGGATGAGAGGTAGGGAGGCCTTGGAGCTGTATTTTTGTTGTGACTGGCTTTTCACATGACAGACTGGTCCTTATTCTCCTTTGGGATCCTCTGAGAGGTAGGGGTCACTTAGACTTGCTTGCTCTTTCCTGGACTCCATGAAACAGAGACATGACTGACAAGTGTTTCTGGTCTGTGCTGATTTTTGGTTAAAAAGCAATTATTGATGAAAAACAACAATGAACAAACAAAAAAAATCCATAGCTTTCATCTCTAAGGGAATAAGAGATAATTTATTCTGAAGCTATTTTGAGTGACCATAGCCTGGGAACACAGATATGAGATTTCCAAACTCCATGTTTTAGCATGAAAGCAAGAAGTTTCATAGTTTTACAGAATGAAGAAAATTATAAATCAAGGGAAGTTTAAAATACATTGATGGGTACCACAGAAAGGTGGTTACAGGAAGATGTCGGAAGCGTTTCTATAGGCCAAAGATGTTATCTGGTGACAGCCTTTAGCTTTTGGGTCAGTGGAAGCTAGTGTAGATTCCAACAGGTTTTTATCTATAGTTACAGGATGTTCTGACACAGATGTGGGCAAGGAATGGCTGTTCCAGGTAACCTAAGATAAGGTAATTAGCCTCTGGACCTGCAACATTCCGAAAATCCCTCCAAGGTACTGCAGCTCTAATCAGTCAATCAATCTCTACAGACACAACTTCTTTCAAGGAGTTCTCACAAAAGTCCAGCAGTCCTGGACGGGGAGACTAGCTTGAAAAGAGACCCATCAAAGAAGAGGTATAAAATCACAACCCATTCCAAAGCCCTGCCCACAAGTGAGAAAACTACATTTGCAATGTGTATCTTCCTTGAAGCTGAGACTCAATTCTTTAATTCCACTTGACTCTAATTCTACTTGTTCCTCCTTAGAATTTTTATCTGAACATAGGCATTTATTGCTGCAGTGCAGTTTGTGAGACTGTAGTATCATTGCTAAAAAAAAACGAAAAACAAAAACAAAAAAGTCGTTACAAAACAGAGTAGTACAGATAGCCATGGTAGTGTCTTAAAATCAAATGCTATTTCATACAGAGTCCTTGGTAACTCTAAATTAGACTGCTAACCCTCTCCTACATCCAGTTTCTTCCCTTGGGAATATTCTCTACATTGGTTTTAAAGGCCCTGTGTATTTTCTTACACTGCTGATTAATAGACAACGGGTGGTTGGAGTCTCTTCTTCTGGGTCCTACCATGTCAACAAAAGTCTCCATTATTAGGACACTAGGTCTCATCTCTCTAGACCCACCCCACAATCCTTCTTTTGTTAGGATTTCTGCTTTGGAATAGGGGTGGAGGTAAGTTGAATGGCCCATAGCAAATCCAACCTGCCTCAGGTCCAGCCATCCTTGCTCCTAAAATGCCCATCTAACACTTTCAGAGTTGACACCCAAGTCACCATCTTCCAGAATTTGGCTTCACTACCCCCTCATTTCTAATATCCACCCATGGGTAATAAAACCACGCTTTATTTCACTGCCCCCAGAGCAGAAGGCTCGAGATGCCACAAACAGGTGCCCATTGGCCCACTCACCCTCCCTAACAAACAGAGCTGCTGAAAACACAAATCCTGCTGGCACAGTCGGTCACTCAGGACACATGGATGCGATGTGGAGACACAGAAGCTCTCAATGGCTTCATTCAAAGAACAAACTCATAACACATTCCACGCTGCTAGAAGAATGACATTAAGTATTCCTCTCTCCCGCCGAGTGAGCACCCAGCAGAGTGTCGTGAATATAAACAGGCCTAGAGTTGAAGATCTTATTGTGCTCCTCACGAGCACACATGGTTCTTGAGCACGCGGTGTGGGTGGTCTGCTGGGGGGTTATGGATCAAAGCCACGGGTTTTCTTCTTTGCTCAGCCTCAGCCAGTTATGTCTGAGCCCTTGACTAATTGCTCACGAACTGCAGGGCTAATGGCCCCTTCTGAGTTTTTGACAAGAAAATGGCTACTTGTTTACTCTCAGATGCCGTAATAAATCTGCCCTTTACAAACCAGAGAGCCAGCATGGCCACGTGGATGGGTGAGTTTCAGAGGACTTCCTTGGAACCTCACAGCCCGCTGTATAACCTTGAGGGAGGCAGGAGGCAGGTGTGTCTCCAGCCTCTGCCCAACACCAGCTAAGTGCACCTGCCCTTGATCTGGCTGAGTGGGAATCGGCGCAGCTGCAGAAGATTAAAACCGAAGCAAGCTTCGTCTACAAACAGAACTCCTTCAGGCCTTCTGTTTTGTAATTTTGAGCCTTGTTGCTCAATATCATTCCTATTCACTTTGTATATGCAGAAACATTTTAAATTCGACATTCATTCTGCAAAGCAGGGTGTACTTCCTCGGTTTCCTGTTTGGGGCTTGAATATCCTGTAGTGTTTGGGGGTTTTCTGTTTGTTTGGGTTTTGATGTCTTGGTTTTTTTTCCTGCAAGGATGAAAATTAAACTGAGGGCCTCACACATGCTAGGTCAGTACTGCACCATAAATAATGCAGGCTTTCAGCAGCCTCACTATTTATTATAGTATTTAATTTCAGGAGAGAATGAATGTGTGTGTGTGTGTGTGTGTGTGTGTCTGTGTGTGTGTGTGTCTGTGTCTGTGTCTGTGTGTGTGTGTGTGTGTTACCAGAGATTACCTGGTTATTTTAAATGACCAAACTTGTTTTTTTATTAAAAACTCAAAGTGTGAGGAAGGCACAAGTGACAGCCTTCTTTATCCTGTTCCCCCCACCTTGAAATGACCAGTGTTTACCACAATTGCTCAGTGTGCATAGAGGCAGAGACTCTTATTTTTATCATTTATAAACACATGGCTATAGCCTTTATATGCTGTAGTGATAACTACCCATCCACACTCATGGATATGACATATTTCTAAATTCTATATATGGTCACCTCATCCTTTCTAGTAGTTGACCAAAAAAAAATCTATAATATAATCATAATCTATTTAAAAATTCCTTATTGCTAGGGTCCCTCTCTCCACTTCTTCCCACAATCTCGATCCCTTCCTCTCTCCTGCTCCTCTTATCCTAAAGTAAAAAGTGTCCTCCTCTGTGGCAATGGACCTTTCATACGGTCAGCTGAGTTGCAGGAGCGTTTGGGAAGGTTGTTTGTTTACACAGTCCGTTCCCTAGGTTTCCATGTATCATTGCCAATCTGTGACTTGGCGGCCAAAAGCTAAACTGTAGCTTGTGGCCAAATGCAAACTTAACATCGAGGAATGGAAAAATCTTGCAAAGTTTCTAAATGGTCAGGGAGGTTTTTAAGTCCAAAACAGGTCTAGTTCCTATTTTACAAAAAATAGTGTGGAGCCATCTAATTTTTTAGAATCATCTTAAGTATGTGCAGCACACACAGACAAAAATACAGTTTTTACATGGTGTGAAACAAAGAGAGGGTGGGGTTTCTGGTGTGGTAAATATCCTGATGCAAGTGTTCTTCTGGCATGGTGTTCCTTTAGTGAACTGGCATCTTGTGGAGGTGGACCTCTGTATTTTCTTTCTTTCTCTTTTTAAATGCCTGGCATATAGTAGATAATAAATATTAGTTGAGCCAAAGGGAGACGTGCCTTCTGTCATGTTTTACTTTAAGGGCATGCCCAGTGTCTGTTTGACGTGGAGAAGAGGTTTATGAGGCAGAGAAGGGCAAGGGTGAGTCAGGCCTAGAGTGAGCCTTGAGTATCAGAGAACAGAAAAACTAGGTGGTGCAGCCTGGCCTATTGATGGATGCTAATCAAATCATGAGGATGTTTATCTTGGGCTTTAGTGCAACATAAAGAACCTTGCTAGAAGGCAAGGAACAGTCAATTCATTGAGTGGAGCATTGCCTGGGGTTTTGTGTGTGTGTGTGTGTGTGTGTGTGTGTGTGTGTGTGTGTGTGTGTGACTGTGATTGGTGACCAAGAAGGGACTGTCCTGTTTTGCCCCTTTCATTGGATAAGTCTGTTAAGATTTTATGTGTACGTTTGTGGTTATGTGCACATGTGTGGAGAGGCCAGAAGTTGACACTGATATCTTCCTTAATCATACTTCATGCTGCATTTTAAGACGTGGTCTGTGCTGGTTGGTGTTATGTCAACTTGACATAAGCTAGAGTCATCAGAGAGGAGGGAGCATCAGTTGAGAAAATGCCTCCATAAGGTCGGGCTGTAGGCAAGTCTGTAGGACATTTTCATAGTGATTCATGGGAGAGACCCCACTCTATGGTGGGAGGACTGTTGGTCTTGGGTTCTATAAGAAAACAATCAGAGCAAACCATGGGAGCAAGTCAGTAAGCAGCACCCCTCCATGGCCTCTGCATCAGCTTCTGCCTCTAGGTTCCTGCCCTGCTTGAGTTCCTGCCGTCACTGGTTTTGAGGATGAACTGTTGTTATATGGAAGTAGTGTGAGTGAAATAAACCCTTTCCTCCCCAAGTTACTTGTGGTCATGGTGTTTCACCAAAGCAATAAAAGCCCTTACTAGGACAAGGGCTCTCAGTGAATGTCGGCTAACTGATTTAGCTAGAATGGCTGGTCAGCAAGCCCCTGCAATACCCATATTTAAGTATCCCCAAGAGATACTCCTGTCTCTACTCCCCCACTCCAAACTTTGATTACATGGGGTCTGGGGTCTGAATTCAGATCTTCTTGGTTAAACATCTTTCTTCCTAGATCCCTTAATCTTATTTCCATGTTTCCACATACCAAAGTATATCTGTGGCATTAGAAAAGCCCTTGTTTTCTACCTTGAGGATTTGTCTATAATATAGATGTGAGGGTTGTGCATGCACCTAACTTTCCAACAGATTAGCAAAATCCAAACATGCTTATAAATAATGAATCTTCTGTTTTTATCCTCCGAAGTCTCTTGGTGACCTCAAGATAACATGTTCAAAGGTGTATAAGAATTTGTGGATAGACTGAGCAAATTGGAAGCCCCATACTGATCCTGGGAGCTAGTCTGTCCCAATTCAGAAAAAGACATTTCAAAATACTATCTTTCTTTGAAGGCTCTTTATGAAACTTCCTCAAGGGAATCTCCAAGGACTCTATCCAAGGACTCATCTTGTCCTTACCCATCATTCACTCTTCCTGGCTAGGCAATATTTTCTTCCAATCTCACATCCAGTCACACTTCCTAGCTCTGGGGAAGTGCAGGAGAGAGGCGCAGCTGAGGCCCAAAGGACTGGCTAAATGCAAAGGGCTGAAGGCTGATGGAGCCGTCCATCTTCCCTCTTCATTCAGACAGTGAACCACTGGGATGTAACGAACTGGAGGGAGTAATGGCTACTTTAGATAACTGTAGTTAACTTCACAAAGGCTGGTGTTGGCAGTAGCCCTAAATAAATTGCAGAAATCTGTAAGAGTTACAAGATATTTTTTTAAGATGAAGAAAAAGAAGAAAAAATTGTTTTCAAAATCCAAGTTTGAGTCTACTGTGAGTTTCCAAGGAAAGTCCGTAATTCACATATTTAAATGTGAGTGTGCTCTCCCATCCAATGACTCACATTTTTTTTTTTGCTTTGGCCCCAATCATTTCTGATTTGGAATGTTCCTGACTTCTTATCTCTACAAAGTTATTGGGCATATTTTTTCCTCCTTCCATAAAGCCCATCTTTTAATCTAAGAATTAAGAGAAATGGCTGGGCTTCTCCACATCTGAAAAGAAAATCAAGAGCTCTTGCAGCCCTAAGTCTAGAGAAATGTGTGAGTCACTCAGTGCAGGTTTGGGACTACTCCCGGCATGATTGCTGCTGAAGGGCCAGTTAGGAAACAGGGCCAATGATGGAAGTTCTTTTTATTTGAAGAGGCCAATCCCTGCTCATCCAGACCTACAAGCTTAAAAAGCAATTTCCTCCACCTGGTCCACTTTCAACTCTCACAACACAATGCCACCTGTGAATCAGAACTTTCAAATAAATGCTTCCTACTTTCTCCCCAAGAAGGAATGTTGAAAATGTTAACAAAAAAAGAGGAAGAAGAAGGAGAAGGAGGGGGAGAAGGAGAAGGAAGAGGAGGAGGAGAGAGAGGAGGAGGAGGAGGAGGAGGAGGAGGAGGAGAAGGTGGCACATTATTCTAGGAGACACTATCTTCACTAAAACTTCAATTTTAATGTTACTTTTAGTTCCTAACTTCTTCAAAAGATTGGGTTTACTTGAGCTGGGCTGCAGATCATTTGCAGAGCATTTATCTAGCATAGATGAGGCCCTGGGCATCACACACACACACACACACACACACACACACACACACACACACACAATCTGTAGACTTAACAAAGGAATCATAGAACATTTAATCCTGTGAGTAAAATCAGAAGATCAGAGGTCATTATGAGCAACTTTGGAAATGGAGAGAGGTGTTCTTTTCTGGTATGAACACTGGTTTCCACCCCCTAAAGTCCTCTCTCGATATTCATACTGTATCCTTGACTACTTAGCAATAACTCAGCATTCTTATTTCCAAGTGTTGATCTGGGGGACTTTCTAATTTTAGCTTTATTAGATGATATCTGTTTCAGGCTGATTTTTCTAGAAAGCAATTCCCATCTCAGTCTTTCCTTTTCTACATTTCAAGTTTTTCTTATTCTACAATCAAAACAACAAAGAAAAGGGCTGCATGGTCCAGGAAACTCTTCTTGCACAGATAAAATCTGTCCCCTAGGCTCAAACAAGTCCTGCTTGCTTGGTCACTCCCAGCTAGCTGTCCTATCAAAGGGCCCTAGCAGTCACATGACAGAAGAGAATAGCAACTGAAGACAAGGCTGACCATTGTCCCTACAACTGGATTCCTTTCTCCATCCTTCTCCAAGTTTTTCCATTTCCTATACCTTTGCCGCAAGCCAAAGTCCTATCTACCAGACCCATGGGGAAAAAAAATGAAAACAATTGCTCTGAGGCACCTCAGGCCTTCCTTCATTGATGTGGGTCAATTCAATGACATTACTGAGGAGACTCCTCAGCCAGACACAATTAAATGTGGAAGTCACACAGAGAAGTGTCTTGTATTCATTCCAGTGCAAATGAGCAGGCTCTGTCTAGCACTACCATGCTCTAGTTAATAGGCTTCAAAGCAGTCTAGGTAAGGACTTGGACTACATGACTTCTCAGTTTTTGTCTGATGTTAATATTTCATGATCTTAAATATGTCTAACTGGGTACTGCTTGTGATACACACAGTCCTATTTGGCCCCAAAATACCACAGGAAACTATCTGTTGGTGATTCTCAGTTTCAATGCTGGAACGTGGTTTTTGTAAAGTGAGACATTCATGCTTTCCTGTACCTGTCCGGCACTGCCAGGTTGGACAGCTCCACTTACAATTGTGCCTTCTGATCATAATAATAAAAATAAAAATAATGAATAATAATCCTGCCCATTGCCCCAGCAAGCTCTATGAAAAGTGACCTGACTTCAGGTTGCCAGCAAAGTGTATATAATGCTTTAAACAACTGTTTTGTTTACAGTCATGTGTCTGAGTGAGGTCTGACACAGTTCCTGGCAGAGAAGCTGCTCAGTCAGTGCTGCTGAATGAGTAAAATAAGCAGAGCCCTCGCTCCCTACGCTCATGACTGCATCACGCTGGCTGCATCACATGCTGGAAAGTTACCACCACTGATTCTTGTCTCTGGTACTATGTTGCCCCTTGCCCAGCCTTTACTTACAGAGTGGGGTTTTCTTTGCCTCTGCCTAATTCCTTTCACACACTGATCCCATTCAATGGTCTTCTTCTCTGAGTAATGACCCAGATGCTGCGCCTCAATTCAGTGAAAAAGCCATTTGGACTAAGTCTAATTTTCAAGACTTTGCTGTTATCCACTGACACCATCAGCAAACCTAGCCAAAGGACTTTGTGAGTAGAATATTTCCTTGAGCTCAGGAGTCTATGGGCACCTCTAATGACAAGCAGCGGAAGGGAGCTCTCTACACTATGACAATGTCTGACCAGTTCTAGGGAAAGCCTGATGCCCACATGAAAGGTGTATACAGGGACTTTTGTAAAATGAACTTTACTATATGTGAAGTTACAATAATGAAAATGAAACCTGTTCCTCTGATGTGGTGTTGCATATCTTTTTTTTTTTTTTTTTTTTTTTTTTTTTTTTTTTTTTAGTTTTTCAAGACAGGGTTTTTCTGTATAGTTTTGGTGCCTGTCCTGGAACCCGCTCTGTAGACCAGGCTGGCCTTAAACTCACAGAGATCCATCTGCCTCTGCCTCCCAAGTGCTGGGATTAAAGGCATGTGCCACCACCACCCTGCTTGGTGTTGTATATCTTTAATCCCAGCACTTGGAAGAAAGATGGACTTTGAGGCTTGAGCCTCAAACCAAAACAATGTATTGAATTTGTTTTGTGATAGAACTTTTAACATCTACAAATATATATTGTTCTATATCATACTTCATCCCATCACCACCAGCACCAAAGCTCCATGAACCTGCTTTACAGAGCTATGTCAGGTCCTGCCATGGAATGCTATGACAAGTTTCTGAATGTTCAGGGACCACGATATTCCATCCAAGGGTGGTGGTAGCTGAGAAGGCCGGGACTTAGAAGATGAATGCCTTCCTTCTTATTGTGTGGGCTTTGTTAAAGAACCCGGTGCCTGGGGAACTATCCAAGGTGCTGTCTGAAGCTGGTCTTCCCTGAATCTCTTGTCCCAGCATTGACGTGTCTATCTTAAGCTTCTCTCTACTGTTTGGTTTAATCCTAAAGCTGTCTGTATTCCTCAGTTTGGATCTTCTCAGGCTTCTACTGGATTCTAAATCATGAGATATATTCTGGAGCATTCATAAATTTCCTTCAACCAGCTCTCTGTCTGCTTCTACACACACACACACACACACACACACACACACACACACACACACACACACACAGTTGGGGGTCTTCCTATGTAGTCCTAGCTGGCCTGGAACTCACTGTGTAGACCAGGCTGGCCTGAACTTACAGAGATCTACCTGCTTCTGTACCTCAAGTTGCTGGAAATAAATGCATGTGCCATCATGCCTGGCCCATCTCTACCTCATTCTTGACTCTGCCCCATCTGCCTGGCTAGTGTCCCCTCTTAAAGTTGATCATGCAGGATTTCTGTACCTATGTCACACATTAGCAGAATGGTAGAAATCACAGGATTTATACCACAAGAGAAGTTAAAGTTCAAGAATATGATGCTCTTATTTTGTATTATTATAAACTGCCTGAATTACATATTGCCACTAAGATAGTTTTCTAGTAAAAAAAAAAAAAAAAAAAAAAAAAAAAAAACTAATTATACAGAGACTAAAAGGAAAAAAGAAAAAAAATTTCATTCTTACGTTAATATCTTTTGGCATGCTTGCTAGAGTAAGTTAAGTATTCAGCTATTGTTGGCAAGGTGAATAATCTTAAAACACATTTTGATATATAGACATCAGTCCTTTTGCAATTTTTACCTAAAATTAAACTATGAAAATTACTTTAACTATAGCAGTTGATGGCACAGTCTGGCAATTGTACTAAGTTCTATTTTTTTAAGATACCCCTTTTCTTTTAAGATTTGGAACACTAAATTCATATTCAGTACAATATTTGCTCTACAGTTTTTATATAATTATAATGCTTTATATTACAATACACTCATAAAAATTACCACTATGGTATGTACATTGTCCATAAGAAAAAGTAAATGTTCATGAACTTAGAGCACAGTGGGTACATATCAAATTCTCTGCAGCTGAGTGTGGGTGCCTGTTTCCTGGCCTTCATTTACAATGCTCATTCTATCTTGGGAAAGAAGAGGAAAGCAGCTGGGAGTGGCATGCCCATAACCTCATCACCGGGGAGACATAGACAGGAGGATAACAAATTCTAGGTCAGTCTGGGATAGATATCAGCAAGATTTTCTACTCTGTGTTAGGAGTTGATCAGAAGACCCTTTCTCAAAAAAAGGAGAGAAGGGGGAAGAGAGAGCAGAGGAGAGGAAGGAGGAAAGGAGAAGGAAGCCTCTGTGCAGAACGCACTGTTTCCAGTCTGCTGAGCACAGCCAGAGGTGTTTGTCTTGGCACCTAAGGTGGAGCTAATGGCTCTGTGCAGTCATTTTTACTCTGTCCCCAGTCCTTGTGTGAACAATGACCTGCATCTCTAAGACAGTTCTCAAGATTAGTGACACGTATCATAGCCATTAACATTTTTTTTTCTGTCTGTGGAAAGTTAATAAACCCTCCAGAGACTACATTCTTGACCTTGTCTTCTGATCAGCTCCTAACATAGAGTACAAATTATTAACCAGACACGACATTCCTACTGGGCTCCAGCTGAGCTTTGAGTCAACTTAAACTCAGTATTAACAGAACTAGACTGGTCAGCTAGCCCATTTTAACAACATGATGCATTATTCCATCAGAACTCTCTAAGACAGCCTGGAATACCATACAGATCAGGGGAGAGCCAGTCACATGGAACAGAGGTCTAGGGACCTGGATGTCCATTACTGCCATAACACTTGCGGCTCATTCTCTGACCAAGAACTATTGATTGCCCATTTCCTCCATTTTCCAGAAAGGAAAACCAAGACTTGAAGATGTTAACCCACTACTCAAACTCACACAGTAAGTGTGGGCAAAAGAAAGACAGGGGTCTGGGCTCAGGACCATCTTCCACAGCCCAGTCCACAGCAGCTGGCTGTTCTCTTCCCATTTCTTGTAGTTGAGGCCTGCATTGTGCAGTGTTCTGTGTTAGCAAAGCTCTTTTTTTCCCCAAATAGAAATGTCTCTAGCTCAAAGTGGTGTAAACTAAGTGAAGACTTTATCATTTAACATCAATCAAAAGCGTGGCAGGATCTGGCTTTGAGTTCATGTAGGAGATTAAAATGTTATCTGGTTTGAGTCCCTCTCTATGTCTCTCATCCTTGTCTTCTGTTGTGCTCTCTTCATCCTTCCTCATGGACTCCAGCAGGTGGAGGCAGCCAACCTTCCTAGAGCTGATAGCTATCATAGAAAGAAAGCTGCAATCTCCTAGAAACAAAAAATTTCTTCCCACAAGCCTCACTTATCTGAGTTGGTCATGTGATTTTTATCACAGGGCCAGTCACTGCAGCAAAATGGTTTGAGAATCTGACTAGCCAAGCTTGGGTCACATTCCATCCTTGAATGAGTACAGTTAGAAAGAGACATGAAATAGCAATCATGGCATGGTACTGAAAGACGGCAAGATCTTGAGGTAGTATAGAACTGCAGGAAACTCAATAAAATAGATTGGTAGAGTAGTAGTATAACTTGACAGACATGAAATCTAAATCCCTGTTTTGTTGAGAACATACATGCTACCAAGTACTGTACTGGATACATGCATTGTGCTAAATATTCATATACATCCCTGTGAGGTCATGTTATGATCCAAGTCATGACATCTAGGAAAACGAAACTTTCTACTTGATTCAGTTCTGCAGGCAAGTCAGTTCTGCAACCCCTATCATATTAATTCATTATAGGAGCCCAGACTTTATATGCATTTGGATTTTTGCATCTTAGAAAATTATCTTTGTATTCTAAAAGGCTGCGTGACCATTTGGTTTATATCCTTTAGGGATTGGCAGGAGAATCCAGGAAATTACAAACAGCATTGATTTGGAAAAATGATGAAATGGAGATCATTATAACGCCCATAAGAAATATTAGAGGAATTTCCTTAATAAAAATTTCTGTAAATAATACTGAAGGATTTACTACCCAATGGCAAAATAGGTTAAAAACACCACACAATGGGAATGTCAATTATCAATGGCTTTTATACCTATAAAAAATGTTCTGCTCCACATAGAAAAAAAAAAGGCCCCTGATACCTTCAATAAAATACCATTTTGATCTACTGGACAAATCTCCATCATTCTGATGAATGCTAAAATGTAACATGAATCTTAAAAGGTCTTATAATTTAAAAAAAACCCAGAGCCAGATATTGGAGTGAAAGCTAGAAGATCAGAGAAGCAGAACAGCCATCCACTAGCTCACCTCTATGAAATCCTCAACCTTAAGAGAGTGAGTTGCTGTTTCTTCATGTCTTATATACCTTTCTATGTCCTGACATATTACTTCCTGGGATTAAAGGTGTCTGTCACCGCTGCCTGGTTCTGTGTCTCTCATGTAGCCCAGTGTATCCTTGAACTTACAGAGATCCAGATGTACCTCTGCCTCCAGAGTGATAGGATTAAAGATGTGTTCTACCACTGCCTGACACCTATGTCTAATTTAATGGCTGGCTCTATTGTCTGATTCCTAGATAAGCTTTATTGGGGTACACAATATATCACCACACTAAAATTGATTTGGATAGGAGAAATATTCCTTGTATTGTCATTAGAAAAAAAATTGGTACAACTTCAAGAAGGAACATTTGGTACCACTTAACTAAAGTTAAAAAAAAATCTCTATTTTCTTTAATTCTGCATTGCTGTTCTAGAGCTTTCTCCCATAGCTGTACATACTTCAAGTCTGTACTTATTTATATATAGATTATCACCATATTGCTCTTAAATGCAAATGATAGGGGGATATGTTCACCACTAGGGCAACAATTAGTTAAATATGGCGCTTCTAATCAGAGAGAAAGCTATGTAGGATATATATATATATATGTATATGTATATATATATATACATATATATATATATATATATGTGTGTGTGTGTGTGTGTGTGTGTGTGTGTGTGTGTGTATAAATTAGGGATAGAGTTCCATGGAAGAGCTAGACACATCATCCCTCGATTCTGTGACAATTCCTTCTGTTGACATTTTAGATTTGTGAGTCACTGTAGGTGCTGCCAGATCAAATAAACTGAACGTGTGACCCTTTCTCCTCCCCTTTCTAGCTCTCTGTGATGAGGCCTTAGGGTATAGGTCTTCTGGTACAGCCTTGGACCAAGCTGAGGCAGGCCCAGGAGATAGAAAGAATGTGTCTGGATTTGATCTGAAGCAAAGACTGTAAATAGTTAGATTTATAGAAGATAGATAAATAATAAATAAATAAATAAATAAATGAAATCTCTAAAGTATGTTCAAAGAAAAATGGCACAGAAAAGGGTGTTTTGACCACTTATATGAAAATTCAAAATTGATATCTAAATCCATAGTTGTATTAACTATTTTTCTGTTGTTGTGAAGAACACCATGGCCGAGGCAACTGACAGAAGAAAGCACTTGGGTTTATGTTCTGGATGGTTATGCTCATGATGGCAGTGTGAAGGCATGCTGGCAGGAGGAGAGAGCTCAGGGCTCACATCTTGAACTGAAATCAGGAAGCAGAGAGAGCAACTAGACATGGTGGAAACCATTTCTTTTAGACACCCAAAGCTTGCCTCCAGTGACATACTTCCTCCAACAAGGCCATGTCTCCTAAAACTACACAAACAGCTCCATTAAATGGAAAGCGAGCACTCAAACATCTGAGTCTATGGGGGGCGATATTCTCATTCAAATCACTACAAAGATTCTATGTGTTTTTATATAAATAAAGCACCTCTGACATAATGTCCCAAATTTTTAGGATAAGAGGTTTAGTTAGTTGTCTTATATTTTTAAATTGTGCACCTTTTTGTATTAATTTAAAAAAATAATAAGCCATTGAATCCATATATAGTGTGGTCCTGGAACCCTGGGAGATACCACTCCTATCATTCTTTACACACAGGTACAATACAAATATGTGTGTACACACACACACACACACACACACACACACACACACACACACACACTGCCTTGGCTTTTTCCAGAAAAAGAATCAGACTGGGACCAAGGGTTGCAGGATGCTCTGTTAAATCTGAATTGCAAATAAACAACAAAATTTCTTAAGGTCAGTATGTGCCATGCAATATTTAGAACACAAGCCAAGAGTTCCAAAGCTCTGTCTGGCCATCTGAGTGAATCTGGGTCCCATTGCTCATTAGGCAGAGTACAATGTCCAAGGCAGGCTTCTGCAATCTGTCAAATGAGGAACAAAAGTGTCCAGCTTCTTCATGGAGTTGATGGGAGGCTCAAGCCAGCTCCAGGGATCTGTCAATACTTTAAAGTCTCTAAAACTAAGTCAGAACATGTTTCTGTCAGTGTGTTGGTATCAAAATTTAAGCCACTCACTGGAACCTGATTTTTTCTACTTCTATTTTGGTTTCTTAGAAGTCTTAGATACAAATACACACATACTTCTCTCCATAAAAAGCAAGCAATGTTTCTAAAACATGTAAAATAGCATATGAAATATAACAAGAACTTCATTTTTCATTGTTTGTTTCCTTTGTACTGAAATGTGTAAAGGGGTCTGCTGTTTAATTAATTTATCACATGCTTATCAAACACCTACTGTGTGCCGCACCTTGAAGCTAGAGGTGAATGAAACAGGTACAGTCGACCATATCTGAATGCATGGTATAGTTGAACACCTCTCCCGCTGTGCTACTTCAGAATCACCTAGAAAGTGTTTGTGTGTCCTGCAGACCATGTCTCCTTCAGTAGTGCTGATGTGCGTGGGGTTGAAAGCTGGTGAATCCAGACTGTTCCATAAGGGAGGGCTTACACGGAGCAGGAGTGTCTGTCCTCAACCAAATACTCGGCAAACTGTGCCAATTAGAAAGCGGGATCCAGGTACAAGATTCAGTGTTAAGCTTCTAGTTTTGAGAAGGTCTGAATTATCTAAGAGGTTGCCAAACCACCACCAGGTTCAGACATCCTATTCCAGGGGCTTGGGAGGAAACAGAATCGGTGGGTAATTGAAGGTCTGTATAAAACTGTTTGCCCCACATGGTCATCTAGATGATTGTCTTTGCTCTGTTAACAAATGAACTACTGCATTTGCTTGTGCTTTTAAAAAGTTTTAAAAATGACAATTGTAGGTCGAAATGCTCATTTATCAGACATTGCAGGGTTTCTTTCATTTCTCTTTCTAATATTGTGTTTCTATCATTGAACATCATATCTTCTTGGGTATGTGTATGATGTGTTTGCTTGTTTGGGGACATGTGTGTGTATTCATGTTAACTTGCACAGGTTCCACTGAGCATATGTAGAGGTCAGAGGGACAAGCTCGGGTTTCATACAAGGTTTCTTTGTTGTTTTTATTCCCCATTGTATAGATCAGGCTAGCCGGCAGGCAACGTTTCCAGCATTCTCCTGTCTTGCATGTCACTGTAGGAGCACCAGATTACAGACATGTACTTCTGCTCCCAGCTTATACATGGTTCCAGGAATTTGAATCCAGGTCCCCATGCTTGCGGACAAGTGTTTTACCCACTGACCCATCTCCAGGCTCTGTAGATCCTATCTTCCATCTTCTATACAGTACAGCAAGAAGAAATGTGCTGACCTCTGTTTACTTTTTAAATAGAGTATTCTTGTTCCTTCTTCATCTTATTCTTTATAATACACATGATGCAGAATTTGAAATGAGAAACAGTAAATGTTTTAATATCCATATATGTGTCAATATCCACATGCATATACATATATATGTTCAGATATATTCGTTTGTGCATGCCACAGTGAAGTCTTCACAGGCATGTCCATTTTCTTCTGGTCTAAATAAAGCTGAAATGTGCATAACTTCACTTGACAAAATGTCTTGCCTAATTCATGACCAAAAACACTTAGCTGCACTAAAACACTCCCTGTCATGTTATTAGGCAATCTATCTTATTGTCTATCTATCTATCTATCTATCTATCTATCTATCTATCTATCTATCTATCTGTCTATCTATTTTTCTATCATCTATCTATCTATCTATAATCTGTCTATATCTATCTATCTATCTATCTATCTATCATCTATCTATCTATAATCTGTCTATCTATATCTATCTATCCATAATCTATCTATCTATCTATCTATCTATCTATCTATCTATCTATCCACCTCCTATCTTAATAAAGAACACATTTTTCATAGAGACAGGATGCCTTTCCCCTTCCCAACACACTTGTGAGACTGGCAGTGAGTCCAGTTACCCACTGTGCCTGACATCATTGCTATAAAACATTTATTTTGTTTTTCTTTATTTCATTGTTTTGTTTTCAAGGCAGGGTCCCTCTAGAGAGCTCAGGCTGACCTTGAACTGATGATCTCCCTGACTCAGTCCCCCGCTGCTGGGATTAGAGGGATGTGACACCAGGCCCAGCTCTTTTATGTTAAATAGAGCAGCATGTCAATATTTCCAAAGAGTATCTTCTAGAAACTCTTCCAAGAGCTGGTGTCTAAGCGTGCAAACACTCTCATCCAGTGGAGGCCTTTTTTACTTGCTCAAGCTTTGTAAAGCTGTGTTCCCTTTCCAACAGCCTCATGACCTTTCCCTGCGGGTTCATCACTTGGTTTCCTGTTGGTAGTTGCTAAGGTAAACTTCTCTTCCAGAACTGCCACTGGGGTCAGCAGGGTTTAAACCACACCCTGCACAGCCCTAAAGAAAAGTGCAGACAGACATCTGGGTGTCAGTTTCCAGGGTTGGCCACTGTTTACATTGGAGATTGCTGCTGGCGATCTCCTTAAGCACTCATAACATTTTGTAATCTTTTGACACAACTTCTGCAGTGTTAGCTACAATGAGAAGTTTCCCTGATGTCAGGGCAACGACAATGTCCTTGGAGACAGCTGTGCAGTGCTGGCCTGTCCCTGCCCCAGGGAGTGCTGACCTCTGTGTTTTGTAATGCCTCCAAATTGGGAGTTTGATAAAACTATTGCTCTCTTTAATCTGGAATGTCACATGGTGAACGACCTTCTGAATGCTTCCCACAAGCTCTACATTCCAGCAAGGCAAAGAATTGTCCCGTTTTACACTTCTTTGCCTATCTCTATGTAGTGGGGTTAATGTTTCAGAAAATATTAACAATAGGGGTGTATGAAAAAGTAATTAAGTGTGGCATGAGTCACAGGTGAAGACACTAGCTTCCATCAAATGTCATATTTCCTGGAGTGAAATTCAGGAATAACAGTAAGTGAGGAATTATTAAGAAATTTGTAACTAATGAGAAATCTCCATAGTGAAAGGGATTTTTAACGTGTCTTTATATAAAAAATAATAATGAAGAAAACCTACTGTCAGGAAGGAGTTTACTCACTAATTTAAAAATAGAGAATTCAAACCTGCTAAGAGCCAAGCAGATACGCTGTGTACCCTTAACTGTGGAAAGCCCTAATGAGGATGGTAAATGAGGAAACAGGCAAATAGAAATGGATGTAATGGGTGCTAAAAGAACTTAGAAGAGACATCCAATAATGTAGGTGGAGGTTAGCAAAGACTGCCTGGAAACAGACGTGTACAAGATCATGATGCACAGTTAAAGTTGCACATTGCATAACTATCCATGGTACCTCTGTCAAGATTAGAGTTTAATGAGGTGTCGACCACTGCACAGTCCATTTCTATGCCCAGAGAGGGTATACCCTGCTGTAGCCCTGTGTGTTGGGCTAAAAAGGAAATGTGGACACTGTAATTTTGTTTTGCTCCTTAAATACAGGTTCCCTTTTTTTCTTGATGCAAAACTGTATTTGAAATTCCCCACATGAGAACACTTTGCTCTGCTAGACTTTGTTCTGGGAGGAGTTTCTTAGCAATGGGGACCCAAATAGAGCTGCAAAGTTTGGTCACGCCTTCTCAATTATAGACCACTTTGCCCATTACACTTCAGGAGTGGGCTGCCTATAAAGAGGCAGTGCAAACCAACATCCTCAGAATGTTGATTTCCCTGGAGAGTTGGGTCTAAGTTAATACCTCTTAAATCACGTTCTCTGCACAAAAATAAATATGGAGCAGAAGGGGTTCGTGTACTTTTGCCGACTCAGAAAGAGAAGTCTCTGCGACATGTATCGTTATTAAGGACCTCAGATGGTAGCAGGAACAGAGAAGCCATTCCCATTGAAAATATACCGGGAAAGGCTGTAAAGCCTCGGAAAAGCCCGATGGAGTGACCCTTGCTATCCAAAGGGCCCTGGCGGCCTAGTGGGTTGATTTTTAATCTGATAGCATGGAGCAATGTGTTGTCAAGCAGCTAAGAGTCCACATCCTTTGTGTGAACACCAAAGACTTGTTCTGATGCCTTCTCCTCAGTGTCGGGAGTAAATATATCAGCCTTGTACAACAGGCTAAAACTTGGGGATGCTGCCATGCATGTTTTTTTTTTTTTTTTTTTTTTTTTTTCTGGAGTGGCTCTGTAACCCTTCCTGCCCTTGCTGCCACACTTCCAGCACTGTCTACAGGGATATTTGAGGTGGGGAGGGCTTTAGAACTAGAGACTTAAAACTGTCTCTGACAACCAAAATGCAGCTGGAAAAATCTTTAGTTAAATGTGGTGATATTGTGTTTTCCAATATATTGTGCACCCTAATAAACTTATCTGGGGTCAGAGAACAGACACTAGATATAGAGGCCAGAAAATGGTGGTGCTCACACCTTTAATCCTAGCCTTCTGTGAGTTAAAAGCCACACTGGAAATAACCAGGCATGGTGACTCACGCCTTTAATCCCAGGAAGTAATGGCAGAAAGCAGAAAGATATATAAGGCGTGAAAACCAGGAACTAGGCTGGTTAAGCTTTTAGGTTTTTGAGCAGCACAGTTCAGATGAGAAGCATCCAGTCTGAGGAAACAAGATCAGCTGAGGAATTAGCAAGGTGAAGTGGCTGTGGCTTGTTCTGCTTCTTTGATCTTCCAGCGTTCACCCCAATAACTGGCCTCGGTTTTGCTTTTATTAATAAGACTCTTTAAGATTCATGCTACAGTATCCAGTGAGTTAATGATTTGTCAACATCTTTCCAGTGTGAGGAAGGTACACTACTGTAGGTCAATATAAGACATAGTAAACTACAGTATAGATCAACTATAAAACACTGTGCACGACTATAGATCAGCTGTAAGTTGTAAATGTTAGAAGCCTTGATGTGTTGAGAACCTTCAGTGTTAGAGGCAATGTGGTAAAATCTCATGCTTGCATCCCCAACAGGAATGATACTTCTAGAGAGGTCTAAAACCCTCCCACGTGGGAACATCTGCTCCCTGAGAATACTGCTATAAAGAAAAAGAATAAAATTGTGCTCACAACAGAAATACCTACTTCCTGCTGAGGATATAAGTCACTGTGATAAAAGATACTCTTTTCTTCTTGTAGGAATATGAATACAATTGTGAAAAAAAATCAGTTAACAAAGGTGGCAGAGAAAAAATATTTGAGAACAGCATGGTACAGGGGAGGGGCATGCACTGTGAGCCATGTCTTGTATGTCTAGCTGTGATCTTGAGTTGATGAGTTAACTTTTGTGAATCTCTGGTTCTACCTCATAGGATGATCTGGTAGGAATAAGATTCAATAGTATGTATGAAGAATCTGCCAGGAACAAATATCAGTTCCCTCCCCCCTTTCATACTAGGGATTGAGCACAGGACTTTATGTGTGCATGTTGTGAAATCATTTTACTATTGAACTTCCTACAGCTGGCCTTGAACTTGTGTTCCCTTGCTTCTGTCTCCTGAGCAGCTGACATCTGCCACATGCTCAGCTGAATCTGTTTCTTAACAGATAATTTAGGAATTCTTAAAAGCTATGCTCATTTTCCTATGATTAATATTATAATTTTTTAAAAAGTAATGACAGTATTCAGGAACATTAGGAACTTCAACAGGAGAGAATATGAAAGTGACAGGTATTTGTGCTAGATATTTTCAAACAATATTTTTTCTAGAAGTAATCAGTAGATTTATTGGTGATTATGAATCCGGTTGAGAAAATTGAATATTAAAAATTTCAATTGTTTACTAGAATTCCTTTAACATTTGAAGAGTGCTATCCCAATTATTTTCAGATAACAACATCAACTGTTTATTTTTAGTTATGTATGTAGGGATATGTACAAATGATTGCAGGTGCCCAAGGCAGCCAGGGGCATCAGATCTCCTGAAACTGGAGTCACAGGCAGCTGTGAGCTTCCCAACATGAGTACTGGGAACAGAACTTAGGCCCACTAAAAGAGAAGTACATGTCCTTAACTACTCTACACCATCTCCATATGGTTAACTCTCTCTGAGGATCCTTACCTACTAAAGTTTCTATACATATTCATAAATTTGCCTTCTTGATAAACCTTTGATACACCAAAATAATCATGGCTCTTTCAAATGTAAGTTTATGGCTTGTAGAAAATCAGGATACACACCTGTGGAGGAGCTCATCTCTGCAATAGGATTCTGGTTCTTTGTAGAGAGGAATGTTTGCTATGTGGTTTGAAAGCATTGTTGTCCAGAATGCTTTGATCAGCTGTTGGCTCCAGAGATGACTGAGGCATAGCACAATTGGGCAATGGGATGAGCAGATGGGGAGGAGTTAGAGATGAGAAAAGGCTGTCTACACAGTAGCAGAGAAGCACTAAGTCGAAGGGATCTAGCTGCAAAGGGTAGAGTCTTCTGTGCAGTGGCAGAAGTTGGTATCAAGGGCAGGGCCATCACAGCAGCAGAAGAAGAGTAGTTAGTATCTGAGAGTTCTGGCATAAGGTGACGAAGAGGTTGTTAGGCATCCAAAAATCATACTGACTGGGTAACTGGAAATATAAGCGCTAACATTTATGTAGATCTTGGCTATATGCCAATTACCATACTATATGGTCTTATTTAATCTTCTTTAAAATGCTACAAAATCAGTGATTTAGCATCCCCATTTTACCAGTGGAGAAACTGAATCTCAAATACTATAATTAACTTGCCCAAAATGACAGTTTCTAAATAGTGCGGCTAGAATCTGAACCATCTGGCTGACATACCAGCTCCATCTGACTACTCTATACCTTCCCTTAGGTAGGGTGTGATCCAGGGAGAAAAGAAACCATGAAATCAGGGAAGAATATTCTAGTCTGAATTCAGGGGCTAGACTGCAGCCTTGTGGAGGAAGCTAACAAAAAACAAGCAAACATGACTATGCATGCAAACAACAGAAATGGACTCTGCAGGTTGCATTTGTATGTTCATGAATATATATATGTATATGTATGTATGTATGTATATATATATATATATATGAAACAATAATAATCAGAGAAAAAGAGGCTATCAGTTTGAGAGTGGAGGGGAATAAGAAGGGTGGAGGGAGAAGACATGGGAGAGGGTAAATAAAGGAAAGAGGAGAGAATGTAATATGTCAATTCCATACTATTTTAATTGTACAACACTGTTTATTTAAAAAAATTAAAAAATAAACACAAGGAAATTCCTTTGTCTTATATATGAAGAATCCTAAGAACTCAGCAAGAGAGACATGCGAGCATTACTGTCAAGGCTGGCTTACAAGATTTTAGGCAGAATCTCCCAGGAGTAGACTGGGCTTGTCTTTGGATGACACTAGGTGGGAATCAGCTGGGAGGTGAGGAACTGCTGAGGATGGACAAGTAAAAGGAGCCTCCCGCTATAGAAGGCACAGGTGTTGGATTTAACATCAAAGGAATAATTTGTTTGTTTTTTTTAAAAGGAAGTGAGAGAAGGTTATTCGCACAGCAGCACTGAACATTTGCAGCTGATCTGCTACCTGAATAAAATACCTTGCCCTGCTCAGAACCCAAAGAAAGTAAGAATGCAGTACAAACTTCCCCCTCTCTAGAACAACTAAAGGACTTACAACTCAATAATAAATGACAAATAATCCAGTTTTTCAAGAGAAAAGAGGCTTGGATATATTTGTTTGCAAAGAAGGCATACAAATGGCCAATAAACACAGGAAAGGTGTGCCACATCATAAATCCTTAGACAAACACAAGACAAAGGCATACTTAGACACCACTTTATATTTACCAGGATGTCTAATAAAAAAGATGGACAATAGCAGGCATAGATAGTTCTATCCATAGACGAAAAATAGGACCCACACATTGTGGATGGGATGCAAACAGTGCAGCCACGTGAGACTTTCTGGCAGTTCCTCCAAAGCTAAACATAGAGTTACCATATGAGCTGACGAGCAGGGAATAATGGTCTCATCAGTGAGAGAGACTTGAATGTTCATCTCCTGAAAACTCACATGCTTGCTCATAATAGCATCCCTGATCATGAGAGCCAAAAGATAGAGTAGCCCAAACATCAGGCAGCTGGTCACTACAGGATGCAAAACAGGACTTCATGTTAAGAAGGAATAGAATTCCAACTTCGATGACATCTAAGGGAAGAAGCCAGCCATAAGCATACTATAAGACTCTACTTAGAAGCTATTCCCAGAACAGGCAAATCATATAAATCGTGGTCTCCAGAGGCTGGTGAGAAGAAGGTGAAGAACCTGTGGAAGAGTTTAGAAATTTGGTTTGAGTGGTACAAATGTTCTAGAATCACATAACAATGAGATCATTGTGCAACTTCGGGAATACACTGAAAACCACTGAATTGTATTAGAGGGTAGAGTCTATGACGAATGAATTCTTCGTAACCTTAGATTCCTAATGTCAGTTTAACCAGTGTGGAATAAATTGCGAATGCTGTTTCATTCTGCGGTGTGTTTCACTTTAATAAAGTAAGCCTTACAGGGATTTTACTAGTTAGAGTACAGAGAAGTCGCTTTGCAGCCGTCTCTTGCTCATTCTATATTTGATTTCACAAATTTCCTCTAAATATATCATGTTCCTTCTAGTTTAATTTAGCTGTGACATGACCACAAAATACAGTGTTTCTCTGAAACCCCAAGTAGGGGTTACAAGCAGCTTCAATCCAAGTGGGGACTCAGACTGGCTAGGAATGGCTCCAGGGGGCTCTGGGTTTACAGAGACTCCAGACTGGGTAAGAAAAGTGAACTCGGTGATTCAGAGCAGTGATCTTGGACTGGGCAGTGCTAGTTAAGGTAAGAACATTTGAGTTAGTTAATTAACGTAGGAAAATGCATTGCTCTGCTGGGTAGATAAACCTGAGAACAACTAGTAGGCATATTAACACCGAGTGACCCAGAGCTGAATTTGAGGTCTGTAATGTAAATGTGGAATCTCAACATTTTGGAACAGTCAATATTTATGGATGAGATGTCAAAAAATCACTCAATAAATAGTACCAACTTTTATTATACAGTATAATATCAAGGTATTTGAATAATGCATTTTACATAGCGTAAGCTTCAAAGGCTCTTAACAAGCAATCATTAGCATATGCTTACAGGGAATTCCAAAGTGAGAAAGAATATCTAGACAGATGGGGGAAGTCTTCCATAGGAGAGCGATAGACTTACCAAGGGCTACACTCCTGGAGAAAACTGTCTCTCCCTCTCCCTGCGGCTACTATAATTACTGACCACTCTATGATTAGGAGTAGGGCTGTGTACTCGACTCCCGGCTCCATACTGGAATTTGGTTTAGTTTAGGCTTGCACGGGTCTTGGGCGTGCTATTGCAACTGCTGGGAGATCTTACGTAGAGTGGTCCTGCTCTATCCAGAAGATAGTATTTCCTTGTACTCATCCACCTCCCCTGTCTGTCTCTTGCACTCTTTCTACTCCTTCTCCTACAATGGTCCCTGAGCCTTGGGAGGGAGGAGTGTTGGATATATTTGTTCTTTTTAGGGCTAAGCATTCTGCAGCCTCTTATTCTCTGCACCTCAGCCAGTTGTAGGCCACTCTGTTAACCACCATCCACTACAACAGACTTTCCTTTTTGAGATGAAGTCTTTACTGGTCTCAAACTTGTCATCCTCTTACCTGATCCTTCATGTGCCAGGAATTAAGAGGTGTGCATCACCACACCCAGTTCAACACAGGCTTTTTAACAGCCCTCACCAAAAACTACAGATATCCTCAATCGTTACGTGTTGTGAATGTAATTACACACATTCACTGACATTTGAGTTCTACTTAGAACCATCTCCTCCCTCCCAAACATGCTATAGGAACCTATGATGCACTTTCTGTGATAGACAAAAAGTACCTGGGCAGAACAGTAGAGCGGGCTCTGGTGGTATGAGTGTGGGTGAGCTGGATCTGAGGACCTGGAGAGAACTGGCTCCACCCCCTTGTTACAGGCTGCATTGGATGAGCTGGCCAAACAGCTGGAGAGCTCACCAGGGTAGTGATGACGAGGAAAAGCTGCAGACTGACAACCAGCTACCACCCAGGCCCAGAACCAGAGCTAAGAGTTAGCTCACCCAACATCCACCTCATCTATGAAAAAAAAAAAAAAAAAAAAAAAAAAAAAAAAAAAAAAAAAAAAAAAAAAAAACCACTGTTGTTGTTTGTTTTTCACTCTTTTAGGGGCTCGCCACCCAGCTCCCAAATTAATCACACATGCAGGCTTACACTTAATTATAAATATCCAGCCTTAGCTTGGCTTGTTTCTTGCCAGCTTCCCTTAACTTTAAGTTATCCTGGCTATCTTTGGCCTCAGGACTTTTCCCATTCTCTTACTCCTGTAAATCTACCATGGCTTGCTGTGTAGCTGGGTAGCTGGCCTTAAAGTCCTCCTTCTTTTCTGGCTACTTCTTCTCTCTCCCAGATTTCTCCTTCTATATATTCTCTCTGCCTACCAGCCCTGCCTAGCCTCTCTCCTGCGTTGCTATTGGCTGTTCAGTTCTTTATTAGACCATCGGGAGTTTTAGGCAGGCATAGTAACATAACTTCACAGAGTTAAACAAATGCAACATAAACAAAAGTAACATACCTTAAAATAATATTCTACATGTTGGCGCATGAGAAGGGGATGAACCTATAGATCCAAAACTGCAGGGTCTCCACAACACTGGACAACAACAGAGTATCCAAGAGGAGACCCAGAGAGAGCCCATTATCGACAGTGTAGCAGAGGCCAGAGGCTCAAAACAGGCAAATGACTCATAGTAATGAACACTTACAAGTAAAGATGAATGGACTAAAGGGTAAACTGTGTGACTCAATGGACCACACTACAGCTTCCATAATGAGATTCTTCTCCCCCCCCCCTTTTTTTTGGTTTTGTTTTGTTTTCTAATTTTCTTTTAAATTTTGTTGGATTTTTTGGGAGAGGGGATGTTGCAAGGGCTGAGGGAGGAAACAAGGGGATGGGAAGATAAGTGTGGGGTTGGAATGCATGATGTGAAATCCACAAAGAATCAATAAAAATTTTTAAAAAATTAGGGAAAAAAATAAATGTCTTGAATCCCTAGCAGGTGTTTCAATGTCACCATTACTCAGGAACAGCTTCTTATTAAATTTAGTAGTATCTGGTGACAAGAGTATGTCCAGTCCTATAATAGTTTTGTGTCTATACAAAATGTAATTATGGCAGTAAAATTAAAACTACCATCAAAAGATAGGGCTTGCTATTGTTGTAAAGGGCTTAAATATTAAAATGGACATTTGATTAATTTTTTTAAAAAAAGAAAAGAGTGGCTAGAGAGTGAGCCCCATCTCTTTGGAGGGGAAGTGTCCCACCAGATGACTCCAGATGCAAATTTGAAAACTTCAGCCTCAAGTCTTGTGCTTTCTCTTCTGGAGTGTGGAAAGGAAGGAGGGAGCCGAGGCCGGGGAAGCTGGGAAGTGTCCGGGAGAGCTGAGCCTGAGATCTGTCATGAATGCTGGCAGCGCACAATGCAAAGGTTCTTCTTTTCTCTTTGAGGTTCCATCTCCCACCCCTTGACCTCTGTAGGAAAGCAGCACTCTCCACGCCTCCCCATCTGTCTTAGTTACGGTTTCTGCTGGTGTCATAAAGACCCTGAGCAAAGGCCACTGGGGGTGAAAGGATTTGTTTCAGCTTTCAACTTTCAGATCAGGTACATCACTGAGGGAAGTCAGGGCAGAAATGAAGGACAGGTATCTGGAGGCAGGAACTGGGGAAGGAACCATGGAGCAGTGCTGTTTCCTGGCTTGCTCCTCCTGGCTTGCTCAGTTTGTTTTCTTATGAATCCCAGGACAACCTTCCCAGGGATGATGTTGCCCAAAGTGGGCTGGACCCACACCATATCACCCATCATTCAAGAAAATGTCCCCACAGGCTCTCCTACATACCAACTGATGGGGGCATTTTGTCAGTTGATGTTCCCCCTTCTCGGATGACTCTAGCTTGTCTCAAGGTGACAAAAATCTAACCAGCTCACTATTGTAGACAGATGTTTCTTGGGTCCCACCAGGCCCCCACAGTTCTGTGGCCTACTTATAAAAGAATCACTCAGAAACTTATATTAATTATAACTGCTTGGCCATTATCTCAGGCTTATTACTGACTAGCTCTTACACTTAAATTAACCCATAATTCTTATCTATGTTTAGTCATGTGGCTTGGTACCTTTTCTCAGTTCTGCCTTGTCATCTTGCTTCTGTGTCTGACTGGTGACTCCTGACTCAGCCTTCCTCTTCCCAGAATTCTCCTCTCTGCTTGCCCTGCCTATACCTCCTGCCTGGCTACTGGCCAATGAGCATTTTATTTATCAACCAATCAGAGCAATACATATTCACAGCATACAGAACGACATTCCACAGCACACTATCCCATCCACACTCCACTCCGATACCTGCCAACTGAGACTTCCTGAACAAAGAGTTGGGAAAATAGGGTGGCACTTAGACATTCCCTGGGGCTGTAGTGATTCAAGTCTTTACTAGCAAATCCCTTTGTATCACGAACTCAGCTTCATAATTGGGAGCCAGTAAGCACCACAGATGGTGAATGATGAATGAGTACCATGCAGTTAGTGCAATGCCTCGCACGTGAGTACGAGCTGTACACAGAACACTTGGTGGTGACAATAGCTTTAAGGATCAGACTTAACAACTGGGCGGGGGGCGCTGAAATGTTTCTAAAAGAAGTTGTCACCTGTGAGTGGCTGCCACATGAAGACTGCCAGCTAGAGATAAGCTTGATCTTGGAGTCCTCCAGCTAGCAAGATGGCATTCTGTGTCCTACATGGGGGCTGATCATTTGCTGAGCGGCTCTGGTCTGCCAGGACTGGCTACTGATACAGAGATCCTAGCTGGGATGGCTATTTGGGGCAATCCATGTGGGAGGGTGGGCCGAAAGGAATCAAGGAAAGCATATGTACATTTCAGAGCTTTCTGGTTAGGGGGCCAAACAACCAGGGGTCAGTGGGGACCCATACAATAGAAGGCAATGGGTTAATGTGGACACCCATGTGGGAGCTTCTGGGCATTTGGAGGTCTTCGCCTTCCACCTTCAAAGACCAATAAACAAGTGAGTAACTATGCTAGGAGTCCAGGTGGCCAGCACAGTGGGGAAGGCTTCCGTTGGTGCTCTTGGCTTCACTCCTTCCCCATCCTCCATAGGAATGCGATTCCATATCCAGGCCCAGCTGGCAGAATACCGCTCATCCATCTTAGCAGGATAGAGGCGGTGATAGAAGAGGGTGGAAGGAAAATAGAGAAAAGAGGATGGGGAAAGGAGAAGGAAGATAAAAGAGAAAGAGGAAGACAGAGTGCGGGTGACCCTGCTGTGTCCACTGCATTCCCGTCCTCTGCAATGTGTTCTATACACACTCTCCATTTACTTATATTTGGTTAGGAAAGAGTCTAGGCAAAGAGAATCTAGTTCTTAATTTAAAAAAAAAGCTTACACTTCAGCTGGCTGGGCCCCAAGAGCCAGGCTGAGTAACTAAATCAATTTAGTCTATTCTAATGATACAAGCTAAATGCAAATTAAATCGTTAGTTCCAGGGAGACCTGTGTAAGGAGATGGTGGAGTACACCAAGTCATCCTATTTTGAGACTTCAGGGCCAGCCTGCTCATATCGCTCCCTACATTCAGTGTCCTGAGCCTGCACCCCCAGCCATGTGAGGGCCAGGATGCCTTGTGCAATGTGCTAAGTGGACCTGGTGTGCAGTGAGGAAAAGCATCAGACACTTGGCCTCAGTGATGGAGTTCAGAGGAGTTGAAGGGATGGAAAACTGGGAAAACTGGGCACTCCACTCTCCTGAGCGGCCCCGCTGCTCAGCTCCAGGCTGTTGTCATTTGGGGAAATGGCTACAGTGTGGCCAAACCATGTAAGGGTGTCCAGTCTTTGACATTGTCCTATAATATCCTTTTCAAGTGTGTTGGGATGCATTAACACTTATCCTGGGATGCATGTGGCCCACAAGGTGCAGAGTAGACATGTCCATTTCACAAGAGACCAGAGACCCAGTGTTCAGGCAGTTCTGTTGGGCTGAGACAATGCATTTGCAGGATCTGTCTTCCCATAGGTTGAATGGACCAAACTGTTGTCTTTTTTCCAAGTTACAAACAGAAGACTAATACCTTGTCTGCGTTCCTCTCTCTTTCAGGCCATTACGTTTATGTGGACACCTCTTTTGCCAAGCAAGGGGAGAAAGCCATGCTGCTGAGTTCTGATTTGCAGGCTGAGGAATGGAACTGCCTTCGCCTGGTCTACCAGATAACCACACCTCCGGGGTCTGTCTCAGATCCCAGCCAACTGAACCTCTATGTGAGATTTGAGGATGAAAGTTTCGATCGCTTGCTTTGGTCCACTAAGGAGCCTTCAGACAGCTGGCTCATAGCCAGTCTGGATCTTCAAAACAGCTCCAAGAAATTCAAGGTAGGTGGGGTTTAGGAGGACGATAGGAGGCATGTGACCTGCTTTATGCTACATGAGGTCTTACAACAGTGGTTCTCAACCTTCGTAATGATGAGACCCTTTAATACAGTTCCTCATATTATGATGACCCCCCCACCATAAAATTTTGTTGCTAGTTCATAACTAATTTTGCTAGTGTTGTGAATCATAACATAAATATCTGATATGCAAGGTAGTTGATATGCAGGATAGCTGATATGTAACCCCTGTGAAATAGTCATTTAATCCTCCCCCAGGGAGTTGTGACCCACAGGTTGAGAACCACTGTCTTATAACAAGTAAGTCAGTAAGGTTAGTTGCATTATAGAAATTTAATGTAAATTAGTATTTGTTTATCCCTTAAAACAGCATCTCCATGAACTTGCTGCATCTATTTAAAAACTAAGGCTAAATGGTGCTTAAATTGACCTCTTCAGTGAAAATGGACTTTCAGGAGTATTTTTGTTGCCAACAATTTTGCATCATGCTTCTAAATTTTTTGTGGAATATGTTGCGTTACCTTCCTAATGGGTTAGTTGCTCCAAAGTTTGAACAAGGCATTATTATAAAATGAGACACTAAAATACTTTGAAAGGAGAAAGTCATTTACCAGGCATGTTTCCTTCCCTTTTCAGAGAGGCTCATTGTTCTGTCAGCTCTGAGAGGAAGGTAGAGGATGTGAGAGGTGGGGCATGGAGTGGAGCAGGGAAGGGAGCTGGAGTTTGGCACATATGAGAGTGTGTGTGTCACTGAGGACATAGCAGAACCACCATTCCTAATGCACTCCGTTCCTAGGCTCAACCCTCTTCTTTGAAAGGCTTTAAAACAGAGCATCTCAGCCTAGCCCAGCCTGTTGGAGGTCTCTCCCCATCAGACGGACACTGAGGGAAGGAACATTGAGTCTGAGTTCCTATTTCACACCATATTCCAATGGTTATAGACCCCAAATCTACCCACATAGTTGCAAAATATCCTGCTAAAGCCACAGAAGAAAAAGCTATTTGAGAAACAGGGCCAGATGTGAACTCTAACATTCATTGAAACCAACCACATGGATTGTCACACTTTTATCTGTTCTTTGTGTAAAATTCTCAATTTCTCATCAAAGTAGAAACTATGGATTAACTTTTGAGCCTTCCCATCTCGTGGAGATTTCTGACAGATTTGGGCTCCCTGTCTTCTCATCCAATGATTCCCCTACACACACCACTTTTTTTTTTTTCTTTGTCCCTGCATCATCTGCCCTCAGTTCCATTCAGCACATACCTCCCCAGGAACGCTGCTCTTGTCTCTATCCACCACCAATTACTGCCTCCATGAACACAGGAGGATGTGGAAGTTAGGATAGAATTGGAAGGCAGCTGACTCTGAGCATCTGTTGGACACTTTGTTCATGTCAAAGTCCTCAGTGTGTGTGTGTGTGTGTGTGTGTGTGTGTGTGTGTGTGTGTGTGTATACAGTGAATCACACTGAATGATAGTTCCTGACTAAGAACTGAAATATTGGACAGGAAACATGGTATGTTTTGATGCCTGATTCCTTTTCCCCCCATACATTGTACAGATTTTGATAGAAGGTGTCCTGGGACAAGGGAACACGGCCAGCATTGCCCTCTTTGAAATCAAGATGACAGCCGGCTACTGTATTGGTGAGTGAATTTTGCAATCGTGGCAGCAGAATGCAAATCTCTTTCTACAATCCGCTGCCAGAAAGCAGTAAATCGATCCTAAAGGCCAAGTGTGTCGTAGAGCATTTTGCAAAATGCATAGTAGCTTCTGTTCTTTGCTAGGGTCACCTGAAGATGAGACATTGATCCTCGTCTTCAGAGGAAAGGCTCATTAGCATTTGTTCGAACTGGCTGGCTTAACCGGGAGAAGCAGCCACTTGTACCCCCAGCGATGCTAACCTCCCCCAGTTCTAATAAAAACAATTGCTGGCTGGCTGTGAACTCTATTTTTGGTGGCCTTTGCCAGGAGAGCGGACATCCATCATGTCACCTACTTCCCTGATACTCTGCTACTGCTGTCTTAGTCATCAAAATGATCAGTTAGACACTGCCTGGTGTGGGCAAGACTGGCTGTCTGCATGGCAGCTGTGAAGGCAGCCAGAGGACAGCCCCTCCCCCATGGGTGCCTGACTAGTCCTCATCTGCCACCGACCATTAACTCTTTACACAATGAGCACAGAGGGGCTGGCGACTGTGGAGGTGCACACAGGAGAAGAGGGCTGTTTGCGAGCAAAGCTTGTAGGAGAAAGGATCTGAGCATACAGAGGCAAAGGCCAGAGCTGAGCAGTCGGTAACCCTCCCAGAGTGTCTTACAGAGACTGGTCTCGGGATGGGAGCCTGGGTTTACCAAATTATGAGGCTGGTAGGTGCCAGAGCAGGGGACAGGTGTGTAGCTGTGGCTTTTGGATGATGCTGCTGATTTCCATGAGCTGGAGACAAGGAAAATACAGACACATAGGAGCTAGCAAACTCCTGGAAGAGACTCTGATTTTACAGGGATTACAGAAGGAGGACCTTGAACTGGGGGTTGGGGAGAAGGCGGCGGGGTTAGCATTGCAGAAGAAAAAAGTCAATAGATCTGCAAGATGCCTCAGCATTGACAGTATTGACTGAGGACTCGGGCTAAAGGGAGTGGCGAGTCAAAGATGATCCTGCACAAGGAGCCTATGCTAATGTCCTTGGTGTGCTTCTCTGTTTCCGTCTTTCACTGATACCTCTAAGGCAAAGATGGAAACAGACAGAACTTCCATCCCTCGAGTAGTCTAGCTCTTGCCCCGCCCACACGCACACAGAAGCAGCCAGACGCACCTGGGGAGCGCCACCTGCTGGCTCGGTCTCTCACTGCACCTCCCCGCCCCCCTCCCCTCCCCACCCACCCACCACTTGTCATCCTTTGCCACATGGAGCTGGTTCCTGTGAGGTTTGGGAAGAGGTAGATTTAAGGGTGGGCACTCAAGAAACGTTCATTCCTTTCCCCAGATGATTTGGTGGCTCCTGGTTTGTTTGAAACAAAAAGGACGCCACATAAGTGAGTCTTGCCAGGCTGTCACCGCCTCCCCCCCCCCCCCCCCGCAGCTCTGTGCCCACTTCCCTCGGTCCCTTGTCTGTGAAATTGGGTTAATAATAGTACCTCTCTCAAGGGGCTATGTTGAGGATTAAGTGAATTCGTAGAAAAAGCTTAGACTAGTGCCTGGCACGCTGAGAAGGATTTTGCTTTTTATTACACTCTGTGGCAGCCCTTGGCACTAGACGTTGAGCATCAGTTGGCAGATACTGCCGTGGAAATTTGAAAAGAAATCTTACGATTTGTCAGTGTACCAGCTAGAATCCTGGCAGGAAGGTGGGAACTGGGGTGCTGGGGGCGGGGATCAGCCTCACCTCTGTAATCTGAGGAAAGCCCATCAATATGAACGAGACCACAAAGTTGTACAGGGTAAAGACACCAGCAGGGGCCGGCACTGTGACCAGAATTAGGACCAGCCATGATTCATAAGCTGTTATCTGGCTAACCAATGAGACAAGGGAGGAGGAATTCTGAGCACCTGGAAACAGTGGCCCTATGGCCAAGGCTGCTTCTGGCTAGGCCCTTCCTTCTGTGAAGGGACATAGCTCACCATGGCAACCTGGCAGTGATGGAGCTGGCCACTAGCACTGATGTCACCTTCCTTCATCCCCCTTTGGTGGAACCCAATAAAGAGGTGGATGGAGCAACAGAGAACAGGATGCGGATCATCCTTCATTTTTGCAGGATTATGGTGTCAGTGACCGGAGTAGGCTTACGACTTCCCTGTTCCCACTAAAAGAATTTGTTAATGGGGAAAATTTTATAGCAAACATGTCAATATCCCCAAGCACAAGGGTTTTACTTCTGTATCTTTCATCTCTAGGCAGGAGTTGCAGGAGGGCCATGGGCCATGTGTGTGCCTGTCCCACCTATTCTGACTAGATTTTTATGCATCAGAAAAGCAGGGAGTTTTAGCATCTTGGAAACACGAGTTCTGGGAATCTTGTTCACCATAAAGAGATGGAGGACAGGGCCAGCAGGTAACAGAAAGGGTGTTGCAGAAAATGTCTATAGAGCTGAGAAATAACCCTAAAATAGTACATTAAAATGTAGTAGAGCTGGGAACATAGGTCAGTGGTAAAGTACATGCTTAACATATGCAAGACCCTGGATTTTTGGTCTCTGGGACCAAAACACTGACGAATTAATTAATTCAATAGACTGACAAAAATCATCAGCTTATATCAAGCACAGGCAATGTGACTGGTCCTCTGGTGCTGTACTGAGAGCGGCCCATGCCTACAACATGATGAGGTAGGACTGTTGTCTCCAATTCACACATCAGGAAACAGACTCAGGGAGATGGTGTGTCCCACAACAAGCCACGTGGCTAATAGGAGAAAGGGCTATGGTTCAGAGGGGCAATGATAAAGCAGAACATCGGTTCACTACTGGATCTCTCTTCTTGACCAACATTGTTCAGAATTTCTGGTCCACAGTTGAGGAAGAGAGTCCTCAGGATGACAAAGGGCAGACTCTGCAGAGCGTGTAGGTGTCCCCAGGTGCGGCTGTAGGTCCGTGAAATGTGTGTCTATGCCTCTTCCTCCAGAGTGTGACTTTGAAGAAAACCATCTGTGTGGCTTTGTGAACCGCTGGAATCCCAACGTGAACTGGTTTGTTGGAGGAGGAACTGTGAAGAACACCCACTCCATCCTCCCAGAGGACCACACGTTCAGGAGCGAGCAGGGTGAGCTGGCCGCAAATGCAGTCTTCTGCCCAGGGCGAACCTTGCCTTCCACTCCCACCTCCTGGCTTTTGTCAACAGAAGAAAGGGTGGGGATCACCCTGGGAGACCCGGTGGAAGAGGAAGGAAGGAAGGACAGTCTGTGGGACAGACAACTGCCGACATAAGCTCGTAGCTGAGGAAATCATAAAGGGAAACGTTTTAACTCATCTATAACCTTTGCATGCTTTTACATGTCCGTGGAATGTTTTCACTTCTTATCTATTGGCTGTATTCTTAGTTCTAAAGACAAGGCTGGAATAATCCCGGTCTTCATTAAAAATAGATAGCAGGTTGGCAAGTCCTTAAGAATTTCCCAGGACACTATCCGCGCTAGTGATTATTCTGCATGAAGTGTGCAACAGGGCCCCCTGGTGGTCAAGTACACTCTGCAAGGAAAACGCAGAGGCGAGGCTCTCGGGAAGCGCAGAAGGAGGGCAGGAGGAGAAAGCTTCTGGAAGAGAAACTAGGGTAAGGATGTGCTTCCTTGTGTGTTTTACTGGTCACACCTGGCCTCTGGTTTCTCCTCATATATAAGACATGTCAGTCCTCAACTCTACAGCCTTTTCTAAGTATTGAGAAGATTCTGACTTTCCCTCAAGAGAAAAGTAAGAAAGTTGGATCTTTTTCTTTTTCACTATTGACTCATCCTAGTAGATAGTGGAGGGTCCATTCGGTCTTGTTAAATTTCTCATGATGATAGCATGGACGCTTGCCTGGACACATGACAACTGTCTGTGGTTCCCTACTGTCCCTCATTGACTGCCGTTTCTCGTCATCTGAATGTTTAAAAGTATGTTTTCAACCTTGCTTTCAGCGTGTCCATCCTGCAGGTCACTTGGGCTCTGGAGTCCACACCCTGACGTCACTGTTCTCTTTGTTCATTCTCCCCTGCCTCCTTTGTGCCCAGAGCCTTAGACTCAATTTCAAGGGCCAAGCAGATAGATTAAGCAAGCGGCTTGTGGCTGAATGAGGACTGTAGCTTACTAGAGAGTTGGAATGTGGATCTGATCCTGTTGTATCAGAATGTGAGCCCACTTCATGAGATCTTTTGATTTTGTTTTTCTTAAAATACTCAGGAAGAAAGGGGTATTTTTTGAAATTTCTCAACTATGTAAAAAATTAGTAAATATTTTCTAAAAGAAAATACTATATGGGCCGGTAAAAGGTTAGCTAGCTCCTACTTTTCAGATTCTATTTTACAGGATTTTTCTTTTTTCTTTTTTCTTTTTTTCCTTTTCAACCTGTCCAGGCTACTTAGAACAAAATACTTCTAAGTAGCCAGCTGTGTACATGGGGCTTGTCTGTTTGAGAAAAACCTGACTTTGCATCTATCATTTCCATTCATTTGATCTTGAATTGGGTAGAACGAAGAAAATGACAATTAAAAAGACAAGCTGCCAGGCTGCTTCCAAACCTCAAGGAGTATGCCCCAAGAAAAAAACCTCTTTCTCCCATAAATGGACATCCAACAAGATCGTACATGTCAAATGTTGTCAGAGTCAGCCTCTTCCCTTACAAAAAGAAAGGTGGTAAATATTCAGAGATGAAAGAACACCGAGAAGTATTCAGAACTAAAAGCAAAGTGGTAGGCATTTGGAGATAAAGGAACCCTTGGAAGTCATGATTAATGAGGCAAAGGGATTTGAAGGGAAACTGTGCGTTTACAGGGAGAGAGAAAAGGAGACGGAAGCAATGATGTTGTGGATAACTGCACCAATTACAGGAAGTAAGGAGAGAGAGGGAGGAGTGGGGAGCAACGTGTGGGGAAAGTCTGAAAGGGCTGAATGCAGGAGCAGATTTCAACGTCACCGACAATGAGAAGCCAGCGGAGGTCCGTGGGTGAGACCGCATCACACAGTGTGTATAATATGACACTAAAGGTGATTGTCTGGGTAGGTGAGGACAAAAGCGCAGAATAAGAGTATAACTTGCCGGGCGGTGGTGGCGCACGCCTTTAATCCCAGCACTCGGGAGGCAGAGCCAGGCGGATCTCTGTGAGTTCGAGGCCAGCCTGGGCTACCAAGTGAGTTCCAGGAAAGGCGCAAAGCTACACAGAGAAACCCTGTCTCGAAAAACCAAAAAAAAAAAAAAAAAAAAAAAAAAGAGTATATAACTTTTTAGATAAAATTAGGTGAGTCAAGAAAAACATTTTCCCTTCCTGATTTTAAAGGAAAGGTTTAGCACTTTGGGTAGTATTGAGAGTTTGGGATTCTATGCCTAACCCATACTTCAACCCAGAAGACATACAAGCCACTGTGGCTGCAGAATTGACACTGGAGATGAGAGGGTCTATGCATAGTGAATGATGACCGGCATAGCAATGACACCCAAGAATCTGCATAACTATTGTGAAAGACCAATTAACTCAGAACAGTAAAGTGTCAGCACCCCTCAAAACCTTTGTTTAAGTGAATAAAGCGGCTAACAATCTCTTGGAGTTTCATAAATGAAAAGCCAGGTGACTTGTGCCTTCATATACGGAGCCAGGCTAGCTTGTTGGTGATTGTTCTTCTGTTATGTCTCACAAATCAAGTGCAAAGAGTGATAGGAAGTTGAAATTGTAACCATCGTGGGTCTCTGTTCTACATCTACATAGAGGTACAACTTTACCTGTGGAAAAGTACTAGAAACTTTCACAAGCTACTCAAAATTAGCTCCAAGGTGGTGACCATCATGATCTTCTGATGGTGTATTCACAGCACCACTGTCATCCTCATTGATGGTGAGAGTCATTTGGCTGGAAGGAACAGAGATTTCTCAGGAGAAATGGACTAGTCTCAAACTGTTCATCTGTCTGTATTTTCCTTAATGGTGTAATCTTTAGTGCTTCCTCTGTGGCCACACATCCCTCTGACCATATTGGGTCGGTGAGGGATGGAGAATGAGCCAGGCCAGGAGTCCCACAGCTTGTATTCAGTTATCAGAGCACTGGGTTTCCTGGAGCAACCCCTCAGCTTCTCAGAGTCACCATTTACCTATTTGCAGGTGAGGTGAAGAGTTTGCACCTAGTAATCTTCAAGATGCTTTTGCATTGCAATTTTTTACTTTTCTCTCTTTGCCTGGTGCTACACATTAAAGTCCCTGATTTCAGCACCCATTGAGATCTATTTCAGAACTGTGTGGGAGCTTCCTGAATACTTATAAGCACATTGTATTTGGCATCAGAAAAAAAGGAAAGGAGGATGAAAGGCATCAAGAGCCTGGTGTTGTTAGTGTCTTGACCAGAGGGTAAAGAGAAAAAGATTGCAGTATGGTCATCCTTGAAGGCCATTATGTTCTGCTGATGGGGACATCATCTCTGCTACTGCATTTGCCTCTGTCCTCTGTTCACTCTGTCTGTCCTATTTCCTCCTCTTCATTTTCCAAACCTTTCCACTTTCCTTTGGCTATTTCTAAAACATCTCCCAAAGGCAAACAGCTCTGCCCACTAGCATTGCTCAATACCCCTCATATCAATATGGAAAGCTAAAAAAGCATCAGGCCCCTACGGCTGAAGGGAAAAGGTCTAAAGAAACAGCGGTGATACTGTTGCAGGAAGACCCTAGGATTCTCAAGCAAATAACGCCATCCGGACGACCTCGGCGAGGAGAGAGGCTGTCTGATAATGGTCTCATCGCTAAAAAAACGAGAGTTTAACCCACACACATTAGCCTGCTGCATTTATATTGCTCTTATCCGCGTTGTAACAAGCAAACACAATATATACGGCTCGCATAGATATGCTTAGTGCGTCTTGCAGATATGGTGATATGATTAAATTAACTAACGTTGCTAAGAATCAAATAATAACCTGCACACTAATTAGCCCTCAACATTTCGTCACAGATGGGGAGGGGCTCACAAGTCCTTCTCTCCCTGAGTGACTCTGGGCATTAGTTGGTTGTTTGAAGAGGGGTGTCTGTGCATCATTTTCTTCATAGCTGTAATAACTGAAGAAAAGTATTCCTTCCCAAACAGTACGTTTTAGGGACTGCTTATCTCTTGATTACATATCTGGTGCACTTGTGAAACACGTCTGAAACAGCAATCTGGAGACACAGTGATATTACTTTTTAGGACTTAAGTCAGTTATCATTAGGGTCTGCATAGGGGGAGACCTCACGAAGCGGCAAACAAATGGATGGTTGACAGATTAACATTACAAAATTCCACATAGCAAGGCAGAAAGACGAAATGGCACAACATGACACTTCATTAGAGGGTCTTTCCCACTCGAATTAATGTCATCAACGATAGAAAGCCTCCAGACGTTCGATCAGACAGAGGCCCATGTACAAAGTAGATCCTAATTTATGATCGAAGATAGGCAGCGATTTAACCATGTGCGCTGGTATGACGAATAGACACTTGCATTGTGCAAGAGAGGGACAGAGAGAAGAGAGAGAGAGAGAGACGCACAAGAATTCATTGAAGTATCGCATGAAGAGCTAGTATCGCTTTGACCTATGGGCGACAAGAGACATAAGGACATATATAAAGCTCTAAACTAATGCACTCAGTCCAACTTCACACGGTAGGTCGCTACAATAGTGTCGAAGGGGTGCGCGAGAATGTTTCATCTCAACTATGAGACCAGCTAATTTCAATTATTTATAAGATTCATACTTCCGACATAATAAATGGACATACTGGAGAAGGTCCGCTACCATTCAAGAGGGAAAAAGATATATAAACAAACAAAAAAATCCAATATATAAAAGAAAACACCAAAGATCCATGTAGTCCAGAGGTTATGCACTGACTATTCCTATATTTCGTGGGCTCTTGCCAACTTGGATACAATGTGTAAACGTCTTGGATATGTTGAATCCACTTCGATGGGCAGAATCTAACCCATAAAGTCACTCCTTAGTTAGGAGATGGCTATAATACAGATAATGAGATTCTGAGATTACTAATATATGTCTAAGCAGATGGTCTCGCCCAGACTGATGTAGCAGTATAAGGCCTTGCCTCAGTTGGACTCGTTGGTCGGAGAAAGAGAAGCTAGCGAACACTGGGAGAAGACAAGGTGAGATGGTCTCTCTTTGTTTCGATTCTGACGCTTTTACTAGAATGAGGATAGTAGTGCAAACCAATGTTCATCGAAGTTTGCACTCTCATCAATGATTGGGGGAGTGAAAGGAGAAACACCAAGTTCATGGTCAACCTCATCGTCTGCCCTGCAGCCTAGAGATTTCTGTCTTCGGCTGAGCGGGACTGGCACGTATCTGATCATCCGATGTTCGTTACATACATAACTGGCAAGGAGTGCGACTACTTAAACACAGCTTGCTTATGCTCTATTGGTATAAAGTAAAATGAAGAAATGAACCCACATGCGAAGATGGACCAGGAGGTTGGAAAGGCTAAAGGACAGGCATCCCAGAAATGTTTGTATTTGAAGAAAATGAGAGGGGCAAACGTTGAGGAGCAAGCTATGGTTCAGGATATGCAATGGTCAAGATACACGATATTCTCTTTCATTTTGATTATGCCTATGCTTTTGAAACCAGTATGTAGTCCACAAACCTGTGAGCCTGCAAACGAAACCTGCTCACCAACTTCTTCTGAATAATCAAAACAGACGCCTTGATAATAAGAGAATTTGGTAGGACTTCTCTTTGAAATATTGGGAGGAGATGTGATTTCTATCTTGTTCTTCTACCAATTCGATTACTCTCACAGGAGTTTCTTTGTTACTATGATTTATGACAGGGAAGACAAAATCATCTCAGAGAGGAATTTGGCTGTAAAAAAGCATATCAGCAAGCAGGAAGTTCCTATACTGCACCTTGAAAAGAAAGAGACCTAGTACATGGATAAGAGTATAATGAGGAAATTATTGTCTGTTGTCACGAAGGTGCTTGAGATGGTTGTGTCAAAAATCAACTAGAGTCTCAGCTAGAGGACCAATCTGCAAGGAGCTGGAACATAAGTTTTAAACTCAAAAATGAGATCAGAATTATTTTATATACACGCTTAAATAGACTCTCATAGAGAATAGGAGATTGAATTCATTTCGTTACTGGCAAAGGTAAATGCAACACCATATGCGCCTTTTCCAGCTGCACACGATTTTCCACGACTTGCATGTGTTGTATGGAGCACTAAGTGTGAGAGCTCATAGAGACATTCCTTCATTCTAATCGCTCTGCAAGCATTTTGCATTGGTCCTGGTCCTCATAGCCACGCCTCCAGGTCGGGAATGTGTCGTGAGGGAAATTTCCCTCGCATCGCTGTTAACTAAGCTCGGCTTGGCCAAGTCTCCGTTCGTGGCTCTAGCTCTTGCTTTGCGATATACAAAAAGCCACATTTTCCATGATGTAAGTCAGCCATGGGACTAACTCAAGGTTGTGTATTTCTGCTGGACGTCCAAGAGCAGATCTTCTCTCAGGCATTCCAGCCACTGAGCTGATGCATAAGCCTACTGCAGGCTCGTCAGCTAGTCAGGTATAAGAAATCCCTCGTAGTTCCTTATGGTCTCAGTTCTGCTGTGTCTGTCCCGATTTCTGCACTGTGTTCTCTCGCGCTACTGCTGCTATACACCATTGCTGGCTTTGGGGGCGAATCGCGGAGAAGGGCAATACGGTTCAGTGTACAGCAAAATGAAGCGCAAGGGAAGCATAAAGACTCGGCGTATTCTTCCACTGGCTGCGTGCCTCCTTTAATTATTCGCACAGCTTGTAGTGCCTGTGCAGCAAAGCTGCAATATATGGTCATTCAGAGCCATGTTCTTGATGTGGCATGAGGAATTGAACGCCTCAGTTCCTAGGAGGAAGCGGGATGCTACGTTCTGGTTGACCTATCCAGGTGAATCCCTCCCATGCTTTTAAGGGAGTAGATCGAACAAAAAGGCCTAGACCTTCATCAATTGGGTGTGCTCAGCTCTATGCACGCACAAGCCTCTCTTGAGAGATTTTTTGAGCGCGAGCCTCTCAGCCAGGGAAAGTAGTCTTTATCCCCAGATCTGGAAGTCATTGGCACCTTAATAAATTATCCCCTCACCTGCACTGCTCTAACCAATCTGATCTTGCTTTCCTACTACATTCAAGAAGAAACCAGCACTTCTCTCATAGATACCTATCACTTGCTTTCGCTGCTCAAGTTCTCTCTAGAACTCGTCTATCAGGGCTGGGAGACAGCTCAATGGATAAGACTGCTTGTATGCAGCTAAGGCAGAGTTGATCGAAGAACCAAAGTATAGTGGGAGGCTCACCGCTCTAGTAGTCGGACTCTGAAAGCAGATTCAGGATGAGCCAGAGAAGATGCCTGGAAGGCAGGGCCAGCGCTATTGTAATTGGCACAGCCTCGATGCCTTAAGCGTGATGATATTCCTTTCGGTCCATGCAACAAGGGAGGAGGCTATTGGAAGACTCCTATAACTTCCTTAGTGTGTACCCTTCAGACCATGTACATGTACCCACATATATCTCGAGATACACAAAGCCAACAACAACAACAGTGCAACACACACCACACTATTTTGGATAATGTCCTCGACAGCACACACAACCGACAGACCGTAGGCTACTTGTGGGAGTCCACCGGCTCAGTACACGCCCACAATGCAAGCACAAGGCCAGCTGGATTCAGAACAGCAGTTAAAGTTTAAGAACTGTGAAGTCCCAGCTCTGTCTAAAAACGAGCTACATGAACCTTTTTGTGAGCAAGTCCAAGCGCAATTCTCATGAACCTGGAATCTGTGCCTGCCACAATACGACGTGAGGTTAGGTGCGAGAATTGCTGTTCCGCTTCATCCCTCCTCTTAACAGACTTACCGCTTGGAATCAAGGTAAGACAGCGAAGGACAGACAAAATGCCACAGAAAACACTAGGACAATGACAGTCTCTACGTTCTCACAACAAATAATCCTCTTCTCACTGGTATATGCCCATAATATTAGAGGGACTAAAATTATGTAAATAAAGTGCAGAGTGCGCCATAAGATGAACGAGGTATGTTAGCCTAGACGATGGCTAATATACACAAATTAAACAGTACCTGAGTCTCTGAACTCTTTATAGAATATAGAGGGTTTCGTCAGCTAGTGTGTGGTAAACACACGTGTATACTCCAGACACTTAAACGGCGACGTATGAACAAGAAAGGATCAAGGAAAGTATACAGGTCAGCATGAGACTACATAGCAAGACGTTGTTTGGAGACCAAAAAAAGGAAGGTGAGGTAGAAAGCGGAGGGAAGAGATCGAAGGCAGTCTGAAAGGGAGAAAGAGAAAGGATATTACATAAGCGACGTGCAGTGGCTAAAGTGATATAGAGACAACTGAAAACTCCTAATTGCCTGTCCATCGGATATAACTCTTGACTTGAGATCATTGAGCAGAAGAAGTAGTGTAAATTAGTTAGACAGTAGTAGTGCTGCTAAACAGGTTAAATATTCTCGTTATTCTCGAGAAATACCTGTGGTGGAGAAATGAGCCTAAAAGGTAGGTATTTCACGCTCCATGGGTCCATTTGGCTCCATTGCTTGGACTGCAGTTGACATCAAAAACATTACAGTGCTTTGAACATACAGTGGCACACAAGGCTCGCTCTCTTATATGGCCTGGAAGTATAATGAACAAATGCAAGTGTAGTTGGAAGTTTCTGTGTTCTAGCCAGCTGTGTTGGATGAAATCCTCTCCTACTCGTGTTTCTCCCCAGTAAACAACAGAAGCTATATCAATTATAACTGCCTTTGGCATTTAGCTCGGCTTATTATGACTAGCACTTCTTTACATTAACCATAATACTATTATTATCTTAGCACGTGGGTGGTAACTTTTCTCACTCTCACACCCTTAGTCATCACACTATGATTACTCTATCGTCTCGTGGCAGTCCTAACACAGGACTTGCACTCTGCGCAGAAGAGTATTGCACTCTCTGTGTAAGATGCCTGCTGTACTGATCCTGGCCTCGGGCTTTCTGGCCAATTCACATTTTATCTATCATCACCTCAGTAGCCACTTATTCACAGCATACAGAAGACATCCCCATGAGGCAGCATCACATTCAGTCACTTTTTTCTTCCTGACTAAGATTCCCACCCTTTCCTGGTCTCTACATCTTCCAAGACACCTATCAAGTTTATGAATCATTAATCTTCTTTTTACATTCCTTGCATCGGGGTCAGAGCTCTCTTGCTTCAACCATTTCCCTCAGTGCTCACTTCTGACATTACTACTAGGGGACTAAGTGCCTTTCAACAATGATGTTTCGAAGGATTATGTTCACATCCATGTTCATAACAATGTGGTCTGCTGTAATGTTCCACTTTGTGCCTGTGTTTTCTCCCTCGTACATTCTATCTAGCATCTTTGAATGTCTTGTATACTGCAAAGATTGGACGTTTCTGGCCTCTTATTTTACCACGATACCCCCCCATGAACTGATATTCTCCCCCTCAGCCTTGAAGTTCTGAATATACTCCATCAATATGAACATGGGCTAGTAGGCGGTCCAGTGACACTTGCTGTCTTGAATGTGTCTCTATCATGGCAGCAGCCCAGCGGGTATTCTTCTGTCATATACCTTTCTGAGCCCAAGATGTGAATATCAAGGAGGCAGCCTTATGTCTGAGTCGCTAAAGCGTATGGATTGCAAATATAGCAAAGCTCTATAAATGTATGGCAAAGGGGATCAACCTCCTAGCTGAGTCAAGGACTACTTGTATGGAGGCTGCTTGTGTGAACGCTGATGGCAAATCTCTAATAGGGAGATTCTGGGGCTAGCGCAGGACTGTGAAGAAACCATGCTGAGGAGTGTGTCCTCTGGCTAGAGATTCGTGTCGCCATGAATCCACAGGGGACATGCGACATGGGAGGAAGAAGGAGCTGCTGAAGATTACCGGTATGGACGTGCTGTAAAGCATGTCTTACTAATATTGGAGCATGCGTGTCTTTGTCATGGGAGGGAAAGTGCGAGTGCTGCATCATACAGGATGCAAGTGCCGCAGAGAGCTACTACTAGCGTTTCAACGGCGCAGGGGTAGACGAGCATTCAGCTGGGTATTTACCCACGACTGCATGAAGTCTTTCTAAAGTGTAATTCGCAGGTGGTTTTATGCGCCAGCATTAAACCTCACATTTGTTAAGTAATAACTAAGCAACCTTCATCGACTATAATACACACTGAGCTAGTCCTATCTTGACAAACGCAGTGGCTAGAAAGATGCGAATCGCAAACATTACTGATTTCTTAGTCTTTGAGGGACTCCATTGTCTCTATTCAACTCTTTCATCTTTTTTGCTTAGATTGGTTTTCTGGTTAGTGTGGTTGTTTAGAATAGCATATCTCATGTAGCTTATACTTAGTACCTAAGTGTGCAAGCCCTCAAATTTGTATCTTTAAGGCCTCTACAAGTGGGAGTACCACCCATGCCTGGCCAGTTTTTATACTTGGGCCTGAAGGCTCTCATGATTTGGTTGATTATAAAATCCTGTTAGCCTATATATACTATAGGTAGGTGTCATATCTAACTGATTTTCCTTGTACCGAGATCATTAATTGGTTGATAAATCACCTTTCCCCAGAGTACAGAAACTAGCAAACCTGAGCCACATAAGTTCGTCGACATGGGTGGGAAAACTCCCATAAATAAGCCAGAGTAAATTGCTATTAACCGGTTTTTTATACTAGTCGCTTGTGCTTCCTTGACGCTGTGGAGCAGAAGCAGATGAATAGTCCAACTAACCTCACTCTATACCACCAACAGTCTGGTCTCTCCCTTCAGAGCAGATTTCCTCCAGAGATGCTGCTAGCTTCCCCCAGGGTCTTTTGTATTTCTTTGCCGTCCTTGTCTCCTCCCAGGTGATAAACGCATCTGCGTAATCAAGTGGTATTCTGATTACCCATAAGGCCCCCTTTAAGTCGGGGGATAACCCTTTGTTGATGAGCTAGATTTTTTATTCACTGGTAATGACACCATCACGATTGTTACTGGCCTGCAATTACGAGTGGTGATAGAATAAAGGCTGAGTTACTCGGCCCGCACCATGTGGTCAACAAGGTAGTTGCTAAGAGAAGAAGAGAACGGGCTCAGGCGTGTTGAGGTCTATCATGTCTAGCGGTCTTCATGTGACACTTTGATGTTCAGTATCCCTCGTGTTCATAGAAAATTACCTGAACACCCTCAACTGATCTTCACTTTTGAGCGGCCAAGTCACATTGCTATTTCTCATAGGGTGCTTGTTTTGAGACCTGAACAATGTTACTGTGTTCTGCTTGGCTCACACCGTGAGCATGGAGCATTGTGCTTGAGAGAGTCTGTAAGAGCCATCTTATCTTAACCACTAATTGCAGGAGCATAAATCGTATGTCTCCATGGCCAGTGAGCAACTATCATTGACGCTGCTGTGATGCTTCTGTCAAACATGAGACGTTGTAATTCTTGTAAGTGGGTTCTAGTGTTAGAGCTTAATCTCCTTGCTTCAGAGAGTCTACGGATAGATAAACATCTTTAGACGCAGTGAGAGAGTGGCATACGGTTGCTGTCTCTGATTAGCCACTGCTCCTTTATCTAGGACTCAATTATAGGAGATAAAATATCTGGCATATCTCGACCCTTAGTGGACAGCTACGAGATATTACCTGTCGTTGCTGGGGTGTCTTTTGTGAGTTTCATTTTAGATAACATGATCACTGAGCTTTGATATTGAGGTGGGAAATTGCTTATTGAATAGAATTAAAGGCAGAATGGCTCTTGTGGTATAGAAATAGCTCACTTTTCTAGATGTGGGATAGTGTGCTTATTTATGAGACATGGAGTTTTAAGGGATTTCAGGGTACCGATAATATAGATTTAGTTTTACTTCAGTTATTTTATAAGCAGGATAGAGAAAAAGAGAAACAAACTCTTACATATAAATCTGGCTCTTGATAGATTACTATTTATATCTGCACAATTGCAGTCAATGTGGCTACTATCGGAGAATCCTATAGATGTATCCTTAGTCAGACAAGAGTACTATAGAGGTTCTCCGATTGGGAGGGGAAAAAATAGTGTGAGAGTGTCGGAAGAAAAGCTGGAACTTTGTTGGTGGTGACGTAGGTGTACGCGTATTAATTCAAATATATATTATGTGAGATAAACACAAGGCAGCAAGAATCAGAACAATAGCACTCAGATTTAATCTTGAGGCCAGGCATGTGCGCTACACTCTACCTTTAATCTAAGATTCGGTTTTCATTAACACATAGATGGCAGAGTATTCGGTCTGGATGCTCAGTTGAGTTCCATATAGCAGGTATGGACTTTTAGCCCATAGTAATGCACTCTCCACGTCGAGGGGAGTAACACTAACAAGTGGACAGGAGAGGGCGTGCGCACATTTCTAATCCAGCACGAAGAAGGAATGTCAATTTGGGCAGTACAGAATAGTACACCTCAAGGCAGGGGATAGACAGGAACTGATAAGCTTTTTCGGCTAGATAGAGTCAATGAGGCTGAGATCGCGGACAGTTGAGGTTTGTTTACTGCCTCATGATATCTCGCATACCAGCGCACATTTTATTAGGGTACAATATATATCACAACTACTTTGAATGGTGGGAGATGACACAAATTGGTGAATGACAATGTAAAAGATAAATGGTTTCATGCACTACACACATACTGGAACTAGCTAAAGAGAGCTAGTCAGTCGAGAACACACATAGAAGCTAGGGAGAGTCTGGGACACCTGCCTGTGTTGATCCCAAAGGTCATACTGGTCCTTTTTTTCTTCATGAGGCAACACAGCTCTGTTATAATGGAATTAGACTCAGAACTCAGGACTTACGCCAGCTAATAGTGAGAATAAAATTCCTTGGTACAAGCTGTGTGCATATTAATATCTTGATATGTAGGAAAATATAAAAAAAACAGTTATGGGTATTTTTTGTCTATGCCGACAATAGCTAATAGGTGGGAACATCACTTTAATTTGGATATATGATTTGTCCCCAATACATAGGATTGGGGCTTCTATTGAGAGCTATAAATATTAGATACTCTGTTATTCCAGACTAGCTCTGGGAATGGAGGCCACAGGCTCCATTCAGAGATATAGTTGTTTGAGTGCCTCGTAGAACATTCTTTCATGGAAGCTCTAAGTGCAGAAGTGAAATGGGAGAATTAGAAGTACATCCTGTGTGATTAATCAGCAGAGATTCGTCTCTAGAAAAATAAAATAAAACTTTCACAATAAATGTTTTATTTATTTATACAGCCTCAGTTTCCTCCCTCCCCTTCCATCTCCCTCCCAACTGCCTCTTTGTCTCCCTCCCACCCCCCACCCACCCCCCACCCCACCCGCAGTCTATTTCATCTCTATTTCTGTTACCGGAAAAGGCAGGTCCTCCATGAGTATCAACAAGCATGCATAACTTTAAGTTGCAGTAACGACAAAGGCACCTCCCACTGTGTATCACGAGGCTGGGGTAAGTGAGCAAGCATTAAGACTAGGCTCACGATGTAGTAACAAAACTATATAATAAAAACTTTTAACAGCATCTAGATGTACATGGTTGCATACAACACTAGTGACCCATTTCTATGAAGGACTCGACGCATTAGAGTTTAATAGATCCGGGGCTCCTGGATTCTAATCTCATCCGTTAGCAAGGGTGACAGTATCTCATTCTAGAGCCCAGGAAGTAGGAGGCCCGAGACATGATAATCTCAGAAACTACCACTCAATGACCTACCACCTACACAAGGAAGTGGCATTCAAGTAGTTCTTCTTGCGCAAGTGGCAAAAGTCAAAGCTCTCAAGAGTCTAACGTCTTTAGTATTTATTGCTAAGCGTTTACGGCTTATAGCTGCGGTATTAAACATGTTGTGCCTTTCTGTGGTCTGTCAGTAGTTGCGGGTTCGGCGAGACAGGTGTGCACATCATTTGGCTGAATACACAATTTCGACGAAACTGCCAAAATCCCTAGCCCTGGCCTGTGAGTCACTCTCAGAACCACTTAACTGAAACATTGTACTGCAGGAATCTTAGATAAGTACATATGTAACGACATAAATCCAGTTGAGGGTCCCCCCATGCCTTTTATGTAAATCAAGAGGAGATACAGAAATATATGTTTTGTTTCGACTCACGAGAAAGGGTGAATGCTCACATACATGCATTGTAGTGGGTCAGTTTCTCTGTTGAACATTCCAAGATACACTCTCGAGATGAATCAATCCTTCCATGTTGTTGCGATAAGTAGTACCTTCAATCAAAAGTAGAGGATAATTTATCAAAAATTATCTCTTCATCATAGCATTTTTGGCAGTAAGCAAAATCAATCAGCGTGTCGGCTTCTCCACTGTGACATCTTTCATACTAGACCTCACTCTTTACTCTTATCATGCGATCCATCGATATTCATATAACCCGTTGATCCATAATAGAGGTAGCAGGCAGAGTGTTTAGTGTTCAGGACTGCACGTTCATGCGCTAGTTCGTTCTTAACTATATTCGTGGTTGCGTGACATCTTCACGCAGGCAAGCTATACGTAACCGTGAAACTCTGTTCTCTACGTTAACAGCACTTCCTCAGGAGGTGCTCATGACTATCTCTTCACGGTGTATCTAACATAGCTCCCTTGTAGGCTGCTTATCGTTTAATTACCTTTAGCGTGTCAGCTAAGAGGAAACAATGTCTTCTCTCTGTTACCGGATATGCTTCGGCGTAGGTAAGGAGATCTGGAAAGTGGATCGGGCCAGGCAATGCCCGCCGGACCTTGCAGAGGTGGAGTTCAGTGGCTCCTTATGCCATGGAGGTAGGTGAGCTTGACCTGGTAGCATGCTGGGATGCTAACACACAGGTCCTGGCAAGTCGATGCTTCCATTTCTGTGAGTTTCGACTAACCTCATTGTATAGCTTGTCTGAAAGATAGGTACTTGCTTTGTTTTTTTTTTTTAATTTAGTAAAAAACAAAATATATAGAGCAGAACGAAATAAAAATGTGCTCCCATATGTATTCAGAAGGTGGGTGAGTTTGTATAGATTCATAGAATAATACAACCAAGGTGGACCAATCAAAGTCATGAGCATAAGTCTTAGCATTAATTTAAACCTCAAACTGTCAGTAATAAATTGTTAGTTTTAATAGCGGGGCAGACATGTAGACTTTCTACCTTCAGTTCGAGCGATTTGAAGTGTACAGTTATCATTAGTGTATCTTCTAAGTCGCCAATCTTTGTTGCGATAGAGAGGAGACCAATCCCTTTAGTCCTATGATGTGGTAGTTTGTATCCCATCTACAGAGCCACTCGGCAGTCAACTCAGCTAGCTGCTAGCACGTAGAATACTAGTGCCTGAAGACTTAGTAGTTATTTAGTTTAGGAGGGTGAGTACGTGTGGATTCAGATTTGGACTGCTAGTTAATCTTGTAAAGTAACGGGCGCAAGGCGGGGTGTAGATGTGATCACTCTGAGATCGCATTGCTCTATTGTATATAATGAGTTTTCAGGGTGGGAGGATAGGCTTAGCAAAGGTGGATCAACATAGAACGCTCTATTATTATCCTATTCTAGAAGAGGAAGGGAGATCAAGTGAGCTTAGCTCAGTACTTGCACCAGCTATTAGTAATCTTATTAGGTGGCAAGGACGGTAGACGCTCTGATCTGCTACAGATCGCTCTGATGTTAACCTTTAATGTTTGGGGAGGCAGTGTAATTTGTGATTTGTCCTCCAGCAAAGCTTTACCACATGGACACTCTACGCATGTAGGGAGGTCCAGAGGAGGACCGATTTGAAGTCCCTTGGACAGCTGTGAGTTGTTCGTGTTTGTATTAGCTGATAGGGGCGCTGGCTTGTTATGTGGGTTCTTTGTGCTGGACCTATCCCACAAATCCTAGTTGCCCTCTGATTGAGTGCAACTAGACGAAGCATTCTTACTCCTGAGCATGCTCTCAACGAACTATATATTTAGGCTAGTTTTCTTCTCCACTCTAATTCATACTTTACGGATTACTCATTTCATATAACTTCTTCCTCTGGATAGACACTTTCCGGCATCTCGTACTAACTTTCATGTTGCCATCACTGAGTACGATTGTCTACAGCAACATTAAGGGAGGTAGGGGAACGATCTAAACAGACATGAAAGGGGCTGCTGACTATCTGTCGTGGCTTAGAACTGTGATCGAAGAAATGCGTGGAAGAGGTCAACGGGGGCGGGGCCCGCAGGGCGAGAATAAGGCTTCGTTCACTGAACCAGGGCGACAATGAGTTCAGAGTCGCACTAGGGGTTCAGAAGGTCAGATGGTGTAGACAAAGACCTTCAGATTCTGGATTTGGCAGTTCTCTCCCTCGGTTTGTGCTGATGTGCAGAGCACGGTTACTTGCCTAGACACCAGACGGGCACGCGAGCGAAGAACCATAGGAAGCAATACTGATAACCGTTATTATGAAACTATCAATTGTCCTGTGCATCACTTATGGGATCTCAGACTCTCTCAGAGTATGATTCAATCTCTTGTGGACCGAGCTGCCTTAGGAGGCATGATGATCTACTTTACAGCAAGACCAAGTTCTTCGCTCGACTTCCGATTTATCCTACACCCAGGGCTGGTAGCTGAGACCAGTTCACTTGCGCCTTCGTGGCGACCTCTATGGCACTCTTCATGACTCCTAGAAGGATCCTGCGTGCTCGCATTTCTCGTGGCTCATGCAAACCTACGTTCCATTCTTGCTATTATCGCTTTCGAGTGCTCTCTAGACACATTTGGTTTCGTCTCTCACCCTCGTATTTTCTCTATGCAACGAGCGCTTTTCTCTGCTGTCGTCCTAGAGTCTTCCTGAGTACTGACTTAGATACTTAGCTTGTCTATTTCACAGCTGGTCAGGGAAGCAAGCCTTACCCACTTTGACATCTCAGGTGTCTCAGTTCTGCTCAAGCAGTCCTGCTCCACCCGGCTCCGCCACACTCAACTCGGATGACGGGCTCTCTCTTACTTTTCAAGTGTCCGACATACAAGAGCTACAAGATTCGAATAGAAAGAGATATCTGGTGCAGATAAGGGTATATACTATGGTCTGGAAAAAAGCAAGGGCTGGTAACCCTTCAGCTGAGTCTCAAGACGACAGTGCACCAAAGTGAGAGCCTCGAGCTGAGAATGCCCGCCGCTTTTCTAGCGAACACCACAGCAATGGAGCCTTTGATCTTTAGAGTCCAACTCACCCCTTTTGCATGCCTCTCAACAGTACCCAGGAGCACGCTTTCCTGTTTAGGCCTGCAAGATAGGGGAATGCAAATGCACTAAAATGTAGAATAGAGGTGCAGGTATCTGAGTTCACTGAGACGCGTGACAGCAAAAGGCTCTGGGACAACTGTCCAAACGCCTGATGAAGCTGCGCCTTCAAAGGCCGAGGCAGTGTCCTGTAATATTGCGTAGTTTATGCGTCACCAGGAATGTTCAGTCATAATCGCCACACTGGTGCTTCGGTAAGATACTAGAGCAGTCTGGTTGGTTATCCGCTCAGTACAAGCGGATTGTCCTTTCATTATCAAGATCACAGTGCAGCATGAATGCTATGCAGCTTTACGAATGCTGCTAAAATGGAGGAAACAGGGTGATCCATGCCCAGCTTATACTATAAGTCTACAGGAAGAACTGCAACATCAGAAAGCATGTTACCTACAACCCGTGAAGACGTTATTCTAGACACTGAACAGTTCACGTTAGAACAATTGGCACTTTTGATCGTGCTTAGTTACACAGACAGCCGCGTGCCCAGTCCAAAGCACAGGGGATGGGGCTCCCTTAGCCATAGTGTTATCTTAATGTTATCACCTTGCAGCTTACCTTGAATTAAGGATGGATCTTGTGCTAAAGAAAAAAAAAATTACTTCTTTTGAACACAAAACAAAATTGTTAGCTAACATTAACAGATATTACAGAAGTTAACTAATAATTATTGAAGAATAGCACTTATGTGATAACTAATATATTTTATTCTGTTTTTTTTTTGTTCTATAGATTATTGCCTATTATTTTCTCAATAGCTATTTGTTACGCTCTGTAGACATTTAAGGTGTTCTATTCTGTGTCGACGGCTCCTCCTGCCCAAACATGATTTTGGTGCTGCCCTGGATCTTGATCTTAGCCGGCTGGCTCGAACTCACAGGACTCCTTGTCGATGGCTCTGGCCTCCATGGTGTTTTGGTGAATTATATGGATTGCAACAGACTACCATCCTATGCTTTAAATCTTTATTCTATTGTTAACATGGTCTATCTTTAAGATGATTCTTTATACTAATGATTAAGAATATTCGCCGATCAAATAGAACTTGAAAATTCATAAGCAAACACAATTTAGTTAAACAACTTCACACGACAAAGCACAACTGACATTGCAGTGTTTATTCGTTGCACTGTACAGATATTATAGGTCATCATAGCTAATCTCAGCATAGTGAGTTGGTTCAGAATTCGATATATCTGAGACGTATTTTACTGACCCTCAAAAGGTATTACAGAAAGTAACATTGATGCCACATTCACCAGAGGACAAAGGATGAAAAGAACGAGACTGGCCAAGACGAATTGACTGAGAACATCTTTATCCATGTACTAGTCACACCAGCTGTAGCAACTGAACAGCGAGTAGGAACTTCTAGATAAATATTGATGCACACTGTAAGAAGCTGCTTTAGTCTGTCAAGCAAAACACTCTAGTGAACGCAAGGAATCTGGGGTGAGTATCAGATAGGTCCGCTGAGAGTCATTTATTTGCAGCATAGCTATAAGTAGTTAATAGAGTCCTATGTTCGCCTAAGTTATTAATGAGCATACACCAGCTTTCTTCAACTCTCGTGTACTTATGCTCGTGATCTTCTCCATAGGCTGCTCTTTTTTGTTTATCGCCTTTTCATAGAGTGGCGAGTAAGTGGTTTGTTCCAAGGCTGTGGCTGGGTTGAGAGTGGCGGCGGCGGTGAACTCGACACGTAGGGGACTGAGAGGAAGCTGAGTCGCATGGTTGGAACATAGTCGAAAGGTGCTACTGGTCAGGGCTGACTGCTTGCTGTGGATCGAGATTGTGGCTGGCATGTGCGTGCGGGGCATGTCAGTCAGCCTAATTACTCAGATTGCTTACATCTCTCAACATTGTCTCTCACGTAGATAGACAAGTTACGTCTGAAAAAATCTTTTGAGAATGGGAGCTCGTTACTTTCCTGTCAGCCCTGAAGTCTGATTGGATTTTGGTTTGCCCCTACAGTCCAGTGGAAATTTTTCTGTGACTTTGGGACACAGAAGGAAAAGAAATGCTGCCCCACGACATATTCCTCTATTGAAGTCAAATGAGTCACACATTAAAGCACATTCAGACAGGCATGTGTATATGCACGTGCGTGTGCACTGTGCTCAAGCACACACACACCTACATACACTGACAGTGTTTTCTTTGCCAACTTCTTTTGTCCGACATAAACTCTTCAGGCAACATTTGCGTGAATGAAGCATTGCTAGTTTTTTTTTTATTTTTTGTTTTTTTTAATCAGCACTTGAAAAGGCAGAATGCTGGCACTACTAACCCTTAACATGCATCTTTGGATCCACATGTGTGTGACTTTGCTCCACTAGTCTGAGTCTGTCATTTGTGTTGTTTGCTCTTGCTAATTGCCAAGAGAAGGAATTGGCACTGGAGAAATCAGTGAACTCATTGTCACCACATTCTCAAAGTGCATTTCAAAAGGAATATAAACACAGGAGACTTTTCTGAGTGGAGAACCCCGGCATATGGACTGTGATTGGCAGACCCTCGTCAGAAAGAGCTTTTTAATCTCTCTGCTCCATGCAGGCCATCTTTTCGTCTTTTCCCTCTCTCTATCAGTGTTCCAGTGTCATCTGTGGTGAGGGCAGGAAGCATGCACACATCAAAAATTTCCCTTTATAAAGACAATAAGGACATTAGTCATTAGGGATAGAGACCCACCCTTGCGCAGTTATGACCTCATCTTAATTATATTTGTAAAACCTCACTGTCCAATAGGAGAACAAACTGAGATCCTAGGGATTAGGATGCAGGGTAGCAGCTGCCTCCTTTAGACAGGCTTGCCTTCTCCACTCTTGAGAGTCTGCATCACAGCAAGCTCACTTTATGTATTTATACCTTCTGGGCCCTGGCATGCATTCAAGTTTCAAGCCATGATCCACGGTGTGACTTAGTTATCAACTCACACAGCACAGACTGCACACCTGGTTTTTTTTCCTAACACGACTTGGGGCTGTGCTGATCACACCCGATACCTTATTGTCACACACATGGAAAGTTCAAAGTTAGTGGGTGGAAGATAAGGAAGTAAAAGTAGAAGGGTTGATATCATTGACCCATGGTCTTCATCAATCTGTCAGAACATGGCTGGAAAGGCCAAGGCACAGTGCTCATCTCTGACTACTGTGTCTTTGCCCAGACTCTCATCCGGAGTACCATATGGGGCAAAGGGGCACAAACAGACATGTTAGTTTCCTGTAGATAATGAAAAAAAAAACCTAATCTATTTTCTCCACTGACTTTTTCTTTTAGATGAAGTCTATAGTGCTAATCAATTCTGGAATTCTGTCAGAAATATCTGGGCATGCCAGCTGAGAGTTGAGGAGCAGGGAATATAGCCACTAATAAATACAAATCTCAGATGTCTTGGTCCATTATGGGCTGCTACAACAAAATTCCATCACCTCAATGACTTAGAAACATCAGAAATGTATCTCTCCTAATCTAGAAACTGAGAAACCCAAGACCAAGATGCTGGCCCATGCATTGCAGCTAGGGTCCTTTTCCCAGTATAGCATAGATGGCATCATAGATGCCAGCATAGACGGCATCTTCCATTTTGTCTCCACAAGAAGAAAGCTCCTTGGGACTCATCACTAAACTGGAGAACAAAGGGCTCCACCCTCATGAGCTAATCACTTCCTCAAAGGACCCACTTCCTAATACCATCACATTGAGGATTAGACCACAATAGGTAACATTTCAGCAGGCCAAACCCCTCAAAATGTAGCAATTTTATGTTCCCTGAAAGAGGCCGTGGGTTAAGTAGGGTGACGACCAAACAGTTACATATTGGAAAGTGATTACATGAGTCCTTGTAACGTGGCCTCAGTTGGTTTGATGTGTTGTTTTCAATCATGTAAGAGTAAGAACATATGTAAATATATGCTGCCTGCCATTTTTCCTTCCCAGGTTATTTTCGAAGTTGCTTTCAATGGTCCCAAAGGAGGCTATGTTGCCCTGGATGATATTTCTTTCTCTCCTGTTCACTGCCAAAATCAGACAGGTGAGTCCTGCTCCTTCTTCCTCATTTGGGATGTGCCTGCCACACCAGGTGCGCAGAGCGGGCACTTCTTCTAGGTTGTCTTTAATGTCCTCCCTTGTGGTCTGACCTTATCTTTAAGAGCTCATCAACTGAGTAATCATTTTTTCTGGGGTATTACCCCCTTTCGTCCCTCACACAGTGGATTTAATTTCTTTTGTACTATACACAAGTTCTCATGAGACACTTTTGTCTCCCCTTCCTATTGAGAAAGAAAAAGTTAGAGCCAGGCGGTGGTGGCGCACGCCTTTAATCCCAGCACTCAGGAGGCAGAGCCAGGCGGATCTCTGTGAGGCCAGCCTGGTCTCTAAAGCGAGTTCCAGGAAAGGCACAAAGCTACACAGAGAAGCCCTGTCTCAAAAAACCAAAAAAAAAAAAAAAAAAAAAAAAAAAAGAAAGAAAAAGTTAAATATATCTCTTTAAACGATACCTTGAGTTCATACAATGAATAGCTAGCTAAATTTAGAGAAAAACCAAACCAAACCAACCCCCCCCCAAAAAAAAACCCAAAAACTCATAACCTACTGGGTGGAATTATAAAACCTCTAATTTTTAACCCTCCAAGATTCATAATCTTCTTATTTTTACACATGTTAGTATTCAGTAGACATCTCTGAGATGGTCTTGGCTAAACAGTATGTGCTCTTAACTACCTTCTTTTTCAAAGTGCAACCTCACATAATTTTATCCAGGCCCAAATTATACTCCAAAACTTTGTTGTCTGAAAAGAGAGGGAATTCTCTACTTTGCCAGAAAATGGATAAACAAAGTATTTTACAATAAGGATGGCAGCCGTTAAACCATGCCACAGTTAAATGCAGCTAACCTTACTGCTCAGTCAGTTCGTTTCTTTGCACCACCCAGGGCGCCGACACTGTGCCCATCCATTTTGCTAACAAGCTCTCTTTCTGTGTCTGGAGCACGGGTAATCAGTTAGTGAAGCTGGCCTTTGTGGCCTGACTCTCTTAAGACAGAACTGGTCTCTAATATGCTTTCAGCTATATCCCATCAAGTAGACTAAGTTAATATCTTCCACTTGAGCTAAACTGTTGTCCCTAAATTAGAGAGAAACCTAATTTGCTAACAAAAAACTAAGGGTTTTTTTTTTTTGTGGTGGTGAAAACGGCCCCCACAGAGTCATAGGGAGTTGGCACTATTAGGAGATGTGACCTTGTTGGAGTGGGTGTGTTCTTGTTGGAGAAAGTGTGTTACTTGGGGTGAGCTTTGAGGCTTCAAATGCTCAAGCCAGGTCCAATGTCACTCTCTCTTCCTACTGCCTGCAGATCCAGATGCAAAACTCTAATTTTCTCCAGCACCATGTCTGCCTGCACACTGCCATGCTTCCCACCATGACTATAATGTTAAACCTCTGAACTATAAGCCAGCCCCAATTAAATGTTTATCTTATAAGAGTTGTGGTGGTCATGGTGTATCTTCACAGCAATAGAAACCCTAACTATGACATTTGTTGTTGTTTTACTGATTCTAATTTCTTGAAAAGGAGTTAAATGAGACCATCTCAATCCAGAGCCTCAGCCATGGAAGGCAAGTACTCTACTTCCTAATGTGCCTGTCTAACTATGTGTTAACATATTTTAAATAATTTAACCCAAGGATTAAAATAGTCCCTAAATTTGACTGAACACAGAAAAAAATTGTTTTACTTCTTAGAAATTTGACTGCTGCCTGATGCCACCAGTTAATGTCTCAATCACGAGAACAGTAATTTTGTAATTTCCCTGTCATTAATTTTTAAAGTTTTCCTTCTCTGTTACTGGGCATTTACATTGAACCTTTCCATTTCTAAGCTAGGTATGTGGGAGAAGAAATATTTGTTCAATGTCTGCTCTGGATGGAGGGTGGGATGAAAAAGCAGCCAGGAAGTAACAAAACCAGCTTTGCAGAAGCTTGTAAAAGAGATGCAGAATGTGCAGGAGCACTTCCCTCCCTACAACACTGATCTGACTGGAAAATGGGGGGAAAAATGATTCCTGCACAATGAGGTTACTTCAGAGAGCCAGCAGCTCCTCAGTGCTTGATATCCTCACACAAGGCCCCTTTCCCTGCACGAACCCACGTGTGTTTTTTCATATAGTAGGTCAGTCAAGGCTCCATACTGGTCTTTAGAACTTGCTTTTCAAATTCACTAATTGAATCATTTTAGTATTATGCCCAAAAACCAGGAAATGGATTTTTACCCCTTTGTTCACACTTATAAGCTGTGTGATCTTGTCATGGTAATTTTAAAGAACGATTTGTTTATTCTTATGTGTTTTGCCTACATGTATGTATGTGCATTCACACATGCCCACTTGTAGCCAGAAGAGGGTGTCAGAACTGTCAGTTCCAGGTGGTTGTGAGCCATCATGGAGGTGCTGGGATGACAACATTGTATCATAATGTCAAAAAGTTAGGACACTCCTGGGAGTGTCCTGTTGCCTTTTAGTCTATACATCCTAGAACACCCAACAAGCCTTCCTGTCTACTTCTAGAAGGCTTAACAAAATGTTGTGTGTAGTGGGTAGCTGTTCCAGCTTTGACCTGGAAATACCACCCCCTTTGAGGCTTCAGTAACTGTCACACCTACAAGGTGGAGACGATCGAGGACCCCCAAAGTCCGAGATCTAGATGGGGGAGCTCTCTTGGTTCCTGGACCCAGAACACTGAAGGTAGACCGAGCAGAGTTCTCCAGAGAACACCACCAGACTGTGCTACACCTTTCCCAGACTCTGTAACCTATTCCTTCACTTGTAAGTTACCCCACAAAATAAACCTCCCTTTTAACTACGTGGAGTTGCCTTAATATTTTAACCAATAGTTGTGGCATATACAGGCCCAAGCTTCTCTCCATGCCACTCCCAGACCAGAGACTGCAAGAGTCCTGGCATTCATGGCTACTCATAGATACTCCTCAGAAGGCCACATGAGCCAACAGTGACCATTCACCAACAACTGACCATTGCCCAGAGTTCTAATCTAATTTGAAAACGACTCCAGTTGCTGCCTAAACTGTATATGAAGTTGCTGACATTTTCCTGTCTCTGTTTCCTAAAGTGTATCTGCTACATATTCTGAAGCCCAGCCCCTCTGTCATTATGGTTCTGTAGTCTAGGGCCAGGTCATACTCACTCTTCCCCCTGCAAGCTTTGAATCGCCTCTGCTGCCTTTAAGCTGCCTCATAGGAAGTCGCGCTATGCTCCAAGGTTAGCTTCTTTCACCACACTGTGTCCAGTGCTTGTCTCTTACTGCAGGGGCTGAGGAGTCTTTTAGATTACAGCACTGGTGCTAAGCTTGTCTCCAGGAGCTCCATGGAGCAGAGGAAAGGGGGACAAACACTCCAACTGTTCTTCCCAGGCTGCAGCGCACTCCAGCTAATTAGGTTGTCTAAAATGCCTCCATTTCTAAGAAGTTCAAATGTCATACAGCAAGTAATTAACTAATGCTTACATGATGATGCTTTCTGATAACTTGGTTTAAGGAGTCTGCTTTCTTTTCTTTTTCCTATCAACCGATGCTCAATGGCTTGTGTCTGCCTTCAGTTCCTCCCTAATGCATGCAACATGCCAATTTATGATCTTCACTTGACCCGAACTTCTGAAACAAGCTGTGAGCATGGGCTTTGCCCCCACCTCAATGCTGGGCAGTACACTGGGGGTCCCTGTCTTTGGTTTTCAGTTACTGCCTCAATATTCTGCATAAAAAGGACTTGGTCTATGATTTCCAATTTTGAAATTTTCTCTTTATCAGACCATAGACAAATCACTTCTAAGACCAAGTATTTATCAAGTGAAGAAGATAGCATAACCAGAAAACTCTGTGTTACCATGGAGAAAAGTGATTCTTGCTTAAAGCTGTGTTTTACTAGTGCATTTTGAGGTTCAGCCAAGTGATGAGAAGTCACAGCATATATCCTTCTCCCCATACATATTACAGTCACCCAGACTTCATAGTTTATTTACATTAAGGGTCCCTGTGGGTTGCATGTTCCATGAGTATGGACGAATTTGTAATGCGCCCACCATTACAGTGTAATACAGGCTCCCTCTCTCCTTCCTCCCCCAACCACTGATCTTTTCCTGTCTCCCTAATTTTGCCTTTTCCAGAATGCCTTGCAGTTGTAGAGTCACACAGTATACAGCCTTTTCAGACTGGCTTTCTTCACTTAATAGTGTACATTTATGTTTCTTCCAGGGCTCTTCATTAGCTCCACGGACTATTTTTTCTAACGTTGAATAATATTCTACTGTCTTAATGTACCACAGCTCATGTGCCTATTCACCGACTGAAGACCATCATGGCTGAGTCTACATTCTCGCAGCTGTGAATAAATCTGCTATAAACTTTTGAATTCAGCACTACCTCTACCCTCTCTTACAGACCGAATAACAGAGTTAAGATTCTCTTGCAGCCAGCTAGGGGTACTGCTCTGAGGTTCACTCCTGATGAGTAATTTCATTGCCCTGATTATCTCTGTGCCAGGCATTAAGGAGTGCCTCACTATTTCCAGAGCTAAATGGCTGGCTGAACATTTTGTATTTTCATCTGTTTTTCATTTTCAGGTAGAGAGAAGTTGGCTAAAAATTGAGATGGTGGGGCTTCCTCTGGTCTCCACTATCCATGCGAGAATGCTGAAGGGATGTTGAAGGACCTTTGTGTGTGACATTATGTTCGTTTGCAGGCTTTGTTTCCTGGGCTTAAAGATTTGCTCTAGTTCTGACAGAAAAAGGCAGAGCAGCATGTGGGTGAATCACCAGCCTGGAGCACCACAGGTCTCATTTCCTTTTCCACTATCAAGGTCTGGAATGTGACCTGAAATGCCCATGTTCCAGTTACATGGGGACAGTTTCTTCTCATTCTTTTTCTGTAATGTGCTGTTAGTCAGAGAGAGAGAGAGAGAAGAGAGAGAGAGAGAGAGAGAGAGAGAGAGAGAGAGAGAGAGAGAGAGAGAGATTATGGAACTCCTTTTGTAGCATTTCAAACTCAGATGAAATTTATAGGAATACAGGAATACAGTGAGGAGCTCCCACAGACTCTTCTCTCAGATCTACTAACCCATAGCTTTAGGCAGGGCCAGCATTTGCCTTATCAGGCTTTGAATAACATTGTACTTCTTTATCCATTCAAGTGTGTCAAGGTGTATCTGCAATGTAACCATAGAATAGGCAGTTCAGGAAACAATACTGATACAATGTTATCAATTAGTTCCCAAAACATGTTAACTGTTCCAACAGTGTTTTTTTTTTTTATAGCTATATGTTGTAGTCGGGAGGTTTCTCCAGTCCCACCAAGTCCATGCAGTCCTATGGCCTACTTATAAAATAAACACTCAGAAGCTTATATTAATTATAACAGCTTGGCCATTAGCTCAGGCTTATTACTGAGTAACTCTTATACTTAAATTAACCCATAATTCTTATCTATGTTTAGCCATGTGGCTTGGTACCTTTTCTCAGTTAGACATTCTCATCTTGCTTCCTCTGCATCTGGCTGGTGACTCTTGACTCTGCCCTTCCTCTTCCTATCTCTCTCCTGGATTTCCTGCCTGCTATAACCTGACTCATCATAGGTCATACCAACTTCTTTATTAACCAATCATAGCAACACATATTCATACAGTGTACAGAAAGACATCCCACAGCAATATGTTTTTCTGGGTCAAAACTGAATCTTGGGTTCCTTGTAGCATTTGGTTGAATGATTCTTTTGACCATTTGCTCTGGCCGAGTTCTTCCACCCACATGAGTGCTTTCTTGGTTTGAAAATTAACTGAGAACATAGTGTTGTCCTAAACAGCCCTGTGTCGCCAGCTGGGCTGTTCCTAGAATAAAAGTTTCTCTACAGATAACTTTCCATAACAACACCCTCTATCTCTTTGGCGCTAAAATGCCCAACAGTGTAGCTCATCATTCAGACTAGGCTCATACGGAGCATTCCAAACTGCTGTGGTCACAGCCCCTCTGACCCCAGAGGACAACCTTAGCTGTGGAGGTTTCCAAGTCCTGTGTTAATAGGACCAACTATTATTCCCAAAGGATCAGGATTCTTCCATATTCCACTCCATCTAGGCAGTCTGGGCCAAAGCCAGACTTTAGAACAATGATAAATGACAGTGGAACTCATCAAAGCCAAGCCAATAGCCTGGTGTGGCTTCTGAATCGTGTAGTTTGGGCTAACAGCTGCTTATCCTCCGGTGCAGTAGCTCCTGTAGCCAGTGCCAGTCATAACCACTCTGATGCAGAAACTAGTCAACCAAGGGGAATTACCTCTGGAAAATGCTATTTCTAAAACACATCTTAGAACTTACATGTCTCTTAAAATCCTCTCCTTTTTCTTTCTTTTAAATTTTGTAGGAGCCAGTTTGAAAGCTTTGAGTAAACTCACAGCCTTCTCATTCTCAAAGGAAATCCCTTTGAAACCTAGCACTTCTTTATTTTTGTAGACAATGTGATCAGAGCTCCTTCCCGCCCTCCTTTTAGAGAGGAAAAGAACAATTTACCTGTCATGTCAAAACACTGTTTTGATGATAACCTGTCAGGCCGCCACTTGGATAAAAATATTTGGCTGTGTCTCTTCCTCGGTCTCCCTGGCACAAAGGTAGCCGTGTCTGGCGACGGTTTAATGGAGTCCTCTGAGAGTCCTGGCTCGACTCTAACTTTGGTTCTCATTGCCCAGGGCTTCCTTTCAGCGCTGTGGAAAGCAGCTGTGATTTTGAGGAAGGCCTCTGCAACTTTCACCAAGACAAAGAAGGTCCCGGTTGGACCAGAGTGAGGGTGAAACCGAACATGTATCGGGCAGGGGACCACACCACAGGAACTGGTGAGTCAGGGGTCGGTCAGGCCACACATCCTGGGTTTGTTTTCACACACCACTTGCTGTTCTCACTCCATTTCTGCAAAGGCAATGGTGGAAAAAGAAGAAAAGAAAAGAATGAGAACAAAGAAGCTACACCAGGAGATAACTGGACATTTTTAAGCTGCCATTCAAGAAGATGCTGTGCTACTCAGAGTATTCGCCAGTCCGTCAATTAGACAAATATTTGCAAACTGTTTTGCTCTTCATTTCAGATAAATTACTTTAAAAAAAAAGCCACTGGATTCCATCTGCATGAAATCTACAAGGGACTCCATATCGACAGAGGCAGATTAGTGGTTGCAGGATACGGTCTGTGGAACGGCCATGGAGTTTACTTTGGGGGAGATGGAAATGTTACAGAATTAGAGAAGGGTGGTGGTTGCTCTTGCTTTGAGAGCTAATGAAATGAAAGCATGGCGAATCACCAGAGGGATAGCACTATGAACGTTGTTAAAGTGGGAAAATTTATATTATGTGTTCTACCACAATAATAAACATCATGGTGAGGAAAAAGCTATTGGAAAAAAATTGAGTGGACATTTCGTGGGCATATCTATCCCAGAACCCGGGTCTGAGTGCTGCTTGAGTATTGAAAATGCTTTAATGACATCCTCAGGAATCACACTCACGGGGCACAGGGCAGGCAGGGGGCTAAGTAATTTTGTGTTTTATTTATTTATCTACATTCTGGGAGCTGTGATGAATTTGCCGTGAAACTAAGGAAGCTAAATTTCTAGATATGCTCACTTACATAGAACCCCAAGATGGTCTTGGAAAGGGCCTTGCAATGTTATGCCTATAGTTTTGCATTGTTTTCTTACAGATGCTTTAATTTGTGGAAATCCAGACCCTATTTGTAGGCTTTGGCCTTTTCTAAACTTTGGCAAATTAACCCGGGGGGGATAAAATAGTGATATGAACCTCACTCTCCTGGCTGAGAACCATTTCAATGAACAAAGGAAGTGCTAGATAAGCATGTACACACATGAACGTAATTCCAAGGGTAGCAAAGGGTGTCTGGGAGGAAAATGTGTCCCCTTTCCACTTAGTTTCTGTAGCTGAGGCTGAAAATTGGACATGAATCAGGTTAGCAAGAGAAAAATGTAACATTCTAGTAAAATATTTTTACATGCACATGGGAACCTTCACAGGGAAAATGAAGACTAGAAAGGCACATAGGCCTGGAAGCTTATGTATCATTTGTTAGTAAAGAATGATAATGCTGTGGAAAGTATAGAGGTGGGGGGAAAGGGAGGAATGGTAAATTGTGAGAAAGAGATAGGAAATCTATGGAGAAAGCTAACAACAGACAAGGGGCTTTGTTGTGGGTTTGTTTGTACAGATCCATTTGGGTGTAGTCTCGGCCTGTACTACACCGACTTCCTAAACAGGATGTGTGCCTTGCTCATAGGAAGCTTTATGGCCTGCTTTTGATAGAAAGTGAGAGGGTAGAGAGCTCTCTCTCAGCCTCGTCTGTCCTCAAGTGCCTTCTGCTCAAAATAATCAATGTGCCAGAGTGGCGTATTTGGGGTGCTTTGTTCTGACGGCCTTCAGCGCTCTGGAGAGAATAGAGTAAGGAACTGATTTGGGTTGGGGATTTAGGAGTGGTCTCTTCAGGGGAGCTGCAGAGGACAAGCTCCTGTGAGGTCTTTCAGTGTGGAGAGAGATGACCACACCAACTGTGTGGTAGAGGGGCCAGCACAGCTGCCTGTGAGGAGACGGGGAGGGGAGAAGATAGAGAGGGCAATGGATGACAGGTTTGACAGACCAGAGTGAGCACTGGGGGTTTAATTATAAAGGAGATAAAAATCCACTGAAAGGCTTTGAGCAGAGAAGAGAAGGATGATATTTAGGTTATGAAAGGGTTGGGCTGTTGTGTGGCCATCCATATTTGTCCATTGCCAGAGCGAAGTACCACAGACTGGGGCTTTTTGTGCCATCCACGAGGCTGGAAGTCTGGAGTCCAGGGCCTGGGGAGGCTTTTCTTCCTGGTTTGCAGACGATGGTGCTGGAACTGTGTCACACATGCCCCACCTGTGCAGGGGAGACAACAGGCCCCCGACTCTTCTCACAAGGATGGGATTTCAAAAATATTTTTGGGAAAAATAGACTAGGTCAAACACTGAAGTGCCATGAAGAGAACTCACTGAGAACGGATCAGAAAAGGGGAAACTGTTCTGTTCTGCCTGACTTTGCATACACGGGTCCATTTTAAGTTGACTGTGTGGACAGTAGGGTTGGCGGTAAGGGAACCTCTGCTGCTAGAAGCTTCCTTATGTTATTTAGAAGAAACAAGGAAATTGAGCACAGCCTCAGCACCTCCGAGGGCCCATCTGGTTAGAAACATGGTTTTTCAGGGGCAGGTTTAATATGTGGTCAAGAGAACAGTGGGGTTTGCCCAGACACAGAAATTTCAAACGATGCCAGGCCACCCCGCCTTCCCACCACCCAACAAGGCACTACAGATAAGGCCTGGGGATGAGCTCGTGACTGCCACTGAGTGTGGCCCAGCACCAGCTATCCAGAGAGCCAGACAGTAGTTCCGAGCTCACTCCTTCTTTTTTTGTGTTATAAAAAAGTATAATTCTTAATACCATAAATCTGAGTCTGTGTACTATAAGATTTACTTGAATCTCTAAAATGTTTCATTTGCAATCAAGGTGTAAGGACATTTTATAGATTTTTTTTTCTTACTTAAATTGCAAACACTAGAAAAAAAACATCTTCATAGTTTAAAGCCTATGGAAGTAGTCTCTGCTGGCCCACCCCCTCGCCTTGGCCGTTTTCCTCCTGTCAGTCTGTGCTCCTCACTCTGCATTGCTGTGGCTCTAAGGGGTTTGTTTTCCTCACAGGGCATTACCTGCTGGCCAACACTAAGTTTACATCCCAGCCTGGTTACATCGGGAGGCTTTACGGTCCCTCCTTACCAGGAAACATGCAGTACTGTGTGCGCTTTCACTATGCCATCTTCGGGTTTTTGAAAATGAGCGACACCCTCGCGGTTTATATCTTTGAAGAAAACCACGTGGTTCAAGAGAAGATCTGGTCTGTGCTCGAGTCCCCGAGGGGTGTTTGGATGCAAGCTGAAATCAGCTTTAAGAAGCCCATGCCCACAAAGGTACAGTAGAAGCTGCACTACCTGTGTCCAGTTTTAGCTGCTTGATATGTGAGCGATTTCTGTTTAGTTACTGTCCACTGATGGTGTATTATACTTCTGTTCAGATTAACATCTGCCTTCATGCATACACCACTCATAACCTGCCCTCAGACAGGTGCAGGTTAAGTCTTCAATTCCTTTGCATTTTCTGAATTATGTCCACCTAAGACCTCTCTCTTTCTTCCTCTCCCTCCCTCTCTCTCTCCCCCCACCCCCAAAAATTGCTGAAATTTAAAAGATGAGATCATTGTGCCTGGGTCTTCACTGTGGCTTTAAGGTCAGTGCTTAAGGCCTTAGCAGAGCATAGGATAAGGACAGGCCGCTCACTAGAGTCAGCTGACCCCACTCAGAGACTGACACAGGGAGCCATCAGCAGCTGATTTTGATAGCAATGAGAGTGCAAAAACAGACCTATAAATCAAGAACACACAAGAATGGCAGTAGCTAGCCTCCCAAGCTTACCAATTCATAAACTCAAGGAGGTTTCACAGATGCACTAAATTCTGTGAACTAAGATATGAAACCAGTGTTGGAAAAATTGTTTTGTTTTGGCGTGTCAGCCAACTCACATTTTTCTTAAGTGTCCTCTCTGTGTAAGAAAGAGACCCAAAGAGAGTGAGCAAAGGTTCTTCCCTCCAAATGCATCTCATGCAATGAGAGCTCCGTACATATTGTTACGTGGATGGGTAAGTAAGCTGATAATCACATCATCCAAGAGCTACCCGAATTCCAGTCTCCCCAAGAAAGCTTAAAACCATGGGAGGGCAAGACAATCCTTTAGCTTGTTGCCTAGATAATTCCAGATGTGTTCTCAATGAATTGTTCTTTGTAAATGTCGTTTGACACCTGCAATGTTATTGCATTTCCTCCTCAATCCAGCACCTCTGGAGAAGCCCAGGCCTCTCGCATCTCAAGGAATTAAGTTGTTTTCCCATTACCAACCACTTAACTCTCACAAACAGTCATCACAACACACATACACAAATACACACACACATCCCGGTTTCATAGAATCGAGGATGCAGCAGAATGTAGAATGTATGTTATACTTTCAATTCAATTTCATTGATTTTTAAGGGAAAATATAATAAGCATCTTATTTATTTATTTGGCTTACATGTATTTAATCATTCATCCATGTGTCTATTCCTTTATTCAACCATCATTTATTCTGTATATGTCAGAAGCAAAGGATATAGAGATAAATGAATCTCAAATCCTGTTCTTGAGATGGCAGTCACATTTGACAGCAAATTAAGATGCCTTAGATTGAGATACAGTCATTGAATGCCACTATCCCACAGGAAGATTGCTCAGAAAGTTATAAGTGGTTCCACTGATTGTTAACTTGAATAATGTCATCAGACTTGGCAGACCTGATGTTTGGAGGGTCAAAGTTCAAGCCATGATGGCTTCTAACCCCTGCTCCTCCTCTCCCCAGTAACCTCCACTGGCAAATGTTTAGGAATCTGCTCAATCCTTCCCAGAGAGTCCCTGCTGTTACCTGACACCCACGAAGTTGGGTCAGCCTCCTAGCAGATAAGGATGCCCCCGAGGTTCTACCCTTTTCTCCTTTGGAAGCTGAACACCAAGATGCCCAGCCACTGTGGGAAAATGGAGCTAGGCCCAGTCAGGGTAGGGGAGTTCTTATCGCTCTTGGAAGGATCTGCTGGTGGATTCAAATGGAAGTTCAACACAGAAACCTCCAGGTGCATGTTTCAAACTGACCTAGTTCTAGAAGACTCCTGCTGGGAAAAACTAGCTCCTCAAAGTGGGAGAGAGTGCAGTAAGTGGAGAGGAACTGAAGCCTGCTTACATATGGTAGATACCCATGTGGACTTACGTATGTCTATGTTGTGTTTCCAAGTGTTTACACACATGAAAGCTACTTAAGACAAGGGATCCAGTGAAGAGCCAGGGTGTCTATCACTGTCCTCTACCCCTGAATGCAAACTCCAATTCTACTTCTGTTTTTTTCTGGGGAGTTTCCTTCCAGATTGCAATGTTTTCCTCCATTAACCTTAACTGTGTTTGCTGATTCTCTGCTATGAAGAGATAAGGACTTCTCCCTCTCATAGTTTTTAGTTGTTTTTATTTTGGCTCTTAGAATTTATAACTTTAACTATACTTCAATGTCAAACTTTAGATAGTGTTTGTTTACACCTACTTTGTAAGAAGAATACACTCTCGCCCTTATAATTTCCCTTTGCTTTCTTTGCCCATCTCAAAGATATAGTTGCTGTGATGTTGTTACAGCTTAAGCACACACTTATATTCCTACTACGCCCTCTGTGCTTGACCTTGAACAGAGATCCTAGCAGAAGTTCTGTTGACATTATAAGGCAGACCATTCTGACTGTGTATAGAGCCATCCCTCAAATTACTGGATTTTAAACTTCCATGGTTATTGCAACAACCGAAATCATTTGCCCATTTCTAAATGGCCCCAGGTGTGCCATACCCTCTAAGCTGATTCCAAACATGGAAATAATTCTGTCTCTAATTGCAAACCCTGTTCGCTGTTTTGTAGTAGTGTTAGAGTGAACCCTTCTCTTGACCTAACCCCTTGGCTTCTTTCTTTCTTTTTCCTGTAAAATGAGCTATCCTGAACCCAGGCTTGGCAGACTAGCAGGTTTTCAGTGGGTAAAAAGCTAGGCAAGTGATTCTTTATGTGAATTCCATGCCCGGTTCTCCCACTCTGAGATGCTGGGAGAGGTCCTTGCATGTTCACATATCTGGATGGGACTCCTCATACCCCTAAGAGGCTAGAGTTAGATGTGTGGTTCTTGTAAGCATCCTGCAATGCCTCTGAGAAAAGTATTTCAGAAGCACACCACCAAACCTGTGGGATTGTTCCCCACATGTGGCTCCTGTCCACAGAGGGTGTGTTTCTCCAAATATTCATCACATTTAGAAAAGAGTGTTAAGTCACTAAGCACTGAAAATAGGCACAGGGTGAATGCTTGTCAGCTGTTACATGTTGTCTAGAAGCTTCTATTGGCTGCTTTCTACAGTCTAATCATTCAATATTTATTTTAATTTATTCTAAACTGGTGGAAGCCTAAGAGATTTTCCTGAACATATTGTGCTTCGCATACATTTTTATAATAGTTGGAATTTATAATGACTAAGATTCTGAAATGAACCTGCTGAGACTTCTAGAAAGTTACAGATCAACTCAGGTCAAAACCAGAGGTAAAGTGACTGTTCACCAAGTACCTCCTTTGTGTCCAGCCGTGTGCTCTCTCACTCCCAATCCTTAACATCCTCCCACAATCCATTTACAGAGGACACAGAAATCTCATCGTGTTAAAAGGACTTGGTTCTCCTTAGTTTCTTGATGCTTTCCTTCAAATTGCAGGCAAGATCATTAGGTTGGAGCTCGAAAATGCATCTCAGACTTGTTCTCTCTGTCTCACTTGCTACCCCCCACACAAAATCTTCGTATTCGCCTCAATTATGAAGATACTTTGCTATTTTCTGTGACTCTGGCTTGCTGTTTCTCTGCTCTGAAGCAGCAACCAGATCACCTTCCTGAAGCAGGAATCAGATGGTGCCGTTCCTTCCACGAAACACTCCCACAGCCTGCAGGACAGAGCTGTCTCCCTGACCATGGCTTGTAAAGCACCACGTGATCTGATGCTCACCTACATCGCTAACTTCTGCTCCCTCTACCCTGCTCAAAGGCGCATGATCTCACAAGACTCCTCTCTGTGTCCCCCTCATCGCCTCACGCCCCTCGTCAAGGCCATTCCTTCATCATGCGCATGATCTCACAAACTCTCTCTGCCTGAGTGTCAAGGCCATTCCTTCATCATGGCGCATGATCTCACAAGACTCCTCTCTGCCCCTGAGTGTCAAGGCCATTCCTTCATCATGGCGCATGATCTCACAAGACTCCTCTCTGCCCCTGAGTGTCAAGGCCATTCCTTCATCATGGCCTTTTCACTTGTAGTCCCTTCTTCACTGGGAGTCCTTCCCCCGTCAATTCCCATATCCCCCTGCTTCACGTGGGAGGAGGCGTGTCTTTGTGGGAAGAGGCATGTCCTGTGGCAAGAGGTGTGTCCTTGTTGCAGGAGGCTACACTCATGAAGGGCTTCCTCTCTCACTGGAACTGTCCAGACCACTCAGTTTATCAGCTCTTTCCCCATCCTCAGATTGTTCCCCAATCATATTGTCTTATTTTGTACACCACAGCTATCCAAGTCCAAAACTAATTTTTTCGTTTACCTTTTATTACTTCTCTCCTCTCTTATTAGAGCCTTCATATAGACAAAACACTTTACCAGTTTTTTATCATCTCCGTGTCCGCAGCAAAATTCTGCTCAAGTGTATTTTGTGGATAAGTTGTGAATGAATGAATGAATGAATGAATGAATGAATGAATGGTTGTTCTAAGGGTGTTACATGGCAGCTCTGGGGAGTAAAATGTGATCTTGCTATCCCTGAGGCTTGCCCCTTGGTGCAGGAGAACTTTGGGAGGTTGAGGTCTGGTCTTAAGGAAGGCCTCTTTTTGGCAGTAGAGGAGGTGAAGCTTCCAACCTTTGTTGGAGTCTAGGTAGCATTTATTATTTTATTTAATTCCCATAACGTGATCATATCTTTAAAAAAAAATGTATCTCTTTTTAGTGTCCATTCTGCCCTAGAATGAAAGTAGATTATCCCAATGATGAACCCAGATGTGCTGCTAGAAACTGATGCTGACCCGAGGGCTTCCTGGAGGAAGGAGCCTGCACTGTGTCCTCCATACTTCAGGCCCCAAACCAGTAACTACGACTTGCCGGGGCCCATGCCCAGCAGGGCCTGCTTCCATGAGCATTCTTTTCTTCTCTCCGTGGTTTGTGAGTTGGGACCAAAACACAGCACAGCAATGGGCTTCTTGGCCAGAACTGTGAGGTCCAACCTTTCACCCTGTCTCCCCAGCTTCTCCTCCCATCCTCTCAATGCACAGACCCCCTCTCTGTCCCTTCCCCTCATGGCCTTCCTCCCAGCCTGTTTCTTTCTCTTTCTCCCCTTTTGGTACTTAGCCAGCCCACTTTAAAGACAATGGGCTAGTTAGATTAACAATTCCTTGCTGGCTCTCTTAACTAATCTTTAACTGAAACTGTCATCTATAGCCCTGTTTAAGGAAAGACAGCAAAAAGTACGCATTTCCTTTATGCCACTCCAGCAAACAAGCTATGAAGGTGCATTTTATGTGACACTCTTACAGCTGCCAAGGGTGAGGCTTCTAATAACTCCATAGGACAGTCCGCTAGCTGCCACAGCTCCCTTAGGAAGGGAAATTTTGTGATCATACTTAATAGAAAAGTTTGGCAAATCATAAGGATGCTGAACCAGGGGATGCAGGTGCACACCTTTAGTCCTGGCACTTGAGAGGCCATGTTCAAGGCCAACCTGGTCCACAGAATGAGTTCTAGGATAGCCAGGGTTACATACAAAAACTTTATCTTGAAAAACAAAAACAAACAAAACAAAACGAAAGGTAAAAAGACACTGTTCAACACCTCATGGCTTCCAAATGACCGGGTTGAGAGTGGATGTGGGATTCACGAACTACAGAACACAGGCTGTATTTATACAATCCCCGTATGCCATCCAAGCCTCTCCTGGTTGATGTCAAATGACAGGATCAGGGACGAAGGACAGTCCAGCCCGAACACAGATTAGGCAACTCAGCAAACCCAGGGCTTTATTAAATGGACTCTCCATTGATTGATTTTAGAAATGTTTGGCTCCTGGAAGGGATCAGAATTCAAGGTGGTTCATCACAGACAAAGCAGACCATGAGGTAGAGGGGAGATTCTGCACACTGCTTATGGTGCCTGACTGTGGGTCCTTTTCACTCACAGCTTCACACTCTGGGCTAGTTCTGTGGCCCTGTTATCTATGCAGCCTTCACTTTTCTCCCATGTGTAAAATGGGCATCTGGTGGTACTCACTGCATAAAGTTGTCCTGTGTGTCACATGAAATTAGGTGAAGTATGTAGTATGTCTCCTGGCATATAATTAGCACAATTAAACTCAGCACAGCACAGACATAGAGAAAGAAAGAACAAAGGCTGTTTTTCTAGGTCACAACATTTATTCAGTGCATGGATAATTCTGTATCTTGATTTTTGCTGTGAGGTGCTGAAAATTAGGTCAGAGTTAAATCATTTTTAGCAATATTAGGCTTTCTTGAATAGTGGAAGATGTATCCAACCATGAGTCCTACAACAAGATTTTGCATATGTTTGTGTGTGTATGTGCACATATGTTCAGTGCAGAGGAGTGTGTGTGTGTGTGTGTGTGTGTGTGTGTGCGCGCAATGGAGCCAGAGATCAATGTCAGAAGTTTTTCTCAATTGTTCACCACTTTGTTTGTTTATTTATATAAAAAAATTTATTTATTTGACATAGGGTTTCCCTGTGAAGCCTTGGCTGTTCTGGAACTCACTCTGTAGACCAGGCTGGACTTGAACTCACAGAGATCCACCTGCCTCTGCCTCCTGAGTGCTGGGATTAAAGATGGGGGCCACCACCACCTGGCTGCCACCTTATCTGTAAAACAAAGCATTTTCCTGAAGCTGGAGCTTCCTAATTTGATTAGACTGTCTGGCCAGCAAGTCCCAGGGACCCTCCTAGCTGCTTCCCCACCGCCACACCTGGCTTTTTATGTTGGTCCTGAGGTGAAGTTCAGTTCCTCAGGCATGAGTGGCAGGTACTTTATTAGTTGATCTATTTCCCCAGTCCCTTCTCTCTCTAAAAAAATACTTTTAATGTTTTAGAAACATTTTCAAAAGTTCAAGAACTGTAAAACTGTATCTCCCATGTCCCCATCTCTACCATCACAGTGTTGTACGGAATAGAGAGCAGCTGGGAAGAACTGTTCGGGGACTATGTGTGGTAACACATTCCTCAATTCCAACATTTGGGAAGGGGGTGGCTCAGGCAGAAGGGGTACTGAGAGTTTCGAATTTACAAAGCAAGATCCTATCTCAAACAAACAAACAAACAAAACCAAGCTACCTGGAAGAGAGAGCAATCTGTGAGGGTGTGTTCTAGCTTAATGAGATGGCACTTGCCAGGGAGGGGGAGAAGGGGAGGGGAAGAGAAGAGGGAGGGGAGAGAAGGGAGATGGAAAGGGGGAGACAAGGAGAGAAAAACAGAAACAGAGAGACAGACACACAGAGAGATAGGGAGGGAGGTGGGGAGGGAGAGAGGGAGAGGACATTTGCTCCAAAATGCTTTTACTAAAAGCCAAACCATGAGGAGAGACTCCAGAATGAGATCAGAAATTCATAATGATGACACCCAAACATTAGCCTTTCAGCCTTCAAATGCTACACCTAACATATGCTTGGTCACTGTCGCAAGGAGGGTAGCTCCTGAGGAACTTCCTGTCTGCAACTCCTTTTAGCGAAGATGCTTCAATAGCCTTTTAATTAAAAGCACTGGGGGTAGGAGGACTCAATATTTTGTTTATTAAGTATTTATTTGGGGGAGGGGAGTTAAGAGGCTGATAAATGAGAGGATGGCAAAGCACTCTAACTCTTCCAGAACTGGGCTGATGATCAGCTCAGCACTCATTAAAATCCTTATTGCAAAGCATTCTAAATCTACATCCTTACTCGACTACTGTAAGACTAAAAGTCAAACACTGAGCTTTGCATGCATTTAAGAGGAAGCCCCCATCCAACCAAGTATAATTTCCCCACCAGGTTAAGAAGACAAAAACAAAAGCTAAAGCCTATGTCTGCCCCTAGCTATGCACCATGAAGTACAACACAATAGACATGTTCCAGTGAACAAGAGTTCTGTGGTTAAATGAGTAACATTAGAAACTCTTGCTAGTGCTCCATCTGTCCTTTCTCCTGCCTTGTTATTGGACAGTCAGCTCTTTATTAGACCAATCAGGTGTTTTAGACAGGTAAAGTAACACAGCTTCACAGAGTTAAACAAATGCAACATAAAAAAATGCAACACATCTTCGCATCATTAAGACAAATATTCCACAGCATAAACAAATATAACACATCTTCAGCTAACACTCTGCAACATGAAGCCAAGAAGTGCATTCCAAAGACACATCCTCGGAGATGCACTTCTTCTAAAGCTCTTCGTCTCCCATAGTTCTATTGCCTCCCAAAAGGCTATCTGAACTTCCACTAACAGACCAATCCATGTGTGGGGTCACAGCCCTCACCATCCAGTCATCCACACATCCTCCGCCTGTCTTCCTTCTCAGTGTTCCTTCAAAGGGTGTCAGCAGCAGACAGTGTTACTCATTGGTGTTTCTGCAGGGATCACTACACTTGGAGAAAATCCTACCCATCTCCTGAGCTCTTTCACAAATGCCCCGTCCTTTGAAGCTTGTGTTTATTTGTTGCAGTGAAATTTGTATAATAAAAGAGCACTGGGTCAGGAATAGGAAGACCTGGCTTGGAATCTTGTCTCAGGCATTAACTGTAAATCAGAATGGCATGTCCCCTCTCTTTGAAATGAGCACATGCACTTAGGTGACCTGTCAGTCTCTGCTTGCTTTATTTTTAGGCATCTTAGTGGCAGGAACTGTGTTTTATTCTTGTGCAAAGTGCATTTTTTGCAGATGCTATCCTGCACTTATTTCTTCTTACAAGAATCTCTTTCCTTTAGAGAAAAAAAAAAGCTGAAATTCAAGTCTGCAATTTGTATTTCCACCTTAAATTCTTCATCTTCATTGTGCCCTTAAATAATACCAAAGTAAATAATTGTAAACTGCCTAGGGCTCTGAAATTTTTAAATATTTATTTTCTTTTGTGCATATGAGTGCTTTGTTTGCATGAGTGTGCATCATGTGTATTCCTAATACATTTAATATAAATTTTTCTAATAAATTGGTAAATAGAAGTAAGCTAAGCAATATGGAAGTGAATAAGACATCTATAGTGGCTGGGTGGTGGTGGCACACACCTTTAATCCCAGCACTGGGGAGGCAGAGCCAGGTGGATCTTTGAGAGTTCAAGGCCAGCCTGGTCTATAGAGTGAATTCCAGGAAAGACACAAAGCTACACAAAGAAACCCTGTCTCGAAAAACTAAAAAAAAAAAAAAAGAAAGAAAAGAAAAGATATCTATAGTAAAATCAGAAAAAAGAAATATCATTTAAAATATACATCTAACCTTATTTATCATTAAAGACATTTTAAATAATAATATATCGGGGGTGGGCGCCTTTAATCCAACTCGAAAGCAGCATCGCTGTATTGAGACTGTACAATGAGTCCAGAAAGCGCAAATACGCAGAGAACCTGTTCAAAAAAAAAAAAAAAAAAATATCTGTTATCAACTGAATATATGTTTAAAAAATAAAGTACCTTAAAGTGTGATGTTTGTCTTAATAGCTCTGTTTATACTTTATTCTGTTTGTAGTGTTTGATTTATGAATTATAAAAAAACAAACCTTTGCTTTAGAAAAAAATATAGAGGCCAGAATGTAACTCAGTGGTAGGTCGCTTTCCTGCCAGGCATAGAACTCTGAATTTGAGCTTTAGCACCTCAAAAAAAAGAAGAAATATATTTTATATATTATATTATATTTTATATATTGTATATATAGTATTTATATATTAAAAAGTAAATCTTTTACTTTAGATCCCCAAATATATTAACATATGTTCATATAAACATGATTTATTTTAATAAAAATAAATGCATTATAGGATATACATTCATACATACATAAATTTTGTGTATATACACATATACATACTAATATATGTGTATATATAAACATATGTGCATGCATATATGTACAAACATGATCCTGGAAAGGTGAGTGTCTTAGGATTACTATCGCTGTGATGAAACACCATGACAAAAACCAAGTTGGGGAGGAAAGGGTTTGTTCGGCTTATACTTCCACATCACAGTTCATCATCACAGGAAGTCAGGGCAGGAATTCAAACAGGGCAGGAACCTGAAGTCAGGAGCTGATGCAGAGGCCCTGGAGGGGTGCTGCTTACTGGCTTGCTCCCTATGGCTTTCTTGGCCTGCTTTCTTATAGAACCCTGGACCACCAGCCCATGGATGGCCCCACCCACAATGAGCTGAGCTCTCCAATCAATCACTAATTAAGAAAATACTACAGGCCTGCCTGCAGCCACATCTCAGGGAGGCGTTTTCTCAATTGAGATTCTCTCCTCTCAGATGACTATAGCTTGTATCACATTGTCATAAAACTACCCAATACAGTAAGGATGCAAGGATATCATTCTCATACACTCTTTTTAAAAAGTTTTATTTACTTTATTATTGTTATTGAGGGGGTATATGATATAAGTATGCATGCATGTACCATGGAGGATATATGGAGGCCTGAGGACAACCTTGTAGAGTTGGTTCTCTTCCTCCAGCTTCTGTGGGTTCTGGGGATAGAACACAGGTCATCAAACCTGCATTGTCAGGCAGTAAGCTCCTCTACCATGGAGCCAAACTGGGACTAATTTAGTACAATGTTTCAATACCATTTAACTATATTTATAAAAAGGAAAAACATCCAAACATGTATACCTTTGGTATAATGATTATATTTCTAAGGATTTATCAAAAGAAATAATTATTGAGCTAGGCATGGTGGTACATGCCTGTAATACCAGATACCCATGTTTGACGTCAGGTTCAGCAACTTAGTAAAACCCTGTCCTAAAAAAATAAAAATAAACTCATGTGGCAGTGGCTATCTTTTCTTTGTCTAATATTCACTTTTGGAGATCTCACATTCATATCCCATTAGAATGTCCCATATTTTGCAAAACTGGCCATCTTTGTCCCCAGTGAAAAGAATATAACAAATTGATTTCAGGCTTTGGTCTCAACATACAAGAAGTATAAAGGGGACGTGATGATGATGTTGTAGGATGATGGATTAGGGATTAGGGAATTCTTTCCTAAAGTCATAATGGAAAAATGGTGTGGTAAGGTAATGGGACTGAGTAAGGGAGAGAAGAGGTTACTGCTGGGTCCTCGTTAGCCAGTTCTGTGTCAGCCATCATTATACTCCAGTGTTCAGTAACTAGGCAAGCAGGGAAACATGGTACCTGTACTTTCCATGCCCATGACAACCTCCTTATTACACAAGTCAGGTCAGCAGGAGAATGGTCAAACAAATGGAAGCTCCAATTCAAGTTTTCTGTGACATGGGAGCCTTCAGAAACGAAGACTCGGGGATCCAGGAATATGTTCTCCATGCTGCATGGACTGCTGTATGCAAATACTATTGGGTGAAAAGAATGCACTGATGACAATAGGTAGGGAGCAGGAAAAGGATCTTGACTAGGTACTTGCAGTCCCCTCATTGGGAGGAGATTTTCCTCCCAAGCACAGTCAGGACCCCTTCTGAAGTAAGGGGAATATAACCTACTATCTGACATATAAGGCAGGTCAGAGGAGTTCTGCATGGCCATCTAAAGCAGAAAGATGGTAAAGATTACAGTAATGTTTCTATGTTTTATGAGGAGATTTGCAGGGAAAGGGGATTCTAGCTTTTGTCATTTCCCTTAGAGAAGATAAACTCTAGTCTTTACAGACTTTTTTGGAGGACCTGGAGACAAAGGTATAATGGGGGTGTCAGCAGTTGTCTAGAGGGTTGTCGAGTTCCTTCCCTAGAAGGAAGAAAGATGTGAGCCCAAGGAAAGACTACAGCCTGAGCTGCAAGGAAAGTTAACAGCTGCATACATTCCGGATAAGAGCAGCCTAAATCTGGAAGTCCTTTAAAAGGTCAGTCCCTGGCTCGGGTAGTTTACGAGACCTCTGGGTCTTCCCTTTCCACTCTTGATCCTGTTAAATGCCTCCCCCACCCCCACCCCCACCCCCATTGCCTTCCATCTTTCTCCTTGTAAGGTTTTCTGAGAAAATGAGCAGCCATCTTAGGAAGCCCATTTTCCTTTCCTAGTCTACCTGTATCACTGATTCCCCTTCAAATGGGCAAGAAAGTTTGCTTCTGAGGCTCTGCCCATGTCCTTTAGTTCACAATAGCTGGGATAGCAAAGCACTGTACTTTTGGAGCCCCAGCTCTGAAAACTCTTGGATGTAAGACTTCTGTATCTGGTATACAGTCAGGCTCAGAGCTCTTTAACTGGGAAGTTCTAAGATCAAGACTTTCCAAACCATATTTTTATTTTATTAAAAAATAGACTTCTTTAAATAAAAAAATATGAAAAAAATAGACTTTTTTATCACATAATATATCCTGATTATGGCTTCCCTGTCTCTACTCCTCCCAGGTCTTCCTCATCTCTCTTCCCATCCAGATCCACTCCCTTTCTGTCTCTCATTAGAAACAAACAGGTTCCTAGGGGATAATAATTAATATAATGTAATATAATTAATATAATATGATAAAACAAAAACTAACACATTGGCATTAGACAAAATAAACAAACAGAAGGAAAAGAGCCCAAGAGAAGATACAAGAATCAGAGACCCACCTGTTCACACTCAGGGATCCCATAAAAACACTAAACTGGATACCATGATACATTTGCAAAGGACTTGTGTAGACCCTTGCAGGCCCTGTGCACGCTGCCTCAGTCTCTGTGAGTTTGTATTGATTTAGCAGGCCTTGTGTTCTTGGTATTCTTCATCCCCTCTGGCTCTTTCTTCTTTCTGCTCCCCTTCTCTGGAATGGTGTGGGGGAATGAAGGGGGAGTCCTTGAGCCCTGGGAGGAGAGATTTGATGGAGACATGCTGTTTAGGGCTGAGTGAGGAGCAGTATTTTTAAGTACCTGAAGGAAGGAAGGAAAGAATGAGCAGGATGGTATAGTTTTCCCCATCACGGACGTGGCAAGGGGCTGGTGTTTCGTGCTTGGATGTGCAGCTTGCTGTCATGCGAAATTTCTATCAGAGACTCCCCTGGTCTTGCTCTAAAACTGACAGATTCTGAGGTCTCTTCTGCCCATTCCCCATTTTTCCAGTGGCAGGAAGATCCAAAAATGATGCAGAGTTTTGAAATCAATGAGTTGTGAGGTTTGAATGTTTACCACCCAAAGAGCAATGAAAAAATCAGCTGTGGCCTATATTCTATCCCAGTATGCCCTCTCTCTCAAACTGAAGGCCTATATGAATAAAGAAGATTTTTTGCACTGGAAAAATCCAGAGGCTGATCAACCTTTGTTGCTTGTCAAAGCTAAAAGTTGAATTAAATCACATGAGTCTTGAAAGAAAGAAAGAAAGAAAGAAAGAGAGAGAGAGAGAGAGAGAGAGAGAGAGAGAGAAAGAAAGAAAAAAAGAAAACCTGATGGTCTTTTGGGGTCTTTTAAGAAGAAAGCATCGTCAGCAAAAGACTTGCTTAAGAACACATGGTCCTTTTGTGGTTTGTGGGACATGCAAACCAAATATAGCATCTGCAAGAGGCATGCTGTTACAATTTAGCAACAATTTCCTAAAATATAGCCAGGTTCTAAGAATGCTTAAATCTCACACTCTTTTCCGGGTACTGCTCCTCTCAGCTTGTCCTTAGAAATCAGTGGAAATTCCTTTATTTCTGCCAAGTGCCTTCATTGTGAAATCTGTATTGTGTTCTTTGTGCTTTTGTAGATTTCTGAATCAAACACACTAACTTACTGACAGTCATTCAAATGAGTACAATGACGTTAGACATTCCATACTATTCTTGTATGCACAGAATCTTAATGAAGGGTTCTAGAATCTCTCTAAGTATATCAGAGTAATTTTGTGAACAATTCTACCAACTCTGTAGTCACCACACCCAACTTTATCTCTGAAATGATTTCAAAGGACTTTAGTATCACAAGAAGAAATGTTCAGTTTAACCTGGGGATCTGAGGTTGAGACCCACTATTGATAACAAAGAATAACTGGGGTCCCTTGATGGACATGGCTTACTTATGGCTATGCTAGCAGAAGATTGAAGTGTTTTGATCTGAAGATCATTTATGGAATCTGTCCTTCACAGTCTAATTATGGGGCTAACTGGAGCTTTAAATCTCTGATAAAGTCCGTGTTGGTTTAGTCCACCACTAAACAACTTAGCCTGCAGTCTATTAAACAGGCCATGGAAAGGTCTTTAGAAGTCACCATGAAACCATGCGGTTAGGCCAGGATACCTCTTTACAGACAATCTTTGTTAATCATTCAGCAAAAGCCATATTTTATTATATTCCATAGCTCTTTACAAAGCCTGATCTCCTTTGCCTTGCAAATCCTATTCATTGTGTTGGCTAGTGTTTGCACTTTGACACCTCTAAAGTGAAAACTGGTAAATTGTTCTAAAACAACCTGATATGACTTGACTAAATGAATTCCTGATAAAAAACGATTTCTGTAGATTCCCCCCCACACACACACACTACTCTAACCAAGAACTTACCAAGACTTTCACTATCTTAGGGGCAGTCTGACCCATTTGACTAACACAGCCATGAGTAGGTTTTCACACAAACCTTCTCCTCACCCTCCACTCTAAAATCAGCCACATCTTGCCTGATCAGTTCCCTCCTAAATTCTTCTGCTTACTATTAGTATCTTGTTTCTAGAGAGTAGAACATTATTTTTTCAATGTGAGAAAAAGATGGAAACATGGAGGCAATTCTATTGTCCTCTGACTGTTAGAATTTTGGGGTACAAGTACTTGGAACAGCAAAGCCCTAAAAGTTGAGGCTGAAGAGAGGACTCAGTGGATAAAGAGCTTGCCTTCTGGAAGGCATGGTGGCTACCTATAATCCCAGCACTGCAGAGACAGAGACAGGGGAATCCCTGGGGCAAAATGCCTAGCTAGAATAACAAGAATCATCAAGTTCCAGGTTGAGCAAGAGACTCTGCCTAAATAATTAAAGTGGTGAGCAATTGAGGAAGATGCCCAAAAATAACTTCCAACCTGCATGCACATACATACGCAAACATGCATTCATGCATACCATATATACATATACATGCAACAAAAATTAAATTAAAAGTAAACAGACCTGAAAATCTAAGGTATGATTATTGGTTTGAGTATTCCTCACTTGCCTTGCCTCGTTCCTTTATCTTTTGTTTCCAGGGATTGGGAATGTGCAAAGGAAATAAATAGCTTGAAATTAATAGGAATCAAAAAATAAGGTAGCAGAGCTGCAAATATCAGTATGTACAAGAAGCTATTGCATATTCTAGTACTAGGACTTGCAAGTTAACATCGGTTTTAATTAACTCTAGCTATAGTAAAAGCCATTTATTCTATATTTATTTCTAGACCTCATACGCAGGAGGCTCTTGCCCCTCAAGGAATTACTACTTTTGACTACCAGTGATCATGAGATTGCAATATCTTGATTGTCTTGATTTGGGGGTAATGGTAGCATCTAGTGGGTATATAACTAAGGGTGTGATTCCACTGCCATTTAATAAAACCAACTTGAGAGATGGCGTGATAGGAGAAAAGCTTCACTGGCCATGAGGATGTTGTCTTGCTGGGGTCATAGGCACAAAAGCTTACACAGGGCTTCTGAGTAATCTAGTTCCAGCATGGCCAGCTGAGTGCCAGAATGGCCATAAACTCTTGTGTTAACCAACTCTCTGGACCTGGTGTTGCTGATGTCCACAGGTCACCGAGCATCTGTGTAAATAGAGATCACTGCTCAGAAGGATGCATGACTGGTGGTGTTTGGGGTTCTTTTCCTTTATTCTTCTCTTTGAGCAAGATTGATTTCATATTCTTTAGGAAATGAGGCAAAAGAGAAACAGTGAAAAGCAGATTGGCTGCTGCCAGGGCACAGATAACCTGTCCATGAGCTTGAGGGGCCAAGAATGCCGTGAGCCACGTTACAGGACCCAGAACACCCACAACAAGATGTCATCTGGCTTTAAAATATCAATAGCGCTAAGCAATATACACCCTGCTGTGAATAAAAGAACATATGTGGTATTTTTTTTTCTTGGCACAGTGAAGACTAAGATAAATAGTAATATCTGTTGCTACTTAACTATATTGTTTGCAAGAATATTTGTGTAGATCTCCATTTGCTGTGTATTTGTTTCCAAAGCTAGTCTAAAGAGGCTTCCTCAATGATGAATATTCTCCATCAAAACAAACATTTTCAAGCATTAGTGGCACCCAAAAGCTGAAATGTTCATGCACTGAAACATACTGTTAATGAATATAAATAGACCTAACTTCTGAGCTACAGTATACTGTACAGCCCAGAACACCTGTCTAAGAAATATCATCTAACTTCATGTCTAGGAAACATTGTTCATCTTCATCTTTCTCTTTCTTCAATACATTTTAATATATACTTGGCTAAGGTGTATTTCCCACTTTCTAGAGATGGTTTACTATCTTTGAAATATTACTGAAATTGATATAAACGTTGCTATTTTAAATCTATAAATAAGTTAATTCTCTCATGAACTTAGATTATGGCTGACCTTTGAAACAGTCTCATCTCAACCCACATGGAAAGGGTTTTTAGTGGATATTCATTGCACAAAATTATGGGTTATTTATTTTGTTTGTTTGTTTGAGACAGGGTTTCTCTGTGTAATAGCCCTAGCTGTCCTAGAACTCACTTTGTAGATCATACTGGCCTCAAACTCACAGAGATCCACTTGTCTTTGTCTCCTGAATGAGGTTGTTGCAATTTTTTTTCATGCATAAAATGTACTTTGACCATAAGCCCCAATCATCCTATCTTCTCATTCCTATTGGTCCCCTTTCCTCTTCCCAAGTAGTCCCCCTTTTATTTTCATGGCTCACAGATGTATTTTTGTACCTAAGAGGAATGTGTGATATTTATCTTTCTGGGTCTGACCTATTTCACTTAGCATGATGGTCTCCAATTCCATCCATTTTCCAGCAAATGTCACAATTACATTCTTCTTTATAGCTGAATCAAACTCTATTGTGCATATATATTCTTTATTTTTCATGAGTTGGACACCTAGGCTGAGTCTACAAATTTGGTTTTTATAAATAATACCATAAGAAACATGGGTGCACTGGTATCCACAGAGAGTTCTAAAGAGCAAGCAGCAGGTTAACTTTTCTTTTGTCCTGGACAAGTCAGCCACCCCTTCAGTCACCAACTACCTGAAAATAATTTCTCCATACCAAGTAGCCTACAAGAACCATAGTGCTTAATGTTATCAGTGCTTAGGTAGAGAATGCTAGCTGCTAGACTGAGCAAGATTATCTTGTTATACTTCTTTTATTTTCTGGAATGCTGACAGAGAACTGTCAAACAACTTTGAGGTTTGAGGACTTAGCTTGAATCTAGTCCGTAGATGATGGATTTGGGAGATCTGTGGGCTAGTCAGTATTCTACATGTGGAAAGTCTGAAGGAGAGACAGGCTGGTGGTGTTCCAAACACCTTTAGCATTTTGTTCAGCACAATTGGCATCGCAAAATGAGCCAAAAAAGTCCATTCAATGTTACTTTTTGCAATTAGGAAATGTTATATATCTGTTGGTTCAATTCAATGAAGTACTTGGCTGCATATCGCTACAGTATTGAGTACATTGGCATGTTTCTAATGAGACTGAATAGCTTCAATTTGAATAGACTTTGTGCCTATAAGCTGTCATAATAAATAACACTAGTCTAGAGTAAATATTAACTCATTATTCTACTTTTATTTCTATCTTTTGCTGGGAATTGAACCCAGGGTCCTGCACATGCTAGGCAAACTCTCTGTCACTGAGCTACATTGCAAACATTATTCCACATTTTTCTTATAGATATCCTGATTTTTTAACTGTAAATTATAAAATAACCATAATTTTATGAGCCTAACATAATAATTATATAGCTAGTAAATTTTCTAGGCCTCTTCTATTATTTTAGATGAATTGGAGACTGTTTTCTCTTTTAATCAGCTTTTTAACTTAGCATTGTAAATCTATATTTGTGGTGCTGAATAATTTTCACAACACTCAGATTTAATGATCACCTATTTTTCAGACTGTTGTATTCTAGCTTATTTCTGTCCTTTTGAAATTTTAGGCTATTTCATCTGTTGCCTGCCTGTATGCTTCTTTTGGCTTAGTGGTCATTATAAAATAGTGCTATGGTAAATATATAAAAGCATGTTAATGTTTATCATCTTTAGAATGCATTGCTATGCAAAGTGAGCTTTCCACAGGGACAGATTTAGAGGGTGGAGCATTTTACTTCTTCATATTCATTGTGCAGTAGTCTTCTTCCAGTGCACTTGTGAAAAACGGACTTTAAAGCTGACAAAGAAAAGAAAGTCATTTTCTCTCTGTGTAGCACAATTAATTTGATAAATTATGAGACATATCAATGCATTCTTTCTAATATAACAATAAGATGCTAATATAATGTGACACTGGTTGGGAGTGATGACAGAGATCTTTGCTTCCCAAATGCAGAATAAGTTCCCAGACATGAACTTAGAAAGTAAAATATATTATATACTGTTTAGATAACCTCTCCAATCTCTCCAGAAGAAAGATTAAAAGATGCTTTAAAAAAGAACCATAAAAGCCACTCTATTTTGTTTTGTTCTGTGTGAATCCACAGAGATAAACATTTGTATCTCTTAGCTATCCTATTTATAAAAAGATATGAACATAGAGCCAGGAAACATTCATGTATCAGGCAATTAGAGCTTCCCTGGGGAGATTGGCTTAGGACATTTTATAGTTTGCATAGTGACAAAATGTCACATGAGCTAAGATTTTTCTCTTAAAAATAAATTCTGTATCCTAATAAATCTGATCATCATGAGCAAAAGGACTCCACACATATAACACACATAAATAAACCGAAACCACAGCATTGGGCATAGCAGAACCTAGAAAGTCAAGGTTTCTCATTAATCATAAATAGAACTTTGGCTCCTGTTATGTCATTCTTCACTTGAATGGAGATTTGCAGTTGGGAGACAGGATATGGACCACACTAGCCCACACTAATTAAACATTAAGCAGCCCGATCAACTACAGTGAAAACACAACATAAATATTTTAGGAAGCACTGTTTGGGCAGTGTATATCTGAAACACAGCTTTTTAAACTGGACCAATAGTAAGAAATCAAAATCTTCACCCTGTCTGTCTGTCTGTCTGTCTGTCTGTCTGTCTCTCTCTCTCTCTCTCTCTCTCTCTCTCTCTCTCTCTCTCTCACACACACACACACACACACACACACACACACACACACACACACTGAATTTAATAACATATGGTATGGATTATTTTTCCTTTACACACAACAATACTGCCAAGACTGGTAAAAAAAAAAAACATGCTAGGGCTTTTATTTATCTTTGTCTTGGAAATGGAGCAGAAGTCTCTGGATGGATTGGTGGTCAACAGGACTTTGTTCATAGTGTAAATAAAGCACACTACTAGATAGTTCTTTCCAAAACAATAATGTTTGTACTGGAAACATTTGAAAGATGCTTGGGAAACAACCACCACTTTGGGAATTATCAAGAGAAGATACTTAAAACCTAACAGGCTTTTCTCTACCACTTAGCTGATTGCTTGCTTTCCTCATAGCAGCTGCCAATCTTTTTGTTTTGTTTTGTTTTGTTTTGTTTTGTTGTTGTTGTTCTGAGACAGGGTTTCTCTGCATAGCTTTGGAACCTATCCTGGAACTTGCTTTGTAGACCAGACTGGCCTCGAACTCACAGAGATCTGCCTATCTCTGCTTTCTGAGTTCTGGGATTAAAGGCATGCACTACTACCACCTGGCCTGCAGCTGCCAATCTTTAAAGACTGCCTCTAGTTTTTATATTCATATACATAGTATGTTATTATGAAACCAGCTCTGCTTTAAAAAAATACAATTCCAGGGGTGTAGACCAATGGTAACCATTCTTCATACCACTGTGTCCTGTTACTCATACGGGCAATGAGAGGGTGTTTCAAATTGCTTGTGCAGTTCTGTTGTGTTGAGTAAATCTCAGGTTGAAGGGTTTCTGTTTTCAGCTAACAGAATTCATAACTTTATTTTTATGAATTACAGGTGGTTTTCATGAGCCTATGCAAAAGCTTTTGGGACTGTGGACTTGTAGCCTTAGATGACATTACCATACAATTGGGAAACTGCCGGGCTCCAGGTAAGAGAACTGTTAGTAATTTCAGCTGTGTGTCTCTCTGCTCTATGATGGACATTTTTAATTTGTCTAAGAACTTCATGCATTTGATCCACACTATTCTATCCCTTGCTTTTCTTAATACACGCACTCTCACAGAGCTTTGTAGTAGACTCTACAAGTTGGAAATGAGGATTCCAGTGTTTTGTGTGGCTTTGTATGTATGGCTTGGCTCCTTTTCCTCATTGTAAGGAAAGTTAGCAATACCTCCCTGAATGTTGGGGACAATGCATATACATTCCCTAGCTTATGAACTGCCTATAAATAGCACTTCAAAAACAAGTGCCCTCTATCTTAACTAGTATTATTATTAACCTTGCAATTTTGGAGAATGCACATTTTCAAGTAATATTGGTGGCATTGCTATTTCACAAATACTTGTGAGACGTATAGCATTTAATTTTTAATAAAGCTGATATGTTCTAAGTCAATAAGTGACAGTAAAACAATAGACCCTACAGCAGCAACAGAGGACATAGCCTGCTGCTGCTGCTTATAGCGGCCTAATCATTATATGTTGTTTTATTTTTGAGCTCCTTGAAAGTTTTGTACAATATTGTTTTGATCATATTTACCTCCCCAACTCTTCCCAGAACTACTCCTTTTCCCCTATTCTCCTAATTTTGTGGGGTTTAAAAAAAAAACCCTTCAAGACCAATTTGTACTGTCCAAAATTTTCTCAGAAGTGTGCTTCCACTGAAACATGGTCAACTTGTGAAGGGCTACACTCTTAGATAAATCTGGCCCTTCCCTGTCCAGCAGCCATCAATCGTGAGAAATAGGATTGTGTGTCCACCACCCATCTGCATGCTGGGATTTAGTCTGGCTTGGACTTGCACAGGTTTTGTGTGTGCTGTCACAACTGTTGTTGGTTCGTATGTGCAGCTGTCCTGCTATGTCCAGCAGATGTCTTGTTGCAGTCATCTACAGCCGCTGGCTCTTCCACCCTTTGCACCCATGTTTCCACAGTGATCCCTGAGCCTTGGCGTGAGGATGCAGTGGTTCTTCCAAGGACCTCAGCTCAGGCCTCTATACTCAGGAAAGAATTTCCGAATGAATCAGAAGCAAAGTTGGAACTTATTAAGAAAAGGTTTTAACACAGTTTTAAGTTCTAGTGTCAATACAACAAGATGCTTTAGAAAAGGACAGTAGACACCCAAAGCCATGGCTGTGGGGCTTCTTAAGAGAGACTGTTGGTAGTCATATAGATAATTTTGGTGACTTCTGGAGTTACATTGTTCAAAGGATTTCTAAGGACTTTTTCTTTTTTGGAGAAAGAGATAATAAGGTGGTTTCTGATGTGTACTGATAAACATAAAGGCTATTAAGAAGACAAAACCATAGGTCACAGGGTTGAGGGATTCCTTATTATGTTAGTTGCAAGGGGGTTGAGACATACTTTGTCTGCAAACTAAGTTCATACACTTGTGAGATTCTCAGAACATAACATATTTGCATCTGGAAATGGAGTAAGGTTAAATTTAAGTCACACGCAAGCCTTAAGCAAGGCTCACTGCTATTTTAGCATTATTATTTAAAATAGTTCTAGAATTGTGTCAACTCTTCCATTCTTGGCTAGCTTGAAACTTCAGCCAGACCCCAGAATGAGCTCCCCCAGGCATTTCTTCATAATTTCCCCTTTATTTTTATCTTACTTCAGACTAAGCATTGATGATAGTGAGAAACTAAAGTCATGGTAGCTAGTAGCATGCTAGACATGGCGGGCAATGAGTAAATGGTGCCTACCTCAAAGATGCTCAGTGTTCTTCTCTTTAACAAATAGCCAAAGTGTAATAACAGTCTGATACTGGAGAATAGTTGAAAACCGTATGTGGGCTGGTGATCTAGCTCAGCAGCAGACACTTCCACAGCTTACATAGGCCTTACACAGGCTCTGGGTTTATTCCTCCTGCTATAAAATGAATTTAAAGGAAGACACCTTGCTTTCAGACCCCTGGTTTCTGAGTCCTTGGAAGGACAAGAGCAATAAGAATATCCACATTCAAGGCATAGAACAGGGAATGGGGTCTCATTGATTAGAACTGTATATAAAATAAAAACAAGAGGAACATAAAACAAAAGGCTACCATTGAAAATTTTACTATGAATATGGATGGAGAGAGGCAGTGCATCTCCAGTTTTCAGAGCTTTGTAATTCCACTCGCACAAATTCCAAGGTTGGGGGTGTGTCTTGTTCACAGTACCCCAATATTTCAGATCTAGATTTCTGATTCTGTGCCATGATAGATCCATGATGGAGCACAGATTAGCTGGAGGTATGGCTTGGTAGGCCACCGGTGGGGGTCTGCCTCTCCATAGGCTTGACATATGGCCAGACACCTCTCAGACATGCAAAGTGGGCTGCTAGGATCCATGAGAAAATACATATTCATCGACTGTCTCAGCAGTTGCCACACCTGCTGTTTCCTTGCAGAGAGACTTCCACCTGCACCTGGAGAGTGCACGTTCGATCAAGATGAATGTGCGTTTACACAGGAAAAAAGAAACCGGAGCAGCTGGCACAGGGGGAGAGGAGAAACCCCCACCTCTTACACAGGACCGAAGGGAGATCACACTACTGGGGTAGGTGAGTTATGCCACATGGTGCTGTTTCCTAAGAACATAGCGTAGCGTACGAGCGGTCATTTGCTGCATTTTGAATGTGCAGATTTGTGTCTTGTGACTAGAATGAACTACATGGGATTCTACACACATGAGAATTTTTAAAAAAGGCTTATTGGAAAATCATTTTTTGTGTTTATAATTCTGATTAATGGATATTGTTGCAAAGGTAATTTAGAACTAGGTTTAAAAAACTGAAAGAGGCACAAAAGTAGGGAGAAAGAAGTTAATCAAAATTGGAGCTGAGGCTTAGTATATAAATGTTCAGGCAGATTGGGAGCATATGGAGAAGTTCAACGCCGTGCTTTCTACAGCTGAAACAAAGACAGAAAATTCACCTGTGAATTGTGATTCACTGTGTTCTTGGGATAAAGCAGAGGGAGCAGATAGCTGGAGGTGTAGATAATCAGGTGGCACCTTATCTGTTTCCCCCCGACCCCAGACAAGGTCTTGTTCAAGCTGGTCTGAAACTTAGGATCTTCCTGCCTCAGCTTCCTGAGAGTTCCGAGATGTGGATATATGCCACCATGCCTGGCTAAGGAGTATGTTTTCAACATAGAATGTCTAAACTATAATAGGACAAATTCAAGATTGATCATCCTATTACTACTGTCTATCAGCAAGTTAAAAACAGTCAGTGGTAAATAAAATATGTCCCCATTTAATATATCAGTTAAATCACAACCTTAAGTTCAAAAAAGGAAAACTGTCCCTGAACTAAACTCACAGAAATCCTTGACACTAAGCTTCAGGGTCCTTAAAGAAAAGTCAGGAGGCTATGGTGGGTTATACTGTGCTTACCTTATGACTAACCTCAAGATAAATCTACAACCAAGTATCATGGATCAACATACAGTGTATGTAAGCTTTCTTCTGAATTAGCCAAACTTGGTAGAACTCAATCATAAATAGCTTTATTTTGCTTTCTATCATTCACTTCAGTTTTATCCTGAAGACTTTTCTCTCCACTCCTTGTTAAATCCCTCAACTCCCAGTTCTGCTAGGGTATTAGAATAGTCTTAATTCAGACATGTTAAAAAGTCTAGTCCAAATAAAAAAACTTCCATTTCTCATTCAATCAAAATGTTTCTGATCTCTTCAGCTTGGCTTTAACTCTTATCTCAAGAAGATAAAGGAGGAGATTGTCTAGTCTTTAATCTTTATTTCATCCCCTACCCTGCCTTCCCTGTTTGTCATCCTCTAGTCAGAGCAGGGAGAGGAAGAATTAAAGGAAAAAAACTTTTAAATATTTGGTGCTGTTTTAAATTCTCTCTTGGCTATTGGCTGTTCCCTCATTATGACAAATGTCAGTGCAGGCCAACTGGAACTTCTGCAGCACACCATTCCTGGCAGTGTCCCCTCTGCCTAACCCTCCGTAACCAGCCCTTTGTACTTGCTGCCTCCATATTAAGGTACACACCTCAATCCAGCCACCCAGGTTTTTCTGAACATTTCTGCTTTGTTTGAAGAGCACTCAGTTCCATCTGCCTTCCCAGAGTGTCCACTGGCCTCAGAAACTAGTGCGCTCTCACCTGACGGGTGCCACCCAGTGCCACCGCTGCCCTTTTTCTATGCAGCTTTGGTAGACTCGGGAAGATTGCTTCCTCGGAGAAGGATGTTGCTGAAGAGACTCAGCACTGGCCAAAGGTAGACCAGATGTCCACTTTCAGCATTGAATAGTGATTCTAAAAGAATGATGAGGCCCATTGAGCTCCATCTGAAAATGCATCAGGAAGTTACAGTGATAACCAGAAGCCATATATGATAACACTCTGGCAGCATAAAACAGAAACTGAACTCAGACTCATCTAAGTGGACAAGGAATCCTTCACTGAACTTTGAAACAGGAAAAGGTCAGTTCAGGCACATTCTGATGCAAGGGATAAACTATATAATCAGGGGACCCTTTTCTCTTTTTAACCTCTCTGTGCTGGGCTTTCTGGATTGGTTCCAGTCTCCAACAGGATATCCTATCATGTAAGAAATTGGCTCCAGCCAAGGCAGCCTCGTGGACTTTCAACACTGAATTTTGTAGAAAGGGATAACTCTGATGAAAATCTCCAAACTACTCCCCCCCCACACACACACACTTTTTGAGAAAGGTTATTACTGTGGAGCCCTGGCTGGCCTGAAACTTGCTATTAGACAAGATTGGCCTTAAATTTACAGAGATCCACCTTCCTCTGTCTGCCTCACAAGTGCTGGAATTAAAGGCCTGTGACACCATGCCCAGCCAAACTGAGCCTTATTGACTCTGAATAGCAATGTCATGAGGGCTATAAAACCATTGAATTCCCACAATACTTAATATTGTGACTTGCACAAGATAGATATGCAAAAAACTCTCTATGGAATAAGTAAACAAATGAGTAAATGAATGGATGAATAAATGAAAGCCTTTACTGAAACAAATAAGAATAATTATTATTTAGCAAGACCTCCAATAACTAGCATGGTGGTACACACCTATAATCCCAGCACTCAGGAGGCTGAGTCAGGAATATTACAAATGTAAGGCCAGCCTGGGTCACATAATGAGATCCAGGCCACATTGGGCTATATAGCAAGTCCTGTCTCAAGACAAAAACACCAAAAACCTCTCTAGAAAAAATAAGATTGTGAGAAGATACTACTTTTAATATCTGGTACAGTAGAGAAGAGCCAATCAATTTAGCTCATCTGTTATAAGATCTCCCCATCCCCCGGTAAAAGGTTGATAGTTTTTATTCCTTTTATGCAGACATAAAGAAGGCTTCAGTTAGAGGTATGAAAAGATGTTATCAAAGATAAGCATAAGATGACTTCAGGGGGAGGCATTCTGGATAATGAAGACCATGGAATATAGTGATATTTTATTTGTACTAAAATGTGATTTGTATGTTAATAGACAAAGTTACCTGGGGGTCAGAGCTATTAGAGCCATAGCAAAAGCTGGGTGGTGGTGGTGCATGCCTTTAATCCCAGCACTTGGTAGGCAGAGCTAGGTAGATCTCTGTGTGTTCAAGGATACAGCCAGCATTGGAGACACACGCCTTTAATCTCAATACCAACCATAGAAGACCTGGAGTTCTGTACAGACAGGCAGTGATGAGGCAGTCATGTGGTTGGGTTTACAACCAATGAGAAGGCAGAACAGAAAGTCTATATAAAGACAAAAACACAGGAAGTAGGTCTCTTGATTGAAGAGGCTAGCTGCAACAGCCAGGTAAGTCTCTTGCCTCTGATCTCTTGGCTTTCTTCTTTGCATTCATTCTGTGTTTCTTATTTAATAAGATGGTTGGTTACATCTACAATGGAATGCCTTGGACATGGAAGACAGAGAAGAATCAAAGTCATAAACAGTGAAGGTGCCACTCCTGGAAAGAGCAAAGGGAAGCCAGGGCTAGAAGAGATCCATGGGTTTTGGAGTTGGGATAACCCATCATGTTGCATTCATTGAGTATGGCATTAAGAAAGCTACTTAAATTCTCAGTTTCAGCCTTGACATTTAGAAAATAAGAATACCTAAAACTACTTACTCATTTCCATAGTTTCAAGGAGTGGTCCAAGATCAAGGTGTCCTCGTGGTTGCTCTCCTTTGGCCTCTCTGCCTTGCAAATGGCCATCTTCTTGCTGTGTCTACATATGGTCTTCCCTCTATGCCAACACATCCCTGATGTCTCTTTTCTTATGATACTTGGATTGAATCAGGATCTACCCTAACAATCCTCTTTTAATTCAATTACATCTTTTATTTATTTATTTTTTTTTTTTTGGTTTTTCGAGACAAGGTTTCTCTGTGTAGCTTTGTGCCTTTCCTGGAGCTCACTTGGTAGCCCAGGCTGGCCTCGAACTCACAGAGATCCGCCTGCCTCTGCCTCCCGAGTGCTGGGATTAAAGGCGTGCGCCACCACCGCCCGGCTCAATTACATCTTTTAAAGCTCAGTCTCTAAATGTAGCCACACTCTGATAGACTGGGGTTAGGTCTTCGTCCTGTGTGTTTTGCAGAGATGTAACTTAACTCATAGCAGACTCCCTCCCAGGAATCAGTGTCATGGGCTAAATATCAAAGGAAATTCTTTCAAGTTAAATGAGTGACAGCCCAGGCCTGCTTCTGCTCCTCACGGCTCTATGCTACAGTCTAGGCTTGTCTGACTCATGGAAAGTGTTCTACTTCCTCCTCACCCATTCAAAACTCTATGAAAAACTTATCAAAAACATGTGCAACATATATTAAATAATGCATAATTTTAGTCCTTTACTGACATTACTGGGCTATAGGGACATACGTTAATTAACTTGGGATGGCTTTATTTGAAGATGGTGTAGTTGTGTTTTCTTTGTCTCTTTGAAAATTTAAAGAATGTTTCAGCTGGCTAGGGTGAAACTTCATAGCAAAAGAACGAATGCAATGTTTCTTAGTGAACTCCATACTTATTCTGAGTGAATACTAGATATATTAAATGAAAGTCTCTGGTGCACAGTATAGAGAATGCAGATTTTAAAAAATAAATTATTTACCTGGTTCAATATGAAATTCCAAAAGATTCTCAAGATGCCTTTCAGATTTTTAACTAATAAAATATTTTGGAATCTATCTTTTTATTCCTGTGCATAACAATGCAAGTAAGAAAACAAATTCTACTATACTATGCCCGAGGTACCTATAGATATATATATAGCATTTGGCTAGGGCTGTCAATTACTTTAATAACCCTTTCATTATAAAGCTAGGGATCATTTGTTGAACATTTGTCCTGGACAGACTCTATGCCTAGAATATTTATACCCTTCCTATAATCTGCAAAGTAAGTGAAAGGTCCTATTTTTCAGACAGGCAAAAGCTTGGAGAAATTAAGTGCCCTTTCAAAGCTACATAGTAGTAACTGGTAGAGCAGGGACTGGATTTCAGGTTCATTTGGTTCCAGTGACCATATTCTTTCCACACTGCCTCACTGGAGTCTCCTAGCCTACGTGACATTAACACATCACACAGGACTCATAATGCATGTGGCCATCAGAAATAATTTACAGGCTTCCTGAACTACTTCTAGTGTCACTAGTCTGGTATTTTGAGTGGAACTCCAGGAGTGCACCCCTGTCTCCTGTTGTCTACCCTCATACATGGAAAGGTAGCTTTTTTGTCTCCCAGTCTTTAATAGTGTGGGCTAAATAAGGCTGAAATATGAGCTCTCAAATCAAAAAGAGAGAAGTATAACCCATTCAAAAACAAAAGCACAAACAAAGACTCTCCTAAAACAACTGACTGGTGTTTTCTACACATTTATTTAATGAGAGGGAGGGGGGGAGGGGGAGGGAGGGAGGGAGGGAGGAGGAGGGAGGAGAGAGGGAGAGGAAGAGAGAGAGAGAGGGAGAGAGATCATGTGCATGCACATGCCACAGTGTGAGTGCAGAGGTGAGAGGACAACCTTCTGGAATTTGTTCTCCATCCACCCTGTGGATTCCAGAGACTGACTGAACTCAGGTCATCAGGCTTGGGGAAAACATCTTTACTCTCTCAGCCACCTCATCAGCCCCTAAACAACTAATTGTTCTAGCTACCAGCATCAGAAGCTACATGCATATAAGAATAAAATATCTTAGAAATGGGAGTTACCATTAATATCACACAATCCTGGGTCCCCACTTGATTCATTCCATATCTTCTGAGCAATCAGTATTCATTACATACAAAAAATCCAAGTGACTCAAGCTATAAGTAAAGCAATAAAGGTCAAGTTCTAGAGATGATGGGACAATGCAAGGTAGCAGCTCTCCTTGGCAGTCTCTTGAAGGATGAATCAGAGTGCGTCAGGAATGGTAAGGAATATGAACACATGTCAGGATGAAGAAAGAACAGACATGAGACATGCAGTCCTCTCAGCAGTGGGACAGCTTTCAGGAACTCTAAGTTACAATACTGGCCATAGGATTCTGTTAACCAGGAGTCCCATGAAAGTGGAACCTCAAATGTGACCTTATATGGAGGTTGTACACTTGAAGGTATGAGTCCCCACAGCAGGAATGGGGAACAAGGTCATATAACAAGGAAATTATCCATCCATACAACAATGATATATCCTTGACTTGGCCACTACTGTGTCCAGTTGATTGCTTGAGATAGTGGGAACATCTAATAAACCATGTTGAATCATGTCTCATGGACAAGGACTAGAGATTAAAAGAGAAAAGGACATTTTCATACACTCCCACCCTCACTGGCCTAGATATGTGCCCATCTAGCACTGACTTCCCACTCTACCTCATTCACATGGGTGCAGAGAAACTCTGCAGAGGCTTAAGCTAAGAGTGACCGAAGACACCTCTACATTGAAGACCAAAAGCCTTGGGCCCAAGATGAGACATCTACCAAGGTGCTTCTGAATCAGCCCTGTCTTTTAACTTTCTCTGCTTAAAGCCTGTCAGTTTACAGTTGGCAGAACTCCAACAAGAGAGGAAAAAAGAAAGATTGGGTGGGTGCAGGGGGATGCAAACCTGTTTTATAGACAGCTGCATTAGATGATCAGTCAATACATGTCCAATAAATAAAAAGAAAAGCTCAGAAAAGCCACACTATAAATATGTCAAGCTGCTGTGTGTCTGTCAGAATCAATACATCATCTCAGGTTAAATAAAGACAAGCCCTGTGAATGAAGCTCTTCAATTTAGCTGCTGAACGGGTCAAATAACATTGATTTCCCAGGAATGGAGTGTTTGGGAAGTGACCCACCTGTTCTGGCTCAGTGGCTGTGCCCATCCTGCCCTTGGAAGGGCCTTAGCCGTGAAGCTCTTAGTTTATAGTTCTGTCACAGGAAAGGTGCCGATGGGATGAGGCTGAGTAAAAAATGTCACTGTTCTTAGCAAGAGCCAAGCATTTCTCTTGAACAAGCATTCTGGAGCTGGTAGGGCTGTTGGTTAATCACCGGACTACTAATAAAGTTGATTTTGACCAGTTTGTTTTTTCCAGTGTTCTTGTTGCTTGTAGGTGATATTTAGATCTTCAGAGGTCCTTATTCTGCTTCTCTGAAACCCTGCTCACTGCCTGTTTGCTTTTTAGTTGGTTCAAGTTCATTGGTGAAATTCTCTCTTTCCATTTTCTTGACTGTATCCACATATTTATGTACACATATAAACATGTGCATGTGTTTTGTAGTGCTGAGGACTGAACTCAGGACCCTGTACATACAGGGCAAGAGTGACATTATTAATCTATACTCCAACCCTTCAAACTTACTATATACTCAAACCATTAAACTACAGTCTCTTTGAATATTTTTTGTTTGTTTGTTTGAAGACATGGTTTCTCTGTGTAGCTTTGCGCCTGTCCTAGAACTCACTCTGTATCCCAGGCAGGCCTCAAACTCACAGGGATCCGCCTGGCTCTACCTCCCGAGTGTTGGAATTAAAGGTGTGAGCCACCACTGCCCGGCAAACTACAGTCTCTTATATGATAACTCCATGTTATGAATTACCTGTTTCTCCAGGTGGAATCTGTCTGTTTACACACACACACACACACACACACACACACACACACACACACACACACACACACACACACCTTAAAATCTATGATAAATCAAATGTTGTAAATGAAACATCACAGAACACTTCTGTGATGATGTTTTCCTCTCAGAGGATAAGAACTGAGGCCACATGAGGTGGCTGTGGCTCTGCTTTCCTGGGTACCCATCTGGTTCTGCCTACAGTCCAGGCATATTTTCCAAGAATGGAGTCTGGAGTTTATTTAGGAATTATCCTCTCTAGTATGTACTAAACTTAAACTTTGTCTCTAGCTGGTAAGATGGCAAGAAACCCTACTTTGTTTTGCATTTAACTTTCTGTCTCTTGGTCTCTTCAAGTTAAGAATTTGATAAATGCCTCAGGAGAAGATTGCCAAGCAATATGTTCTCTTTCCTGTCCCTCTTTCCTCATAAAATGTGGCCCTCCCAAGCCCAGCTGCTCGAGCAACTCTGAACACTAAACACTAGTTACTTTCTGCTCACATCAGTGAGCCTGTTGGTGTCTCTGCCACAAAGCCTAAAGAGGGAAGCAGCTCGGAGAATGTGGAGCTCATTCTGTGGACCTTCCATTTTCTCTGGAGTCTGTTGGTTCCTCCGTGCCTTGCAGCTTGCAACGTTCTCTGATAGCTCCGAAACAGGTGCCACACCTGCTAGATCAGGATTGATCAAGCAATTTGAAAATAAGGAAGAGGAGAGCTACATCTGCAGAAGCGGATTGTTCTGGAATCAGAACAATGAAGAGTAGCAGGATTGAGGGCAGCGCACAAAGATGCAGGGAGCCTGGAGGTTTTGTAGGGCAGAAAAAAAAAAAAGGAACTTTTGTGGTTGAAGATCCCATCTGTGATCTGTTCCCTCCAGCCCCAAAGTTGCAAATGGTGACAGAGGTTGGAATGCTGACCTTGTCAGGAGCTTGCAGGCTCCTAACTACCTGAAGACGTCATGAGCCTGCAACTTTCTGGTCAGAGTTTATCAGCTCACCTGAGGCTTTTAAGCCACTAGCCCTTCAAGACCCTGAATATTTTTTTCTCTGTTTGTCTATCCTAAGTTTCCTCTAGGCAGACTAGAAGCAGTGCCAGTCAAACAGTAGAACCAGAAGAGGCAGTTCTGATATCAGGCTCCTGCTATAACATCATTTATTTACAACGGATTGTTTTGCTCAGAAGTTAGAAACATTGCTATGTGCTAGACTACAAGCCAACCAATCATAGTTTTAAAATATTTTATTTATTATTTGACAATTTCAAACATGCATATAATGCATCTTGATCATGTCCAACCCAAGTCCCCTTTCCTACTGTTCCCAGAGTCTCCCACAAGGCTTCCCTTCCTGCCTTCATGTCCTCTTCCTTTTTCTTTTCTTTTTTTAGAAATGACCCATTGAGTCTGTATTTGCATGGGGTTTGGGTCATTTAGCAGCGCATGGGACTATTAGTGGCCATACCCCCAAAGAAAAATGGCTCCCCTCTTCTAACAATCATCAGTTGCCAATAGCTCCTCAATGAGGAATGGACTATCATGAACCTCTCCTACAGCCATGCTCGATCTTATGCAGGTCTTGTGCAGATAACCATAGATGATGTAAGCTCATGAGCATGGTGGCCATGTCATGCCTAGAAGACAGCACTTTACAGCGCCCCTCCACATCCTTGAGTTTTTATACTCATTCTGCCTTACCCTCAATGTGTCCTGGATCTTAGGAGGTTGGTTTAAATGGCCTGTTTGGGGCTGATCATTCTACAGTTACTTATTCTCAGCATTTGGATCAGTTATGGGTCTCTGCATTAACCACTGTCCAGTACAAAAAAAAAAAAAAAACTTTTCTAAGTTTGAGAGTAGCACTAATTTACAGGTACAAACACAAATACATAGAAAGCATTTTGATATCATGTACATTTACAAAACAGCAGTAGTAAGTTCTCTCCTAGGATCTAGGACCTCCCCAACTGTGGGTTTTTAACCAAGTTTAAAATACCAGGCATGAAACCCCTCATATGGAGCAGATCTCAAATCTAATCAGAAAGCAATAGCTTGCCCTCATAACTGTCATACTACTATTGTACAAGTAGGTATATCTTGCCTAGCAGGCTGATATTGCTGCATGTAGGATCCACTTCTTGGTAAATCTACGGATGTGTTTTCTCCCCCAGCAGCCTGCATATAGTCCCTTTCAGCACTATGAAAGCTAGCCATCACATGTGTGTTAATATTCTCTACTCTCACTAAGGGTCTTTTCCTCTCCCCTCTCTCCTATGCCCCCCCCCTAGCTTTTTGATCTCTAAAGAAACCCCAAATTAAACACACAAACATAAAAATTTGAAGCGAGGATCCATGTATGAGAAAACATGCAGCATTTGTTTTTCTGAGTTTGAGTTACCTCACCAGTTCCACACATTTTCCTATAAATTTAATAATTATATTTGTCTTTACAACTGAATAAATTCTGTTGTGTAAATGTACCACATTTCATTATCTATTCATCAGTTGATGAACAGCCAGGCTGATTCTATTTCCCAGCTATTGTGAATACAGTGGCAATTAACATGGTTGGACAAACATCTCAGTAGTACAATGTGGAATCCATGGAGTATATGCCCCAGAAATGGTGTAGCTGGGCTGGGTCAAATGGTAATTTTAGTTAGCATTTATCAATTTATTTACCTGTGTGTTTATGTATGTCTGTTTTACATTTTGTATTTTCTTCTCTTAAATTTGTTGGGGGTCAAATCATGGGCATAATATCATGAAGAAAAGTACACATAGTTCAAAATGTTCAATTTATTATGAGTCATTATTGTATATATGCATGCACACATGCATGTGTGTATGCCACCAAGCACATGTGGAGGTGTTTGTTTTTGCTCAGGAATGTTTCGGATATATCATTCTTTTGCACTTACATGTGAACTTTGAGACTATTTTTCCATTTCTGTGTATAATGTCATTAGAATTTTGATGTAGATTGTGTTGAACTGTAGACTACTTTTCTTAAAAAAAATTTATTTATTTTTACACATATGGATGTTTTGCCTGCATGTATGTCTGAGCACTATGTGTGTGCAATGTCCACAAATTCCAGAAGAGAGGATGCTGGATCCTCTGGAATGAGTTTCTCATCTACCATGTTATCCATAAGTCCTCCCGATCATAGTACTTAGAATGAGATCTTTATATCCCTGGTTTCTTATGACTATAAGCGTTTGTTGGTGTTTTCTGCCTCTTTAGCCAAAGGTCTTGTTATATCTGAGATGATATTTCACAGTGTGCTATTCTTTGGCAAAGGGTAACAGAAGAATAATAAAATTTACATGCATTCTGGCTGTAAACTCCCCAACAGAAGATGTCATTGTTTGTGTCTTTCCTTTTATAACTCCCTATTCTGAGGAATAAATACCAGGGACATTATGTTAAGAAAAATATCCCAACTGTACTTGTTAAAACACGGTAAGGTAGACTTTACTCACAACCATCATGGTAAGAACCAGCATAGTGCCGTTTTTTGGTGGAGGGGAGAGACTGGGCTCAACCAGAATACAACATGACCAAAGGGGAATAGAGAAAAAAGGAGCTGCATGAGATCAGGGCATGGAAAACTAGCAGGAAGAAATGTCAGGGGTAGGAAAGATTCTGGATGAGCTGACCTACCAGGACTCTTGCTGAAGGCAGCCCAGGGTTATCATGTGTCACCTCTGGGACGGTGGGAGGTGAAGGAAATGATCACATAGCTCCTTGATTAGATATCAGGAGTGGGAGGCTCCTGACTTAGAAGCCTCTTATAAGATAAGATTTTGTAAGGAAAGCATAGGCCTAGGGAAAGATTTAGGAGCTAAAGTTGAGTCAAGCAAGAATCCTTGCAAACTCTTGAGTATTCAAGTGCTACAATGTCTTCTTTTTATTTCCTTGTCAAAGAAGACACTTAGAAAACCATAGTACATTATTTAAAGTGACTTGTATAGTTAATATAATTTTGCTTAGCTAACACTGAAATCTTTAATGGGGAATATATCTTGAAATGATGTATTTTGAAATTTTTCACTTACTCAACAAATTAACACCAGTACATAGATTTTTAGGATGCTGGTGGTAGGCAGCCTATTGCAGATCAGCTAAAGAAATATATACATTAAATATTATGGAAACTAACTTAGTGAAGTTTTAATAATTATCTGCTGTTATCCTTAGGTAGCAACAATAAACATTCTTGTTACTAAGTACACACTGTAAACAATAGTGAATTTCATCAAAAAAAGAGAGAGCTTAGTGCCTACATGGGTGACTTACTGCATTTAGTTTGCACAAACTTTTCTATGGCTCCTTTTAAAATCTAGGTCATGAAATAATGGTAGGAGCGACTTTAAAAGGTGGAGCTTCCTATTTTATACATTGGAAAATGTTCCCCTGAGACTTGGGACCAGTAGCACAATGTGTTTCTCCTGATGCCTACCATGTATAGTGGTCACAGAGCCCTTTTTTTAAATAACAAAATGCATTCTGGGACTTCCGAAGGACATGCTTATATCTGTAGACTGCATTCTACCTTTTTACTTCCCATCCTTAAAGCCTGTCATTTTACAGTTGGAAAAACATGTAGAGGGAAAAAGAAGAAAGGAGAGAGGCATCAAACCTGGTTTATAGATAACTGTATTAAATGGTAAGTCAATATAAATTCATTAAATAAAAAAGAAGCTCAAAAAAAAAAAAAGAAGAAAGGAAAACTCTATAAATATGCCAGGTAATTCTGTGCCTGTCAGGATCCATATATCATCATGTATAGCAGTTCCAAGGGAGATACAGCTTCTGCCTTCCTAAAAGACAATGCATAAAGACCTTTCCATATTCTGAAGTGCAAGATATAGTCTAAGCATCTGGCCATGTCTTCACTGCCCTACAGAGCCTAGGGCATGATTACATGGCCTCTGAGTCTGAGTTTCCTCATATATAAACCAGCAATAACAGTTAATGCCCTACTAGTCTCTTAGGGTTGCTGTGGTAATTAACTGACAATATATAAAAGCCACTGAAACATGTGGCGTTGTTATTTCTACAATTCATGAATCTTTTATTGAATCTGATGTCTGGCTCTGTAATACTTTCCTAGACTTGCTGTTTAACACTATGTGTGCCTCTATAAAATAGAAAGCCATTGCCTGTGACCACTGATAAACTTCCTTGGTAGAAAGAAGAAGACTTGGTAGAGTTATTAAACCAAAATGCCCCCTTAATCACATTCTATCTACCTCCAGTATATCAAGTGATAAGAGTATGGCTATTTTTAGGCTTGCCAGTAATACTCATGCAAATGAAAAATCCATAACCAGCATGCCAGAACTGTTATTTCATAGACTTATAGCTCATTTTCTGTTTTCATGCTAACATGAAGTTTCTTGTTTGAATAAATATATCTGAGTAATAAAACCATTAAAAGAAAACTATTATAAGTAAACTATGAAAAGGAAAATATTAAATTCTAATAGCATATGATAGACAAAAAGTGTAACGAAGATAGAGGCTATATGATGAAAGCTTGGGGAATAGTTATCAATAAATCATTGTATAAAATAACAACCAAGACACCCTCCAAAAAACACTAGCCCCACCATTTCACTGCTGTTAAAAGAAAGCAAGCATTCTGTGACAGATGGAGCGTGACTGGCATTAAGGTGACATGGGCTTTGCAGTGTTTATCTCTCTGGTTCCTGCACCATCTGCATGAGTAGCTCTCTCCTGCAGAACCAGAAAGTTTCCCAACACAGATGCCACTGAGCTTCTTAGTTACAAGACAGTGACAGCAAATCATCACAAACTTCCCAGGGTTTTATGGCCATTTCTATGATGCCAGGCTGTCAGAATTCTTCGTAAGCATTTGTTTTAGGGTTTTTTTAATAGGGATTTTGTAGCCAAATGATAATGAATAAATAAACCAACAGATAACTATCCCGTTTATGAGAAATCTGCCCTCTGTGCTCACCCCCCTTCCCCCTGTTGTCTCAGCTCTTGGCCCACTGAGTCTCCTAACTGGTGGAAGACTGTCATGGTCTTCCCACCCTATCCTTGCTCCTCCCAGAAAAAGCAGCTCCATTCTCCATCTTAACAACTCCAAAGGAAGCCACCATCACTCTCTTCCAGGACGCTCTTTAATGTGTGTCCTGGAAACTAAATTTTATTTCAGGAAGCTAATAAGTAAAAAGTAGGAGTTTTCTTTATATCCAAGAACACATATCAAAGAATAGTTTACATATGGAAATGTGCTCTTAACTGAAAACTATGTATTTGAAATGTTGTTTGGGTTTGGTTTCTTTGTTTCTTCTGTTTTGTTTGTTGAGGCAAGATCTCCACAGCCAGGTGGCCTCAAACTTCTGATCTGGCAGGAATATGTGCATGCACATGTGTGTGTGTGTACATGGGTGTATCTGATTGAGGACCAGTTTACTTCAAGTCCTCGTCTTTAAGAACTTGGGTACCTGACACTCAGGTACATAACCTAGCTACTCCATCGGTTTACACTCTCTGAGGAATTAGCTCCAGATTTGGAACTTTTCAGGGTACAGCAGTCTTTCCACAGCTAAACTTCCATGACAGAGTCTGGTACCATCAGATCCCACTTTGCCAGAGAAGTCTTCCAAGAAAAGCCTTTAAAGATGTGGTAAAATGTTTGAAAATGCCAAAATGAAACCCATTATTCCATATTCTAACCTAAAGAACTAATTGTTTAAAAACTGCTAAAATGCTAGACATCTGGTAGGGCCAACTGGATTGACCTCTGACCCCCAATACCTCACCCTCATTTCTGCCGAAAGTCCTTTAAAAAACCCTGAGACTAACGGCCTGATGGTGCCCGTTGCCTGGGCCCTTCCTCCCTCTTAAACTCTCACCTGTGATTTTAAACTTCTGTCTAAAACATACCACAGTAGTCAGATGTACATGGTAAGTGCAACCACTTAAGCACATTCATATCACTGTGCAGCCACCATCCACATTCAGCTCCAGAAAATTTTCACCTTCTTAAACAGAAACTATACCCATTAAAGACTAACTCCTCATTTTTGACATGCTTTTGTTATTATTATTAATTAAATTTATTCATTTATTTTACATCCCAACTGCAGTTTCTTCTCCCTCCTCTCCTCTCCTTCCTTCCCATACTATATTGATTTCCAAAGGGGTTGTACAAATTTGCACTCCCACCAACAGTGGAGGAGTGTTCCCCTTACTCTACAACCTCTCCAGCATAAGCTGACTCAGTGTCTTTGATCTTAGCCATTCTGACAAGTGTAAGAAGGTATCTCAGAGTCATTTTGATTTGCATATCCCTGATAACTAAGAATGTTGAGCAATTCTTTAAATGTTGTTCAGTCCATTTGAGATTCTTCTGTTGAGAATTCTCTATTTGGATCTGTACCCCATTTTTAATTGTATTATTTGGGTTTTTAATGTCTAGTTTCTTGCGTTCTTTTTATGTTTTGACATCAGTCTATGGTTGATATATTGTGCACCCCAATAAATTTATCTGGGGGTCAGAGAACAGAATTATATTAAACATAGGTTTAGGCAATAGTAGCACACACCTTTAATCTTAGCATTCTGGAGGCAGAGTCAGTCTAGATCTCTGTGAGTTCAAAGCCACACTGGAAACAGCCAGGCATGGTGACACACACCTTTAATCCCAGGGAGTGATGGCAGGAGCAGAAAGGTATATAAGGCATGAGGACCAGGAACTAGAGCCTTTTTAAGCTTTTAGGTTTTAGCAGCAGTTCATCTGAGATCCATTTGGATGAGAATTCAGAGGCTTTCAGTCTGAGGAAACAAGATCAGCTGAGGAGTTGGCAAGGTGAGGTTGGATATGGCTTGCTCTGTTTCTCTGATCATTCAGGGTTCACCCCAATACCTGGCTCTGGGTTTGTTTGTATTAATAAGATCTTTTAAAATTTGTGTTACATTAGTCCTCTGTCAGATGTGGGGTGGGTGAAGATGTTTTCCCAATCTGTAAGCTGCCATTTTTTCTTACTTACCATGTCCTTTCCTTATAGAAGCTTTTCCATTTCATGAGGTCCCATTTATTAATTGTTGATCTCAGTGTCTGTGCTACTGGTGTTCTATTCAGGAAGTGGTCCCCTGGGCCAATGCATTCGAGGCTCTTTCTGACTTTCTCTTCTATTAGGTTCAGTGTAACTGGATTTATGTTGAGGTCTTTGATCCACTTGGACTTGAGTTTTGTGTAGGGCTATAGATATGGATCTATTTGCATTCTTCTACATACCAACATCCAGTTATGTCAGCACCATTTGTTGTAGATGCTCTCTTTTTTTTTCCATCATATAATTTTGGCTTCTTTGTCAAAAATCAGGTGTCCATAGGTTTATGAATTTATGTCAGGGTCTTTGATTCGATTCCATTGATCCACTGTGTGACAGACTTTTTAACATGGCTGAAGGAAATGGGTGGCATAACAAACCCGAGTCCTGAGTCTGGGAAAGGGACAGGTAGGGAGTCAGGGGTGAAAGGAAGGTATTAACAGGTAGAAGGGGGGATAAGAGAGGGTTGGGGAAGAGTAACCAGACTGCATTGTGTATGTATGAAATAACCAAAGAACTAGCCTGATAATAATAATAGGGTGATTTTAGAGGGACACTTTTTTTTAATTTATTTTTTAAATTATACTCATGATATTCATTCATTACACTCATGATATTAATCACATTTGTGGTATCCATAGATTACATTCGCAGTATTCATTCAATTATATATATATATGTATATATACATATACATATATATATATAAATTTTAAATGCCTAATGTCATTTCTTGAAGGGGGAGGAGGTATTAAATTGTGCTTACAGCACAATGGGAGGACCCTGGAGGGCAGAAGTTCACTACTGATGTTTTACAATCTTACATCTAAGCTGTTAAGGCCCATTATTCAGGATACACAGACAAGGAACTTCCCCTTAAGCATTTAGGAGGGTGAAACCTGGCAGGAATTAGCATAGGGAGGATATCAAGGTCAAGATTCGAAAACAAGGCAACAGTTACCCAAAACGGGGGCCAGGGCTAGAGGGACACTTTTTAACAGTTGTTTTTCCCAAAGCTTTGATGTTTCCCCCTGATTTTTAGGAGTGCTCTTCCAGTCTAATGAAAACAGCTTGCTGCTCCTTCCACGCAGACTGCCAAAGACCCTTCCCAACCCTTTAAAAGAGAGCCAAAAGCCGAGAGGAGCAGCTGTCTACCAGTTAAGGATTATGAGTACAGTGTGAGTCTCTGCTTCTCGGGGCATCACAGTTGCCTCACAAACAACAGATGGGGCTCCAAGCAACCAGTAGATCTGTGGGACTCCTGCATCCTAGATGTCAGACAGTAGCCCACAGAAAGAAAGCACTTTAGCAACCCCGCCCCACCCAACAATTGCTCATGTGCAGGAAGTCGTGAGCTAGGCCTCAAGCATCAATTCTGTGACATCCTGCTCCACTCCAAGTTTTGTTGCTGAGACAGACAGAGCTTGAAGCTGTAATGTGGAAATGTCAGCACACTCAACTTTTCTCTGTTCTCCAAACACATGTGAGGCAGACTGGCCTCTGTGAAGTTCTCTGGTGGTTTCAGGAAAAGGAAGTATCATGTGCAAGTCAAGAAGGGAGAGATATTTGTAAACAAGAGGGATAATTAATTCATGCATAGGGGTAGGGGTTCCGATCAGCTAGCAAAGATGTTAAAGATCATTATTTAAGAATAGGAGTTGGTCTATATTCCTTTAAATAGTATTTCCAAATATGTGTGTTCTTAGTACAAATTATATCCTGAAGTGATTTGCAAAGGTTAAAAATACTGAAGGTAGACTGTAGTTAGTATCCTAGAAAGTCACTCTTCATCCAAGCAGGACCCCTCTTCCAAAAGAAGCACAATCACATGGGTCAAGCAGTGTGGATTTCCTTTCATATCATACAGCACTAAGCCCAAAGCTCTCTGGAACTGGTGCTCTTAATTGATAGCTTGCACCTGACACCCAAGACTCAGCAATACAGGAATGGACAGCAGTTGCATCTAGAGGAGTGTGTGGTCCAAAGCAAGGTGAGATGAGGGAGTAGGAGGCTGCACAGACAGCCCTGATTTAGTTAGAGCCCACCTGGCCTGCTGGGAAGAGCCTGGCATGGAGTCCTACTTTCACTTTCAATGCTGAAGAAACTAGTATCTTGTACCCATGAAGGAAAGAACTTGAACCAATTCTTGGGGAGTGACTGAGAGTTTGTTCATCTCGTAGGACCTCAGAATGGCCATGGCCAAGAATTATTATCACTAAGTGAAAGACAACCCTAGGCCATCTGTCACTCATGATGAATCCATTGCTTTCTATTTTATCTCTCAGCCCCTCACAGTCTTGTATTTGCACTTGCTCAGTGAAAGCGTTATTTCAAGGATGATGTCTTTCCTACTAGAGTCTCATTTCTAGCAAGGGTCTTTTATGTGGGATTTCAAGTGGCCTTTGGAAAACTCCAAAGCAAAGTACAAAAAAAATTTCATTGTGTGTGCGTTTTCTTATTGCCTTAAAATTATTTCTTGAGATATTTTCTCTTCTTGTATAGCTCAGGCTGGCATCTAATCACAATCTCCCTCCTTTCACCTCACAAGTACTAGGATTGCAGGTGTGTACTACTACACACACCTAACTCAGAATGCTTCTTAATTGAGTATGCCTTAAGGTGTTATCAAAATCTACTATGCCACTAATTTGCACACAGGAAGCACAGAACTCCTTGGTACATGGTTTGATGACATACCATGGCCATTTTCATTCCTTAACCTTGTTTTTCATGGAACTAAATTAAACATACTCTTCCATTAGGATTGTGTGTGTATGTGTGTTTGCATGTGCACCCACATACATGTGTATTTGTTTACTTTGACAGTAGCTTAAGTGGTACATGTTATAGAAAATAAAATACAATAAAGTTTTCCTGGATTGCAGAATGTGACAAAACACCCACTGTAGCAATTTTTGTGCAAATGAACAATAAAAGTTACACAGTTAAAGATTATCATACATGTGGAGTATTTTTCGGTCTCAGGTTGGGTTTTTGTTTTTTTTTTTAAATATGGTTTCAAGAATTTTCTTGCGACAAGGTCTCAAGTAGCCCAGGCTGGCTTCAATCTCATTATGTAGCTAAGTATGACCTTGAGTTCCAGTTTCTTCTGCCTCTCCCTCCAAAGTGCTGAAATCACAGGCATGCACCACTACGCCCAGCTTTATGTATGCTCATTTTTAAAAATACCTCAGATGATTTGGAACTTATTTCAGAACGTTTGCTTTAATAAGACTTTGATTTTATCACATCTTGGATTTGTAGTAGCTTTGCCTTAGAGCATCCAAGTCCAAATGCCTTTCTCATTGCCAAGAACCTCAACTTTCAGTGTGAACTTGGTGGAGCCATGTGTTCTAGAAATGATCAGACTTGTTTGTGGTTTAGTGCTATGAAAGAAAATATGTTCCTCCATCCGCTCACAAATTCTTCTGAACCTCTCCCGTGCCTAGAGCACTGCTCTAGGAACTGGGGATAGGGTCCTGAACTAAACAAGGATACTCTGTGGGATAGAGAAGAGGAAAACAGAGATTAAAGAGGAGAAAATGAAGTAACCCATTAAAAGACAAAGTTACAAAAGCATAATAAATTAAGGTCTAAGGGATGAGGCGTGCTGAGGAAGCAGGTAAGAAGGGGAGACAGCAACTTGCAATAGTGAGGTCAGAATAGGCCCAATAGAAAAGATAGCATCCAAGCGGCCATTTAAAGGGGGAAAGAGTGTGACCCCAGAATATCTCCACAAGAGTCAGGGTCAGCATGCACAAAAGCCTGAGGTGACATCCAAGAACAGTAAAGTCCACTTAATGAGTGATAAGAAAGATAGTAGTGAAAGGTAGTGGGTGGGAGGCAAGTTGTTCAGGGCCCTGAAGCAATCCTGAGGCAGTCAGCCTGGACTCTGAGCTAAACTAATGGAAACTTGAAACAAAGCCATGGTACGATTTAGTTTTTAGGATCTGGAAAGATGCCCAGTAGGCAAAAGCACTTTTGTGAAATCATAATGGCCTGAGTTTGGATCTCCAGAACCCGTGGATGCAGTAGCATCAGCATCTGTAGGGAGAGGCAGAGACGGAGGATCCCCAGAAGCTCACAGGACTGATAACCTATCATATACAATAGAAAAACAGCAAATACACCCTGCCTCAAACAAGATGGAAGGCAGGGATCAACATCCAAGGTTGTTCTGTGACCATGACACAGGCATGGTGGCAGACACAGGCTCACATTGATACACACAACTGGGTGTGAAAACACACATGCGCACACACACATCACACACACATATATTAAGCATTTAGAAGATTGCTATAATACTGCTGAGGGTAGACTATCCGGGATAATGTAAGCGCAAACACATGAGCCAGGAATCTGTCACTTTAGTTCAAGCTGACATGACAGGAGCAGGACACTAACAGTGGAGGGAGTGAGACAGGGCTCTGGATTTACTGTGAAGGTGGACCCACCAGGACTTCCTGACAGCCTGGAGAGCAAGGGGAGGGAGAATGCTGTGTGGTTTATAGGTCCTAGCCTCAGCAACTGTAAGAGCTGGAATAGACTGGGGAGGCTATGCTTTAGCTCTGCTGGACTGCTGGAAGCTTATAAACAACATACATTAGTTCATCCCAGTTGTAGAAGCTGGGAAACCCAAGATCAAGCCACCAGCAGATTTAGTGTCAGGGGTGAGGGTGGGGGCTTCTTCTTCAGCCATGGCCATCTCCTCATGCTCCTCTCTCATGGCATGAAAGATGAGTTAGTTTCAGGAGTCCTTGATGAAGATGCTGACCTCATTTTGGGGTCACTGCCCTTGTGACATAATCACCTCTCTAATGTGGATACCCTAGGCATTAGGATTTTAATGAATGAAGCGAAAGGGAGTATAAAAACATATGGAACAAAGTATTATCTGTGAAGTAGTGAGATAAATTCTGATGTGATAATTATACCAGTGACATAATACTGGTGCACTAAGTCCTTTTTTTCTATTAACTGAATTATAAACCATTAAATGAAAAGAATCATTTTGCGGTCTAATCCTCACAGTGTAACTTTTTTTTTTTTTGATCATACATACTCTCCAGAATTATATACCCTTTTCTCAGTACCACAGCTAAAGTGTCTATGTTACCAGGAATACTACGAAAGAAAGAAAGAGAGAGAGAGAGAGAGAAGGAAGGAAGGAAGGAAGGAAGGAAGGAAGGAAGGAAGGAAGGAAGAAAAAAGAAAGAAAGAAAGAAAGAGAGAGAGAGAGAGAGAGAGAGAGAGAGAAAGAAAGAAGAGAGAAGAGAGAGAGAAGAGAGAGAGAGAGAAGAGAAAGAGAAGAAAGAAAGAAAGAAAGAAAGAAAGAAAGAAAGAAAGAAAGAAAGAAAGAAAGAAAGGAAAGAAAGTGTGATTGGGTCTTTTTTTAACCATGCCTGCTTTTCATTCCTCTCAAGGCTACTACATGTATATCGAGGCCTCCCACATGGTGTATGGACAAAAAGCACACCTTTTGTCCTGGCCCCTGAGAGGCGTCCCTGGGAAACACTGCTTGACTTTCTTCTACCACATGTATGGAGCAGGAACTGGCCTGCTGAGCGTTTTTTTGAAAACAGAAGAAGAGAGCAAAGAGTCCCTGTTGTGGAGAAGACAAGGGGAGCAGAGCATCTCCTGGCTGCGGGCACTGGTTGAATACAGCTGCGGGAGGCAACACCAGGTAAACCCGGAGGGATGAGAATCCATCAGAGAAACCTGAACTGAAGCGCCTGGTGCTCTCATTTCTTGCTACAAAAGAGAATATTTTGTCCCTTTTCAGGCTAGAGATAAAGGCAGGATTAGTTGAAGAGTAAACATAATTAGCCTGTTATTGATTAACTCTTAAGCAGTGAAGGGAAAATTAGACAAGGAGCTAAAGCTTTGGCCATTCATGCATAAAGTGATTGTTTTTTACAATTCAAGGATGAAAGGGTTCCTAGTCTGTCTTAGTGTGTTGTGAATGTCAAGTACATTCCTTCCAAAAGGAAGTCTCTTTTTTTCTAAATATACTAGTACTGCTCCTATTACCCATAATCCACTTGCATGTAAGGGCTTTTGTTCTCAGCTTCCACTTAAGAGTGTGTATAGCCCATGGCAAGTTCTTTAAAACCTCTGTATGCATTACTTATTGTTGTAGAAGAAACTAGGGGTCTTAATCCCAAATCCACAGCCATCTGCACTCCAGCTCCCCAACTCCCCGTGTGCTATAGAAAGCCCCTGTCCTAGAGGTACTTAATCATTCAAGTAGGTGGACCTAAGCAACTCCTCTAGCCTAGAAAGCCTAGGTTTGCCTTCCTATAACCACACACTTCACACAGCCACCAAAGCTAAATTTCTGGGGAGACAACCTTCAGGCTCCCAATTGTTCTTGAATTCACTCTGTAGAATTCTGGCATGAGCATGCTCCCAACTAATGCTCCAGCTTCCTCTGCAGCTTTGCTTTTGGGTGGTAAACCTCCTGGGTCCCCTCAGCTTTTAACCACTGGCTAGGTGCCTTGGCCTAAGCTCAAGTGTTCCTGAGAAGAGGTATCCAAATACGGAATTTTTTTTTAACCACTCTACAACACAAACTGATTTTCTAAAGATCTAAACTAAGAAATTGCAGCTCAAGTGTCTGAATACAATGCCACTCAAGCTACTACCTTGATAAGCATAAATGACAAATTCTGCTATCTAGGAAGGATCCATCAGTTAAGCATGAAAAACTGTTTGGAGATATATTAGAGGATGGCAGATTGCTCCATGAAGATTTTTTATGACTGTTATAGAAGGTACATGAAGCAGATGAAAACTTACTAATGTAGTTGATCATCATTCAGAGATGGTGGCTCAATCTTGTTAGACTCCAGGGAATTCAGACCCTTTTTCAAATAGTTCTCAAGACATGGTCCATATACCAGCAGCATCAGAAACATCTGAAATATAAGTTCCCCAAATGCTAATTCTTAAACTCCACCTCAGAATACTAAATCAGAAACTCTGGAGGGCTTTGGAATCCCAGAAATTTACTTTAATAAACCCTCTAAGTGATTCTGATGCAAGCTAAAAATAGAAAATCTCCAAATTTAAATGAATATGACTTTGAGGATAGTATTCAAGCACGTGCACGCGTGCGTACGCGCGTACACACACACACACACACACACACACACACACAAAAAAAAAAAAAACACACACACACACACAAACACACCCCTCCATTTTGCAGTGCAGATCAAATCCATTACCTTTATGCCAGGCAAGTGTTCCATCTCTGAGCTATACTCCCAGGCTAGCACTGATTTTTTTTTTTTTTAACTCTCAAAGGACACACACATGAATGCTCTGAAATTTGAATTCTGGGAATCAGCACACAGGGCCTTGCATAAAATATATTATGATTGCTGCATAGGTAGTCTTTGAAACTGGTTTTGTTCTTGCTTTGAGAGGTCTGGTTATATAGCCCAGACTGGACTCCAACTCAGGATTCTCCTTCCTTAAATTCCCATTGCTGGGATTCTGGGCATGCACCACTACACTCAGCTTGAAATACTTTCTAAATGTAGATTGGCAAACCATCTGGAGTGTTGATTTGGAATGTTGCAGTTCAAACAGTTAGAAAGACTAACTACAATCTAGAGGAAGACTCTAGAGTAGACTGCCCCCTTTGGCTGATAATAGAACAGGAAATCAATTTCTTCTTCTGTACCTAATGCTCACCTCAGGAATCCCATACGACTGTAGGTGGTCTAGGATGCATTCTACTGTCGAATAAAATGCAGATACATTGCACACATAGCCTGCCATCTGTTACGCAGTAGGTACTTACAGTGCTAAGAACTCTACATAAGTTGTTCCAATTAATGTCATAGCTCTATTTTATAGATAGAGAAAAGCAAATGGCTTATAGAGAACTTACACTCAGACCTACCTAGTATGGTGATATTTTAATTGTACTGAAATGTGATTTTATTTGTATGTTAATAAATAAAGTTGCCTAGGGGTCAAGCTAACAGCAAGCCATAGCAGAAACTGGGCGGTGGTGGTGCACGCCTTTAATCCCAGCTCTTGGAGGCAGAGCTAGGCTCTGTGTGTTCAAGGATACAGCCAGCCTGGAGACACACTCCTTTAATCTCAATACCAACCATAGAAGACCTGGAGGTCTGTACAGACAGGAAGTGATGAGGAGGTCATGTGGTTGGGTATACAACCAATGAGGAAGGCAGAATAGAAAGTTTATAAAAAAGACAAACAGACAGGAAGTAGGTCTCTTGCTGAGGAAGATAGCAACGGCAGTGAAGGGTAAGGTTTTTAGCTCTTAGCTATCACTCTGACCTCTTGGGCTTTCATCTTTGCATTGGCTCTGCGTTTCTTATTTAATAAGACAGTTACATCTATAACCTAGTACCAAAGTCTGTTTCCATAACCACAGTTCTATACTGCCCCCTGCCCTGCAAAACTCCCAAACTGTCCTCCTTCTCTTAGGGTCACAAGCACCAAGTAGCCTTGGACAAACCTTATTTGCTCTGGAATTATTTCTACATATTCAAAATGGGTGAATAATTCCCATCATGCTGACCCTAGCAGAGTAAAAGTGGGCATCAAATAAGATTGTATGTGTGAAAGATTTTATAAACTTTAATATACCAAGTTATTAAAAAATGTTTCACTGTTTCTAAAAACTACATTTTCCTCCCAGATTTCCCTGGTCTTTAATTCTCATCACCATGGCAAAACTGATATTCTCATTAGCTGTATCAGGTTTCTAGACGGAGTTCTTGTAGTCTAATATAAAGTATCACATTTTCATAAATATTTATTGACCACATGCATGTAATATATGCTAAATTTCTGCCATAACTATAACATAGGAAGTTCTTACTTCTTTTCGATTCTATATTCATGTAGGAGAGTAATTTAAAAAAAAAACACTAAACTATAAGCTGGGACTAGAGAGATGGCTCAGTGGTTAAGAACACTTGCTCTCATTCAGAGGACCCGAGTTTGCTTCCAGCACCCATGTTGGGTGGTTCACAACCTCCTGTTCACTCCAGTTCCAGGAATCTGAGACCTTCTTATAGCTTCCATGGGTACCTACACACATGCATAGACATACACAGACATACACACATACACATAAATTAAAAACTTTAAACCATAAGCCAAAAATAGATAGTATAATTCCAGTGCCAATAAAAAACAAGGCAATTTGAACTCACAGAAATGGAGTTGAATAAAGGATAGCTGAGCCAGATGTGGCAAAGAGAATGGTGGAATGATAAGTTGTGATGGAATGATTGTACACAGATTTTTCTATCCCGCCTGCCAGCTCCCAAATAACCACACTGAGGCTTCTTATTAATTATGAAAGCTTGATCAATAGCATAGGCTTGTTTCTAACTAGCCCTATAACTTAAATTAACCCATTTCTTTTAATCTATGTGCTGCCCTGAGGCTTGTTTACCTCATACTGTCCATGCTGCTTGTTCTGCATCTGGCTGGTGACTCTGCCCTTCTTCTTCCCAGCATTCTCTTTACTCTGAAAATCCTGCCTAGCTATTGGCCATTCAGCTCTTTATTACACCAGTCACCACAATACATTTTCACAAAGTGTACAGGAATATTCCACAACAAATGATAGGTTGTGGGTCAAAGGCTGACACTTGAGGAAGACAGAAGGAATGAGTTTTGAGGTCTAACTGCACAACAAGGTGACTGCAGTCAATAATAATGCATTACATATTTCAAAATGACTAGGCAAGTAAATTTTAAATATCTCACCTCCAGAAAATTATGAACCATGAGTAATCTGCTTGATTTAATCTTTGTGTATTATTAATGTATATTAAAATATCATATTGAGCCTTATAAATATATGGAAGTATGGTTTGCTCATTAAAAATAATAACAGAGAAGAGGAGATGAAGATGATTAGGTGATAAAGCCAAAGGAGTACTGGGATAATTTTGCAAAACTTCAGAGTATGTGGTAAAAGTTTTTAAATTATTCCAAAAGCAATAAGAACACACCAGATGGCTTTAAGGCAATTATCTGGTTTTTAAACAGTAGCTCCAGCAACTACTTGGAAAACACAGTATATCAGGGTCAGGATATTTGGGCCCCACAGCACTAGCCCTAGCAAGAAGATGGCCAGGAAGCAGCAGTAAGGAGACAAGCCTACAGGTTCTTGCTTTGTATCCCCTTCTAAGATGCAGTCAAAGCTGGTCTTGAGTTCATGCTCCTCCTTTCTTAGCCTCCCAAATGCTGTGATTATGGGCATGAACCACCACGCCACCTCTACTTTGTTGTCTTATAGCTGCCTACTCTTACTAATTTTGACCTGGTTTTCTTTCTTTTTTCTTTTGGATTCCCAAGACAGGGTTGCTCTGTGTGGCCCTGGCTGTCCTGGAAATTGCTCTGTAGACCAGGCTGGTCTTGAACTCACATAGATCTGATGGCCTCTGCCTCCTTAGTGCTGGAACTAAAGGTGTGCACCACCATACCTAGATTTTGGCCTGGTTTTCTAGACCAAAAGAAACACATATCAGTTCCATTTATTAAGTATTTGGGTCCAAATAACTTAAGAAAAACTATATTCTAATGACTTAGTAGTCATTTCACATTTATGCTATATATACAGTATGTACATAATTTTATGCACCTGCTTGGCATTGTGTAACTTTTCAAACCAGCCAAGGCTTCAGAGCTTGTGAAAGTTTGACCAGTTTAGATATACCATCTTCATTTAAAGTTTCTTACAGAGTTTTACATGGCACTTGCTTTAATTACAGCGGTTACCAAAACCCCAACTGTATAATGATAAAATGTTATCAGAAGGAATATAAGCCCACCTAATGTTGAATCTTTAGATGATTTTCAACTAGTAGTTCCCACAGTATTGCTAAATGTTGAATATTTCCATCTGAAATTTCAAACTATCCTACAACACCCTTAGGAATACAATTGGATGATTCAGCCCACAGTTTGGGAATCAATATTATACCTAATTTAATCCCATATTTATTGCAGGTATTCTGTAAATAAATATTTGTTTATTGGTTGCTACAGGATAGGGTTGGTTAGACATAAACCCAAAGATAAGCCAAAATAATCTTGTAAATGAAGAGAAAAAAGAGTTGCTACCACATACCTAAAATTACAATGGGGAAGTCATGGGCTATAACATGGCTGTCACTCAAGGATTAAGGAAATTCACAAAAGGTTTATAAAGTCCAGAGTTTAGCCAAATCACAGATTACTCAGAATGTCATTCCATCAGAATTTGGCTATTATAGTCATTGGAATCTAAAAACCATATTGTTGTTGCTGTTCAGAAAACCGAAATGTTTATTAATTGCATTCATATATTCTCCTATGCAAATGCATTGGACCATTTTACCCCCTTTTCTTACCACTTATTTTGATTCTTGCTTAGGGTTGTATATTCTAGAGAAATAGAATTCTGGATGGATGGATAGGCAGATGGACAGATGAATCAAAGGGAAGAGAAGGATTTACTATAGAAATTAGTTAAAAATTTCCACAATGCGTCATCTGCAATCTGGGGAACCCAAAAGGTGTAGCACAGCTTAGTTTTTATCTGAGAACCAGGGAAACAAAGGTCTAACCTTCAACAAGACCTGAAGCCTCACCTAATATAAGTCTTGGAGAACAAAAGCCCTGGAGTCCAACATTCAGATACCCAGCAGCCGATGATAGCTATCCAGTTCTAAAAGAGAGAGAATTCCCTCTCCTTCTGCCTCCCACACTGAATTAAGATCACATATCCTAGCTTGGGCCGTGACTTCAAAAGCCAATCTTTTCCAGAAAGTGCTCCTCCACACACATGCTCAGAAATAATGCCTTATAACCACCTTGATGCCCATCAGTCCCGAAAAGTTCATGTTTAAAATTAACCATTACATGTTATGTTCTTAGAAAGTTTTCTTGACTTTATCTTGTTATGTGCTTGTCATTAAAATTTCCTTGAATCATTAAATTTAGCATAATTACATAAACTTATTAATTATTCTATTTATATTCTTTATTTTTAATTTATTTTTATTTTATATGTATTTGATGTTTTGCCTCCATTTAAGTCTGTGTGAGGGTGTTGGATCCTGGAGTTACAGACAGTTATGAGCTGCCATGTAGGTGCTGGGAATTGAATCCAGGTCCTCTGAAAGAGTATTCAGTGCTCCTAACTGCTGAGCCATTTCTCCAGCCCTCTATTTATACTCTTAATTTGGGATGGCTTTAGTAGGATTAGCTTAGGGGCTTTTTACAAAACTTAATCTGAAGCACAAATTAATCTAATGACATGGGTAGAGCACATATATCTTCAGGACAGTTGTCATTACCCACAAACCTGTCTGAAGATTCAGTCACTTATTAACCATTATTGCAACATCCTTGGAGCTGGAGAACTATTTTTCTAGATCAAGAATATTTGATTAGTTGTTTTCTTCAAACTATGAAACAGGGTGCCCCACCCCCCAAGGCACGTAGGCTGTGCTTTTGATGTTAAGGTATTTAACATAGGTGATTCACTATCTTTTGATCAATTTAATTATTTTACACTTCATTATTTAGGTTTTCCACATAGTGCCAGTACCAAAGGTAGATTCAATGGCAGCCTAAAGAAACTGAAAATGCTGAGATGAGCTAGACAGAATGTTCTAAGTGGGGTGGGTTAGCAGGTTCCTAGGAAGCACTCCTGATTAAGCATCTCTGGAGGATTGCCTAAAGATGTCGAAGAGTCATGAGGCATCATACTTCATTGTGAAATATTTCAACTCCAAAAAATCTAATTTGAATTTGTAATGTTATTTTATTGTTGTTTGATTATTTTATTTTATTTTATTTTAGAGACTTGGTCTCACTATGTTTCCCTGGCTGGCCTCAAGTTGCAATGTAGACCAGGCTCCCCTAGAACTCACTAAGTAGTCTAGGCTGGCTTGAATTTGCAACCATCCTTCCACGTTAGCCTCTTGATTGATGGGGTTATAAGAGCCAGGCTTGAATTTGTAATTTGTGTCCTTTTCCTTAAAGTCAGCCCCACCAGTTATCAAAGCTTTTAGAGCCAAAAAGCCTAGATCTCCCCTGACCAACAAAGTTTTATTAGCTTGACTCTTTTTCTAAATACAAATGTCATTCTTTTTCAGATCATTTTTGAAGCTGTTCGGGGAGTGTCAATAAGAAGTGATATTGCCATTGATGATGTCAAATTTCAGTCAGGACCATGTACAGGTACTATTTTTCCCAATTACATAAGCTTGATTGGAAAATGAATTTTATAATATAGTCTCAAATTATAAGAATTCAAAAATTATCTTTTCTATAGAGAAAATAATTATTGTCTGTCTTTCTTGATAGAAATGGAAGACACAACTCAACAATCATCAGGATATTCTGAAGACTTAAATGAAATTGAGTATTAAGAAATCATCTACATTGGGTTAAGTAGACAAAATTTGTACCTCTCTTCAATCAAAGTGAAAACAGAAGAAATGAATACTGGATATTCTTAACTATTGCATAAGTTGAAATGACTTCAGAACACCCCTTTCATTACTTTTGAAAACTATATATATATTGACTCAGGGCTTTCCTTTTTTATTCCCCTGCACATTTGACAACTGTTACTAGAAGTACAGGCTACTGATTTTACATAGATCATTTCATCTTAATTTTGGTGCCAGTTAAAAATACAAATGTACTATGTTAAAGTCATTTCAAAGTGCACACATGAAGGGCACAATCAAAGTGAATGTGCATATTTAAGTCTGCATTCAGTGAATGTATTGAGAGACTAGGTCTTGGTGGTATTTCCTTTGAGTTTCAAGTATGAAAATTTGTCTTAAATCATGCAAAGTGTCAGTAATATCTGCAAAATGAATGCAGTTTTATGGTAACAAGTTATTCTGGAAATAAAGCATCATTTATGCATTATAGTCACAGAAGAAAGCTATAAATCTTTACTGTTACATCACCATAGGTATAGGAAAGGAGCTTTCATGGAGCCCCAGGGTAAGTCCATGCTAATTAGCACTGCAGTACAAGACAATGCTACCTGCTTTCTTCTCCCTTTGAACTACCTTGGACAGGCACTATGAGCACATGGACAGAAATGCACCTTTCAGTAAGGCAAGCTTGAATTTTTCTTGTACACACACCCAACAATTTTTATAAACTTGTTCAACAATTCGACTGATTTTTATAATAAATGTTTTGGTGACATTTTGAGTAATATGAGTTCAACTACATTTACTAAACTATTATTTTCTATTTACTCAGAGAATTGTATATATGTGTGCAATTGTGTGGCAAGTAGCTGTTGTAAAACTTCAAAATTAACTAATAAAAGATCATTTGAAACTCCTTTCATTAGCAATTAACTCATTTCTACATTATTTGTCTTTATCAGAACATATTTATTATATAATTGTAAATTCTAATTTGAATCTCTATTCTGCCATAATTGTCTTCATTCACCTAATTAGTGACATTAATACTGCATATGTTTATATAATAATTATATTTAAAGAGTATTTTATTTCCCATAAGCAATCTCAGTTTCCCTAAATTTTATCTCTAGTATTAAACTATAACAACAAAACTATTTTCTTTTAGTTTTTATTTTTATTTTTTTATTAAGAGATTTTCTATTTGTTTTACATATCAGTCAGAGATTCCCTGTCCTCCCTCCTACTGCCCCCCACCCTTCCCCCCACATCCCACCCCTCATTTCTACCTCCTCTAAGGCAAGGTCTCCCTTGTGGAGTCAGCAGAGTCTGGTGCATTCAGTTGAGGCAGGTCCAATCCCCTCCTCCCTGCACCGAAGCTGAGCAAAGTGCCTCAGTCTCTCTTTTAGCTTTTAAATGTACTTATTGGGGAGGGGGCACATGAATGGCATAGTGCAAGTGTTAAGATTCTGACCTTCAATTGAGAGAGTCGCTTTCTCTCCCTCTACCACATGGGTCCTGGGAACTGACTCAAGTCAGGCTTGTCAGCAAGTACCTTTACACACTGAGCCATATAAACAACCCAGAGCTCAGAATCTGTTGTTTACTTTTATGTTCTTAATGCCCAGAAACAAAGTTGAATGAGCAAATGAGTTTAATCTCTCCCTTATCCCTGAAATCGAAATATAATTAGCATTTTCACAGATATGAACGCTAAGTATTAGTACTGGGGACGTAGCTCAATGATGCAGCACTTGGGAAACATAAGCACGGCCTGGGCTTTGATCCCAAGCATCACGAAGATAAAACAAAATGAAATGACATGGTGGAAAGTTACTTAAGACTGCATAGTATTGAAGTGGTGGCATGTCAACTTCTTAGCTTTGCATGGCTATAAATTCATTGGCCTTATCTGTGAAGAACACCATGCCTCTCTGCATGCCACATTACTTAGAAAATAAAAATACTCAGCTGCTAGCCGGGCAGTGGTGGCGCACGCCTTTAATCCCAGCACTCGGGAGGCAGAGGCAGGCGGATCTCTGTGAGTTCGAGGCCAGCCTGGGCTACCAAGTAAGTTCCAGGAAAGGCGCAAAGCTACACAGAGAAACCCTGTCTCAAAAAAAAAAAAAAAAAAATACTCAGCTGCACAACAATCAACACCCTAAGGTTTATTGGAAAAACTAAATTCATTTTGTAATAAAACAACTTTGTTAATGAAAATTTTCTTATTCTGATTAATTAGACACACATTAGTCAGCATAAATCCTTCAGAGCATTGTCCCCACCTGTAACTATAGTTATATTTGCTGAATAAAGGAATGTAGAGTGTGTCTCCAGCACCCGCACGTATCTGAGTACACCGTGAGGTATTTGTGCTATGTGATGAATGAATGAAGTAGTTCACTGGCATCTTTGATGGTGACATAAACTTTCATGTAATCATTCCATCTAACATTTACTGAATACCTGTTTTCAGAGGCAGAGCAAGTATGTTTTTACACAAGTCAACTTATCTAACCCTGACAACCTATGAAGAAGTAGATCCAAGCAGCAGTCTCATTTCATAAATAAGAAAACTAAATCTTTTCAAGAGCAGTAGTTAGTGCAAGACCTGGGTTGGAAATCAAGCCTCTTGTGCTGCCTGTCCCGTGTTCTAACCTTTCTAAAATGGCCTCCTCAACCTGCCAGCTCTCCCCTAAACTCCAACAGCAATATGAATTACAGACTAGCCAAAGGTTCCTAGTTCCTCCCTTCTAGGGTTTACTGCCTATACAGATCGCTCCAGTATGGAACTAAGCGGATGGCTCAATCTGTAAAATGCCTGCCATGCCACCCTGAGGACCTCAGTTAGGATCCCCGGGCACCCGTGCTAAAAGCTTGACATGGTGGCAACTAGATGAGCTCCAGGTTCAGTGATGGACCCTGTCGGGGGGCGGGGGATGAGCTTAGCAGGTTGGAGAGATGCCTCAGTGGCTTAGAGAACTATTTGGGAGCAGGAAGGAAAGAGGTAATTATTACCGGCAGTTGCTAAGAAACAACCTGCCTTTTTTAGATGCAAGGAGGTAGAAAGTGAGCTGAGTGACTCACCTTCCCTGATTTATGCTCCCTTGCAGGGTTCCACTGTTTCATGCCTCGGTTCTCTTTCCAAGTGGCCCTTAGCATTCTTTGTGACTATTCCGTGTAGATGAAAATACAGGCAGATTGTAAGCACAGCATAGTTTTCCCAGGTTCAGAAATGTCCAAGGGGAAGAAGGCACACTAGTTACTAGGAGCTACTTAACAACTTAACCCCAGTCTTTGAATTCTTCCAACTCCCAGCAGCACCTAAACACCCAAGCTCTTTAAATAAAAACAGCTTTCTACGCAGATTGCCTTCGCTCTTACAATTCACCATCTGCAGTTGAGGTTATTTCTGTATAGAAAGGAGGAATAGCGTAGATACCAAGAAAACAGTACCTCTGATGAAGGGTCTGGCTTAACATGAAAGAATAGAGTTCAGAGATGATTTCTTAAGATATCTATGTTTGGGGCTTCTTACCAAGCATGGAGGTTTACAAAGATGCTCACAGGTTAGTGGAGAAGGAGAGATATAAGACAACTAGTAAGCACAATTTCAAGAAATACAATGTGGTCATATACTCAGGGTTTATGGGAAAGCCTAGGAGGAGCATCTGACAGCAGAGATCCATAGTGTAGGACTCCAGAGGCCTGGGTGCTTTCTTGTCTTACTCTTAGGGGATAAAATATGGGGCTCCTTGACTTCTCATCCCCATATTTCCCCTATACCACGAGATAGGGGAAAAAGTTTTCATAACTAATAATGTTTCTAATACTACTGGATTTCTGGTATGTGAATCACTGTAAAGATATAGCACAGCCCAGAAATTAGGTACCCTGCTCCTGGATTCTGGCTCCCTCCATTCGAATCCTAGTTCTGCTGCTTACAAACTATAATTGACAGCAAGTCATTTACCCTCTGGTTCCTTTTTCTACTTTGGAAAGTGGGGTAAAGTAGTAGCTATGAAGAATAACCGGTTTTTCATGACCTCAGCAGCTGTGAGCAGCAAAGTCTTTTGCAACACCCTGTACAAGGTAGTGCGGGAAGTCCTGCATGGGAACCAGCACAAGCATCACAAGTTTCTGGAAACTGTGGAGTTGCAGATCAGCCTGGAGAGCTATGACCTTCAGAAGGACAAACGCTTCTCAGGCACCAACAGGCTTAAGTCCACTCCTCACCCCAAGTTCTCTGTATGCGTCCTGGGAGACCAGCAGCACTGCCATGAAGCCAAAGTGGTGGATATCCCCCACAAGGACATCGAGGTGCTGAAGAAGCTTAATAAGAACAAGAAGTTGGTCAAAAGCTAGCCAAGAAATGTGATGCCTTTTTGGCCTCTGAGTCTCTTGATCAAGCAGATCCCGTGTATCCTGGATCCAGGCCTAAACAAGGCTGGCAAGTTCCCTTCCCTGCTGACAAACAATGAAAACATGGTGGCCAAAGCTGATGAGGTGAAATCCATAATCAAGTTCCAGATGAAGAAGGTACTGTTGGCCATGTGAAGATGACCGATGATGAGCTAGTCAGTCTACGACATCCACTTGACTGTCGATTTCTTAGTGTCCTTGCTCAAGAAGAACTGGCAAAATGTCCTGGCTTTGTACATCAAGAGCACCATGGACAAGTCCCAGTGTCTGTACTAGAACACCCCAATAAGCCTTAATGTTACCATAAAAAAATACATGGCAAGATATGGTAACACATGCCTGAAATCCCAGCATTTACAGGGCTGGAAGGAGAATCAGAAATTCAAAGTCATCATTGGTTCGATAGGGAATTCAAGACCTGTCTGGACTATATAAAACTTGGTCTCAAAACAAAATAAAACCAACAAAATACCCAACAACAAGAACTTAGACACATTTAGTTTCTGACACAAAAGTCTTCCCATTTTATATGATAAGGAATTAATGAAATTCCAGCTAAATCTCAGTTATTTTTGTGTCCCTTTCTGTATAAAGAAATTGTGAGCTTATAGTGCCATCTTAAGGATAAAGCAACCATATAATCTTGTCATGCTGCCATCTTTTTTAGCACTAGGTGCTCAAGACTTATTGTAAGCAGCAGTGAGGCAATGTCTTCTCCTTGTTCCCACAGTAGTCGCTGACTCTTGTAGCTAGAGTTTTCCTTCCTGGCCCACAGTCAGGACAAATCTCTGTCACCCACCAGTCCCACAGCTGCTCAGAACCAACCAAGTAAACACAGAGACTTACATTGCTTACAAACTGTATGGCCATGGCAGGCTTCTTGCTAACTGTTCTTACATCTTAAATTAATCCATTTCCATAAATCTATACCTTGCCACGTAGCTCGTGGCTTACTGACATCTTCACATGCTGCTTGTCATGGCTGTGGCTGGCAGTGTCTCTCTCCACCTTCTTGTTCTCTCAATTCTCCTCTCTGTTAGTCCCACCTATACTTCCTATCTGGCCATTGGCCAATCAGTGTTTTATTTATTGACCAATCAGAGCAATTTGACATACAGACCATCCCACAGCAGACTCTGGTTCTTCTGAACTGTTCATGACTTTCTCAAAAACCTTATGTTAAATTAGACTTCTTGTTTATAGAGCCATCTTTTCAAAAAGTGTCATCTAACTTAGCTTTCACAAAATATTTCTAGATTAACTAAAGCTCAAGAAAAGCACTAAGTTTACCACTAGTGTGCACTTGGGTTCCAAATACCAGAAGGGGAATAAAAGGGTCTCTTGAAGGTCTATAATAATTTCATTGGTCCTCTTTATGCATTTATCTGGATGTTACTGTCCCCAATTTAGCCATCTTCTAACACGTCATAAATTATTAGGCTGCACAGTGAATGGTTACATATTGTAAAATATGTAATGGATACAAACCCAACCAAACATCTCCTAAAGCCAATTTTTAAATAAGGCAAGAGAGCCAGTTAGATGACTCATCAGATAAAGATGCTCACCATTAAGCCTGATAGACTGAGCTGGATTCCCAAACCCCATATGGTGGAAGAAAACAACTCCTGTAAGTTGTCCTCTGACTCCACATGTGCACACCCATGTGTGCGTGCACAGAAGCACATACACACTAGAGAGATGGATGGATGGATGGATGGATAGATAGATAGATAGATAGATAGATAGATAGATAGATAGATAGACAGACAGATAGAGTTAAAACATTTTTAGGAAAATATGCCAAGAAAGAATGGTGGGTGGAAATGAGGCAGAATAGGGAAAAGAATTCAAAACATATTTTACAATATATAGTTGTTGACATATAAATATGTTGCTGTTCAAACATTAAAAAATATGGTAAGAAATAAATGCTGGGGGAATGCTGAGCTGGTTCAGTAGTTAAGACCATAGAGATACTCAGACATCCACACTGATTGCTACACTGTTCACAAGAGTCAAGATAACGGATCAACATTTGTTGCTATGGGATGTTCTGTATGTCCTGTGGGAGCCTGTTATTGGGTTCCTCCTGGCTTTACCCAGCAGGTCCACATAGAGAATGATTAGGACCACGGGCCTGAGTGCAGGTGTCTGAGATGGTCTGCACTTGGCTGTGCTGGGGGATGGTCTGTATGTCAAGTTGCTCTGATTGGTCAATAAATAAAACACTGGCCCATGGCTAGGCAGGAAGTATAGGCGGGACTAACAGAGAGAAGAAATAAAAGAACAGGAAGGCAGAAGGAGTCACTGCCAGCTGCAGCCAGGACAAACAGCATGTGAAGATGCCGGTGAGCCACAAGCTACGTGGCAAGGTATAGATTTATGGAAATGGGTTAATTTAAGCTATAAGAACAGTGAGCAAGAAGCCTGCCATGGCCATACAGTTTGTAAGCAATATAAACCTCTGTGTTTACTTGGTTGGGTCTGAGTGGCTGTGGGACTGGTGGGTGACAAAGATTTGTCCTGACTGTGGGCCAGGAAGGAAAACTCTAGCTACAATTTGTTATCATTTATTTTTGTCATGACAGTCATTCTGACTAGAATAAGATGTACTCCCCAGGCAGTTTTAATTCACGTTTTCCTAAGGGCAAAGGGTGTTGAACATTTTCTCAAAATATATATTGACCATTTGCATTTTTTTAGATAATCATTTTTTGAAATAATTTTTTTGAAAATTATTGTTCAATTTATGCCCATTTTTTTTTGTTCAGATGATTTGGAGTTTCAGTTGGAAGTGTTCTTTTTTGTTTGGGGTGTTTAGCTTCTCTAGTTCTTTGTTTATCAATTCTTGGAATTATTTCCTTAGCTAGTAGAGTCCTTTTCAAAGCCCCTTGATGATGCCTGATTCTTAAAGCACTTTCCTTAGCAGTTTCTGGGGGTCGGGTGTTACCTGAAGTTTTTGGTGCATTTTGAATTGCTCTTTATACAGAGTAAGAGGTAGAGATGTATTTTATTCTCATATAGATGAATATCCAGTTAATCCTGAACCATTTTTTGAAAAAGCCGTCTTTTCTCCCATGTTGTTTTTTATATATCTTTGTCAAAAATCAGCTGGCTGTAGCTGTGTAGATTTACTTGACGCATAGATTCATTTGAGTCTTCTACTCTATTCCATTGGTCATGTGTCTGTTTTAGGGTCAGTTCTGTGCTGTTTGTTATTTTGGGCTCTGTAGTACAGTTTGAAATCAGATTTACTCCACCTCCAGAACTGCCTTTTGGCTTAGCATTGTTTTGACTATTTCGACCTTCTGTGTTTCCACATGAATTTTCGTGCTGATTTTGTTGTTGCTGTTGTTTCCTAGTTTTGTGAAAGATGTCGTTGGAGTTTGATGGAGATTGTGTTTATTCTGTAGTCCATTTTTGATAATAAAGCATTCCATAATATTCTGTTAATCTTTGAGTGATGGAGACCTTTCCATCTTTTAGTATTTTCTTCAATTTTTTTCTTCAAGTTCTCAGCGTTTCCTGGATATTTTATCATTTTGAAGCCATATTGTATGGGATTCCCGCCCCCCATCTCTTTCTAATGTATGTGCTTTTCTAAACCATCACTTGTATGGTTTTTATATCCTGCTTTGTTGTTGAAAGCATTTCGCAGTCCTAAGGACTTTCTGAAGAATTCTGAAGAATTCCTTCTGGCTAATTGTACATCACTTCATCTGTAAATACAGATTATTTGATTTCTTCCTTCCTAATTATATCTCCTCTATTTATTTCTCTCTTCTTTTTTTTCTTTTCTTTTTTTGTAGGGGGGGTTTCAAGACAGGGTTTCTCTGTATAGTTTTGGTGTCTGTCCTGGATCTTGCTTTGTAGACCAGGCTGGCCTCAAATTCACAGAGATCCACCTGAGTCTGCCTCCTGAGTGCTGGGATTAAAGGTGTGTGCCACCACCGCCCGGCTTCTTTCTTCTTATTGCTCTAGCTAAGACTTGAAGTGCTATAGGAAATGAGAGTGGAACAAGTAGAAATTTTGTCTCATTCCAGATTTAGCAGAAATGCCCTTAGGTCTTTCCCATTTAGTGGATATAGGTTTGTCATGTATGATCTTCTCTTTTATGTTCAGATCTCTCTCTCTCTCTCTCTCTCTCTCTCTCTCTCTCTCTCTCTCTTTCAAGATGGTTTCTTTGTGTAACAGCCCTAGCTGTCCTGGAGTTTGCTTTGTAGACAGAAGCTGGCCTCAAACTCACAGGAGATCTGCCTGCCTTTGCCACCCTAATACAAGCATGCACCACCATGCCTGGCTCAGATGTTTCTTATATTCCTGGTCTCTTCAGGACTTTTAGCATAAGAGCATGTTGAACTTGGTCAAAGTTTTTTTTTCTGTATCTATTTAGATAATTGGGTGCTTTTTGTCCTTAAGTCTATTTATGTGGTAGAAAAATTTACATTTAGTGATTTGCATATTCTGAACCAATCTTGCTATGATTCATTTTTTAAATGTTTTATTGCTTTATGTGTATGGGTGTTTTACCTATATGTATATCTATTCACCATGTGTAATTGATGCCCTCAGAGGGCAGAAGAGGGCATTGGCTCCTCTGGAACTGGAGCTTACAGGTGGTTATGAGACACTATATGGGTGTTGGGAATTGAGCCCTGGTCCTCTCGAAGAGCCATGATGTTTTTTAACTACTAAGCCATCTCTCCAGTCCCTCCTATTTTTTTGGGGAGAGAGGAATTTTTCTATGCCTTTAGAAGGAGATTCTTCTCTTCCTTCTATATACCTATACTCAGTCTTCACAGAGTGTAACATACATCTTGAAATTCCAATGATTAGTTTATCTTGGTTCTTCTTTGATTGTTCAAGTTATTCCATCTTGTCTTCCAGCTCAAGTATTTTGGCCATCTTTCCATCTTGCATTGCTTTCCTTATTTCATTCAGCTGTTTATGTCTTGAGCATATTTATATTCTTTTCAGTTTTCTGTCTGAGATCTCATCTATATACTTTAAAAAAATCCCTCATGCTAGAAGTTCAAGTACCAGGTATAAGTGCTATATTATTCCAAGTAGGATAGTAACTGAGAGAGCAACCACAAGTATTTGGTATTAGCATTGTGCAACTGTCATACTCAACAACTAATAGTAGCCCTCGAGATGAAGAGATGGCTCCGCAGTTAAGAGACTTACTGCTCTTCCAGAGGACCTGGAACTCACATACATATACCCACATAGTCTAGTACCAATTTCTGTCTTAGTTAGGGTTTCCATTACTGTGATAAAACACCATGATCAAAAGCAACTTGAGGAGGAAAGGGTTTATTGACACTTACACTTCCCACTAACAGTCCATCATCAAAGAAAGTTAGGGCAAAAATTCAAGACAGGAACTTTGAGGCAGGATCTGAAGCAGGGGCCATGGAGGAATGCTGTAGCTGAAGTTTTCCTGTGTCCCACACGATCCTGCAGCTGCTCAGACCCAAGTAAACACACAGAGGCTTATATTACTTATAAACTTACCATCAAGTTCTTGGGGGCAACCAAAAGCATTAGCAATAGGCTGTAATGTTTGGGTGTCTGTGGGACCTCACTGGCCTAGCTCTTTGGGTTTTTTTGTTTTGTTTTGTTTTTGTTTTTGAAAAATGCTTAACTCTTTGGGAAAGGAAAGGGATTGTGACTGGGGAGTATATATAGAGTTCTTCTAAATTGCTGTTAATGCTTTACTTCTCCTGCATTGTCAATAGTCCATGAGTCCTTTAACATTTTCCAGAAGAATTATGGGTTAATTTAAGTGTAAGAGCTAGTCCATAATAAGCCTGAGCTAATGGTCATACATTTTATAAGTGAAGACTGGGGTTTAGGTTCCCAGAATTCAAGTAAATGCCAGTCAAGCATGAAGGCTGCTGTCATGGTAGCACTGGGGAGGTAGAGGCAGGGGATCCTTGGCACAGGCTGCCAAGATAGTGGCCAGTCAGTAAGCTCAGGGTTTGATTAAGAGACTCTGCCTCAGTAAAGCAGAGCACTGTCCAGGAATAAACTGGCATAAACTGTGGATCTCCACTAGTACATGGACACATGTATGTGCACTGGTGCACATGTGCAGATACACACACTATGAACATGTATATCTTTACAATGAACACCATATATGGATTGTGTGGGGGCAAGAAAACCCAGTAAAGTCTGGGTGTAAAAGGTATAGGAACAAGATGAAAGGGGAAAAATCAAATGCACATTAACTTTATTTATGCTGTTTTCATGTATAAGAGGAGAGAATAGTCATATATTTGATTTAATATTTTAAAAGTAGATAACAGAAGACTGGGGAAAATGCCATATTGTTAAAAGATTGACTATTGGAACATGGATGCTTGGGATGTTGGTTTCTGCTTTGGGCATTCATATTTTCAATTTTCCTAAAATACCAAAATACAACCAATTTTAATTATAAAAAGAAATGTGCTGGGCTGTGGTGGCGCATACCTTTAATCCCAACACTCAGGAAGCAGAGGCAGGCAGATCTCTGTGAGTTCAAGGCCAGCCTGGTCTCAAAAGCGAGTTCCAGGAAAGGCACAAAGCTAGCTACACTGAGAAAACCTGTTTCGGGGGGAAAAATGCATGGCTGATAATGAAAGCCATAGAAGTACAACTCCAAGCCAGATATGGTGATATTTTATTTGTGCTGAAATGTGATTTTATTTGTATGTTAATAAATAAAGTTGCCTGGGGGTCAGAACTAATAGCAAGCCATAGCAGAAGTCTGGCAGTGGTAGCACACGCCCTTAACCCCGATCACATGACAGGCAGATCTCTGTGTGTTCAAGGACACCACCAGCCTGGAGACACACACCTTTAATCTCAATACCAACCATAGAAGACCTGGAGGTCTGTATGGACAGGCAGTGACAAGGAGGTCATGTGGTTGGATTTACAACCAATGAGAAGGCAGAACAGAAAGTCAATAAAAATACAGATACACAGGAAGTAGGTCTCTCTTTCTCAGGGGAAGGACGGCAGCAGCAGCGAGGGGTAAGAAGGCAGTTTAAAGTCTCAGCTCTTAGCTACTGCTTTGGGCTCTTGGGCTTTTAACTCTGCATTTGGCTCTGTGTTTCTTATTTAATAAGACCCTTACATCTACAGCCAGAAGCTATGGAAAAGCTGTGGAATTCCAGACTTTAGGAACCTATATAAAAGGATTCAGTCATTTTACAACATACAGTTTGCTCTGGCAGTTTTCCCACAATTCTCATTATTGCTAATTCTCTTTCCTTTGGGAAGGCAAAAGGGGTGAGGGAAAACTCTGGGTCAGCTCCCAATTCCCCCAGGACTCTGATTATACCCTGACTTTGTCCAGGCAGTATTGAGAGCCGCTCCACTGGTAGCGAAAGTCCATGAAAGTCAACAGCAGTGACAACTAGTATTCAGAAGGTCAACCTATCAGAACTGAGGGTTCTGTTAGAGGAAAACATCATGCAGGGTGTTATGGAATTACTGCCTTTTAGATGAACTGGCTGTTTCTTGTTGTGAACTTCTTGTGCAATAACAGCTATGATTCTTCCCATTTACCCTGCACTTCCATGTTATGTGAACATGTAATCTCATGACTGCATCTCAGTCTAGGCACAACTTTCCCTATACATTTGGGGTAATTGGGCAACTGTCCCCAGCTGCATTTATTTTTCATTAACATATATTTGGCTAGGGCCATTCTTCAGACAAAAGTATTTCAGCAAAGATACCTTTTTCCAAGGACAAAACTGCACATAGATAAACATTAGCTCATCTCACTCGCAGATAGAGAAAAGAACCACTAACAATTAAATCCTCAACCCCTTACCTTCACCCCAGGTTATTTGCACAAGACTCTAACTTAAAAGATTTACTGCTCACATTCCTTGGATAATGTTTTAGCCACTTGCTAGTTACTGAGTTAAGGCAGTTACTTCCCACTGACCCAAGGAGATTGCCTACAAGGCCAGGCAGAGGATAGGTGCCAAGCTTCTTTCTTGTGCAATTGAGTTTTAATTCCTCCTCAGCCAGATGCTATTCTTAGATTTTCTCCTCAGCAATTACTCTGAGCAAAAGTGCTTTTACTAACCAAATGCTACATGCTCTGACATAGGTTGCTTTGCCACCTAGTGTATGTCCCCCTCCCTATCAGAAAGCAGCTGCAGCTGGGATGAGTGGGAAAAGCGGCGCCAAAGACAGTTTACTTTCTTGTGACTTACTGACCCCTAACATTCTACCTAGCATTTCTAGATTATAGTTTGAGCACATAAATTCTCTAATTGATCTCAGCTTTTAGTTGCCCCTAACAGAGAACTCCCCTTTAGTCACTCCCCTTTTGGGTTGAAATTGGAAGCTGACAATTAGTTGCTTTATGTGTGGATCCTTATCACCTCTTTCTGTGACCCTGAAAACTTCAAGCCTCACATTGCTATACCAAAGAATTAATGTGTGGGTATATATACTGGTTCTCTGAGAGCACTGGGAGGATGGATGGAGAAGAACAAAGATGAGGACAGAGATGGAAAGAGCTAGGTAGAATGCTGAGAGAACAGTAGAAGGGACTGAGAGCAGGAGGGACCGAGAGGAGCTAAGAGAGCAGAAAAGAAACTGTGCAGATAGAATCACCATGGAAGAATAAAGTGAATGAACTAAAGAACTCAGTGTGCTTAGATTCATTGAATATCCTTCAGATTAGAATCCTCAGTTGGTTGGTAGACTCTTCCTCAGACCCTGGGAGCAAACAATATAGGCTGGACCTATTATTATTGTTTGGTCAAGGCAGAGGACTTTCAGTTCAGTTTCCAAAGTCTGCCAGAGGTACAGACAGCTCTTCGGTCCTTCTCTCATGATCTTTCTGAGATTGCAGGTCAGTTCTTCTGGAACACTTCAATACCCTTTTCTGATCTTACGTTCTTGGAAATGTGAAGGCCTCTTTACCCACAGACTCTGTTGTAATACATTACAAGGATTACTTGAAACTTCATATTAATTTTTCATACATTTTTAACCGTTCAGTTAGCTTTTCAGTAAAAAAGATGGACATTTTAGAAAGGTACTGTTGAGACACTGATTTAGCATACAAAAGTGAAATATGGAAAAGTGATTCAAATACTAACTGGTATAATAAGTATTCCTGGTATTAACTATTATGACCAATTCCACAGGTATTATTACTACAACCAGTACCAACACTGATAACACTATAGTTAAAAAAATGCACATTTTGATAGTTTTAAGCTTCTGTGTGACAAGTCAAAAATTTTTTAATGAAAATCACTGGAATAAAGACATTTGCATTTCTGTCAGAAGCCAAATCTGTGTACTTTCAGTTCCCTTGTGGTACGGGCACTAGTTCCCTTCAGGAATTCTCATTCAAGCCTAGATCTTTCTCATCTGTTGGTTGACTGCACTGATTAGAAATATGTGTGATGCTGAGTGTCGGGGTGGAGATTTGTCCCTAGATGCCAAGATATTGGGTTTTCCTATCTGACCTCTTCTCTCCCTGTCAGGTCCTTGAAAGCTCACTTCTCTACTTTATGAATTTGCTAAAAGCAAACATGGTATCCCCTTTCCCTTGTCATTTAAACCAGAGATTAGACCTATTGAAGAAACAAAGCACCCCTATTTCCAGCAAGCCCCTCACCCCAGCTTGAAACAGGCCTGAGTTTCAAAATTCTCAGAGCTGCTGACATAGGTCCGAGGACAAAGTCAGGATGTTTGAAGAGCCATCTGGTAGCAACTGATTAACCATAGAATGCCCCAATGCCGGAGATGGTCAAAGTACAAAGTCAGGATGTTTGAAGAACTATCTGGCAACAATTGATTAACCACAGAATGCCTCAATGCTGGAGGTAATCTATAAAGTTTGACAAACAATCAGTTAAAACTACAAAGTAAGATAACATAGAAATTCTAAAAAGCCCCTAAAACTTGAGCCAATCAGAATTGTACCCATACTAGCACCCCTAAATGATGTAACCTTATGGTTTTTGCCTTTAAAAACTGAGCTTGCAGAGGGGTGGGCACCTCCTCCAGCCTCTACTATGTTGGATGGCTTGATGAGGGCCCTGCTGCGGCTTGAACAGCTTCAATAAACCTTGCTTTTGCATTTTGGTGAGTTCATGTCTCTGGTGGTCTCTTTAGGGGTCTCATGCCTAGGGCACAACACTATAAGTCCTAAGTGTCTTCATTAGAAGAGGGATAGAAAACTGTCTCAAAGATGATCTCAGCAGAGTCTGATCCATGCATCTTATCCCACTTTCTTGCTATTGTGGTACCATTTGCAAGCACTTGTGGTGAAGCCAAGAAAGAAAACACAGAAGAGGTTACTACGTCTGAACCTAGTTTGTGACCTAAAATTTCTATGTTGAAACTTAACTTTCAGTGTGTTGTTACTATGAGATAGGGACACAGGGAGATATCAGGTCTTTTGGGAGCAGCCTCATGAGTGGGATCAGTGCTCGTACATAGGGCTAATAAGACCAGTGTTCTTCCTTTAGCTGTGTGAAGATACAGAGTAAAGATACAGGATTACCTGTGGGAAGCAGGTCCTCAACAGACACCAAACCTGCTAATGCCTTCATCCTGGGCTTCTCAGTTTATAGAACTGTGAGAAATAAATTTCGGATATTTAGAAAGATTTGGCATATTCTTATAGCAGCTTAAATGGGCTAAAACAATGTTATTCTAATAAAAAATATTTATAATTCTTGACTCTAAGTATGACTTCCAACTTTTTGGGTTTTGCAGAATTGGAAAGCTCACATTCAGAATGGCCCATGGTCACACAATCCTTGGGCAGCAAATGCAGTTTCTTTGTCATATTTATATGCCAACCAAGAGAGGGTGATGATGTTAGTTGGTGGCTTCCTTAAGACTTAATTTGGTTCCACTGTTGGTTCTAGAAACTGAAACCAGCTGGTCAGGCTTTTAAAGCAAGACGTCTTACCTGGGGAAATGCCAAGTCTGCTTGCTGCGGGCCGCAGGAATATATCATAAGAACTCAGCTGGTTATGGCAAAGTCACTACCTGGAGGAATCAGGGAATTCCTCCAGAGGAAGCCAAATCCCAAGGAGTTTTTGGTGTTACTTGGCTTGTTATATATCAGCTGTATTCTGTTATGAAAATCATGTGTGCCTTCATAGCTTTCCCAATTGACTTTTCCCTAAGAAGGGCTAACAGTGTAGACTGATCACTCTCTGGACATACACATTCCAGGTATTTGGAGAACAGCCTCAGGAAAGGCTTTCTCTGGAATCAGATTATCTCCCTTGGCCACTTTCAAGGACTACAGGAAACACCACCCAGGTGGGCGCCCATTGTTAGTCCCAGGTGGACTAACAATGATAACAGCCCACATACAAGTCTCCTGACTTACGGTAAATTCCACAAGGAGACACCGCCTAGGAGAGGTGGACGTTAAGTAATAGCTTTACACAATTTAGCTCGGACCCTCCCTTTATATACCGAGACTTCCAGGGCACGAGGGGAGAAGAGAAAAAGAGAATGGAAGAACTAGATGGGTAAGAACTTGAGAGGAACAAACTGAGATGGGGAAGAACTAGATTGAAGGGCTAAAAGAGAGGACTAGAGGAACAAGATGGAAGATGAGGAAGAGCCAGATGGGGAAGAACAAGATGAGGAAGAGCCAGATGAGAGAGAAGGAGACAAGAGAGGAGCTGATAGGGGAAAGAACTAGATAGATGAGAACCTAGAAGGGACAGAACTAGATGAAGGAATTAAGATAGAACCTAGAGGAGACAGTAGATAAATATAGAGAGAAATCAGGCAAGAAAGGAGCTAGACATGAGAACAGAACTGAAGCTGTGTATAAAGGATGTTATGCCAGAGGAATTAAAGCAAGTGGACGATAGAACTTGGTGTGCTGAGATTATATTTCCTGAAAATAGTCCTCGCTGTTAGCAGTTCTCTCTCCTGAGCCCCTGGGATGTATAATATTAAGGCTGGTCCCTCTAATATTATACAAGATCTGCTGTTGTGCCTCACGTATCACTAAGACAAAATTCCATGTCAGAGAGGTTATTTGTGAACACATTCTCTGCTCCTCAACATTACCTCTCTCAAGAACTTTTTTAGATGTCCATGTGGGGTACACTTGAGTGCAGTTGCCTGAGGAAGCCAGAAGAGCATGAGGACTTGCAGGTCCACTTGAAGGTCCACCTTGCAGCTGGACTTGCAGGCAGTTCTGAGTGTTGTGGAATATTCCTTTACACTGTGTGAAGATGTGTCACTGTGATTAGTTTAATAAAGAGCTTCATGGCCAGCTGGGCGGCAGTGGTACACGCCTTTAATCCCAGCACTAGGGAGGCAGAGCCAGCGGATCTTTGTGAGTTCAAAGCCAGCCTGGTCTACAGAGCGAGATCCAGAAAAGGCACAAAGCTACACAGAGAAACCCTGTCTCGAAAAACCAAAAATAAATAAATAAATAAATAAGTATAAATAAAAAGAGCTTCATGGCCAATACCTAGGCAGGAAGAAGTTAGGCGGGACTTCTGGTGACAGAAAGAACTCAGGGAAGAAGAAAGGTGGATTCACCAGCCAGACACAGAGGAGTAAGATATATGTATGCAGGAAATGTAAAAGTAACCAGTCACATGGCAGCATGTAGATGAATAGAAATGGGTTAATTTAAGTTATAAGAGCTAGTGGGACAAGTCAAGCTTTCATAATTAATAATAAGTCTCCGTGTCGGGTTTTTTGTTTGTTTGTTTTGTGAGCTGGTGGCCCAAAGAAAAATCTGCCTGCATCTGAGCACTTGAAATGGATATTGGGAACCAAACTCTAATCCTCTCTAAGAGCAGTTTATACTCTTGGCTACTGAGCCACCTCTCCAGCCTTCAAAATAGTTCTTATCAATGGAATTAAAGACTCTGGACACAGCAAGAGAAATGCATGTACTTTCAAGCATGAGTGAAAATTTTAAAGCATATTAGGAAGCATGTATTACGGACAGTCTGCCAGAGTATCTTTGGTTCATGTTAATTTTCAACCACACAGAATCTAACAAAAGCTAACTATGTAAATCAGTTAGTGGTATATGTATTCAATAAAATGCTAATTACTTAAAACCGTGTTATGAAAACTATTTAATGGCATGAAAAGTAAAATATTAAGAGGAATAAATACAATATAAATAATGCAATGCATGTATTGTATTATTACCTTTTTTGAGGAACAAAAGGAATATACCACACACATAGAAGGAAACAGACACCAAAACTACACTGAAGGAATTACAAGTTTTTCCCTTTGTTTTCCTCACATTCCTGTGGTTAATAGGTATTGTTTTTATGATTAGAGGTAAAACCAGTGACATTTTCCTTTAAAAAAAAAAACTCATCTCTTAAAAAAAATTATTGTATGTTTGTGGTACTGTGTGAGTGAAGGCACACATGTAAGGGTCAGAGGACAACTTTCAGGAGTTGGTTCTCTCTTTCTACTATGGGGTCCCAGGATTGTAGAGGGTACAGTTATGTGCTAATCATCTTGCTGGTCCAATCTTTTCCTTTTTAAATGATGGTTTCTATGAGGTCTCAGGCAGGCAATATATCTATCTAGAAATGAGCTCAACCTGGACTATAGAAGGATTTCTGACAGTTAGATAAAAGCCAGCATTCCTCAGGAACTTGTGAAATAGTTTTCTGTCCCTAAAAGGAGTCCATTCCTTGCCACTGGCAGAAGGGACATATGACTCCACTGACATGCACAGGTGGTTTCATATCAAAGTCCATGCCACTCTGAGTTTGAAGCCAGCCTGGTCTACAGAGTAAGTTCCAGGACAGCCAGGCCTTCACAGAGAAACCTTATCTTAAAAAAAAAAAAAAAAAAAAAAAGTTCATGCTAGCATCCAGGCTCCCTTGTCAACATTCTGGAGAGCCCATTATACATTCCAAAGCCCTATACTAACATCTTGAACCCTCTCACCTCCTACCCATTCTCTTTAAAACCTTCAGGGTTCTCCCCCACCTTCTCTTCTTTCTGCTTTCTCAGACAGACAGCCTTAGCAGTTTGGAATAAACATTTCCCTTTTCCACCCATGACTAGCTGGCTAAAACCCATAGTCTGGCTATATTTCTGAAGCCATCCAATTTTGGGGATTTATTCTCAACTTTCAAGTTTAGAAACATCATTCTAATAGCACTCTAAAAGCCCAATCCTGGCATGAAAATGGTGAAGCTTGTCCCCTCCTCTTAATTCCCACCGTAGCTGCCTATATTCTTATTTGTCCACAGAACAGATTTGCTCATAACTAATTACTTCTTCAGAGTTTGACTCTGCTCCTCTTCTTCTCCTGAATAGAATTTGTGATCCTCCTGGCCAAGGACCCAGAGTATTGAGACTGCAGGCATATGTCACCGTGTTTGGCAACATTTAAGGTTTTGAAACTTCTTTTCAACAAGCCTAGACCAGCAATGTGTGGAAGAACAAACAGTATGGTGTCCTCAGCACTAGGTCTTTTCAGTTCTTCCTGTCACTTAAACATTTTACATCTTATTCCTTAATTTCCACTAAAATAATAAAGAAATAAATCTAGTACTCATGACCAGTTTACATGCTTCCTACAACGATTCTATTTTCTTTGGTTATAACTTTGGTGAGCAGATTCCGTTTGTGTATGAGGAAGGAGTTTGGATCTAGCTGTGAAGTACGGCCTCTACGGCAAGAGATTTCTAAATGGCTCTCCACTTCTACATTCGGCACCCTTCAATTAATTTTCCATACAGCAAGCAGGATGACTGAAAAACTTTAATTAGATCACAGCCCTCTCCTACTTAAAACCATTCTATGGTTCCCCGTCGCCTGCGCTCCACCATTATCTATTCTCTGGCTGTTTATACATACTCATTATTGGTTAGGTGAATGGCGTCTATGGAGCTCAGTGGCATCATCTCTGAACGGGCTATTGAGATGAATATGAACACAGTGAGCCAGTCACTCCTAAAGAAGCTTGCTTATTTTGGTGCAAGGATTTCTAGGAATCACCAGGGAGTTGAAGCAGGGAATTAAGGAACTCCCGCAAGAAGAGGCCATCTGGTGGCCTGCACTGGAAGCCCAGCACCAAGGAAGAAGAAGCAGGTGGAGTTCAAGACCAGCCGCGGCTGTGTAGTGAGCAGTATGCCATGCAGAACTATAGACAGTATGTCTCAAAAAAAAAAAAAAAAGAAAAAAAAAAGAAAGAAAAGAAAAAGAAAAAGGGCAAGGAAGTGTGCGTGGGCGGGTAACCAATGCAGTGCAGGCTTCACATTTTGAGATCGCCAGAGGGCTGCTAGCGCCATGCTTCAAACAACAGGCACAGAGCCAATGGCGGCTCTTTTATGTTCTTTGGAGAAAGGGAGTTGATGTGGACACCGGAGAAGGAAATCACAATGCAGAACCAAATACAGGTGTGGGCCGGAGTTCCAGGGAAGGACAGTCGCAAACTCGCTTGCGAGCCAAGCACGGGAAGTGCCAAGGCAGGTTTCAAAATAGTAAATGCAATTCACATATTGCTCCAAGTTAGAATTCTCTGAGAAGAAAATCCCGCAGGGAAATCGGACCTCGAGTCTCAGCCCCTTCCAGCCGCACCGACAGTCAGCATCTCCGGCCTCTCGGGCTAGGATCGGCGGCGGCCGGGGCGGGGCGAGGCGGGGCGAGACGGGGCGGGGCCTTGGCTTCGCGGGGCAGAACTGCGCAGGCGCCGCACGGCCACGGGGCGGGGTCAGGCGGGGGTCAGTTAGCGCGGGAGCCTGGTCTGCGGCTCGCCGGGAACGGAAGCCGCCGCGGAACGCGGAGGAAGCCAGGATGGCGACTCCGAGCGGGAGGGCTGCGACCCCGAACCCCCAGGCTTCCAAGAGGGCTTTCCCCCGAGATGCCTCGTCCGAGGTGCCGAGCAAGAGGAAGAACTCGAACCCGACGTCGACTCTGCCGCGGCCATCCGGGTCCTTCGTGGAGGGCTCAATCGTCCGCATCGCCATGGAGAACTTCTTGTGAGTGGCCGCAGGCCGCGCCTGGGCGGGAGCCAGCGGCCCACAGGCCCCGTGGCCGTGGGGGGTGTGCCCGGTGGTGGGGAACTCCTGCCAGGCTCCCCCTGAGGTTGTCCCTGCCTAGGCCGTGGACACCGGCCGTGTTGGCTAGAGTAGACGGGTCGCCTGATGTTTCCTTACCCACCCGCCAAGGGTGTTGGAAGGCGTCGGATGCAGTCAGCAGATAGACGAAGGGGCCAGGTTTTCTAGTATAGCTGCCCGTCGTGATTTCCCGAGGACTTGTGCACCTCACAAAACTCGGGAGGCAACAGTGAGAGGAGTGGCAGCTTTTGAAAGTGTACACATTTTCCGAGTGGGCAGATGAGATGCTAATGGTTGTTGATGGGAGGGGAGCGTGTACAAAAAAAAATTAAATCGTGTTCCCAGTTTTTGTACCTCTTTGCAGACTCTTGACTGTTCAGATCCTTCTTTCTTCCCTGCCCCCACCTCAACTAGTTAAGTAGGGTCTAAATGTCACCAAAAATAATATTATCTGTTTAGCGTCAAACTGGAGTTTTTCTTTTGAGGTATTTTTAAAAAGGGAGATTTGAATAAGAGTTACAGAACTCTAGTAACAAAACTGCCATTTTTTTCCCCAAGCACTTATGTACCAGGTACACATCTGTTTTATATACACATGGCTGTTTGTTTTTGCCCAAGTTTATAGAGATCTTAATGGCTGAATTTGTATTTGAAGCTAGATCAGGAAAGGTAAACATACTCAAATGACTATAACTTATCTACCCACGGTTTCATGCGAGGCATAACGACTGAAAAGGCTAATTTAATTTCATGCTCACTATACGGGCTTTGCGAAGGAGATATTAAAATCTGAAAAGAAGGGAAGATGATCGCACAAAGAAGGAACTACCTGAAAGCCAGTTTCTAAGTTTAGTGTGTGACTTAACCTAGGATGTAAGAACATGTGTGGCTAAAGGTCAGAAACCATTGTCTCCTCTTGTCTGTTACTATGTTGAGAAACTCCAGCTTCATCCTGCAGGCAGTCGGCAACCTGGAGGCAGTCTGCAGGATGATTTTGAGAGGGTGCCAGGCAGAAAGCAAGAAGACTTAAAATAAGAAAGCAAGAACTACAGGGTGAACGTAGTAGGACCTGAAAGGAGAGATTTAACAAAATCTGTCCACAGACTTGAGGCATGAGAATAGAGCTGTGCATAAGTTCTTCCCGAGTCTCCATTTCAGCTAGCTGCTCCGGTGTTGCCCAGGAGAGAGTAGTGTGGGAGAATCAATAATGAAGGCAGTTGAGTGCCTGTGTCTTTAACTTTCTTGTGGGATATCTAAGAGAAACATTCTATAGGTGGAATTTATAAAGACCTGGAGCTCAGAGGCAATGTGAGTAAGTCACAGACTTGGGAGTCATATGTACAGGTGATTGTTGATGTTGCAGAAGTTATTGAAATTAAGCAAAAGAAATACAGATGGGAGGAATAAAAAGCCTGTTTATTAAAAGTGAGAGGATGAACTTAGATATCCTGAGACTCATGGGAGACTCTTGTCAGGGAAGCCAAGGTAAAGTACTACTTCAAAAATATCCACTCCATTAAATCGTAATGAGACTGAAGCCTCCTACATTTAGCAGTTGGGAAAATGTTGCCCCTTTGATAAAGCAGTACAAAAGAAAACTTTGTAGACCAGGAAGAATGAGGAGGAAAAACTTGGACAAAAACAGCAAAAAGAAAAAGTAGTTGAAAAATGAAGAGTTGGATATGGTTCTGTTTGTTTTAAAAAGATGACTTTAGATTTGGAGAGTATATTAGGATTTTCTAGAAGAACGAAACTTTCAGGATGAATCTCCATGCGTATATAGAAAGGGCATTTATTAGAATGGCTTACAGGCTTTGGTCCAGCTAGTCCAGCAATGGCTCTCTACCAGTAGAAGGTCCAAGAATCCAGTAGTTGTTCAGTCCATGAGGCTGGATGTCTCAGCTTGTGTTCAGTATATGCCAGAATCCCAAAGAAGTAGGTTCTGATGCTAGTGAAGGAGTGGAGTTGCCAGTGAGAGAGAGAGAGAGAGAGCAAGCAGGCAAAGACAGCAAGCATTCTCTCTTCATGTCCTTTATAAAGGGCTGCCAAGTAGAAAGTGGGGCCGGATTAAAGGTGGATCTTTGCACCTTGAATGATCCGGATTAAAAGTGGGTCTTCACACTTCAAATGATTTAATTGAGGAAAAAAAATCCTCAAAGGTGTACCCAACTGCTTGGGTTTTATTTAATTTCAGATGTAGTCCAGTTGACAACCAAGAATGGCCATCACAGAGTGAGGCTGAGAGTAACAAGCAAGTAGAGAGGCTAGGTTTAGAGGATTTACATGGCCTAGAAATAGTAAATGAGTTTGCTATGAATGAACTAAGTCTAGTGGACTTGAGTGGAGAGAGAATCTAGACTATTACACAAATTAGTCCAGAAACTGAAAGAAATATATAATAGAATTCTGAGCAGAAATAGAAAAGGGAAATAGTAAAAAGCTGAAATTAGGGCTAAGTTACAAAAGATTCTCTTTCCCCTCTTTTAAGGTTGTGTGTGTATGTGTGTGTGTGTGTGTGTTGTGTGTGTGTGTGTGTGTGTGTATGTATGTGTGTCTCCCTGTCTGTCTGTCTATCTTTGTATATGCCACAGTGTGTGGGTACCTTTGTAGGCCAGAAAAGGGCATCATACTCCTTGGAGCTCAAGTTACAGGTGGTTGTGAGCTGTCCTGTATTGGTGCTGGGAACCAAACTTGGGGTCTCTGGAAGAGGATGATGTGCTCTCATAACAGTGGAACCATCTCTTCAGACCAGCCCCTTTTCTTTCTTTTTTTTAAAAAGTGATACTAGATTTCATGTGTATCCATGTAATTGTTGGTGTATGGTGTTTAATTATTTATATATTTAGCATGTTAGTAGCACTCTATGACATTTATCTTGGAAAATTAATTAGGTGTACCTGAGCCTAAGCACTAAAGACCTAGAGAAGAAATATGCTTATGGATTCCAATTAAGAATTTTGAGGCCGGGGCGGTGGTGGCACACGCCTTTAATCCCAGCACTCGGGAGGATCTCTGTGAGTTCAAGGACAGCCTGGGCTACCAAGTGAATTCCAGGAAAGACGCAAAGCTACACAGAGAAACCCTGTCTCGAAAAACCAAAAAAAAAAAAAAAAGAATTTTGAAAGGCAAGCTAGGGGAATGTCTAAGTCATAATTTGCTTCATATCTTGCCAAAGCTGTCCCCAACAAATAATGAGGATTAAACACAGATTAAAAATAATAAAATAAATCTTTAAAATATGTAGGAGAAAATCACTTAAATTAGGAACTCATAGAGGCAGCAGATTTAGAAGCAGTGTATAAGTATGTTTAATTCATTTAACTATGGACTAACTAACTGTTCAAGGAGTCAGAGAATACTGGACAGCATGGTATGTGTATGAGAGTTACCTATCTCTGGTTATGCCTCCTTGCCTTCTCCCAGAGGAACAAGGATTGTTGGAACATAGCCTGTTGTGGATTCTTAGAATCTTCTTGCAGCATATTCAAGGAATTGAAGGGCCTTTTCTTTAATCGATGATAAAATGAAGCTATTGATTTGATAATAGATCATATTTTATCATTTGAATAAGAATAACTGTTAGATTATATTAAAATATAAATATATATAATATAGTATAAATATATAGTATAAAATAGAAAATATAGTGGCTACTATTTTAATTTTTTAATGTAATTTTAAGACATTAGGAAAAAAGCTATGGCTTCTTGTATAAATTTGTTTTGAAATTATTTTACTTGTGAGGTAGCTTTCATATAGTCTCCCAAAAGAGGATAAATTGTTTCAAACTTGGGTATTTTGTTTGTTTAATGACAGGATCTTATTATATAACCCTGACTGGCCTCAAACTCACAGATATCTGCCTACCCCTGCCTCCTGAATGCTAGGATTAAAGACATGTGCCACCATGCTGAGTCTTGTGGTCTTATTTTATATATGCATTATTATTTTTTCCACTGGCAGAATTTTCCCTTTATAAGTTGATTATTTACAACTTAGAGGGCTAAGGATATAGTATAGCTGAAGTTTTCCTGTGTCCTGCCCGGCCCTGCAGCCCCTCAGACCCAAATAAATACACAGAGGCTTATATTATTTTAAACTATATGGCCTAATGGCTCAGGCTTCTTGCTAGCTAGCTCTTATATTTTAAATTAACCCATTTCTATAAATCTGTACTTTACCATGTGGCTCGTGGATAACCGGTACTTTACATCTTGTTTCTTCTGGCAGCAGCTAGCAGCATCTCCTCAGCTCTGCCTTTCTCCTTTCTCTCGCTAGTTGGAATGTCCTGTCTAACCTTGTTCTGTCTCACCATTGGCCAGCTTTATTTATCAGCCAGTCAAAGCAACATATATTCACAGCATACAAAACAATATTCCACAGCAATATAGCTAAATGATAAAGCACTTACTACCAAGCATGTAAAAGGGTTGAATCCTTAGTACCTCATCCTCCCAAATATATGAATAATATTACATTCATAAGGTTAGCTAGCTTTTAAATGAGTTTTACAAGGGTTGTGAGCAGTGGTAATGCAAAGCAACAAAAAAATACGCATTTATAAAGAAAAGGTTTTTCTCTAATTTCGGTTTAATGATTTTACCTCTTTACAATTCAGAACATATGATATCTGTGAAGTGTCTCCTGGGCCCCATCTGAATATGATTATTGGAGCTAATGGAACAGGGAAGTCAAGCATAGTGTGTGCCATTTGCCTTGGACTGGCAGGCAAACCCGCGTTCATGGGACGTGCAGATAAGGTGAGTTAACATAATTACTTTTTAAAAAATTCAGAACCATTTGTTCTTAGAAACAAGTCACTTCCTACATTTTAGATTCTTAAGTGTACCAAATGAGCTTTCTTTCTCCATAGAACTTCTAGAGCTTTATTAATAGTCCCAGAGGCTATTAGTACTGCTCTAGAAGCTCTGTGTAGAACAGTGTGTGTATAAGACAAAGAGATTTTTTCACCAAGAAGAATTTCCAGAGAAGCCTTGTGCCTTAATAGGGAAATTTCTCAGAATTGTTGGATACCGGGTTAGATAAAACTTAGTTGAGTTTCTGGACATCAACAGTGAGCAGTGAAATATTGCTTTTTGTCTTTGAAAGAGAGAGAGCGTGTGTGCTGGTGTGTGTGTGGCGGAGGGGGGGGGAGAGATGTTTTCAGGCGTGTGCATGCATGTCTGTGTAGGATGGAAGAGGCTGTCTTATCCCCTGGAGCTGGAGTTACAGGAAGTTGTGAGCCATCTGTGTGTGTGCTGGGAACCAAACTCTGGCCATCTGCAATAGCACTCAGTGCTCTTAACCACTGAGTCATCTCTCTAGGCCCAGATGTTGTTCATAATAACAATGCAAAGTGTAAGTTACTTAGGAATAAATTAACCAAGATGAAATAATTATATACAAAATTTACAAAATTATATTTTAAAAGAAAAGTTTGTGGGCAAGTGAGATAGTTCAGTGGGTAAAAGCACTTGCTACCGAACTGACAACCTGAGTTCTATCCCTGAAACTCACAAATTGAGAGGAGAAAACTGACACATACATGGGACATGTAATGCACTCTCGCTGCAAATAAATATAGTAGCAAAAAAAAAAAAAAAAACCAATGTTTTGTTAAAGTTTAAAATGAAATACTGAGAAAATTGCAGCATTAATCAAGTGATATTAGCAAATTTTAACTGTACTTAAAAAATTGAACCAAATACCCCTTTTTGAATACACTATAGATAAACATATTCAAAATGCATTAAAAAAAAAAAAGCTATACCAGAGGCATTTGTGAGCTAGAAAAGATACTTTGCTCTGTTAATAAATCAGCCTAGTGACCTTGGGCAATGGTCTGGACATCAGACTTTCATTTCAAAGATAGGGTGGTTGAAGCAGTTAATTTGCAAGGACCAGCTCAGGTTTTTATGACTCTTGCTATTACTTTAAGTCATGAATTCATTCCCCCTGCACTAGGTTGTATTCTCAGTCTGCACAGTTAGAATGAGTTGTGCTGTATCAGTTTTTACCAGCCTTGTGGGTTTTATTTTAAAGAAACCACATCTCTTCTTCGAGTGGTAGGGTTTTTAAGGGAGACCTTGGAGTGCAGTGGATCCTAAATATGTACTGTTGGCCTTCTGAAGCTACATATTTAAGTGAGCTCCAAGTTCTCAGCAAGAATACTTTATTATATTTCTATATTTAAATGTTAGTATAAAATTGTACTATAAGCAAAATCTAAATCATCTGTATAGATACTTTATAATAAGTATGAACTACTTTCTATTTTTCCCCCTCATTAGTACCAAATATTTTAAATGTGCCAGTAAACAGTTAGCTCCCTCAGAGATGTCATGGTTTTCTGTCAATGAGTAGACAGTGTGAAGTTACCTCTCCAGCCAAGGCTAAACTTGTGCATGACAGAGTTGTGATTTGAACCTATAGTAGAAATTAAAGATAGTATTCTCAGGTTAGAACAGATGCTGTGCCAACCCCATCTTTCTGATCCTTAATTTCACCATCTATAAAATGGGTATAGTATATTCTTCAGTGTTGCCAACTGAATTTGGAAACTTGTCAGTTGTTTATCTTAGCAGCATTGTTTATAGTCATTACCACAAATCATTAAAAAAATATTGTAAGGCCTTGTTTCTTTTTTTATTTTGTTTTGTGTTTTTAAAGAGTGTGTGTGTGTGTGTGTGTGTGTGTGTGTGTGTGTGTGTGTGTGTATGTGTGTGTATAGAGGCCACAGGAGGGTCTCAGATCCCTCAGAGCTGGATTTACAAATGGTTGTGAACCACACAGCATGGTTACTGGAAACAAAACCCAGGTCTTCTGATAGAGTAGCAAGTGCTCTTGACTCTCCAGCCCTTGTTCATTATTTATATATTATGTAATGTTTTGCTGATCAATACATTCTGATTAAATTTTTTTCTATTGGTGGTTTTCTTAAATTTATCTCTCTGTATATTTTATAGTACTTTAAAATAAAAATTTTATGATGTTGTACCCACCTTATTTTGTATTGTTGCTACTTTTCCTTTTTTTAATGTTTTTATTTTTTCTTTAATAATATCATACAACATACTTTGATCCTATTCATTTCCTCCCCACTTGTTTTGTATTTTGAGACAGGTTCTCATGTAGCAATGGATGACTAGTACTAGTATGTAGTTGAGGGTGACCTTGAATTTCTGATATTCCTGGCTCTTTGTACTAAGTGCTAAAGGGGAGAACCACAGCATGTCTATCATTTTAGTATTTATTATTTATAGAGCTTAAACTTAAGATCCAATTTGATGTTTTAGTCCTCTAGTCTGTGTTGTGTTTAAGCTCATAGTCATCAGAACTAGTTCAGATATCTTGTTTTACTATGTAAACTATATCTATTAATTATTTTTAAAAGGAACTTGAAGGCAGGTCTATCTTAAAAACAGGATAGGCACTATTAGAGTGGTTGTTAATGTTTAATCTATGCACCTCTGTGGGATCTGCAACAGTAGTAGATTTGGTATAGTGCTTTGTGGTTGTAGCATTGAATCTGTTCTCTCTAGGGTTTTCCCCTCCTCTGAGAGTACATAGTACATAGACTCTGGAGCCCAGTTACCTGCATTTGCATCCCTTCCATTTACCACCTTGTTACCAGCTTTGAAGAGTCTTAACTACCTGGCACTGAAGTGATCCATAATTTAACTACTGTGATTTCTGTAGTGCAAGGGAAGTGGAGGGACCTGGCCTGTACCTTTTATAAAGCGGTGAGGATGGATATTCATGCAGTTCCTGAAAAAAAAAAATCTTGATTTGGTGAACAGTAATGACTTTTCTAGACCTCTGATTGTTAGCCTGGAAATACTGTTACCACAGCTCACTTACTCTTTTTACACTGTAGGTTGGGTTTTTCGTGAAGAGAGGATGTTCCAAAGGTGTGGTTGAAATTGAACTGTAAGTGTGAAAGCTTCTATAAGTTTTCAGCTTTTGTTTATATTTCTTGATGACATTGTAAAAGAATATAAATGTAATATTGTGGCAAATATGGAAAATGATATTTAAGGGATACATAAAGCAAGTGAATACTTTTTAATGTGTCTTTTTAAAAAAATTTAAAAATATTATTGTGGAAAGTTCTTTAAAAATTGTAGTTTAATGATGGAGTAATAAGACAAAAGTACAAGATTGATAAATATGTGCTAAGAAGTTGTAGTCAGGTCTGATAGTATACTTCATAATTTTAGCACTTTAGGAAGTAGAGGCAGGAGAGTAAGGAGTTGCATGCTATTCAGAAAATTCTCCTATTCAAGGTCATTCTCCACTACATAACAAGTTCAAGTCCAGCCTGGACTACTTGTGACCCTGTCTCAAACAGACAAACACACACACCAGAGAGAGGGAGAGAGAAATTGTACTTTTTAACAAATTTAAGGCTTTTTGCCAGTTTTGAACTACTTGGGCTGGAATATAGCATAGAGGTAGAGAGCTTCCCTGATGTACTTAAAGCTTTGCTTTCATCCCCTTGTGAAGAAGATGAGTGAACAAATGGGCAGGATGGAACAAGTACTTGTGAAAGCAAGACAGGGGTAGATACCTATTTCAGATTCTATATTACTTACCAGTCCTTTCTAGGCATATATATAGTATAGTTCTCTCTGGATTCAGAATAGAGAACGTGATGGGCAGTCCATGATTACAGAAATTCTTAATATGTAGAAGTCAGTTTTCATTCATGCATTTTCCAAGTAGAGGAAGTTTCAGTTAGCCTTTAATGTACTAAACCATTTTGAATTACAGTCAATGTATGTGACTGAAGAATAGTGTAATGATTAAAGGGTAAAGAAACTTACTGTGTTTGGGATTAGTATTGGCACTTGTTTTAATTTCAATAATTCAGATAATTTTGACTGTTAACTAAATAGTAACTACATGGCCAAATGTGGGATGATTACAAACAAAAAGTCAAGGTTTCTAACTTGGGAGGGATCCAAAAATACCAGAAAGAATAAAAATTATAGTAATATTTCTTAGATCTTGGGTATAAGAAAAGTGATAGATATGTTATTCTTAAATCAGTGTGCGTTTTGAATATAAAAGCTCTTTAATTATTCTTTAATTAGGTTCCGGATTTCGGGAAATCTTGTAATCACCCGTGAGATTGATGTGATAAAAAATCAGTCCTTTTGGTTCATCAACAAAAAACCTGTAACCCAGAAAATAGTGGAAGAACAAGTTGCAGCCTTAAACATCCAAGTGGGCAATCTATGCCAGTTCCTGCCTCAGGTCTGAGAAAATACAAGTGAATATGGGGAAATTTTGGGTGAATGTTTTGGCTTTATTCCACAGAAAACATAAATATCATTCAAGAGATATTGCAATAGTATTTGTATCAAACACAGCACTCTTAACATTTATAGTTCTTTGTAAAAGAAAGCAACCTATCACTTAATGTTATTAATTTCAATTAAGTATGCAAATATTACTTTTTACATTGAACACAGCATTCTTAGTACTTACTGTTTTTATGGGCATGGTGACACATATCTGTAATTGTAATACTCCAGGCCAAGTGAACCTCAGTCATCCATATATTGTTAATCATTTAATAATTTTAAGTTACAAAATGTTTTACAACTATATTTGGTTTTGTTTTTTTATATGTATCTATGTGGTGTGCATTAGTATTTGAGTACACATGTGTGCACATAGTTTAGAGGCAGAAATTGACATTATATGCTTTCCTCACTCACTCTCCACTTATTTACTAAGACATGGTCAGAGCCAGGAGCTCACCAGTTTGACTAGAAGATTTTATGTCTTTGCCATAACAGTAGGATTACAGGCAGGTTGCTATGCTGGGTACTAGAGATCCAAACTTCTATCCCTATACTTGAAAGTACTTTATCCACTGAGCCATCTCCCCAGCCCATAAAAAAGGTACTTCAAGCCGGGCGGTGGTGGCGCACGCCTTTAATCCCAGCACTCGGGAGGCAGAGGCAGGCGGATCTCTGTGAGTTCGAGGCCAGCCTGGACTACCAAGTGAGTCCCAGGAAAGGCGCAAAGCTACACAGAGAAACCCTGTCACGGAAAAACCAAAAAAAAAAAAAAAAAAAAAAAGGTACTTCAAATACAGAGTAGATACAGTACTTCATTTGCAAATTTGACATTTTTCAAGGAATAATTTCTTAAAAATATTTTTATAAGTCTTTGAAACTTCATACAATGTATTTTGATCACAGTTTCCCTTTATTTACTCCCCTTAACTCTTTCAAGACCCACCTCCCTCCACCTCCCTATCTAATCCCAATTTTGTGTCATTTTAATTTTTTTTGTAATAACCCATGGACTCCAATTTATGCTGTCCATATACTCCTTGATTTGAGCCATGCACTGGTTAATGTACCAGGAGCCACACTCATAAAGAAAACTGATTATCCCTCTCCCAGAAGCCAGCAACTTAGCTGTTCATAGCTCCTCAATTAGGGGTTGGGATTCATGAACTACTTCCAGTTAGAATGTTAACTGGCTTGGGGTTGGAGAGATGACTCAGAGGTTAAGAGCACTGACTGCTCTTCTAGAAGACCTGAGTTCAGTTCCCTGAGTTCAGGGTACGTGGCAGCTAACAATTGTCAAGAACTCCAGGATCTAACACCCTCACATAGACATAGTTCAGGCAAAACACCAATGCACATAAAATAAAAATAAATAATTTAAAATATATGTATTAATTGGTTTGTGGCCTCTGTGGATTAAGTGTGGTGATCCTGAAAAGCCACAGTTAATGAACAACTTTTTGTTGTTCTGTTTTTCAAGATAGGATTTTCCTGTAGCCCTCACTGTCCTGGATCTTGCTCTAGCTGGCCTTGAACTTAGAGATCTACTTGCCTCTGCCTCCTGAGTCTTGGAATTAAAGGCATGTGCCACCATGCTCAGCTTAATGAACAACTTTTTTTTTTTTCTTTCTTTTTCAGGTTTTTTTTTTTTTTTGTGATATATATTTTTTATTTTACAGTATCATTCAGTTCTACATATCAGCCATGGGTTCCCCTGTTCTCCCCCCTCCCACGCCCTCCCCTTACCCCCAGCCCACCCTCCATTCCCACCTCCTCCAGGACAAGTCCTCCCCCGAGGACTGTGATCAACTTGGTAGACTCAGTCCAGGGAGGTCCAGTCCCTTCCTCCCAGACTAAGCCAAGTGTCCCTGCATAAGTTCCAGGTTTCAGACAGCCAACTCATGCAATGAGCACAGGACTTGGTCCCACTGCCTAGATGCCTCCCAAACTGATCAAGCCAATCAACTGTCTTACCTATTCAGAGGGCCTGATCCAGCTGGGAGTCCCTCAGCCTTTGGTTCATAGTTCATGTGTTTCCATTCATTTGGCTATTTTTTTTTCAATAATTGAGTAAAACTGAAATTTATTATATGCCACAGTCGTCCTAGGGACCTCCATGCTATATATATAGCCTCTATGGATGAACAACTTTTAATACATTTGTATGAAATATTGGTTAGGATAAAATTCTTTCATATGTAGGTATACTTTCTAAAGTCTAGTAATATTTTGTTCATTAATAATAAAATATGCTGGTCTTTCACAGGACCCAAATTTGGTTCCCAGCACCCACATATGGCAGCTTACAACTGCCTGTAACTCCAACTCTAGTGGATCTGATGCCACCACCTTGACTCCTAGGACATTGCACTCACATGTACAAACCCACACATAGATACACACACATATATAGATGATATAAAAGAAATATTTTAAGACCTTTTTAGAAGTTCTGTTAATCTACATTTAAAGTTATAGTCAGATATCTTTTATTTGAATGTTGCTTAGTGACTAAGCTATAGCTTATTTTCTTCACAAACATAATGATGATTTGATTCAGTAAGTCCAGTTTAAATGCAGACTTAAAATTTGAAAGTTTTCTATTTATCTGTTCATGTCAAACTATCTCCAGAAAAAGATATTTTAAATTGTTCCCCGTTCTATAGGTATTAGCGATCATTTCAGTCTGGAAGACTGTTTCCTTCTATTTCCAACTTGCTTATTTGTATAAACATTTCTACCCAGGAAGAGTGACAAAGACAGTTTTTAAAGATTATAAAAAACATGCTATCATTTTTGAAAGACAGTGAGTACCTAAAAGATTATAAGAAGACTCACATCTCAAGATTTGCTTTTAAAAGAGCCCCATCTTGGTAAATTTAATACATTTTAAAGGTGTTTATGGATGATAGTTGCTGATATTTCATTTTGGTGCTGTAGGACAAAGTAGGGGAATTTGCTAAACTCAGCAAAATTGAACTACTTGAAGCTACTGAGAAGTCAATTGGCCCTCCAGAGATGCACAGATACCACTGCGAACTCAAAAACTTCAGAGAGAAGGAGAAGCAGCTAGAGGTATTTAGAAGTAGACAACTCATCTCTGTTGTCATTTACTGATTCTGTGTCTCAAAATGTGCACGAAGGAGTAATATTTCTATATATTTAGTAAATTCATAGTTGTGGTTGAATTTTTTCACCCAAGCTTCTTACTTCAACTGGTCGTTGAAAATGAGAGTGATTTTGATTTTATGAAATTTGAAATAGTTGACTGTTTCAGTAAATACATGCTATCAGTTGAGTTTTTTATTTATTTATTTTTTGATTTTTCGAGACAGGGTTTCTCTGTGTAGCTTTGTGCCTTTCCTGGAGCTCACTTGGTAGCCCAGGCTGGCCTCGAACTCACAGAGATCCACCTGGCTCTGCCTCCCGAGTGCTGGGATTAAAGGCGTGCGCCACCACCGCCCGGCTATATTTATTTATTTATTTATTTATTTATTTATTTTTTGATCAGTTGAGTTTTTAAGGAACTTTCTCATACAAAGATACATTTTTCTCTCATTTAGTACCCATTAAATACCTGTCCTGTGTCAGGCACTGTGTAAGGTTTTGAGCATTACAGAAGATAAGGAGGTGATGTTTAAAAACACTTCTGTTGATGTCATTTGGGATATTTTTTTTTCTTAAGTCAAATGAAAATAGACTTTATAAGCATAATTAAAGAATTAGCTGAAGTGTGTAGAATATTAGCTGAAGAGTTAATTTTTCATTTTTACCTTTAATAAGTACTACCTATCATTTTCAAAGATGGTTTAGTTAATGAATCTAGTTCTAGATCCTTAGATCTTAAGGCAGTATATTTTTATAATTAAGAAAACAAGCTGGGAAGTGGTGGCGCACGCCTTTAATCCCAGCACTCAGGAGGCAGAGGCAGGCGGATCTTTGTGAGTTCGAGGCCAGCTGGGTCTACAGAGCGAGATCCAGGAAAGGCGCAAAGCTACACAGAGAAACCCTGTCTCAAAAAACAAAAAAAAAAAAGAAAACAAAATATACCTTCTTTATAAGTACAACTACCTATACTTGATAAGTATTTTATTGTAATAAAGCATTAATTTTGTCTTAATTCAAAAGGAATTGGTCCAAGATTTTTGTTATTTTTTTTTTTTTTTATTCAATTCTGTGTCTGGTACTCCTTCAATTCTTTTGTCTTATTTTGCATCAATCTAATACTTCCACCTGAAATACATTTCTAAATTACCTCCCACTCACTGAAAGAAACAAGGATATACTTTTTCCCCTAGGCTTTTCAATGCATCTTTGTGCTTGTTAATATGCAGTAGAAAGATTTAATTTTAGCTTCCTGTCATCTCAAAGTCCTTAAGTCCTAAGCATTCATGAATACTAATCCTAATATTACTTTGCATTTACATGCCCTTTTTTACAGCTTTTATTAAGCTTTCATCTGGGCAGATTGGACTAAAATCTAAAATGCTTCAAACTCCAAATTATGAATGTCATATGTGGGTCTTCAAAGCTTCAGTTTAGAAACATTTTGGAGCTTCAGATTACAGATGCTTAAGTGGTAGTAACACCCATGTACATATTCCATAATCTGATACATTTCAAAAGAAGAAATATTTTTAGCATTATACTTTTCAAATAAAGGACACTTAACCTGTATTGAGTGAATTGCTTCTTTTATCTTTAGGCAAAGCCCTGGGCTTAGTGATGTTGACAGGGCTTCCTCACAGTTACATGACTAATGTATTTTAGAGCCTTGAACCAGAATGTTTCTTCATGAGTGTTACTTTCACCTGATTTTTTTTCTGGTTTGTTTGTTTGTTTGTTTGTTTGTTTGTTTGTTTCATGACAGGGTTTCTCTGTGTAGCTTTGCACCTTTCCTGGATCTCGCTCTGTAGACCAGGCTGGCCTCAAACTCACAAAGATCCGCCTGGCTCTGTTTCCCAAGTGCTGGGATTAAAGGCATGCGCAGCCACCGCCCGGCTTTTTTTGTTGTTTTTAGACAGGATCTTCTGTAGCCTAGGCCGGTCTTTAACTCTGTGTAGTTGAGAACGACCTTGAACATCTGATGCTGCTCTTGCCTCTACCTCTTCAGCACTGGGGTTGCAGGTGTGTATCACTAGGCTGGTTTTGAGCAATGCTGGGATACGATCCAGAACTACATGCCTTCTAGGCAGGCATTCTTCCTAGCCTCACTATTACAGGATTGTTTTTGTGAAATTTTGATTATATTGTTTCATTGTTAAAAAATTTTACTTGCCATGTTGTTCTGTTTTTGTTTTTCATTTAAACTAACTGTCAACAAATACTTATTTTAGACTTCTTGCAAAGAGAAGACTGAATACCTAGAGAAAATGGTTCAGAGAAATGAAAGATACAAACAAGATGTGGAAAGATACTATGAACGAAAGCGACATTTAGATTTAATTGAGATGCTTGAAGCAAAAAGACCATGGGTGGTAAGTGTTACTATCTGAGATAAAAAAAAAAAAAAAATAGGTGACTCCTCAACTGTCTTAGGTTGTTGCTTTCTATTGCTATGATAAACACTATGACCAAAAGGAACTTGGAGATGGATTTATTTCAGCTTATAATCATGGTCTATTTTGAAGGGATGTCAGGGCAAGAACACTAAGCAGGACCTAAAGACAGGAATGGAATCAGAGACCATGGAGGAATGCTGCTTACTGGCTTGTTCCCCATGTCTTGCTCAGCCTGCTTTCTTATATCCCCAGAACTACCTGCCCTGGGGATGGCACTACCCACAGTGGGCTGGGCCCTACCACAGCAATTATAATTTAAAAAACTGTAGGCCAGTCTGATGGAGGCAGTTTTTCAATTAAGGTTCCTTCTCAGATGACACTAGCTTATATGAAGTTGACAAAAAACAAAACAATTTAACTAGTGAATGCAGTGTCTTAGTACTTCTAAAGTACATCTTTGTAAGTAGGCACTCATTTTGTATTCAAGTTAGCTACTACTTTTAAAGTTTTCATTACATGTTATACCTAAGTATTTTTCTAGTTCTTTATTTGATAGATACTAATTACCACATAGCAGATAGTTGATTGAGTCACTGATGTTAATTTCAGGTTTTAGTCCTTACAGGTCTTTTCTTTTTTTTCTCCTAATTTAAAATGATCTAAAGTGTTTATTCATATTAAAAATTAAATTTGGGGAACAAGGGCCATTGTTCAGTACCACAGTGCTTACCTAGTTTGCTTGATGTCCTGTGATCCATCCTCAGTGCCACTGAGTGTCCATATCCCAGTAAGGTCATTAAGAATTTAGTTGAGATAGGCCACATGTAACTAAAGTATCTTGTCTTCTTATACATCATAATTTTCCTGACTCTGTTTTATTTTTTCTGTTTATAATATGATGTAGATATATTACCCATGACAAGTTTAAAATAGTGAATTCCCTTGATAACATTACTTAATGGGTAGAAAAATTAATTTTCCTTGTGTTTAATCCATGTTTTCAGTAGAAATAATTATTAGTGTGAAAATAGTGTATGGCTGTATATTTATGGCACTCTTACTTCCAATCAGGTTTTGCAGTTTCATTATTCTTAAACTTTTTCCTTTCTGTACCTTTTTATTGCATTTTTCCTGTTTATTATTCTTTCACTCTATCTTTTGAAGTCTTTTGGTTCCTTTTTTGCTTGTTTGTTTGTTTTTGTTTTTCGAGACAAGGTTTCTCTGTGTAGCTTTGGTGCCTGTCCTGGATCTCGCTCTGCAGACCAGGCTGACCTCCAACTCAGAGATCTGCCTGGCTCTGCCTCCCAAGTGCTGGGATTAAAGGTGTGTGCTACCACTGCCCACCCCTGGTTCCTTCTTTAAGATATTGATTTTAATTTTTTTAATTTAAAATTTGTAGTTTTTTTTTCCCCCTTTGCTTTACTTCATTCACTTTTTCAAAAGATTTTTCACTTCTAATTGGGGGAAAGGGTATGCACTTAAGTGCTGTACCTGAGGAAGCCAGAAGACATTTGATCGTTTAGAACTGGAGTGGTAGGTGGGTTTGAAATGCCTCGTGTATGCACTGGGTCTTCTGAGCAGAAAGCACTAACTGCTGAGCCATCTCTCCAGCCTTCCCAACCCCCATTCACTCTTATTATAGTATCTGTTTTAGCATTCTCTTTTCTTGTTATTCAGCAAATGTTTAGCTGATTTCTGTGGGATGACATCTCTTTTTGTAGGAGGTCCTTATTTCCTTTCACCATGTGGGTCCCAGGAATTTAACTCATGTCAAATCAGCAGCGCAATAGAAGACTGCTAAGCCTTTTCATTTGCCCAGACATTGTTTTTGTCAGGATGGTAACTACATACTTCTTTTTGGTTTTTTTTTTTTTTTTTGACCCATTTTTCACCTTTCAAAATTGAGAGTGTTTTGTTTGTTTGTTTACTCCTTAATCTTTATTAATAAATTAAAAGAAAGTCTCTACTTATACTTTGGCTTTAGTATGTGTTAATTTAAAACACTCAATGTATTAATTTCTGTTTCTTGAATTATTTGCAAGGAATATGAGAATGTACGTCAGGAATATGAAGGTGTGAAACTAATTCGTGACCGAGTGAAAGAAGAAGTCAGAAAACTTAAAGAAGGGCAGATTCCTATGACGCGTCGAATTGAGGAGATTGAAAGGCAGCGTCGTACTTTGGAAACTCGAATAAAAGAAAAGGTGCTTTTGCTCAGCTTTAGATTGTCTGAATTTTATTTAAAATAGAAAAAATACTTTTCATGTCTGAAAGTATTTTCTAGGGTTCACTTGCAGCTTTTAGCTTCAAGTTCTTTAGGAATTAATTTAGGATTTTCAGAGCTTGTTATGACTGGAGATAAATGTTACTTTAAGGAAACTCCAAGATGATCATTACTGGGTGTATTGGCTCAGGTCTGTATCTTAGCACTTGGGGCACTGAGGCAAGAACATCACTGTGACTTTGAAGCCAGCATGGGCTATAGAATGAGACCTAGCTTCAGGAGAAAAAGTGTTTTATTTTAGTTACAAACTGATGCATCATATTTCTTAGAAACACTGAACCCCATCTGTGAATGTATTATGTAACTTTTAGAATGTTAAATTGTTTATGGTGGTGAATTTTAGCTTTTCAGGGATGAAAGATGTAGCAGAAGTTTTTGCCCCACAAGCAGCCCCCAGTTAAACACACTGAGGTTTGTATTCATTACAAAAGTTCGGCAATAGCTCAGGCTTGTTACTAACTAGTTCTTACAACTTAAATGAACCCATTTATATTAATCTATGTATTGCCACGTGGCTCATGGCTTTACCTGTCCTGCAGCATGTCTTGCTCCCTCTGTGTTTCCTGGCAACTCCTCTGACTCCACCCTTCTTCCCAGCATTCTCAGTTTGGCTCTTCCACCTAACCTTATCCTGTTCAGCTATTGGCCAGTCAGCCTCTTTAGTAATAAAGCAATCAGAGTAATACATACTCACATTGTATAGAAGGATTATTCCACAGCACAAAGGTGTATTAGAGTTTCTATTGTTGTGGTAAAACACTGTGACCAAAAGCAATTTGGGGCAGAGACGGTCTATTTCACATGGCATTACATCGGTCACTGAGGGAAGTTGACAGGACCCTGGTGAGACAAACTCAAGCAGAAACCATGAAGGAGTGCTGCTTACTGGCTTACTCTGGATGCTTACTCTTACAACTCAGGACCACTTGCCCAGAGATGGTACAGCATATGACCTCGATGGGCTGAGCCTGCCTACATCAGTTATTATTCAAGAAAATGCCCTATAGTTGTATCTACAGGCTATATGGGTGGAAGCATTTTCTCAATATAGGTTCCTCTTTCCAGGTAATTCTAGGTTGTGTCAAGTTGGCAAAAAAAAAAAAAACAACAAAAACAAAAACCATCACAGGAGGATATTTTGAAAATAGATGTCTGCTTGTAGAATATGGTAATTTCCTCTTGGCTCTGGGCACTGTATTTCAGTGGATACCTAAAACTGAAAATAACACCAAACCTATGTAGTTTGAATATCCTTGTATAGGGCAAAATTATTTTAAAATGATTATTCAGTGTTTCTGGAATTTATAATGTTTGCATAGACTTTACCAACTGATCATTCATGGTGTGAAAATCCAAAATATGAACCTTTTTAACAAAAAATTTTGATTTTTGAAGCAGTATAGATTCCACATTTTCAGATTTGGGATGTTCAACCTGTATTTTTTCTCTCTTATGTGTACAAACACATGTGTTATAAATGGTGACATTTTCTTCTATTATATCTTATCTTGCCATGTCTAGTTACCAGCATGACCACTTTTTTGTGTTGGGACCATTACTAAGCAAATAAGGCTTATTTGAATAAAAACAGTGCAATCCCTCAGCAGTCAGCCTGCTAACTGAGAGCTGCTGAATGGTGAACTGATTTGTGGACATGTTGCACACAGTATGATTGATGTTAAGGGCTGGGTAGCAGGGCAGCTGGAGACTTCATAATGCTGTTTAGAATCGTTCACAGCTACAAAATGAAACACAGAACATACAAATAGTTTATTCCTAGAATTTCTTACTTCATGTATTTGGGCTGTAGTTGACTACAGGTAGACTTGATGATGCAAAAACATGAATGGGGGGGGGCGCGGGTACTATAATACATTATAAGCAGATCTGGAATTTTGCATGCCATTTTGGAGATTTAAATTAATGTAGTTGAAGTCAAAGTATTGACATCTACTCAGGTACTTCCGTTGTACATTAGATAACTCAAGTAATTGATCATTACTCTAGATCATTCAAAAATTTAAAGCAAAAGATTGTAGATTCATTTTTGACAGGTCTTCTCACTAGTTGGCAGTCATGTTAATAGTAATTGGTTATAATTAAATTAATGGATTTATAGTTGCTTTGTGACACCTGAAAATACTGCTAAATTACTTTTAAAAATTTTTATGGAGTGGAAAACAATGTCTAGAGTAAATTAAGGAATCCTATGTAACACTTGTTTGGGTTCTCTGTTCCTAAAAGCAGCAGCTGTTAAGGCAGTCTCAAAAACTATGAGTTCGTGTTTATGTAGAAATGTACATGGTCTAAAATATTTTAGAATTCTTTTCCTGAAGAGGTGTCTGTGGCTTCTGGAGTGGCACATTGTATCAGTCTATGTATGTGTATTTTAAAGTTATTAGTCCTCTAAATCATGTAGCAGGAATAAATAGTTAATTGTATTCATATTATTATTCCTCTCCTTTTTCAGCAGAAACTTTTCTAAGACTTTCATTCCTTTTTCCCTCCACATTCCAGAGAGGCACTATAATGATAGAGAAATGCCATTGGCTCTGAATTCATACACATCTGCATTGTAAATGCTCATGCTGTCATTTAATAATTGCCTGGTCTTATTTTCTTCATATAGTAAAACAAAATGTCTAGTCTGACTGTCTCATCAAATTGTTTTCAAAATCAGACAAAATATCATAGGAAAACAAATATGTAGAAATAAATGTATGCATGTGTATTACTATACCTACTTTTTAGTATTGATAGGAATAACCTTTATAGATTTCCTATACCATTAGTAATTTATGTGGTACTTACGAACTTGATTTGAATTAAAATATGGGAAAGTTTTGTTGTGGGTTGATTCACATAATTTTTGGATGGATGGGACCATATAATTGGTTTAACTGAGTTTTTAATTAACCTTTCCTTTCTGGTTCAATCTTGCAGGCAAATGATATTAAGGAAGCATCTCAGAAATGCAAGCAAAGGCAAGACCTTATAGAACGGAAGGATAGACATGTAAGACTCCCTACCAAAAGTTGATTACCTTAAGTTACCATAACTTGTTTTCAGGTGGGGACAAATGGTTATTGTAATTGTTTGGGAATTATCCAAAATCCTCCTCATTGTGTTAGTTTCTCTATTAGAGAAACTAAGATTTCTAAGTGTAGTAGATGTACAAAAGATAATTGGGGGAAATTCCTCAAAGTTACTCATGTGCTATATATCATATGTTTTACATTTTATTTTGGTTTAAAATGCTGTAATTTTTATTATCTATCTACCTACCTACCTTTTTTTTTTTTTTTTTTTTTTTTTTTTTTTTTTTTTTTTTTTTACTCAAGACAGGGTTTCTCTATATCCCTGGCTGTCCTGAAACTCTCTGTAGATCAGGCTGGCCTCAGAGATCTGCCTGCTTTTGCCTCCTGTGTGCTGGAATTAAGGGCATGCACCACCATGCCTGGCTTAAAATGTTATAATTTTTAGTGTTACCATTTGGTTAAGATTGCTTAAAGAATCTTACAATTTTAATTCCATAGATAGGAGATTTCTTTAGGGACAGGAGTGGTAGGGAGTGAAGCCAGGGTTCTGCTGTACTCCAGCTTCCCATATATAGAATTCAGGCTATGGATTGTGGTGATAGTTTCCTATACCATGCAGAATGCTAGTTATATTGCTGTAAGGTCACTAAATGTAGCCTTTATGACTAGACTGGTTCTTTACTTTTAAGATTACATTTATTTATTTAGTGTTTATGTGCATGTCCCACAGCATGTGTGTAGAGGTCAGAAAAAAAACCTGTAGGACTTGGTTGTCTCCTACCATATGGGTTGTTGAGCTTGGCATCTTTACCCCTTGAATCTTGGTTTAGTCTAGTCTACTAGTCTCTGGTCTTTTGATTGAGGACTTGACAACATTATATTCAGTTTTTATTAGAAGACCTGTCTTGGCATTTTGTTGATTTTTGTGTTTGGTGTTTTCCTGTTCCTTGTTTACTTCATTACTGTTCTGAGGTGTCTTATTCTTTTCTGTAGCAGTGCGCCTATGCAGTCTTTCTCTTTAGCCTGAAGGGTTCCTTCAGGTATCTTCTCTGGGGCTGGGTTAGTCATAAGTTCTGTTAGTTTTTTATTTTTTGTTTGTTTGTTATGTGGAAAGCTTGTCTTTTTCCTTAAAATAGGACATATCGTTTAGCTGTGTGTGGTAGAGTTTGTTGGTACATGTTGTCTTTCAGAGTTTAGAAATAATGTTGTTCCAAGCCTCCCAGCCTGTTGGAAAATATGCTGGTTTTCTAGTGGGCCTGCCATTCTGTGTGACTGATGTTTTTCTCTTGCAGATTTCAATATACTTTCTTTGTTCTATACATTTAGTATTCTAATTAGTTCTAAATGCCTTCTACCTGGATCAGTATCTGTATTTAGATTTGTGAAATTTTCTGTTATGGTTTTGTTGAAAATGTTTTCTATGCTTTTGGCATGAAATTATTCTTCTATGATCATGATTTGGACTTTTGTCATAATATCCCATAGTTCTTGAATGTTCTGTTTGTACCATCTATTTTTAATCTCTCAATTGTCTGCGTGTTCCAGTTTCTTCTACCTTATGTTCAAGTCATGATATTCTTTCCTTCCTTTGTTCCATTATGTTGGTAAGGGTTTTTGTGGAGCCTTTTATTTGACTTAATAAATTTCCTATTTCTGTTACTTCACATTACTTGTTTATTTATTTATTCATTCAGTGTTGTGTGTGTGTAGATGTATGTATGAGCATGTGTGTGTTATATGCCATGATATGTGTATAGAGGTCAGAGAACAACTTGTGGGAGTCTGTTCTGTCCTTCTGCCTTGTGGGACTTAGGGATTGTCTTAGTTTGGGTTTTATTACTGTGAAGAGACACCATGACCATGGCAACTCTTATATAGGAAAACATTTAATTGGGGCTGGCTTACAGTTCAGAGGTTTATTCCATTATCATGGTGGGAAGTATGGTGGTGTGCAGGCTGACATGGTACTGGAGAAGGAGCTAAGAGTTCTACATCTTGATCTGCAGGTAGCAGAAGCAACTGTATGTCACACTGGGTGTAGCTTGAGCAGGTATGAGACCTCAAAGGCTGCCTCCACAGTGACACATGTTCTCTAACAAGGCCACACTTACTCCAACAAGGCCATATCTCCTAATAGTGCCACTCCCTATGAACCAAGCACTCAAACACATGAATCTATGGGGCCATACCTATTCAGACCACCACAGGGATCAAATTCAAGTCTTTACAATTGTTGTCATGCAGTTTTACTCACTGAGCTATCTTACCTTTGAGGAGGATCTTAATGAGAATTTGAACATGATAAGTCTTTTTTTTTTTTTTTTTTAAACTTACTATTTACATAGCCCAAGATAAGTCATGAACTTTGAATTCTCCTGTTTCTGGTGCTGGGATTATAGGCATGAACCACCACTCTGGGATTATGCAGTGTTTAGGATAGAACACAAGACTTCATGCATGCTAGACAGTCACTCTACCAATTTAGATACATCTCCAGCCTCCTTCCTGTCTTCAGTTTTCATATTTATCTGGTTCCATATGAGACTTGCCTTGAGTCTATCCTACTTAGAATTCATGAGTTTCTTATTTCTGATTAGTGGTTTTCTGTGAAGTTGGAAAGCTTGGGGTTATTTGTTTCTTCTGGTATTCTTTTTACCTCCTCATCTTCTGAAATACTGTTTTGCATGTTTGATATACTACGGGTCTCTACAGATATGTTCATTTTTCTTTTTTGTTCTCAAATTGCATAATCTGAGATGACTTTGTTTAGTTTACTTATTCTTTGTAGGCTTTTTTAGATATGCTTTTGAATCCCTCTAACAAAACCTCATTTTGATTAGAACACTTTCAGTTCCAGAATTTCTAATTGGCTGGCTTTTGTATTGCTTGTTTCTAGTGTCTGCATCTATTGATATTGTCTCTTCAGGGAAACTTGTTTCTTATAGATAGCGGTTTTCTTATGTTTGTAAAATATAGATAGATGTTTTAAATAAAGTCTTTAGTCTTCTCTGTTTCTATGCTTGTTTGGATATTTTTTCTGTTGACTTTTTTTTTTTTCCCCTGTGTGGGTGCCAAACTTTCTTATTTCTTAGAATGTATTAACCAATTTTGGTTTTTGGTCAAAAGTGCACAGTTTAGATAACAAAATGTGGCAAGTCTAAAAATCACTTTTCTTCCTTTCACGAAAGCATGATGTTCTTACTCATCAATGATGAGTGTCTGCTTATTTGTAATACTAAGGCTTGAACCTAGGCTCCCACTCCAGGCAAGTGCTCTACCTCTGAGCTCTACCTTCAGCCTCATTGATGATGTCGGTGATTGTCTAGTGACTTTCCTCAGTTTTTAAAGTAGTATTTACTGGCTTTTAAGTCACTGTTGGGTTAGTCTTTTCACAACCTGACTGACTTCTTTAAATGCCTGGAACTGTTGTTTGTGCCAAGTTTGGAGAATGGGTGTGTTGGGCTGTGCCCTCAGCACTTGAGTCCAATCATTCTAACTGTTCGTTGATTTCCAGTCTTTTTTTTTTTTTTTTCAATCAGTGTTGCCTAGATTATAATAAACTTAGGGTCGTTTCCATTTTGCAAATATACACACATCTGTTGCAGCCTTCACTTCCTGTGTTTATAGACTTCAAGGTAAAACAAGTGAAAGCTGAGGTTGCCCTGGATTTGCACAGTCCTATTTGTATAGGTACCGCTCTGGACGCCAGAAGCTTCCAGAGGCCTAATTGAACAGCTCAGATCCATTTTCTCTATTAAAGATTTTTTTGCTTTGCTTGTTGTTTGCTACAAATGTTATTCTTATCCCTTTTCAAGCAGCTATGATATTCAGTAGTTCTGCTGATTGTTTTTAACAAGTAAGATCAGGAACAAAGTTGTTAGATTGGATAAAGACAAGCCTTATGAATACTGTTTTCTAGGAAGTTGCCATACAGAGCAGATGACAGTTCTCCAAAAGTAGTTGGGTTGCTAGCTTTCACTATCATTGTGGGTTATTATCAAAAATATGGCAGAAGTGGGGAGACAGGATGGGTTTGGGAATTGGGCATGTTTAGAACTTTACAAAGCTTATCACTTTTACCAAGATTCCATGCAGATTTGGTTTGGCTAGTTGACATTTCCAAGTTTGCTACAAACATTTGATTAAAGTTAATTTTGACAGTTTTTGTCATTGTTCATTGGTTTTATAGAGAAGAAGCTTGTGGAGTTCCTTATTTCACTATTCTTGATGAAATCTAAATATTTTCTATATCTACAGAAAAGTGTTGCTGGGATTTTAATAAGAACTGTGTTAAACCTTGGGGGAGAATTGAAATTTTTACTCTTTTGAGTCTTCTACTCTAGGAACATGGTATGTGTCCATTTATTTAGATTGTTTTGTTCCTTCCATCAGCATTGCCTGTTAACAGCACACATTTCGTCTGTGTTTTGTTAGGTTTAAACCTTAATCTTTCTATTCCCTCTCTCTTTGTCTCCTCCCCAACCAGATTCTGTGGATTTTTTTTTTTTAAAATACCATGTCACATGTAAATAGAGATAGCCTTAGTTTTTCTTTTCTGATTTGTGTTTAGTTTCCTTTTCTTGTCTTATTCCACTGGTCACTATTTCTAGCACTGTTGAGTAAATGTATTGGACACAGACTGTCTCATGATCTTAGGAAGCATTGAATTTCCACCATTAAGTGTGTATGTTGTAGACTTTATAACTAGGATGCACTTTATAAGATTCAGGAAGTTTTTCTACAGATTGTTTCTGAGAATTTTTATTTTGAATGAAGTTAAATTTTTGTCAAATACCCTTCTGTCTATTGATATGTTTGTATCATTTTCTTCTTTACACTATTTATATGATGGATTTACATTAGTTGGTTATTTAATGGTAAATCAGCCCTACTTCCCTAACATGAACACCACTTGATTGTAGTGTATAAATGTGTATCTCTTTTTCATACATGAATGACATTGCTAACATTTTGTTTATGGGTTTTTTTACTCTGTTCATGGAGGATAGTGTTCTTCTGTAGTTTCTTTTTCGCTATGATGTTTGGGTGTTAGATAGTAACTAGTTTCCTGAAGTGAATGGGAAGTGACTTTCTGAAAGGAATGTGTATGGGACTAGTGTTGATTCTCCTTTAAACATTTTACATGATGCTCAAGTGAAACTACTTGGTCCTGGAGGTTTTGGTTTTTTTTTTTTTTTTTTTTTTGGTTTTTCGAGACAGAGTTTCTCTGTGTAGCTTTGCGCCTTTCCTGGAGCTCGCTTTTTAGCCCAGGCTGGCCTCGAACTCACAGAGATCCGCCTGCCTCTGCCTCCCGAGTGCTGGGATTAAAGGCGTGCGCCACCACCGCCCGGCTTTGTTTTTGTTTTTAATATTAATGTATTTATGTGAAGGTGGGGGTGAACTCTATACCACACATCATGTTTGTAGAAGTCAAAGGATGATTTGTTGGAGTCAGTTCTTTTCTTCTACTGTATGGGTTCTGGGAATCAAATGAACTCAGGTTATCAGGCTTGGTGCTGGGTACCATTACCAGCTGAGCCATCTTGCAGGCTCCCTGGAAATTTATTTTAGAAGTATTTAAAATTGTGAGTTAAATTTCCTGAACATGGCTTTCAGGTTGTTCAGATAGCCTCTATTCAGGTTTTGGTAATTTGTGTTTAGAAAGCAAGCCAGTTTCCTTTGTTCAAATTGTCAAATTTATGTGTACCCTTGTATCTTTCATTACATACCTAGAGACTAGTGAGATCTGGGTGTTATTTCATGGACAAGTTGTGTTTCTTCCCATTTTTTCCTCCAGTTCTCTTTTTAGTGTCTTGCCAGAAGTTTGTTAATTTCACTGATTTCCCCTCTTCATTTAGTTTCGTTGCTTTTTTTTTCTTTCCTGTTCTATTTTTCCTTTCTATTTATTCTTGTCTTATTCTTCTTCTACTGCTTGCTGTGGTTTTATTTTGCTCCTTTTCAAGCTTCTTGAGCTGTAATTTGCTGATCTGAGACATTGTGGACACTCTTGGCAATGTGCATTCTCTTTTCGTCACTGCTCGAGCTCTAGTGTACACGTTTTGTTATGTTGTATTTTTATTTTCATTCAGTGTAGTGTGTTCTCCAGTTTTCTTATGATTATAATTTATTTGCCATTTAATAAACTTTTAAAATAGTTTCTAGCTTGAGACTTCTAACTTCGCTATAAATATTCTTATAAATCTTTGTGTTTGTGCACATGTGAGTGCTGGCAAACATACGCCACAATATACATGTGGAGGTCAGGAAACAACATCAGCAGCCAGCTCTCACCTTTTATCTTGTTTAAGACAAAGTCTCTTTTGTTGTTGGCCACTGTATGTGCTAAGCTGGCTGGCCCATGGATTTTGGGGGGATTCTCGTGTCTCCGCCTCTGTAAGAGCACTGGGATTACAGAAATGCAGATTTTACATGTTTCTGGGCTTCTGTCTTAGATTTCTATTGCTATGATAAAAACCATGACCAAAAGCAACTTGGGAAACAAAAGGTATGTTTCTCTCAGGTCACGGTACATCAATCACTGAGGCAAGTTAGGGCAGGACTCAAGGCAAGAACCTAGAAACAGGAACTGAAGCAAAACCCATGAGAAACTCTGCTTACTGCCTAGCTCCTCATGGTTTTCTCAGCCTGCTTTCTTAGAAATCCCAGGACTGTCTGCCCAGGGGTGGCTGCCCGCACTGGACTGGACCTTCCCACATCAGTCATTAAATCAAGAAAATAAATACACTGCAGACTTGCCTACAGCTCATCTTGTGGAAGCGTTTTCTCAATTGAGGATCCTATTCCCAGATAACTCGAGCTGTGTCAAGTTGACAAAAACCAACTAGCACAGGATCTAAACTCAGGTCCTCACACCCGAGCCCTCTCCAGGCACTTGTACGCCTTTTGTATGTCCTTATGCTTTTGCTTCTCTTGGGAAAATTCCTAAAAGTGCATTTGTCGTAGATTATATGTTTTCTAGGACATCTGTTGATAATTTAATGATAATTGATAAAACTCAGCTTGCAGTGGCTTGGCATTATTTCCAGAGGTCTTTCGTTATAAATATTTGAAAAACTCATTTGAAGTAGTCTTGGAGGGGATAGAGTTAGGTATTTATAGGAACTATTCTTACATTGTGGAAGATGAAAGCTGCGGATGTGATGAGTTTAAAGTAAGATATGATTTTAAGCTATTCTCTTAATGGAGTGTGAGACAAGAACATGAGCTTTCTTAATAGTGCAAGACAGCAGTAAGGCTTAAGAATGGAGGAAGTGAGAGGACTTTACGTAAGACTGTGAATGTATCAATGGTAGTTTTGACTGCCATTTTTGTTGCTGTAAATGTAAAATTAGACCAGTTTTCCAGGATGCTTTACATTATTTCACTTACTTAGATATAGCAGAAACATATAGTTAGTTAGAATTAAGCTTATTCTTTCCCAGTATAACATATGAGTTGAGGATCAATGGGTCTTAGCAAGGGAGTAATTGAGTGGCATGTTATGGAACCCAGTTGACTGGCAAAATAAAGGAGATGATGGCTTAAGATGGTAGTAAATGGGTCAGTAGATTACAGGACTCTGTGGGTGTAAGGAATAGGTAGACTGGGAATGCCAGGCTGAATATAGTGGAGAGGAGGAAGTAATTATCAAAGAATAGGTTTGCAGAAATACAGATTTCAGAAGCTGCATGGTTTTTGGTGATTTACATTGTCTACAATATAAGGAAAATATCGTTGAAGTTAAAGAAGTAAAGAAACACAGAGACCAAAAAGATTGACTTTCTGTGTTTAGGTTGAAGTCACATGACCCACAGGCATAATGATGGATTAAAGAAGACAGTGAATCAGGTGCCAAGTCATCAGTCTGTAAGTAGTGAGGGAGAACTTTGAGGGAAGTAGTTAATTCGCAACAAGGATGATGGGTAGCAAAGTCTGATCCCATGGTATTAAAAGAAACTGAAGTAGAGTGCAATTAAAGGAGGAAGGAGGCAATTGCCTCTGCTCTTGGCCCTAAACTACTTGAGAGCTCAGTAGAGAAGTATCTTCCATAAATACCCAAGTTTTAGCTAGAATAAGAAAGTACATTCAGAGAGATTGAGCAACACTATTGTAGGATCTAGCAAAACCTGGAGATGTGAGATTTAAACTTGCTGTGTGTTCAAGTTCAGCATCAGTACCAGTTGTGGTAGGACTGAAGTGATTATTGATGGTATTGATAGTCTGCTAGATGAAGGTAGCGAATTGTTACAGTTGAGAAAACATCTAAATATTAAGGAGTCATTGAGATGTGCTTCTGTTTTTTAAGGTCCAAGTTTAAAGACCTTTTGGCAAGTTTTTTGCCCAATCCACTGTTTTTTTCTTTCTTTTATTATTATTATTACTATTTTTAGTAGCATGGTGCTGAGAGTACAGAATTTATGTATACTCAGTTTCTTGTCTCTCTTATGGGCTTGGATGTTTTTATGTGTTTAGTGATTTCTTATTCTTATACTCTGACATGCTCACTCTCCTGAGTGGTTTGGATTTTGTAAGTTTTATGGCTGAACACTATGATTTCTTGTCTGTTTCTTTAATTTTCAATGTATGTGTGTGTGTTTGTGTACATAAACATTCTGTTATTTTCTTTTATTTCTCTCTGTTTCCTATAGAAGACAGGATTTGGCCTTTTTTTTTTTCTTTTTGGCAGATTTTACTTTATTTTCTTGATAACACCAAATTTGAATTTTCAGAAAGAAGTTCCTAACTATGGGGACTAACGTGTGATGCTTCCATATGACAAGACATGATACTGGGGTTAAGATTTTATTTTTGCAGGAATCTGTGGGGAGGACAGTGAAAATGCCATCAGTAAAGCTTAAATGACCCCATATAATACAAACATTTTACAAATAAGATGCAAGTGGGCACTGAAGAAGAGTGAAATCTTAAAGACATTCCATCACATACCTGCATTTTCCATAGTCTCTATAATTAATTGCTTATAATTTATAATGGAGGAAAGAGAAATGTGACTTAGAAATAAAACTAGTTAACAGATTATACAATGTGCTAAATTTATTTTAACACCATTCTAGTTATAAAATTAAATGTAGAAGTATACATTTGTATATATCTGGCTTTTTGTTTTTTTTGGTTTGTGTGGGTTTTTTTAGATTTTTTTTATGTATATGGGTGTTTTGCCTCCTTGTATGTCTGCACCATGTGTGTTTCTAATGCTCTCAGAGGCTAGAAAAGGGCGCTGGATCCCCTGAAACTGAAGTTACAGATGTTGTGAGCTGCCGTGTGGGTGCTAGGAATCAAACCCAGGACCTTGGAAAGAGCTCTTAATCACTAGCCATCTTCCAGTCCCCCATTTGTATATGTCTTAAAGAAAATGATATTTTTGGTAAACTATTATTTTGATTAAATTCTACTGATAACAAGTGGTAGCCAATACATCTGATTTTAAAAAATAATTTATGCTGATTATAAGTCAAAAAGTTTAAATATAAAGATTGATGATTAAAATTTCAGTGTTAAATTGTTGGCAGAACATAATTTTGTTGAAAGAAAATTGTTTTGGTTTAAAAGTAAGAACTTAAAATTAGTATCACTTTTTTAATTTTGGTCATAGTGTATATATCTTCTTCCTGTAAATATTTAGGTATGGTTGATATATTGTATACCCCAATTAACTTATCTGGGGGTCAGAGAACAGAACAGCCACTATATTAAACATAGAGGTTAGGCAGTGGTAGCACATGCCTTTAATCCTAGCATTCTGGAGCCAAAGTTCCATCTAGATCTCTGAGTTTAAGGCCACACTGGAAACAGCTAGGCATGATGGCACATACCTTTAACTCCAGCACTTGAGATCTCATGTCTTGCTTGGGAAAGACGCATGCCTTTAATCCCAAGAAGTGAGGGCAGGAAACAGAAAGGTATAATAAGGCATGAGAACTAAAAACTAGAGGTTTTTAAGCTTTTAGACTTTTAGCAGCTGTTCAACTGAGATCCATTTGGGTGAGGACTCAGAAGCTTCCAGTTTGAGGAAACAGGATCGCCTGAGAAGTTGGCGAGGTGAAGTTAGTTGTGGCTTGTTCTGCTTCTCTGATCTCTCAGTTTTCACCCCAATATCTGGCTTTGGGTGTTTTTTTTTTATTAATAAGATCATTTAGAAATTCATGTTACATTTAGGCATCTGGTTTTGCATGTTTTTATTCATCAAGTATTTTAATCAGCTAACTATATGTTAAGTTGCTCTTAAATATTTTTGATATACTTATGAACAAATTACGGGTAGTCTGCTGGGTAGTGATCTGCTAGTATACCTCTTAGTGAGAGGAGTGCTTGTAGAGGGGTGTGTGGGGGGGGGTGACCCAATCCTAGGTCGTCTGTATGCTAGACAAGTCAGCTCTTCCAGTAAGTACTACACCACTGCCCTAGTCCATTTAAAACTATATCACTGCAAACACCGAATAGAACAGAAGAAAACCGTCTGAGACACTAACCTCCTTTTGTTTTATTAGATTAAGGAACTTCAGCAGGCCTTAACAGTCAAACAGAATGAAGAACATGACCGGCAGAAGAGAATAAGCAACACCCGCAGGATGATAGAGGACTTGCAGAATGAGCTCAGGACTGCAGAGAACTGTGAGAACCTTCAGCCTCAGATTGATGCTATCACAAATGATCTGAGGCGAGTTCAAGAGGAAAAGGGATTGTGTGAAGGCGAGATCATTGATAAACAAAGAGAAAAGGAGATGCTAGAGAAGCAGAAACGGAGTAAGTTTCCTGAGGGCAAAGAATAGTTTATAAAATGGAGACTTGCTTATTTCCCCTAATCTCACCCCTCATACTGATTTCATAGCTCAAACTTCAGGTCTTTGATCCATTCTAGTCTGTTGATCTGAATGCTGGGTACATACAGTTGAAAGGGATTCAGGAAAAGTGGTGCTCTCCTTCCTTCCCTTAAGTCTAGCAGTTCACTGCAATCCTCCTGCTTCTGTTATTACATCATACTTCAGTGCTGCTTAATTAACTTTACAGACCTTTGTTTCCTGTTTTCTCTAAGTGTAGATTTTAGCTCAAAATGTCCTCCCTCCCCCCTCCCCCCCCCCCCCGTGTGTGTGTGTGTGTGTGTGTGTGTGTGTGTGTGTGTGTGTGTGTCTTTCTCTCTGTTTGTCTTTGTGAGACAGGTTTTCTCTGTGTAGTCCTGGTTGTCCTGGAACTCGCTCTTGTAGAGCAGGCTGGCCTTGAACTCACAGAGACCCACCTGCCTCTGCCTCCTGAGTGCTGGGATTAAAGATGTGCCCCACCACCGCCTGACCTTCTTTTATTGTAATTTTCAAAATGACTATATTAGTAATGCTGACATTTGTTACTGTGATAGTTTTCAGTGTCAAGTGTACATTTTGTATGCTTGGGTTAATGCAGCACTCCCATTCTTGCTTTTGTACTTTCTTAACAGATAGACTTCTAAACTTATTGACAGCTGGGTACGTTATAATTGAATTGCCTTTTACTGGTAACATTTTTAAGGGTTTTAATTTGCCTTTTTTTAGAAAACACTATTTGTTGTATTTTATCTTTAAATTAAAAGAAGTTAATATTTGTAAAGCTGGGCACACAGTTGTCACTGGGCACACATAGAGGTCAGAGGACAATCTTCTGGAGCTGGTTTTCTCCTTCTACCACTGTGTGATCTCTGGATCACACTGAGGTCATCAGGCTTGCAGAACGAGAACTTCCATCCACTGGGCTATTTCACCAGCCCAGCAGTTCCTTCAGTCTGGAAAGAGGAAAATCCAACTTAGTTGTCATACTGTTTTTCTGAATTTTGCATCTTGCTGTCCTGCTTCCATCAAACCAGGTTGTTTCCAAGGCCTTCTCCATGGTCCTCAGCTGGGGTTTGTCTCCTGCTCCTGCACTGAGTAAATCTGCTTAAGAATAGACGCTGAAAATGAATTTCAGTATTTTTGTGTTACCTGAGAACATTTTAAATTTAGTATTCCCCTTTCTTGATCTTGTTATATATCCAGTTCTACATTAAAGGTGGAACTAAATACCTTTTCTTTTTTCCTCTCAGGAAAAAAAAAATCTTATGGCCCTTACCACTGTCTTCTGCTAGAAAAACTACTCTTCTTTGTCTTTTTTATCCCCAGGTGCCCTTGGTTTTCAATGGCTTCAGGGTCCTTTTTATTTTAGGTGTTCAGTGATTTTAGAAAGATTTTGGAAGATTTGTCCTGGCTGGTATTTATAACCTCTAGACTTAAGATATTCTGTATTGTTTACAGATTGACATACTAATGTTTTCAGAGAAATGATACTTTTCCTTCCAATTGTAGGTGTGGGTGATCATATCATACGTTTTGACAATCTTATGAATCAAAAGGAAGATAAGCTGAGACAGCGGTACCGGGACACATACGATGCAGTCGTGTGGCTGAGAAATAACAGAGATAGGTTTAAGCAAAGAGTCTGTGAGCCCATAATGCTCACGGTAAGAAGTTTCATTCATTTTTTTAATATTGCTTTGTTTTACTATTGGGATAATCATAGATTTTTGTTGATATAAGTAAGTCTGCCAGGTGTTGTTGGCACACACCTTTAATACCCAGCACTCAGGAGGCAGAGGCAGGCAAATCTCTGTGAGTTCGAGGCCAGCCTGGTCTACAAAGTGAGTTCCAGGACAGGCTCCAAAATCTACACAGAGAAACCCTGTCTCCAAAAAAAAAAAAAAGTTGAAAGCGATGTTTGACAAGCAAGAAAATCATCTATTATAAAAGCTGTCTGAGGATTTTCTAACTGAAGCAAGTAATTGATATAAAAATAATTGATAGTGTTGATGACTGGGTCATCAGGAATAGAAAATCTATAGCAAATAATTTAGTGAAATTTGGTCATAAGTTTAATAGAATAATTTTCATCAAATTATCAGGTGATTAATTTGGCTTTTTAAAGGGATATAAGAGTAAGAAAACACATTTCTTAATGGTGATATACTAGATATAGATAAATAAGATTAGAACCTGTCCCCAAAATAACCAAAGAATTATTTTTTCTAGGTGCTTTTTCTTTGAAAAATTTTAATAGATCTTTGCAGAATTCATGACAAGCCCTATTTCCCCTAACTTACACTTTATTAAGAATAGCATAGATTTAATTCTTATTATATCTGATATTAGTAAAATCCATATCCATAATACATTCTTTTCTTCACAGTTGCATGGACCTATAACCGCAGCTCTCAAGAGGCTGGGGCAGGAGGATTTAGAGTTTGATGCTAGCCTCAGCTACATGACAAGTTCCATTCTAGCCTGGGTTACATAGTAAAACCCTGTACTCCAAAACCAAACAGAAACAACAGCAAAGAGAATATTTTTTCAAAATTAAGAAGAGAATTTATATTTAGTGTATTTTCATCTGCTGTGGACTGAAAAAAAAATCCTTGCTATAAGTTATAATGCATGTAATTACTTACACATTTTTAAAAAAAAAAAAAAAAAAAAAAAAAAACAGTCTCAGTAATAGTTCAGAACTTAACCAGATTTGTCATCTGATTGTCTTAACTACATAGCTTATCCCCAGGTCACATCACTAGTTGGAGTATATTTACATTCTTAATAACATCTAAGTATTTAAGATAAAAAGATGTATTCTACTTTTTCAGCCTTCATGTAGTGACTTTTCACTTTTTTTTTATTTTTATTATTTAGAAATTTCCTATTTATTTTACATGCCAACCATAGATTCCCCCTCTCCTCTCTCCCCACCACACATCCCCATTCCCACCTCTCCCAAGGCAAGGTCTCCCATGGGGAGTCAGCAGAGCCTGGTACATTCAGTTGAGGCAGGTCCAAGCCTCTCCACCCTGCGCCAAGGCTGATGTTCCACCATAGGCACTGAGCTCCAAAAAGCCTGCTCATGCACCAGGGATAGATCCCGATCCATGGGCCTGGGGGCCCCCCAAACAGTTCAAGCTAAACAACTGTTTTGAGTATCCAGAGGGCCTAGTCCAGTCCCATGCAGGCTCCACAGCTGTTGGTCCACAGTTCATGAGTTTCCACTAGTTTGGCTGGCCGTCTCTGTACATTTTCCCATGATCTCAATGTCCCTTGCTCATAGAATCCCTCCTCTCTCTCATCGATTGGATGGCACCTACCTGGCCATGGTTCTCTGCATCTGCTTCCATCAGTTACTAGATGAAGGCTCTATGATGACAGTTAGGGTATTCACTAATCTGATTACTGGAGTAGGCCAGTTCAGGCACCCTCTTGACTATTGCTAGTAGTCCAAGGTTGTGTCATCCTTGTGGATTCCTGGGAACTTCCCTAGCACCCTGTTTCTCTCTGTTCCCATGATGTCTTCATTTATCATGGGATCTCTTTCCTTGCTCTCCCACTCTGTCCCTGTTTGACTTTTCACTTTTCTTGCTTCGCTTTCCCTTCATATCTATATGTATACTTACCTAACCCTTAAGTCTACTTAAATGAACCTACATTGGCAAGTTAAAAATATATACATTGAAAGTGTTAGTCATATAGCTTGTTCTGTTTCTGTGATTTATTTCTAATAACTCCAATCTAGAATTGGAGAAATGTGGAAAAGATTTACAGGTATTATTCTCAAAATAATATTTATAATAACAACTGTACTTTATATTAACACAGTAATATGCATAATGAAAATTCATAAAGATACTGATAGGTGAGATGAGTCACCTTTTATTTTCACAGTGGAATACAATTCAACCATTAAAATACTGTTGTGGGGCTGGGGTGATAGTTCATTTGGTAAAGTGCTTGCAGAGAACTGAATTTGATCCCTCAGAACCCATGTAAAAAACCAACCGTGCTGGTGTGCTTATAATCCTGGCACTAGGGAGGTGGGAGCAGATGGTTCACTGGGGTTCTCTGCCAGCTATTCTAGCCTGCTCGGTGAATACCGGGCCAGCAGGGGATCCTACCTCACAAAACAAGGTAGATGGCAGATGAGGAACAATAATGATTGTCCTCTGACCTCTACTTATACAAATCTATATGAACGTGTATACATGCATATACATATACAAATAAAGCTATAGGTTAGGTCTAATAATAAGTGAATGAGTTTATGACATGGTAATGAATTATAAAGTCGGTTGAATAGGGTATGTAGAAATTTTTCATTTAAAAAATGTGAAACAGGAGACTACATCAACTAGATGATCTCAAGAGTGGTATCTGCTTTACTTTCCAGTCTGTATCTTACTCCTCTGTGAAGGTGCAACTCTAAAATTCTTTTAAAAGTTTAATTTCCACTAAATACCAGAAAGAAAGGAGCAGGATTCCAAGAAACAGGAAGATGAACTAATATGTTGGATAAATTTTACTTGAGGATATGCATTATCCCTGGAAAAAAGGATAAATTATCCACTGTTAGAATGGCACAAACTGGCTAGTGACCAGAATGACTATTTGTGAGATTTCAAAGAATTGAATGGCTGTGAGGTGAACTCTCTACACAAGATGAGGGCTTTTGGTTCTCAAATGGAAAGATACTTCTAATAAATACACCCTGGAAAAACTTGAGAACCAAATCCTATGCTGGCTCATCCAGAGCAATTATTTTTGTCCAGTCTAAAAGTTGAAGCGAACATCAGCTTACATTTTCATTCATTTGCACTTCCAATAAAGTAATTAAATATGAAAAGAAAAAGTGTGAAATGACAGACACCAGAGTGTGTGCTTGGATAACTGTATCTTACAGAGATTATTGTCTGTGCATTCCCATTTTTCTACACTGCTACTGTTTTCTAGAGAATAGTATTGACCAATGTTTATATAATAAACCTTTTTTTTTTTTTTAAGCAATATTGGAAATTGAATCTAGGACCTATTATGTAGTAAACAAGTGCTCTCCCACTAAGCTATATCACCAGACTAGAGCCCTGGTTAAAAATAGCCTATTTCATGATAGAACATCCTATGTGAATACCTTGTCCTTCATCTAGCTTTCCTGTGAAATCTAATAGATTGAGTGTTCTCTGTATGGTGCTTTGCTTTGCATTTTGCTCATTCGTCTGTTATAAAGATTTAATATTCTTGAGACAGTTCTTCCCTTACCTGTTTTAATATCTTTCATAGAACTGAACCACCTGTGCTGTAGTGTCTAATTAGTAAATATTTTTTAACATGTTAGTAAAAGTTGTGTGTGGTGGTCTGTGCTTATAATACCAGCACCTATGAGGTTGGTGTAAGAGAGGACCACAAGTTTGAGGCCTGCAGCACAAGCCACATAATGAACTGCAGGTAGAATCACATAGTAGGGAAAAAAATCAAAACCCCAAGTAACTTAAGTTTATGTTGTAGTGATGCAAACCTTTGACTTCTTGAGGGCTCCGATAGCTGATTGACATAACAAGTTTTTTCCACGTGTCTTGTGAAAGCATGGTTTTGTACCTATAAGCTATTGCTAAGTATAATAGGAAGTGTTTTTGAAGATTGAGAAGAAAAGTACTAAGTTTGGGGAAAGATAGGAGCTGTTTGTATTTGTAGGTAGCAGTCTCCAACTTGAGTGAGTTAAGCAGAAGGAAACTAAAGCTGTATCTAAGATCATTAAAAACTCATTGTGTAGCAGAGCCTCATGTGGTTGTTCTGAGTAACAAATGAAATGTTTTGAAATTACTTAGCAGTAAATTTAATCTAGTCAAATCCAAGATGTATGTGCATACACTCTAATATCAATGGGTTTCAGAAAAACTAATTTTTCCCTTTTTTAGATTAATATGAAAGATAATAAAAATGCAAAATATGTTGAAAATCATATTTCATCAAATGACTTAAGAGCCTTTGTGTTTGAAAGTCAAGAAGATATGGAGATTTTCCTCAGAGAGGTAAGTAGTAACCAGCAATGTTACGATTGACAAGGCACCTTCTGATTTTCTCCTTTGTGGGTTTATAATCTTCTGTATTCTCTGAAAAAATATCATCTTCCTTATCCTCAATACACTTCCTCAGTTTATTAATGTAAAGTGACCTGAGAGAAGTTTTAAAATGTTAATATTTCGGGCTGGAGAGATGGCTCAGTGGCTCTGCTCTTCCAGAGGTCTTGAGTTCAATTCCCAGCAACCACACGGTGGCTCACAACCATCTGTAATGAGATCTGGTGCCCTCTGCTGGCCTGCAGGGACACATGCAGGCAGAACACTGTATAGATAATAAATAAATAAATCTTAAAAAAAAATGTTAATATGTCCATCACAACTGAAACTCCTCCATTCTACTTGCCTCAGCATTGTTTTCTCTTACAGTATGGAAAAAGTTCAGGTTTGAGTTTGTTTGTTTTGGTTTAGTTTAGTTTGAGTTTTTATTCCTTTTGGGGTAGAGATGGTTTTTTAGTTTGGTTTGGTTTTTTGGGTTTGTTTGTTTGTTTGTTTAAGACCAAATTTCTTACTCACCTAGAACTTACCAGTTAGAGTAGGCTGGCTGGCCAGCGAAGTCTGAGAGATCTGCCTATCTCCACCTCCTCCACACTGGGATTACAAGTATGCACGTCTGCCCCCACTCTTTTTATATGGGCTCCGGGGATCAAACTCTACAAGGCACACACTTTACTTCTTAAGCCTTTTTCCCAGCCCAATGTTTTTGGGGTTTTTTTGTTTTTTGTTGTTTGTTGTTTTTTTTTTTTTTTTTTTTTTTTTTTGAGATAGGGTTTCTCTGTATAGCTTTGCACCTTTCCTGGATCTCTTTCCATAGACCAGGCCGGCCTCGAACTCAAAAAGATCCACCTGCCTCTGCTTCCCGAGTGCTGGGATTAAAGGTGTGCACCACCACCACCACCACCACCACCACCACCACCACCACCACCCGGCTCCAATGTATTTTTTACATACCAATGTATTTTTTACATATCTTTTGTTAAATGTATGTTTTATGGCCTGTCTTAGTTGGGGTTTCTGTTGCTGTGAAGAGACACTCAGACCACAGCAACTCTTATAAAGAAAAACATTTAACAGGGGCCAGCTTACAATTCAGAGGCTTAGTCCATTATCAATGAATCATGTGTTCTTGCCCTGCATCTTTGCCAGCATGTGCTGTTGTATTAGTTAGGATTAGCTAAGGATCAGAACTGATGGAATGAACATGCATACATATGAAAGGGACTTATTAGAGCAGCTTATAGTCCAAGTAGTCCAATAATATTGTCTCCTAATGGAAAAACCAAGGATCCAGTAGTTGTTCAGTCCACCAGACTAGATTTCTCAGCAATCCCGTCTGGTGCTGGAGTCCCAGGGAGGTTCTGTACACCTGCAAGTTTTCTGTCCCTGTTGGAATCCCAAAGAAGTAGGTTCTAACACCAGCAAAGGACTGGCTAGGATAGAAGAAGTTGCCAGTGAGCGAGGGCAAGCAGACAGAAAGCACAGCTTCCTTCTTCCTTGTCTTTCGTGTGGGCTGCCACCAGAAGGTGTGGTCCAGATTTAGGGTGGGTCTTCTGACCTCAACGATCCAACCAAGATTATCCGTCACAGCCATTCTTTGTTTTATTGATCTTTGCCATCCAGACTGGGATAGGATGAAATCTCAGAGTAACTTTAATTCACATTTCCGAGATGGCTGAGGGTGTGAGCATTTCTGTGTTTCTCGGCTCTTTGTTTCACCTTTGGGAACTCTGCTTAGTTCATGCCTCATGTTTTAAAATGGCTTGTTTGTTTTCTTGATGTTCCACTTTTTCTTGGTTTGTTGTTATTTATATATTCTATACACAAACCCTTTTCCATGAGTGAATTTTTTATTTTCGATATTGCATTTTATTTATCTAGCATTTCTATTAAAATCTGTTTGTTTACTATGTCCACTAGGATTGGCCATTTGTTTATTCAGTATGGTAATAGTTTTCTTGAACAAGCTTAACTACTTTAAAATTTGTGTGTGCTAAATCTGACATTTGTGTTCCTGTGAGGTCGGTTTCTGACTGCTTTTTCTCTTAGCTATGATAGCATTTAATTTTCATACATAAGAATTTTTATTGCTCACTAGAGTTGCAGATCATACACCTAGGGTCAGTTATCTTCTGAAGAGACTGACTAGCAGTGAACTTAATTGGACTCAAACTTCAAACTGTTAGCAACTGAAGGGTGTGTGTGTGTGTGTGTGTGTTGGCATAGCATGTGGAATCCAGAGGTCACCATCTGGTGTCTTCCTCTTTCCATCCACATAATTTTTTTCCAACAGAGGTTTTTTTGGTTTATTACATGATATAAAAGTGCTTGCAATGACACTCCAGAGAACAGGTCCTGCACCTCGCCAGGGCAGCCCAATAGACCCATAGACGAGGGACCTTGAACCAGACGAATGATTCCTTGCAGTGAACACTTGAAAGTAGAGATGTATGGACCAAGTAGTATATGGTGTGACTTGTTGGGTCACACTGCAGCTTCTATGATGAAATTTTTAAACCCTCCCCCTCTTTTTTAAATTTTTCTCATTTTATTTTCTTCTTTTTTTTCTCCTGAACTTTATTTTATTGGGAGTGAGGTGCAGGGGTGGAGGGTGGATGTGAAGGGATGGGGAATGAATTGGATCAAGATAGATGATGTAAAAAACACATAGAATAAATTTTTATTATTAAAAAATTTTTAAGTGCTTGCAGTGGATACAGAATGCTGAAAATCCAGTCATAGGAAACTCCACATTATTTTTTGAAACAGAGTCTCTTGCTTAATGTGGAACTTACTGATTGGCTAGGCTGACTGGCTAATAAGCTGTAGGGATCCTCCTGTCTCTGTACCTACCCAGTGCTTTGGTTATAGATACGTGCTGCCCTACCCAGCTTTTATGTGAGTACTAGGTATGAACTCATGACAGGCACTTTATGTACTGAGCCATCTCCCTGGCCCTCCTGCTCAGCGCCCTCTCCCACTTCTGTTTGCTGCCTTCTCATGGTCCACTGCAAGTTATCTATGCATTTTCAGTTGAAGAATCAGCCAAAGATTGAAACAGATTCGAGTATTGTGAAGCTTCTCACTTGGCAGAATCCTGCCAAGAATTATTAATGAAAGTATAACTGCCATCTATATATTTTGAAGCCAGTTCCAAACATTCTGTTTCATCTGAAAATTCGGTACATATTTCTGAAAGAAATGCATTCTCGGATGGGTGTAAGGCCACATACCTGTAATCCTAACTCTTGAGAGGCTGAGGCAAGAAGATTGTGAGTTTGAGGCCAACTTGGGGTACATAGTGAGTTCCTGTCCACAGAATAAGTAAGACCCCATCTTGAGCAAAAAAAACCAAAAGCAGAGAAACCCATAAAGTAGAAAAGCTCATATTGAATTTGTGGGGAGTAAAGTTAAAGGGAAAAAATAAAAGATAATGAATGCTTTGCTTAAATTGCTAATCATCCTAGCAATGCTAGTGGGAGTATGGTGACTTTAGAAATTATTTCAATTAAGCACATGGTAATTAATATTGTCTCTTATTATTGATTTAGGTTCGTGACAATAAGAAGTTAAGAGTAAATGCTGTTATTGCTCCCAAGATTTCATATGCAGACAAAGCACCTTCAAGATCTCTGAATGAGTTAAAGTAAGTTGAAAGTATTATTAGAACTAATTTGAACACTGAATAATTTTAAGTGATTTTTAATCACATAGTGTTTGGTGTAAGCTGTATTAATCTGTCTTAGGTGATCTGCTGAAGTCTAAGCAGAAAAGTTCACACTTAGGAATGTGCCAGGTTTCATGTTTCATACAGGTGATTTTTCAAATTAGAACAGTATCAGATTAGTTAAAAAAACATACTACATATCTTTTACTAGAAGTAAAAGACATAGGTTAGCCATTGGAAGTAGGAAGTAATTTCTGTGCCGGGTGGTGGTGGCATATGCCTTATCCCAGCACTTGAGAGGCAAAGGCAGGCAGATCTCTGTGAGTTCGAAGCCAATCTGGTCTCCAGAGCAAGATCCAGGACAGCAAGGGCTCTTAAATAGAGAAACCCTGAGTCAAGAAAATTAATAATAATAATAGTAATAATATCTGTAAGGGCTAAATGTAAAGAAATGCAGTTTTATACAGTTATATGTAAATATCTAATCTCTGGATATAACTAGATATTCTTTTGTTTGTTTGTTTGTTTTGTTTTTGTTTTTTCGAGACAGGGTTTCTCTGTGTAGCTTTGCGCCTTTCCTGGAACTCACTTGGTAGCCCAGGCTGGCCTCGAACTCACAGAGATCCGCCTGCCTCTGCCTCCCGAGTGCTGGGATAAAAGGCGTACGCCACCACCGCCCGGCTATAACTAGACATTCTTAATTAGAAATTAAGAACAGGAACAGAAAAAGATAGTTTGTAAAAAATATTGTAATCATAAAAGGCTTAAGCTTAGCTAAACTAAGCTTAGCAGCAAGGAAGAAAATAGCACAAGTGATTTTAAAATGTAAAAAGCCTTTTTCTCTACCATTATTAAAATGTGTCTTAGTTACTTTTCTTTCTTTGTTTTTTGTTGTTGTTGTTTTGCTGTTGTTTCATGACAGAGTCTCACTGTGTAGCTTTGTCTGGAACTCACTGTGTAGAACAGGCTGGCCTTGAACTTACAGAGATCCACCTGCCTCTGCCTCCCAAGTGCTGAAATTAAAGGCATGCGCCACTACCTCCAGCTTTAATTACTTTTCTATTGCTGTGAAGAGACACATGACAAAAACAACTTTAAAAAAAAGAACTTAATTAGAGGCTTGCTTACAGTTTCAGAGAATTAATAGAATCCATGACCACTATGGTGGGGTGCGTGGCCGTGGCCCCTAGCAGGCAGGCAGGCACTGGAGCAGTGGCTGAGAATGCACATCTGATCCACAGGCACAAGGCAGAGAGAAAATGGGCCTGATTGTCGGCTTTCAAAACCTCAAAACCCAGCCCCAGTGACACCTCCTCCAGTAAGATCACACCTCCTAATCCTTCCCAAACAGTTTACCAACTGAGAACCAAGTGTTCACACGTGAGCCCGTGGGGGCCACTCTCATTCAGACCACCACACTGTCTGTGACTTACTGCTTATTGACTACTGTCAACAATCAGGTCGTATGTCTGTGAGTGCACATATGTGTGTTCCTGTATGTGGAAGACAACCTCAGATATCATTTCTCATACTTTGCTCTCAGACTTTTTTTGTGGAGTGAGAGAAAAGACAAAGTCTCATACTCTCCTAGAACTTACCAAGTAGGGTAGACCGTGTTGCTTGAGGCCCCAGTGATCCACTGTCTCCACCTCCCCGTTGGAATAATAAGCCAATGCCACCTTACCTGGAGATTTTGTATGGGTTGTAGGGTTTGAACTCCAGTCCACAGCATGCAGACTTTTTTATTGTACTTGCAAGGCAAGCATTTCATCTGCTGAGCCATCTCTTTAGCCTGGTAATCAGGTTTTTAAAGTAGTATTTTATATTGGTCCTTTTCTTTTCAGACAGTATGGCTTTTTTTCATATTTGCGAGAGCTGTTTGATGCACCTGATCCTGTGATGAGTTACCTTTGCTGCCAGTATCATATTCATGAAGTTCCTGTGGGAACTGAAAGAACCCGAGAAAGAATTGAACGGGTAAGAAAGTAAAGATATAGAAACTCTCTTTTTATTTAACAGTTGTAGTAGGACATAAAACTGGGACTATTAACTAATATTTTATAACAGAAGTGATAGAATTACCCAAAACAAATTAATAAATACTTTTATTTTTTAGAATAATTAAGTAAAATTAAAACTTGCCTGAATGCTCTTAGCTTATTCTGCCTTACTTGATGTATATGATGATTTAATCTCTAAAAATCTTGTACTCTAGATCATATTATCTTTCAAGTGTACAATAGAATGGTAGGGGATATAGGTCTATTCTGGTAAGCTTTCACTTTCTTAAAGCTTTTATTTAAGACTGTCTCAATAAACAAATGGCCACTTTTCATAGGATTATTTTCTTAGCAAATAAATCCTTAAAGTTTTTTGTAAGCAAGGACAGAACAAATCTCTCTTAGAACAGGCTTTTCTTTTTATTGTGAGAGGTTTGTTGTTGTTTGTTTTGTTTTTGTTTTATGAGACAGAATGTCATGTTGGCAGGCTCTCCTTAAATTACTGTGTAGCTAAGTCTGGTCTTGAATTCCTTAATCTTCTTTCTCAGCCTCCCAAATGCTGGGATTACAGTTGTGCACCACCATGCCCAGCTTAGACGGTTTGTTTTTCAAACTACTAAGTTTATGTTTTGATACTGTGTGAACTAAGACTCAATTACAGGCCTACCTGTAGTTCTCTTCATTATCCTCCTTTATGTTGTTTCCAGAACATTTACCACATTTTAAAGATATTGGTTAGGTAGTGTTATTTTAAGTCTGGTATATTGGTCTTCTAGAATTCTCCTGGTTTATGTTATTTTTTTAGTCCTTTAAAGCATGTATCATAGTTTTTAATTAGAATGTTCATGAACTCCTACTTTATGTTATAGGTAATACAAGAAACTCGATTAAAACAAATTTATACAGCAGAAGAAAAGTATGTGTTAAAAACTTCTTTCTATTCAAATAAAGTTATTTCTAGTAACACATCCCTGAAAGTAGCCCAGTTCCTCACTGTCACTGTGGATCTAGAGCAGAGAAGACACTTGGAAGAACAACTGAAGGTTGGTTCACTGCATATAGTTACTAAATTATTGGCTGGGTTTTAATGCTTTAGAAATTGAAAAGTTTGCGTTAACAATTTGCATATCCCATAGGAAATTAATAGAAAATTGGAATCAGTGGAGTCAGGATTGGTGGCCTTGCGTGACACAAACAAGCATCTCGAGCTCAAAGACAATGAGCTGAGACTGAAGAAGAAGGAGCTTCTTGAAAGAAAAACCAAAAAAAGACAACTGGAGCAGAAAATCAGCTCCAAGCTTGGAAGGTATCTTGTAGCTTTGGGTGGGGAGTTGAACGAAACACGGCGTGCGTGCCTACTGGTTCAATCCTGTAATGTCAGCGACAGTTCATAGTAATTTCTGAAGTTTCAATGTTAATGCTCTAATTACAGTTGTGGTCCATAGGGCAAGGGCAGTCAGACCAAAGTGTTTTCTTTCCAATCCTTTGACCCATTTAATGCCTGTGAATATAAATGTTCAGAATACAGTTAGAAATTATATTGGTACAGGAAAATCGCAGTTGTAGGTTCTTTCCTAGGGCCTGTGACGTCTCTAGCCATGGGTAATTGACTAGGGTTATAATACCAGATGTGAAATACGGCCTATTGAGTGGTCCTTAAGTCCAAGTAGAAAGCTATTGGTTACCCCCAAGATGAAAGTGCTACTGTTGCACTGTTGAGGATATTTTGCTGGCCTGCTAAACATGCCAGCATAGACTAAGGGCATTTCACCAGACCCACCATAGATAAAGAGCTACAAGCAGTCTATGGCTGTTAAGAGATGGGGAATCAGTTTTCTCTGGGGAAGAGCTTCCTGATAGGTTATCTAATCCCAAGTGGTCAGCCCTGAATACATGTACATATGAAAACCACTAAATGAACTCTCACACACACACACACAGACATGATAATAAATCGTGAATTTGAGAGGGATGGGGCATAGAGTAGTTGGAAGGGAGGAGGGAGGAATGTAGAAATGATGTGAATGCAGTTGTCATACTAATTTCTCAGAAAATAAATTTAGATTCAAAGAAATGGGAAAGTAAAAAATAAATTTTTAAAGAAGGAAACAATAAAATATGTTAGGAAATTTTTCTTGGTTTTTAAACTTTTCTTTTTAGCAAATAGCTTCTTTTCTGGGTTTTCTTTTTCAATTTTTGGCCTTGTTTATCACCTTTAATCCTTCATTTTAATCCTATTTTCAATTGTTGATAAACCATTTAAGCTTTACTGTTGGACCTATTGCTGAAAACTTTTCTTTTGAAAAATCTAATCATTTTTGCAACACAATGACTTTTTGCCAGTTACCAGCCCAAATGTTATTCGTGTTCTTTCTACACTTTGTACTTCTGGGGTGATGGTTGGACTTTTTATGTAGTTAATCTAAAATACTATTGCAAAAACCTTTTTTTATTTTTATTTTTTAAAAATTTCTTGCTGGCCTCCAACCTTGTGCTTCCTAAGACCAGCTTTCATAATTATTCAGAATCTTGTTTTTCTCTTCAGCAACTCTTCCTTGTACACCATCCCCTGTTCTTGATGGTTCTTGTTTATTACTACTTCTGCCCTTTTTTGAGCCCCTTGGAGTCACCATGGTTTAATGGAAAGACCATGGACACTAAGTTGGTGTTAAACTTATCCTACCACTTAATATCCATAATTGTAGCAGGAATCTTAAAAGTTCTTATTAATAAAATCAAACCTGAGGCCAGTTATTGGGGTGAATACTGGAAGGTCAGAGAGACAGAATAAGCCACAGCTATCTCACCTTGCCAATTCTTCAGCTGGTCCTGTTTCCTCAGACTGGAAGCTGCTGTGTCCTCATCCCGAATGGGTCTCAGCTGAATTACTGCTCAAAAGCCTGAATGCTTAACCAGCCAAAATGCCTAACCAGCCAAATGCCTAACCAGCCAAATGCCTAACCAGCCAAATGCCTCTAGTTTCTGGTCCTCACGCCTTATATACATTTATGCTTTCTACCATCACTCCCTAGGATTAAATCCTTGCTTCCTGGGATTAAAGGCATGAGTCACCATGCCTGGCTGTTTCCAATGTGGCCTTGAACTCACAGAGATCCAGAGGGATTTCTATCTCTGGAATGCTAGGATTAAAGGTGTGAGTGCCACCATTTCCTAGCCTTTGTATCTAGTGGCTGTCTGTTCTCTGACCCCAGATAAATTTATTAGAGTACACAATATTTTGGGGAACACAATACCACCACACATAATCTTAGGTGATTTACTTTTCAAACCTTTGTTTCTTAATTTATAAAATTATTTTAATGATAATTTTAGGACTCTTGCATGGGGGCAAGTTTTAGCTCATGTAGCTCAGGCTGGCCTCACACCAGCTGTGTAGCAGAGTGTGACCTTAAACCTGTGATTTTCCTGCCTTTGCCTCATCACCACTCCTGATTAATGCTGCTACAGGGGATTGGGTCCATGTCTTTATGCTTTGTTGGGCAAGCACTCCACCAGTGGAGCTACATTCCCAACCCTGGGTTGATTTTTCTTCTGTTTTTACCAATGGATCAGCTCTACCTGCTTAAGGATTGTGTTTCATGAACAATGTGGTAACAGCTTATATTAATAAATAAATTCTCGGCCAGATATTATGCTATGTTATGTGTTTTTTCTCCAAAATTCAGCGGGAGGAAATTTTATCATCTTCAGTTTATAGATGAAAAAGCTTAAGCTCCTTATCAAGTTCTCCTTATCAATGAATAACAAAGGGGCAATTCAAGCTCCCTTTCTGCCTCCATCAGCACCATTCCTGACACTAGACTGTGCCAGTCATAGAACTGCACAATATGTTTTGATCCTGAGTGATTTGCATTAAGAGATGCTTAATCTAGGAGCTAACATTTATACTTTTGCTTATTATTACTATATAACCCCGAAAGCTTCAGGGGACTTAAGGCTTTGGACTTGATCCTGTGTTTAGCTCTGATCTCTCCATCATGTGTGTCTGTCATACAGTATAAGGCTGATGGAACAAGATACTTGCAATCTGGAAGAGGAAGAGCGAAAAGCAAGTACCAAAATAAAAGAAATAAATGTTCAGAAAGCAAAACTTGTTACTGAATTAACAAGCTTAGTAAAGGTAAGACAGTTTCTTAATTTTTGACATTTAAAAAAAATATTGCTAGATACTAAAATTTAGTAATTTTTACAGGATTTTATGGGAAATAATCTCTTAAGTGTTTTTCTGTTTTAGTAATAATAAGCAAGAGTTTTTTATGATTAGTTTCAGCTTAAGTTTTAATGCTTACAGAGAATTTTAAAAGTTACTTATTAAGCTAATTATTTTCTTCCAGATGACTTAAATATATAGGAAATTACCTTTTTTAAGTAGTTTTATATGAACTATTTGATGGAGATGTCAATCAGTCACAGTAGGAAGATGTTAATTTTTCATGATTCATAATTTAGTTTTGAAAAAAAACTGGCATTTTTCATAGTTGTAAAGCTTAGGCAACATAAAGAAAATTCTTATGGGTTGTTTGCTTGTAGATTTGCACTTCTTTGCATATACAGAAAGTGGATTTGATTCTTCAGAATACTACAGTGATCTCTGAGAAGAACAAATTAGAAGCAGATTACATGGCATCATCTTCACAGCTGCGTGTCACAGAGGTAATAAATGTTTGTCTTTGTTTTTTTTTTTTTTTTGAGTCCATCCTCAAACCAGTTTGAAGTATACATCACATATTATCATTTGTAATGTGCAATTGTTGTATCCTATATGATTTAAATTTTAGAGGCCAGTGAGATAGCTCATTGGTTAAAAGTGCTTGCCACATAATGGCACTGACTGAAGCTCAATCTCCAGAACCCAGGAAAGGTAGGAGAGAGCTGACTCCACAGAGTTATTAGTGTATATACCTGTGCTCTCAGACATAATAATCATTATTAATAAAATAAAATACATTTTGTTAATAAGGGAGCAGTACTTGAAATGTGTAAGAGTGGATGGATTATCACAACAGTTTAACCTTAACTTTAATATTTGGCAGTGGAGTAATAAAATTGTTCAAGAAGTAGGGAATACACAAACTTAATTCTAAAGATGTAGCATCAGGGAGATGGTGACAGTTATTTTCCATTTTCGTTTTTTTTTGTTGTTACTTAGTTTTTAATGTCAAATTCCTTTCTCAAAAATAGGACAACTTGTGCAGTGACAGAACTGAACTTTGAGGAATCCCTGTCGATGTTCTACAGTCCTGTTCTGATACTAACCACATACAGTTAGCATCACGTTGGACAGTTTATAAGGAATACTCCTGTAGACCACTTTTCTTAATTCACTGCTGTAAATTCAAGGAACCTAGACCATCTGTACTTATGACTATCTAATACAAAACCCTGGTTTTCTATGGCCCCTTTGTGGTGGGTAATGCACTAGAAGAGCACAGAACTCTGAACAACACTTTTATCATAATGAGACATACAGAACAACATCTGAGAGGGTCCTGAGAGGAGTCTCAGTGCCCTTCTCATGAGGAGTTGTAGTGTGTCACTGTCCCGATGATTCCTTGTGCTTACCAGCCAGGATGCTGCACCACGCTGCAGGATTTCTATTGAGTTTCTATTACATGGGCATAGTTGCATCATTAGCTATGTGATTGTACTCAGTCTCCAGACCTCCTGTTTTAAATTTGGGAAGTCATGGTAAATGCTGATGTCATATGGCTCACAACTCTCTAACTATAAGGTTAGTCTTTCTGACATTGCCCACTAACATCCTGAGTTTACCCCCTTAAAATATACTCAGGTGTGATCCAAGGAATTCTTGAATAAAAAATAATCTCTTAACACTCATTTTCAAAGACTAATCACATTCTTCACTTCTACCTGAGAACTCCAGAATACAATGGGACAACACAAGGCAGTAGGAACGTCAAAACTAGCCTGATGTTATCAAGAACCCCCAAATCAAACTGCCACTGGGCACTCTTCTCTAAAGATATGAGGCCTTTTAACCATGGAAAGCTCAGCTGTCTAGTATGAAAAGAGCCGAAACTGAGAGAGACTGTTCAGACTAGAGAATAGTCTAATAATGCTGGCATTGTCTAGACTTAAGAATCTCAAACTTCTTTGAAGAACTTACTGAAAAGAGTAAAAGCTATGTCATAAAGGGACAGTGATACATATACTAACTGTGTAGTTGTGAGTCTGAAAAAGAAAGAAATAAAATGGCATATTACTTGCTGTTTGTTGTTTTAGATACCAATATTATTATATCAGTTGATGCTTTAGGACAGGGAAATAAGGAGTGTTTCAGTATTATTCATTGTCAAAAGCCAACAGATAAACTTTCTTCCAAGAAGCTAAGAAGGTATGATTATCATGTAAAGTATTTGCACAAAGATAGTCATGTACAAAGAAGAGGTGTTAAGAGTTGGGGCAATAGAACTTAAGAGCAAATGTTTTGTGTATAAATACATGGGCTATAAAAATTACTGCTGCAAAATGCAGGTGGAATTATGGCCAGGTGGATGCATGACTATAACCCTAGTAGCACTTGAGAGGCTGAGGCAGCAGGATCACTTGAGCTTCAGAGTTTGAGGTCAGCGTAGGCAATATGGACCCCCATCTCAAATAAATAGCCAAATATAAATCAGGTTCTTAAATATGAATGTCTATTCTCTACTAAATTTTTTTTTAGGTAAATTTTAACATCTACAGAATATGAAACATACATATAAAAGAAAAATGTTTCAGAAAGGGTAAAAATAGAAGAATCATGGCTGTGGTTATCTTTTTAGAGTGATAAAAATATAACATTAAATTTATAATGTTTGCCGGGCGTTGGTGGCGCACGCCTTTAATCCCAGCACTCGGGAGGCAGAGCCAGGTGGATCTCTGTGAGTTCGAGGCCAGCCTGGGCTACCAAGTGAGCTCCAGGAAAGGCGCAAAGCTACACAGAGAAACCCTGTCTCGAAAAAACCAAAAAAAAAATTGTAGGAAATGGTCAGGGGATTGTGGTGAAGCCCCTTGAGGATAGGCCAGTACCTTTCCTACTTGTTTATGGGTTAGGAGATGAGCTTAATCTTTGTTTGTTTTAGTTGTTAGGTTTTTTCTCTACTTTGAAATAACCTACAAATAAAATTAATTTTTCTTCAAGACAAACAAAAGTGAAATGAAACAAACTCTAAAGACATTGAGTTAGAAATAACCAGAATAACTTCATAATATATTTTCTCTAAATGGGGCTGGGAGAGGTGAGTAGACAAGCCTAGCATGGTGGTACATGGCTTTATTGCCTGCACTCAGGAGGCTGGTCAAGAGGATAAGTTTGAGGATACCCTGTACTGCACAGTGGACTCTTGTTTCAGAAAGAGAAAAAAAAAAATCACCCTCCCCTAAAGAAAATAAAACATTTCCTCTTTCCGTCTGCATAGCCTCAAAGTACTGTTTTGTACTGAAGTGGCTCATCGGATAAAATAGTTGATTCTGAGTCTAGAAAAAGAAATGTGTGTGTAAATAAGCATAGGTAGACCTTGATTTTTGTCATGCATGAAAGCAAAACGAACAATCCCAGAAGACAACTCTGTGAACCTAAATGAAGACCTTTTTTTTGGGGGGGGGGAGCCTTTCCTGAAACTCGCTCTGTAGCCCAGGCTGGCCTCGAACTCAGAGATCCATCCACCTGCCTCTGCCTCCTGAGTGCTGGGATTAAAGGCGTGTGCCACCACTGCCCGGCATGAAGACTCTTAAGTGGCCATAGATGATGGGATAGTAAGTTGACTGTATCAGGAATGCCTAAATCGACATTTAGAACGATTCTCTAAAAATCTTACTAGATTAGAGGACATTTAGAAAAGCCAGTTCATTATTTTGAATAATTCTAGAGAAATGAGCATTCGTCCTGCTTTTTTTTAAATAGTGGGGGTTGGCGGGAGAATGAGAGAAGGTCTTGCTGTTTTTTTTCTTGGCTGGCCTGAAACTCACTGTGTATACCAGGCTGGCCTTGAACTTATAGAGATTCACCTGTCTCTGCCTCCCAAGTGCAGTTATTAAAGGGGTGTGCCACTGTGCCCATTATTATTTGTGTGTGTACATACATGTCATTGTCTGCAACTTTTGTGCAGGTGCCTGCAGAGGCCACAAGAGGGTGTTGGCTCCCCAGGAGCTAGAGTTACAGAGTTGTGATCTTCTGCAAGAGCATTATGTGCTCTTAACTGCTGAGTCATCTCTCTAGCCCCATCGTCATACATTTAATATATGAACTGTTTATTACCAGGAATAAAGAAAGAAAGAAATAGGATCTTTATAGATATATTCTAGCTGATGAATGAAGAAGAAATGATAGTGTTAGAGATGTGTGTCCTGATGACATATTACCACTTACGAAATGACACTGGGAAATAACCAAATTTCTCTCTGTATAAGCTTCTATCTAGAACAAGGTATTGTGATCTCAGAACTATTGGCATTTGGATCAGGTAATTCTTTCTGTAAGAGACTTACTATCCTGTGCATTGGCAGCTCCACTGACAGCTCTACCTAAAAAGAATGAATAGTACCACACACACACACACACACACACACACACACACACACACTCACTCACTCACTCACTCACTCACTCACTCACCAGTGGTGGCAATTAAAATTTCTAAAGGCATTGCCACATACACGCTAGCAGGCAAAACCACCTCTAATACAGAACCTCCTGTTTGCTTTTTTTTGAGACAGGGTCTCGTGTAGATTAGACTGACCTCAGACTTACAGAGGTCACCTGCCTCTGCTTTTTGCTGACTGGCATCATCAGGGTACATCACCAAACCTGGCAAGAAATGGGTTGCATGGATGGCTCATTGGGTAAAGTGATTGCTTTACACGCATTAGAGCCTGAGTTTAGAATCTGTGTAAAATGCCAAGCACAGCAACATGTCTGTAACTCCAGAGACAGGTGGATCACTTAATAAATAAACACTGTTGCAGTTTTATGTATCCCTCACCTGCAAATGTTTGTTCTCAGAAGCGTTTCCCATTTCAGATTCAGATTTTGGAGATTTGTATTATACATAATGAAATGCCTTAGGGATGGATCAAAGGCAGAACACAGTTGCATGATATTTTATGTACACATCATACACACAGTGTGAAGCTAAGGTGATACCTGTTTGCTGCAGCTGTGTCTTGACTTGGGCTTACCATGGATGAAGGGAGGGGCTTTGCACTCGTTGAATCATGACAGGGTTTCTGAATAGGAACTCAGATCTCCAGATAGGGATGCTCCAGCTATACTACCAGATTCCATTTAAGACAAAGGAAGATCGAAATTCATAAGCTTGTGTATTAAACAGTCAGTTTAGGGCTACGATTTTTAAATCTCAAATTTGCTATGAAAATTTCAAGTTAGCGTTTAAGAAAAATATCTAATGATTTTCATATTTTCAGGTATGTGTTTTGTCTAGTATCTACGGCATAATTAGCAGTCAATTAGGTTGGATCTGGGTATATAGGCGTGGTTATAATCCCTTCACTGAAAAACTGAAGAAATACATTAATTTATAGCCAGTGTTTTACTAATGGCATGATACTTAGAACTTAAATTTAATTCTGTTCATATAGGAAGTAGCTTTTATTTTGTTTGAATCTTATTTTATTTACTGAACTGTTAAGTAGAACAGGGAAGTCAGTGGATAATTCTTTTTTCCACAAGAGGGCCTTCCAGGAAAAGCTTTTCCTAGTTTAGTATCCATCAGGTATTTCTGTACAACTTTCCTAACAATTCAACTTTCCATAGAAAGAATTTCAGAGAGTAGGTAATAATCATTTCTTAAGATACATACTTAAAGTAATTTTTTCTGAACTATTAATTGAAGATGTTTGGTAAATTTTGGAATTGCTTTGTGTCTTAAACAGATAGATTATTTTCTATACTCAGTTAACTATCTAAGGCTAGAGTTGAAGCAAGAATCCAAATAGTCTTTGATTAACTTGGCTTTACAGCTCTATCTTATATAAATGTATATTCTTTTTTTTTTTTTTTTTTTCCTGTTCCACCAACAAAGATCAATAAGAATTGTGCTTTAAAGCAATCAGGGGCTTCTTTCTTACTGAACTACCATGGGGCTTATACTGTCTTTGGCTACTTCCTCACTTCCCCATATCTTTTGTTATTTTTTAATCAATTTTTTGAAAATTTTATACACGAATGCACTACATTTATATCATTTCTACTCCCTCTTCAGTTCTTTTAGTATTTCCCCAATTCCTTCACAACTTCATGACCTCTTTTTTATAATTATAATTGTTACATACATATATACACATATCTGTGTGCATATGGTAGTATGTGTGTGTACATACAACCTACTGAGTCTAACTAGTGATGCTCATATGTACATACATTTAGGGCTGATCACTTCAGATTGGACAACCTATAAGAGGTCTTGTCCTTCAGCAGCCATTGATTGCTTATAGTTCTTCATCTAGGTGTGGGGCCTTGTGCATTTGCCCTGTCCCCTTTGGTGTATCCAGTGGTGTGGTCAGTGTGCAGGTCTTGTATAGACACCCATGTTTATGAGATTTCATGGCTATAGCATCTGCTCATATCTTAGTATCTTGCAGTAGGCATCTCAGTCCTTTGTCTCTAAAAATATTTCCACTCATCTTCCATGATGTTCCTTGAGCCTTAGGTGTGTGGGGCGGGTAGGGGGTTGTATTATAGATGTACTAATTGGGTCTGTGTACCCCTTATTCACTTATTCTTTACATTTTAACAAATTGTAGATCTCTGTAGTAGTCTCCATCAGCTACAGAAGAATCTTTGATGAAGGATAAGAGCTGCACTAGAATACAGTTAGAAGTTACAGGTTTAGGAACATGACAATAGTAGTTTCTCCTCTAGGGTCTGTGACCTCTCCAGCTATGGGCGGTTGGCTAGGTTAACAGGACCAGCCATGAGTTCCTTCCTATTAAGCAGGCCTTAAGTCCTGTCAGATGGCTATTGTTATAAAATGCCATCATCACACCATAGAGGACATTTTGCCCAGCTGATGTGCTTCACATGGTTAGCAGCTAGGTAGAACTTTTGAGTACTTTTCTCCCTTGGCAGCATGCATAGCACCTTCTCATACTGTGAGAGCTAATCTTCAGAGGGGAGGCTTCTAGAATTCTTTCAAGTCCTGTGTCTAAAGTGTGCAGTATCTTCATAGTGTTTTACCTTAAGTTCTGAGAAGCAGCCAAAGACAATGACAATTGCTTGTGTTGTTTTAAGTATCTCTTAGACATCCCCACCCCAACAACTCAGAGGCATCGGGAGCTGCGGTGTGTCACGCAGTGTACCCTTTTGTCCAATCAGCTCCACCCACAAATTTTCATTGCAGTGAGTTGTTGGTCTGGTTCAAGGCCTCTGGCCTCTAGCATACTGTCGTCAATGGACTCTCACTGAAACTCCTCTGAGGGCTGTGCCGTTGCCCAGAATCTGACTGGTCAGCCACCTGAGACCATGTTGGTGTCCAGGGGCCAAGCTGCTGCTGGGTCCATACAGATCTGGGTGGCCTGTGTTGCCTAGATGGTGACATCTGGGCCCAAGCTGCTGCCGAGGGCCATGTCTGGGTATGTGACCCTGCTGCAACTGGTGTCTGTGTAAATGTCCATGGCCTGTAATACCACAAAGGGTCATGGAACCATGCGTGTTGAAATCTGAGGTCCATGCTGAGTCAGCCCTCTTCTTCACTGACACTGGGATGGCTGGCCCCTGCCCCTCATGAACACTGCAGCAGGAGAGCTGGCTCCATACCCCCCCCAACCCCTGCACTCAAAGGAGATGGCCTCACCCCTCCCATAGGCATGGGAGAGCTTGCCCTGTTGGCATGGGCATAGGAGAGCTGGCTCCGCCCCTCACCTGAGGGGGCTGGCCCAGTGGCCAAGACTGACCAGCTCAGCTACCACCCAAACCCACATCCTGGGCCTTGGGTGGGCCCATCCTAACATCTATCCCATTTATGACCTGCTGGAGCACATGAAGGGCCTGGTCCTGCAGAATGATATCCACAGGATCTCTATGATTCAGGGCAACAGCAGGATGCTCAGACTTTAAATTAGCTTTAGCAAAACAAAACAAAAACTTAAAATCTACATTTGGAGCTACTTATTCAGATAAGTTTTTTTGTTTATAGTTTTTTTCCCCAGAAGATGAAAAATGAATGTAATTGCCCTTATTCAGCTCGACTTTCATGTTTATAATCTATTAAATGGCATTCTTAGTAGCTCCCTTGTGTATCCAGAATGTATTGTAAAATACATTTGCATATATACTTTATATATATATTTGTATACATATGCCTAACTATGTGCTTCCTTGTCAAGATGGCTAAGCTCAAAATAGTGGCATTGAAAACATGTTATAAAAATGACAAGAAAATGAACAAAAACTTTGTCATGAGGTACTGTCACAAACAAATATGTATAGAAAGGCTTTTCTCTGATAAAAATTTTGTTAGGAAAATGCCACCAAACAGAAGGAAACTGTTAAATGAGGTTTTGGCCCTTCTCAGTCTAGAGCTTCAGATAATCAGCTCAGTGATATTTCGTTCCTACAATATCCTAATATTTCAGTTTAGCAAAGTCCAGAGAAACAGGAACCAGGAATAGAAGCCATGAGGAATGTTGAGTTCTACCCAGCTGTCCTTTGTTTTACATTGCTTAAGTACAATGGCCCTTAGAGAGTAAAGTAGGGCAACTGGGAATCTTTGATAATTTGTTCATTTCTCTCAGGCTAAAGGAATTTATTCAAGGAAACTATAGTAGTAAGTAATTGGATAAAGGCTTGCTTCTATTTCAGTTCAATCCAATATATAACCTTTTACTTTTTGTAGTTTTATCTCTCTTTCATTTGCTTGTTGTCAAACTGGTGAACATGTCACCCATCCAAGTCCCTCAGATATTAATCAGATAGACTTGAGATATGACTAGGTCACCAACCCCCTGCTTTTGTGTGTGTGTTTTTTAATGAGTCTAGTTTGAAACTTAGTACAGAGTAAGATAAACGTATTTTCTCTATTAGAAACCTTCTCATCCCTAGTTCTATAGCCTTAGGCAAGTTCACAGTGCCTCTCAGCCACATCTAAAAGATAACACATTTCCTAAGATTATAATGGGTATTGAATGGACTGATCTGTGGAACAGTAGTTTTGCTAATACTTGGTCAAGAAGTGACATTAGATAGACTAGGCACCCTCCTCGGCACACATGAAACTTGAAAGTCTGGCCCTTGTCCACCTTGATAAGACTAAATTTTTTTTTTTTAATTTTATTTATTTTATTTTACAATACCATTCAGTTCTACATATCAGCCACGGGTTCCCCTATTCTCCCCCTTCCCACCCCCTCCCCTTACCCCCAGCCCACCCCCCATTCCCACCTCCTCCAGGGCAAATCCTCCCCCGAGGACTGAAATCAACCTGGTAGACTCAGTCCAGGCAGGTCCAGTCCCTTCCTCCCAGCCTGAGCCAAGTATCCCTGCATAAGCTCCAGGTTTCAAACAGCCAACTCATGCAATGAGCACAGGACTTGGTCACACTGCCTAGTTGCCTCCCAAACTGATCAAGCCAGTCAACTGTCACACCTATTCAGAGGGCCTGATCCAGCTGGGGGCCCCTCAGCCTTTGGTTCATAGTTCATGTGTTTCCATTCATTTGGCTATTTTTTTTCAATAATTGAGTAAAACCGAAATTTATTATAAGCCACAGTCATCCTAGGGACCTCCATGCTATACATATAGCCTTCATGGTTCTATGGGTTGTGGTCTGATTGTTCTTTATTTTATATCTAGAATCCACTTATGAGTGAGTACATACCATGACTGTCTTTCTGGGTTTGGGTTACCTCAGGATGATTTTTTCTAGTTCCATCCATTTGCCTGCAAATTTCATGCTTTCATTGTTTTTCTCTGCTGAGTAGTACTCCATTGTGTATATGTACCACATTTTTTTCATCCATTCTTCCGTTGACGGGCATCTAGTGCTACAATCAAAAACACCAATGACAGTCAATGTTGGAGAGGATGTGGAGCAAAGGGAACACTCCTCCACTGTAGGTGGGAATGTAAACTTGTACAACCACTGTGGAAATCAGTATGGCGGTTTCTCAGAAAATTAGGAATCGAACTACCTCAAGACTCAGCCATCCCACTCTTGGGCATATACCCAAGAAATGCTGATTCATACCATAAAGATACATACTCAGCTATGTTCATAGCAGCACTATTTGTAATAGCAAGACTAAATTTTTATATACTTAGATCCCTCTCCTCCAACCATATTAGGTTACTTACTAACAAGAATGTCTTTGAGGCTTCCATGCCTATATATTCATAATCTTCTGTCCTTAAAATTTCTTTACTAACTGGTTCTCAGTAATATTTCCCCATTAAAACTGTGCACTTGGGGGGCCTGGAGAGATGGCTCAGCATTTAAGAGCACCACTGGCTGCTCTTCCAGAGGACAAGGGTTCAGTTCCCAGCACCCACATGGCAGCTCACAACTGTCTGTAACTCCAGTTCCAGGAAATCTGCCACCTTTACACCAATGCTCATAAAATAAAGTTAAATAAATTAAAAAAGAAAAAAAAAAGTGTACTTGGCACAGTTCAGCATTCTGACCTTTCTACATCTATTTCCTACTTACATACTCTGTCCATACTATTGTCACTGAAAAGCATTTATTATAACAAAGAGAATATGTGCTGTATAGGATGAGCATGGTACCTCATACCTGTAACTGCAGCACTTGTGAGGTAGAAGCAGAAAAATGAGGAGTCTAACGCTAACCTTAACTACATAGTAAGTTTGAGGTGACCCTGGACTATATGAAACCCTATCTCCAGGGTAGCAGTTTCTTTTTTCCCCCTTTTGGTTTTTAAAATTATTTATTTTGTTTGCTTGTTTGTTTTTGAGATTATAATTACAACATTGCCCCCTTCCCCTTCCTCCCTCTAAACTCCTATATATCTGCCCCACTCTCCTTCAGATTCATGGCCTTTCTTTTTCATCAGTTGTTACTGCATGTGTATGTGTATATATGTAGATATAACCAACCATCTTATTAAATAAGAAACACAGAACCAATGTAAAAGAGAAAGCCAAGAGGTCAGAGCTCAGAGCTAAAATCTTACACTTCTTCCTATGAGCTCCTAGCTTCCCGAAAGAGAACTATTTCTTGTGTAAATCGTTTCATAGTCTTTTGTTCTGCCTTCTCATTGGTTGTAAACCCAAACACGTGACTGCCTCATCACTGTCTGTAAGTACCGCCCTCCAGGTCTTAAAGGCGTATGTCTCCAATGCTGGCTGTATCCCTGAACACACAGAGATCTACCTAGCTCTTCTACCAAGTGCTGGGATTAAAGGTGTGTGCCACCACCGCCACACTCTTGCTATGGCTCTAGTAGCTCTGACCCCCAGGCAACTTTATTTATTAACATACAGTCAAAATCATATTTCAGTACAATTAGAATACCACCATATATATATATATATATACACACACACACACACACACACACACATATGCATATTTCCAAATATAACCCATTGAGTTCATATAGTGTTACCTGTATGTATGTTTTGGGGGCTGACTATTTGGCATTGGAGAACCAATTTGTGTGCTCTTCCCTTGGAGAGGGCCACCTCTTCTGCTCCCAACTTTACTCAGTTGCCTGTAGTTTTGGTGTAGGGCTGAGGCCTCGTGGACTTCAACTTACGTTTGAGAGTTCATGTTGGTAAGATTTTACAGGTTGAGTTTCCAGTGTTAGTAGGAGACATACAGCAGTGTGGGTAGAGGTTCTTACAGGCAAACATGAATATGAATTGTGATAGTCTCTAACTAAATGTGAGCTTGAACGGTTTTTTAGTTTTTTTTTTAAAAAAAAATTACCTTCCTTTTTTGTGATACCCTTTTATTTTTATTTTTATAAAGAGTTTTAATGTCATTAGAAAATACATAAGAAAAATAACTAAGCTAGCAAAATAGAACTGGATCTGATATAATTTCAGTTATAACACTGAGATATGGGAGTAAACAAAAGGTTGATTGTGGTAATGGTTATGTGGTGAGGCTCTGGACAATTGGTTATTTTTTCCTTTTTTAAATATGTTTGATTTTAAATCTAAAACTATTACTACCATTAGGATGCAATTTCCCTTGTATTTTAATATTTTTTCAATCTTCTATTTATTTTCTGTGTCTTTCACATCATGTATATCGACCCATTCATTACCTGTCCCTTTGCATCTACCCTCTGCCCTTGCAACCTCCTCCCCAAAATAATATAAAATAAAATTTAAGAGAAAAAGAAACAGAAAAATCTTCTTAAGGAAGCTGCAGTGTGACACAGTGAGTCACACAGCAAACCCCTCCATCCATATATCTCTGTATTCAGTTGTTCATTGCAAAGGGCCATGGTCTGGTTTGAGGCCTCTGGTTTCTGCTACACCATTGATACTGGGCCCTCACTGGAACTGCTTTTGGTTATCGTGTTGTTGCCCTGTGTTGTGGAGATCAAATAAATGGAGTGGAATTTGGGGTGGGCCAACTCATAACCCTGGTTCTGGGTCTAGGTAGTTGCAGAGTTGGTCAGCCTTCAAGCTCTCCCCTGTCTTCACCACCTGGGTGAGCTCTCCATTGCTGTTCAACTGCTTTCACATCCTCAGACTCGGCTCTACGACACCTACACCTTTAGGGCCAGCTCTACTAAGTTGCCCAGTCGAGGTGTAGGGGCCACTCTCCCAAGTATTGCAGCTAGTGACAGGCAGGGCCAGCTCTGGCACAGGTGGTGGAGTTTAGGGAGCAGTATCTCTCTCCTGCATATGAAGGGTGCACCAGATCTCCCATGCTCACATTCTCAGGGGTGGTTTACCTATTGACTAAGGTCAGCTCTACTCTGCTGCCTAGGGGAAGTGCAGGGTCCACTTTCTCAAGTGCTGCAGCTGGTAAAGGGAGAGCACCACCACATGACAGATGAGGCAGGTATGGCAGGGCCAGCTTCCCACTCTGACCCCCACAGGGCTAGCTCACCCATGCCTCTGTCAGCAAGGTCAGCTCTACTGTGCTGTCCAGGCAAGGAGCAGGGCCCGCTTTCCTGAGTGCTGCTGCCAGTAAGGGAGAGGGTCAGTAGGCAGTGAGGGGTGAGGAATAAGGTGGAGGACATCCCTTCCCCTCCCACACCATTACAGGACAGACGAGGAATGGGGACAGCTCTCCCATACTCACAGCTTTGGGGCTGGCTCACCCACAACTGCCAACAGGGTTGGTTCTATTGTGCTACCCAGGTGAGGTGCAGGGCCTGCTCTCCCAAATGTTACAGCTGGTAATTTTATCTTTCTTCATATATGTATTTAAGGGTTGGGCTATATGCATATGGAGCCCAGAGTATCCCTAGAGCTGGAGTTACAGGCAGTTGTGAGCCATCTCTCCAGCCTCTTTTTTAGCCTATTACTGTCTAGTGTTGTGGGAAATAAAAGATACAGTGTCTGAGATTGGGACTACCTGACTATAATCCCCTTGCTTGGAAAGCAGAAGGATCAGGACTTCAAGGCCAGTCTTGGCGACATGGCCAGTTTGAAGCCAGCTTGGTCTACATGAGACCTTACTTCAGTAACTCCACCTCCCTAAAATGGAAAAAGAAAAAAGAAAAGAAAAAGCAGGGAAAGGAAAGAAAATTTAGATGAGAAACACCCATGCAAGGGCCTGACACACAAGCACTCAGTGGATACTGCCTGTCTCTGTTGTGATGTTAGTTCTGTGGGTCTTTCTCCATACTCACCTTGCAGTACTTAGTACAGATTGTAATGTGGGCATCTCACAGATCTTGCTGATTATTTGGTGGGGAAATTAATTAAGTCCATAAACAAATGATAAATAGATAAAACATACTTGAAAAGTTATCAAAAGTAATTTAAAAGTTTACATTTGAATGTTGTGTTTTCTTATATGAAGTCTATGTATGATAATATTTAATTGAAATTAAACATTCAGAAAAGGATAAACTTGAGAATTCTTGTATATTAGAGAAATACTGGCTCTGATATATTTTAAAGTTTAATTTAAAATTTTATCTTCATAATAAAAGGCTAATGTACCTTTAAATTCAAAAGGTCATGATTCAGATAATGGGGCTATCATAATCAGAATTCAGCAGTTTATTGGATGTGTGCTTGTTTGTACAACAAACCTCTGATTTAGTAATAATATTTTGAAATATTTTTTTTTAACAGCAACAGTTCATTGAATTGGATGATAATAGACAGAGATTGTTACAGAAGTGCAAGGAACTTATGAAGAGAGCTAGGCAAGTATGTAACCTGAGTGCAGACCAAGCCGTTCCCCAAGAATTTCAGACAGTAAGTATAAAAATATATAATGCTGCAGTTGCCATAACACAGTATTTTTAAGTTAAAGATATCCTACTCTAGGCCTAGTAACAGGACATGAAAAACATGAAGTGTTATTTAAAAATACACTTTTCCCCATTCTTACACTGATTATCATATACATAAAGTAACTTTGCTCAACTTACTCCCTCTCAGATTTAGTCACCAGTCTGTGCTTAGTATTAAAATTCTTAAAATATGGGAGTTTTCTTAAAATGACAGCATAGCATTCATTTTTACTACTAAAGTAGATCTTTCCCCCTTGACCATATTTGAGAGGTATGGTTGGCAGTGTGAACGATCCATGGAAAGTACTTATTTGTACTTGACAAACAGTAAGCAGGAGTAATATTTAGAAAAACAAAGACAAAAATCACGGTGTTTTCCTAGAAGTCCTGGTGTTTAATTGGGGCTCCTCAGATACTGACTCTTCAGGGCTAGTACTTTCTTTCGGTTTTATGCTGATGGGTCAGAGTCCAACTAAGCAGTGCCGCCTTTTAGTTCACACTCCACCATTCATTCTGTCCCTGTGTCCCTAGGCTGTATCTGACATTGAAGCCTTTTCTGTGTACCTACTCAGACTAGTATCAAAAAAGTTACAAATGTAGTTTTAAATAGTATTTATGTACTTTTTAAAATCTTAAATGTATCAACTTTCATAGATGATGAAATGTCCACTAAGCATAGAAAAAGACCACTATAGATTGTAGTTGTCAGATCCTGGAAGGTTTTGTTTTATACTATCAGACACAGAAACGATCATGGATTTGATTGTACCAAATATGGGTACAGAGTAAGAATTCAACAGAAACTTATAAAACTAATTGAGAAGTTTGTTTTTAAAGATTATTATAGAACTTTATTATAGAACTATAGATATATTATAGATATAGAACACATCTAAAATATATTTTGTTTTAATAAAATTGGTGTGATATATACTATCTATAAGTTATCTGTACTATAAGTTATATAGTATATATACTATCTATAAGTTATCTGTACTATAAGTTATAGTTTTTATGTGCTGGGTATGGTGGCAGTTGCCTGTAATCCCAGCACTTGGGAGGTGGAGGCAGGAGGATCCCAAGTTTAGGGTCTACTTGGGCTACATATAGAACTAAACTCTTAGCTCAGCTGTGCCTCCCTACAAGTTATACTGTCTTAAAAGAATGAAATTAGAAAAGAATATATTTGTTAAAGTATATTGATTGGCTGCTATGACCAAATATTAAATACGACAGACATGCTTCTGAAACTTGAACTCTGGTCTAGAGGATAGGAAAAAAACATCAAAAAATAGGTAAGGTCAGGTGGCCAGAGAGACGGAGGGAAAGGAAAGGCGGTGGATAAAGTAGCAAGGATAGGCTGGTGCTTAAGAATGGTTCCTTGGAGATGATGGTGTTTGAGATAAATGCTGGATGAAGAGAAGAAATCAGTCAAGTGGGGGTGTGAAGCAAAGTCTACCAAGCAGAGAAAACAGATCATACAAAGCCACTGAGGTGCAAATGTATTTATTTGGTATGTGTCAGAACAGAAGGAATCTTGGTGGGATTAAAAATTACATTCCTCAACTGGGCGTGGTAGCACACACCTTTAATCCCAGCACTGGAGAGACAGAAGCAGGTGATCTGTAAGTTCAAGGCCAGCCCGGTCTACAAAGAGAGTTCCAGGACAGCCAGGGCTGCTATACAGAGAAACCCTGTCTTGGAAAAACCAAGAAAAAAAAAGAAGAAGAAAAAAATAATAATAATAATTACATTCCAGCCCTGCAGTGGTGGCAAATGCCTTTAATCCTAAAATTTGGGAAGTAGAGGCAGGCACATCTCTTGAGTTTGAGGACAGCTAGAGATACACAAAAGAGACTTTGTTTGAAAAAACAAAAATAAGAAATTACATTCCAAGCAGAGAGGAAGGCACTAGCCAGATTAGTATGGCCTTATAAAGTATACGAGAGAGTTTGGACATTTTTTTCTCCCTTTAGTTTTAGTGTTAGAAATTAGACAAGTACTCTACCACTAATCTATATCCCCAGCCCTGGTCTCCATTTTCTTTGAGATAGAACCCACTGGAGGATTTTTAACACAAGAATGGCATTATTAAGTTCGGTTTATAGGTGAATACTTTTTAGCTGCTCTGTAAAGAATAGATCTATAAGAAAGGAAACAAGAAAACCACTTTGAGCATTATTATTTTGACCAAGGAAAAGATTAAGGTAGAAGCACAGAGGATATGAGAGAGGTAAGAAAGAACTCCTAAATGTTTGCCTGGACAAACTGTGAAACTTTTTACTGATGAGAAGTTGATTTGCTTACAATGGTGGGGGAGGTGGATGAGGTAGAATGTACATTTCACTATCATAATTTTGGTATGCCTGTTAAGAGTCTGGTGAAGATGCCACCAAGTAAGTGTTGGAACCTAAGTTCACACCTCAACAGACAAGTCAAAGATATAGCACATGTACATAACAAATACCTGTAGGCTTTTGGAGAGACTGGACTATGTTCTAAAAGGTTAAAAAAAGATACAAAGTAAAGCTACCTGATTAATTATATAACTCATCAGAATCTTTTTTTAGGGCTTCAGATTCATTGCAAACCTTTTACTGTAAGGGCTCTGCAGGTTGTGCTAGGCAAAACAGTGTACTGCATGCCTCTCCTTGAAGGAAAGTGTCTATCCTAATGAGTCTCTGTGGCATAGATTCAGAAGATAGTCTTGATGAAATTCTGTCTCAGTGATTGATCTAAGGATGCTTTTGTAGGTCTTCATAAGTACAGTATAAAGTTCTAACTTCTTGCTCTCTTTCAATGCCCCACATATTCTGGACCCATTCTACCAATTCAGCAAGTACCCACCATTCCAAATGGACACAGCTCCTCACCCCCCATGGTATGCAGTACTCATTCTTTTTTCCAAATCGTTTCCTCCTTTTTGCATTGCTTTTCCCTAGCCATTGCTTTGAGACCCAGAGATCAATTATAGGCCTTTGAATTCTTTTAATTTTCATGTAGCATGAACTGACACTTCATTATTTTAAATTCCAAAGCCTATATAATATGTACTGCTTATTTTAGACTCAACATCAATACATTGCCTTAAGGTACTATCCAACATGTATACATTTTGTTTTCTTTTAAAGTGTAAGCTTTTTAAAGGCAAAATACCCTGTTTAAGATTTCTTTTGTATTGCTGTGTGCTAGCATGCTATTAATCAGAGAGTAGATATATAGCAAATTACTTTCTTTTAACTATACTAATAAAAATTTTCACTATTCCATTTTTAACGATAGACTTTTTTTTTTCCTTTAGGCTTTTCAAGATCTTCCAAACACATTGGATGAAATTGATGCATTATTAACTGAAGAAAGATCAAGAGCTTCCTGCTTCACAGGACTGAATCCTACAGTATGCCTCTTTCTCTGTTTCCATCCAGCAACTCTCACACTGCTACCTTCCCCAGTGCACACATGCACATGTGCACACACGCACGGACACACACACACACACACACACACACACACACACACACACACAGCTCTCTCCAGTACTTGCCTCCCACACTGTACTGGAGCTCTGGGTAATAATAAGCTAGACAGCAGGAACAATGCCTTAAATGCCAGATTCTGAATCTATTAGAATTTTAAATAGAGTCTTCCTAAGGAACACAGTGTTCTGTGCCTTTTCTTTATAAAAAGAATAGTTGAGTTGACTTGAAATACAGCAGTGTGTATTTTTTTAAGGATTAAAAAGTAGCACTTTCAGTGCGCAATAGCATAAATTAATTGCATACAAACAATGCAATGCAATTGACATTTTAGCTAATAGCTTAATTGATGCAAATTTTTATATAATTTTATCCTTTGATAGATTTTTCTTAAAGAACTTTTTTTTTTCTACCAGGTGGTTGAGGAATACACAAAAAGGGAGATAGAAATACAGCAACTAACTGAAGAACTAAAGGGGAAGAAAGTTGAACTAGATGAATACAGGGAAAACATTTCACAGGTAATTTTTACCCTTTTTCTTATATGTTTACCATTAATGGGATGAGCGTATGAATTATATGAAATAAATCTTATGCTCCTAAGAGAAAAGGTATGTTCATGACCAGATTGACTCTGTTATAAAATTTGTTTTATGTCAGAATGGATAGTACTGCTTTCAGCTTATGATTTTGTCTTTAATTTGTAGGTGAAAGAAAGGTGGCTGAACCCCTTAAAGGAGCTAGTGGAAAAAATCAATGAGAAGTTCAGCAACTTTTTTAGTTCCATGCAGTGTGCTGGTGAAGTTGATCTTCATACAGAAAATGAGGTAATTGCATTGAGGATGTATTTTATGACCAGTAATTTTAATTAGATGCAAAGGGTACATATAAACTTACTTATTTTGCAATTATACATGAAATTTTTGCTTACTGAAAAATTGTGAAAAGGAAGGAATAGACATGTGGCTGGATTGGTGTCTCATTCTCTCCACTGGAAGACTGTCCATCTATGGATTTCTAACATTAGGTTTGCTTGGTTTGGGAGTGGGGATGGTGTTTTGTTAAGTGGCTAATGCCTTTATTTTTAGCAAGTCTGAATAATGAATATTCAGCTGTGTTGAATGAGTGCGATGCTTTGTAAATCTACCACTGCTCAACTTAAGAGCCATAAACAAATTAGCAAACACAACTGAAATATAGTTTATATTAATGAGGTTGAGTTTGGTTTTTTGTTTTGTTTTGTTTTGGAGTGTGTGTGTGGGGGCGGGTGATGGTGTTTTCTGATGTTTTTGAATCAGGGTCTCATAGCCTAGGCTGGCCTAGAACTTGCTATGTAGCCAAAGATGACATTGAATTCTCCTGAACCTCTTGCCTCTACCTCCCAATTAAGAGGATAGGCTTCTACTACCATGCTTAGTTTCCTTGGTTTCTTTTTTATCACAAATTTAGAAGATAATAGGAAATATGGTAATTTCTTGAACTATAACTTTATGTATTGCTATTTTGGATAAAACATTTTCCTTTAAGAAAATTATGTGAAGAAGGGCTGGAGGTGTAGCAAAATGATTGTGTGTGCTCAGCTGCATGAGGCCCTGGGTTCATTCCCTGACACTCTAAGCAAGTGAGAAAAGGAAGAAGAAATAACTGATTTTTGAAAATAACTGGGAAGGGGGCATGAATGAAAAGGAGTATAAATGAAGAAAGGCTGGCCATCTTGTGATCTCAGTACAAAGTTTTTCCTGGTGCACTGGGGTCGTTTTTGTATTCTCATTTTGCATGTGTCAAAATGTTTCCAAGGTGAAATTTCTTTTAAATAAAAGTCAAGTTAAAGCCGGGCAGTGGTGGCGCACGCCTTTAATACCAGCACTCGGGAGGCAGAGCCAGGCGGATCTCTGTGAGTTCGAGGCCAGCCTGGGCTACCAAGTGAGTTCCAGGAAAGGCGCAAAGCTCCACAGAGAAACCCTGTCTCGAAGAAAAAAAAAAGTCAAGTTAATAAAGAATATTTTCATATCTTTAAAATTTTGCATTTTAGCAAGTGTGGAAGTTTTCATTCTGTTATATATATAAATAAACAGCACCATTTGTTCTTTTGAGGAGTTTTGCTTCACAGCTCCCCTCTGCTTCATGTGAAGCATGAAGTACCTGTTCGTTAAGTCCTAGGTTTGAGGTCTTAGTTCCTCCCATAGCAGTTTACCACACAGTCGTTGGCTTACTGTAACTAAGAAATGTATATTCAGTACTTAATTTCTGAGATGCTTCCTTTATGCTAGGCACTTCTAAGTTCATCTTGTTTAATCGCTTATAACTATCCTAGGAATCAGGAACTTATCCATCCTACTGAAAAAACAAACTGAAACTTACCATTATGTTACTGAAGGTCATGTTGCTATCAAGTGGCAAAGAATCAAAACTCCTTATCTAAACCCAGACAGAGCCTTAGCTCTTAGATAAATTTGATTACTGCAAGCATCATCCTGCTCAAAGTAACAACAGGATCTTTATCAGTAGCTTGACTGTGTCGGGTATAAATGTGATCAAGTAAGAAGGTGAGGCTTGTGTCACAGAAATCCCATCCTTCATATCCTCTTGCAGGGTACTTTATCTTGTACTGTTTCTTCTCAACAGTTTTTGTGTTTTCAATGCCATGCTGGAAAGACTCTCCACATGCCTTTCAGTGTGTTCTCCTGGACCTTCCTTCTTCTTGACCTTTCCCGTTATCTCCTTTCTGTTCTGGCCTCCTGAGTAGTGGGTCCAGAACTGACTTCTCTAACTGGAACCTTGAGTGAGACCGAAGAAGCCAGAATGAGGCAGGAAAAAGCATGATCAATAATCAAAAACAAACCTCCAGTAAATCCAATCCTGTGTAGTCAAAAGGGGACATAGTTAATAAATCAGTGTGGAAGAAATATGTTTAAAAGTAATCCTTGGGAATTAAAACTATTACAAATTATTACAGTTCTGTCATTTTTGTTGTTTTGTTTTTCGAGACAGGTTTTCTCTGTGTAGCCCTGGCTGTTCCGGAACTAGCTCTATAGTCCAGGCTGGCCTCCAACTCGCTAAGATTTACCTGCCTCTGCCTCCCAAGTGCTGGAATTAAAGTTCTGTCGATTGTTTACTTGGAGATTTGAAGGGAAAGGTTAAAAGTACAAATTAAAAGTACTATTTGTAAAATTTTAAGGCCTACTTGAATTCTTTGCACATATGCTCTGTATTGGGTAGCTGTTTGAGCCATGCCCTGAAATAAATTCCTTTTATCATTAAGCTGATTCAGTGGATTGCTAGCGGTTTAATCACATTAGTACTTGAGGGGATTTCTAGTTTCTAAAAGGAAGCTCTTGCTTTCTCACCTGCGGAACTGGAACGTAGTAGCAGCAGAGCCAGAGCAGAGTCCAAACTGGTGGCGAGGATCTTGGCAGCACTGGCTGTTACAAAGTATCTTCTGCTGTTTGACCTAGTATTGTTGAAAGGAGTGCAGCCAGAACTAACCAAAGGTGGCAGCCTGCTTCCAGGAAGGTCTCAGGAAAACTGGCCAGCAGCAGTAGTAACTATGGGGTGAGAATCTCCAGGAGAGATGGAGAGACTCAGGTAGTTAGTGTGAGAGTTGACCCAAAGTTCTTCTCCCAGAATATGGAGGCACCACCACACTTAGAAACAACAGGGATTGTTTTTTACTTAGAGGTGGTGACATTCTTAAAAAGAATGTGGACTGAAATCATCGTTGAGGTGATGTTCCATGAACCTGTTGGTTCCACTGACATTCTGAGCTATTTCATCCATAAATAACTGCCAAGCCTCCTTTATAATTAACTGATGGTATCCAAAGTGAAAAAATAAATAAAACACTTTTTGTTGCTCTTAGACCTCTGCTGTGAATACCTAATACATAGATTCAATTTCAAAGATTTAGTATGAAAAATGTAAATTATTCATTGATAACATTTTATATTGTGGTGTTTGAATATATTGGATTAAGTAAAATATACCATTGAAGTTAATTTTACCTACTTTCGTTTTTATGTTTTAAAAATGTGACTGTTGAATTGCTTATTTCTTGTATGTCTCTCTTGATTAGATACTTATGTAGACCATTTAACTAATTAACTTTTAGCTAATGTTAAATGTTTCCCTTTTAAGGTAAATCTGAATCTTAATGAGCTAGTGTAGCTAAGAGAAGTAAATAAACCTCACAGTGGTCTCGGAGTTGGCAAAAGTTATAGAACACCAAATACTCCCCTTTTTATAAAATAAAATTTACATTTGTGTGAGTGCATACACATGTAGGCTCTCAGGAGCTATTAAAATTTTTAGATAGTAATTGCTTAATCTAAGCTTGTTACTTTTGTGATTGATATATCTGATATATTTTCAAATAATTGAGTGAAATAATCAGAGAAAAAAATTATTTCTCACTTTTTGTGTTTTACAGGAAGACTATGATAAATATGGAATCCGAATTAGAGTAAAATTTCGAAGTAGTACTCAGCTGCATGAATTAACTCCTCATCATCAAAGTGGAGGGGAAAGAAGTGTTTCTACCATGTTGTACTTGATGGCACTGCAGGAGCTTAATAGATGTCCGTTCAGAGTAGTTGATGAAATCAATCAGGTATAGTACGGATTCTTTTAGGGGAAATATGTTGCGCCCTCTAGTAGATATACAAATGTAACAATTATTGTCATTGTGGTTTTAGGGTATGGACCCAATCAATGAACGAAGAGTGTTTGAAATGGTTGTGAACACTGCCTGTAAAGAGAACACATCCCAGTACTTCTTCATCACACCAAAGGTGAGTAATGAGTAAACTCATAGAAGTCTTGTGCTCACCTGTCCCCTTTGGCTCAATTGTGGAGCAGATCGGAGCTAAGAAGGGAATTTGAGCAGGAATACCCCCCAAAAAGGAGCTAAAAAGATTATAGTAATCTTTACATTCATGGAGGAGACACAGTCCTGTGACATACTTCATCTGAGGAAGCGGTGGAGGGGCTTCATTCTGTTCTAGAACTTTGGTCTCCTTGCTTTTGATGCTCACTCCCCTTCTGGAAAGGCCTCTCTCTTTTGCGGATAGATGACTGGGCATGCAGACCCTGAACTCTAGTCCTCACTGTCATGTCACATGCTGCCCATCTGTGTTTCCCACCGCCACTACCCTAGCCCGAAAGAGTCCAAGTACCCAAGGTCATGGACCGACAAATCAGCTTTATAACAGCATAGTTCTATTCATAGAGAATTCCCAGAATCTAGAACTGCTGCAGTCAGAAATATCCTTTTGTTGAATCTAGTGCCATGGCTAAGTTACCAAGTAAATGTACTCAAAGATGTGTTCATTATTAACCATACTTTTTCTTTTTTCAACTAAATATTCATAAATATCTCATTGGAAAGCCCACCTAAATGTGCATTCTTTTTGTACTTAATCATCTTCTTTATGTGAGCTAGACAGATCTGCCCCTATTCTATTTCAAACTCCTTGGCTTAGAAACCAAACCTCCCTCACACATTTCATACTACCAGTCTGTCACAGTGCTTAGCCATAGACATTGTTGGAGAAGTATTTTGTATGGAAGTGAAAGTGATGTGGTCCTTGTTGATTGGTGAATACAGAGGATTCCCAGGCAACTGGAATATTGTAGGTCAGTTATTAGGCCAGTTATGCTTATTCAGGAAGCTGTCATAGTCTGGCAAGTTGATATATTTGAACATATATATGTAAGGCTGGAAAACTGTCTTTCTCAGTATATAATTTAATTATGTGGCAATTTGTTTCAATCCTTACAGCTTCTACAGAATCTTCCTTATTCTGAAAAAATGACAGTATTGTTTGTCTACAACGGCCCACATATGTTGGAACCAAACCGATGGAACTTAAAGGCTTTTCAAAGGCGGCGGCGAAGGATTACCTTCACTCAGCCTTCTCAGTGAAAGAAAAGGGAGGGGACTTCAGAGGTTTTTCTTTTAACTGTTTATACATGTGGCTCAAGTGAATAAAAGTTAGCAGATTTATTGAAAGAGAAAGATTGGTTATTTTTGGAAATCTGCATTTAAAAACAAATAGGTTTGAAATGGAGACCACAGTGACTCTGGAACATTTTCTAGTGAAAATTAAGTCTTCGGTTTGGTTGAACTTGGCTCCTTAGTCCTCTGTGAGCACTGGATTGTATGTAAAGATGTATACTGTCCACAGGTCTGGTGGCTCACATCTAATCCAGCATTTGGGAAGTGGAGGCAGGAAGATCATGAGTGTGAGGCAAATCTGGACTGCAAAGTAAGAGCCAATCCATGTAGGCTGTAGAGTGGGATCGTGTGTCATAAAAAAGCGATTTCCTGTTGTAAATCACAGGTATGATAGAATAGGGATTTCATTTACAAAGCATTTACTAAGTGTGGCAGCTCTGAGTACTGATTACAAGAGAACTTTGACTTTCAGAGCTTAAAGGCAACTCAGAAATCCCACTTTTCTTCCAGTGTTATATTTCATTTTTAAAAGGTAATATGAGAACGTCTACTTATGGACAGTAGTTTGTGGCAGATCTGTTCATTTCTTTGTGTTAAAGGTTACCTTATTTTCATAGAAAACATGTTTATGGGCCTTTAAAAGTTTTAGGCAACTTGATACTATAATTTTACTGGTATTTCAAAGAATTGGGAAAACATACACATGGGGCTTCAAAATGGCAGCAGGATTTTGAGAGGTCCCAAGGTAAAGATGACACAGAATATGGCCCAAACATTGGCGGAATGAAATCAGCTGACAAGGACTCAAAGAACAGCACTATAAAGTACAAGTATCGTGCTGGGGTTTCTTGTTCAGTTTTGGGTTTTCGTTTTGTTTTGTTTTTAATTTGAAGTCAAATGTATTTTACATCTTAAATTTCTAAAGGCGTTTTTATAATTACTTTTAGTAAGCTTTTTCTTAAGATTTCATATACGAGTTTTTACAATTTGTATTTGAAATTTCTCACTGCTATGTAAAGAGTGATGGCAAAGTATTGATTTGTTTAAAATCATAATGTTTTTAGAATTTGTAGGTACTTCTTTACAGTATTGATCAGACCCAGTATTTTAGAAAAATCTCATCTAAATTCTTTTCTTCTAGCCTGAAAAAAGTTAAGTCAGAAACCATTTATTTTTCTTTTGAGTGTGCTAATTAACAGTGCCAAACAAATTCTGTTCTTTTAAAAATGTAAATCTTTCAAGAAGATAGAAATGTCTTTGAACAGTAGACTGGACCATATCTCTGCTGGTACTGACAAAGTTATTTTTGACTTGCTAGCCTGAATAAACTAAAGTTCAGGTTTGTTTAGTTTTGTAATAGCCAGTGAGGTTTACATTCTTAGTAGGTTCACAGTAATGGAACATGAGCCTGTGTCGTCTCCCTTGGACATTTTCTCTTTTAAAAAGTTGTATTTCTTTATAAAACTTGTAAGAGAGTCCTCCCCTCTTAAACTAAGTCTCATACATGCAGTACAAAGATATTTTTAATAACATTTTTACTAGCATGAACAAGTCAAAAAAATTTAAAAACTTGGTGACATATTAGTGAAGAATATTACTAAACGTTTGTGTTGTTGCTTGGTTTTTTGACATAATATCTTCACTAATATGTGTTTGATGTAGTTTGGTTTTATCATATCAGTGTAAAAACTGGATTGAAGGTTAAAAACTGAAAAAAAAAGGTTGAAGGTTAAACATACTTAAAATTCACATCAGCAATTGCATTTCAGTTTACATATGCCAAAAAATATTCCATATCATGTTTATAAGCATTCAGTGAGCAAAATTAATGTTCTGTTTTATATTGAACTTTGGGCTGGGAAGGATAAATTGTGTATCATTTATCATATTAAAAATAGTCAAACATGTCATATTTTCTGCAACTGTTGATTTTTTTAAATTACATTCAAATTGTAAAAATTCCAAGTAAAAGCTTGATTTGATAAATAAAATATTTAAAACCCGAAGGTTACAGATATTTTGGATGACTAAATCTTTACATTGATTGTCAAAGGACAGTCTGTGTTAGAAGGTCTCTCATTTAAAAAGAGGGAGAGGGCTGGTGTTTGGTTTTGTTGTAAGATTTATTTTATGTGAATGGTGATTTTTGTCTACATGTATGTCTGTACACCACATGAGTGCCTGGTTCTTGGTAAGGCCAGAAGAGGGCATCAGATCTCCTGAGGGTGGAGTAGAGGACAGTTGTGAGCTTCTCTGTGGGTGTTGGGAATAGAAACTGGATCCTCTGGGAGTGGCCAGTGCTCTTAACCATGATCCACCTCTCCATCCTCAAAGAGAGATTTCTTGCTGCTTTCCAATAACCTTAGACATAAGCCTGTGGCCTATGAGGGGCATCTTTTCATTCTGGTGCCTGTAAATGTAAGTGATTAAAACTATGTTATAAATACTACTTTGTTGGTAATAAATGCGTATTTTCCCATTTTTTGCTATAGGTTATTTAAGATGAGAGTTTTTTAATACTTTAAATTTTCTTAAAAGTCATTTTGTTTTCAGGATTACAAAAAAAAATTTCAGTGTCTGTTTGAGTGTCTGCCATTTATAATGCAGTGTTTAATAGTCTATTTGTGTTCCAAAAGATAAAAATTTAGTCTTTTGTCCATTTGAGGTGGGATTAGAATCTAATAGCAGTAACACAGGGAAAGCTTGAAAGCATCCAAAGAAGCCAAGCTAGAAGGCAAGTAGAACTGTTTATGTAGAAATAGTAACTTCCACTCATGTCCAGGCTGTTCATGTAGATCTCATCCATTTCTCCATCATTACCCTAATAGTCGTGCCAGAAACCCCATCCAAGTACTAAGGAATCTGGATGCAGACATCCATGGCTAGGTCCCAGGTGGAGCGCTGGGAGTCTAATTAGCGAGAAAGAGGAGGGTTTATATGAGCGAGAATTGTTGAAACCAAGGTTGGATAAAGCACAGGGACAAATAGCCAAACGAATGGAAAAACATGAACTATGAACCAAAAGCTGAGGGGCCCGCAACTGGATCAGGCCCTCTGAATAGGTGAGACAGTTGATTGGCTTGATCTGTTTGGGAGGCATCTAGGCAGTGGTACCAGGTCCTGGGCTGGCTGCATGATATAGCTGTTTGAAACCTGGGACTTATACAGGGACGCTTGGCTCAGTCTGGGAGGAGGGGACTGGACCTGCCTGGACTGAGTCTATCAGGTCGATCTCAGTCCTCGGGGGTAGCCTTGATCTGGAGGTGGTGGGAAAGTGGGGTGGGCTGGGGGGAAGGGGAGGGGGGCAGGAAGGGGGAGAACAAGGAAATCTGTGGCTGTTATGTAGAACTGAATAGTATTGTAAAATAAAATAAATTAAAAAAAAGAAATAGTAATTTCTGAAAACATGTACAATCACCAATTGCACCTTACTATTTCTTACATTGAACTATTACTCAATGCAGCCTTTTAAAATGTATCTTGAATCAGATTTTTTACCACTTGCTTTCAGCGATTTCTGCACTAGCAAGATGAGGACATACCTAATTCACAGTTTTGAGATGACAGTTAGGTCTGTGAGGGAACCTAGTATCATTGTTGGTGCTGTGTAAATCTTTACTTCTGCTGTGTATGAAGTACTGTGTCTGACCTGAAGACAAGATTTTCATAGAGGTTTTTCTATATTCTTGATTGTGTTAGTTGTTCACAGGATGCAGACAGTGATGGACTTTGCATAACAGATAAAGTATTTCATATACCATATTACTTTCATGAAATCTGAATGTGAATTAGATGACTGAATCTACTTATAGTGCTTTGTCTTATTACTTCATAGCCAGCCATATATTTTAGGAAGGCACATTACTGATAGAATGTGTATATTTTTATATACTTGGGAGATTTGACTGTTGACAATTTGAGCATTTTATCTCCAGTGAAAAAACAATTGAAGGTGTGAAATTTTGTTTTTATTTTTTCATTTTTCTCTTCTTCCTTTATTGTGGCAAATGTACATAATATAAATTTTTATCATTTTAAAGTATACAGTTCAGTGGCATGAAATACATCACAATGCTGTGCAATCACCATCCCTGTGCATTACCCATTCACTATAATCCTAACATGACACATTGTATCTATTCGGACTGACTTTCCATTTCTGCTTTACCCCAGCCCATGGAAAACTCTTCTCATTTGTTTGATTTTTAATGTAACGTTCAGAGTAACTGGTTTCATTGTGATATTTTCATACATATGTCACTCTACATGTTCCTATTCACCCCCATCCCTTATTTCAGTGTGTATGTGTGCCTGTGTACATATGTGCAGAGGCCAGAGGTTACCTCAGTTGCAGTCTTCCACATACCCTTCAGCATGTTTTTTGAGAGGTTATCTCTCAGATCTGGTAAACTCCAGCTTCTCTGATTCAAAGAGGAGAATAAGTGTTTGGATTACAATCAGCACTCTCTGCCACCATCCCGAAGAAATAACCTCACCCTATGGCTTACTGAGAGTATCCTCAGATAAAAGAAGACTTGGTAGATATCCCTTTTTGCTCTTAGAAATTAGTTATCTCAGTCTTTAAGATTACTTATTTATTTATGGTTTGTTCGGTTCTCTTAGTTTGTTTTAGGGGAGGAAGTTGTCTTTTCTAGTGGAGTATGAAAGTTCTCAGAAGAAAACGAATGTGTTGGTTGCTACCTCTCCAGAGCCTAGAAGAATGCTTCCTATGTAGTAAGCACTCAGTACCGAAGCCTGAATAGATGTTCTCTCTAGCAAGGTGTGGTGATGCATGCCTTTTGGATCATTCTTCAAGGACTGAACATTGCCATAAATCTGAGACCATCCAGAGCTACATAGTGAGTTCTCATCCAGCCATAGTTCTGTAGCAAGACCACATCTCAAAAGAATAATGCTCTCTCAGTACTGGAGATTTTTAACGTGGGCCAGTTAATTCTTACATGTACAGTGAGCAGTGCTTTGTACTCTATAGTCTAAGGAATAAAAACTTTTGTACGCCTGTGGTTCCATTCTTACACCATCTAGCATATGCTGTAAAGCCTATTATGTAATCTATCATAAACTGTAAACTCCTAGAACAGAGAGGGCCTGAGGGCTATTGGGGATCTGTAAGACTTCATAAAGTTACAGAGTTGAGGTTCTTTTAGTGAGCCTTTGGGAAAGAAGAAATAGAACATGTAGAAAGGTAGACAGTGTGTTAATAGGAAGTTGAAAAGTGTTGATATGGTTAACAATAGACATCAAACTGATCAAAGACTTTAATGAAAAATAGGAATAGACAGTCTTAATACATAACCTTTTTTTTTTTTTTTTTGAGACAGAGTTTCTCTGTCTAACCTTAACTGTCCTGAAACTTGCTGTATAGACCAGGCTGGCCTTGAACTCACAGAGATTTGCCTGCCTCTGCCTCCCAAGTGTTTGGATTAAATGTGTGTGCCACCACCACCTGCCTTTAATACATACCTTGAATATCTCATTTCTCAGTGAAAACCCATTTCTCAAATTCATCACATTTATTATGAGCCATTATTTTAATGAAAAACAAAAAACAAAGCACATACACTTTGACCTTTGTCCTAATAATGATGCTAATCAATGAATGGTAGCACTTGTGACAGCTGCTGTTATAGTCTTCGCTTTGTGATTGGAGCACTTAGGTATGAACTATCAGTAGAGCTGACTGACTATACTTGTAGTTTACCCTAGCATATAATTTCTGCTTATGCTACAGTATTTAAAGAGAATAGCAAATATAACAATGGCTAAAGGCACTAGTAAAAATCATTTAAGAAGGTGAAGTATATATTGTCTCAAAAAACTATATATATATATATATATATATATATATACACATATATAAAAATATATATTTACTTTATGTATAGGTGTGTATGTGCTTGAGTTAATATATGTGCACCACATGTACGCAGTAGCCTGTAGAAGTTATCAGTGAATCCTCTAGAACTGGAATTACAGAAGGTTGTATGCCTCCATGTATGTGCTGAGAACTGAACCCAGGTCTTCTGCAAAAGCAGTAAATGCTCTTAATCCAGGAGCCATCTCTCCAGCCTTGTATCCTGCATAACTATTGAGCCCCAGTAACCTACTTCATTTTTTGCTTTGGATGGGTGGGAGTTGAGATGCCCTCATACAGCCCAGGCTGACCTCAAACTTTAGTATGTAGTAGCCAAGGCAGCCTTGAATTTCTAATCTTCCTTTATCTCCCAAATACTGGGAGATTGAATTCAGGAAGATTCATTTGACTGATGATTTGGATGGTGAGCAGAGTATGTGAGAAAAGCAATGGAAACAGGAGAAATAATACTAAAACCGAGATGCTTGCTGTATCAAGAATAGAAGTGATGGGGAAAGTATAGGAGTTATTTGTATATAAAATAGTCAGCTTTGGTCTATCATTTGCTTAATGATTAATTGGTCTTTGAACATCTCATTTAATTTTCATAGAGGTTCTGAAGTGTGTGTTCTTTTCAACGAGAAAGAAGCCTTAGAAAGATCATACTGACTTTTTCCAAGTTTAAACTGTGGTACATGTTGGTATTGAGACTCAGAGACAGGTGGCATCCTGGAAAGAGTACAAGGAATGACAGCTCAGGAGGGTGGCAAGCTCACAGTGAAAAATACACAGACATTGTCGGTGACTGTGTTACGATACCTGTGTGTTGTGAGCAGCTTAGCAATGTGTTTAAGTGAGAATCCCCTTTCACTTAGCAAACCCACTTAGAGGAATTCATACTTACTGTGTATATTCTCTCACATGTATTTCTAGACATGTGAAGATACCAAATTTTGTATTATTTCAAACAGCTATAGATGGAGAACTGATTAATTATGATGCATACAATAACTTAAGAGAGTGTAATTCTTAAAAAGAGGATGCTCTTGATTGCCTGATGTGGTCAGATCTCCACATGGTAAAATAAAAAGAGCAAAGTGCAGATCTGTATGTTTGGTTTTATTTTTCACACACATAGAGCACGGTTTTGTGTCTCTAAGGAAACGACAGAAGTTGTCTCTGGGAGAAGTAAGCAGGTAAATGAAGAACAGGGAGGGAAACAGGGAAAAAACAGGAGGATTTGGGGGTTTGTTTGTTTTAATGTGTGTGTTTTGCCTCCATGTGTGTATGTGTAACATGTGCATGCCTGGTGCCTGTGTAGGTCAGAAGAGGCTATTCGATCCCCTGAAACTGGAGTAACAGGTGGTTGTTGTTCACTGCCACGTGGGTGCTGGGAACCAGGTCCTCTGTAAGAGCAATGTGCTGCTCGTACCCACTGAGTCATTTCCCAGCCCATGGTCTCATTGTGTTGCACAGACTAGGCTCTCTAACCTCAATTTTTTTTTTTCTTTAGAAAAGAGCATGAGTTTTGGAGTCAGGGTTGATTCTTTTATTTAACTATTTGTGTGGCCATTGGCTAGGACCTTTGCTTACATAAGCATACCTCTATCACTAAGCTACATACACTCTTGTAGTTTAAGTCTAGAATATACTTCAGAGGCCCATGTATGAAAGGTGTGGTTCCCTAACCCATAACCCTCTTGGAAAAGGTTGAAATTCCCTCCTAGGAGGTGGGGCTAGTGGGAGGAAGTTAGGTCACTGAAGCATACCACTTATAAACATATTAAGACTCTTAGACTCTCTCTTAATGCTTATCCATGTCCTTAAACACTTTTTTCTCCCATGGAATACTGCCCTGCATATGCTTAAAAGCAACACACCAGCCAGCCATGAACTGAAACCTCTAAAACTGAGCCAAGATAAGTAAGCCTTCCCCTGTAAACTGGTTTGGCTTAGATATCTGCTGCTGTGGTGGAGAGGCAAGGAAACCTCCAACCTGATTTTGTTGTTGTTTCGGGTAACTACATTACAGATAGAACATACAGAGTGATGCATGCCTGCAAACCCAACACTAGGAAGGCTGAAGAAAGAGGATCTAAATTACATAGCAATACTTTGTATCCAAAAGAAATGGAGGGGGAAAAAAATCCATCCCATAAAACCAACACTTTATGACACGTGAAACTTGGTAATTCTGTCTGGTCTTTTTAAAAGGCTCTTTTGGCTATAGAGCATTTTAAACTTATTACAAAATTAATAATCCCTTATAAAGTACATGTACATGGAAGTAGAGAGGAAGTACCGATATATGTACATATTCTTCAGTAAGTACACCATCATTCCCTGTTCAAATATGGTAAACCTCTCTATGACAAATACATCCTTCCTGGATAATCTACCCCACTCTGAGGGAGAAAGGAAACAGCATTTCCTAGTTTAAATGCCAGAGCACTCACTGTGCTAAAACAGTATAGGCTATCTTGCATATGCAGTTCCCTAGTAGCATTTCTTTATTGCTAGATACATTATTATGTGACAGTGCATCATCCATTGATTTCAAGTGACTGTCAAAGATTCTTCCTATGCTTCATTGATTATGAGGACAAATGCAGGGTTTACCCAGAATATACAGAAAAATATGAGCCACAATTCATTTTCTGGTCATGTTAAGTTTATCATTGAAAATTTTATAGCATAAATGTAAAACCAAGTATTTTCTCACAGTGCCTTCACATAAGCTTTAAGCCATAATCACTTTTGTCCACAGCCCTGCCTTTCCATGTATTTCCAGGAAAAGATAAGACAGTCCCTGTTTACACAAGAAGTACCTGTCTCGTTAACATGATTAAAGACCAGCCTAAAATGTCATGATGTAGCTAGTAGCTACATCAGTTAGAGGCAAAACTGAGCACCAGTGGGTGGGACCCATTGCATTATGGCATAAAAGGCTCAGAAGCAACTGGAGGAGGTGCCAGACCACCCCTGGAGGATTGTTGATGGCAGAGCTTGTGAAGAGGGGTAGGAGTTGAATCATGGGACCTAGAGCAAGGTCTCTGCTTGTAAAGCTGTCCAGATTGACCTAGACCATTCATAACCCAAAATATTAACAGGAGAGAGAGAGAGAGAAGAGAGCATTTGAAAATGTTTAAGTGTACTAAATATGTACAGAATTTTTTTTTTTATCATTCCCTAAGTAATGCAGTATAACAACTTTGGACATTGTGTTTGCATTGTATGAGCTCTTTTAGGTAAGGTAAAGGTGATTTAAAGTATATGGGTGGAAGTGCAGTGGTTACAGGCAAATGTTACACTATTTCATGTAAGAGATTTGAGTGGCTCCTATTTTTATTATCTATGGGGGACTTCTACAGAGATACTGAGGAATAAATGTATTTAACTTTGGGTTTTTTGTTGTTGTTGTTTTTGTTTTTTTTTTAGAGGTAGATGTGGTGGTTAACATTGTCAACTTGTCAGTACCTAGACTCACCTAGAAGACAAATTTCTGGGTCCACCTGTGAGAGGTTATCTAGATTGAGTTACTTGAGGTGGGAAGACATTAATTATAGATAGCACCCTCCCATAAGATGGAGTCTTTGTTTTGTTGGTTTTGGTTTTTGAGGCAGAGCACTTCTATTTGTAGTCCTGGCTGTACTGCCCTGGAGCTTACTATGTAGACCAGGCTGGTCTCTAACTCAAAGAGATCCATCCTCCTGCCTCTGCCTCCTGAGTAGTGGGATTAAAGGCATGACCACCATGCCCAGCTTGTAGTTGTAAACTAAAGGAAGAAAGTACCAAGCATTCTTTTTCCCCATTGAAGATGCAGTGTGACCAGCTGCCTCCTGCCCTTGTTACCATGCCTTCTCCACCATAAAGTGTATACCCATGAGCTGGAAGTCACGTAAACTCTTCATTAGATTGCTTTTGTCAGGAAATGTTATCACAGCCATGAGAAGAGTAACTAATTCAGGAGGACAGGTTTATATTTGGCTCTTAGTTTAGGAGGAATATAGTCCCATATTTTCCCATGGTGGGAAAGGCATGGTGCACCATCCATGATAGGAAGATATTACAGTACAACTTGTTACAGCTCATCACATCGTGAAGCAAAGAAAGCCTGGGCTGTAAGCAAAGCTGGCTATAACTCTGAAGACCTGCCATCTGGCAATCACTTCCTGTAGCAAGGCCCTCCCCTCTCCCCCTCCCCAACACACACAAACACATTTCTACAACCTCCCAGAATAGCTCTACCAGCTGGTTACCAAAGTGTTCAAACATATGAGCCTGTGTAGGACATTTCACATCAAACCATAAAGCCCTAGTCCTGCTCCCAAAGGCAAATTCACTCAGTACAACTTTAAACGCCCCAACACTGCTCTAAAGCCCACAGTCTCTTCTGAGACTCAAGGAAACCTCTTAACTGTGAGCCCTCATAAAGTAAAAGTAAATTTATGTACTACTGATATATAATAGCACAAAGTAAACTTTTTTTAAGTTAAGCTTACCTTGTGACCTGTATAATGTGGTCAGTTTTAGGGAAGGCCCCATACACCGCTGAGAAGAATTTGTATTCCCTCTGTTGGGTGGGAGGCTCTGTAGAGACCTATTAAAAGTACAATTGGGAGCCGAGTGCTAGTGGTCCTGCCTTTAATCCCAGCACTCGGGAGGCAAAGGCAGTAAGAGCTCTGTGAGTTCAAGGCCAGCTTGGTCTACAAAGAAAGTTCTAGGACAGCCAGAACTCTGTTACACAAAGAAACCCTGTCTTTAAAAAAAAAAAAAATTAAAATGGAGAAAGGTTTGCTATTTCTGATTTTGTTGCTTTTCTGGTTGGTTGGTTGGTTGGTTGGTTGGTTGGTTGGTTGGTTGGTTAGTTGCTTGGTAGTTCTTTTCTCCCTCTCCTGGTAGTATTGGGTGTTTGTTGGTTTGCTGTTTGGGACATGATGGATTCCTTCCCTTGTCTCCATTAACATCTTTGACTTCATGGACTGCATTCTGTCCTGCATTCTTGTGTGTAAAAATATCCTCTCATATGTATCATTCTTTTAAGAACTACTGTGGGGGCTGGAGAGATGGCCCAGTGATCAAGAACATTTACTGCTTCTGTGGAGGACCCACATAGTGCAGTTCCCAGAGCCCACCTAGCAGTTGACAGTCACCTGTCACTCCAGTTCCAGGGCATCCAGAGCTGCCTTCTGACCTTCTCCAGTTCATGCATCTACATGGTGCTGCACATATATAGACTCAGCACACACAGAGAGACAGACAAAATTAATTAAAAAACTCTGCAGTGCTGGCGTAAGTTGCCTTAACTTCTGTTTATCTTGATATATTTTTATTTTTTCCATTTTAATAGATAATTTTACTAGGCATGGCAATCTTGGTTAACACTTTCAAAGCTTGAGCCATATTATTCCTTGTTTTTTTAGCTTTCAGGGTTGCTGACAACAGATATGATGTTATTCTATTGTCCCTGTCTTTGGATGTTAGTTGGTATTTCCCTTACAATTTTTGTTACTGTTTGTTTGCTTTGTATTTTTGACTTCTTGACTATATGTCACAGAGAAGTTCTTCTCTGATCTGGCCCTGTCTCTTTGGGGATCTAAATGTTTCCTGTGTTTGAATGTCTGTTCTTTTCTCTAGGTTTAGAAAATTCTTGGCTGTGATTTCAATGAAAAACTTGTCTAAACCATTGACTTTTAATTCAACTCTCCCTCCTACCCCATGAGTCTTAGGTTTGGTATCTTCAGTGTATCCTAGACTTTTTGGAAATTTGGTCATGTGCATTGAAAAATATATTTCCTAGCAGAATTTTTCCTCCATAATTTTGTTTTTCCTTCAAAGTGCTGAGTCTTTCATTCACTTTGAGAACCTTGACTGTGTCTTGAGTTGATTTCTTAAGTTCCTTTTCCATGTCTTGAGTTCAGATCCTTACCTGTTTGAATCCTCTACTTGGTCCTTGAACCTTTTTAAAAATGGGAGTCTACAATTTTTTCCCAGTGATTCAGCTAGCTCACCATCTCTGCGAGGCCACCAGTCTGTGGGCTGTTGGAATGATGGCTCCTATTTCCAGTGTTGAAGGGAAGTCCCAGAGGAACTCAAATAAGAGCAGAGGTTGACAGTTTGTCCTGCCTGCAGTGTTCTGGGACTGGAGCCTAGCAGAATCATCATCAAAGAGACCGGAGAGACTTCATCCAGCAACAGATGGAAGCAGATGCAGAGTCCCACAGCAAATATTAGGCAGAGTTCAGGGAGTCCCTCGGAGGATGGGGAGGAAGGATCAGAGGAACCAGAGGGATCAGAGACACCATGAGAACACAGCCCACAGAATCAACTGACTGTGACTCATGGAGCATCGCATGATCAGGGAGCCTATAGGGATCTGACCTAGGCCCTCTGCATATATATGTTAGGACTGAGTAACTTGGTCTTCTTGTGGGATTCCTAACAGAGGGAGTGGGGGCTGTATCTGATTCTTGCCTACTTGAGGGACCCTTTTTCTCCGACTGGTTTACCTCGTCCAGCCTCAATGTATGTGCCTGGTCTTATTGTAGTTGTTATGCCCTGTTTGGTTGATGTCCCTCCGAGGCCTGCTCTTGTATGATGGGAAGCTGAGGGGGTGGTGGATCTGGGAGAGGGGATGTAGGGGTTGGGAAAGGAGGGGAAACTGCAGTTGGGGTGTAATTTATAAGACAATTTAAAGAAAGAAAGAGAATGAAAGAAAGAGAGAGAGAAAGAAAGGAAGGAAGGAAGGAAGGAAGGAAGGAAGGAAGGAAGGAAGGAAGGAAGGAGAGAGAGAGAGAGGAGAGAGAGGGAGGGAGGGAGGGAGGAGGGAGGGAGGGAGGGAGGAAGGAAGGAAGGAAGGAAGAAAGAAAGAAAGAAAAAGAAAGAAAGAAAGAAAAAGAAAGAGAGAGAGAGAAAGAAAGAAAGAAAGAAAGAAAGAAAGAAAGAAAGAAAGAAAGAAAGAAAGAAAGAAAGAAAGGAAGAAAGAAAGGAAGAAAGAAAAAGAAAAGAATAGGAATCCTGGAGGCACCCTGCTACTGGCTTCCTCTCCATGGGTGGCTCAGCTTGCTTTCTTAGACAATTCAGTACCACCTGGCCACAGTGGACTGGGCCCTACCACATCAGTCATTAATCAAGAAAATGCCTCTACAGACCTGCCTATTGGCCATCTGAAGGAGATATATTCTCAGTTGTTGTTCCCTTTGCCTAGCTTGTGTCAAGTTAACAAAAAAAAAAAAAAAAAAAAAAAAAAAAAAACTAACCAACTGAGGGTGTGTGTGTGTCCTCTGGGTTGTAATTTTTCTCCCCGTTTATGCTGTTTTTGTTCGTTTTATGTGATTATTCCTGGTGGGCGCTCTTCACTTGAATTTATGTTTTATGTTCAGTGGTAAGGCTGACTGCAACAACAGTCGTGCCGGTTTGACAGAAGTCTTGGTGTCGGCTGCAAGGGAACTCTGCTCTCTCCTTGATCCAGGGAGGTTTCAAACAGGAGTGCTGGGCCCTGGGTGGGGAAAGTGGGTCAAGTGGGAGTGAGGGGAGCAGATGAGTTAGGGCTATGAAAAATAGTAGAGAAAATACCATAGATTCAGTTTGGAGAAAGTGACAGATATAATAGACTTTTCCAGCAAAATAAAACTTATAACTTAGCTTTTTATATCTTAAAATACAAAAATGAACCTACTAAGAAAAATTAACTTTAAAAATAGCAAAAAAATTAAACAAGATTGTGTGTATGTGTGTTTAAAGATAAAAATTCAAATGAGCAACACTACTGAAATTGATAGGTTCAACAGACTGAAATAGGTGTGTTCTCAGTCAGCATTTTCTTCCTGGTTGCAGGAGAGCCGGCTCCCTGGGTTTACTTCAGCTCTCTCTGTCTGGACACTGCAACAAGTTCCATCACGAGCCCACTGAGCTGACTTTTGCGCCTTCCCGCTGTGGCTGGGCAGAATCCCACTTCCACAATCCCCTCATCCTGTATGTCTTGGAGCCTGTCATTTCCATACAGATGCAATTCCCCAATCTTTTTTCTTTCTTCTTTTATAATTTAATTTAATTTTACATATCAGTCACAGATTCCCTTGTTCTCCCCCCTGCCCCCTCCCCCCCAGCCCACCCCTCATTCCCATCTCCTCCATGGCAAAGACTCCCCTGAGGATTGAGTTCAACTTGGTAGATTCAGTCCAGGCAGGTCCAGTCCCCTCCTCCCAGGCTGAGCCAAGTGTCCCTGTATAAGCCCCAGGTTCCAGACCGCCAGCACATGCACTGAGGACAGGTCCCAGTCCCACTGCCTGGATGCCTCCCAAACACATCAAGCTAATCAACTATCTCACTTATCCAGAGGGCCTGATCCAGTTGGGGGCTCCTCAGCTATTGGCTCATAGTTCATGTGTTTCCATTCGTTTGGCTATTTGTCCCTGTGCTTTATCCAGCCTTGGTTTCAACAATTCTCGCTCATACAAACCCTCCTCTTTCTCGCCAATTGGACTCCTGGAGCTCCACCTGGGGCAGGGCCATGGATCTCTGCATCCGGTTCCCTCAATCTGCTCACATACTTCCAATAATTCCAGAAGCTTTCCTGCTCCATGTGTGTGTGCAAGTTTCTCAACTTTAGGATCCCTTCCCCATTCTCAGGGTGTGTCAGGGGGTTGCAAATCCCTCTTCACTGAGTGCCAGCCAGCTGAGGCTCGCCTCTGCAGTGCTGAGACCTCACGCAGTCTGCTTGGTCCTGGGATAGTCAGACCTCTTCTCAGGAGATTCTGTTCCTCTCTGCTTTTCAGAGGGAGTGGGGGCACTGCTCAGGAGTGACAGGAAAGTTGTAGAGTTGCAATGCTGTTTCTCTGCTAGGCTGGTGGTAGAGTACCCAGCTTGTATGCTCTACCAACCTTACCTGCATGCTCTTGTCTGGGTCAAAGACAGCAGGGAGCTGGGATGGCGTGTTAGGTGGGTGTCTCTGCAAGGCTCTTCTGGTTTAGTTTTGATGCCCTCCCCACTCATTCTCTCTCAGCAGAGAACACTGTTTAATGCATACGGTGATTCCTGCTTCACATAATAGTTTGCTTTTGGTAGCTTTTATTCCTTTTCCCAGTGTATGTAAGATTTCCCTTTTTATTACATTTGATCTTTCTTAATGATGCATAGCTTATTTCTGCTATGTCACGTTTATGTTATTTCTAATATGGTCTTCATTTCTGTAATCTCTTTTCTCTGGCTTAAATTTTACCTGTGGTTGGGTGGGTGGTTGGGTGGTTGGCTTGGCTTTTTCCATCGTTATCATCTCCTATGTTTTCATTTTATTTTTTACTTTATCGTTAAGTAGTTTGTATTTGAAATGTTTCTGCAGTAATTTTTCTTTCAAAATACTCCTCTCTGCTGATACTTGATGTTTTCTTACCTGATGTGGGCTTTTTTTGGTCTTTTTTGTCTGTTTGTTTTGGTGGAGGGAGAGTTGTTTTCATTTGGGGTTGTTTTTTTTTCTTTTTTTAAAATACTTATTGACTTAAAATTTTTTTCTGTATATTTTGATCATATTATTTCCTTTCTCCCAACTCCACTCAGATCCCTCCTACCCACTCTACTTCATGTTCTTTCTCTCTCTCAAAATATAAAAACAAAACAAAAAACACATAACAAAACAAAAAGACACAAAACGCTGGAATTCTTTTTGTGCTGGCCAGCTGCTGAGCATGGTGCCTGCCTTAGAGTGCCACCCTGTTTGAAAAAAACTGACTAGAGGTGTGAATTTTAAATAGCTTCCGGGTTAGGAATGGAAAATGTGCCCACTTCCCTTCCCTGCTAGGATTTTGTCTGGCTTGAATTTGGGCAGGTCTTGTGAGTGCTGTCCCAGGCTCAGAAGTTTTCTACTACCTCTGGCTCATACAGTCTTTCTGATTCCTCTTCTTCTAGAAACCCGAGCCTTGAAGGGAGGGGTCTGAGAAAGACTTCAAGAGTCAGTACTCCAAAGTTTCTCTGCATTAATTCCCATGTACGGCAAGAAGAAGCTTCTCTGATGAGGGTTGAGGAATGCTTTGATCTATGGGTCTAGTGATGTGTTGTTAGGAGTGTTTTTGTTGTTATGTTCCTTAAGCAGAATAACCGTGGGTTTGTCCCTAAGCCTGCGACCTATCTAGTCTCATGTTCTTGGTCACTGTAGCAGTGTTGGGTGTGGATTTCATCTCATACAGCGGACCTAAAATCCAAATTAGATCGTGGTTGACCATCCCAGAACCCTTCTGCCATTATTGTACCTTTATGTCTTAGAGGCAGGCCTGTGTGGAGATCACAGGGTTTGTAGCTGGGTGAGATTGATGACCCCTTTCTTCCTCCAGGAGTGTGCAGAGTACCTTCCAGCACCGTGAACGCCAGTCTATATAAATGAAACCTCTAGTCAGGTACCAGCTTGATAGCTCCATATTTGATGACATAAGTGATGTGATGTCTTCAGCAATAACACCTTATTGTCAAGTTGTGGAGAGCAACCACAATAATCTGTGATGCTTTTTACTTTATAGTTTAGTGGTTGGGTATATTTTATCTGGAATGCTTTGTAATTTTTTTTTCTCTCAAAACACCTTTTTCTTTGGATACTTGATAGTTTCTTTCTTGGTCTGGGTTTTTTGGGAGAGTTGTGTTGTTTGTTTCTGTTTGCAGCTGTTTGTTGTATTTTTCATTTTATTCTCTTCCCCCGTGTTGCTTTGCTCCCATGTTCCCCCCCCCCCCGTGTGTGTGGTCCCCTTTATTTCTTGTCTGACTAGAGTGAGGTGGAGACTGCGCAGTACTTGCCCTGCACACTGACTTCCTGTCACCCCGTTTACCCAGGAATACTGGAAACAGTGCCGAGAACTTGGTGCCTAGAGCTGGGATGTTGTTTGTGCAGAGGTTCATCTGGTTTGCTGCAGGTTGCTTAGGGAGTTGGGGTTGTTGGTAAGCAGGGCCAACTGGTAGTTTCAGTTATTTGGATCCATTTCATCCATTTCACCAGCCACGTTCAGTGTAGCTGAAACCTGCTCTTCCCATGGCTCTGTCTTTTTTGTTATTGTTGTTTTCCGAGACAGGGTTTCTCTGTGTAGTTTGGATATCACCCTGTAGACCAGGCTGGCCTCAAACTCACAGAGATCCACCTGCCTCTGCCTCCCGAGTGCTGGGATTAAAGGCGTGTGCCACCCCCGCCTGCCTCCCATGGCTCTGTCTCTTTGACTACTAAGAGGGTTTAATAAGGTCCTTCTGCAATGACTTGAGTTCTGTGCCCTGAGCTGGTAGCAATAATAGCAAACACCATCAAGCATCATTTTCAGTTCCATCCAGAAGACATTGTACCTAACATACTCTTCTTATCTCTCTCTCTCTCTCTCTGTGAGGTCATAATTAGTTTCAGTGTCTTCAGGTTTGCTATATTTAATCACTTTATTTTAGTGAGTTTCAGGGAAAATGAACACAAGGAAGGTACCTTTCTGGAAGCCCCCTTGTATACAAAATGTATGTATCTTCATTTATTTGTTATTTATTGCAGTGTTGGGGAGTGAACTCAGAGCCTAAGCAAGTACCCTGTTACTGAGCTGTATTGCCAAGCTCCACTCTATTTTTATTTTATTTTTGAGATAGGGTCTCTTGTAACCCAGACTGGCTTTATGCTACTGTGTAGGTTGAGGATGACTTCAACTTTTGGTCCTTTATATCCACCTCCCACGTGCTGGGAATTACAGGTATGCACCACTGTGCCTGTTTTTTTTTTTTTTTTTTTTTTTTTTTTTTTTTTTTGGTTTGAGGAGTTGAACCCAGTGCTTCACGCATGCTAGGCAAGTGCTCTACCAACTGAGCTACATCCTCAGTCTGAGCTCTCCTTTTAAAAATGGTATATTTCAAGACCGTGTCTCACTTAAGTTACCCAGAATGACCTGAACACACTTAATGTCCTAGACGGGCCATGAGCTTGTGATTTGCCTACTTCAGCCTCCTTAGGAGTTGTAATTCCAGGTCTGTGCTACCTGGACTAGCTAGCTATTTTAAACACATTTGTAATCATTTCATGTAACTCATAACATTGCTTTTCAGTATTATATGTACAACATACTAATCTTTCTGACTTTGTCACTCGGATATGGATATCACGTGCCTTGAAGGACTGCTAAGGACTAAATAAGATTGTACCTCTGGACTACAATGACCACATGGGGTTGGTTTGTTTGTTAGTATCTCTTTACTTCTAACTCAAAACAGTACAGTGGCTTTCACTGGTCAACATCACTGATCTATAAGCAATGCATCTGAACTCAGTCTGACCACTGGGACCAGTTAAATATTTGCAAGGTCTTGTGCAAAGTAAAAATACAGAGCACCAGTTCAAAATTAGTAATTTCAGGGCCAATAGGATGGCTCCGCTGGTGGAGGCACCTGCCTTCCAGCCTGTGACCTAGGTTCAGTTCTCAGGAGCCACATGGCATCGTTGTTTTTTCTTCTGGCTTCCACTCTGTGACACACACACACACACACACACACACACACACACACACACACACACACAATTTTTAAAGCTTTCATAATTTCAAGATTGTAACACAAGAACAAGAAACCCAGCACAGGCCTATTGTGCATGGGTGCTGTGTGATACCAGGCCTGCATGCCCACAAGAGCACTGATCACCACTGCTCTGGAAGTGAAGAGAAATCTGGAGTAACCCAAAGGCAGAATGCCTTTTTTTGATACCAGTTCCTATCCTAGAATTGGCACAATTGTTTCAGTATAGAATAAGCCAAGATTTAAAAAAAAAAAAAACTTCTGAAAATCCCTTTACGGTTCTGAGTGGCTCACTTGTCGCCCTTCCAGAGGGAGCAGGACAGTTTCGGTGCTGACAACTCTTCCCTGCTGGGAGAGTAAAGGCTTGGCTCCCAAGTGTAAGCCAGGAGAGCAATGTGCTCAGCTTAGTGTGTTGATCACCATTGTGACTCCTACAGAGGGTTTAGTTCTCTTTGCTTTTGTCCTTTTTTGTGATTACATTTATTTTGTGTAAGACTAGATTCAGTTTGTACATCTACTTCTCAAATCTTTGGAACTCAGAGTGCCTACGTGGAGAGATTCCTCTTGTCCACCCGCTTGCCCCCAGCCTTGCGTACAGTCTCCAAATGGACAAAACCTCATAGAAAGCCAATTCATAGAAAAATATGCGGTACCATATTTGTCCGCTTAGTGTAAAGTAGACGGTCTAGGGAGTCATAGAAGCTGACATCACAAAGGGCAAGGAAGCCAGTGAGAGCATGAAGGCCTGCTGTCCCGGGCTGGAATTGCGATGCACGATTCCTTTTTCCTTCTGTGCTAGTCTTTCACAATCTGGTCCCAGTTCCCAGGGGGTGGCTTTTCAGGAGCTAGATGCTGAGGAATCTAAAGATAGAGCACTATAGCAAACTTGAGACATACAGAATATCAGAAATTTTCCCCACTGGGATTTGTATTGGCTGCTAGAAGCATAATAAATGTGTGTGTGGCCAATGAATAGCACATGAAAATGACAAACGGTCAATAAAAACATTGTAAAAAGAGGCACCGAGTCACTTTTTTTTTTTTAAAGACAGTGTTTCTTTGTGTAATAGCCTTGGCTGTCTTTATCTGTAAACCAGGCTGGCTTACAACCCAGAGATCCTTTTGCCTCTGCCTCCCGAGTGCTGGGATTAAAGGCGTGCGCCACCACCGCCCGGCAAGTGACTCTTAAGTGGAGCTATTTGTATAGATACATCCTTTCTATTTATTGTACATCTTGCCCCTTAAAAAAGTACCATAACTAACCAGGCGGTGGTGGCACACGCCTTTAATCCCAGCACTCAGGAGGCAGAGGCAGGCAGGCAGCTCTCTGTGGGTTCAAGGTCAGCCTGTTCTACAGACTGAGTTCTGGGACAGTCAAGGCTACAAAGAGAAAGGGGGGGGGGGAGGCGGTGGAGGGGAAACAATACCATAGACAAAAAAAACTACCTTCTAAAGTTCTGCCCATGTGCATGTAGAGTGCCTGTTTTCATGACTCTTGTTGGAAAGTTATTTTGCCAGATCAGTTCCACGTCTCTTCCTCACAGGTTTTAGTTATAAGAGTAATCTTCGTATTTACATATGCTTTTCCCAAGACCTTTCCCACAAAGTGCATAAGTTTCTAATACAGTATACATACAGCCATTCTTTTTCTGTCCACTGTTTTTGTTTACTTTTTATCTTTACATCAGACCATTGGTTTCATTCTTCTGTCTCCTGCCTGTTGGCTTCCATGTTTGTTTCTAAGATTCATTATTCTTCCTCTTTTCTCCCATATTACATCCATCAAGGAGTAACAAAGAAAAGGAAATTTTGTATAGAATAATCTGAAATTCTAGAGCCACAAAGACCTTTATTTGCTTGCTATTCTGGACCAGTGCCTATCCTGGACCAGTAATACTGGGTATGTGTTTCTACTTCCATAAAATGGATGATTCTGTAAAACTAGTGATATGTGCCTTATAGAGTTGTTGGAGGGATCAAATGAAATAATGCACAGTCCACAGAGAGCAGCTCCCTTCCCACCTTTTGGACCAAGTAGTCTCAAAATCTTGACGTCAATCTGTTAATACCAGCATTAGCTGAATTACCAGGCCTCATCCTCACCAAGGCGTGTATGTGTATATATGTGTGTGTGTGTGTGTGTGTGTGTGTGTGTGTGTGTGTGTGTAATGCATTGTGTGTGTATATGTAATTTAATGTATTGTGTGTGTATATGTAATTTAATGTGTGTGTATATGTAATTTAATGTATTGTGTGTGTGTATATGTAATCTAATCACAACAAATGTTATTCTTGACACTAGCCCTTCTTTGCAGAGGTAAAGAAGGCTTACAGAAACAGTTTCACTTACTCAGGATCACTGAGTGTGTGGCAGGAGCAACATTTGAACCTAGCTGCCGTGTGCTTGGACCCTAAGCCTAGAGGGTGGCCTTGACTTTCTATATGACCTTCATAGCCTTCTCTTCAATGTATCACATCTTCTCTTATTTTTATAAGATATGTTGATCACTCCAAATGTTTTTCTAAGCAAAATGTGCATGAATAAACGTTGGATGTTGAGATTCAAAGCCTGTTATGAACAAGCCATTTCCCGTGGTTCTCATTTTTGTTGTATTACTTTTGAGCCTACAGCCACATCCTAGCCCTCTAGCGACCTTATGTGTAAATACACTGACTTCTTACCATCTTTGAGATTGCTGGCATTTACTTACTTACATTTTTTCATTTTTTAAAACCTTATTCATCCCCATTAGCCTCTCTTTTCCTCTCCTCCTCCCTGTCATCCCTTACCTCAACTAGTCTACTTCCATGTCTGTCTCTTTTGAGTTTCCTTTTTTTTCTTTCTGTCTGTCTTTCTTTCTTCCTTTTCTTTCTCTCTTTCTTCTTTCCTTCCTTCCTTCCTTCCTTTCTCTCTCTCTCCCTCTCTCCCTCTCTTCCTCACTCTCTTTCTGTTACCCATTGGGTGGGGTTACTTACAGGAACAAGAGTAAAGAGTTATTTACACAGAGTCATGGACAAAATACCAACTAATGAAAACGGCTCTGCATCCCCGGCACCCACAGCTGCCTGTAGATCCTCAGGTAGAGATGGAACCTTGTGAGGCCTTCCACCCTCCAGAAATGTTGGTGCAGATAATCACGGCTGCCGACAGTTCAAGAGGGCAGTGGCCAAGCATGCCTAGGAGATGGTACTTCACAGCACCCCACCCCTTCCTCTGGCTCCTACCTCCTTTGAGCTCCGGCCTTCATAATGTTCCCCCGACTATGGAGGAGTCATTTATTCTCAGCCTTTTGACCAGTTAGGACTTTCTTCAAGATTGCCTGTCATCAAAAACCCATTCTGTCCTCTCTCTTATGCCTGTTTCACATTTGTTATGGCCTTGCTTGTGACTTGTCATCCAGAAGAACGTGGGCTGGAAACTTGGTGCCCAGTGTCATAGTATTAAAGGTGGAATGTGACCCTCAGAAGGGATGAATGCCCATATCTTGGGAGTCTCTGCTGTATCCTCTCGGGAATCTATTACATCTCCTGCTCTGTCTGTGCCCTCTTCTTTTCGCACCAGAAGCCAGGGCTGGCACTATCCATTTAGACTTCCCAAACTGAGCTCGACCGCATACACCCATCTCTCCCTTTCCCTTCTCTCCCTCCCTACTTTCCTTCTTTTCAGAATTTTTTGGAGCAAGTCTCGCACTGTAATCTAGGCTTGCCCCAACTCTGTGACAATCCTCCTGCCTCCGCCTCTCAAGTGCTCTAAGTGTAGGTGTGAGCCCCCACACCAGCATCCTTTGTAAAGTCCTCAGTTTCAGATGGATGAAGATGTTGTTCCTGGGAGGCATCTCTCTTCGGCGCTGCAGTCTGGTCTCGCTACTCTGAAAGAAGGCAGCAGCATTCAGGGTTTCCTCCAATCTCAGCATCATATTGAAATGAACTACTGGAAATGGTTTTGCATTAATGAAGCCTCCTTTTAGCTGTGGTGAGGAGTCTGAGTTTCTTTTCCTGTTGCTGTGATTAAAAACACTGCGGCAAAAGCAACTGAAAAGAGCCATTCCGGCTCCCAGTCCAGCAGTGATGGAGAAGTAAAGGCAGCAGGAACTTGAAGCAGCTGATCACGTTGGGACCACAGTCGGGAAACAGCAATGAATACACGCACGTTCAATTCACTTTCCATTTTATACAAACGAAGATCCCTGTCCCTGATTGGGACCCCAGGGAATGGTCTCGACTACCGTTAAGATGAGTCTCCCACATCAACTAGTGTAATCCAGACAGTCAGTCCCTTCAGGCTGCCCGGAGGCCCATCTCCCGTGATCCCAGATACTGTCACGCTGACAGTGAACACTACCGTACTAGGCTGTCTCCTTATCGTGGACCAGCATCCACAGTCACACTTCGTTTTTTGAGGATGGGATAGTATTTGGTTGCTGATGACTTTTATCTTCATTTCTTGCTCCAGTTTCCTTTGCTCCAGCAGAAGACTGAAACCTTGCAAGCACCTGACCACCCAAAGCCAGACTCAACCGATCCCTGCCCTCCTATCCATGTGAAACCATGTTGGTCTCTCAAGCCATTTGGACAAATTTAGGATGCCTGGCTCACTTCAGCCTGTTCATATCTTCTGGGCGTGTGTGTGTGTGTGTGTGTGTGTGTGTGTGTGTGTGTGTGTGTCTATCACATGACTTGCTTCACTCTCTGATATCACCTCTAAATTTCTTATAAGCCCAGGACATTGCCTAACCGTTTTTTTGTTGTTGTTGTTTTAGTATAGGCACAGTTTTCACTATCCCATCTTTTATTTGTACTTCTTTTAATATTACTTTTTTAGATTTTAAAATTTTTATTTGTGTGTGTGTGTGTGTTCACGTGCGCACGTGCATGTGGGTATGTGCACATGTGTGCAGGTTCCTTCAGAGGCCAGAGGCATTAGATCCCCTGGAGTTAAGGTAGTTGTGAGCCAACCAGCTAGGAACCAAACTTGGGGCCTCTGAAGAGCATTAATTACTCTTGACTGCTGAGCAATCTCCCCAGCCCCTTAATATTTTAATAGTCTCCTTCTTTATGATTTATGTTTTTTTGGTTTTGCTTGCCTCTTACTCTGGTTTGTCTAATATACTCTTTATTCATTTCAATAAGCTTCATAAGGAACACCACAGAGAAGCAGACAGATTGAGTGATAAATGGGTAATTCTGGTGATAGGTTTGCAGCTTTTCAGTAAGCTATGATTCTTTGGCCTTAACAAATGATGCTACTTAAAGGGAAGATTATAGTTACTGCATATAATTTTACATTATAACAGTAATATGTTTGTTAGCATGCAGGAAGTTCTGGATCCATCCCCAGCACTGCATAAAAGGCAGTTGTGCACACCTGTAATCCCAGTCCTTCGGAAGTAGAGATGGGCAGATGAGGAAGTTCAAGGGCATCCTTTACCATAGCAAGCTCTAGGTCAGACTGTCTCAAAAAACAAAAAAAGGCAATGTAGCATTTTTATGGCAGGCATGGTGCTAGTCATCTATAATCCTACCACCTTTGAGGCTAAGGCAGGATTGTTGTGATGGCCACTTAAGGCTACATAGCAACCCCTCCCCCAATCTCCACCAAAAAGAAAAAAAATAGTGTTATCAATTGGAAAGACAATATAACAAGTGGATAAAATAGTCATACACCACACTGAAGCTAAATGGAGAAGTTTCCTCTGACCTCAAATACCCCCTACACATACTTCCCAGAGAAAATCACATCAACACTTTATTAGGTAACCTTTCAGAAATTTGCAAAGCAAACATGAATAGATAAATAGAATAATTTAAGGCCCACAGACAGGCCCTTCCAGATGGTTCAGCAGATAGAGGCATTTACTACCACCCTTTACAACCTGAATTGAATCCAAAGAACCCACATGGTAGAGGAAAGACTGACTCCCAACATTGTCCTCTGACTCCCCACATGCATACTGTGGTACGAATTTCCCAAGCCCGTAAATAAACAAATGGGACAAAAATAATCCAACCTCATAAATAAATAAATGACAAAAACAAAACCCATGATCATCTTTTAAACTATACCTTTATCTATGTTATATATTTGCATGTTTGTTTAAACATAGACTATCCTAGTGTGTGGTCTGTACTTGTAATCAGTACTGGAGAGGCAGAAGGATCAAGAGTTCAAGATGCTGGTCGTGGTGCCCCACACCTTTAATCCCAGCACTCTGGAGGCAAAGGTATGGGCTCTCCCTCTTCCTCATGGCCACCAATCAGTGAGGACAAAGGGAGCAGAGGCAGCATGCAGGACGTTGTACAGCCTGTGAGTGTAACAGAAATAGCCTTCTAGGAGTCTGCTTCAGTGTGACAGCTTGACTTTATTTCAGAGTAAGGGGAAATATAGAGGATGGGGACAGCAGCTGGGGCATCACCTAATTTGCTTCTGGCAGCACGGTCCTACCATACAGCTGGAACACAGTACCTAATTATCATATGGACAGCAGAGGGGGAGCATTGGCAGGGAACTAGGTCAAAGGTCACACTTAAATCAGGCACCCAGACTCAGGGACAGCTTCCAAATAAGGTCAAAAAGAAAAGAGTTGAAGGTTATATTCTACTATATAGCAAGCTCAAGGCTGGTCTTGGATACATGAGTCCTTGGTCTCAAAAAAGCAGGAAGTATGTATATACTGTCAAATATATGTGTACATCTATGAATTGTGTGTATTAGTCCAATAGCATCTATATAGTACATATAAAAAACAATTACATATACTGTCATGTATGTACATATATTATAGTAGTATATATAGACTATATATAATAACAAAAAACTGTGTTATAGTAAGCTTTCTTGTCAGACTTTCTTTTGAGACTGCCAGCCCCCCAATAATGACATGGAGACTTATTATTAATTATGAAAGCTTGGCCTTTTGTTGTAGAATGTTGTTCTGTGCACTGTGAATATGTGTTGCTCTGATTGGTTGCTAAATAAAACACTGATTGGCCAGTAGCCAGACAGGAAGTATAGGTGGGGCAAGTAGACCAGAATTCTGGGAAGAGGAAGGCTGAGTCAGGAGTCGCCAGCCAGACACAGAGGAAGCAAGATGACAAGGCAGAAAAGGTACCAAGCCACGTGGCTAAACATAGATAAAAATTATGGACTAATTTAAGTGTGTAAGAGCTAGTCAGTAATAAGCCTGAGCTAATGGCTGAGCAGTTATAATTAATATAAGCCTCTGTATGTTTATTTGGGGGACGCAAGTGGGAAAGACTTGACCGCCAGCTGGGTGGAACACAGGAAAACTTCCAGCTAAAGCCTTTGGCTTAGGCTTTTCCCCAACTAGCTCTTATAACTTAAATTAGCCTGCTTCTATTAATCTATGTTCTGCCACATGACTTTTTACCTCTTTTTCATTCTGTACGTCTAACTTCCTCTGTGTCCCTCTGCATCTCCCTGCCTCTCTTCTTCCCAGAGTTCCTCTCTCTCCCTCAAAGTCCCACCTATTCTCTCCTGCCTAGCTATTGGCCATTCAGCTTTTTATTAAACCAATCAGAGCAACACATCTTCATACAGTGTAAAAATATCCTGCAACACTGTGTTTGTCATACATACACACTACATGTAATAGTATATACCATACTTTCTTAAAAACTTCACAGATAGCCAGGTGGTGGTGGTGTGCACCTTTAATCCCAACACCCAGGAGGCAGAGGCAAGGGATGAATCTCTGTGAGTTCAAGGCCAGCCTGGTCTACAGAGCAAGTTCCAGGACAGCCAGAGCTACACAGAGAAATCTCATCTGGGGCATGGAAGGGGGGGAAGAAAGAAAGAAAGAAAGAAAGAAAGAAAGAAAGAAAGAAAGAAAGAAAGAAAGAAAGAAAGAAAGAAAGAAAGAAAGAAAGAAAGAAAGGAAGGAAGGAAGGAAGGAAGGAAGGAAGGAAGAAAGAAACTAATGTAGTCATGTGATTCAGAGGCTTCATCTGCCCTAACTTCTATTTTCCTGCTGCTTGAGACAGTATCTGACATTCAGAAGGTGCTCAATAAATAGATGTTGATTGAATCATCAGTTCACAAAATGCACCTTGGCAATTGCTCCTTGTCACACATACTCTATCCCATTTTTTTCAGCTGCTAATTTTATTGCATTTTCCAGATCTGTCATAACTTAACAGCCTCTCTGACGGACATTTGAGGTTGCATCTTCTTTGCAGACAGTGAATGAGAAGTTGTCTTGACAATACCTCACATTCCAATGTCACACAAACGGTTTTGCTCTTTTCAGGAATATGACATAAAAAAAAATGATCATCTTACTTGAAATTTGAGATTTTTCTTTTTGAATAAATTATATCAAAACTGTCTGAATGTAAAAAAAAATCACCTAAGAGCAAATATATGGTTCTCTCTGTAAAAATAAAATAAATAAATAAAATAAAAATAAATAAATCATTTTTAAAAATGCTTCTTAATCAAGGCATGGTGGTGCATGCTGTAGTCCAGCACTAGGGAGAGGGAGGCAGAAAGTACAGGAGTTCAAGGTTATCATCTACTATGTAGTGAGTTCAAGACCAACCTGGGTTAGGTGACACCCTGTCCCAAAAACAACAACAAAGTTTCTCTGCTTTGTAAAATTCTCTGGAATGAACTGATACCAATATGAGAAATTAATTGTAAAAAATAAATAATGATTTTGTTTTTGTTTTTGTTTTTTGGTTTTTTGAGACAGGGTTTCTCTGTGTAGTTTTGGTGCCTGTCCTGGATCTCACTCTGTAGACCAGGCTGGACTGGAACTCACAGAGATCCGCCTGGCTCTGCCTCCCAAGTGCTGGGATTAAAGGTGATATTTAAAAAAAAAAAAAAAAAAAAAAAGAAGAAGGCAATTTGCTCATATGCAATTTACTTAAAGACGGAAATTTTTCTAATGATAAACTATTGCTTAGGCAACAGAGTAAGTCTAAACAATTTATAACTCAGATATATCCAGAGGAACTTAAAAGCTTGGCAGGGGTTGAAGTCTGTGGTTCATTAAAATTACTACCTGCTCTCATCCCACATTCACTTCTGGGAAAAAAATGATTAAAACCAACTATTGTTCAAATGAAACATCATGATCCTGTTTGGTCTATAATAAATTAGCTAGACACCACAGCCTAAAAGTCGTAAAAGATTTGAAATATCATCTAATCCTTTGTTACTTTTACATTTTCCCACCAACCCGTAGAAACTTTAGATTTGTGGCAGAATCCTTGGCTGAGAGTTAACAGAGGCCTAACTCAAATGAAAGCAGAAACAGGAAGTGAGGGGTGAGGGAGAGTTCCGTTGATATGGCAGCCACACAGCATGAGGGTCTGAGTCTGATCCCCTGAACCCACAGAAAATCCAGGCATGATGCTGCATGCCTAAGGTCTCATTTCTGGGAGAGTAAATAAAGGTGATCATGGGGCTCGTTGTCCAGCCGGGTTAGACTAATCCAGGAGTCCCAAACCCCATAAGGAACCCTGCATCAAAAATAAAACCCAAAGAGGATGGCTTTCGCGGTTGGTTTCTGGTCCCCATGTGCACCATTGTGCACACATACCCCCTTCCCCACCCCCCAGCCCCACCCCATACACACAGGAAGCCCAGGGCTGAAACTGAGGTTCAGGCACAGCTGTCAGAAAGTTCCCACCACATCTTCATGCTCACCTGGGCCCCTTGTCTATACCTGGCCCTGAGTTTTCTCCTGCTGGGGGAGCCCTTTCATGCAGGAAAGATAATTTGGCAGTTTCAGACTTACCCAGTTCACTTAGCAAATGTAGAAGACAAAACCAGTTCTCTTTCCCATTGAGGACTAGGCCAATCTGAATGGCTAGAGGAAGACTAGATGTTGGGGTTCCCAAGAGGAAGGGGTGCAGGCATACAACGCTATACAACGCTAAGATAGTCCACGGTCTGGAAGCTAAGAACCCAGTGGGAGGAAAGAGGGAACAAATGGCTGGAACTGTATAATTTGTCATGTTACTTGAGCCCAGAAGAGTGAGTGACCAAATACTGGTTTTAATTTTTTTTTTATCCTTAGGTTTGATTTATGTTTATAAGTGTTGCCTACATGTATGTATGTGATCCGCCATGTGGGTACTGGGAACCAAATCTGGGTCCTCTACGAGATCAACAAATACACTTAACCACCGAGCCTTTGCTCCAGCCTCTCAGATATATGTTTCTTTGTTGTTTTTTTAAAACTTTATTTTATGTGCACTGGTGTGAAAGTATCAGCTCCCCTGGAACTGGAGTTACAGACAGGTGTAAGCTACCATGTAGGTGCTGGGACTTGAACCCAGGTCCTCGGGAAGAGCAGTCAGTGCTCTTAACGACTGAGCCATGTCTCCAGCCCCCAGATTTTTGTTTTAAAATGGATCGCTTTAGTCATTCCACGGTGTTACATACAGATTTGAAAGCTTCTTGTGTTCTGTGTTTAAGTGTTTGGGTGGAGGGGATGCATCGATTCAGAGGTCAGAGGACAACACCCAGGAGTCGCTTCTTTCCTTTTGCCCCGTGAGTCCCGGGGAGTGAACTCAGGTTGTCAGGTTTGACAACCAATGTCTTTACCCTCTGAGCCATCTCACTACCCCTGTATCCTCTTGATATAGACGTTTTGCTGTTGTTGTTACCTTAGTTAATAATGCTGTCTGGTGTGGTAGCATGTGCCTTTAATCACAGCACCTAGTGGGCAAAGATAGAAAGATCATGAGTTTCAACCCAGCTGAGACTACATAGAGTAGTGGTTCTCAACCTATGGGTCATGACCCCTTTGAGGGGCAGATGATCTTTTCATAAGGGTCACCTAAGACCATTCTGCATATTAGATTTTTTTTTTTTTTTCGAGACATGGTTTCTCTGTGTAGCTTTGGTGCCTGTCCTGGATCTCGCTCTGTAGACCAGGCTGAACTCGAACTCACAGAGATCTGCCTGGCTCTGCCTTCTGAGTGCTGGGATTAAAGGTGTGCGCCACCACTTCCTGGAGGCTGGTTTGGTTTTGTTATGGGATTCAGGGTCTCACTATGTAGCCCTGGCTAGCCTAGAACTTGGTAGGCTGGCCTCAAACAGAAATCTGCCTCCCCCCCCCTCCCCACCCCACCACCAATACTAGGCACTGCACATCCAGAAGCCGGTTCCTGTACACTTGGTCTCACTGGGATTTCAGGTTGTCCCGCAGTGGAGTCAGGGAGAAGGTTGCTGAGCTCTAGGAAAATGGAAACTTACACCACAGGCAGGCAGGCAGGCAGGCCCTTTGGGAGCGCAAATACAACCTCAGGCACTTCCGCTGCAGAACTCTTAAAAAGAAAGCGAAGGTAGAGGCAGTCCTTCAGAAGATTCTGAAGACAAACAATTGCCAATAGTTTCCATAGCAGAAACAAACATCACTGAAATAATATGTAAAAGTTGATTTGTTTGGGGGAATTCCGTAGAGATCAATTGGTGTTTCGGTGGATGGTGATAACAGAAAATGATTTCTTAGGATGCCCAAACCTGATTACCTAGGACTAACAGAAACACAGAGGGTGCCTATAGAGGCTTTAAAACAATTCTCTTTTGTGTCTATAGAAAAGGAAACATGCTGACCATTATCAGAGGCGCTTTGAAGCAGTGGGCTGCACATGAGCGTGGAGCTCAGGTCAGAGAAGGAGAAATGAATCAGTTCGCACGTACTGCCCTCGGCTTCCGTGAAAATGGGGAGGGTGGCTGGAATCTTGGACAGCAGAAACGTGACATAATGAAGACTGAATGCATCAGGGCCAGGAGAGCTGGTGAAGAAACTTGTAAACAACTTAGCATGCCCTCTCTGGAGAGACCCCTGTCTGTAGGAGAACTCCTCTGGTTTGTCAGCTGTGTATTTTAATCATGCAGAATGCCAGGGACCGTGCCTAGCCTAAGCAGAGCTGTAAGACCTATGGACACATTGGAGAGAGACTCTGGTAGAGAGGAGGCTCCAAAAGCAAAGAAACTGAGATGGATTGGAAGGGCTGAGCTGGACTGGGGGTTGGTGCCAGGGTGCCTGCTTTGAGTGTGTCAGGCCCTGAGTTTGAGCCCCAGGGCTGTAAAATAAATAAAGCCCAGTTAACTCTCCCATTATCTCATTGCCTTAGGGACACATCTTTGTCTTAGCAAATAGAGCATAAAGGCAAAGTAAGTACATTCCGAAAGGAAGGTCTGCATTGCTACGGAGATGCTCTGTGGTGAAGCATGTGTGCCACTCCTGAAAAAGGACCCAAGTTCAATCCCCAATACCCACATCAACATCGGGCAGCTCACACTTTGCCTGAAGCAGCAACTTCAGGGAATTAAGACCCATTGTCTCTCTTATGGTTTCTAAGGGCACCTGCACTCTCATGTGAGCATGCACACACACACACACACACACACACACACACACACACACACACACACACACAATGAAGACTGTGGAGTAGGGAAGCAAGAAGAAAAAGAAAAGAAAGGGAACAGGGCTGGAATTTTGCTGCTTTGGGAAAACAGAAACCCTGTAAGATCGAATGGTTCACTGCTAGTTACACACGCAGCCGGAAGACCCTAAGGCTTTCCCTAGAATTAAGAGAAAGCACGCTTGCTTGCTCTGGTGCTAAGTAAATGGGCTTGTCAAGGGGCAGCCTCAGCAGCAAACCTGCATGCTGTCTCCAGAGAAATGTGTGCCTTCTGCCTGAGACGGCCTGAGAACATCTCTCACAGTAAGCAGGTGAGTTTGGTGTGGCCCTGACCCATCCATCAAACATTTAGGGAAGGACCACTTGTGATTATGCTTCCATGGCTGTGGCCTTTTATAGCCTGATCTCATGTGTTAAATGTATTTAATGAGGCTGGGGACTTAGCTCTGAGATTGCCTGCCTTGTCCTCATGAAGCCCTGGGTTCAGTCACCAGCACTGCATAAACTGGCGTGTGTGTGTGTGTGTGTGTGTGTGTGTGTGTGTGTGTGGTGTGTGTGTGTGTGTGTGTGATCCTAGCACTCTGGAGATGGAGGCAGGACATCCTTAGCTACATAGAAAGCTCAAGCCAACCTGGGATACATGAATTGCTGTCTCAAAGGAAAATGACACCTTACCTGCTACGGGAAATGAGGTGAAAATGGTCACACGTGTCAATGGAACACAGACCCCTTAAGCTTAGTACCTTTAGGGATGTTTATATATCAAGTAACAAGGGGTCAATGTCTAACAAAAGCATTCTCGGGTACTGCTGACAAATGTGGATTTGAATTTACAATAAAAATGAGTCTGAAATATCTTTTTTAAAAAAGTTTCCAAGTCCTATTTTGTATTTTTTTTAAAGATTTATTTATTATGTATACAGTGTTCTGCCTGCATGTGTCCCCACAGGCCAGAAGAGGGCACCAGATCTCATTACAGATGGTTGTGAGCCACCATGTGGTTGCTGGGAATTGAACTCAGGACCTTTGGAAGAGCAAGCAGTGCTCTTAACCTCTGAGCCATCTCTCCAGCCCCTGAAATATCTTAAATGGAGATGTGCAGCCTAAAAGCCCTTAGCTCTAAATGCTAGTCTTGAGCAGTAACCTGGCAACTCCTAGCCAACAGACAAGCAGGGAAACTAGAAAGAAAACTGCACCCGCAATGTGACACTTGTGAACACAGACCTTTTGTGGATTCAGTAGTGCTAGGTGGCAGAAACGGAGAGGACAGAAAGCAAGCCTTCAACACACATTCTGTTTGTTTACATTCCTAAAATGATATTCAGGTTGGGTATGGGAGCCTGTGCTTTTGTTTGTTTGTTGTTGTTTTGTTTTGTTTGACACAGGGTTTCTCTGTGTAGCTTTGGAGCCTTTCCTGGAACTCGCTTTGTAGACCAGGCTGGCCTCGAACTCACAGAGATCTGCCTGCCTCTGCCTCCCGAGTGCTGGGATTAAAGGGATGTGCCACCACCACTGCTGCCGCCACCCCCGCTGCTGCTGCTGCTGCATGCCCCTATCCCCAAGCTGATAACCTGTGCTTTTAATCCCAGCACTCAGTAGACAGAGGCAGATAGATTGCTCTCTTGGTTAGGGTTTCTTTTGCTGTGAAGAGACACCATGACCATGGCAACTCTTATAAAGGAAAACATTTAATTGGGGTGGCTCACTTGCAGTTCAGAGGTTCAGTCCATTATCTTCATAGTGGGACATGGCGTCCTGCAGGCAGACATGGTGCTAGAGAAGGACCTGAGAGTTTCACATCTCGATCTGCAGACAACAGAAAGTGGTCTGTCTCACTGGGTATAGCTTGAACATAGGAGACCTCAAAGCCCACCCCCTCAGTGACACACTTCCTTCAACAAGGTCACACCTACTTAACAATGCTATACTTCCTAATAGTGCCACTCCCTTTGGGGGCATTTTCTTTCAAACCACCACAATCCCTGCAAGTTTGAGGCCAGCCTGGTTTACATATCCAGTTCCAGGCCAGCCAAGGCTGTATAATGAGAGCCCGTCTCAAAAAAGAAAATGTAATTCAATGAACAGCACTTTTCTTGCTTTTTAACTGGCCTTTAAAAACATACAGATGGTGCTGGGGAGATGCCCCAGCAGTTAAGAGCACTGTTGCTCTTACAGAAGACCCAGGTTCCATTCCCAGCACCCACCCAAATGGTGGCTCAATACCATTCTTAATTCCAGTTCCAGGGAATTTGATGCCTTCTTCTGACCTCCTTGGGCACCAGGCATGCACATGTTGCACATATCTACATGCAGGCAAAACATTCATACACATAAAGTAATAAATCTATCTTAATTACTGTTCTATTCCTATGGAGAGACAACATGACTAAGACAACTTTTAGAAGAAAGCATTTAACTGGGGAATTGCTTACATTTTCTGAGTGTTAGTTCATGACCATCATGGTGGAGAGCATGGCAGCAGACAGCCAAGCATGGCACTGGTGCAGTAGGTAAGAGCTCATATCTGATCCCCAAGTTGCAGGGGAGAGAGAGAGAGGAGAGAGGAGAGAGAGAGAGAGAGAGAGAGAGAGAGAGAGAGAGAGAGAGAGAGAGAGAGAGAGAGCATAGGACTGGGCCTGGCATAGGTTTTGAGACCTCAAAGCCTACCCCCAGTGAAACACCTCCTAATCCTTCCCAAACATTTCCACTCACTGGGGACCAGCATTCACACATGTAAACTGATGGGGCCCATTCTAACTTAAACCACCATAAACCTAAAACAATATGAGAAAAAAAAATACAGAGATTTGAAATGTAGCTGTTGGTAGAGTGTTTGCTTAGGATTCAGAAAGCCCTGGGTTTGAGCCTCAAAAACCTTGTAAACGGAGTATGGTGCCAGCCTGTAATTCCAGCACTGGGGAGGTAGAGGCCGAAGAGCAAGATCATTCTGGGCCACATATCCCAGTTTGGAGCCAGCCTGGCTACCTAACACCTTATCAAAAAAGAAAAACAAAACAAAACAGAAACCAACAACAAACAAAAGAACACTGCACTGGGCCTAGAGGTACAGGCTTGTGATCAAGAAGTTGAGGCAGGGGGATTATAAATTCAAGCCTAGTCTGGCTTATAGAATGAGCAGAAGGCCAGCCTGAGCAACTCGGTAAGGCCCTGTCTCAAAAGTCAGAAGAGGTCCAGGGACAGAGCTGAATGGTAGAGCCCAACTCTAGTGTGCATGAGGTTCTGGGTTTGCTCCCCCATACACTCTCTACCTCCAAAAGAAGACATGACAGCCAAGAGCTGGCCTTGAGGCTGTCAGCGTCTCCTGTAATGTCCCTGTGTCCTCTCTAGTCTCTGTCACAACCGTTCAGCTGCCTTGTGGTCACAGGCAGTGTATAAATGCATATGAATAGCTGCATCCCAATAACGTTTTATTATAAACACTTCGATTTGAATTGCATCTATTCTTCACATGCTTGGGAATATAACTCACCTTTACGCTTTCAGCCATTTAAGGAGATAAAGACCATTCTCAGCTTACTGGCTGCACAAAACTGACCACGGCCATGATTTTGGAAACAGCAACCCCCCCCCCCTTCCAGGTCGTTTTCATAAACAAAGCTAATGTGAGAACAGTGGACTCAGAAGGGAGAAAGGATTTTTAACTCTTACTTAATCGAGGGCCACGTGTACTCTGAGAGAAGAAAGGCGCAGAAGTTGAAACCCTGCTTGGTGCAACCCTAGACATCTACACAGCCTACTTTGCACAGTGAAATTATGGGATATTACATTTGAACTTGGCTTTTCTTAAGAGGACACAGAGCCTAAGAGAAATCCATTAGACCCAACTCAGCATGGAAGATGGGTTGGTTTTCTCAGCAAACTCTCAATGTCGCCACTTGACCTAGGAAGGACTGAATTTACGGTGGCAGGAGGAAGCAGGATAGACTGAACTCGGCTCCTGTTCTTGAGCGGAAACACAAGAAGCAAGTTTGCTTCACTGCCGAGGTCAACAGAGGCTACTTGAACTAGAGAACTGATGAGGGAGCTGAAGAATTCAGAGCTCAGCTCTGGCTGTCCTCGCAGTCAGACATGACCCGATGTCACCCCAAGTGATCTTCCAGGGGTGACCCTGTGGATGAGCTGCCTCTCTGGAGGGCAGGGCAGGCAGTACTTTAGTAAACAACAAACCACCCTTAGGTGAGCACACACAGCAGAGTCTCATACAGAGCAAGGGGCTTGAGCTGTCGTCCTGAGAGGATGGCATCGGAGTGATTTCTGGACATGTCTTCCCTTCCCCTTTTATAAACAAAATCTACATTCAATCTAGAAATTTGAGCATAGGGGACATATGGGACACATGGGACAGAACCGAGCAGTGAGCTCTTACCTACTAGGCATGCATGAGGCCCTGGGCTTTTCCTAGCACTGGAGGAAGATAATGTTGGGGATGGTGGTTCATGCCTGTAATCCCAAGGACTTGGGAGGTGGAGGCAAGAGGATCAGAAGTTCAAGGTCCTCCTCAGCAAAACATCAAGCTAAAGGTCAGCCAGGACGGCACAGCAAGACTGTGTCTCTAAAGAAATGAATCCATCCTCCTGTCTTGCTGATCCTTCTAGCTTTATTCTTCTAAACACATCTCTTATGTTAAATATAAATAAACAATAATTAATTAAAAATAAATAATAAAGTAGGCCGTGTTTTTTTACAGTAAATATATCATGAACGTGTTGTAATGGTTAATCTTGTCACCTTGAGTTAGAATCACTTAAGCAACTTCTGGGCATGTCTATGAGGGCATTTCTAGGGTGGTTTAACTGAAGAGTGGATGTTTACCCCGAATATGGGTAGCACCATTCAGTGGGCTGGGTTCCCAGACTGAATAAAAAGGACAAAGGGAGGCGCCACAGCATTCATCCCCAGCTTCCTGTGAACTGTGACCAGCCTCTCATATCCCTGCCCCGACATCTAGAGCTGGGCTCCCCACTGCACCTCTCCTGCCGTGACTGACTGTGCCCTTAAACTGTGAGCCAAAAGCAAACCTTTACCCTCTCTGTCTTTGTTAATTGCCAAAGCAAATTATGCTTCATTATTGTGCAATACATACCTTTGAAAGTGTGGAGAATTGTTGAATGTTTATAAAGTCCTATATTACTTGTCAGATTTTTCTCAGTATGTATCCATCTTTTCATATACTGCTGTGGATATCACTCTATATAAATAAAACACTGATGGCTAATGACCAGGCAGGAAGTATAGGCGGGACAAAGAGAGAGGAGAATTGGGGAAACAGGAAGAAGGAGGGGGGAGAGACTGCAGCCACTGCCAGGACAAGCAGCATGTAGAGACTCTGGTAAGCCACCAGCCACGTGGCAAGGTATAGATTTATAGAAATGGGTTAATTTAAGATAAAAGAACAGTTAGCAAGAAGCCTGCCACGGCCATACAGTTTATAAGTGATATAAGCGTCTGAGTGATTATTTTATAAGTGGATTGTGGGACTGCGGGGCTTGGGGATCCTGGAGAGAAGCCCTCCAGCAACAAATGGCGCCCAACGGCTCGAGTTTCCACCTTAAACCTGAGAATATTTAATAACCATTTCTAAACAGAGCCAAAACCAGGTTCCTGCTTCTTGTCTCATACGGGCAGCTAGATGTGGCAAAACGCAAGTTTGGACACTGGCGGGTTCCTGGCGGGTGCGTTTGACCAGCAGTATGGCGGAAATGAGGCATCTGCCAGCGTCAAATTAAGCTGTGTGGTAGATTTAGTCTTTACTAGTATTTTTTTAAAAAAAAAAAAGAGGTTTCTGGGCTACACGCTGCTTTGATAAAAGCTTAGACCCACTATTTCTGAGACTTGATGACTCCCAGAGCTGGCGGAAAACGTACCACTGCCATGTTGGGAAGCTGAAGTGGGCGGAGCCAGCAGCCACAGCGCCGTTTCAGGCTTACAATGGTACAGTTTAAAGCAATAGGCTCAAGGCTCAAGGTAATATAAAACATAAGCCACATAAAGATGGCTACCACACAGAGAATCTGGATTATGTTCTCTTTGATATTCATAACTAAAGAAAAACATTTGATTACAAAACCTGTTGAGTTATGCCAAAATGTATATTTTAAAGGTACCTTGACTTCAAAATTTAGATATAAGGATATGTTACTTTGGAAAAGAGGTTCTGCTTTTGTTTCCACAGAAAGCCAGAGGCTGTGGACTTGTTCCAGATTAAGATACATCAGGTTTCACCAGCCAAGACCCCCTGAAAGGACTCCGATGACACCATGGCCCAGATGATCCAACATCCAGATCGGTTTCAAGGCAACTGGTTCACACAATACAGCCTCACAGACTACCCCATAGGTCTAAAATTTTCTTTGCATCCCCATAAGATACAGCGCCCCCCTCCAGCAGGAAGTAGTAAGAGATGCTACGCCCAAATTCCCAAATATACCAAGCTGGCTTTAGAGGTGGAATTGGCTCACTCCCCCTCTAAACCCAGACATATTGCTTTAAAAAAAAAAAAATGGTTAAGTGATTCTTGTGTCCCAAATCAGAAGAGCCCTCTGGTGTGGGACAGAGAAAAACCAATATTTTTATTTAAAACAGGTTGATTATAAATGTGATCTCTTTCTAAAAAAAAAAGGGGATATGATATGGATATATAGGATATGGAGATGATAAGATAAAAGGGTAGATTAATGAACCTACTTTTAAAGAACAACTTGTTTAAAATGTTTTACATTGGTATAGATTTTAGTTTATGTTTAAAATGTTTTACATTGGTATAGATTTTAGTTTATGTTTAAAATGTTTTACATTGGTATAAATTTTAGTTCATTGATACAAACTTGAAGTTAATTTTGTTATACTGTATATATATATATATATATATATATGTATATATATATATTTCTATTCTTGTTTGAGGTATTATGTTTATATAACTCATTTAAAATTGTAATGGATAATTAAAAAATAGATTAATAATTAGTCATCTATGATAATCATATTTGTAGCCATGTTAGTTAAGTCTTCTAGGTATACATAGATATATTTCAGATAGATAGGTAATCTTCAAACACTTCATAGACCTAGAGAATATGGCATTTAAATAACTTAGAATTCTGTTGACGTGAGACACAATTGCTCCTGGCTGCACCAATTTGATCCCGAGAGAATGTTGGGCTTCTAAGACATTTCCATTTGGAAGTTTGTCTTTTTGGCACAAAATGGCCTACTGGGCAAAGAACTGCCCTTGCCTTGATGGCTGACAGTACAAATGCAATGCTGTCCTTTCTGGACAAGCGGGACACAAGGAAAGCGACTACTGTACTCTGCCAAGACAGGGTAAGATGGTCTCTTAAAATTCCTGCTTCTAAAAATGGTCTGTCAGATACTCTAGGCCTGTAGCCAATTTGAATGCACCAACAATGCTGAGAAACATTAGGTGACTGTCCAGGCTGCCAGCTGTCTTGGTCTACTCTTGCAAGATTCCCGAAAGTTGCTTGCATCCATCTACCATTTCTCAGGTATCATTATGTTCCTTCTCAGGTCTTTGATGTGGTTGAAGACTAGATAGTCGTAATTTCCTCAGTTATGATAAAAGATAAGTTAGATATAAAACCTTAAACTCACAAATATAAGATAGATAGGACATCTTCTTTAATATTGTAACTATAATTCTTGCTCGGTAATTGTTTTGTTATATGTAATTTTACTATGTTAAAGTTAAAACCTTCCTTTTTAAAAAAAAAAGAAAGGGGAAGTGCTGTGGATATCACTCTATATAAATAAAACACTGATGGCTAATGACCAGGCAGGAAGTATAGGCGGGACAAAGAGAGAGGAGAATTGGGGAAACAGGAAGAAGGAGGGGGGAGAGACTGCAGCCACTGCCAGGACAAGCAGCATGTAGAGACTCTGGTAAGCCACCAGCCACGTGGCAAGGTATAGATTTATAGAAATGGGTTAATTTAAGATAAAAGAACAGTTAGCAAGAAGCCTGCCACGGCCATACAGTTTATAAGTGATATAAACGTCTGAGTGATTATTTTATAAGTGGATTGTGGGACTGCGGGGCTTGGGGATCCTGGAGAGAAGCCCTCCAGCAACAATATACACTTGTGAGTTCTGTACTAAGCATATTAATCCCAATGTTGTAATCGCGCCCATGATTTTATGTGCTAACTACAAATAGTTTATTTTAAAATGATGTTTCTGCTTACTATTTAAAGTGAAGCAGTGAATAGGTACACGTTTCGTTGGGTAGAGGCACTGCCATGTCCCGTGGCACCTGTCTGCCCTCCCCCATTCACACACTAGCCCTGCTTTTAAAGTGCACGTGCCTTTTTTAAACAAATATTTTTTTAATTTTTAAAATATTTTAGTGTATTCATTTGTTTCACCCACCAAAATTTTCTTCCTAGAAAAATCAATGAGTTTTTATTCAAGTGTCCAAAATTATTAGCATATTTTATCTATAGCTGTGTATTCCTCATTCACAATAGGTAGTTTGTTGTTGTTATTTCTTGTTCGGCCTATCACAGTGTAGCTATTTTACTCATCTCTTCAGAGCTCTATTTCTTGGATTTATATTTAAATCACATTTTTTTAAAAATTTACCCTTGTCTGTCTTAGTTATTTTCATTTTATGGATCCTTGAATTTACTGCCTATTTTATCTTTATTTTTACACATTCATGAAGTATAACAAAGTATATGAGTGTCTTAGTTACTTTTCTATTGCCGTGACAAAACACCAGGACCAAGACAATTTTTAAGAGAAAATATTTAAGCTGGGTGATGGTTGCCCACGTCCAGCACTTGGGAGGCAGAGGCAGGCAGATCCCTGTGAGTTCAAGGCCAGTCTGGTCTACAAAGTGAGTTCCAGGACAGCCAGAGCTGTTACACAAAGAAACCCAGTCTCGAACCCCCACCTGAGAGAGAGAGAGAGAGGGGGGGGAGAGAGAGAGAGAGAGAGAGAGAGAGAGAGAGAGAGAGAGAGAGAGAGAGAGAGAGAACATTTAATTTGGTGCTTACAGTTTCAGAGTGTTAGAGTCCATAACCATCATGGCAGCAGGCAGGAGGCAGGCATGGTGCTGAAGCAGTAGCTGAGAGCTCACATCTCCATCCACAAGCCGGAGGCAGACAGAGCGAGCTAACTGGGGATGATGTAGGCTTTTGAAACTGCAGAGCCACACAGTGACATACATACCTCCTTCAACAGGGCCACACTTCTTTAATCCTTCCCAAACAGTTCCACCACCTGGGGACCAAGTATTCAAATACATGAGCCTATGAGTCCATTCCCACTCAAACCATCACAATGAGACTTTGAATTTTTCTCTATTTAGGGTTTTTTTTTTTTTTTTTTGAGTATTTAGGGTATTTTTGAATTTCTTTTTTCTATTTTTATAGCCTTCAACTCTATACATTGATTTTTCTTTGACCTAAATTTTTTTAAAGATTGATTATTATTTTTAATTATGTGTATGTGTGCCTGGGTTGGGGTGTGTGCACTTGTATGCAGGTGTCCCTGGAAACCAGAGTTCCTCTGGCTGAAGCTGGAGTTACAGGTGGTTATGAGCGGCTGGCTGTGGGTATTGGGAACTGAACAAGTACTGTGAAAGCAGTATATACTCTAACTACTGAGCCATCTTTCCAGTCCTTAAAACTTAACAAACAAACAAACAACAAACAAAAAACCCCAAGTCTCACTATGTATACCTGGCTGGCCTGGAACTTGTTACATAGACCAGGCTGGCTTTGAACTCAGAGATCTGCCTGTCCCTATTTCCCCAGTTGGCCACTACACCTGGCTTGACCTAAGAGGTTTTAGGAAGTCAGTCATCTTGTCTTCTCTCCTCTCTCTCCCCCTACCCACTTCCCCATACCCTCTCACCTCCCCACCCCTCACTGGCCTTGAACTCATAACTTTCCTGCCTCTGCCTTCTAAACACTTTTAGCCCTAAAATCTTGGTTGATTCTGTTCATTATTCCCTTCATTGCCGGGTGATCAGAGAATGTAGTCTGGTGGTTTGAATGAGAATGGCCCCCCCATAGGCTCATTGATGGGATTGTTTGGGGGAGTAGTAAGAGGTGTGGCCTTGTTGGAGGAGGAGTGTCATGGTGTGCCTGAGGTTTCAGAAGCCCATTTAACCCCCCAGTTAACTCTGTGCCTCCTGCTTGTGGATGGAGATGTGAGCTCTCAGCTACACTTCATCACCGTGCCTGCCTGCTGCTGTGCTCCCTGCCATGAAGGTCATGGACTAACCCTCTGGAACTGTAAGCTCCCAATAAACTTCCTTCCACAAGTCACCTTGGTCATAGTGTGTTATCACAGTAATAGAAAAGTATCTAAGGCATAATCTATGTGTTGTTTGTGGTCTTATATTACATAGTTTCATGGATATTTAAAAATAATGTGTAAATCTGGAATGATGTCTTTCACTACTCAGGAGGCTGGGGTGAAGGGACTGCTGTGAGTTTGAGGCTAACCTGAGCTACTCTGATTTCCAGGGCAGCATGAGCTATTTTGGAATACACATTATTCATATTACTTTTTTTTGGGTTATATTTTTATCAATTCTTCCTGCTTTCTCATCATTTTATGTTTTGATAGAAAGTTATTAGTAATGGGTTTTCTGCACCCTCTATCCACCCCCCATAATAAGTTTCTCCACTGATGCAGTAAGCCAGATAAAGCCTAATTGGAAAAGTATAACAATAGGTGTGTTTGAGCAGAGCAACTCTTGGGTGGGTTCTCCAGTCCCAGAGATCAAGGCCAGAGAAGCCATGCCCCTGAACGAAAGCAGGGAGATTTTATGGGTTGTAGGTGAGGGGTGATGATGTGTCGGCCATAAGCTGGGTTTGTGCTCAAGTATGGTCAGAGGCTGAGCTTAGGCAGGGACTTGGGCAGCCAGCAACTTCAGGGCAGGGAGCTGCAGTAGCCGCCAAGAGTGCAGAACTGGACTTCTCTCTGAGCTGGTGGGGTTTGCAGAGAGAGACAGGAATGGGGCTTCCCAGACCGTGCAGGAGTGAGCCTGAGGTTTCAACCGAACGACTGGATACCATTATGTCTTCACGTAATAGATGCTGACAAAAATCATCTCTATGACCCAGTTATTTCTGTCTTGAATTCTATTAGTTTTATCTGTTTTGATATTAGTGACTGGACTGTGTTCTTTGGCCTTTGTGTTTTAACAGCTTTGCTTTTAGCCTTTGCTTTTCTTGTGAGTTTCTAAGACAGACAACATGCACCCCCCCATATAAGTATTTGAATATAAGTATGCACATATATGACTATGCACATACAAATGATTATGTAGATATCCATACATAAGCATATTTGCACACACACACACACACACACACACTCTCACATACATGCAGTTTGGTTTTACTCAATTTGAGAAACCACCTTCTAATGAGGTTTCAGTGACATGTGGGCTCTATTTTCTTCTGTCTCCTTGAATGTCACCCTTTTCCTGTATATTGATCAAATCTGTATTGATTAAGTCCTTTTTGTTTTTGTTTTCTGCAAAATATGCAATAACTGACTCTGTTTCTTTGTGAGTTTTCTCTCCTACTTGCTCCTTCCCATGCCCAATCAGATTCAGAGTCCAGCATTTGAATGAAATGGCTCTGCCAGGTCACCAGTGAGCTCGGATTCCTCAGCATGGTGGGGGCTTTTCACCACTGGTCTTACTTCAATACCTCAACACTATTTCACACGAAGGATTCTCCCCCTGTACCCTTAATTGGCAACCCAGAAGGTTTCTGACTCTTCTTTGCCTTGTTCTCTGAGTATTATGTAGTTGTGTTGACCATGCTGGCCTGTGTTGTGGAATAATCATTCTGTACACTGTGAAGATGTATCTTTGCCAACGCACCTTCTGATTGGTTTAACAAAGAGCTGAATGGCCAATAATTAGGCAGGAAGCAGTTAGGCAGGACTTCCAGGCAGAGAGAAAAGAAGGGGAGATGAATCTAGGTGAGGGAGAGACGCCAGAGGAGACGAAGAGGAAGCCAGACATGCAGGAGGAGAGGTAACAGCCATGAACCATGTGGCAGCATGTAGATGAATAGAAATGGGTTCATTTAAGTCTTAAGAGCTAGTTAGAAACAAGCCTAAGCTAAGGCTCAGTTTTCATAATTAATAAGATGTCTCTGTGTTGTTTTTTTTTTTGTGAGCTGGCGGCCCAAAGAAAAATAAATCTACAGACCTGAACTTAGAGATCTGAGCTGGGATTAAAGGTATGCATCAGCATGCCTGGCCCTTCAGTCTTTTTTTTTTTTTTTCCTACTTCTCTCCTAGCCCTCTTCAGCTCTAGGCTCTGATAACTGCTGTCTCATACCCCTTGGACTTTCCTTTGGTTTTAGTTACGGTCTATGACTATGACTACCAACTCTCCAGTGCAGAGTCTTGATGGAACTCCAGCTTAGTTGTCTCTGTGCTGTAGGTGTTCCCAGATGAGACAGCACCATGTCTGAGGAGACACCCACGGCCTCGCTCCTGCCGCCACCTACTCCATCTCTCCTAGTGACCATGTTAAGGTCTACCTGATGCTTGGGGGGGCAAACCTGAGGTCATTATCTGGAATCTTGCCTTCTCACATCCTGATGTCAACTCCAAATGGTATCTGGACCTATTTCCTGGAACTAGCCATGTCTCCCTACGTCCCCTGCTAATGACTGTGACCATCCTAACAAGGGCGACAGCCTCCTTGCTGGTCACCAAGCTTCCACTCTTGTGCCGCTGATACCCATCATCCACACAGCACCCAGAAAGAGCTTGTTGAAATCCATTATTAGACTTTGACACACTCTGCCTTTGAACCTTCCTCCCCTGTTTCTCATCTTCTCTCTCCATATGTAGTCACCTAGCCCTCCTCCCGGTCCTCCCAAATGCTGATCACATCCCAAGCTCCCCCAAACTCCTGCCACACCTGTGTACACTGCCTCCTTTATGTCCCAGGGGAAATGGTTAGTGACCTTGGAGAGTAAAGGAGCCTTTCCCTCCATCACACCACTGCTACTCACTGTGTTGTTATCATCATCGTGATGCTTATCTGAGATCACGAGGATAATCTGTTTCCTTCTTCATTGTTTTCCTCCACTCCCATGTAACCCTGACTGCAGGTACCTTGTCTCTCTTGTCACATTTTTGTCCACATTGACAGCAAGTCATGGCGCCCAATAAAATGAGTCAGGTGAGTTACTACCCTCTCTGACACAGGTACAGAAAGAAAGAGGGGTCCACTCAGCAGCTCTCTACAACAAAAGTTGAGCATCCTTAATCTTTAAATCCAAAATGCTCCTTGATCTGAAACCTCGAATGCAACCCCATTCCACAAGTAGAAAATTCCACATCTGAATTCATGACGGTTCGAAGCCAAAGCACAGATACACAGACCTTCAGGGTATTTAGAGTTGCATATGAAACAAACAAGAATTTTGAGTTGAGCATGGTGCCATAGCTGAATCCCAGCATTAGAGGCACAAGGATTGAGAGTTCAAAGCCAAGCTGGGCCACACAGCCAGTTCCCGACCCGCCTCAGCTACCAAGTGAAACTCTGTTGAAAGGAAAGAAATAAGCTGAGTGGGGTGGGAGCAGAAGGTAAGGAGGGAGAGGCTTCTTTACAGGAGAAAGAAGAAGAAGAGAAAGCAAACCACCAACCCCGGCCTGGGAGTGCAGGTCTGTAATCCCAGCAACGCAAGAAACTAAGGGAGGAGGCCCGCTTCAAGGCCAACCTGGGTGACTTAATGACTCTGTCTCAAAACAATAAGTAAAAATGAAAAAGAGAGTGGGCGATGGTGACGGATGCCTTTTATCCAGCACTCTGGAGGCAGAGGTGGGCAGATCTTTCTCTGTGAGTTGGGGACCAGCCTGGTCTACAGAGTGAGTTACAGGACGGCCAGGGCTGTTACACAGCCTGTCTCAAAAAACAAAACAAAACAAAACAAATAAATCATTAATTTAATTAAAAAAATAAATAAAATAGAACAGGGGGCTAAAATCAGTAGTCTAGCATGTACAAGGCCCTGAGATCTATCTCCAGCAGGGCACATTAGAAAGAAATATGCATGAATTATGTTTTGACGGGGTGTTTCCATAAGACTTGTTACGTATATGCAGGTAATATTTATTACGTATATGCAAATAACCCAGAATCCAAAATAAGCCTCTCAAATCCAGAAGCCCTCTGGTCCTAGCATTTTAGATAAGGGAACTCAGTCTGGATTGGCTATGCTTACATTTTTCTTGCCAAATCGTTTGTTCCTCTCGGTTTCCTCACCTAAAACAGAGGTAACACCAAAACCACACAGAGCTGCTGCAAGGATTAAAGGAGAAACTGAAACACAGCATCATGGTCAGTACACAGTAAGAGCTTAGTAAACGACGTAGGGGTTGGAGAGATGACTTACTGGTTAAAAGTACTGACTGCTCTTGCAGAGGACCTGGGTTCAGTTCCCAGAACCCACATGGAGGCTCACAACTGTCTGTAACTCACACACAGACATGCATGCAGGCAGAACACTAATGTACATAAAATAAATAAGTTATGAAATAAAAAGTAAAACAAAACAAACAAAAACAGCTAGTATGATTACAGAAATTCCATGCGCGCGTGCATGGACACATATACACAGGATTTGGTACTCTGCTTGCCATGACTTCTCCTGCCCGGCTTTGGAAAACCGTTTCTGTGCTCTTACCCCATCATCACACCAGGAGCTCAGGCCAAGCCTTTAACATTTTCTGATCTGTCCCTAGCACGTAGGTGAGTTACCTCAACACATAAATATTCCCCTCCAGCATAATGCAGTTGTTTCCAGTGGCCTCCATTCCATGCACCCCACAGAGGTCTGTGAAGAGCAAACATGGCCCGTGCTGAAAGGCACAGGGGTAAATCACCCCTGTGCTTGTCACAGGATTCTGTGAACACAGCTTAACAAATCGACCCTATGGAAGAACATAATGGCCGCAACAACTTAATCTTTATCATTTATTATTTTTATTTGGACAACATATATACATATGTACAAAATACCTACGGTCAGAATCCTCTTTTATAATTTCATTTGATTTACAAAAACGGGACAGCAAAATAACTTAGGTCACTAATACTGTACAAAAATAAAACTGATTAAACAGTTGTAAAGATCAGTATCTTACAGTGTTACAGACCATTCATCCGCTGTGAAAGAACATCTTATCTACCCAGAGTGATGAGTACTGTGCTAAATCTATCTGCAAACTGACAAACTAATTGGTTTCTGTAATTGTAACTACCAAATATAATTCTCAAAAGAAGCGTGATGTGGAGCTTAAAGCCAGGGTGTCATTCAGCAATGGGGAAGGACTTTCTTCTTCCCTAACCAAGGAGAGGAGACATCGTAACTCTAAAACTAGTATATTTTCCATGAATGACAACTACTTACAGTATTAGAGAAAACGGCTTCTCTTTCTTTTTAAACACCTGCGGTAGTCTTTCCAAAAATTCAGTTTGGTTAAAAAAGTAAACAAAAATTACTATCCTGCATTTGGATTTTTATAAGTTAAATCCATGGTCTTTTTAATATAAAAAGTAATTGTTTCATAGTTTTAGTGCTCAATGAACTCTAGTAGTCCTATTTGAACCATATCTCCGTGTAGTAAATCTAATTAGAATGCTGGTTCCTGTTTTGTGACACAAAACAGGACTTATCACAAAGAATAAAAAGCCTTGAGTTTATACGTTACGTTACTAGAACATATAAGAGAATATCAAATGTGTGTCTGTCAACAACTTGAAAAGGCAAGTAGCAACTCTTCCGGGAAGTATATTGTGCATTTTTTTTTTAAAACAAGTTGCTGCGTTTATATCCATCTAAGTGTTTGACAAGAGCCACATACAGATTTACTCCTGAAACATTAAGATTGTCTTTCACTGACTTGGTTTTCCTTCCTTTCTTTCTATGAGGGAAAGCTGAGTTTATACAAGTTAGCAAGTTGCTAGGCAACCTCAAACTCCTCACTCACTAAAAGGCAGCGTGCAGAGTACCCTATGCATAGCCTTTTCCATGAGCGCAGGAAGAAATAGGCAGCCTAACCTATTTCATATGGAAGAACAGATGTCCTTAAAACTTATTTTGGACACAGAAATTAAAATTTGGTTTAAAATAAGCGTTTCAAAAATCTGAAACAGAGGTAGAAAGTGTTCTTTATTTTTCCTGACATGTTTTCTCGTGAGAAAACACTTTCCTTTTTAGCTCGTGGACTGCTCCCAGTCCCTAATGTTAAAAGCGGTTCTCTGGATAGAACCACTGATGCGACCGTGTTGGATAAACAGAAAACACTGCTGTGATGGCTGCTGTGTTGGAAGTCGGAGTCAGCTGTGCCCCGTGCCCACTGCCGGAGCACCGATGCTGAGATGGAGTGAGCATGTGCTGGGTGAAATGTGGAGCTCCTTGCAGGTGAGAACCCCGAGTTTACACACCATGTGCAGCACATGGCTAAACTAGAGCGCACCATAGCTCCCTGCTTTAAATATCAGATAAAATCATCAGAAAGTGGTATTTCTGAAGGAAGAAAATGTAAACATTTCCCCACGATCACTGCTGACTCCCCTCAGTTGAGGTTTTTGTTTGTTTTCATGTTGTTGTTGTTGTTGTTGTTTTTAACTATGAAAACTGAGTTTGTTTTTTTTCTGGCCGTGTAAGAGCCAAAATTAAGTTTTCAGTAAATGGCATAGGATGGATATAGTGGTTTGGGCCATTGTAGACACCTGGATAGAAGCTAAGTCGTGGTGAGGCTACTGATGCAGACAGCTGGTGATGTGATGTCACTCACGTGTTTCTATGACCTGCGTTCACCATAAGGGGCTGTTCTGCAGAGTCGCCTTTGAAATTACGGTGGTGTCTTCCCTTGGTAGTTACTACTTATAGGGGCAAACATTTTTTGTTTTTCATATTTCAGCTCCCTTTCCTTGGATATAACTCTTGCACCTCATAGTGGGAGTCTCATACAAGAAGGCGACCAAGAAATCCGCCCACCCACCCACCCCTAACCAAAAACAAAAACAGGCATTTCCAGGCCTGGAGATGGTCACGCACCCATCTATCAGCTAACACTAGACAGTGCCGGATGCTTGTCCTCTGTCTGTGTCCTGGCGCCGTGAGTGTATTAAGATGGCGTTCTCTGAAAGGACGGGGAAATTCAAACAAATTCATGAAGTTAAAATTGTCCGCTCACTTTAAAACACTACCTTCCTCCTCCTCCCCCTCTTCCTCCTCAGCATGTGTCTTATACATTCTGCCCTCACATCTCTGCCATGGGTTCTCAGGGAAAACGTGTATACTGTAAAAAAAAAAAAAAAAAAAAAAAGCAGATTATAACGTGGTGCCAAACAGAACGTCTGCCTCTACCCTCAAAGCATGTATTTACCTTATTCACCCTCGGTATTAGAAAATAAAAGTGCAGTTTATGTTCAGAGAGTACGATTCATACAAAGCAGGGTTTGAAAGTTCCGGACTTATCAGGACCTCGAGAAGGTTTGTCTTGATTAGTGTAAATTCGGACTCTGCTTATCCATTGACTATAAGTAACTTTTTTTGTTGTTTGTTTTCAAGTCTTTAGATGACAGATCATGCTGGACTAGGTGTGCTCTTGCTTGCATAAAAGACAGCTGTGCTATGGAGGGTTTTTTTTTTTGTTGGTTTTTTTTTTTTTTTAAATCTCAAAAGTTAAAGTGATTCAAGAGAGTGGTGGTTCTGCTAAACAAACTGGAGCACACTGTTCGTTACATTAAAAGAGAAGAAAAACACTTCTGAGTGTCAACAGGCATCAAGGACCCAGAGTCACTGTGGGAGGCCAGGGGTCAACTCACCCGGTCAGACATATGTACACCAGTGTGAATCTTCAAAACCCTACCCCGAGTCTTGGCCTTGCCACCCCCTCCCGCCCACCCCACCCCCAGAAAACAAAGGAGAAAATACCAAAAGCATTTGCCTGCCCTCCAACAGTCAGAGACGGTTCCACGCTGCCTCTGCAAAGGGGACCAAACGTTGACTTTGATCTTAGGCTACCATGTGCTTTTTGGAAACAGTACAGGGAGAGTGTCAGAATATTAACCAAAGAGCAGTGACCTCCCGTGGCCAGCGCAGCGCGCCTCTGCTGGGGCGCGTTTTCCACGTGTCCATCTGTTTCCTGGGAGCTCTGTCCTTCCGGGGACCATCTCTGCCTGGCTACCATGGGGAGCACCTCACAAGGGGCTGGCAAGAGCCTTTTTTGATCGCTTGATCATGCTGGGGTGGAACTCGGTGTGACGCCGGGCATGCTTGGTGAGGTGGTCACTCCTCATGAATCTCTTCTCGCATAGCGGGCAGCGGAACTGCTTTTCGCCAGTGTGGGTCCGGTAGTGACGGGTCAGCTCATCCGAACGCGAGAACTTTTTAAGGCAGTCTGGCCACGTACAGGGGAAGGGCCGTTCACCTAAGAGAAGGGAATCAAGACAGAACACAGTTTAAATAAAGGGCATGTCAAAATATTCCGAAGGCCATCTATGGGTGACAATCCCTATGACAGACACAAAGGATAAACCCCTTGTCATGAGTTTTATGGGTTCTGCTGTGTTTCAAGCTCTCATTTGAAGTCTTAACCCCTCATACACACATCTTAGAATGTAGCTGTCTATATAGCTGTTCCCCCACCCCCATCCATGGGGTCCATATCTGAATTAAACCAATAATGGATGGAAAAATTTTTGGAAAGGAAAAACTGTCTGATGTACTACTGACTTTTTAACTGTCATTTTCTTCATGATGGAATGCACATCATTTACACTGTATTAGATATTGTAAGCAAGTGCAGAGACATTTATTCTATGTAAATGCTTGCATTTTTAAAATTTAAAATAGTTTAAAGATGATATAGGTGTATGCACATGGGCATGTGTGTTACAACACTCATATGTGGGTCAGGGGACAAGTCTGTGGAGTCAGACCTCTTTATCCGTTTTTACGTGGGGCTCTGGGATTGAACTCAGGTCACCAGACTTGCACAAAAGTGCTACCTGCTCAGGCTGCTCACCATCCTCAAGGCTCACATTTTTGTTTAGGATTTGCACCTAAGGATCCTGGCGTGGAAAGGGGCATGGTCCCTACCCCGAGTCCTTAAAGAGGTAATGGGGATGAAATGAGGTCACTGGGGGTGGTACCTCATCCCATGACTGGTGTCCTTGTAAGAGGGGACCAGGACAGGGGCATGAGAGCAGGGTGGGAAAGCGGCCATCCTGAGAGAGACCTCAGTGAGCATGCAGACTCCAGAGACGACTGTTGACACAGCCACAGGATGTCTGTGTTCGCTTCTTCTGACACCCCTGGCAAGCTAAGAAATAGGGAAATTGCCGAGGAAAAACCTCTAAGCAAATAAGCTTGTTACTTGTACCCAGTGATCACTCAGAAGTTTCTTTCTTTCTTTTTTAACCCCCTTCTAATTTTAACCTATGCAATTGTTGGTTTTGAGAGATCTTCAGATCGGGCCAGAGCCCTTGGCTACATTTCCTGGCATTGTAGAGATGAAAGCAGGGAGCTTAGAGGCCACCTTCCCTCCCGCCACAGGCATTTCCCTTCGACCTCCCTAGGACCGGAGCCACCTGGCATCTACCAGCAAGTCTGATGACAGGATGCCGCTACCTGGGGAGGCCGCCTGGCCGTGCCTGAGGATAAGCTGCACAGGCTCTTCTGTTTTGTGAATGGTGCCCTCCTGCAATGCCATCTTCTAAGTCAGTGTCTTAGCACCCAGCTGTCACTGCGTCACCAGCCATCTCCCTCCATGTTCCTCCCATTAAGTGCAGGCGGAGAGCTAGGGCTACCCATTCGCTGTTTCACTGGCTTCTCACAAGGTCCCCCACCTGGTGGCCATCATACAGATGAGAAAATGGAGATTGGGGGGGAGTTAAGTTACTTGCTCGGAAGCCATGAGCTCACTGTCTGCCTGATGTCAAGCCCTGGGCTTCTGGCTACTTGGCTGTCATGAGGACTTGGCCCTTTCCCCACATCCCTCCTGGCTCTGTCATCTTTCTTAGTTTGGAATCATACCAAATGGTTTTCCATGCTCCAATCTTAGAATACATCTAAGTCCCACCTGGAGAACACGCTCATGGTAGCATTAAGAGATACCCACCCCTTACACACCCACCAAGATGCTAGCGAGGGGGGATGGGACTGTGTCATCACCCCCAAAAGGACACATACCAGCACAAAAGCAGACTATGCTGGTTAAGACAAGGACCTCAGTTGCTCTTGCAAGTACCTGTCATCACCCTGCTCTGGGACCACCTGCCTGCCCTTCACACTGTTCCAAACCAGCTGCTTTGTACACACAGGACGCACAGGCGCCCACTTCCAGACAGCTCTCCAGACACGCCTTTGGTAGGTGTGAGGCGCGATCATCATTTTCTCACTCCTGTCCCAGGCTTGCAGGAAGCTGGAAAGATACTGCAGAGGCTGGGAGCTGTCCAGCACGATGCATCTGAGTCATCGGAAAGTCACTCTCTCCCTTCTTCACCTGCACCGATGAGACGCAGAAGAAAAATAACGAGGCCGAGCCAGCCAACGGTCCAGCCCCTGCAGGAATCTATACCTGCTACCTGCGGCGTTTTCTATGCTCCAAGCAGAGCCCAGGTCTAACGCTGCCCACCCTACTCATTCTTATGGGAACTGAACGGGGCAAAGCACGGCTACATGCAAGCTTAGGCGAAATCCTTACAGCAAGAATGCTGATGCCAAGCACAGAAGAGAGCAGAGAGCCAGGAGTGATACTGCACAGAGGGTTCCCGAGGGGGTCAAGAAGGAAAGGTAGCCAGAGAGCTTTGCATGGAACAATCCGAGGCAAACCCCAAACAAGCAAAGACAGGGCTGCAGACTCTTGATGAACAACAAGCTTTGCACCCTCAGCAGATCTTGGAGCACAAGGTGAAATCCAGATTGTAACAACGCTCTCTAATTGAGCTTCTTGTGGCAAGGAAAACATTCTATGTGACTTCTGCATTATCTATTATGCCCAGCATTTATCGAATGCTCAGTACCAGTGGGGGGGGGAGGCTCCAAGACCCCCACCCCAACATGGATACCATACTCTAAAGACTTTCAAGTCCCTTGTATAAGATTGCATATTTTATATACTGTATATTTTATATTTCTATATCATAAGCACATCTTATATACCTTCAATGATCCCTAGGCTACTTATTTAAATAGTTGTTAAATTTCATCATTTAGGGACTAATGACAAGGGAAAACATCAATACATGTTTAGTAGAAAAACATTTTTTCTGAATTTTTTTTTATCTGTATTTGATTGAATCAACTAATGCAGAACCTGCAGGTGCAGGCCAGGAAGGTGTGGGTGGTGGTGGTGGTGGTGGTGGTGGTGGTGGTGGTGGTGGTGGTGTGGTGTGTGTGTATTTATTTCCAGACCACTAATATTGACCAAAACTTCCTCAGAAGTTAGGTCACTGAAGCAGATTTCAGGACTCTTCTAGAATTAGGTTGCAGCAAAGTCCTTCTAACTGTAAAAAAGCATCTATAGGAAAATGCTTTTTATAAACAATGGTATGTTAAAAATACAATAACAAAGCCCGGTGATGGTGGCGGCGGCGGCGGCGGCGGCGGCGGGAGACAGTAGCTTGGTCTGTGGTACAGAGCTAGTTCCAGGACAGCCAGTGCTACACAGAGAAACCTTGTCTCTAAAAACTTAAATAAATAAATAATAAAATACAATCAATCAATAAATGAATAAATAAATAAGAGAAAAAAAAAAAAAAAAGACTGGGCTTGGGATCCCAGCACCCAGGAGATGGAGGCAGAATTATGAGTTCATAGCAGCCTGGATTCACATAGTGTGAATCCTATCTTTAAAAAATTTATATATATATATATATGGAAAATATGACATAGAATTCGTAGAATAAGATTCAAGTAAAAAAAGAGACAAAAGTTCTTGCTTCTGCCCTGGAGCCTCTATCCGCTGCTCTAGGATGCTCAGGAAAACCGGGCAGTAAAACTTTTGTGTTCCCAGAGCCTGTTAGTGAAGTGGCTTTCTTGGCAGTGTACCATATGGTTTAGCTTTCTCACTGGCACCTGTAGCTGTGAGTCCACTGAGTCAGAAAAAGGAGGAGTTAATTCCACGATCTGAGTCTGGATCCAGGGGAAAACGTTTCCAAGGGCCCCTCTGTGGGCAGAGCTTCCCAGGAGAAAGGGACTTCCCTCACTTAGAAGATGGCTGCATGCTGGGCCCGGTGATGCACGTCTTTAATCCCAGCACTCATGAGGCAGAGGCGGGTGGATCTCTGTGTGTCCCAGGTTAGCCTGGTCTACAGAGTGAGTTTCAGTACAGCCAAGGCTATTCACAAAGAAGTCCCGTCTCCCAAAACCAAAAAGAAAAAAGAAGGTGGCCCCCGAGAAGTGTCACAGCGGAAAGCGGCAAGAGTCAGCTGTAGGGACCACAGCCCCACTCTTCATGTTTACACTCATAGAGAGAGAATTGTAAGGGTAGCCAGGGCTAATCCTCACAACACTCGCTTCCAATACAGCCAGTCACCATTTGTGATTCTTCCCTTTGCTCCTCATCTGGGTGCTGACACTGGGGAGCTTCCTCGGCCGAGTGTTTCAGAGAAAAGAGACTGGCCCAGACTCCAGAGCAAGCCCCGAGCCAAGAACAGCCACTGACGGACTCTTTTCACTTATACACCAAAGCTGACAGTTGATAAACAGTTAACAAAGCCAGCTGGAAACAGCAGGTTTGACTCTTATGGAGTACTTTTTGGAAAAAAAAAAAAATCAGTACTTTGGAAAAGCATCAGGCGGGGCTTAGCAACCTACAGCCCACAGGCCAGGGCTGGCTTGCCAGAAACCAAGACCAGATGGTTACGAACACAAGAGAAGGGGGCCTCGTGTGTCAGAGAGAGTGGGATGAAATCAGCATCCGTGGCTCACTGGCTCCTGGGTTGGGGTAAGGTCCACAGTCACCTGCAGACTGATATCCTCTTGACAGCCACGAAGACTCAACATGATAAAACCGGCCAGTTGTGGTGATCTTTTGTTGGTGCTCTAACAAATAAAGCTCGTCTGAAGATCAGAGGGTGGAGCTAGCCATTAGCTAACCATAGAGGCCTGGAGGTCGGTGTGGACAACAGACAGGAAGGGATGAGGCAGGGCGGAGACAGGAGCTCAGCCCCCAATATCAGGCTCCAATTAGAATGTGCGCTTCAGCCAGTGGTGTATACGCAGGCCAGACTATAGATGTAACCAACCGTCTTATTAAATAAGAAACACAGAAACAATGTAAAAGAGAAAGCCGAGAGGTCAGAGCTCAGAGCTAAAATCTCACCCTTCCTCCTGCTGTCCCAGCTTCGCGAAAAGAGACCTACTTCCTGTCGGTTCGTTTTTTTATAGTATGTTGTTCTGCCTTCTCATTGGTTGTAAACCCAAACACATGACTGCCCCTAGGTTTTAAAGGCATATGTCCCCAATGCTGGCTATATCCCTGAACACACAGAGATGTTATGGGATTAAAGGCGTGTGCCACCACCGCCACACTCTTGCTATGGCTCTAATAGCTCTGACCCCCGGACAACTTTATTTATTAACATACAATCAAAATAATATTTCAGTACAATTAGATTACCACCACACCAGACTCTGCCTGGGAACCTACTTACTGGTTTCTCCTCTTCGCCCTGGTGAGAATGTGCACAGAACCTATTATGGGATACATGTGAATGGCAGAGACATGGTGCCACTGGCAAAGTGTTACGGGGTTTGCACCTAAGAAGTGTAAAACAGAAGCCAGGCATGGTGGGCACACCTGTAAACTCGACTCTCGGGAGGCTGAGGCAGGAAGTTTGCTCTGCAAAAGCCCATCTCAAAGAAAACGAAACACATGGAGAGAGGAGGAGGGGGAGAACGGAGAATCATTATGCAGAGAGGAGCGCGAGGCTGAAGGGAACAGAGACCTTGCTGAGAGGAGAAAACAGGCATAGAAACTGTGACCGGTCATGCCACACTCCCACTCTAAGGGGGAAACCAAGTCAGGCTCACTCTTTCAGCTTAGTGAGGAGGTCAAAGGGCAATGGCCAGCCTTCTTCTTCTCCATGGCACTCACAGCAAGGCAAGCATCAGTCCGAAGATCCTTAAGTCCGTCTGCAGTGTTAATGAGAGTTACCATTCTCCAGGGGTAAAAGTGGGCTGGTGCTAGAGTTTGTTTCTGGCCTTCTCAGGAAAACACACCCAGAGGCAATAACATAATAAACTCTGCCTTACAGGATCAGAGCTGCTAAGAGACCAAGGCTCTGAATTCTCATGATTTACATTCACACTCCCCGCCCCTCTCAGCACAAGCGAAGCACCTCTTTCTGACAGACTCTTCAGAGTATAAAATAAACTTGACCAAAAAAGCTACTGAACTTGGCACAGCCTGAGTAGCAGACTTGCTCTATGGAGACAACCAGGCCTCCGGAATGCTCCCAGGCCCACCATGGCAGGAGACAGGCCGAGCTGGGTCTTCCAGCTCCGCTCACATTGCTTCTTAGAAGGAATTGCCTGGCTACCAGCAATTAGTCAGTCCTAATGGACTGGATCTCAAATGCCTCTCAGAGGTTGAAGGCTTGGTCCCCAGGTGATGGTGCTATTAAGAGGTGATGGGTCGGCTAGGAAATGGAGCCTCATGGGGAAGTTAGGTCATCGAGGGCTATGTCCTGGAAGGGCATATTGGGACTCTGGCCCCTCTTCTCTCCTAGTTCCTCAGCTACCATGAGATGAACAGCCTCCACTACCCCACACTCCCACCATGATGCACTGCCCCATGGGTTCAAAGAAACCCAGGCAAGCAGCCGTAGCGGACCCTCTAAAATCGTAAGCCAAGATTAACTCTCCTCTTGAAACTGACATGTCTCGGGTATTTTGCCACGGCACAGAAAGCCAACTGATACAGTTGATGGTAAATATAGCTTGTTCTTATTGGGAAAGTCCTGAAGAGAATGGAGCCGAGACTCCATATACCATCTAGGAGAAGAGGGCACGGCACAGTGCTTGGCAGGTACACAGCCTGCCCATGGGCCCTTCCCAGCCCCATGCGGGCTCCCCTGGGTTGTCTCTGAGTCAAGGCTGCCACTGAGGTCTGAACCCGAAGTCAGAGAGGCCTCAGCCTTCAATACCTCCTTCTCCCTGTTTTTTCTCACCTTCCCTTCCTTAGCCTGAGAAAGCTCAAAGGAGATCTAACCTTGTCACGTCAAGGTTACAAATCTAGAAATCAAATGCCCTCACTGCTTCTTTCTGGCCAAAGCCAACCAACCTGGTAACAACAAATCTGAGGGAAGGAAGCTTCCTTCCAGACCAATCAAGAATCAGAGCTCCCTGCAAGTGCATAAAACCAGGCCTGCTTCTTCAGGAAAAACAGGTTTGTTTCTTGACAACAACAAAAAACCCACTCAAAGTCTATGGAAAAAGGGATAATTTGGTATTGGAAAATACATTACTGCGAGTGCACTTACAGATGCACACCTTGATTGATGCAGAACACTTGATAAAACTTAATGTTCCTCCCTAATAAAAGCTTTCGGGGAAAACAGAAAGAACATTATTTAGCAAGTTTGAAGAACAGACATCTGAAAGCTTCCTTCAGCTTAGGTCAGTAGTAAAATAAAAGTCCAAAGCCATCAGGGACACCTGCCCTGTCATTACAATGGATCTCTCTGTTCAGGAAAGGGGAGTGGATGAAGTTAGGTGAGGAAATCAGGGTGATACAACCTTTTTGACTGAAAAGTGAAGGTAACTGGGTGGAAAAAAATCCCATCTGCATTACAAGAGCAGGAGCTACGACTTTGTTATGATCTGCTCAGGAGCAGTCAGGATAGACCTAAAAATGAAGGCCCAGGATCTTCACAACAAAACTACAAGATTCAAAGAAAACACATGATGGAATATAGTTCTCAGGTCCTTAGAGGGTGAAGCTCCGTAGGGGGAACACCACAGTTCTGCACAAACTCATCCTCGACATTCACACACACTGTAAGAATTTCTTTTTCTTAAACTTGACAAATTTCTGAAGTTCACTTGTAAGAATAAATATGCCTGGCTTGCCAGGAAAATTCTGCAGAACAATAAGTACTTGCAAGACTCCTCGTTGAAATATATTATTAAAGCTGTAATAATTAAGATTGTGAGACACCGGCTCAGCACCAGAGCAGAACTGAAAACAATCCCAAGAATCGATCGGGGTTCAGTGTAGGATTCAGCACATGGCAACCCTAAGACTCTGTGGGGATTTTGTATATGGTAGAGGAGTATTTCAAGTCAGTGACTATATGTACTTTTTTCATAGTAACAGGGACATCAGACAAAAAGTTAAATCTGCAATCCTATCTTATATTTTTTACTTAAAGAAATTCTAATGGGCTATAAAGGTAAAAACTAAACAAACACAGATCAATGTTTTTGAATCATGATGGAATACAGGCTTTCTAAACACAAAGCCATAGGCAAAACTTACAGATATTTTTCTTAGTTTTGTTTTTGAGACAGGGTCTTTCTCTGTGTTGTCTAGTCTGGCCTCAAATTCACCATCCCCCTGCCTCAGGTTCTACATGGATAGGAAACTTTATACACATTATAAAACTTTATGAAACAAGAGCTTGAGCGCTGAGTTCATGAAATTATAGCACATAATAAAGATTAAAATCTATAAAACAATTAAGAACACTTGCAAATCAAGTAGCAGGGCGTCGGCAAGATGGCCCAGCCATTTAAAGTGCTTGCTGTCCAATATGGGCCACCGTAGTTTGACCTCTAGAAAAAGACAGATTCTGAAGCATTCTCAGCATCCCCAGAAAAATGGGCAGTCAAGACAAAAGAATCACTTAGAAGCTGGAGGACCAGCATGTCTATAGTATACAGCATGTAGAAACAACAAGAGACTCCACCCTCAACATGTTGAAAGAAGAAAACCAACTCCTAAAAGATGTCCTCTGACCTACACACACACACACACACACACACACACACACACACACACACACAAAAACAAACACACACAACAAAAAAAAAAAAAAAAAAAAAAAAAAAAAAAAAAAAAAAAACAAACAACATATCGCACACACACACACACACACCCATCATGTATATATAAAATGTATGAGTGCTCTGCATGTATGCCTGCATGCCAGAAGAGGCATCAGATCCTATTATAGATGGTCATGAGCCACCATAAGGTTGCTGGGAATTGAACAGCGCTCTTAACCTCTGAATCATCTCTCCAGCCCCGACTAAACAGGTTTTATTTAGGAATATACGTGTATATACATATATATGCATATAGTAACAATTGGTGAAAAAAGAGACCGTGAATTTGAAGGAGTGCAGGGAGGGCATGTAAGAGGGCTTGAGGGGAGAGAAGGTAGAAATGTTCTAATTATAGTATAATATCAAAACTTAAAAAAAAAAATCCTGATGGCTGGGGATGTAGATCAGTGACACAACATTTGCCTAGTATGTGTGAGGCCCTGGGTTTGATAAGTTCCCCCCCACCCCCCACCCCCACACACCTCTGAGCAAGGGAGATAGTACAGTCCTTGTTATGAAGCCCTGAGTTCAATCTCTGGCATATGCTAAAAAAAAAAAAAAAAAAAAAAAAAAACTAGGTAGAGCAATAGTGTGTAATCCCAGCACTCAGAAGGAAGCCATGAGAGGGTCAAAAGCTTCCTGGCTAGATCGTCTAGCTGAACTTGTAAACTCCAAGTTCAGTGAGACACAGGCAGGTCTCTGTGAGTTCAAGGCCAGCCTGATCTACACAGTAAGTACCAGGACAGCCAGAGATATGCAGAGAGACCCCCACCGCAAAATTAATTAATTAATTAATTAATTAACTAACTAAATGAGGGAGAGAAAACTTTGGTTGGGATATATTGGGGTTTTTTTTTGGGGGGGGGGTTCGAGACAGGGTTTTTCTCTGTGTAGTTTTGGTGCCTGTCCTAGATTTTGCTCTGTAGACCAGGCTGGCTTCAAACTCACAGAGATCTGCCTGCCTCTGCCTCCTGAGTGCTGGGATTAAAGGTGTGTGCCATCACCGCCCAGCAGTTAGGATATATTGTATGAGAGAAGAATAAATTTAAAAAATATGACACTTGAGGTCAACCTCTGGCCTTCACTCTGGTGTGTGCACATGCACCTGCACAGACATGAGCACATACATACATATTCGTACAAAATAACAGCCTAATGTAATAAAAGTGGACAAAGATGCAAATGAGAAATTTTCAAGAGGTACTAGTGATCAAGCAATACTATATAACTAGGAATAATGGGACACACCTCTAACCCCGACACTGTGGAGCCTGGTGTGGGAAGACAGCCATGAAAATCGAGGCATGCTTAGACTACACAGTGAGACCTTGCCTCAAAATAAATAATAGATAGATAGATAGATAGATAGATAGATAGATAGATAGATAGATAGATGATAGAGATAGAGAGAGAGAAAGAAAGAAAGAAAGAAAGAAAGAAAGAAAGAAAGAAAGAAAGAAAGGAAGGAAGAAAGAAAGAAAGAAAGGAAAAAAAAACTCAACCTTACAAAGTCATCAAATCATGTTGACCAAGGCACCAATGAGCCAGGGATGGTAGCTCACATCTATAGTCCCAGTACCTGGGATACTGAAGCAGGGAGACTGCCATGAGTTTGAGGCCAGTTTGAGCTACTCAGTGAGACAAGTAAAAAAAAAAAAAAGAAAGAAAGAAAGAAAGAAAGAAAGAAAGAAAGAAAGAAAGAAAGAAAGAAAGAAAGAAAGAAAGAAAGAGAAAGAGAGAGAGAGAAAGAAAGAAAGAAAGAAAGAAAGAAAGAAAGAAAGAAAGAAAGAAAGGGAAGGAAAAAAGGGGCAGGGAGTGTGGCTCACTTGGTAGACTGGTGGCTTCCCAGCATGTATGAAGCCTAGGGTTTGATCTCACATAAACCAGGCCTGGTAATACAGGCTCGTAATTGCAGCACTTGGCACATAGAGGCAGGAAGGTCAGTAATTCAAGCTTATCGTTACAGTGAGAGCTAGTGAGCTTGAGGTCAGCAGAGGCAGAGAAGGAACGGCCACCTCCATTCTTCTGTGCTGTCATGTGCAGATAAAACACGGATACAGATGATGATAGATAGATAGATAGATAGATAGATAGATAGATAGATAGACAGACAGACAGACAGTTATATATCTAACATTTAAAAGGGCATGGTGACATATACCTGTAACTCTAGTATTTAGCAGGCTACAACAGGAGGCTTACAAATCCAAATCCAGCCTGGTTTACACAGTACGCTCAAGGCCAAAATGAGTTATGTGAAGACATTATTTTAAAAACTAATAAATAGAGCTGAGCGGTGGTGGTGCATGCCTTTAATCCCAGCACTAGGGAGGAAGAGGCAGGAGGATGTCTGTGAGTTCCAGGCCAGCCTGGTCTACAGAGCGAGATCTAAGACAGGCACCAAAACTACAGAGAAACCCTGTCTCGAAAAACAAAAACAAAAAAAACAACAACAACAAAAACACCCCTAATAAATAAATAAATGTTTCTATGTGAATATACACATTTACTGACAACAATGATGCATTTGAGCTTAAGCTATTCCACAGACTATCAAGGAGTATTCCAAGACTGGTTGTTGTGCTATACATGCCTATAAATCAGCATTTGGGTAGCTGAGACTAGAGTATAGAGTTTGAGGCCAGTCTAGGTGACACAGTAAGACTGTCTCAAAAACAAAAAACAAACAAACAAAAAAAAACCCACACACACACACACACACACACACACACACACACACACACTCACACACAAAGAAAGAAAGAAAGAAAGAAAGAAAAAAAAAAGCCAGGTGGATCTCAGAGTCTAAGGTTAGCCTATACAGTGAACTCCAGGCCAGCCAGGGCTATGTCCTAAACAAAACAAAAAGCCAACCCAAAACAAGCAAACCAATGCGTCCTGTGGGAGCAGAGATGTATACTTCCTACGGAGAAATTAGTGGGTAGTCTAGGTGTCTAAAGGAGAAAGAAAAGGAGAAGTCACTGTCTCCTACTCCAACAACTCATTAGAAAGCGAGACCCTTTCGGGATATACATCTGTCGTCCCACACTTCTCATGTCTCCTTTCCTTTTTCCACATAGGACTCAGAAATGGCCCTAAACAAGAACAAAAAAAGGGCACCCCTCCTGAGTGTATGTTCTGCCCCACATTTCCAGGGCTGTCCAAATACTGCCATCCTTGCCAGGCAGAGGGAGGGCCAGTCCAACAACACAGCCTCACTGGGTCCCACACAGACCCGCCCACTTCCCTGGCCGTCCACCGCCACCTTCCCTCCACCCCTGGAGGGTCTGCAGGGGCAGAAGCACAGGTACCCCCACTCTCCGGCGCTCTCATGTGCACGCTCAACATAACAGTTTGTGAACTTCTCAGACGGAATCCCACCTCCTCCGACGTAAATCGTTTTCGTGAGCACTGGACTCAAAAATCAAGACGTCGTAAGTCTCCTGCTCACCGGAAGTATTGCCACACCCAAAATTGTTCTGAATGAGCAAGGATGCCTGGCAGCCTCTGAAGGGACAATCTTGTCCCCCACGGTTACCCATCCCAGTACCTCCTGCTCCACCTCTCTCCTGCAGCCTTTGTGGTTTTACTCCTTTCATGTTTGGCGGTTTTTGTTTTTTTATTTTTGCTTTGATGTGAGATGTCGGTGCTCAGCCTGTGGGTACCACCCATACTGTGGGTACCGAGTATCTGTGGGAAGGAAAGCAGCTCATGCACCAGTGTAGGCGCTTTAAAGGCAGTGGGTGTGTCCCAAGGCATAATGCATAACAGCCGCTTGTATCTGTGGAGTAAACCTGCCTGCTAGTGCTTGCACGACCCCCACACTCAATGGATCTGTGAGAACCCCACAGGCCCAGTGAAACCCCAAGGAAAGATGGCAGACAGGATTCTCGAGTCTTCCGGTACTTAGCACAGCAGGACCTCAGTCTTGTGGCCTCATCTCAGAAATTCTAAAACTAGTGCAGAGGCAAAAAAAAATACGAACCCCAAAGAGATCATTTCAAACACAAGAAAGGTCTGCAGCTTGGTACACGTCACTAGAAGGCATTATTTAGGTCATTTACAGAATTTAGAGCTGGGAGCGCCTAGCCATGCTCCAAAGGCCTCATAACCACATAGCTAGTTCCAAAGAAAGCAGATCCCAGCTTCCGTGAGCTGGTTCTCAGGGCAGCATGACTCCTACCTCTGCCCAGCCTCCTGCAGGAGATTTGAAGAGTGGATGGATGCTCAGGGGGCCTTCAATATCAAACCAGAAGCAAATGCTCAATAACTCTCTCCGACACATGGATTCTCGTCCTCGCTCCATTTTTATGATCACTGATTTCTAACCGGTCAGGTTCCAGAAACAGCCAGCACAAGGGGCCAGTGATTTGCCCAAGGACACCGCACAGACCAGTGCATGACCAGTTTAAAACCCAGCTCGAATGCTTACTCCGGTTTTGTGCATACAAAGAGATGAGATGCGAGAAAAGAGCCAAGGCTTGAACTGAAAGCACAGAGGCTCTTTCATGCCCGATTTTGCTTACTGTCCTCCTGGCCCTTCTTTCCATATGCAGTTAGGGGCAGGGGTGGCACTGTTAAGGCAGTGAAATGGCCATTCTGCCAGCTTTAAGTTTCAAAGTAACATTTCTAAAATGTAGAGCACCGAGCCTGGAGCTGTGGCACGCATCTGAAATTCCAGCACTTGAGGCTGAGGCAAGCAGATCACGAGTTCAAGGTCATTCTTGGCGGCCTAAGGAATTAAGGCTAGCGTGGGCTACATGAAGCTGTCTCAATAAACAAAAAGCTGTACACCTTAAGCTTATTCTCCCTGGGTTTGCCAACACTTCCAAGACCTTGGAGTCCACAGGCCCCCTAGTCCACGATGGCTCTGCTTAGAATCTAAGCCTTGGGTTGTTCATCTTTCTGAAAGTGCAGAAGCAGCAAGCCTCGGAAGAGACTGTAGTTGGAATTTTGATTGTTTCCTGGGCTCGATACCCTCCCTCTGCTGATGCTGGGCAGCAGGAAGCTACAGCCCCCAGCCAGCCACAGTCGGGAGGGAAGTCCTATGGTCCATAGTGGCTGTGCTGCTAAGCTATGTTTGAGGCTTACACGGGCCTTTTCTACTTTGTTATTTTCAGCCTACAATAGGCTTGTGATTAGAACGGGATTCGAAGAACACCATTCGTGTAGATAGATGTTAGAGGTCTCTAGGGAGCGCCAGAGCTCTTCACTCCTTTTTACAGACACACCCGGAAGTGCTCAGGAAAAGCTGCCTTCCCTCAGCCTCTCCGGAACACAAGCCTGTGGAAGCCCAGGCTAGGTAGGCCCCACTAACGGCACCTGAGGGGCTGGACTGCTGTGTGGGTCATTCCTCTATGCAGATCTGGGTTTCCTCCCCTCCAAATGGGGAGAGAAAGGACTAGGTGCCACGGGAGGAAGACAGTGTCACAAGCCCCAGGATCTCACTCCTGCAGCTGCTCTGCGGAAGCCCTCTTCAGCACATGCTATCAGTGAGGGCGGGGCACGCAGTGGCTGTGTGAGAGCCAATGGAGACCACCAGGCTGCAGGAGGGCTTGGCACGTGGACGACCCTCCACAGTGCCAGAGCAACAGGTGGGCTTGCTATTCCAGATGAGATATCACTCGGGGGAAGACAGGCAAAGGACCCCAAATTAGAGTGGCTGTTTTAAATTTTACCCTAGAAAAACAATAGAATGTAATACATTAACAAGCCATTTCTACAATCCTAGCACTTGGGAGACTGAAGCAGGAGGATTACCTTGAGTTTGAGGCCAGTGTGGGCTACAGAATACAGTCTTTAAAGAAACAAAAAACAAAAAACTCACTTGCCCTAAATAGAGACGTGACCAAGAACTCCTAAACTGCCAAGACAGCGTTATTTTCCAACAACAGAAATGGGAAGGCAGCCGGGGCGGTGGTGGCGCACGCCTTTAATCCTAGCACTCGGGAGGCAGAGGCAGGCAGATCTCTGTGAGTTTAAGGCCAGCCTGGGCTACAGAGTGAGTTCCAGGAAAGGCGCAAAGCTACCCAGAGAAACCCTGTCTCAAAAAACCAAAAAAAGAAAAAAGAAAGAAAGAAAAGAAATGGGAAGGCTGGAGCCTGACTGGCTATACCCACTCCACCAGCTAGCTTGGCTGTGACAAATGAGGACGAAAAGTGAGAGGTGATGCCATGCCATCACTTGTCTCCAGCTTCTTCTCCCATCCGGGGCCTGCACAGTGCTGGTATCAGGATATGGCTGTGGTGACAACAGTCCTACTCCACACAGGTCCCCATGAAACAGCCTGAGTTACGAATTCCTGCAGCAAAATGAGCCACAGATTCCCCTGGCTTAGTGTTCCTCACCAAAGGCTAGGAAGTGCAGGTCTGTGCTTTCCACCACAGGAAGCAGCCACACTACCATGTCCCCACAGGATCTGGCCAAGGGGCCCGGCTGGCCTTGGGTGCTCTCAGAATTCATTCCTCCCGCCTAACCTTCCCCAAGTGGTCAGATTAGAGGCATGCCCTTCACGCCCAGCTTCATTTTGCTCTTGTCTTTGAAACCATAGTGTTATAAAACTACAAGGGCAACCCAGGAATTTAAGTCACTTTGGTGTTTTGTTTTGTTTTAAGCTCTATTTTCTGTTTGTTGACTTTATTGTGGTGTTTCTGTTGAGTACTGTGCACACTGAAAGGATTTTGGAATCTCAACCGGAACCACTACATGAACGACTCGTCTTCACACAGACCTTATCTACAGCACCGTGGATAATAAATGTTCATGTGAGTGTGATTCACTCCCCCAAGCACTGAAATGGACAATCTGGAGTGGAGATCATGTAAACACCCTTGAAGACCTGCTGGTAAACTTGTTCCGTGTGAAGTTTTTGGTCTTATAGTCTCTTGACCATCTCCTCAGGAGGGCCTGCGGGTGTGTGTGAGCACTTGCAAGACGTGTTGATATCACCTGTTCTCTGCAGAGTCCTTTCTGTCCGTTCACTCATGGCCTATCTTTTCCACTGAGCTCCAGAGAGCAGAGGAAATAAATGCTGCTCTTTGGCGCTTCCTCCTAGCAAGCCTAAGTGGATGTAGGTGTTCGATTTGCCTTGTCTGGCCTATATTCCATCTTCCTGTCTGGCCTATATTCCATCTTCCTGTATTCCAACCAGTCCTTCCTCTGAGTCCTAGCAGTTCAGGAGCTGAGCCCACACCTTCAGACTTGAGAGGCTTGGAGGAGCTGGAACCCAGTTCTGCCATGCTGACGGTTTTCATAAGGGACACACAACTTCAGCTCAGCCGTGGCTTAAAGCCTGGGTCGCTTGCTGGAATCATTAGGAATGGGAAGTAGTCTTTCTGTGCGGCTTTGCTGAATTGGCAGGAAGTGAGTCTGGTGTTGCTTGGCAGCCATTTTAGCACCATTCAGAGAGAAACAGCTAATGAATGAAGCCAGAGCCAGCAACAGGGTGGTAAAGCCATAGAGAGACAGAAGGGGACAGAGAGGACACTGAATGCCCGCACTCTGAACCTGGAGCTCCATTTTTAATTAAAAAGAAATTTTTTAAAGCTTTGCAAAGTAGCCTAGGTTGGCCTCTTAATACATGGCTGCCTAATGCCCCCGCCTATCAGGTGCTAGGATTATAGGTATGGGACAGCCCACGTGGAACACTGTTTTCTTTTAAGCAAGTCTATGGACTTTCTTGCTTAGAACCTTCTATGGATCCAAAACCCAGACCTTGCAGTTGTTGTGGCGCTGGCCTATAATCTCAGCACCCTGGAAGCTGACGCAGGAAGACCAAGTGTTTGAAGACACCTTGGACCACAGAGTTTTTTTCAGGCTAGCCTGAGCTATATGGCCAGACGCTGTCTCAAAAAAAAAAAAAAAAAAAAAAAAAAAAAGAAAGAAAGCAAAATAAAAGCAGACTGAAACAATAATGACAACAAAATGGGTTCTTTTTCCGGCTGGAAGTAAACAATTTCGGATGACATGGGGAGTCAGGATTTGTGCGGAGTTTCCCAACCAAGGCTCATGAGAACCATCTTCACACCAGAGCTGGGACACGAAGAAGACAGCCTGACAAACACAAAAGAGCCCTTAAGAAACACCGAAATCACTTCTCACCAGGAAAAAGTCACGGGGTTAAGGTCAACAGCCCTCACAGACAACTCTTCGAACGTAGAAACATGACACACGTTGCCGGGTGGTGGTGGCACACGCCTTTAATCCCAGCACTTGGGAGGCAGAGGCAGGCGATCTTTGTAAGTTCAAGGCCAGCCTGGCCTACAGAGCGAGATCCAGAAAAGGTACAAAGCTACAGAGAAACCCTGTCTCAAAAGACCTAAATAAATAAATATGACACACGTAAGCTGTTTGGCCCAGGACCTGACACACCACATACCCAACATGACAGCACTCATGAAGTCATAATGGCCATCAGCAGTTGACATACCTTTCACTTGTAACAGTCACTCAGAATCATCTAGAATTTTAAACAAGAATTCCAGGACTCTCAAAGGTTTCTGAAATATAAATGTAAAGTATTTATTTACCTTTAATTGTAATAATTCTCAGCCTAAGATTAGCATGCTAAATCTTTTAAATGCCTCGTCTGAACTTGGCCTCCTAACTTCAATAACATGTAATTATGGAATTCCATTTTACAGGTGAGAAACCTGAGGTTCAGGACATAAAAGCTTTGCCTGAGTCCTTGTGATGAGAGTAAGGCAGGCAGGGATAGGCCATGAAGAGCGTGCTGAAGGCCCGTGCTCCCAGCCACGGCACCCCTGCCTTCATGCTGGAGGTAAAGGTTCTTCTAGAAGCCCCTCACCTTCTAGCTCCTCAGGAGACTACTCTGATGGGCCAGGGCCCCCTCTTCACTGACTGAAATCTTAGAGCTGGCCCCCTGGACAGGACAGAGAGTGAAGTTCCCCCACCTTTCTCCCACTTTTCTGAGCAACACTGATCTGTATAAATCTTTCCAGTCTGAACTGTCTAGGGTCTGGGCTGAAGAAATGGCTTATTAGCTAAGAGCGCTCACTGCTCTTTCAGAGGCTCTTAGTTCAGTTCCCAGCACCCACATCGAGGGCCTCACCACTGTCTGTACAATTAACTCCCTCTCCAAGGGATTGGACACATCTGGCCCTGTCAGCACCTGAACTCACGTGTGCATACACAGGCAGACACACACCTTCACATAATTAAAACAAAAATGTCCGTCATCCCCAGACTAGGGCCTGGGCCATTTGTCCCTGTGCCTACCCAGTGGTTCCCATACCCAGTTGTCACAGACTCCCAGAAGCATTCATTCACTTCCACAAAGAGGGAGGTTCTCAAACATGTCTAAACTTCACTGAAGACAAAACACAGCACTGTCTGCATTTCAAAACCTAGTCATTAATTTTGTATGGTATAAGCTCCCATGGTTTTATTTTAATCTATTTAAATGATGTCTTCTCACTTTTTCAAAGGACTCAAACTGGTCAGTCAGGGATGAATTATACTCTCTAGTTCATAGTAGTGATCATTCTCAATCTCATTTTAAAAATAAATTCAGCACGGGCGGTGGTGGCTCATGCTTTTAATACCAGCACTCCAGAGGCAGAAGTGGTCAGATCCCTTAGTTCGAGGCCAGCCTGGTCTACAGAGTGAGTTCCAGGACGGCCAGGGTTACACAGAGAAACCTTGTCTCAAAAAACCAATAACAATAATAGTAATAATAATAATAAATAAATAAATTCGGAGGCTTAGGGATATAGTGCAATGGTTGCTTGCCTAGCACTCGGGAGGTTCGGGTTCCATCTCCCAACTCTAGGAAATACATTCATTCACTCAAAGACCCAGCAGCTCTGGCCTTGGATGATGAAGTGGGAAACCTTCGGATTCCAGGTCCAGATTCTCATTCTCACCACAGGCTTCCAAAGTCCTGTACACCAGGGAGGAGGAGCTCAGAAAAAAGGGAGCTTGAAGGCAGGCCTCACTAACACAAGTATCTAGGCAAAAGTGGAAGTGAACGTGCAGGAAGACCCCAGGGGTTGAAAAAAAAACACCTGCTCTTCTCTTCCCTCTCGGGGGACCCCATTCTCTTTAATGTTAACATTAGTCCTACACTTGCTGAGGAGGCTGCTTGAGGCCAAGACAAGACAAATACTCACTCTTGGCCTGAATGCACCAAACTGGTGTTGAAGTTCTAGGAGCCTTCCAGGAAGGGAGAGCGAGGCCTCTCCCTGAGCTTTGCCTGGGACTCGTGGAGTTGGCTGGTAACAAAAGGGCAGAGGCTAGTCCATTCCACCAAGCCCCTTCGACCGATTAATTCCCCTAAGCAGTATTTTAGGAATAGATTTAAAACAACAACAAAAATAAAACCTTGTTAATTACAGAGTCAAACCCTCAGGAACTCACAATGGAGGGAGAACGGGGCACACACAGACGCAAGCTGGAAGCCACAGGCTTTGACGTTTTTTCTACAAAAAACTGGAGGCACTTAGAAGATTCCAGGATAAGCTCAGAGTCACATGCTAGTGGAGGCAGGAGGGCTTTTGTATCCTAGCAGCCTGCCTCCAAATCTCCCAAGTTCTTCCAAATGCTTCGGCAGACCAAACCCATCTCAGAGGGTGGGCACATGCTCTTTTATAGACAAAATGATGGATGAGTCGACCTTTCAAGGTCACGTCCAACCTCCAAAGTCTATTCTTTTCAGACCAGCAACTACTGCCACCAAGTGCTGAGTTAGGCCTAGGCCTGTGACTAACTTCCAACAAAAAGTGGGGGGCAGACTGGGAGCCAGGATTACTCAAGACCACTGCTGGAAGGATCTCTCTTTCCCTTTTTAACATCAGTGGGTCTTTCCCCCCTTCTTTTTTGCCTATCCTTTTTGCATGTGCCGCATAGAAACAGAAAGTGCCTTTGTACCAATTACTAGGCATTAATTTACGCTCCTCCGTGGGCGCTGGGCTTGCTGGAGAAACACTAGGGAAGGGTGGGAGGGTGATGTGGGGGCGGTTTCTAGCTGTAAGCTCCCTCCCCCCCCACACACACACCCCAACCCTGAGAATAGATAAGGCAAGAGAGAGAAAATAAAAAGCAGACTAAGAAACACAACGGGCCCGGGTGTTGTTTTTCAATACTAACAATGCTAATGATAGGAAGGCATCCAGAAACCTCGCTGAAAGCAGGCTCCAAGCAGAGCTAGCCCTGTGGTTTTAGGAGCTGCTGAAAGAGCGCTCGGGAATCATCTGCCCACTTTTCCTCTCAATGAACTTATTAGGGAAGATCGTTGTCAGCCACTTTCCCAATATGTCCTCAGCTGTTTCTCCCTGGGAAGTTCACTTTGGGAGTTTCCCACAGACACTGCGGAATGACGGGGGCCTTGGGAGAAGCATCAACAACCGGAATGGAGCCCCAGAGTCCTCTTCCCTTCACAGCATTGTGTCTGAAGGCAACGGGGTGCCACCATCCAGAGGACCCTGTTTCCTATGGGGCCTCCCACCTCCAACCTTGGGCCCACTCACACTCCTCGGAGAGGGAAACCAAGGAAACGCCCACGGGCTTTGTAATTGTACCCCATTTGCATTTCATGCTGTGAAGCAGAGATGCTTGCCAGCTTCAGAAGAAGGCCACCCTGCTTTTTCAGTGCTAGGGCAAGGAGATGGGGCAAGTAAGAGAAGGAGGAGGTCCTTCTTTTCTTCCAGACTAGGAACAAGAGTCACCAGGGTGGGTCTCTATCTCCAGAGGAAATTTCAACTAGGCCAAATAACCAAAGGCCACCCTATCCTGAACTCCAGAGAAGTGCACCTTATCTGGAATTCACTAGCAAACCCACAAGAACCCAACACACTCAGAAACCCATCTTCCCTTCAGTGGGGAGCTGTATGTGGCTCTGCACACCTTTCTCTGCAATTCATTGCTACTTCTCTGCACAGGGCACTTGAAAGTGAGTCTAGACATTCTCACTAGGGTGGGTGGGTGAACGACATCCCCAGGTGGGCAAAAATTGGCTCGTTGATAGTCAGAAACAATATGGCCCTCTAAATAAGTAGCTCTATAATTTATCCTCTCAGTGTTAAGACACCACAGGGTACAGGGTGGGCATTTGTACAATAATGTCGTCTCAAGCCTCCATATATATATATAAAATGGGAATATAGTAGAGGAATACTCCCACAGGCAAGTCACCTCCTTACCATTCGGGTTCAGTTGTAAATACATGCAGGAAGGATGCAGTTTATGAAATACTATCCCGTATCACTGTGGGAAGCTGCCTGCAAAGACTAGGTCAAAGAACACACCTCCTTAAGGACAGGGTTTCCTAGTACTCATAAAAAGGGGAGAAGGTGATAAGGACCAGGTGAGAACACTAGGGCCTCTCAGTCTAGGGCTTGGCGCCACAGCCAGAGTTGGTTCTGGCCCTGAAGTCCAGCCTCCCTGAGCTTTGGTTTGGGTGCTAAGAATTGAACCCTGGGCCTTGGGCATGCTAAGCATACACTTCGCCACTGAGCACCTCTAGCCCCTAGAAGTGGCTTCACATCACATTTCTTTGTTTGAGACAAGGTCTCACTATGTAGCCCTGGCTGGCCTGTAACTTGCTCTGTAGACCAGGCTGGCCTCAAACTTACACAGATCTACCTTTCTCTGTATACAGATCTACCACATCCAGCCATATCACACTTATACTCTACCACGAGACTCTCCTTGACCAAACAGGTAACTCCAGAGCTACAGAGAATAGTGAGTGACAGAGCCACTGAGGACCTGGAAAGAAACTTTTCCACCTGAGTTAGAATTGCCAGTATAGGCATTCCTAAGACCACCATACATTCTATTCCAAAAGTGGAGGAAGGCTTCTGTTATGGACGCTATCTCAGTCCCTTCTGCCAGACAGTCTGAGTATACAAGGAAAAAGTATAAGTCTGGTGTACATGCCTCTAACCTCAACATTTGGGAGGTGTCGGGGGTGGGGGGGATGGAGGGGGGTCCAGGAATTCAAGTCCAGATTAGCTATTTTTGCAAGACCTTGTCTCCAAAAACCCAAAATAAACATAAATAAATGAGGTCCACCCAAGATAAAGCAGTTCAGACCAATTGTTGCTAGGCAAGGATCCGGGCCACTCAGTATTTGCCAGATCTTCTGATTTTTCCAGAGAACTAGAAATCTGGCCTTATGCCAGAATCCTGATTTTTAGATGCTGATAACTAATGAAATTTTTATAAACTCTGTGCCGTCCACGGCAAACAAATCTGCAAAGCAAATTCTGCAGCAGGGATACTCCAGTTTGCAAACCCCAAATCATGAAGACCTGCTTAGGGTCTCAAGGAACAGACAGCAAGGCAAATCCGAGCCCAGTTCAGCCCCCTCAACTGTGTCCTTCCTCGGGACACCGCGGAAGGAGCTCCGCGGAATTAAAGGACACATTTTTTTGAAATGATTCCACTTCTAAAGCTGCCCTGTGGAAGCAGGTCTGCACAAGGCTCTATAAGGCAGTGAGCAAGCAAGGGGATTCTCAAGGGAACGTGTGGAGCAGCCTGAACACGGGGGTGTGGCAGGGATTCTGAAGATCCGAGGCTGTCTCCAGGCACCTTCAGGATTTGAGAACCAGCAGAAAGAAAATCAGGAGGCTCCTTGCCCCACCAACCAAGATCTAACCTGAAGCCGTCTGAGAATCCAAGTGCCTGAAACTCAACTTGGCATGTGCTTTCCCGTCAGTACACCTCAGGCAACATCTGTAGAGGCTGGAGTTTTTGCCCACACTAGCAGGACAGAGTCCTTCACCCCTCCCCAACCACCCCTCACCCCCCCACACCATAAATAAGACCCCTGCAATCACCACACCACTAGAACCTAAAGAATGACTGCAGTATTTAAAACGGGGAAGAGTATTTATTTCACTTCCTTTTCCACTCTGAACTGTGTGAAAGGTTCTCCTGAAACAGCTGAGCTGACATGCCTTATGGAGAATTAAAGAGCAGCACGCATGCACGCACACATGAGCAGCCATTTCTACAAACGCCCGAGAAAAGCACTCAGCCGAAATGGCCCAGAATGCTGGGTGTATGTATCTACTGCTGAGCCACGGAGGCACTGCGGGCCTCCCCACTTACACCACTGGGCAGCCCTCCTGAAGGAGAAAATGCCTTTGCTCAAGGTGGCAGTGGGTGTCCATGTGAGCTACTGAACCCGGGGAACATGGCTGACATGGCCAGGCCCGCCCAACAGCTGTGGTGAGTAACACGCTGAGTTCATACACCACTCTTCGCCTCCCAGAGCCCTAGTAAAGGTCACACCCCTCACTGAGGGTACAGGCCTGTCCAACTGCCTTACAGATTCAAACTTTCAAAGGTGACGTTTCATATGGCAACCTAGAAGCGGATCCCTAAAAGCACCTGTTTTTTCATGATCACTAGGAAATTCAGATTTATATGGGTGTTGGCAGCCACCCCCAAAAGACCCATTTTCCAAAGGAAATAAAAAAGAAGAGGTGTTTACACAGTCCTTCTTTTAAAAGGCGAACAAAGCCGAAAACCCCAACAAGAGCACCATTTTGAAACCAAAGGTTCAGGATCTCTCCTACAAAATATCAAACCTTCACACCAAAAATCCTCCACGCCTTTCCACACAATGACAACAACTTCTTAAGCTGTCTCAGGGCCGAAGGGAAGGGTCTGCTGCCTGATCATAACAGCAGTTACAAACGACCCTTCCTAAGCTGATCAGACGGCACGTCCACATGTGAACGCTTTCCAACTTGTCCTGTGCATGTTTAATTGGAACAACCAGAGCCAGCTGACCAAGGTCCCTCTAAGTCCCAATGCCCATTCCACACAGCAGATGTCTTTCCAGCCACGTTGGTGTATGCTGCTTGGCCTACCGCTAGCAGAAGCGCCCCACATCATCCCTGAGGCCCTGAACTCCAGCAAGGACCACACCTCTCTACTTAGGGTTCAGGCATGCTACCTAATAAGTCACATGGGGGACAGATCAGCACTGAATCACGTCCCTTAGGAAGGCTAACTGGTCGCGAAGTTAATCCGCCAACCATTCCTTCATCAGTCTCCCCTGCAGCCTGAAGCAGTTTTATTTTAAACCTCTCAGGGGGCTCTTGGCCAAATTTAAAACCACCTTGGCAAGCCCTGAAAAGTAGCCGCCATCCAGCTAAATGAGTCCTTAGTCATCCCTAAAAGGATTCACGCGGAGTGCGGCTTCCCCCCACGCCGCGACCCCTCCGCTGCAACCCCACCAGGGAATGGAATAAAAAGCTGCGCCATCTGACTGCCCGCCGCCAGCGTCTCCCCAGGTGGGGCGGCCCCGCAGCGGCGGGGTGCGGAGTCCCGGGGGCGGGGCGGGCAAGGGAGGGGCGGGCCCGCTCCCCGGCCAAGCCACGCAAGCCACTCTCTCAGCCCGGCCGTTTGGGGGGCTCCGGGGGGCTCCTAAAGGTTGGGGCCCAAGTAAGGAGAGAGTGCAAGAGTTAAACAGCATCTTCCCCAAAAATGTTTGCAGCCTCTAGGCCGAGTGCGGAGTCCTGGGCGCCCAGGAATGCCGGCCGGCCAAAGGTTAGCTAAGCCCAGAGCGGGGGAGAGGCGACGCCGCTAACCTGTATGCACTCTGTAATGGGCTTTAAGATGGGAGGATTTTCCATAGACTTTCCCACAGCCACTGTAGGGGCACTTGTGCCTCTTTTCGGAGGCGTGTTTCCCCTTCGCAGCCACTCCGGAGTGGAGGAGGGAGAGCGGGCTGGGCGTGTTGCCAGAATCCTGTCTCTCCTCCGGGCTGTGGGAAGGACTCGACCCAGATTCGGTGGTCACGTCGCTGTCGGATCCTATATCCTCATCGGGACTCTCCAGACTGTCGCTGCACACCGAGGGGGTCTGGATGGGTCTGTACTTGTTCAGGTCCAACAAGCTCTTGGCGATGGTGACCAGCGTGCAATAATCCTTCCAGGTGTCCCCCGGGTCACCGTGCTCCTTGGTCACCTCGCGCTCAGGTAGTCGCAGCCGCTCGGCGTCCGGAGCGCCCCCATGCTCCGGCACGGCGGTGCGGTTGGAGATGGAAACCAGACACTGGGCAGCCACGAAGTCCATGTAGGCGGCCGCGGACATGGTGCGGGCGACGGCACCCCGGGCGGTGCGGCCAAACTTGACGGTGGCTGCGGAGCTTCGGCTCGCCCTGCCCTGGCCTCGGACGACGAGCGGTGCGGCGAGGCCGAGGGGGCGGGGGCGCGGGAGCTCGCGACTCGCGGGAGCGCCGAGGCGACCTCAGCCCCTCATCTTTACGTAACCGGCTGCGCCTCCGCACGCAGCAGCCGCGGCCGGCTCCGCCGCTGTCGCCGCCGCCCTGCCCGGCGCCCCGCGCGATTCCCCCGACGGGCGCGCCCTCCTCCTGAGCCGCCTCCTTGGAGAGATGCCACACGTGGCGGTCGCAAGTTTATTCGACTGCAAACGCGTCCGAGTCGCGGGGAAAGGCAACTGCGAGCCAGGCGCACGCCCTCGGCCGCCTCTCCGCCGAGCTCACGCCCCGGGGCATCAGCCGAGGACGCGGACGCGGGGGGCGGGGACCGAGCGGGGCGCCGCGCCTCCTAGAAGACACTTCTTCCCGCGTCCGCCGACGGCCGCCGAGCCCCTGGTCCTGCCGCGCCGCGCCGCTCCGGCATTCTCCAGCTCAGTAACAATTTCGCAGAATCCCATCACGTCACAATCCAGGCCCCCTCCAATTGGCCAGTGGGGAGGGTGATTCAACTCTGTTTACTTTCTCCCCCTGCCAGTCAGAAGGGCCCTTCGGTGGAGAGGTGCGTCTAGAACTACGGCGCGCGGCCAATCCGACCGTTCCGTTCCGCCGCCGCGTGCTTGCCCCTCCAGCCCCGAACGCTGACATTTAAAAGGGAAACTGCTCCGAGCCGGGCGGCGCAGCCCCGCGGATGCCGCCCGGTCCGCGCGCGCGCCCACGCCTCCCGGCCCACGTGCCAGCTGGCGTGGCTTGGAGACGTATCTCCCCCAGGCGGTTACACCCGTCCCTAGGGACGAAACAGAACTTCGGCTGCGGGGTTCCAGCCCTCAAACAGTTAAGTGACTTCCTGCAAACGCTACAGTCCCAGCAACCAGCCTTCCAATCAAAAGTAAGTTGGTTGATGTCACTGGCATTGGCTCAGCCAATCAGAAGGGCGTTCCGAATGCAAGCGCTCTGACACTTGTAAACCCGCGGAGCTGTAGTGCAACCGGACAGAGCTTTACGTTTTGTGTTGCTGGTGGTAACCCTGAAAGATAGGTGGGAGGACGGAGTGATTAATAAATGCAGTAGGAATCTAGTTTTAAACAACCCCTCAATATGGCAGGCCACGTTATACAAGGACTCTCTGAAGAGACAGCATCGATTCTTTCTTGTTTGGATTGCAGCACTTTGGACATGACTGAAAGTTCTTCCACCCCACACATAAACTATAAGAAATTCATCGAAAAAAAAAATCACAGCTAACAAAAAAATCTAGTCCCATATCCAATGGCCCTGCACAGAAGCACCACATCTTGGTATTTTGCTATACCCCAATGTTCCAACTGCCCCAAGTGCCTTCTTAACCCAGGGAAGACCAGCGGAAGCCCCTCGTTTGCATGACTTTAAAAATCCTTTTCAGGGACTCCTCCCAGTTCCTGCAGGGTACATTTCCTTCCCTAGCTTTACAAATGTGGAGAACAAGACTTTTCTACCTTATCAGCTAGATAATGGCAGAACTCAATAGAAACCACGGGGTTCCTGATTCCCAACTCTCCTTTAGAAGAACCCTGTGAAACATTAACTATGTTAAATAGATTCTTAAGAACTGGAACCAGCCAGAAATCCTAACCAGCTGAATCTTGTTGCATTACTTGATCAACAATTAGTGTGGGTTTGTCGTGAATGCTGGGGTTGTTTTCCATCTTGATAGCTGGGCAGAGAAACTAGAGCCAATATCCCTAGCAGGGGCATACTGTGAGGGGCACTGCTGATTAAAAATCCATCCACTTATCCTGAGTATGAAAGGCTCTTGTTTCCATGAAATGCTAATTCTGCAAATTTCACAATATCTAACCCTGACTCCCACTGCTGATTAACCTTTAATACTTGGGATGCTTCCACTGGGTTCTTCTGGGTCTCAGTTTGAAGGTAGATTGTTTTGACTTTTAAAGTGATGCAGGAAAGACACCACACAAGGTCATTTCCCAGGGAAAAGAACATGTAGAGGGGGGCTGACCCATGGGGGCTGACCCATGGAGAATTACCACCATGATCACATCAGTATCCAACCCCATGAGAGCATGGAGACTTGTTCTGTACCAGACCCAGACCCCAAACCCCAAACCCCTTCATGCACCCTTATAGCAACCATGTAACAGGGAAGCCATCTTGGGTTTTTTTTTTTTTTTTTTTTTTTTTTGCATTCTAATAACCTTAATTTCATGAAAGAATTCACAGGAGCTGGCCATGATGGTGCACACCTGAAGTCCCAGTACTTAGAAGGATGGAGCATTTGAGGAGGCCAGCCTGGGGGTAACCTAGGCTCCAGAGTGAGATCCTGCCTCAAGAAAGAAAAGAAAGGAGAAGGAAGAAAAAAAAAGGGAAGGAGGGAGGGGGATTGAGTCTGCCTAATTTGTGATCATTTTTTCTAGAATAAACTGTCCCTGGGATACATGATTTTTACTTAGAATTTGCGCCTCTGCCTGTCTCCAGTGGCGCTCTCTAGGAGCCCCATGATCAAGGCCTACACAATCTCCCAGTCCTGTGTTTCTACTGGCAGAAGTTACACTCCTGAAAAAGTCTCCTCTGTCTAGGTCTGAGTAGCCACCAAAAATTAAGACTAACATCAGCATTATTCTCAAAAAAAGAAAAGAAAAGCCTATATCTTTCCTTAACGATTATGATTCTGAATTTGAATAGAGTAACATCAGGATTTTTTATGTGTAAACTTTAACCTCCCTTAATTCTTCACTGCCTTCTCTTTAGTGCCCTTTGATTTCATGTGGTTTGGACTGAGTTCTCCGATTCAGTTATAAAGACCAAGAAAGCAGATTTCATCTGTGTGAATTTCTTACAGATTGGCAAACAAATTGCTAGTTGATTCAGAGAACGGTTTCAAATTCGGCAATTCTAACGTTGTACACCACGCTCCCCTTTCCTGACCGTTCATTCTTAGATATTTATGTTCTTGGCGGCAAGACAGGCATGGGGACAGAAATGCAAAGGAATCTGTCCTAGATGAGAGCTACATGTTAAAAAACATGCGTGTGTTTGATAGCACATAGCACAAGAAGTGATAATTCCTACATCATAACTTTTTCTCTTGTATTTTTCAACAATATTTTCCTTGCTGTGTTGGAATGTACTATAATAGTTTTATGATTAAAACCAGCTTATGCTATTTAGCCAGCATGCGGTTGTCTCAATTAAATTCTGGCAAGTTATCCCGTTAATATCAGGCCACATAAATATAAGAGGTCTGCTTTCCCAAGTCACTCTTTATTACATTTCTACTCCAAATGCCCCCACCCAGAGAAACACTAGAATTCGAAGATTATAACTGCTTCTAGTTTATATTGTTTGCCTCTCTACATTCCCCCTAAGCTTATGCTTTATTATGCAAGTTCTCAAGGCTATGACTTATGAGCCTGTAGCCAGAACAGTGAGCCTTGTTTACCAATGCTCCCTAAAATAATTATCATCATTAAGTGATCTAGTACAAGGAAGTGCCTGAAGGATACAGGCCTCTTGGACCTAAGATGAGATCTGTGACCTCACCCAACCTCTCGGAGGCATCTCCTTATCTGCAGACTGATAGGATTAGATTAAGACCGGTGCACAGACTCTTCCAAATTCCTGCCTCGCAGGGGTCTTTAAAGATTCCTAAAGGACAGGTTGGGGTGTGGAAAGGCATGCCATAACCCCAGTACTGGGGAGGAAGAGGAAGGAGACTGTGCGGTACAGAGTGGGCTGCAGGAGACTGTCTCAAAAATCCTGGGGCAGGGGCCACAAAGTAAGATTTGCTTTCTCAGAACGCTGTTATGGCAGGGAAGGTTGGAGAACCTTAAATCCGGCATTTAATGAGAACTCATTTTTTTTTTCCCAAAATGATTCTTTTTAAAAACAGCGTCTAGGGTAGCTGCCAACTCTAGCACTTCCCCAAAGCTAGAGTTAATATATATTTCCTAATTTCGTAATCTCACCTCCACCCCACGTCTTTCACTGCTCTGTAAGAAGTGGCCTGGAGGCTTAGAATCTTTTCTTTTTCCTAGGTAAGACCCAGTAAGGTATTTCCAGGCTAATGCTGCTGATTCCTCCCTGGAGATTTATTTAGACCCGAAGCAGGGCTTCCCCTTTTTGGTGGGTGGGGCTCATCACCGGCACTCTGCTTAAAACACAGATGGCCAGGTATCGTCCTGCTCTAGGCCCCAAGTTCAGCCTAAAGTCACATGCTGTAGATACAGGGTTCTGCCGATTCTGGCTTTTCGCAGTCTTTTCCTGCTGAGAGGCGTGGACTGTGCCTGGACAGAGTTGCCAGCCTCCCAGCGGGAAGGAAAAGGAACAGATGGCCCGCTGGGGCTAGGGGATCACGTGTCAGACCGCACATTGGGCAGGATCCACACCTCTCCCTTTCCCGGCCTGGGCTCTGCAGCTTTAGCGATCCCACCCAGTGCACATAAAGGACCTACTGGGGGAAGTTATGTTCGTTTTACTGAAAGCAGAATTAGGGAAGGTGGTGGGCTTAGGGAGGACGTAGACAGCACTAAAGGGGTGGGCCCTCCATTACAGTGATGTGCCTGGAACTGAATACACAATCCGATAAAGCCGGATCTGGCGAACCGATTGTGGCCAGGTTGAGTTAACACCCAGTGTCTGGAGGGGGCGGGGAGCTCCGGCAAGCGCGAAAACTTACACGACGCCCTACTTTACTCGCGCTCCACTAAGCAGCCTACCGCAAAACTCCAGGCCTCTCCACTGCGGAGCGGAAAGGCCATCCGTTCATGCATATGCAGGAGGATAACTTTAGCCCGCAGCCCCCTGTGCTCAGAGCGGCCCCGCGTGGCGCTCGGAGGCGGGTGCTCCGCTCCGGCCGCAGAGTGGCGGGCGGTTCAGCCACTCGCGCGCCGAGCGTCTGGGCCTGGCATCGCCCTTTTAAAAAGTCTTCCGCAGGCGGCCGCCGCAGCAGCAGCCGGAGGAGGCAGGTTCATCTGAGGACAGTCCCAGTTCTCAGAAATCCCTTCCCTGCTGGAACATCAAGCTCCCTTTGCTGCAGTTGAACAAACTGCCCTAGATTGGGGGACGAGGAACCCGCCCCAAACTCGTGCAAGGAGCTCCGGGCGCCCGCGCCCACGTGAGCTAACCTTGAAATTAACCCCCCACACCTGAGCTGGGGGTGGAGCAACTAGGGAGGGTTGCTGGCCCCTCGGGGCGCTAGCCACCGGCTTTGCACCCTCCACGTGCGCGCACCGCCCTGTTTCGTAACTCTAGAGATTTTTTTTTTTTTTTAAATCTCTGGGGTACCATGGGTGTGAGGTGTGCTGAGAAGGCAGGCCACCTTCCACCCCCACATCCTCGAAGATCAGGAAAACCTGCCCTGCGGTACCCCTGGGAACACTGCAGAGTAGGGTGTCACGATGACATCAGCCTCTAAACATAGTCCGCACCGCACCCCAACTCTGGGCGCTGCAGGCGAGGCGCGCGGGGGTGGGGGTGGGGTGGCTGGTGCTGCTGTCCCCGGGCGGGGCGGGGCGGGCTGACCGGCCGGCCAGGCTGTGCGGGTGAAGATGACTTTGCAGGAATCGTGCTCTCGGCGACTGCGGGCACAGTCTCTCCCGCGATGACCCGGCCACGCGGCCAAAAAAACCAGCAACGTCTTTCTGCACCCTCCCCTGCCCCACAAAAGCTACGCGCACACGCCTGCAGCCTTTCGACCCAGTGTGCCTTTTATTTATAAGCCAACCCATCCCCAGCTCGGGTACCCGGGTTCGGTCCGGTGCCGGCGTCCCCCCAACCCCCAGCCCCGGGCTCCGGTACTGCCTCGGGGCTAAGCTTGCGCTGGGGTCGGCGCGGCCCTCTGGGTGAGTCAGAAGGGCTGTGTTTCCTGTGGTTGTTGTGGAACAGTTTGTCCTTTTTACCCCCTCCCACCCGTCTCCACCCCCTTGGTAAATATAGCGCTCACGTTTCATCATCTCTTTGTCCAACGAGCGCCAGACACCCCGGCCCGCGGCCCACGCCTCCTCCCTCCTCCTCCAGGCTCGGTTACCTCGCATAACCCCGCGCACTGGCGGCAGCAGCAGCCGCCCCTCGGTACCGGCGCCGCTCCCCGGCGCTTCCCACCACAGGACACTCCTGGCCTCTCTCATCGCCTCCCCTCCTCCCAAGCACCCTCAGGCCTTGGTCCCCACCCATTCTCCCCGAAGTCCCCTAGATGTTGGGAGGTAGACACCTGGCCTAACACCCTGGCCGCCGGGTCCTCCATCCCCTTCCGTCGCAAGTCCCACGTCCCAAAGATGATGATGCCATGCTCCCCTCCCGCTTGAGCGCAGGTGACAGGAGGCTGAGACAGTTCTGATTCACCGACAGTTGCTCGGTACTTCGGGGTGGGTGCTTGGCGAACTGCCTTCCTCCCACCTCCTCCCACCCTTACCCCAGTAGGGACGTGGGCTGCCGGGGTCGGGAAGGCGAGGTGAGTGGATGACAGGCAAAAAGTGCGTGCTTGTTCTTCACTCTCCCTCCCACTCCCGGTTTCATTTCCACACATCCAGCCACCCACCGGGACCGGAGGCGGCTGGTGTTCTCTGAACACCGGGAACTGGCTCACAGTGGTCTCCTGTTTACTTCCCTCCTCCTCTCCCTCCCTCCGCCCATCACCGGGGCTGCCTCCCTCCTGCCTAGAGCAGCTGGGAAACCTGCCGCAAAACACTGCAGTCATGGGACTTTGCTGTGCCCGTGGGCCCCTAGTTTGCCCTGTCCTGCCCTGCGACCCCTTGGGGAGCGTCTTCGAAAGGACGGCACTTGAGGCTCCTAATCCAGCAGCCCTCTCCGTCGCTCTTGTCTCCTCTACCCTCCTCTGTCCCCCCTCCATACCTTCCTGCGAAGGCAGGGCCTGGCAAGCCTTTTTTTTTTTTTTTTTTTTTTTTTTGGCTGGAATTCTGGGCCAGCCCCATGAGCGGCCACCTGTCTGGGGAGACGTGGTGAGGCCAGCTGACGACGGATCCTAAGAACTCTGCACCCAGGAGGCGAGAGCTGGCTTCTTTGCCACCACAGACTGTCCTGTGTGTATGCCAGCTGCCCCAACTTTCCCTAGTGGCTCCCCAAATCTATTCGCAGGGACGCACCTCGAGAGAGGCAAGCCCTTCCCAGCCTTTCAGGCTTGCTTCCCCGCGGGGAAGAATTCAGCTTTTCCTTACAGCTAAACTGAATGAACAAAGGGCCCCAAGAAGGACAAGGGGTTCCAGCTCTGTATGCTGCCTGCCTGAGCTTCACCCCATTTAAAAAAAAAAAAACCACCTCTTCACCGCCCTCTGCTCACTGCCATGGTTACCACCGCCCTGTCCTTGAGCAGCACTGGTGGTATAAAGGCAGAAGCAAACAAGGGCATTTTAAGAGTTCTTTTAAATATCCAAAACACTGGGTTGGTATTTGGGAAGCAGAGAAAAGGAAATAAAAGGTCTGGCTGTTGCCTGTTTCCTTCTGACTCCAGGACCCTGAATAAATCCTTCACCCTGGATGGCCTCTTAGCACCCGAAGAGAGGATGGGGTTTACTAAGGCTCCGGGGTGGCATTCAGAACCTGTTGTCAGCAGCAGCAACAGCAGCAGCAGCGTTTCCCCTGAAGTTAGTCTGACTTCCCACTGCCTGCAGCTTCAGACCTTGTCCCCAGGCTATGCTGGCCCCGCCTCGTGCTTGTGCCTTTCTGCTGACTTTCACTCTCCTTCATGCTCCAAGAGTCCCACTCACTTGACTCACAATTCTCCACCCCCACCCCACACTGTTAACACTGCTAATGAATGTAGCATTCGGGTAGGTAAATGGCTCATCAGAGACCCTAGTCCCCGAACCACCCCCATTATTATGTGGGTACCCTAGACCTTTGCGAGACCACAGCCAGTTTTGAACTCTTGACCTGCACCCTACCTCCTGACCAACACTTCTTTCTCTTCTAGTTTATTTATTCCAAGAACCACATTTGAACAATTCTTTGACTCAGGTCTGGCCTCCAATCTCCCTTTTCACTGTTTAACCTTGTCCTTACATCCTTCCTACCCGGCCATGACACCATGGTTTGTACGCATGCACCCCTCACCTGGTTCCTGGGACCTCTTGGCAAAAGAGTCTCTCTCCAACTTGCCATGCTGAACTAAAATAACAAGTCTACTCCGTTGCCACTCTAAATTTATGATCATGAGTCTCTAGTGGGCTCCCCACACTGTCCTTTTACATATCCCCAGGGACTTTCCTTTCCCACACTCTGAAATAACTAGATCTCACCTTCTGTCCTCAGATACCCTCCTTGCTCCACACTCTGAGCCAAAAGCCCTGCTGTTTATTTCACTGAGAAAATAAAGGCAATTTGACAAAGGGCTTCACCTTCCACCTCCTGCACCCTCCAGGCTCTCTGTCTTTCTGTCCAGATGCTGCCCACACTTGTCCCTCACTCACCCATACCTCACCCACAGCTCCGGGATGCCTCCCCGTTGTCTATTGCCATGGGCAGGAGAGTGTTTGAATGGCCCCACGGCTTCGTGTGTTGAAATTTCATCCCTATTGTGAGACCGGAAAAGAATAGGCCAGGATAGCTACCTTGGTAGAGCATGATGTATCATTTAATTTGGGAGTCCAAGGTTCACGTCCCTGCTCACTGCTTCCTTGTGCTTTATGTTTGCCGCAGGAGCAAGGAGACAATAGTTTGGATTCCCAGAAGCCGTGTAAATGCACGGTGGGCAGGGCAACCTTATAATTCCCGACATCCACCTCAGGCCTCCACATGCATGTACACATATGCCCCCCAATACACATTACACATATGAGCATGTACACACACACACACACACACACACACACATACACGCACGCACGCACGCACGCACGCACGCACGCACGTGTGCACACACACACATAAAGAAAAACTCTGGCTACTGTGGAATCCCCTGTTGCTCATTCCCCGCCCCTCCCCCCAGGGGGAAATGTAAGCAATGTCTAACTCTTCTACTAAGATAAAAGCAAAAAAACCAAGGCGGGTTTTTGCCTAAGTTTACTCTGGGTAGCCAGTGATTGTATTGGGTTTCCTTACAGAGCACAGGTAAGTGGATATCTACAAGGGTGAAGGCTCTCCTCCCCATCCAACTGGCCACCCCAGGAAAGCCTTTACGAACCAGAGATGAGAGCTTCCCTCCACAAGTTTTCTCAGGCCTATAGACTCTACCCCTCCCCTTACATGGGATTAAGGTAGGCTTGCATACAAGAGATGGTAAGGAGTGTTAGATACTCATGTGAGGGTCTCCCAGTCCTCCCTACCTGCCTGTGTCAGGGTGTAAGCAGGCAATAAAGCACAACTGATAATCCTTCTGGCAGGGAGGTACAGCTGAACTCCCCAAGGGGGCAGTTGCTTGGCTCAAAGGTCAGTCATTGGCAACACTCCCATAAGTGAATCCTGCTAGCTTTATAAGCAGGTGAGAGGCAGGTTCCAGTGTAGCTGGAAGTTTCTCTGGTCCTGCCTAGCACCGAGGTCCAGATGAATGTCTCCCATCAGTGGTCCCGCAACTGCTTATAAAATAATTACTCAGAGGCTTATAATAATTACATACTGTATGGCCTATGGCTCCAGCTTCTTGCTAGCCAGCTCTTCCATCTTAAATTAACCCATTCCTATTAATCTCTATGTTGCCACATGGCCGTGGCATTACCGGTCAGCTGACATCTTGTTGCTCCTTAGGCTGCAGGCTGGCATCTCTCCCGACTCCACCCTTCTCTCTGTAGGTGGCTGTAAGCTGTCTTGCCATAGGCCAAAACAGCTTTATTTATTATCCAATGGAAACCACACATATTCACAGCATACAGAAAGACATCCTACAACATTGCAGCAGCCTTGTCTCTTGCCAGCTGATGCTCTATGTCTTCAATACCATCTTTACCCTCCTAGGCCTTGTATCTCCAGAACCTTCAGTCAAACTATACCTTTCTTTGTAGAAGTCTGCCTTATTTTGTTATAGTAATGAAAAACAGGTTAAAAAAACAAACAAACAAAAAAAACAAAAACAAAAACAAAAACAACTTTTGAGCCGGGCGGTGGTGGCACGAGCCTTTAATCCCAGCACTTGGGAGGCAGGGGCAGGCGGATCTCTGTGAGTTTGAGGCCAGCCTGGGCTACAGAGTGAGTTCTAGGAAAGGCACAAAGCTACACAGAGAAACCCTGTCTCAAAAACAAAACAAAAACAAAAACTTTTAACATTTTTATTATTGTGTGTGTGTGTGTGTGTGTATATATATATATATATATATATATATATATATATATATATATATATATAGTGTGTGTGTATGTATAGATGAGTGGGTTCATGAAAGCCTGTGTGTGTGTGTGTGTGTGTGTGTGTGTGTGTGTGTGATGACTTTCCCAGGTAGGGTTTAGAGGAAAGCACTTATACCAAAGCCATCTATTAATAACTTCCAAATTTAGCCTCACCTGCTCATCATCAGACTCATTCACATTAGTGCAAAATGTGTTTACTTGAAAACGAGGACTCTGAAAGCCAATAGAAAGTCTTTATTCACCCACCAGTGGGCTACACCGGGAACTTACCCAAATTGTGTAGCTACTTGCTTATCATTCTTGGCTTTTTATACGCAGAAAACCATATCCTGGTTGGCACACTTGCATTAGTAAGAACCGTTGACAATAAGCAGAGCTACAGAAGTCAAAAAGCATGGTTAGCACACTTACAGACTTTCCCAAACTGTGGACTATGATGGAGTAGGTCTTTCTTCTTGTTTTTCTGGCAGATGTTGGGGTCTATGTGCTGGGCTCTTAGGTCAGAATTGTGCCTTGGTGCCTCTAACATGGCATCAGTTTGCTAAGGTCTGGGGGCCTGTTACATAGTCTCCTGTCTCTATACATGGATATACCTACATGTGCATGAATGATTTTTCAAGGACCCCATCCTCCTCTGTAATCTTTACTTACAGTTTTTGCCTGGCTGCACATCCCCCGGGTTGGTAGCCCTCACTGCATGCTCTTCCTGTTCTCCCCCCATCTGACACCAGTCACACTTTCACCCCATCACTGGACCAGAACTACTCTTGTCAAGGTCACAAATGACTTTCATCCTGACAAATCTCTACAAGTCATTTCTATCAGCTGCCTTACAGCACAGATGACAAGAGGAGGCAGTGAGGAATCACAAAAAGAACAGACTCCTGGAAGCCAAGGCAAAGCGAGGCCAGTTCCTCAGTTGGCTCCTCTGATGACCTCCATTCGTCTCTCTTTCAAAAAGTTTATAGGTGACTACAGAGATGGCTCTGCAATTAAGAGCACTCGCTGCTCTTCCAGAGGACTCTTGATTCCCAGCACCACATGGCAGCTCACAACTATGAATCCAGTTGAGGGGATCTGACATCCTCTTCTGGCCTCTGCGGGTACCAGGCATGAATTTGATGCACAGACATACATGTATCAAAACACTCCTACACATAAAATAAGATCAAAACAAAAAAAGGCCAGGCATACCTAGTACTTGGGAGGCAGAGGCAGGTGAATCTGAATTCAAGACCAGCCTAGTCTACATAGCAAGTTACAGGCCAGCCAGGGATATATAGTGAGATATTATCAGATGGATGGATAGATAGATAGATAGATAGATAGATAGATAGATAGATAGATAGATAGATAGACAGACAGACAAGACAGACAGATTGATAGCAGAAATGGCTCAGTGGTTAAAAGCACTGACTGATCTTCCAGAGGACTCAGGTTCAATTCCCAGCACCACATGGCAACTCACAACGGTCTCTAACTCCAGTTCCAGGGGACCTGACACCCTCACAGCGATGCACATAAAATAAAAGTCAAATTATTTTTTAAAAAAAGACTTCACACCTTCCTGCAGTGGTTCCCTGTATTACTTGGTGGCTTGCATCAAAAGCTGATGTGACATGCCCACTTAGAGACAGTCTCACTGGGGAGCGCTGGCTGGTGTAGAACTCACAGTAACCTGTCTCAGCCTCTGGAGTACTGGGATTGTGTGTGCATCATCACGTCTGGCTAGCCCTGCCTTCATGCCTCACAGGAACTTCTATTAGTCAAACTCCCCTGGTGTCTCCACAACCTGACCCTTCCCCTCTACTGTACCATCTTTCTCCCTTGCTGCGGTCACTGCTCTGGGCTCCCAGCTGGTCTCCTTGCCTCCCCCGGTCCTGGTCTCTCTTCCCACCCAACTCCCAGAGACTCCTTAAAAGACATCAAAGGTTAAGGGACATCTCTTTGCAAAACCCTCCATATCCTACAGAGCACCTGCTGCAGTCTGCCCCGTGGGAACACGCCCCTACAGTGTAGGGCCTGGCCTGGCTTCCTGAATGTTCTGAGTCCTTCTTCCTCACTCCACTTCAGCCACTCTGCTCACCTTCCTTGCATGGGAGCTAAGCACCTGCTCTCCTGCCTAAGAAACCTTGACAGAGGTGCATTCCATTATCCTGGAACCCCATTCTCTAAGATCCTCCAAGGTCGCCCCCCCCCCACAACTCCTTGTTCTTTTTGTTATTCATCCATTCATTTGCTCATTTATTATTTGTTTGTTAGAGACAGGGGTTCGGGTTGGCCTCAGATTCTCTAAATGGCCAAGGCTAGCCTTGACCTCATGATTTCCCCGCCTCCACCTCTCAAAGGCTGTGATTATGGACATGCAAACCATACTGGCTTTCCTTCACTCTTTTCAGGCCTCTGCTCAAATGGCCCTGCTGAGAGAAAACTGCACTGGCCAGCTCTGCAAACCCTGCCCCTTCCGATTGCCCCTGGCTCTGTCTTACATTCTCTTCTCCAAAGAAAACATTCAGTGTCCTTTTCTTTTTTTTCTCCTTGGCTTTGTTTTCTCATTTCATATTAATTGCTAATTCTGGGTCTCTCTTGCTGAAATACAAGCTATTTTGTTCATTGATATATTCTTCATTCCTACAACAATGCCTAGAAGATAATACTTTCCCAGCAAACATTGCCAAAGCCAAATACAGAGGATAAAGCCCTGTAACATTTGAACTCTTATATTTCCCAGACACCGATAAAATATGCACTTGGTGATTTGGACACTCCATGTTTATTGATGAGGAAATTAAGGTACAAAGCCAAGGTCACATGGGGCAATGCTGGGATTTGCTCTCAGGACTCTGCATCCAGGGCTTATGTTTTGAGCACTCCATTATCCTGCTCCTGCCTGTGAGTAAGGCAAAGAACTGTAAACAAGTTCTTCCTGCTGTGGTCAGCTGCTGAAACACACAATGGCATTTCCAGATGTCTTCTGTATGTGTGGGGGAGCAGGGTGTGTCATGTCACATGGGCCATTTCTCCTACTCCAGACACAAACACTGAAGAAAGAGTGCCATGCCGAGTGAGGACACGGCTGTGTGTTTGTCTTGGCTGGAGTATTTGATTCCTCACGATGCTGAGCAGATTTATGTAAAGTCATCACAGTGTCGTGGGGAAAGCTCCTGGCCCAGAGGGCCCACAGACACAACATGACCACAGCACGATGTCTCTTTTCATCTTCACACTCGACTATTCCAGCATCAACTTCACCTATGCCCATTGCCCCACCCCCTTTCCATTCGGCCATTACACTTGCATTGTCCTCCTGGGCCAGTTCCTCACATGGTAGGAAATGCCTATCAGGGACAGTGGTATAATGTGCCTTCATGTTCACAGTGGTCATAAAGAGGAAGACACCCACGGCTTATGCAAGTCTGATTGGGCTAACTTGCATTACTTCCATGGACCTGTAACATGGCTAGGGAATACTCGGTGAAGATAGTCTCAGCATTCTAGAGATTCAGTAGCCCTTTCTAGAAGGTTTTTGGAAAATGTAGACAAATTGCTGAATGGTCATATTAATAAAAACCTGGAGCCAGATATTGGGGTAAAAAGCTGAGAGATCAGAAAAGCAGAAAGAAGACAGCCACGTTTTTACCACTTGCAGATCCTCAGCCAAAGGGACCTACTTCCTGTATACTCATGCCTATATGCCTTTCTGTCCTGCCATCTCATTTCCTCTCTCCACCCAGCTATAACACTTCCTCTTCCTGCCCAGCTCTGTCACTTCCTGTCTGTCTGTACAGACCTCCAGATCTTTATGGTTGGTGCTGAGATTAAAGGTATGTACCACCATGCCTGGCTCTGTTCCCAGTGTGGCGTTGAACTCACAGAGATGCAGATGGATCTCTGCCTTCCAAGTGATAGGATTAAAGGCATGTGCTACCATTGCCTGACTTCTATGTTTACTATAGTGGCTGGCTTTTTTCTCTGATCCTCAGATAAACTTTATTGGGGTACACAGATAAAATATCACCACAGGAAAATGTATAAAAAAAATTAATGAGCCAGGGCGGTGGTGGCCTACACTTTTAATCCCAGCACTTGGGAAACAGAGCCAGGTGGATCTCTGTGAGTCTGAGGCCAGCCTGGTTTACAGAGTGAGATCTGGGACAGGCACCAAAACTACACAGAGAAACCCTGTCTCGAAAAACCAAAAAAAAAAAAAAAAAAAAAAAAAAAAAAAAAAAAAAAAAAAAAAAAAAAAAAAAAAAAAAAAAACAAGTTAATGAGCAGCAACGTAGCAAAGCCTTTCCTTGGCTGGGCATTGCACATCGAGGAAAGAAGACACTGACTGCAATGCTCAAGACAGTTTTGCTGAGAAACACTGCAAACACATTGGCTCATACCTGTCGTCCCAGTGATTGGGAGGCAGAGGCAGGAGGATTGCCAATTCAAGACCAGCTTGGGCTGCTGCCCAAGACCCTTTCTAAGAAAGAAAGAAAGAGAGAGAGGGGGGGTGGGAGGGAGGGACGAGGGAGGAAGGAAAGAAGGAAGGAAGGAAGGAAGGAAGGAAGGAAGGAAGGAAGGAAGGAAGGAAGGAAGGAAGGAAGGAAGGGGTAGGGAAGTGGGGGAGAGAAGGGGTGGGCAAAAGGGAAGGAGGAAAGGAAGGGGGAGGAAAAGCGGGCAGGACCCTAGGGCTTGTTAGATAATACTTTTGGATTTAGAAGTGGATTTCTTTACTATGGTCACAATGGGGGTGTGTGGGATATTAGGAAGGAAATATGGACAGACAACTGGTGTTTCCTCTGCAGGGTACCTTCACCTGCTCCATCCACCCCTCTCTCGCTGGCCTTCAGAGATGGACTCGAGTCCAAGTGTCTCACTGACTACGGAGCTCACTGTTTTGGCTAGACTGACTTTCCGGTTAGCTGCTGGGATCCCTGTATCTCCTCATCCCTCTCCCATAGCACTGGGGTTCCAGGTACATACCACCACACCTGGCTTATGGCTTTTTACTGGATGCTGAGGATTCGAACTGGAGTCCTCATACTTACACAGAAAGTACTTTTCTGTTTGAGTTGTATCCCATCCCTACAGCCGCCCTCTTCGTATTTTGAGATAGCTAATCACTATAGGCTGGCTTGGACTTTGCTACGTAGCCTGTGTAGACCTTGAACTCTCAAGTCTCCTGCCTTCAGCCTTCTGAGTAGCTGAGATCACAGGCCCACCTACCAGGCCCAATCCTTTTCAGTTTTAATCATTTAATTCTTTCTGCTTGTAGTTTTAAAGTTTTGTTTATTGGTGGTGTGTGTATACATTTGGAGGTCAGAGGGCAACTTTGTGGAGTTGGGTCTCTCCTTCCACCTTTATGTGGGTACCGGGGATGGAGCCAAGGTCAGCAGGCTAGCATTCTTGTCCACTGCGCCATCTTGCCGGCCTCCTTGGTGAGACAAGGCTTCCTTACACAGCTATGGCTGGCCTTAGAGTTGGGAAGTCCTACTTTCACCTGCCTGGACTGGGTTAAGGTATGTGCACCAGGCCCTGCTTCTTTTCAGTCTTTTTGTTTTGTTTTTTTTTTTTTTTTTTTTTTTTTTTTTTTTTGTTTTTTGAGATAGGGTTTCTCTGTGTAGCCCTGGCTGTCCTGGAACTCCCTCTGTAAACCAGGCTGGCCTTGGACTCAGAGCTCTGCCTGCTTCTGCCTCCTAAGTGCTGGGATCAAAGGTGTGCACCACCACGTCCTGCCTTTCTAGTCTTAATATGAGAAATGCTATGCATTGGAAGCTACCGTGTGTTCTTTCTGAGGAGATGCAATACACTGAGTGAACAGGCTCTAGGACCAGGCCAGTTGGCCCTTATCAGTTGGGTTCTACCACTCACTATTTCTTTGAAGTTGGGAAAATTATATTCTTTTAGAATTTATGGATTAAGGGAGTTGTTGTTTGTTTCTTGAGATGTGGCCTTACACAGCCCAGGCTAGCCTAGAACTGGCTATCTAGTCGAGAATGGCCTTGAACTTCAGATCTTTCTGCTTCCACCTCCTGAATGCTGGGATTCCTCTTGTATACCACCACACTGTTTTGTTTGTATGTGATTTTTTTTTTAAGACAGTCTTACTATGTAGACCAGGCTGGCTGTGTATTCTTGGGCATTCTTCTGTCTCAGAATGACTAGGTTTACAGACATGAGCCGCTACACATGGCTCTCAAAATTTCATCTAAAAAGGGGTAAAAATAGTACCTCTTCATAGAACTGATGCAAGTACAGCAGGCTATAAACGACAAGGAATTCGGCAGAGGGCATGGTGCTGAACAAGTCCTGCCTTGGTGTTTGCCGTAGAAATTAAACTGAAGACATGTAGCTTCTCCACGCATGATCCCAGGGAAGGAGAAGGGCCAGTATTTGGGAGCACAGTTGAGGCCCCTTCTATGGGAAAGTCTCTTACAATTACCCATTCCAAGAATGGGAAGCCGAGGGACTTACCCACCAGCACTACGTTCTCACCGAGCAGAGTCTCTTCCAGGAAGATCAAACCCTCCATTTCTGGGCTCCTCGGCTTTGAAGAAGCTTCGGGGGCAGAGAGCATTCAGGAATCAGCCCGAAAAGTGAACTCCACAGAATTGTTCAGTGCATGTGGGGTTAGAGGTAGGTCATGAGTGTGTGAGGAAGAGCGCACACAGTGCCTATCGAAAGGGCTCAATCTGTGTTAGCCATTGTTATTAGATTAGATGACTCACTCCAGTACACCTCATCTTTACTGAATGAGAGGCTCACCTGGGGAGCTTGTTAAAATGGAGATTCTGGTTCAGTAGGTTTGGGGTGGGCCAGAGTGCTACATTTTAATGAGCTCCCGTGTGGTGCTAATGCTAATAGCAAGATTTTATTTAATTGATGCACGCTTATCGAGCCCCTCCTCCGTCTGAATTGCTGTGGTAGAGACTGCGGCATTTGGTTTGGTAGGCTGAAACTGAGTCTCCCCAAAATGCCAACATCCAGATCCTCGGCCTTTTGAATACATGACCTTACATAGCAGGAGGAAGTTTTCAGATGTGGCTCAGTTGAGGACCTTGAGATAGAAAGTTTATCTTGGATTAACAGAGTAGGCGTGATACGATCACAGGCTCTGTTGAGGAGAGAGGAGGCTGGAGCGACGCTGCCACACCTGGCTCTGAAGACGGAGGAGAGGAACACGGGCAGCTTCCAGAAGCCTGAGAGCTAAGGGGATGCTTTCCTCAAGAACCCTCTGAAGGAAAACAGCACTATAGACAGATTTTAGACTGCGGAGATACTTTCTGATTTTTAATCCACTAAAGCTGTGGTACATTGTCCCAGCAGCCACAGACACTAATACGAATGAAAACAAAATGAGGCCTGGATCAGTCAGGGTAGGTCAGTGAAGAAGTTATGGTGACATAGGACTCCCTAATGTTAGCTGTTTAAATTAAAAAAAAAATCATTTGTTTATTGTCCAGAATCCATTCAAAACAAAGATTGGTTGACGTGTCCGTCAGTTCTGGGTCCAGGTTGATGGGAGAGCCACTATCTGGAACACTGAAAGGAGAACTTCCATTCACATCTCATATGCTGCCAGTCCACTCGTAAGGGGAATAGAAAGCACGATTCAGCCACATGCCCAGAAGGCAGAGAGATGGAACAGTTGTCAGCTCTATATCTGGTATAGCTGAGTAAGCTCCTGGTACAAACTCATCGAGATATAAGAACAAAATAAACTATATACTCTGAATAAAATATAAAAATAAACTTGCCATGTGGTTCGTGTCTGCAATCTCAGCATTGGAAGCTGAGGCAGGAGGATTACCAGTTTCGAAGCCAGCCTTAAACAAAACAACCTGTAGAGCTCTATAAAACAAAACTCTCGATGAAATAGAAAAACAAACAAACAACAACAACAAAACACAACTACTTGGGCTGCTGGAGGACAGCAGAGCAGGTAGCAGAAGGCGGTTGATCTCTGAAGGCGGAATGACAATGAAAAAAGTCCACATGGGTACACAGAAAAGAGGGTGTTGACTAAAGCTCTGATATCTAAGGTGGTGACAGATGTGTTCATTCATTTGATTGGGGTAGTTAGTCATTGCTGTCACATTGCATGTATGATCTTTGTCAATCAAATATTTAAAAATTTAGGGATTTAGGATGTAGCCTGGGAGCCTATGGATTTGATCCCTAATATCACACACACGCACACACACATACACACACACAACAAAAAAAAAAAAAAGAAAGAAAGAATTAACTTCTCGCTTATAGCAACTTTGCAAGTGAGGTTAGATCCCTGTGATGTCAGTTATTTGTCAACTTGATGCAAACTGGGGTCATCTGGGAAGAGGACCCTCTACTGAAAAAAAAAAAAAAGCCTCCATCAGATTGTCTGGTGAGGAAATCTGTGAGGTGTTTTCTTGATTAATGACTGATATGGGAACGCTCAGCCCACTCTGGGCAGTGCCACCCCTGGGCAGATTCGGGTCCTGTGCTTCATAAGAAAACAGCCTGAGGGGGAGCAAGCTGGTAAGCATCACTTCTTCATGGTGTCTGCTTCAGTTCCCGACTCAAGGTTCCTGCCTTGAGTGACTCCCATCAGTGATAGATAGTGACCTGGGAGTTGTCATAAGAAATAAACCATTTCCTCTTCAAGTTGCTTTTGGTCATGGCACTTATCACAGCAATAGAAAGCCAATGAGGAGAGTACCAATCTACCCCACTTAAAGTGGCTAAAATGCAAACAGGATGTGTATACACAAGTAATCTTGTCTTTCTTTTCTTCCTTCCTTCCTTCCTTTCTTCCTTCCTTCCTTCCTTCCTTCCTTCCTTCCTTCCTTCCTTTCTTTCTTTCTTTCTTTCTTTCTTTCTTTCTTTCTTTCTAGACAGGGTTTTATTCTGTAGTTTAGGCTAACCATGAACTCACAGACATCCTCCTGCATCTGCCTCCCAAGTGCTGGGATTATAGACCCAAGACACCACACCTGCCCTTATTGTCCTAAGAGTCAGAGGACAAAGTTTGGGCACCCTTAGCTGATGGAAACCCAAGGAAGAAATTCCAGAAGAGTGAGAACTAGAGAGGAGAATGTAGGTTGTGGTGGATGCATTACTTACAATGCCCAGAATAGATCTGAAACTCAGCATGTAGAGAAAGGGAGAATCACAGCCTGCTACCACCAGAAAAGACAGTCCTGGATAGAGGTTGACCAGATGTTGGATACTGGAGCTAGGACCTCTAAGGCAGCTATTACATGTATGAATGGAAAGAAAGAATCTACTCATGTTGAGTGGATAGGAAACCTCAGCAGAGAAATAAAAACTCAAATGGAAGTTCTAGAATTTGAAAGCATACGTGAAGGGCCTAGAGATGTAGATCAGTAGTAGAGTCCTTTCAGAGCAGGCACAAGGTTCTGGGTTCAATCTCCAGCACCACACAGATAAAAAGAAGGAAAGGAAGGGAGGGAGAAAGGGAAGAGAGAGAGAGGGGAATGATGCAGTCATTTTAAGGGCTAACAACAGACAACAATGATTAATGAAGCGTCAATAAACTTGATGATAGATCAGTTGAAATTATGCACTCAGAGGTACATGGAGAAAAAAGTTTTGAAAGGAAAACAAAATAAGAAAGAGCAAGCCTTGGGAACTTGGTGGACAACATTAGAAAACCCAACACACGTGCTGTGTAGTATCAAAACGAGAGAGAGAGAGAGAGAGAGAGAGAGAGAGAGAGGTGGAGTATTTGAAGAAATATGCTCAACCTTGTTATCTACTGCTAGTCGCAGATGAGAAATATAAACACAATACAATAACATTTTCTTTACAACTTTTTGTCACATTTAACTATTTACTTGTTGGGGGACATGCATATTATGGCATCTATGTGGACGTCAGAGGACAGTGTGCAGGAGTCAGTTCTCTCCTTCAACAATGTGGGTCCTGGGGATAGTGTTGTAGAATATTATTTTAAGATATGTTACATATGTTTATGCTGTGGAACATTTGCTTTAATGATGCAAAGATGTGTTGTATTCTTTTATGCTGCATTTGGTTAACTCTGTGAAGCTACGATATTGTGCCTCTCTAAAACACCTGATGGTCTAATAAAGAGCTGGATGGTCAATAGCAAGGCAGGCGAAAGGATAGGCAGAGCTGGCAGACAGAGAGAATAAATAGAATGAGAAATCTGGGAGGAAAAAAGAAGAAAGAACAAGAGAAGGAAGAGAAGAGGACATCAGGGGCCAGTCACCCAGCACCCAGCCAGCCAGCCATGAAGTAAGTGTGAAAGTAAGATTTAAAGAAGTAAGAAAAGGCCAGGTGGTGGTGGTGCATGCCTTTAATCCCAGCACTTGGGAGGCAGAGGCAGGTGGATCTCTGTGAGTTCAAAGCCAGCCTGGTCTATAAAGCAAGTTCCAGGAAAGGACAAAGTTATGCAGAGAAACCCTGTCTCAAAAAAAAAAAAAGTAAGAAAAGGAAAAAGCCCTGAAGCAAAAGGTAGATGGGATAGTTTAAAAAGAAAAGCTGGCAGGAAACAAGCCAAGCTAAGGCCGGGCATTTATAAATAAGAATAAACCTCCATGGGTGATTTGAGAGCTGGGTGGTAGGCCCCCCAGAAGCAAAAAGTCAAAAGAGTTAAAAAAAATAAAAATAAAAACAGCTACGGGATAGAACTCAGGTTGTCAAGCTTAGCAGCAGGTGCCCTTACCCACTGAGCCATCTTGCCAGCCCTATGTATTTGTTTTGACACAGAGTCTTGCTATGTACCCTAGGCTGGCCTCACACCCCTGATCCTCCTGCCTCGGCCTTCTAAGTACTTAGATGACAGTTGTGCAGTACCATACCTGGCTCAGCACAAAATGTTTTGAGAGTGTCAGGAGAGGGAAAGAGAGAGTGAGAGATTACATAATTTTTTTATTACGGTTATATTGTTACAATTTCTGAGATCCAGAGGACCAAACCCATAGTTAGCTAGGTAAGCTCTATCACTAAGCTACATCTACAGCCCATTAATATTCTATTTTATCATTAGTTGCTATTAAGCAAGCACTGTCTCTCAGCTCCATCCCTAGCCTTTAGTTATTGCTGGTTAATCTCTCATTTTGCTGAATTTATGAATTAATCTTTATATATATATAACATAATATATCTGTATTATATGTCTGACTTGGTGTTATCTGTGGTTTCAAGCATCTCCTGGGAGTCTTGGAACACATCCCCTGAAGATAAGGGAGGAATGATATAGTAAGACATACGTTGACAGATGCAAAAATCTCAGTGCAACTTAAGCAGGATTAATACAAAGAAAATAATAAGTAGGCATATCACAGCCCAACTCTGGGAATGTAAAGATAAAGGGAGAATTTTAAAGCTGTCAGAGGAGTAGTCATCCGGTAAGCACAGGAACAGAATCTGAGCAGCACAGATTTCCCATCAGAAGCAACAGCGGCATCTTAGAGGACTGAAAGAAAAACTTCCTGTCAGCCAGATTTCTGTGTCTACTGGAAATACTCTTCAGGAATGAAGGTGAAATAAAATACGTTCCCATTAAAGGAAAAAGAGAATCTGCCACCACCTGACCCATAGAAGAAGTTCTTGAGGGTGAAAAAAAAAATGAGTTCTGATGTACAATGGGGAGGGGGAGAGTCCTTGTTTTATTTGGCTTTTAATTTGTTTCTTTCTCCCCACTCCTTGCTTTTTTCTCCTCCCCCCATAGGTTCTTACTCTCTAGCTCAGGCTGGCCAGGAACTTACTGTATAGCTCTGGCTGGCCTAGAACTCATGGCAATCTCCCTAATCTTAGGAGGACTGGGATTACAGGCATGAGCCATCAGGCTCTTTCAGAAAGAGTGCAGAGCCTTGGCCATGATAAATATGTGGGTAATTTCAAAGAACTTTTAAAACATTTTAAAAATACATATTAGGAGGCCAGGCAGGCGTGGTGATACATGTCTTTAATTCCAACACCGGGGAGGCAGAGACAGGAAGATCTCTGAGTTTGAGGCCAGCCTGGTCTACAGAGGGAGTTCCAGGACAACCAGGGATATAGAGGGAAGCCTTGTCTTGCAAAACAAACAAACAAAAAACACATATTAAATATTTAAGTCCAAAATTATAACCTTATAGGGTTTATAATAATATAAGTTCACTACATACAGCAATTCTAGCATAAAGGATGAGGTAAACCCATATCATTACAATTTGGTATAATTTAAGATATGAGCAGATATATTTGATGTACAAATGACTGCAATAGTATATCTTCCCAAAGATGTCACAGTATGGTGAAGGAAGATGTGTTCAGATCATGACAACACAGCTTTTGCTTCTTGGGAAGCTTTTTCCTGGGAATTTTCTTAGTGCTGGACTGTGAAGGGCAATGTGAGCTGAGAAAAATGCACCTTGTAGGGGGCCAACAGCAGGAGTGAGGGGTGCAGGAGCAGACAGTGCCACACACATTTAATGCACACAACAGTCATGGGACTTGCCTTCTGAGAGTGGTAGAGGGAAGTAGATGACCAAAGTGTAGGTAGGTCCAGTATCAAGTGAGCGTCCGCATCTCTGCTTCCAAGTTGGTACCTCAGATGTGTTCTCACGCAGCTGAAGGAATGGAAGAACAGAACAATGCAGAGTCTACTCCCTCCCTAAAGCCCTTTTATAAGTGCCCTAATCCAGTCCCCAGGGGTGCAGCCTTCTGAGGGGGACTCTCCAAAAGTCCCATCTCTTAATATCATCTCACTGATATAATGTGTGAATTTTGAGGACATGTTGCCCACAACCTCAGGGGAGAAAATTGCTGTGGAATAAGATGGAGGATAAACAGAGGCAGACGGAGCCAGGAAGCCAGAAGCAAATTGTAAATTATAAAAATCTTGATTAAAGATACAAAAGCCATGCCAGTCGGTGGTGGTGCATGCCTTTAATCGCAGCACCCAGGAGGCAGAGGCAGACGGATCTCTGTGAGTTCCAGGACAGCCAGAACTACACAGAGAAACCCTGTCTCAAAAACCAAAACTCAAACAAATAAAACACAAAACAGAAGTTACAAAAGCCTGAACAAGGTCCTGGGCAGTGGGACAGGGATGAATACATACTAGGAAGATGGTCAGGAAGCAGCAATAAGGGGCTTGGGAAAAGTCAGAAAACCAAGAAGAATCTAGACAAAGGTGAGGTTTCTGACTCTGGGGCTGATATCAACTAAGACAGAGGAAAGACAATAGAAGAAATTGAAGATAAAAGCATAAAGGAGATAATTGATTAAAGTACAGAGAGAACAACACTGAAGCATCTGAGAAGGAAAAGGAAGGTCACATTGTCCTCTGAAGCAGAAAGAGGAATCTGAGCCTGTCTAGAAACAGGAGAAGTCAGGAGATGGAGAAGATTAAAAAAAAAAAAAAAAAAAGGCTTGGACTTCACTGCTGGTGGTATTTGTTTTCTCTCTTAAACAGGAGGAGGTATTTGGTGTAAGGTGTGTGTGTGTGTGTGTGTGTGTGTGTGTGTGTGTGTGTGTGTGTGACAGAGAGAGAGAGAGAGAGAGAGAGAGAGAGAGAGAGAGAGAGAGAGAGACACCATGACAAGAGTTTGTAGCACTATGTGACTGATCTGTGACCTGTGACCTGTGCTCAATATCTGGCAGGTTCTCTCCACTGAAACAGTGAGTTGGCTCTATGATATCCATGAGGGACTGGTTCCAGAACACTCTACTAATACCAAAGTCTAGATGTTCAAGCTCTTATATGAAGTGGCATAATATTTGTATACGATATGACCTTTGCACATCATTTTAAATTATCTATAGATTACTTATAATACTAAATAACATGTAAATCTGTGCAAAAGTCATTGAACTGTGTTGTTTATGGAATTAATAACACAAAATGTATGTATATGTTTAGTACATACACAAACACCAACATATACCTTCTTTTTTGTTTGGTTTTGTTGTTGTTTTGAGACAGAGTCTCTGTAGCCTTGACTGTCCTGGAACCAGGAGAGCCTTGAACCCACAGAGATCTGCCTGCCTCTGCCTCCCAAGTGCTAGGATTAAAGGTGTGCACCACTGCTGTAGAATAATCCCCTTGTACACTATAAAGATTTGTCATTCGAATTGGCTTAATAAAACACTTATTGGCCAGTAGCCAGGCAGGAAGTATAGGCTGGGCAATCAAACTAAGAATGATGGGAAGGAGAAGGGTGGAGTCAAGAGTTGCCAGTCAGATGCAGAGGGAGCAGGAAATGAACATGCTGTGCTAATGATGGTACCGCCACCTGGCAAAGCATAAATAGAAACATGGGTTAATTTAAATGTAAGAGTTACTTAATAACAAACCTGAGTTATTGACTGAGCATTTATAATTTACGTTAAGCCTCTGAGTGATTATTTGAGAGTGGCTGCAGGACATAGGAAAACTTCCATTTACACACCACTACCACACATACATATACCTTCTTCTTGATCCACAGCTGGAACCATAAGTACAGAGGACCGTGTCATCAAGTGTGAGGATTGTTTAGCTGTAGCAGCTGTCTCCATGAGAGAGAAAACTTAAATTAATCTAAAAATTAATTTATCTTGTCTATTGTGTGTGTGCACACTTAGAGGCATGAGTGTGTGTGCATATGGCACAAGCGTGGTGTGGGAGGGTCCATGGCACTGTGGGTGGTGCCACACCTGAGCAGCCAGTCCTGGCTTGTATAAGAAAGCAAGCTGAGCAAGGCAGGAAAAGCAAGCCGGTAAGTGCCATCCCTCCATGGTTCCTGCTTCTGTTCCTGCTTGAGTTACTGCCTGACTTCCCTCTGTGATGCGGTGATGTGGCAAGTCAAATAAACTCTTTCCTCTCCAAACTGGTCATGGTAATTGCCACAGCAATAGAAAACAAACTAGAACATTGTTTGCAAAAGAAAGCTTTCTTCTTTAATTAACACCCCAAATCATGGGGTTATAATGACATTTTCACACAAGTTTTTTTTTTTTGCTGCGCCTCCCCTCCCACACCCCTCCCACAAGCCCCTTTTCTCCTACACTTGTGCCCCTTCTTCCCAGTAGTCCTCTTATCCTCTTCACGTCCCATGTATTCTACTGCTTTCCCCATTCCTTCCTTAAAATGCTTTTTCCCTTCTCATGCTCATCTTTAATCTTGCTCAAGATATTTGATATGTATCTAAGCCAATCTACATATCCTCCCCAATTGTGCGCAGATCACCACTATTACAAAAGTACTGCCTCTTACCTTTCTAACAGTAATAAATCTTGAAAGTTACTACATGAAGGTCAACATGTAGTTTGCCCAGGTTTAAGGGGTCCCATAGAGTCCCAATAGAAATGTACATTATTTTATTTAACAAATTCCTCTTGCTCAGCATTTAAGCTACACCAAATCTCTTGGAATTTCAAAGGCTGTTATAACAACCTTTCACATTGGGGCAATATACCTGTAGCATACGAGTTCTAGAAACCCAACTGCTGCGTTAAAGGGAACATACTTTGGTATTGTTTTGAGACAAACTCTATGTAAGCCAAGTTGGCTTCAAACTAGCAATCCTCCTGCCTCAGCCTCCAGAGTTCTGGGATTGCTGGCATACCACCATGCTCAGATCACATTTGTAACTTTAGTAAATATTAAATTGTCTTCCTTAGGGTTTATATCAGTTTGTGTTGTTTTTACATTTTAAGATACTCTTTTCCTTTTTTTGTGTATGAACTGTTCAAACTAATGGGTTTCATTGTGATGTTTTCATACATGCACATAACATGCTTTGATCACATTGTCCACCATTACCCTTCTTATCCCCTCTCCTTCTAAGTTTGTTTCCTCTTAAGTGAGTGTGTTAAAACTGTGTTTGAAGCCAGTTGGTGGTGGCGCACGCCTTTAATCCCAGCACTTGGGAGGTAGAGCCAGGTGAATCTCTATGAGTTCAAGGCCACCCTGGTCTACAAAGTGAGTTCCAGAACAGGCTCCAAAGTTACACATAGAAACCCTGTCTCAAGCCTTCTCTTTCTGCTTTCTTTCCTTCTGTCTGTTCTCTCTCTCTCTCTCTCTCTCTCTCTCTCTCTCTCTCTCTCCTCCCCCAATAAAGCTCTAAAAAGGTAAAAAAAAAAAAAATTAAAAAAAAAAGAAAACCTGTCTCGAAAAACCAAAGGAAAACAAAACCAACCAACCAACCAAACAAACAAAAAACCCAAACAACAACAACAAAAGCAAAACCCTGTGTTTGAGCTGGATGGTGGCAGGTGGTGGATCTCTTAGAGTTCGAGGCTAGCCTGGTCTACAGAGTGAGTTCTAGGACAACCAGGGCTACACTGAGAAACCCTGTCTTGAAAAACAAAAAAACAAGCAAAAACAAACAAACAAAAACCTGTATTTGACTTTTGCTAGTCTGACTGATAAAAATGATGTTATTGATGTGGTTTTAATCTTCGTCTTTTCACTATGGGGAGGTTGATGAATATATTTGAGAGCTCTTGTTATTTCCTCTAATCTCTTTCTTTCCCATTTCCCCCTCAGACTCTATAGACTTTTCCTATCAGCGTAATAGCCCCTTTCCATGACAGGAGTGACAAATATTTTTTCCAACTTATTTGTCTTTTAACTTTGTTTTTTGAATTCGAGTCATAGAGAGGTTTTAAGATCGTTGTTACAGGAGCTAGAGAGATGGTTCAATGGTTAAGAGCACTTGTTGCTCTTGTAGAGGACATAGGTTTGGTCTTCTACAAGACCTTGCACCCATGTGTCGTTTACAACCATCTGTAACTCCAGTTCTATGGGATCTGACACTGTGCTCTGACCTGGCTAGGCAACACACATACATGTGGTGCACAGACATACATGCAGGCAAAATACCCACACACATAAACGAAAATCCAAAAAGGCTTTATAAAAAAATATTACAATATTTGTATTCACTAGTCTATTATACTTCTAGATGTTATTTCATCATTAGAATGCCTCCCGCACTCCGATGAAAACTGTTGCGTGATGCTCCCTAGTCCCTCTGGCTTCCTCCATTTATTAAACACATCTTTCTGGTACAACACATGGGGTGTGTACCTTACTTATTTTTCTCCAGTTGCTCTCTGATTGTTCCCAGGTTGGATTTTACTTTTGTTTTATATGATCACATCAGCCCTGGGTAAGGACATCTCTTCTTTCCTGGCCTTTATGCCTTTTATTTCTCTTTTCTTTCCTTGTTGACTTTGCTACAACTCTACTAAAATGTTGACTAGTGTAGAGGCAGTGGGCATTGTAGCTTGTTTTCCACCTCTCTGCAAGCAAGCAGGTAAATAAGTGACTACTTATGTGGATTCTTTCTTCCTCTTCTTTCTTTCTCTCTTTTTCTCCCTTCCTTCCTTCCTTCCTTCCTTCCTTCCTTCCTTCCTTCCTTCCTTCCTTCCTTCCTTCCTTCCTTCCTTCCTTCCTTCTATATATGTGTTTGCTCCTGTGTACATGTGAACATCAAAGGACAACTTGGAGGAGCCTGCTTTTTCCTTCCACTAGTCAGTGAATACCAGGGATCAACCTCAGGTCATCGGGCTTGGTAGCAAGCACCTTTGCTGGCTGAGCCATCTCCCTGATCCTGGCTATGTGTTTTCAGAATGCTACCCACAATGTTTGCTGCTTTTTTTTCTTTTTCTTTTTCTTTTGCCAACCTGAACCATTCTTAAGAGTGTGTGTTGCCTAGGAAACCATAAATAGTAAGTATGAGCTTAGCTGTAGTTTTTTGTAGGTGCCCTTTATCAATCATACTGAGAAAGTTCCCTCCTATTATTATTAGCTTGTTGAGAGTGTTTGTCATGGATTTTGACAAGTGCTTTTCCCTTACTGGTAGAAATCATCTTGCTTGACCTTTATCCTTTTAATGCGGTATTTATTTATTTCTTCTTTTTGAGACAAGGTCTTGCTACGTAGCTTAGGTTGGCCTGGAACTCACTATTGGGCCATGTTGTCCTTCAGCTCAAGAGTCTCCGACCTTGGCCTCCTGAGTGCTGGAATTATAAGTGTCAATCACTGTATTCAGTAGCTTTTTTGCTTTTTTCTTTTTTCGTTTTTGAGACAGGATTTCTCTGTGTAGCCCTGGCTGTCCAGGACTTGCTCTGTAGACCAGATTAGCCTCGGACTCAGAAATCTACCTGCCTCTGCTTCTTAAATGCTGGGACTAAAGGCACTGTGCCGCTATACCCAGCAGTGTTTATTTCTTTTTAACTATTAATTTGTTTGGGAAAGGAAGCCCAACTATCGTTGCCGAGACCTTTGAGGTTTAAGGACGGATCTAACTGGGACAACAGGAAAAGAAGAAACAATGGGCAAATATAGAAAAGGTGGGACCAAGTGGGCTGTGAGCGCCAGTGGAGCAGCCCGGAGACTCAGCCTGTTTATTGCATACAGCATGAACAAGGAGGATGCAGACTAGCTGATCTCTGTGGGAGGTCTCTGTAGGGCAGCATTCCCAGGTTGCCATCACCCAGGAGGAGAGAGCGGTGGCTAATGGCTTCTGCATACACTTGTTTTAGCTGAAGGTCAATGGTTGGTAAATGCACTGAGACCAGAGGAAGGCTTTGTCATTCCTCTGAGCCTGACTTTGGAAAGGCTTTGCTGTTCTCATGGGTATAAGGCACTGGGGTTCTTGACATGGTTATGCTCATGTCAACTACACACAGCACTTAGGACATCATCTACTCCCCACAGTTCATGAGTTATTATCCTTTTAATGTGTGTATTAAGTCTACCAATTCTTTATTAATTAAATTTATACTTTGTTCACAGGAGATCTTGGTCTGTAGTTTTCTTCTTCCGTCCTTACCACACATTGACTTGAAAGACTACCTGAATCGTACACTAAATCCCCACTTCTGGGTTTCCTGTTACACTTGGTCCCATTGGCATTTGTCTTCCCTGTCTTACAGCATCTGCATTGTTAGAAATCGGGAGTTCAGCTGGTCCCCAGCTCGGCTAGTCTCTGATGTCTCTTCCTACTCCACAGTCCTGGCCTCGGGATGTGATGTTCCGTATTGAACAGCTGGGGCAGTGGGGAAACTCCATTTTAAAGACCTAGCCATTTTGTCAGCCAGTGTCTCATCAGGAAATTAGAAATGGTACTCATTGTTTTAACCAGGGGACTTAATTTAAGGAATAATTGCTATTGCTGGGAAAGCTGAAGGAGCAAAGTGAGAAGGTAAAATAAGCCTGAGGGCAGGGACCTCAGGAAACTGCTATTAGCCCTATGACTATAGGAATAGGGAGGAGTTGGTTTTACTAGAACCGTGAAAGCACTCATCGATGTCCCCCTGAAGACAGTTCCTGCTGCTGCAACCAGTGGCAATGTAGACTCCATGGTGGCACACTGCATAAGGACCTTCCTATCAACAACGGATAGGGTCCCAAAAATTATAATGAAGATGAAAAGCCCCTTATGGTTGGTGCCTCTCTAAGCATAAGAACATGATCACAAGACGATGAATTTCTCCCTGTGGTGATTCTGATGTAAGCACACATATTGTGTGTGTGGCCAGTGCTGTAAAAGGATAGCATGTAGCGTTATTCATGCCACATATCACTTGACTGTGGTAGCAAATGAAGATGCTGGTGGGTTTATGTATTCATTACACAGTAGTCTAGTCATTATTTCAGAGTGGGCTTTTATTATAAAAGAATGTTTACTGTTAGATCGGAGAGATGGCTCAGCAGTTAAGAGCATTTGCCTTTCGTACAGAGGACCTGGGTTTCCTTCCCAGCACCACATGGCAGCTACAAACATCTGTAACTCCAGTTCTAGGGGATCTGATGCCCTCTTCAGTGCACAGACATGCATGCAGGCAAAAATTCAGACACATAAAATAATTTTGAAAAATGTTTCCTATTGTTGGCTATGGTCGCGTGTGCTTGTATTAATACCAGTACTGTAGAGGTGGCAGGAATATCTTGAGTTTAATGTAGCCTTGGATACACAGTCTACTTGGAATCAAAGGTCTTCTCACCCCAGATCAGGCACCAATGTCAGTCCAAAGAAATGATTCCGCCTAAGTCCTGCTTGGTAAACCATTAGAATTTATTGGACTTGCTGACAGGAGACCTCAGCAACAGTGAAAGTCCCAGTCTAACAAAGATGATGACCCCCTATAGCTGCACCATGAGGGTCCCCCTTCAGTGAACCACTGTCTACTTTAGCACAGAGGCAGAATTACCTACATCTGGGGGGGGTGTGTGTGTGTGTTCAGGAGGCAGTGGGAAGAATCTCAAGTGAGGGTGTGATGACCTTCTCCAACCTCTCCTTCTACAAGGCAATGTGAGCAGCTTGTCCTTGTTAAGCAGCTCTTCAGGGGTAGTCATAGTTGCTGTGATCACACTGTTGTGCTCACAATATAGTACTCTACGGCACGGGGATACATAGGGAGAATGTCTTAACCAAATTGAAAAATATTCACTGTAAGCCAGTTGGATGCAGCAACGGCTTCCTACATCTTGAGTTTACTGTCTTCTGGTGATGTCCCTTCTCTTCCGCTTGATTTAATCTAGGGTTTTATTCACTGTTGCCTTGGGAACAATAGGCTGTACCATGTATGTGTCCCATATGGTCTAGGTATGTCATATGCTATCCTGCCCAGGTTTGTGTAAGAACATTGTATGATGTTTGCGCAAAGACAAAATCAGCTAAAAAAGATCCGAGAACATGTCTCCCTTGTAAAAACTACCGAAGTCTGGTTAGAATCCCTGCAGGATGCTGGAACCGGAGTCACCGGCTGCTGCAGCTGTTGAATCTGTAGAAAATGATCTTCCCTGTTGTGGGAAGCTTCAGAGACAGCTGCAGCAGGAGAGGAAGAAAACGTTTTCTTCCTTTCTGCCCTCTAGGCAGCTCTGTCAGGGTCTCCTATCCAGTGAGCGTAACCAGAAGCCAACAGCAAAGCAGTTTGCAGGGTCCAGCTCCCCAGGAAGCGGGGAGAACTTCCGGCTCCATCCACCGGCATTCTATTGCGCTGTCACCCAGGGCCCCACCCTTAAAACAGCCCTGTGCTTGGTTTAATGTTCCCTTGTCACCGCCTTGAAGTTTTAATTTAAAAACAGAGTCTCGCACTTTTATTTTGCACTCACCCTGCAAATTATGCGGCTGGTCTCACAGACCGGAGCACGGAGGGGCACGGATGAAGCAGACAGCCAAGAGGAAAATGCCAGAGCTGCCGTATGCCAAATTGCTATCCTCAAAGTTTATAACAACTTGAATGTCTTAGCAATGTAGAGTTGCCTGGGAAACCATAAATGGATTTTGGTGCTGATAGACAAGTTTCTAAGATATCCCCCCACCCCCCACCCCGGCACATTGCGTGTAACAGTTCCGAAAGCAGCAGCAGAGACGTCAACAAATGGCTCTTAGGTCTTCAACCCAGAGAGTCGGGTTATAAGGCTTTCATCTGTCATTTTCCAGTCTCACTGCTTTAGGGAGAGACTTGGCTGGGGGCCGACTGGTTCTCAAGAAATCTATACACCATTGCCTTGCTTTTGTATATCCGGTGGTATTTAAGTCCATCATATTTACTTGTTAATGTCTTTCTTCTAGCATGTTGGTGTCGAGAACAAATTTTTTAAGCACTTGGGAGTCTGTGAGGCTGGGCAGGTGCTAATTCCAGCGTATCTCCTGGAAGAAGATGGCCTTTGATTGGCTCCAAATTACCCGGCAACAGTAAGGGAAGGGAAAAGGCAGAGGAATTTCAAAGTCTTGGTAGACTGGGTAAGCTATTGCAGGGACTAACGCATTTTATGTCATAGAGGGGAGTGGGGAGGTGACAAGGAGAGGACGCAGAGGAATCTCATAAGGGAACCAACCCAGAACCACTGCTTTAGCTAGCCCTTTAAGAACCAAGAAAAGCTCACTTTGAGATACGGAACTTTCAGGTACACCTGCCGGTTAACTAAAATGTGCTTCTGGACATCTGTTTCTTTGAATTAAATCACAGAACCCATAGGTAGTTTTCTGTAACTTCTTGTAACAGAAGAGATTGATTTTTTTTTTTTTTTTAATCCCTGCTATCTGCCAGGGTGTATCTGGCGAGAGTCAAGATATGCTGGTTTCAGTTCCCAAGGATAGAATGGTGGGCCGAAGAGGCACAACCCCAACCTTCTCAGACCTACAGCCTGAAAAGGGAGGAAAATAACCAGGAGCATTATGGCATGATTAGTAGTGTGGCAGGAGAGCTGAAGGGTGCTTGAAGAAAACACAACACCTTGTTAAAACATCAGGGAGAGCCTCGGAGTGCAGCCCAGCAGCATTAAACCAAGCAACAAGGGGAAGATGGGTGGAGGGCAGACACTCTAGGAAAATGGAGCAGCCGCAGCCGGTTCAGGGTTCCTGAGGTGACGGCTTACTTTGCATGCAAGAACTGTGAAGGAAATCTAATGTGGAGAGGTAGCAATGGAGCAGAGGAGGCTGAGAAGGCAGGGGCAGGTTAGATCTTAAAGGACCTGCTTGCTTACCACAGACAAACCCTAGGCTGATCTTTAATACAGCAAGGAATAAAGGAAAAAGAGAAAGCTGAACTCAGTTCAAGCTAGCTCTTTGAATACTCATGACCTTTCCCTAAGGGCAATGGCAAATGACTCTTGTCTTCAGTCGCAGGAAAGAGACATGAGGTACGAGTCATCATTAGTCTGTGATACTCTCAGGAAGCTGAGACATGAAGACTGGGAATTTCAAGCCAGACTGGAACATGTCTCAAAAGATGTAGTGAGAGAGCTTTTTAGGCAAGCATAAAGACTCTCCCTTTGAATAAGTTGAGTTTGTGGTCCCTGTGGGTTGATCAAGTGGAGTTGTCTAGTAGATGGATGTTAATTATTAGCCACTAACTGAGAACCTTAAATTACTTCTGGAGAGCTTAGCAAGCTAGTTACTCTGCAAGTCTTAAAGGAATCAAGCACATGTTCTTTTGTGTTGCTTCAGGAGACACTAAGCAAAGGCAAAGCAAAGAATCTTCCCGGTCAAATTCCTACACTCATCTAAAACCCATGGCTCCTCCCAGCTGCAGGCAAGGTCCCCGTGTCTTTAGCATTTGTCTCATTGCTTCTCTGGTAGTCTGTTTCCCCAGTTTAAAAATTAGAGAAGATTAGGTTATGAGCTCAAGGCAAGATCTGAGCCGAATTCCTCTTTAGGTTCCTGGTGCTTCATAAGATTCCCTGAACACAATAGACTCATTTTACTGAATGATTCTAATTTGTATCTTAAAATTCATCTGCTGAGTCTAAAGGAAATTAAAACAACTCTATATTTTAAAGATAGACAGTTTTTTTGAATAAACAAAAATATGTAAATTAAACAATGAAAACAAATTTAATTTTTAAAATTTGTCTTTAATAAAAAACAAAAACAGGGTCTTAATATGTAGCCTGGCTGGTCTGGAACTCATTATATAGCTTGGACTGCCCTCAAAATAATATAGATCTGCCTGCCTCTGCCTCTCAAGTGCTGGGCATGCCAGGCTTTGAAAACAAACTTAATAAACAGCAACTTGAAAGTTAAATGCAGTTTTTTTTTTTAAATATAAACTGTAACATTATAAATTTGTACTTCTCCCCTTTTTCAGTTTTTTTAACCTTTTGGTGACTTTTACACTCACACTGAACTAAAAATAAAGCAGAGCAGAGAAAAATACCTCCAGGTCAACATAAAAGCTAAACATGTGAGTGCTTTGAAGTGTGTGGGGGCTGTGGCCGTAGCTCATCGACAGAGTGTTTGTTCAAAATACACAGGTTTAGTTCCCACTACCACGAAACAGGCAGATAAATAAGCCACAATCTCATTACTCAGAGATCGTGCCTTACTTTTAGAAAATCAGAGAGAAGATGGGAGGTGGGGGTGGGGGTGGGGTGGAGGAGAGAGATGGGGAGACAAAGACATAGTAATATATGGAGACGGAGCATGTTGCTTGGAAAATGAATGAGCCACTAGGCTAGGCATGGGGATGGGTGTTTGGAGTCCCAGCTACTTCACAGGCTGATGAAAGATGTCTTGAGACAAGGGGTTGGAAGCCATCCTGAGTGACAAAATAAGAACTTGCCTCAATAGTGACATAAAAGCCATGGATGATACACGACGTAAAGTGCTTGTGTTAACCAAACATGGTTCACAATTTATTTGTTTCAAAGGATGTTCCCTGCAGTGAGCTGTTTGTTGAAGACATTGATGATGGGTTTTTGATTTAGATTTTATTTATTTTTCTTTTCTGTGTATGAGTGGTTTGCCACCATGTATGTCTGTGTATCATATGTATGTGATACCTGGGGGGGGGGGTGAGAAGAAAGTGTTAGATCCCTTGAGACTGGAGTTACAGACAGTTGTGAGCTGCCATGTGGGTGCTGGGAACCCAGGTCCTCTGGAAGAGCAGCCTGTGCTCCTAACTGCTGAGACATCTCACCAACCCCACTTGATGAGATTTTTGCTTGAAACTTCAGTGAAGACATATTACTTCTTACTCACTACTTCAGTGAATATTTGAGTGGAAAGATTATTATGCCAAAATAAACACATGATGAAAGAAAGAAAAGGAAAAGGAACTGCAAATAAGGTGGCATGAATTTTCAAGGGCTGTTAACTTGAAAAGTTGCCAATGTACAAGAAAATACAAAAGAAAGCTGAATGAGGAGAGATGGATAAATGAATGGGTGACTGAACAACTGAATGATTAACAAGGCCCTCTGTCAGTAGGAAGCCTTTTCTATGAGAGATGACCAGGAGTCAAGGAAGCATGTCATGATGGAGGAGTTGATGGAATACCAAAATAGGAAGACAAGTTCTGAGAACGCCAGTATGAGAACGTTCCAGCTGCACTGCTAGGCTACTAATCGAATTGGCTCCTTTGAGACCTTAATCTCCTGCTTTGTCAGGAGGAACACCCCTTGTCTAAGGCTAGACACAGTTCTGTCTCTCCATCATGAGCCTTCCAGTGGCACAATTCTACTGAATATACATTGTGTATTTTACAAGACAGTCAATTTTCTTTTTTTTTTCTGAACAGGATTTCTCAGTGCTTCTGAATCATTAAGGCGTCACAGATACGTTGTCTTTAGTGTTTGTGGAAAATGTGGTAGTCACAGAAAGACTATGAAGACTTGGGTTGGAATAGAAAGAATGAATTAGTAGTTGGAGTTATTGTACTTTGAGTACTTTCAGTAATGCAGTATACTTATGGCTTTGTACAGCTTTTCTAGAAAAAAATGTCAGAGGAGAAGACTAAACTCTCATGCTTTCCAGAGTGCCATACTAGGGGCTCACTTTGACAATAGCCTCCGTGGTTACAAAGTAGGAAATCAGAAATCGAAGAGAGCGACTTGAGTAGGTAGTGAACATTTTCATTCTGTCTCTTTCCTTTGTAGTTCACCTCATTCATTCATTATGACTCCTGCCTATTGTTTACTGTAATACCTGGGCAATCAGAAGAGTGAACCTGCTTAGAGGCTAAGGATTTAATTCAAAGGATACAGAAACTTCTTTGAAGACCTTGTTAGTGTTATATACTCACATAAATTTAATATGTATGTTTATGTACATATTTAGTGTAAAAATAATTTTATAGTCTCAAATTATTCATCATAGTGTCACTCCGGGCAGACTTGCTGAATATGATGTATGTGGTGTCTTTCAAGGTAATCCTCATTCCCATTATTGCCACATTACCACATAATCATAATCTGAGATACACACCATGACAAGTTCAAAGGTAAATTGACCCATGAACTATATCTTAACGTTTTAAGCATGTATTTTTCTTGCCAACAGCCCTGTCTTTCTTTAATTGCAAACCACTGAGGAGGGTGAGTCCACCAAACAAGGGCTCATTAAGCAATGGGTCACCCTGTGATGATGGGTGGCAGCTTGCCACTCCCATTTCCTTTTGTCAGAAGCATAATTAGAAACAAGGCAAAAAAAAAAAAAGTCTTGAAAGATGATGGTGGCACATGCCGTTAATCCCCAGTACTTGGGAGGAAGAGGCAGGCAGATCTCTGAGTTTGAAGCCAGCCTGGTCTACAAAATGAGTTCCAGGACAGCAAAGGCTACACAGACAAACAAAACAAAACATAAAAATGATTGCACTGTAAGGATATGTCGTAATTACTATCTTTATTCCAAGGTATTGATAATAGACAAAATAAAAAGTGAGGAAACACAGTACACATAATCATGCTCAAAAATAGGACGAGCATTTGCCATTCCGGGATGAAGCAGAAAGGCAAATAGTGAGTAGAACCGAAACAGCTGGCCAACTGAGTCCAATAAACAGACACAAGCAGTTGAGAAACCCTCCCTTGCTTGAAACCGAGCCTGGAGGAGGGAGGGCAGGTACTGCAAGGGATGAAATCTGGGTTCACTGCTTAACGCCAGGGTCTGGGGAGGCATCACTCCCTCTCCACATCCTTGGAAGGAGGAGGGGTCAGGAAGAAATTAAACTAGCCATTGCCTAGGTCACATAGGGCAGAAAAAATAAGGCCAATACAAGCTGATAGACTCTTGGTCAGGATCTAAATCAAGCTACTTATAGCAATAATGCAGCTATTATCCTAGGCTATCTCCTCTAAACTGTAAATTATAAAATCAAATTGTTGTTTGGAAATCCTGCAGGTCTTGGTTGAAAACTGGTGTGTAGCTAGAGTTTTCCTCCTTGCCCACAGTCAGGACAAATCTTTGTCACCCACCAGTCCCACAGCCGCTCAGACCCAACCAAGTAAACACAGAGACTTATATTGCTTACAAACTGTATGGCCGTGGCAGGCTTCTTGCTAACTGTGCTTATAGCTTAAATTAGTCCATTTCCATAAATCTATACCTTGCCACGTGGCTGGTGGCTTACCGGCATCTTCACATGCTGCTGGTCATGGCGGTGGCTACAGTGTCTCTTGCCTTCCTGTCCTTTTATTTCTCCTCTCTGTTAGTCCCGCCTATCCTTCCTGCCTAGCCACAGCCGATCAGGTTTTATTTATTGATCAATCAGAACAACTTGACATACAGACCATCCCCCAGCACAGCCAAGTGCAGACCATCTCAGACACCTGCACTCAGGCCCATGGTCCTAATCATCCTCTATGCGGACCTGCTGGGTAATGCCACAAAGAACCCAAGAAGGGCTCCCACAGGACATACAGAACATCCCACAGCACTGGTGGTTGGAACATTTTTAGACTAGGAATAGTGAGGAAAATGTGTAAGAGAAACTCCCACAGAGGATGAGCCTGAGAGCAAAAAATTGAAGAAAATGAAGCTAAGGAAACTATGAAATAGAAGCAGACATTTAGGCATTGAAATTACCATATTTACCTTCATCCAGCAACTGATGGAAGCAGATGCAGAGATCCACAACCAAGCACCAGGCTGACTCCCAGAATCCAGTCGAAGAGAGGGAAGGGGAATTATATGAGCAAGGGGTGGGAGTCAAGAGTATGATGGGGAAATCTACAGAGACAACTGAACCAAGCTCATAGGAACTCATGAACTTTATACTGACAGCTGTGGAACATGCATGGGACGGGACTAGACCCTCTGCATACGGGAGACAGTTGTGTAGCTGGGTCTGTTTGAGGGGTCCCTGGCAGTGTGATCAGGATCCATCCCTGGTGCATGAGCTGGCTTTCTGGATCCCATTACCTATGGTCGGACACCTTGCTCATCCTTGAGAGGCAGGGGTGGTGGTGGGGGAGGGCTTGTTCCTGCCTCAACTGAATGTACCAGGCTTTGCTGTCCCCACCATGGGAGAACTTACCCTTTTGGAGGAGGGGATGAGGGATGGGTTGGGGAGGTTGGCAGGGGGGAGTGGGAGGAGGGATGAGAAAGAATATGTGGTTGGTATGTAAAAGGAATAAATTTTTTAACTAAAAAAATTAGACAGTCAAAAAATTACCATATTCACCTCATTTACTAGATATTGAGAAAATTTGAAAATAAATTAGTTAAGTATTATGATAAGAGGGTATAAATCTAAAAAGAGTGTAATCAGGAAAATAATAATAATAATAATACAAAAATGAAGTAAAATAGAAACTAAGAAACTGTAAAACTATGGCAAACAAAAGCTGACTTCTTGGAAAATCTAATAAAATAGTCAAGTCTCTGGTAAGCTCAGTCCAGAAATAAAAGAGAAAAGCTACAAGCAATATTGAGATCATTCTGCAGATACTTAGGGATTAAAAATATTGCAAATGGGGACTGGAGAGATGGCTCAGAGGTTAAAAGCATAGACTGTTCTTTCAGAGGTCCTAAGTTCAATTCCCAGCAACCACACGGCAGCTCATAACCATCTGTAATGAAATCTGATGCCCTCTTCTGGCCTGCAGTCATACATGCAGGCAGAACATTGCATACATAATAAATAAATGTTTTAAAAAATATTGCAAATGACGAGTACAAACAAGCTAATGTCTCTAAATTTCTAAACTGGTAGAATGGGCAATATTTTAGAAAATATGCCATCCTAAAATTGAATCAAGAAAGAGAGCTGGCTGGCTGGGTGGTGGTGGTGCACATCTTTAATCCCAGCACTGGGGAGGCAGTGGCAGGCTGAGCTCTGTGAGTTTGAGGCCAGCCTTATCTACAGAATGAATTGAAGGACAGCCAGGGCTACACAGCAAAACTCTGCCTCAAAAAACCAAAAAACAAAATAAAGAAAAGAAAGGAAGGAAGGAAGAAAGGAAGGTAAGAAAGAAGAAAGGAAGGAAGGAAGGAAGGAAGGAAGGAAGGAAGGAAGGAAGGAAGGAAGGAAGGAAGGAAGCTGGCTTGCACTTGAAAAGTCAAGGCATCGAGGCACAGCAATTGCAAGTTCAAATCAGCCTGGGCTATATAGTGAGACCTAGCATCAGGAAAACAAATACAGAAGCAAGCAAACTAACAATAATCAGCAATAACTATTAGCTATTGACTTGACAATTTAAACATCATCACTTTAATGATGCCAGAATCATATTCTTTTTAAGGCAAGCTTTACTAATTCTTAAGGAAGAGACAGCCCCTTTGCCAAGAGATAGCACCTAAAGTGAAGACAGAAGCTCCTGCCCTCACAAAGTTGAAGTCAACACGAAGGCTTTGAAGGTTGTGATTTGAAGCCAAGAAGGTCGTGCTGAAAACCATCCACAAAAAGAAGATCTGCAGGTCATGTACCTTTAGTCAACCAGGAGGCAGCCCTTTCTATCCTTGCCAGAACACCCCAGGAAAAACAAGTGTGCCTACCATGCCAGCATCAAGCTCCCCGCCTGGCCACTGAGAGCATCATGAAGAGGACAGACAACAGCAACACACATGTGTTCCCTGGGGATGTCAAGGCCAACAACAAGCACCAGATCAAACAGGTTGTGAAGAAACTCTAGGACACTTACGTGGCCTGATCAGGCATGATGGAGAGAAGAAGGGGTATATTGAACTAGCTCCTAATTGTGATGCTCTGGATGGTATTAACAAAATTGGGATCATCTAAACTTAGTTCAGAAAATGAGAGCAGGGTTGCTGGGGAGGTGACTCAATGGTTAAGAGCTCTGTCTGCTCTTTCAGAGGATCCAGGCTTGATTCTCAGCACCCACATGGCAGTTCACAATCATTTGTAACTTGAGTTCCAGATGACCCAACACCTGCTTCTGGCTTCCACAGGCATTCCACAAAGGTGGTGCATAGACATATATGCAGGAAACAAACAAACAAAACCCCAAAACCAAAACCAAACCAAACCAAACCAAAACAAAAAAAGCCCAAAAAATGCAAAATAATACAAAAGCCCCATACATACAATATAATAAAATAATTTTAAAACACAGAGAGAATTCTTTTTGTACAAACTACATACAGAGCAGCAAAAATGCAGGAAGCAATTCATTGCATAATAAAACATTTCATTGAACACAGTCAGAAATGACATACTGTTCTGTTACATTGTGAGCTATGAGGCTTATGTCCAGCACCACAAATGGAAAAAAAATTACAGAAAAGTGTGACTGTCAGAGGCAGGCTACCAATGATCACTACAGGAGGAAGAGCAAATGATCACTCTACTTGATTAGCTGGAAAAATTAGTTAGAACTAAAAGTATATTTGTGATAAAAGCCAAATTAGGGAGAGAAGGCATTTTTGTTTGTTTGCTTTATTGTTGTTTTGTTTGTTTTTTTTGAGACAAAATTTCTCTGTGTAACTCTGACTGTCCTAGAACTCACTCTGTAGACCAGGTTGGCCTCAAACTCAGAGATTCGCCTGCCTCTGAATCCCAAGTGCTGGCACTAAAGGCGTATGCCACTACTGCTCAACAGGAAAAAATTTATACTAATATAAAACTTCTGACAATTTACAAGAAGCATGACATTCAATGATAGAGTTCCAAAAGTTTTCCCATCAGCCAGAAACAAGCTAGATCATTGCTTTTAACTACTTCTGGTCAAGATTAGAGAAGTCCCTGTGTCATAGTTACATTTCTGTTGTAAAACACCATGGCCAGAAGCAACTTATGGAAGAGTTTATTTTGGCTTCTGGTTCCGGAGAAATAAGAGTCTATCTCAGCAGGGAGGCATGGCAACAAGCAGCAGGTGTGATGGCAAAAACAGGAAGCTGGGAGTTCACCTCGTCAAATGCAAGCACAGAGCACAGAGAAGGAAAAGGGAGTGGGGTGAGGCTACAAAAATCTCAAAACTTATCCCCCAGTAGTTTCTTCCCTTCACCACCAAAACCTCCCTATAGAGAACCAACAACTGGAACTGAGTTCTCAAATGCATGAGTCCGTGGGGAACAGTCTCAGGTCACTAGCTAAATCAATGAGAAAAGAAAAAGAAACAAAGACACGGGTGCTGTGGGATATTTGTACACTGTGTGAAGATATATTGCTGTGATTGCATAAATAAAGAGCTGAACAGCCAATAAGCTAGGCAGGAGGAAGAAGCAAATATCAGGACTATCTTAAAACAGTTAGAACTAATGCTAGATCAAAATCTTAGTGGATAAACTTTCTGTAAATCTCAGATTTGCATAAATAAAGCCTTTGCTATCAACCATTAGCTATCTATTAGAAGCCAGGTGCAGTCTTACTGTGGATATCGCTCTGCATGCTGTGAATGTGTTGCTCTGATTGCTTAATAAATAAAGTGCTGATTGGCCAGTAGCAAGGCAGGAAGTACAGGTGGGACAAAGAGGGAGGAGAATTCTGGGAACAGGAAGGCCAAGTCAGTAGACACTGCAAGCCACCACCAGGAGAAGCAAGATATAATGATACCGGTAAGCTATGAGCCATACTGTAGCAAGGTATAGATTTAGAGAAATGGGTTAATTTAAGATATAAGATCTAGCTAGCAAGAAGCCTGAGCCATTAGGCCATATAGTTTTAATTAATATAAGCCTCTGTGTGTTTATTTGTGTCTGAGCAGCTGCAGGCCTGGCTGGGACTGGAGAAAACTCCAGCTACACAGTCTGGCTACATGTCTATAGTTTCAGCACTTGAAAGGCCAAAGCAGAGAAAGCCAAAGTTCAAGGCCAGTCTGGGCCACATCTTATAAATCAGACCAACCAGAGATGTATATAGCAAGACCCTGTATCAAAATATACAGACAAAAATTGAGCTGTATTTAAGTTTAAAATAGGTACAAAAATTTCTGGTGAGTTTTTTTAGTTTAAGAAAAATACAAAGAAGAACTAATAAAAGAAGACATAAGCTAATGTCACAGATGGAATGAACTAATACTTTAAAGATGTAAAGCAATTGAAATTGATCTATAATTTAAGCTATTCCAACTCAAATCTTTGAGACAGCTTTGAGAAGCATCAGTTTATCTAGTTACGGACTCTGTTACCCAGATTTCCACTCATTGGTTGGTTGTGGCTAGGGTGAGCTATAAGAAAATTGTGAACAATGGTTGAACATGGAAGCAAAGCAGGAACTATTTTTGGGCTATGGAGATCAGTATGGTATAGGGCTAGGCTCTCCTGCAACAAGTTCAGTAATAACTGTATCAACTGTGTGGTCCCTCCATGATGAAGGGTGTTGGCTTGCCCTCAGAACCATACATGCCATCATCAAAGCTGGGGCAATGACAAACTGACATAGGTTTATCTTGGTGGGTTCTTGATTATTTCACTATTTCTGTTGTACTTCATTCATCTTCCTTTATTAGCCTTGGCTGAGTTTATATCTGACACCAGGCATAGCTCACAGCTTACATAAAACACATGACTACCACAATTATGTAATTCTAAACCTCTGAGAAGCCCTTTAATTTCTATCATTCAAAATGGTGCTGTTTCTGATCAACACCCAGTGAGCATCATGCAAAACAGACATTTCGTAGCAACTGACAGGCTGGTCCATGAGTTAATTTGGAAGATGAGGCCAAGAATAAGCCAAGAGAATTTTGGAAAAAAAAAAAAAAAAAGAAGTGAAAACAGAGAGGATGAGGAGGAGTCTTGTTGTGACAGATCTCAAGACTTAATCAGCTATTTAGTCAAACATGGTATGATGCCAGAAGATTAGAAAGCAAGAAGACTAATAGAAAAGAATAAAGTATATAAGGACACCCAAACAAATGCAGTGATACGGTATGTAAAGGAAGGAGCACTATAAATCAACAGGGAAATTGATGGGCTAGTCAGTAAAGGGGGCAGGGGTAACTGAATATCTACTAGAAAAAAATTTATATGCCTACATCTTATCATATTCACGAAAATGTGGTCTTGAATACCCAAGTTCTAAGCAAGAAAAAACACTATCTAAAATGAATTATAGGAGACTATCTTTGAGGATAGAGAAAAATTTATATACAAAACACCAAAATTGCAACTATAAATGAAAATCTGACATACTTGACTAGATTATGAGAAAGAATAAAACTCTTGGATAATGAAAAGGTACCAAAACAGGAATTAAAATACAAATTACACTTTGAGAGAACACTTTTGGTTATATATATAATCCACAAAGGCTTGACGTCCAGAAGATGTAAAGAACATCAGCAAAGACTGAGAAATAATCTGCTAACAAAAAAAGAAAAGAAGGGAAGGAAAATGAAAAAAAATTCAAAAAGGCAATTTACAGAGGAAAAAAATAGGTACAGATGCTATTCTAACAATCACAGAAATAAAATTAGAAGTGTTAATTCATACCTATTAGACTAATGAGGTCTAAAACTTAGTGAGGATGTGGAGAGTACAAAAGAGAAGATTCATTGTTGGTGTGCTGGCTAGTTTTATGTCAACTTGACACAAGATAAATTCATTTGAGAGGAGGGAACCTCAGTTTAGAAAATATCTCTATACGATCCAGCTGTAGGAAAGCCTGTAATACAATTTGTTCATTACTGATTGATGGGGGGAGGGGGCAAATCACTGTGGGTGGTGCCATCCCTAGGCTGGTCATCCTGGGTTCTAGAAAACAGGCTGAGCAAGCCATGAGGAGCAAGCCAGTAAGCAGCACTCCTCCATGGATTCTGCATCAACTCCTGTCTCCAGCTTCCTCCCTTTTTGAGTTCCTGTCTGATGTTCTTCAGTGATGAACAGTGATACCGAAGTGTAAGCCAATTAAACTCTTTCCTCCCCAAGTTGCTTTTGTAATGGTGTTTCATCACAGCAATAGAAACCCTAACTAAGGTCGGCATACACTGGGAGAGCCATTGTACAGACATCTTGTAACCATTGTGGGAGTTGAAGGTATATGTGTCTCTTCACAGGTTATTATGTCCTAGAGAAACTCTTGTAAGGTTGTCATTGCTGGCTTGAAATGGCAATAATGAAAACCAAATATTTATCAAAAGAAGAAGTGATACATAAATTGAGGACTATTCATCTAAGAAAAAATATACAATTAAATGAATGAATTGTATTTACAAGTAGATAAGGATAAACTAATAAAAAAAACCAAACAAACAGAATATTTAAAATTTAAAAAGCGAGTTTCAGGATATGCATGATCTTTTAATCAAATTATAAAATTAACTACAGGTAATGATAGTTACTGTTTATGGATACATATATACTTCTTAAACATATATAAATAACTTAAAGGCTAAACACAAATTTCATGGTTGTGGTAACTTCTTAGGAACCCAGAGCAGGGCCCACAAAAGGTTCAAGTGTAGGTGTAACATTTAAGAGAAAGATCCAAGCCTAGATTGGTGCAGCTCTTAGATCTTAACAGGGAAGTTTCTTTGTGTAGTGGCTGGTGGCTAGTGCAGTGTAGATGAATTTCTAAATGGTCTTATTAAATAAAAAACACGGAGCCAAATATAGGGGTGAAAGCCGTAGAGATCAGGGAAATAGTGATAGCCACCAACCTCACCTCTCCAGCTCTGCAGCTACTAAAAGTGAACTATTTCCTGTCTACCCACACCTTTATTGCCTTGCTGTTCTGCCCTCTCATTGGCCCTTAGCCCAGCTACCTCACTTCTTAGTCACTGCCTGTCTGTACAGACCTCCAGGTCTCTATGGTTGGTACTGGGATGAAAGGCGTGTGTCACCATGCTTGGCTGTTCCCTAATGTGTCCTTGAACACACAGATCCCCTGCCTGTCAAGTGATCGGATTAAGGGTGTGTGCTACCATTGCCTGACTTTTGTGTTTTAGTCTTCCTATGTCCTCCCATCTCCAGGCAGACTTTATTTATTAACACACAAATAAAATATATCACCACATTTTAGCACAAACAAAATATCACCACAGTGCAGAAGCTCACATCTGGTCAATATGCAGAAAAAAAAGGGCCAGTGGAGTGCTCAGACACAGAGGGGAAATCTGTATCATTGCCACCCTCCCCAGGACCACTGTAGAAGAAGAGGTAGAAGATTGAAAAAGCCAGAGACTCAGAAGGTCAGGAGCAATCAGGACACAATGGACCACTGAACTCAAGGACTCATGGCAGCTGTGGCTTCCTGCATAACACCAAGCCGGTTCACATCCTAGCATGGAGGGCGAAGTGGTTCACCTGCCCTCGTGCCTCGATGAGGGGCTCTTGACTTCTGGCGAGAGAGAGTTCTGTTGAAGGATATGACCTCTGGCCCCACATCCAGGAATGGAGATATACAAATTGGACCTGATGGGTTATTTTTAAAACATGAAGTTGGAATAGTTAGGAGGTAGAGGGGAGTAGATCTTGGAGGAGTTAGGGGAGGGAGGGAATATTATTAAAATATATGAAATTCTTAAAGAATGAATTTAAAAAAGATACGAGCCTATTATAGCAAAACGTTCACATTTGTAAGCTGACTTTTCTTTTCTTTTACTATTTTGCTATGTAGCTTAGGCTGGCCTTAAAAAAAAAATACCTATAGTTGGGGTTATAGGCATAAATCACCACAACTGTAATCAACAGGTTTTCAGAATAAAATGAAAAAAAGAGAATCTAGGTATGATGCCATGTGCCTGAAATCCCGTTCCTGGAGAGGCAGGAGAGTTTGAGTCTGGGCCAGCTGGTCTGCATAATGGAACCGTTTCTCAAAAAGAGAAGGAGAAAGGGAGGAATGGGTTGGAGGGGCAAGAATGTTTGTACCAACTCACATCCCTCACTTACCTGCTGAAACTCTAATCCCCAGTGTGAGGCTATTTGGATGGGGAATTTGGGAGGCGATTAGATTACCAGGGTGGAGCCCCCAAGAACTGCATCCACAAAAGAAATTATCTTTCCTTCTCAGCCATGGGAGGATACAAATGCCTGCAAACCAGGAAGAGGGACACACCCCATACCTTGATCTGGGATTTCCAACCTCTAGAACGGTGCACAGTAAGCTCTGTTCAAGCTACCCAGCCTATGACATTTGCTATTGTAGGCTGAAGAAAGGCTGGAGGGCTCCTGGTCCTTCCCCAGTCTCAACATCCTTGCAGAGAGTTTGAAGCGCTTTACAGAGTGAGACACACAGGCTAGTATTACTACCTTTGCATGCCAACCTTTCTTTTAAGTTTCCAGTCTACCCGGGGGGACACTTATCGTTTGTTTTGCCCACAGAGAATCCTCCATACCCCTCTAAGGCTGACTTAGGGCAGGCTGTGCTTCGCATTGTTAGAAACCAGAAGGACACACTGTCATATAACTTCAGTCTGTCAGGCCAGCTTGCCCTCACCTGGGTCTGGACAAGCCAACTTGCTGCTCCAGTTCAGCTCCCAAATGGTCTTAGTTACTTTCTCATTGCTGTGATAAAAATACTCTGACAAGAGCAACTGAAGGGAGAAAGTATTTATTTTGACTCACAGGTCCAGGAGGATAAAGTCCATCAGATCAAGGAAGGCTTGGCCGCAGGAGCAAGGAAGCTGGTTGGTCACATTGCATATCCATTTAGGAAACAGCAAACAGGAAGTGGGATCAGGCTGTAAAGCCCGCCCCAGTGACCTATTTCTTCCTCCAGGCTCCACCTCCTGAGAGTACCAAACCTTCCTAAACAGCACCACCAGTTGAAAACCAAGTGTTGGAACACATAAGCTTATGGAGGACATTCTACATTTAAATCACAATATAAGCACGAATTCCATTCCTCTCCTACCGCCTCAGCTCAGAACAGTTGTTTTTTTTGCCTTTACCTAGAAGGTGAGTATCTTACAAGTCTCTCTCTCTCTCTCTCTCTCTCTCTCTCTCTCTCTCTCTCTCTCTCTCTCTCTCTCTCTCCCCACCCCCGCCTCCTCTCTCCTTTTAAAATTTAATTACTGAGGGTGCAGGATACACCCCATGGTACACATGGGAAGGTCAAAGGATAACCTTTCTTCTTCCCCCGTTATGTGGGTTCCAGGATGGAGCTCAGGCTGTCAGCTTTGCACAGGAAACGGTTTACCCTCTGGGCTCTCTGTCTGGCGCATCACTTCTTACTTCTTCCCCTTGCTTCTCCTGGTTTCTGTTCTGGGATTATTGTTCATCCTGTGTGTCCGTTTCTCTCTGTCTCTGGTCTGTTGCCATGCTCCCTTTTCCGCTGTCTCTATCTTTCACTTGTATTTCTGCCCACTTGCCCACTCTATGGTTTGCCATAGACGTGTGTATGAGGGTCAGCGAGAGTCTCCCATCCTCTAGGCCAGCAGGAACTATAGAGAATTCTGGGTGGCTGGAGGTAGCAGAACATAGGTTGCAAAACAGCCTTAGCATTACAGCATCTGAAATCCCAGATGATGGGAGCTATTTCAATCCCATATAGCTTTAGTGGAAGATTCTTTTAGACTTGTTTTGTTTTGTTGTTTGAGACAGCGTCTTTGCAGTTTGGGCTTAAACTTGCTGTGTAGCCTAGGGTAGCCTCCAACTCGCAATCCCCTGTTCCTGCTCCCAGAGAGAGTGCGGGGATTGCAGCTAGGCACCTTTACCACAGCTGGCTTATTTCAGTCACTCTGAAGCTTCTAGTCCTGTCTGCTGCATTCTCGCCAAGCTTGGGCCTATTGGCTCATAGATTATTGGGAGTTGGGATATAATTGCAGAAGAGTCTTCCGGGGTCTATGGTAATCCTAGGAATATTCTTCAGTGTTTTTCAGCCAACTCTTCAACTTCCAGTCCTTGGAGCCCAATGTGTTTGCCGTTCAAGAGGATTAGAGCTTTCCCTATGGGAGGCCCTCCTTAACTCCAAATCCGTGCTGCACTTTAGATTTGGGAGGAGCTAAGAGACTCGATGACCTGTGGAAGTTGTGTGTTGGCGTTAGGCTAATGTCAATTAATTATAAACTGAATTAGCTACACTGAAGGAGGCCTCTCCTCCAGCCCAAGTTAAATGAACTGGGGTGGAAGATGTCAGTGATCTTGTACTGCACAGGGCCGTGCTGGATGTAAGTGGGAATTTTACGCTGGAGAGGACGTGTCGTGGGTGAGGTAGCTTAGAAGGACAGCTCTGTCTTTGCATCCCACTTTGATCATTTCAGTGTTTTATGTGGCTCCATCGCCTGGGCATGCCGTGGATGGGGTGGTACATGGGCATTAATTGACTTTCACCTTGTAGAGCTGAGTCATTCAGGGTCACAGGTCTCCCTTTTTACTGATTATTCTACAGGGCAGCAGCGCCTCGTGGCCTTTGAGTTAAAAATCTCTGGGTGGCTCTGCTGATGAAGGCAGTCTGCTGGCGACCTTGAATGACTCTGCACTCTTTCTGGATGCCTGCTCTCTTGCTTTAACTCTGGATAGCAAGCCCATACTTCTGGCTATATCTTGCTTTCATTTTCTTTTTAAAATTGGCAATGATGAGTCACCGATGAGTCAGAAGTAAGGGATTCCACGTTATGGAGAGGCATAGACTCTCTAGGTTAGAAGGCTGGGGTGGTGGTGCTTGCCTGTGATATGCCAGCACTCGGGTGGCTGAGACAGGAGGTGGAGAATTTCAAGCTAGTCTGACCTACATATGCGGTAGAGGTCGGCCTGGGCTCTATAATGAGAGGCTGTCTCAAAAGATCAAAAGAGGGAAACCAAGCCGAATAAACAAACAGATCTCTGAAAAAGTCAGCTGGCTTACTCTTGCTTCGAAGTGGAATTAGTGAAGGAGTTAAAAGAATCGAGATTCCAGAGCCCCACCCTGGACCTACAGAAATGAAAAACTCCAAAATGAAGACAGAAGCCTGTTTTAAGAGTCCCTTTGTATGTGTGCTCCATATAGATTTAGGAACCATGGCTCATATGGAACTCTTGCAGATGTGAGAGAGGAAATGTTCATTGCAGATGATGAGGGGGTCAGAGGTACAGTGTACATTAATAGGTCAGGGACTCAGAAATATAACGCCCTCCAAAACAGTGAGCAGATGGAAAATGGGTGGGTGTTGCTGTTGGGAACCCCTCCCTGTACCTTGTTTTGGCCAGGGAATCTTAGAACTGAAGGATGGAAGCTAAAAAGAACCCCGAGCAGAGTGTTTCTCCACATCTGGAACCTCGGTTCACTCATCTGTAAGATGACAAGATAGACTCTCTTTCTGATACAGCGTCTCACTGTGTAGCCCTGGCTTGCCTGGAGCTCACTCTGTAGACTGGGCTGGCCTCGAACTCAGGGCTCCTCCTCCCTCTGCTGGGGTTAGACGTGTGTACCACCACACCCACCACAAGGTCCACTTTGTCTCCAAGTTGCTTCTGTGTTGCTGTGATGCAAACATGGTATACCCAGAAAGGCTATTTTGTTGCTGGTTGTTTGTTTTATTTTCCTTTTTCCCTTTCTTTTGTTTCTTTCTTAAAAAAAAAAAAAATCACAGCCGGGTGGCGGTGGCGGCGGCGGCGGCAGCAGCGGCGGCGGGGCGGCGGCGGCGGCGGGGCGGCGGCGGCAGCAGCGGCGGCGCACGCCTTTAATCCCAGCACTCGGGAGGCAGAGGCAGGCAGATCCTTGTGAGTTGGAGGCCAGTCTGGTCTACAGAGCGAGTTCCAGGAAAGGCGCAAAGCTACACAGAGAAACCCTGTCTCAAAAAAAAAAAAAAAAAAAAAAAAAAAAAAAAAAAAAAAAAATCACGGTTTGTAGGACCTAGTACTTCTCCTGCTGAGTCTGTTTTCAGTTTTCGGCTGAAACAGTTTTCCCTGAATAGCAAGGGCGCTATGCCTGTTCTCCAGGTCCGTGTAGTTGCCCAGGAAAAGAGGTCCAGGAGGGAAAAGAGACAAAAAAAAAAAAAAAAAAAAAAAAAAAAAAAAAAAAAGACATGCTCCAGGAAAGAGGGGGTAGAAGTCTGCAATGAAAAAGATTTGGAAGAAAAGGTGGTTCTGGTCTGGTCTGGAGAGAGTTAAGTGTCCCACCAGACGTGTCTGCTCTGGGTGAGGGTAATTCTATCTGCGGCTTGCCATTTCCGAAGGTGACCAAAGAAGGCTCCAGCGACTGGCAGGGACGATGTGTTTTGCAGTTACTGTGCTCACCTTGCTCCTGGGTCATGGCAGGAAGAGTATGAGGTGGTTAATGTTACTGGCATCAGCACTGGCTGGTCAGGCCCAAGCCTGGCCAGTGGGAAGAAGAGAAGGGCCTGGAACAGCAACTCTATAGCCAGGGAGGACCAAGTGCTCAGGTCACTGGTAGGGATCCAGCCGACCACAGTCTAGGTAGGAGAGAGAGCCCATGGCCAGGATCCAAGCAATGGATTTTCCGGTTTAGTTTTTCTAGAGTCAGAGTCAAAGGAGGACATATTATGCAGCACTTCTCAGTGAGAAGCCACACAGACAGGAAACACACGGTTTTAGATTGTTTTCTTTAGTGTTGGCAGTTTAGCAGGACAGCTCTCCCTAAGAACAGACCTGGGAGCCAGGCGTGGTCGCAACATGCCTTTGATCACAGCATTCCAGAAGGCTGAGGCAGGCAGATCTCGGTGAGCTCAAGGCCAGCCAAAGCTATTACATTGAAAAACCCTATCCTAAAAAAAAAATAAACAAACAAATGAACAAGAACCGACTTAGGGTGTTGGACAGATTGTTTAGCAATTAAGAAGAGTGCTTGCTGATCTTTCAGAGACTGGAGTCTGGTTCCCATCACCCATGTCAGACAGTTCAAATCCTCTTTAACTCCAGCTCCAGGGGTCTGACAGCCTCTTCTGGCCTCCACCAGCACCTTTGAGTATATACAACACAAGCAAATAATCAATCTTAAAAACAAAACCAAAATACAGACTCAGTATAATCCTTCTACTGAGGACAGTTTAGCAAAGAAGGGAGCCTGTAACCGGAAAGGGAGGCAGATGAGAGATCCTTTGGGGTGGGCTCACTGAAGAACTGGAGCAGGACTTAGCCAGAAGGCAAAGGGAGTGGACAAGCATTCCAGGCAGAGGAGAGGAAATTAGCAGAGACAAAAAAAAAAATGTGCAGGTGACAAGGACAGTAACTGTGCAGTGTGTCTGGAAGATAGGGAGCAGGTGAAGCTCTCCCAAGGACAGAGAGAGGCTCTGTGGCCAGGGAAAATTCTAGACCTTGCTGAAGAGTGTGTGGGTGGAGCAGGGTAGTTGAAGGAGGCCCTTGTTAAATGGTCACATTCAGAGTCTGGTCGGGAAGCCCAGTGGAGGGCACATGGGCGTCAACAAGAACAGAACCATGATAAGTATTAGGAGATCTGAGAAGAAAATCCCTGGCAGAGAGAACGGGGCCCTGTCTTCTACCAGTCTTCCCAGGATGGATCTGATGGCTGTCTGGAGACAGGCGCTGCAAGAGGAAGCAACAAGCATTCTTATTTTTCTGGTTTGGGTAAGATCCATGCCCCAACACCCCTCACCCCCCATTTTCTCTTGCTCAGTTGGCTGAGGTAGGGCCCACTTAACAGCTTTTCTAAGTCATGCCCTGTGGTTTGAAGGTGAAATGTCTCTCACAAGGTCATGTGTTTTGCATACCTGCTCACCACCTGGTGGCACTGTTTTGAGAGGAGTTAGAGGTCCTTAGGGATAGTTAGGAACAATATCCTTTAAAACTTCTTTAGAAATTGGACATTGTTTAGAGACTGACTGTCAAGCTGGAGGAAATCTGTGTGTGTGTAAAATTGTCCAGCACTGCCCACATGTTGAAAAATGTACCAAATAGAATATACAGCTCAGGGACTGATCATAAAGCAAACATCCATATAGCTCTGGATGTCCCCACATCCTCTTGCTAGCCATTCCATCCTGTCCAAACTTCCCCTGCCCCTGCACAAACAACTATCCAAATGAAAGTACTTTCATGCTTTTCAGGAGCAAAGAGATGGTTCAATGGGTAGGACCACTTCCTGCCAAGCCTCTCAATATGAGTTTGCTCTTCCATGGGAGAAAGAGAGAACCTACTCCCACACATTGTCCGTTGACTTCCACTCATATGCATGTCCCCAGGCACAAACACACACAACTAACTAAATAAGCAAATAAATGTTAAAAAAAAAATCTAAAGGAATTTTTAAGTGACTATGAAAGAAAAACAAATCTCGTATTTTCCCCTTCTTATTTCAGATATACCCTCCCTAGCTTTCCAGACCAGTTGTGCTACCTAGTTCAACATATAAAGTAGTTATCTACTTTTACTTATATGTATGTGTAAGTGTATGCCAAGTTCAGGTACCCTCAGAAGCCGGAAAAGAATGTTAGATATCCTGGAGCTAGGGTTATAGTTATGAGCCACCCAGCATGGCTTTTGGGAACCGAACTCAGCGACTAGCCGAGCAGTACACATTCTAAACTGCCGAGCCATCTCTCTGGCCCCTCCGTGTATACCACAGTAAAATTGTGATGGAGCTGTGTAAGTTAAACTGTGACCATTCATGAATTAATCACCTCAGAGACTTTCCGTGGCTTACTTTCTATCCTAAAAGAAGCCTGTTTTTATATAAACAGGAACAAGTGCTCCTGGAACCACTTAAAGGGCAGGCAGAGAGAAGAAAGAGGTGGCTAGTTGAGTCTGGTAACTTCAGATGGACGTATGTGAGATCTGGGCATCTTTAACTGGCTTAAAAATTTGTTTGGTGATCCTTCCCTGAAAGCCACTGTGTTGAAATCTGTGGCTAAACTTGATGGCTTCAGTACCCACTGATACTTATGGAAGAGGCGAGTTGTATGGAGAAAAGTTTTGTTGAGATGAGTGAAGGTATGCCATATGTATGATGAGCGAGCACAGAGGGCCCCACGGGGAGGTTGACTGGGCAGCGGAACAAGGTGTGAGGAAGTCTTTGGAAAGACCAGAACATTGGCAAGAAGGTAGTAGCCAGTGGCTTCTGCCATCACTGAAGGCAGGCTGGGCCTACCCTCCCCAAGTTCATGGTGAGGTTTACGAGGGCCAGTGTGTTTGTGCAGCACTTGACATTTCCACAAATTGCTCTGTAGTTGTTTTTATTAGTTTTATTCCAGCTGTTGCTCAGGGGATTTTTTGGCAGCCAGGTCCTCCAGGCCAGCTTGGAATCTCTCATTAACTGACTCCCATCATGAAAAGGAGACATCAAACCTGCTTTGGTCTCTTTCCACTTTGTGAGTCAGATAATTCCCAGGCACGCACCACAAGAAAAGCAGTAATGAGGTTCACACCTCCAGTTTCCAGTGCAGAACTAGCCTGGCCAAGTGTTAAGTGCAGGGATAAAGTGTGAGCCCAGAGGAACCGAGTCTGAGGAGGAAGAAGACCCTGAGAATGTCATTCCTCCTGGGTCCTGTGTGGGACGAGGCTTCTCAGCAGTTTCGCCATCTTAGAGACCCAAATAAATTCACAGGTATAGGTGACTCCCTGGGTTTTCACTTCTCACCAGCTCCAAAGATGCGCCTAGCTTGAGAGAAGTTTGACCTGGAGTCTCAGTGAGATTTTTTTTTTCTAGGAAGCTATTAGTTTCACCTCACTTTACAGAGAGGCTAGGAAAGTAACCTGAAGTCTGGAAGAGGGCTGCTAGCAACAGGGTATAGCTGACGGACATTGCTGTTGCTGTAAAGAACATTTTGTTTTGTTTTTATTCTTAAAAGGCCATGGCGAAGGCAGCATTAGCAGAAGGAAGTTCTCACTCCCTGTCATTGAACATTCCTCAGCAGTAGAGTTTTTAGACAGTGTTGTATCAACTGTTGAGTGAAATTAGCTCTTACCGGTTTTGTACAAGATACCATCACATGGTCATGTGGTCTCTCTCTCTCTCTCTCTCTCTCTCTCTCTCTCTCTCTCTCTCCCTCTTTCAAAGTAGATCTAAATCCAAGCATAAGCATGCTCTCCACCTCAGTTCTCGAGCTAGGATTTTTTTTTTTTTTTTTTTTCGAGACAGGGTTTCTCTATGTAGCTTTGCGCCTTTCCTAGAATTCACTTGGTAGCCCAGGCTGGCCTCAAACTCACAGAGATCCACCTGGCTCTGCCTCCTGAGTACTGGGATTAAAGGTGTGCGCCATCATCGCCCAGTTAGGATTTTTTTTTAATCTACCTGGAGCTCACACTCTGGGCTGGGCTGGCTGGTCCACAGACCCCAGGGATCCTCTTGTTTTTGCTTCCCAGCTCTTGGATTACACCAAGAACTCATATTTGGAGAGCATAAGCCCAGAGTTAAAATGAATACTATTTCTTTGCTAATGAAAATGGCATCATATTGTCCTCTAAATTTTTTTTTTCCTTTCTTTTTTTGGTTTTTCGAGACAGGGTTTCTCTGTGTAGCTTTGCGCCTTTCCTGGGACTCACTTGGTAGCCCAGGCTGGCCTCGAACTCACAGAGATCCACCTGGCTCTGCCTCCCGAGTGCTGGGATTAAAGGCGTGCGCCACCACCGCCCGGCCTCTTGTCCTCTAAATTTTTAATATTTGTTTTTAATTTTTAAAATGCTTTTAAATTTTTCTTAGTTAGCATACAAAAGTAATAGATTTATTAAGACTTTTAAAAGCTCATTTAAACAAATATTTGTTTTTATTTTTATTTATGTGTCTCTGTAAATGTATACTGTATGTGTGGATACCTACAGAAGAAGGTGTTGGAGTTTCCAGAGTTGGCATTGAAATTACAGGCTGTTGTGAGTTACCCAGTATGGATCCGGGGAACTTAACTGGTGTCTTCTAGAAGAGCAGGGAGCTCTCTTTACCATTAAGTCATCCCTTCTGCCCTTATTAAAATGTTTTTATACATCTGTCTCATTTTACCTGGCTCATCCTCACTACTTACTCTTTTTTTTTTTCCCAGAGCTGAGGACCAAACCCAGGGTCTCGTGTTTGAGAGGCAAGAGCTCTACCACTGAGCTAAATCCCCAACCCCTCACTACCTACTCTTTCCACTTTCCCTTTCTAATCTTCTAGGAGCTCGAGAGATGATGGTTAACAGCACTGGTTGTTCTCCCAGAGGACCCAGGCTTGATTCCTAGCAAATAGTGGTTTATAAACATGTGTAACCTCAGTCGTAGAGGTTGAGATGCCCTTTTCTGGCCTCCATACGCACCAGGCACATACATGGTGCACAGACAGACATGTAGACAAAATAAAAAGTAAAAATAAAATTTAAAAAGAGATGTATCAATCCCATGCAAGTCAACTGTAAAATAGGCAAGCAGAACCTGGGATAACTGGGGAGATGAGGATACTGGATATTTGTTGACATTAAAAAATAGTAATTATTGCTATTATTATTATTATTATTATTATTATTATTATTTTGTTTGGCTTGGTTTTGTGAGACAGGATTTCTCTGTGTAGCCTTGGCTGTCCTAGAACTCACTTCTGTAGACCAGCTGGCCTCAGATTCAGAGATCTGCCTGCCTTTGTCTCTTGAGTGCTGGGATTAAGGCATGCACTACCATCGTCTGGTTCTAATTATTGTTATCTTTAATTTAGACGTTATAATACTATTGTGGGAACATATGGACCCTGTACCAGCCACAGAACTGCTATGGGCCCACCAGGACTTAATCTTGTACCTCCATGCCTTCTTCACCGTGTTGGAAGGTAACCTCTCCAACTTGAAGTGAAACTAAACCCTTCACTTCTTAAGCTGTTCTCTGTCAAGGGTTTTTATCACAGCAATAGGGAAGAAAAGAAAAAGAAACTCGTACAGAAAATTGTTATTCCAGAGTAGAGTCACTGCTCTGCTAAGCCTGACCATATGGCTCACGGGCCTTGCAACTAGATTGATCATAAAAGGAATGTGGATGTGTTTGGAGTTGCAGGTGAGTGAAGACCCAGAACAGGGTAAGGAAAGTGTAATGGAGCATTTTGGTGGACATCTGGAAGACCAGAATGCCATTGGAGATGAAGACAAGAAAGAATATTCTTGAGAGATTTCAGAAGAACAAAGCAAGGGTTCTATCACAAACCAGTCTGAAAGCATTCATGTGGTCATGTGCTAGCCAAGAACCTGGCTGCTTCCATGGCCTAGAAAACTTGAGTGAAGCTGGTTCTAAAGGAATGGACTTAGTCATTTGGAGGAAGTCTCAAGACAACAGTGTTCAGGCTATGCAGAGATCATGGCTCACCTAGGGATCCAGGCTATGCAGTGATCATAGCTCACATAGGGATCCAGGCTATGCAGAGATCATGGCTCACTTGGAATCCAGGCTATGCAGTGACCATGGATCACATAGGGATCCAGGCTATGGTGTGGTCATGGCTCACATAGGGATCCAGGTTTACTGCAGTAGATAAAGCGGAAAGAACTGACAAACGTCCAGCTAGGTGCAGGCTTTGATGGCAAGGTCACAACCCTGGAGAGCTGCTAAGTGTAACAGTGCAAATTTACTTGAAAAAAAAGTTCCTGAAAAGATAGCCTGTTGGAGTATGCACTCAGGAGGCAGAGCCAGGTGGATCTCTGTGAGTTCAAGGCCAGCCTGGTCTACAGCACAAGATTCAGGACAGGCAACAAAACTACACAGAGAACTACACCTGTCTAGGGGTGGGGGGGGGGAGAAAAAGAAAAAAGAATTACTTCCTCTAAAAATAATGAGTGAGCATAAGAATCTGGGCATGGTTTAGCAGGGTCTTCTGGTCACACATCTCACAACACTTCAGTCAAGGTGTAGTCTGGAGCTATGGTTAACTGAAGGCTCAAACTGGGAGAATATGCACTTCAGCAATCACTCATATGGCCATGGGCAGGCCTCAAATCTGCTTCTAAATTCACTCATGTGTGACTCTTCATGGTGCTGCTCATGGCCCATGGCTTCTTCCAGAGCAGAAGGCCTGCTGAGAGCATCAAAGTGCAGTCATGACGTTGAAAGTGAGCAGTCCTCTTTTCTGTCATATCTCATTGTTGAGAAGGGACCTCCCGGGTGCTCAACTCATACCCATTTCCCCAGGACTTTACTGCTATTAGCACCAACATCTCACATCTTGGGACCTCCCCTCAGGGCTCGGCAAACTAGCTTGATTGGTTATCCTTAATCCAGTGTATCCTCAAAGGGAGGTCCACAAGGATGTAAGAAATGAGGTCACTGGAGGCCACTTGTCATAATCATGTCTCAATATTCATTTCTCTTCCTTCTGTTTTTGTCTGTGTTTATTTCCATGTTTGAGACATGGTTTCTTGACGTAGCCATGGATGTCCTGGAACTAGCTATATAGACCATGCTGGCCTGGAACTCACAGAAATCTGCTTGCTTCTGCCTTTTGAATTAAGGAAAGTAGCACCATGCCAGCTTTATTTATTTATTTGTTTGTTTTTTCTTTCTTAAAAAACAAGGCCTCAGACTGCTTGTGGTTTGTCTTGATTTCTATTTTTTTTTTTCTTCCAGAGCTGAGGATCAAACCCAGGGCCTTGAGCTTGCTAGGCAATCGCTCTACTGAGTTAAATCCCCAACCCTGCTTGTGGTTTGTCTATCAGAGCAGATGCCTCAGCTGTATTTTTAATCCATGTATGCACATAGTTTTGTGTGTGTGAGTGTGTGTGTGTACATGCATGTTTATGAGTTGAGTGTGGGCACATGTGAGCCATCTCCTAAACCCAATGCCTCATTTTTTAATATGATAAGTTATGCTGGAACGAACTGAATACTATGTAAGCCACTGTTGAAATAGAACTTTACAGAGAAAGACAGACTAACAATTTATTGTACATGTATTTTCCTAGTTTATCTTTATTACATGCATGTGTTTCCTTAGCTCGTCATTATCTCAAAGAATGTATCAGCGTTGCTCTGCTAGTTTCCTTTGTTTTGATTTCTAGAATTCTTGGCCATAATAAAAATCTACCCACAAAGGGACCAGATGGATTCACTGCTGAATTCTGTCAAGTGTTCAGGGAAGATCTCCTACCAACCCTTAGTTTGTTCTACCAAATAGAAAGAGAAGGGACATTGCCAAATTCATTCTATCAAGCCAGTGTTATCCTGATACCAAACAAGGTAAAGATACAACAACAAAAACTGCAGAACAATTTTCTGAGGAGCATAGAAATTCTCAGCAAAATACTTATAATCCAAATTCCAGAACACATGATGGATATCATGCATCAGGACCATGTGAGCTTCATCCCAGAGCTGGAAGATTGGTTCAACATATGGAAATCAACACAACACAGCACATAAATAACCCAAAGGACAGTGAACTCTAAAAGAAAGAAGTAGGAAAAGTATTTCATTCATAAAAGAGTCCTTGGTGAGATTTGTAACTTGTTTCTCTTTTAAAAATAATTTACTGTTGTTGACTCCAAATACAAACTTCATTTTACACTTCTTGGACTCTATAGGAAAGTGAAGAGAATGTTAAAAGGGTGATGCCTGAAGACTTTTGCCTATTTCTGTTTTTATTTTCCATGCTGTGTTTGACATTACACAGCTTGCACCATAATGCAACTTTGGATCCTGCTTCTTTCTGTTGCTATTATGAGCATTTTCCATCTTAGCACAATTTGTCCATTGGTGTATTTATTCACAAATCCAAGTACTAGTTTTTTATGAAAGCACCAATTTCTATACAAGTTTCTTCAACTAAAAGTAGACAAAGCAGCTTCATAACCTGTAGTTGGCTTTTTCTTTGAGCACCACCCAGCTTCCAAATAAAGACACGGAGACTTATTTGTTATGAATGCTTGGCCTTATGCTTGTCCCACTAGCTCTTATAACTTGTTTTAACCTGTTTCTCTTCATTTACATTTTTCCTTAGGGCTTTTTACTTTTCTTTCATTCTGTATGTCTTACTCCATGTCTGACTGGCTGGCAGCTATCTGCCTGGTTGGCCCTGGGCATCTCTTTCTTTCTTTTCCTCCCTCATCCTCCTCTCTCTCTCTCTCTCTCTCTCTCTCTCTCTCTCTCTCTCTCTCTCTCTCTCTCTCTCTCTCTCCTCTCCCTCTCTCATTCCTCCTACTTATTCTCTCTGCATGCTAGCTAGCCTGGCCTATTCCTCTAGCTATTGACTGTTCAGCTTTTTATTAGACCAATCAGGTGCCTTAGGCAGGCAAGGTGAAACAGCAACCCATCTTTACATAATTAAACTAATGCAACATAAACAAATGTAGCACATCTTTACATGTTAAACAAATGCAGCATAAACAAATGTTACACATCTTTGCCTAATTGAAGTAAGAGTCCACCACAATGACCAGAGAAAACCAGAAGACAAAAGCCAGGTGGCTGAAAGGGAGAGCGGTGAATCCTCAAGGCAGAGGTAGGGACACAGGGGCTGCAGACCAGGTGAGGCGTTAACAAGTCCTCTTGTTTTTCCAGTGAGTGAACCAGAAGTCGGAAAGCGTAAAAAAGGGAGACCAGCTCAGAGACGATTTCGGTGGTCCAAGTAAGAGACAAGGAGGTGACTGAGGCAGATGAAGAGAGTACTTGGTGATGGTTTGGACATGGGGCACAAGGGAGAAGGGAAACTTGAGTGCTTTTTTTTTAGAACGGTGTCTGTGGGGGTTAGTGGTGCCATTACTGGCGTGGGAAAAGTGGGAGAGTCTTGGGTTTGGGTCATGTAGTGTATGGCAGCAGATGGCTCACCTATGTGATTATTTCCCTGGGCTGCTAAAGTGGAACTGAGAATGTGGGTCTTAGGTTTTACTCCCAGGTGAAATCTGAAGGATATGGGCAACAGGAGAGAACAAGCAAAGACTGCAGGCATTTCCTAGGGCATGGCTACCGTCATGTTGAACTATGGCTATAAACTCAGAGACAGAGAGATGAAGAGAAGTGGGCAGTTGGTCAGAGACAAGATGCTGAGTCCACCGTGAGGATCAGAGAGAGTAAGCTGGAAGAACTGGAGAGTGTCCTCTGATTCACTTGGCGCCCACAGCTCAGGGTCCACAGCAAAAGCCTAGTGAGTATTTGTGACTTAGGTGATTGTTGTGACCTGGCTAAGTCTAGGAAACTAAGGACTGTCACCTCTCTCCACTACTGTTTCTTGATTTGAGCAGTTTTTTTTTTCTTCTTCTTCTCCCATTACTATGTAGCTCAGGCTGGTTCTAAAAACAATTTATTATTTTATTCATATGTGTCTGTGTGTGGATATGTACATTTGAATGTGGATGCCAGAGATATTGGATCCCCTGAAGCTGGTATTGCGTGTGGCCGTGAGCTGCCCGAGGTGGGTGCTGGGAACGGAGATCAGTGGTGCTCTCAACCCCTGCCACGGAGCCATCTTTCCAGCCCCTGTTCTCTAACTCGGGGTCTTCCCGCACCCACCCACCGAGGGCTTGGATTACAGGTATGCACTACCACACTTGCTTGAGTCATCCTTTTGAATGTTTCTACCCCATTTCCTCCACTTTCTTATGTCTCACGGGGATCAGAACTTAGGAGCTTCTCGGCTTTTAGTCACTGGTGGAGAGTTCACGGGGTACTTACTGTTGACAAGCCCTGAAGTCATGCTGGGCTCTCAGGAAGCTGGATGGATCGTGGGTTGATCTAAACGTGTCATTCATTAGATTTAGTCATTTACTTACCCATCTATTCAACAAAACCTTGCTGAGCACCTACTATGTGCCTCTCTCAGGTTCTCGGGGTTGTCGGATATCAAGATGAATGGATGAGTAAATGTCTATAAAACTTTTGCTCATTAAGCTGCTACAAATAGCACCTGAGGCCCTGGTCATGAACTTTTTGGCTCTCTGCCCTTCATACACAGTTATATTGAGATAAAAGGAAAGGAAAGCCTTTATTCTTTTGCCTGCTGTGTTGTTTTAAAATTTTATAAAAATGTACAATGCTCTGAAGAGGCCTGGGCAGAAATAAATCCTTCTGTGGAGTCTAAAAATGGACAGCCTCATCTCTCTAGAAGCTGCTGGGGGTCAGCAGTCGTGCCCCACAAAGGCAGCAGGCACAGCCTCCCCGTTAACATTTTTAAGGCCACTGTAAGTTATTTTTTAGTTTGGTTATGCTGACCGCCAAACCTTCAGAATCTGTGTATTCGTGGTTTCCCGTGAGTGACGGGGAGTTTTGGTGAACTGTGTCAGCCATCTATTTTACTTCCCTACGCTCTTCTCCCCACTCCAGGCAATGTGTGGAGTCAAGTTGAGGCCACAGGCTTGCAGGGGGTAATGGTACTCGTCCTTTCCCAGCAGGCTGAAGGGTCCAGTCTCATGGTGTCAGTAAGCAGTGCTGCATGGGGTGCATAGTAGATGTTCAACCTGTTCTTGTTTGGCTAATGGATTCTTAGAAACCCCATGAAGGCTGAGATTGTATTCCAGCCCCTGCCATAGCCCCCCTGTCTTGTAGGTACTCAATGAAGACAGATGTTGGATAAATAGTTGAGTGAATGTCCCTGGGGAGGGCTGAACTTTGCAAATCCTGATAGGGTTGACTCCTTTGATTTCTCTAAAGATAAACAATAATACCTCCCTTCCCCATTCATACTCAGCATAGCACAGTTCTGAGACACAATAGGTATATAAGTGTGTGGTTTTCTTACTCACCATACAGGTCTCCAGCATAGCTCAGCTGGGTGTCCTCTAATTCACTTCTGTACCAACACCATCTACCTGGAGACAGAAACAGTTCCACAGGTTGAGGGCTTCCACAAGGCAGAGTCCCTACTCCAGATATCCCTTGCAGGTAATAAGTTGCCTCCCACACTTTGACCAACTTATTTTATATTAGAGTTCTGACCGTCCTTTGGGCTTGGTGAATTTGCTAGTGTGGCTCACAGGCACTGGATTTACATTTATCATATATCTAGAAAAATAAAGGAAGCTACACAAAAAAGATATAGCAGAAGGGGCATGAAACTTCCATGCCTTCTGCAGGGTGTTGTCACCTAGGATGTCCACACATTCAGTCATCCACATGCCCGCTGGATCTTATCATTGACGAGCAAAGTTTATGGAACCTGATTTCTGTACTCTTGTCCTGTCCCTAGAGGTCAGTGGCTAGGGCTGAAAGTTGAGCACATACGATGTGTGTGATAATTTGCTGGGTCCTGTGAGAAGCACAAGAGTTGACCAGCCCAATACTCTTCCCAGGGACTTAACCTCTCTGGCAAGGATCTTAACTGCAGACTCTAAAGAAACTGCCCCAAAGAATGGGACGGTCAAACACGGTAGACTTCTGATAAATGTTCTAGATTATCAGAACAATCTGTTCATGTCATCAAACATTTACCAAGTTGCTTCAGGAAGAGGAGGAGCATGCAAGAATGAGGCCTAGTGAAGGCATGATAAATATTTATTGTCTGTATTGACACCCATTGGAGTGTTTGCAAAAACACATTGCAGAGTGCTGGAACTGTGGCTAGGGAGAGACATGTTTAGAGAAGCTGTTGTATTTACCATAACTACAGGCTAGGAAGATGGGACCTGAGGCTCTCCAGTTGTGCTTAATAAGTATTTACCTTAGTCGTGTGTGTTGTTTACATCTAGTTCCCACTCAGGAATTTTTCTTTTCCTCTCAAGTCAGTCTGATGGCTTGATCTGATGGAGCATAGCAGTTTACCAAGCTTGCCTTGTATAATATTCCCTTTACTGTACACTTGGGGGGATCGGCAGGAGGAAAATCACATTTGCAATGGCCCTTAGGCTGGAAAGAACATTCCAAATGAACAGCTGTGCTCTGCCCCAGATGTAGTTGGGCATTCTTGAAGAAGAAAGCAAAATGACTATAGGTCTCTGGTGTATATATGAGACTCTGGGCAACAGCTGTTAGTATTTTTATTATTACTAATCAAAAGTACTCACTGATGGTGGGTGTGGTGGCCTTTGGTCCCAGCACTGGGGAGGCAGAAGCAAGGGGGATCTCTGTGAATTTGAGGCCAGCCTAGTCTACATAATGGGTTCTAGGACAGTCAGGGCTACTTAGACAGACCTCTCTCACATAAAAACTACTAACTGATAAGTTTTAACCCCAATGTAGGAATTATGAATGTAATCTAGAAAGGAAAAGATATGCAATTTGACTAGTTATATCCGTAGTAGTAAAAGACAGAAGAATCCAAAGCAGATTCCAGAGTTTTTGACCTTTGGTTGAAAAAAGATCTAAGAAATGAGTTACTGGTGATATCATGATGATGGGTACACAGTGAAGTATCACTAGGAGGTGATGTGAGAGATGCCCTTCTAACACATTTGTATATTGTCAGGATTCATTATTTAAATTCAAGGTAGGTAATTTGTTTGATATAGATGGCAGGAATATTAAAATTACCAGATTACTTCCTTGTTTTTTTTTTTCAGATAGACTTTCACTTATTATTATTATTGTTGTTGTTGTTGTTATTGTTATTGTGATGGTGGTGGTGGGAATCTAACCAAGGGCTTTACATATGCCAGGCAGGGATTCTATCACTAGATTGCAGATCATTAAGTGTTCTAGTGAAGGGAAGGCATCATTAATCAACTAACCAGTGTCAGGTCTAGGTCTGTTAATAACTAGAACATCAACAAGGAGGATCATGGGAAGCTGGATGTAGAGACTCCTATATGCTCATTTTAGCCAGGTATATCCCATTTGAGGATTGCTAATGTGGCAACACCAAGTTGACGTGCGCTTGTTCTCTCTTCACTAACCACTGGGCAAGTGGGTCAAAGGTGAATACCCAGGAGGGCATGGAGAAAAAGAGGGACAAAGGTTCTTTTTTGTCTTTTTTCTTTTTTTTTGTTTGTTTGTTTTTTGTTTTTCAAGACAGGGTTTCTCTGTGTAGCTTTGAGCCTTTCCTGTAACTCGTTTTGGAGATCAGGCTGGCCTCAAACTCACAGAGATCTGCCTGGCTCTGCCTCCCGAGTGCTGGGATTAAAGGCATGTGCCACCACTGCCTGGCTGGGACAAAGGTTCTTTATGTCTTGGAAGCCACTGTTTGAATCATGAATGACCAGTAGTTATTATTCAGAATTGCCTTTTCTTCCCTCTCTTATGCTGTTGGCTTTAAGGATCTAAATGTATTTTGTTACATTGTTCTTTTTTTTTTTTATTATTTAAAAGTCCCCATCCCTCTGTCGTCCCCTGTCCCCGTCCCCGTCCCCTCCCCCCCCCACCCCCCACCCCCGCAGGGGTCTAGCTCGGGTCAGCTGTCTCTGTGCATTTCTCCATCATGATCTTGACCCCTTTTCTCAGGCAATCTCTCCTCCCTCTCTTTGACTGGACTCTGGAAGGCTCCACCCAGTGCCTAGCTGTGGATCTCTGCATCTGCTTTGTCAGTAAGTGACTGGATGAAGGTTCTCTGATGACAATTAGAGTAGCTATCAATCTGACTACAGAGGAAGACCAGTTCAGGCACCCTCTCCACTACTGCTTGAAATCTTAGCAGGGGTCATCCTTGTGCATTCCTGGGAATTTCCCTAGCACAAGTTTCTCCCTAACCAGATAATGATTCCTTCTATCAAGATATCTCTTTCCTTACGCTCCCTCTCTGTCCCTCCCCCAACATGTTCTCTTGCCAGCTTTCCTTACCCCCCACCCCCGCTCCAAATTTACTCAGGAGGTGTTATCTATTTCCCCTTCCTAGGGGAATTCATTCATGTCTCTCTTAGGGTCCTCTTTGTTATCTAGCTTCTCTGGGACTGTAGATTGTAGCCTGGTTATCCTTTGCTTTATGTCTAATATCCACTTATGAGTGAGTACATACCAAGCTTGTCTTTCTGGGTCTGGGTTACCTCACTCAGGATGGTTTTTGCTATTTCCATTCATTTGCCTGCAGGTTTCATGATTTTTTTTTTTTTTTTTTTAACGCTGAGTACATTGCTCTTGATAATACAGGCAACTGAGGTGCCATCGTCTTCAAAAATGTACATGGATAATCCCAGTTATGGAGGAGGCCAAGGCAGGAAGATTGCAAGTCAAGGCCGGCTAAGCAACTTAGTGAGAATTCTGCCTCAAAATAAAGAGAAAAAAAAAAAAAAAGGAAAACAAGGGTTGGAAACAGTTTTCTGACAGAGCATGCACATAGCACATGCAAGCGGGGCCTTGGATTCAATCCCTTGTGCAGAAAAAACAAAAACAAAAATGAAACAAGTAAGAGAAAGAAAGACAGAATGTTCACATGGAACTTAGCAACCATCCTCTAAGGAAATATTAGCATTGGCATTTGCAGAGATACCAAGAGTCCAGGTGACTAGGTCTAGCCCTCATTGAGAAGGAATTCACTTGGTGCTCTATTTAGCACATGGTATTAGATGCAAATTCAGTGGGGTGCTATTGGTCCAGGGTATTAGGAGGGCCTGGGCAACTCCCTCTCCTGATGCATTTGCACATACACTATTACCTGTCTTGGAGGAGAATGCTGACGGATTGTTATTAAGCCCTTGGATTTTCCAGAAGATTCCACAGCCTCTTGGAGATCAGCTCAGGAGAACTTGCCTGGAAACACATGTCCTGTGCTTTCTGTACTAGATACTGACGTTTTGGTATTTCCTGCTGGAACACTGCTTGGGTGGAGTTCCTTTTGGAAGCGCCAGGGTTTTCCTGTGTGTGCAGTTGATTTCCAAAACCTTAAATAAACTCTGTTATGTGTCCACAACCAACAATTCCACAGTTCTTTATTAAGTACCTATGAGGGACCTGCCATTGTTCTAGGAGTTAGACACCAGAGTGACCTCCATAGCCTCTGCCCTCCAAGGGCTCGCAGTCTGGTCCAGGACTGAGATTAGTAAACAGGCATTTGCCTTCCACGTGGTAAGTGCCAAGCAGGACAAAGTACAGAGCTGGGGATGGGAGGAAGGGTGACTGCAACCTCAGAAATGTCAGGGCTTGAGCATGGGTGCAGTGTGCTGGGAGATACTTGCCAGAACACGAGACAACTCAACTGTGTGCTGAATATAAGGATGTGATTTTTGTAAAAAACTCTTTTCAATTATGTGCCTGTAAGATAGTCTAGTTAATTTTCAAAAATCCCCTTCCCCCAACAAGCCGTTTTACAGTGGCTTAAGCATCTCCACATCTTCCCACTTCAAGTGCAAGTGAATGCAAAGTAATAAACTATGAAGTAAACACATCACAAAGGAAGCAGCAGCACACTCAATAGCCTGCTCGGAGGAAGAAGGCTCACATCTGTGGGGGAGACCAGCAGAAATGGAAACAAGCAAGGCAAGTTAGGGCCTTCATTATTTCACTAGAAACACATAGACACAGTTCTTAGTTTTATATAGGTGACAATGCATCCTGGTGCCACTTGATATAAATGACCTGTGCTTTATTTTGTCTTTTTCTGGATGCTCCTTGCCCTCCATTACTGAAGACTAACTTCTTGCCAGAATAAAAACTAGAGGACAGTAATAGATGTAAAGACTTCTGTATGTTTATCTAGTTGGAGTTTCTTATGATTGTTCTTGTATATACTGTGTGTGTGTGTATGTGTGTGTGTGTGTGTGTGTGTGTGTGTGTATGTGAAGACCAAAGGTCAACCTAACCTTGGGTGTACTTTTTCAGCAGCCATCCGACCTTGCTTACTGAGACAGGGTCTCTTACTGGAGCCCGGAGCTCATCACTGAGGCTAGACTGATTGGCCAGGGAGACCTAGAGATCTTACTATCTTTGCCTCCCCAGTCCTGAGATCACTAGTGTGCTCTACCATATCTGACTTCTTGTGTGGGTGCTGGGGATTGAACTTAGGTCTTCAGGCTTTCATGGCATGCACTTTACTGACTGAGATATTTCCTCCACACTTTGGGTTTATTTTTGATTTCTGATCGGATAACAAAGCGCATTGTTGCTCGTTTTTAAGCATCACTTTACTGTCAAGTGTGATGGTGTACACCTGTAGTTCCGAACTTGGGGGGCTGAAATAAGGAGGATTACTGCTAGTTTGAGCCTAGCTAGGGTAACAGATTGTGAAACCATATCCCCCCAAAATCACTCTATTAAGTTATAATTTGTACATGATAAAATATACTCCTTTGAAGCATATGGGCCTATGAATTTCAACATAGTGTTTGTGTAGTTTAGCGATTGCAAGAAGAAATTGAACCAAACAACAAACTCACGGGGGAGGTTTATTGGGGGAAGGGAAGGGGGAAGGCACAGAGATGGGCCACTGTGGAGAAGCGGCAGGGAAAAGAGGAACAGGTGGAGCTTGCTCTTAAAAGGGGGCTTGGCGCATGTGCACAGAGACTACATAGGACTACATAGTGACATAGTGGCCTTAGGTCCCTGGGCTGGCCAGCGTACCTGCCTGAATGCTAGCAAGTGCATACGCGCAGGGGGTGCCCTTAGCGGCTGCAGGTGAGGACCCTGTGCAGGCCAGCATGCTGCCTGAATGCTGACAAGTGTAACCGCCTCTGCAGCAGAGGCTGGCATGCTGTCCACTCTCCAATGCTCTCTCATGCCTTCTCTACTGTTGCTTCAGTCCCGGCTGCAAACACCTACTGACCGGCTTTCTCCCCCTGCAGACTAATTTCCCCTGGTCTAGAAGTTCTCCTCTCTGGACTCATCTCATGTGAAGGCTTTTGTGGCTGACTTTTCTTTTTCTCCCTTTGGATAACATAGTCAAGATTCTTGTTCCTGTTTGCTTTTCTGTTGCTGTGATAAAACACTTCGACCGAATGTAACTTAGCGGAAGAAAGGGTTTACTTCAGTTTACACTTCCGGTTCATAGTCCAATGGTGAGGAAAGTTGTGGGGTGGGGGGAGTTGGGGAGCAGACTTGAAGTAGAAACATTGTTGGAATGTTGCTTGCTATCTCACTCACTGGCTCATGCTGAGCTTGCTCTCTTGTACAGCCCAGGCCATCCTGCCTGGGAATGGTGCTGCCCACAATGGACTTGATTCTCCCATAGCCATCATAAGTCAAGACAGTCTCAATTCCTCAGTTCAGGTTCCCTCCGTCCGGGTGACTCTAGATTGTGTCAAGCTGACGATAAAAACTAACTAGTACAATCTTTCTATCTGTAGTTTTTCTAAATTTCAATTTGAAACAGTGATTTTTCTCAAGTAGCAAGTAATTGCTGAATTGCTCAGAAAGATGAACAGTTGAAGGAGGTCCTTCTGGCCCAAAATTCTACCATGTTGCCCAAGGAAGGGAGGCCTGAGCATCATATCAGGTTAGTACAAATGTAATTTAAGAGAAGAAGAGCATGCACATTCATTTCTGAGCTCTGGGAGCCTGGGAAGATGGGAGATGAAGCTGCTGTGAGTGATACAATGTATTACAGAGGATGACAGCACTATTTGCTCAGTTCTGTTATGAGCTCAGCAAAATGTGACAGTTCTGAGAAATATAAATATATGTTGCTCTATTTATATGCGTGTTTGTCTCAGGAGACTTGGCAGGGAGTGGTGGGAAGGGTTTCCTGAAGATAGAGTGGGCAGAGCTAACTGGGCAAAGTGAAACCTGTCCGAGGCCTGTTGATGCCTAGTGATAAGCACACATGACAAGGATGAATATTGATTGAACACTTAAGTAATGTCAGGTCCCGCTTAGTTCCTACACGCACAGTTTAATTTAACATGAATTCACATGCTATGTAGCAAATAGTTCTTTTGCTTAACCTTGCATCCGTTTGCAGTCTTCCTGCATGCCATGGTTACCTGCTGTTGAGCTCGCTGTACGTGGGTAGGTCTCTGATGGAACACAGTCTTCAGGCATCTACTGGAGCATTCTGCATCTTAGCCAGCATAGGAAAAGAAATGCTTGGGACTTTACCTGTTACAAATGGATACAGGAAAACAAATGCTCTCAGCTCCCTCCCACGTGACTCAGTCTACTATCTTCTGCTCCCTTCTCCAGGAGGCTTGGTTGGATTCTCAACCTTGAATAACCCCTTCTCCTTGCTAGTCCCTCTCCCCAGCTTTTTATCTCATGTTCCTTGGGGACGTGTCCTGTCCTTATGACTTGCCTTGCCGTGTCCTCCCCTTAGAGTTGCTTCTGGATAACCCTGTTGGCAGAGTCACTCTATAGACGAGGGAACAACGGAAGTTTATCCCTCCCTAACTCCTGCTCATCCTTCATCTGAGCTCAGGTCCACTTTGTTCTTAGCTGTTCTCCTAGCATCCCACCACGGCTTTGAGAACATAGTAATTGCTCAGTAAATGTTTACCGGTTGAATAAGTGATCTGAGGTTCCTTCTGTTTTCTCACAGCCGCCCACTCACCTCTTGAGTAGGCTTTAGTCTCTGTAAGGACTGTGCCAGAAATGTATAAAATAGAACCTGTGTGAGTGACATGAGTCTGTTGCTCACTGCCATTCTTCAGGGTGTATGATAGAGAAGAACCATATTCAGACCAGGATGACAGAATTGCTCCAGGGGACCAAAGTTTAATGGCAACTGTAGAATTGAATGTAGAAGCAGGAGAAAAGTGGGTAGAGTCTAAGTGAATTCTTAGGAGGAATCTGAACATTTGAATAGCATTCCGACTTCACTCACATTCTGCATAAAACATTCCCTCTTAGAGCTCACTACTTTCCCACCAAAGTGCACTTAGTTTCATGTTCTCATTGGGAGTTGTTAAGTATCTACATTCTTTTCCTGCCATGGTAATTTCCTACCTATATAAAATTTACAAGCTGTGTGGAAGCGCTTGTGGAGAAAGGTACCATGACTGTTTTTGAGATAGTTGAAACGCTCGCTGACGGAGAGACTTCCCAGGCACACCCTCTCTCTACGCGAGGCTATTTTGGCTCTGATCAACATGGATGAATCTTCCTACCTGACAGTTGCCTGTAAATCAAGAAGTGCACGTTAATCGTCACCATCTTTTGGCTGCTCTTCAGGGCTGTCACCGGCAATCCTTCATCTGCCAGGATGCAGGGCCTTAAGGATCTTGGCATGTGGAGACGTTGGTGCTTAGCAGCAAGGTAAATATTGGCATGCTGTATGGGTGAAGTGGATATAAGTAAGTCATGGCATCTTTAGGGGAAGTTTGTCTCTAGATCTACCACCTTTTATTTTACTTTTGTTTACCGATAGGCTGATTAAAAAAAAAAAAAGTCAATGACTTCACATCTTTCAAGATGAATCAGAACAAAAGATCTTTGTAAATATGCAACTTGGAAGTATTTGAAAGGTAGCATCCTGGATAGTTTCATGTCACATAACACAAACTGGATTCATCTGGGAAGAAGGATTCTCAGTTGAGAAAATGCCTCCATAGGATTTGCCTGTAGACAAGTCTGTAGGGCACTTTCTTAGTTGGTGATTAATGTGGGAGGGCCCAGCCCATTGTGGGTGGAGACACCCCTAGGATGATGGTCCTGGGGTATAGAGAAAGCAGGCTGAGCAGGACATGGGGAACATGGCCTCTGCTTCAGATCCTACCTCTGGGTTTTTGCCTTGAGTTCCTGTCCTGACTTCCACTCATTATGGACTACAAGTTGTAAGGTGAAGTCAACCTTTTCCTCCACAAGTTGCTTTTGGTCATGATGTTTATCACAATAATAGAAACCTAACTAAGACGATGAAAGGGATAGACTTGTTTCCACAAATCCTGATTGTTGGGTTAGGTTACTGAACTTGTTCCTTCTGATTTTATCCCTTGTATTGCTGTGCATCAATATTTGCTTGGAGATGCCAATCAAACCAGAGTCTTTGCATGTGTAGCTCTCAGAGTCTGGATCGGGATGTGCTACACTCATCCAATGGTGAGGGGGTTGTTTTCTGGTCTTTCACCCCCTTATGAAGGGCATCTTGACTAACTCTTGTTCTGTTCCGATGAGCAGAACATAAAGTTGAGCACTTACATCTATTTAACAAAACATGACTGGTTCTCTAGGGAGTCCCTGCTAATTCCCTGGAACCACTTTGAAGCCAGAGTCAACACTTGACTGCAACCCACTTGCCCACTTGTGACCTCTTGTCTCCTCCCAAAGCATCTCAGGAATGGAGGCTTTGTTGAAATGTTCACAAGGGAGAAAAGTCAAGGACTTCCACCGAACACCATGTCACCAAACATAAATCCCCACTAGAAGTGTCTGTTCATTCCAAGAACCCCATCTCCTCTAACCAGCTGTTGTCCTGTGTCTTCCAAGTATCCACTGGCCTCTGGATTCCTCACCACCATTTAACATTTTAGTTCCCTCAATCCTTCTTCATTATCTTGCTTCATTGAAGTTTTAGTTTCTGTTCACCAAAGTATTTCTTGAGGTCAATTCCTCTTAGAAAGCAAGGTCATTATACATTTATTGTCTTGCCAGAGACTGGAGGTAAAACTTAACCAGATTTGTGCCAGCCATATATATATATATATATATATATATATATATATATATATTGTTGTTGTGTGTTTATGTTTTTGTGTATGTATATGTATATGTATATGTATATGTATTATATGTATATAAATGAAGTCTTTTCCTTGACATATAGCTCTGGCTGGTCTGGTACTTGTTATTTAGCTCAGGCTGGTCTCAAACTGACAGTAATGGTCCTTCTCCTGGATACTGGGATAACATGTGTACCAGCATCCTTAACTTGCGTTTGCATTTTCTTGCTCAAGGTTCTTCTACATCATTTTAGCTTCTGCCTGGGTCAGCAGCCATTTCCGTCTGGCTCCAGCCCTCTGCTCAGCTACAGTGATCCTCTTTCTCTCAAGTCCACAGTGTATAGCCTAATGTTCCAGCTGTTCATTCAGTCTGTCTCTCAGGCCTGGAGTAATTTAGGTCATTCAGAAGGGTGAGTGGTGGTGGGATACTATCATTCTTTGAAGATCAAGATCAACGCAACTGCTTTTGTAGGCCCATTCAAGTTCTCCCCTCTCCCCCAGACTCAGCATTGATTTCTCTTACTCAGCATACTTCATTGGGTTCTCCTGCATAGACATAATTCATTTTCTGTTGTTCTTCATAAACCTTAATGTGCCCACTCTGAGGGAACTTCATCTTTTGGCCTTGTACTGTTGTGAGATGTGGGCTATAAGGCTTCTGGTTGGGTCGTTTGTATTGCCAGATTATACCTGATATTAAGGCTATTCATCGTATTTTTTGGTTTTGCTGCATTACTTGACTTGTGGTGGGTTTGGACTTCTCTTATCCCTTGATGTTATGTGTGTTTGATTTTTTTGGACGTAAGTGAGAGCAGGACCATCATGAGCTCTTCTAGGGGGGAAGCTCTTGGGAGAAGAGGGGTTAAGAGATGCTGAGTAACTGATCATGTTTTCCTCCTCAAAAGATCATGACAGGACTTAAAACATCTGGCAACTTTCCGTCAGCCAAGACCCTTGAGGAAAAACCCAAAAGGGGCATATGGCAAGAACAGAAAATAAACTGCATTGAGTGAAGCCATTGAGATTCAGAAGTTGTTTCTGCAGCATCACGGCTATACAGAGACAGAAGTTCCTCGAAGGCTGCATTTACAGCTAACCCACCTTTCTATGTTGTACAGGAGTGTACACAGCCCAGCACCTCATGGGCATTTGGAATGTTCTGGTTGATGATATAAACTGGAGTAGGATGAGATATGAGGCTGGAGAGTGGGACTTGGTATCAGAATTCCAACTTGAGATTTCAGTGTGAATTAGCGAAGGAAATGGGCAACAGGACTCCAGCAGCATTCTGAGATTCCTGTATGAAAAATCTTTGTGTATTGATTTCTTCATCTATAACAGTGATACTATCACCATCTACCACATAGGATTAAAGGAGAGAAAACATTCAAAGCTCTTACCATTATAATAAGCAGTCAACAAAGTTCATGATGGCAGGTTTTTTCTCCCCAACTCCTTGGTGTATCCCCAGGGAACTACTTTCCTTCGTGGACTCCCTCTGCAGTCTCCATTACTTGTTTAGCCTCCGAATTTATTTAGCTTGATTTAACTGTTAGGTCCAGCTTTTATTGTTCTATGCATATGACTTGCTGAGAAGTTCCCTCTGTAGCTGGTTGCAGTGGTCAGTAGTCCTTGGCGAGGACTTTACCCGGGGAGAGAGTGTGTTTGAGATAGTTTCTTTGCTGTCACTATTGTGAACAGGGTCCTCAGTGAGATGGGGAGAGCCAGGGAAGTGGGGGGAGATGATCTCCATAGAAAGGCCTTCGATATCTCAGTGACTGGTTCCAAGGAAGCCCTGCTTGGGCCTGGCTTCGACTCAAATGGCCTGTGATTGGCTTCTGGAACTCTTGGATGACATCCCTAGTGGGGGGGGAGTCTATGAAGTTTATCTTTGATGACTCGTTACTTGGGGAGCCATCTAGGACTTGGGGGAGTGGGCTTAAGGTTTGTCATTTGTGGGGGTGCTGGGTATTAGAAAGGCTTGAAATAGGGTCTCGCTGTGTAGCTGTGGTGGTTTGAATGAGAAATGTGCCCCACAGTCTTAGGTATTTGAACACATCATCTCCAGCGGATGGTGCTGTTTTAAGAGGCTTAGGAGGCCTTGAAGGATGCATACAACTCTAGGCAGGTTTTGAGAGTTTGAATACCCAAGCCATTTCTGGTCTGTTCTCTCTTTCGTGCTTGTGGCTCAACATGTGAGCTCTCAGCTAGCTGCTCCAAGTCCATGTTTGCTCTTCCTGTATACTTCCTCACCATGGGGGACTTTTCTCTCTCTAGAACCATACATACACTCAAATAAACTCTTCCTTCTTAGCGTTGTTTTGGTGATGATGTTTTATCACAGCAACAAACAAGTAACTAATACAGTAGCCCTGGCTGAATTGGAAATCCCTATGTAGCCCAAGCTGACTTTGAATTTGTGATTTTTCTTTCCTCAGTCTGGCAAGTGTTGGGATTGCAGGTGTGGATCACCACACCCAGCAAGGCTTGTGCTTTATTGGTCTTCTGGCCTTGTGAGCATTGGTTTACAGATGGACACACTGTCCATGACTGAGTCCCGGAGGCCAGCTTACACATTACACACACACACACACACACACACACACACACACACACACACACACACACCGGTGGAGCAGCAGTGTGATATAGTGGTGTGTCCATGCCCTAGATAAAGGTGCTTATGTAACTTAGTTTCTCCAGTCTTGGCAGGAGCTCTGGTCCTGAGGCAAGAAAGGGTGTTTACATTCTGCAAGTATAATCCCAAGAATGCCTTGTCTCAGGGCTGCTCCAGCTCACCCGGGCTCACCAAGCACCTCCTTTGCCTCTGAAATGGGCTGCCACTGCCTGAGAAATCAGTATTGGACATATGAGAAACTAGGCTGAGCAGAACAAGAAGGCCCGCTTCGAGGAAGCTTTGGATTCTTGCCTCAGGTACTTACTGCCTGGATCAAATATGCTCACTTGGGAAGGAGAGGACACTTCTCCAGGACAAGGCTCAGCTGCCCTGGAGCCTTGTGCCTGATACAAAGCGTGGCCTCAGGTAAAGCTATGCAACAGCTACTCACTGAGTCAACAAACTGAAAATATGTGGGCGAGAGAACAGTTTGGAGGACACATTAGTGGATGTTCTTAATCAACACCTAAGAAACAGCTTTCACTGACCCACACATTCGTTCATAATAACAATGGTTACTATTTACTCAATGAGGCTCATTCTGTTTCCTTGAACCCCATAGTAGGCAAATTCAGCAAACAGGTGGCCTTTTCCCAGTTAATAACTGAGCATTCTCAGGCATCAGTACAAAGTCTGAGGAACTTGCCTGATGTCCTAGGGACAGTGAATCAGGATGCAAAGCCACCCTGCACAGAGCACCTTTTGTTCCTCTCCCTGTCCTTCATGCCTGCTGGCTCTCTTTTTCCTGCAACGGAGCAGGACTGGGTTACCTTGAAAGGAGGCATGGAGAGGCCCAGCTCACACCCCCGCCCCCCGCGGGGAACTTGGGGCAGTTTGTATCACCCCTTCTTCCTTTTGAGACAGGCATGGACTCAGCTGGGAAGATTCCCGGGAAGTGGCCATGGCGGCTGCCTGCTGAGCTTTGTTTGAAAACTCCCACCCTTCGGCAGGCTCCTCAGCTCAGTCTTCCGCCCTCGCCCCTAAGCCACCCAGCTGTAGTGACAGAACTCTCCTCTTTCTTTCTGTTCCCCCTCAGAACTCTGGTTTGGAGCCCAGGTTTCCATTTTGCTAGGGGAAAAAAAATCTTGCTTCAGGTACTATTTTATGAACAGGCCCTTGCACAAATCAGCACTGGATACATATGCGTTGAATCGTCGGCTAAATTCTAGGCAAAAGATGAAAAGGCTTTGGATCCAGGAGATGGAAAAGTTGGGGGCGGGTACAGTGTGGCGTCGGGGCAAATGATCGTGACGCGTCTTCTCTCCTCTTCCCCTGCCCGTCCCCACCGCCACCTCTTAGCGCAGGCGCGGTCTCCGTGGCATATTTAGTATTACCGCTGTCATCTGATCACAGAAACATCCAAACAGATTGAAAAGCTCCAATCGATGCCAAAGCAGAAGTGCACACAGGGGCTTGTTTCCTTGGAAGTGCTTCGGTTGTGATTAAACTCCTAGGACAAATATGCTAACAACTCCCTTGACCCTCTAGCGAGAAACGGCAGAACAGAGCTCAAAGGACCAGAAAGGCATCTCTCTGGAGTGCGGGGTGCCCACGCCGGTGCCCACTTTTGCGGCCACGGTCCGCAGAGGGCTTCTGAGCCCGCTCGGGTTGGCGGCTGTGCCTGCTGCCGCCGCCGGGCTGCGGCTGAGATCATTCTGTTGATCTGGTTTTACACAGCGCAGCCCGGCACAGGCTGAGTACAGAATGTTCTCTTCTGTGAACCAAGCTTGAACTCTTCCAGCCCACTTTGTTTGGGGAACCACACAGACACAGAGGGAAAAGAGAGGGCAGATAACCCCCAAATCGTTGAAATCGTGGTGTTCTTTGGGATTTGGGCTTAGGCCATTTGCTTTTCACTGCCTGAAGTGAAAAAAAAAAAAAAAAAAAAAATTTTTTTTTTTTCGAACCTTGCTTTCCCTGAAGAGTGAAACAGCTGTGATGTCCGTCCTCTTAGACAGGACTTGGCATCAACTTTGGAAATTAGCAAGACAGTCACTGTGTCTCTTCAATTTCTTTTTCTCCTCTTAGGCATTCAAGGAACAACAACATTAAAAATTGGTTTCCTATAAAGGAAAGATGAAGTCCCTGGTGCTTGTGACTTCTACCTGGGTTGTGGAAGCTATCACAGTGTTATAAATTGTGTTCTCTGATTTGTTGCTATGGCTGGAGGGATGTGATGGGGAAAGCTTTGGGCCAGTGGCCCCTATACAAATGAGCCATGAAAAAAGCTGTGAATGCTTATGCGGGTGGCTCGCTGCTTCTCTACAAAAGTATCTTCACCTGGATTCAGTTGGGGGACACAAGTGGTTTGGGGGCTGTAGGATGAGGGTGAGGCTTCTCTAGGTTAGATAGTGAGGTTCAGTGTCGTGGTTTTCCAGCTCATTAATAATGATAATAATAATGATAATGATAGTAGTACTACTAATAATTTTGAAGAGATGAGATTCTGCTCTGTTGCCTAAGCCTATTAAACTTCCAGGCTCATGTAGTCCTCCTATCTCTTCCTACCAGGCAGCTGAGATTAGAGGTACATGGTAACATACTAGGCTCCTCCTGCTGATAACAATAACAATAGCAATTCATATTATTTTTATGGTTTATTGAGACAGAGTCTTACTATGTAGCCTAGGCTAGTCTTTTGGTGTGAGATTCTTCTGCCTCAGCCTCCTGAGTATGAGGTTTACAAACACATGCACCACTCCACTTGGCCACATGTGATGGCTCTTTCTGGTTGTCATATATCTGGAATGATCTATTATCCAGAAATTGAGGGCACACTTGTGATCCGGATCTTGAGGCAGGAAGACAAAATGCCTTCGATCCGGATCTTGAGGCTTAGAAGGCACATGCCTTTAATCCAGACTTTGAAGCTGGATAACACACACCTTTAACCCAGACTTTGAGGCTAGAAGGCACATCTTTAATCTGGGACACACCTTCTACTGGAAGCCTATATAAGGACAACGGAAGAAGGAAGGGTTTCTTCACCTGCTTGCCCTCACCTCCATCAGCCCATCATTCTTTCTTTGAGATCCCAGCTGACCAGCTGAGAGACCCAGCCTCGTGGGACTGAGCAGCTCCTAGATTCCTGGACTTTTCATTCATCACTAGCCATCGCTGGACTGTAGCCTGTCAGTTACTCCAATAAATTCCCATATAATTCTGCCACCACACCCAGCCATATATATGGAGAGAGAGATAGATTCATGCCATAAGTTCAATGGCTCTAGAGAAAACTGACTAATACACTAATAATATAATAATAATGAATATTTTTTATAGCAGTAGATTCCTTTCTTTGTACCCAAATTTACAAAAATTTGGGTGACTCACACAGCTTTGTGTGAGATTTGGTTTGAATTTTCCTTTTCTTTTGAGAGCTCATGTTACAGTGGACAAGTCATGTTCTAGGCTCATTGGTGAAAGGGTCGTAGATTTGTCACATATACTGGCTGAGTCATTTATGACTATCTTGTTGCTGTACCAATGACACAGATTCTTCTCTTGAATTCACCATTCAGTCACCTCCTGGTTTGGGGCTTCTATCGTCTGGCTTTTGTTCATGGGTGCCAAAGACATTCTGTTGGGTTTAAGATATTTATTCATTTGTTTTTGTGCGTGAATCATCTAGCTGGCCCTTGTTTTGTTATTCATTTATTTATTTGGATACAGGGTTTCACCATGTAGCCCTGGCTGTCCTGGAATTGGATGTGTAGATCAGGCTGGCCTTGAACTCACAGAAATTAACTGCCTCTGCGTTCTGAGTGCTGGGAATAAAGGTGTGTGCCACCATGACTGACCTATTTATTTATCTGCTTATCAACACAAGATCTCACCATATATATATCCCAAGCTTGCCTCTGACTTGAGATTCCCCCAGCTCTAGGCTTCAGGAACTGAGATAGTAGATATTTGTTATCACACCCCACCATCCGGGAGTTTTCTGGGTGAGTATCTTTGCTTCTGAGATGGTTTTAGTGCCAAGAGATTCTGTGATAATATTTTTTTTGAAAAGTCACATGTCACAATGCTATCAGAAGATTGCTAAATAGTTAATTTATTTTATAATATTTTATTGAACACCAGCTACATCTAAATTAGTGATGAGGGTTTAAGAATTTCGAGATGAGCAAGGCACGTTCTCTGTCCGAGAAGTAGAAACACACAGGATATAGAATACACACACAAACATCTATACAGCTGAGGATGTTGACATCCCCTCAGAAGAAGTGATAAACTGTGGGTGGAAGAAGATGTCAGGAACCAGGTGAAGATTCCCATTTGAGGAAGTTGAGGCAAGAGCTGGCAGTGAAAGGAAGGTGTTATGAGAACAGGAGATATTTGTGGTGAAGAGACTGGCCTAGATCATCCAGCCAGCTTTGAGTGTTCTCATGCTGAGTGGTGGATGCTGGTGTGTGTAGGAAGAAGTGTAAAAAAAAAAAATTCATGTAGATTAGGGATGTCCACTTCTCCATCTTGTGCCTTTACTAATTTTTCTGCCAAGTTTATACAGAACTCCAGACTCCCTAACAGTGTTCCAAGCATTCATGATGAAGCCATTGAGACTGGCACTTGAGGGGACTCATTCTCAGGTCTGGGCTGAGCCTGAGGTCCCGTGTTTGTTGTTATTTTCCCTTTTCTTCTGCCCTAGGCGGGCCTTGAACTCAATATGCAACTGAGGATGATCTTGAACTTCTGCTCATCCTGCCACCAATTCCCAACCTCTGAGATTACAGTCACACCCCACCACAATGGTTTATGCAGTGCTTCTACTTGAACCCAGGGCTTCATGCCTGCTAGGCAAGGATACGTGATTCTGTCTTTTCCTTCCTTCTCTCCCTCCCTCCCTTCCTTTCTTCCCCATCCTCTCTCTCTCTCCTCTCCTCTCCTTATATAGCCTAACCCTAACCCCCACCCTTTCCCTCTCTCTACAGAATCTCCCTATGTAGCCCTGAAATTTGATATGTACACCAGGTTGACTTTGTACTCATGGAGATCCACCTGCTTCAGCTTCCCAAGTGCTTGGATTAAAGGCCTGTGCCACCATGCATGGGATCATCTTTTTTGATAATCTTGAAGGATTCTTGAGTCAGTGATGTGACTGAGCATATGTCCTTGTGAGGTAGCCCATGGTTTTGGGAAAGGCTAACACCTGGAAACAAAATGTGAAAGAAGACAATGTTAATCACCAGGGAGAGTGCAGCACATTGGACTGACGATCAGGTATAAGGTAGTTGGCGATGGCAGAACCAGAGAGATGACAGTGAGCAGGTTTTCTCACTGAAGTCACTAAATCACCCCCTGGTGGCCTGGGCACTGCGGGCTGGCTTCTAGAGTTTGCCAACAGATGGTAACAGGAGAGTTTTTGTTTTTGTTATTTAGGCACATAGCCTCACTCTGTATGTAGCCCAGGCTGGCCTCTAGCTTGAGATCTTCTTGCTTCAATTTCCAGAATGCTGAGCTTACCAGTATTTGCCATCAACCTGGCCAACAGGAAATTTTGCCAAGAATATCCTTACTTCTGAGACGGTTTCAGTTCTAAGAGATTTTTCTACCATAATATTATTTTTGAAAAGTCACATGTCAAAGCACTATCAAGATATTGGGAACAAGACAAGGAACACAGGATGAGGACTTCAACCTTTGTTTTTATGAAGAACAGATGATGTACTGAGCTTTACACAGGCTCAATTGGAGTCCAAAGAACCTCCACAGAGAGAACTTCACTCGTGATTTCAAAATATGTACCTGGAGTTAAGAGTTACAGCAGCTTGGAATTCAGCCACATAGAGAAACTAACAAAAGGTTGAATCATAAATCCTGGGAGGAGAGCCATGTACACCCTGTATAAGAGGGAAAAGAAGAGCAGTGTTTGACCTTGAGAGGTCTGGTATTTAATCAACACCCAAGGAAGAGAAGCTAGGAAACAATGTATCTCCCCTTTCAAGTTTTTATTTTATTTTATTCTATGTGTGTGGGTGTTTTGCCTGAATGAATGAATGTATACTACATGGGAACTGAACTTGTGCCCTCTAGAAGAACAGGTGACAGTTCTCTTAATTGCTAATACATCTCTGCAGCTTCTCCCTCATTCATGTAGCTCTGGCTAGCCTTGTACTCACTATTTAGCCAAGGATAATCTTGAGCTGCTGACTACTGATCCTCTTCTTTCTCACAACACCCAAGATTGTAGGTTTTTACCACCCTATTTGGCCAGAATTCAGTTCCAGCAGTATGGAATGTCATATCAGTCTTCTGTCTTGTCTGATTTAAATTTTTTTTTTTATATAGAGCAGTATCTCACTTGGCAGGGACCTAGTGGTGTCTGTCCGAGAAGTCAGGGAAATTGTTTTCTCCCACACATCTATGAAGGCTTCCTTTGTCAGCCTCTTCTGTTAGTTGACCGTGAACCACAGTGGGAGATGTTTTATATTCAGACCCAGGACACACACGCACCAGGACATGTGTAATGAAAACAAAAGGCTTTGTGAAACAGGAACTACCTGGTTCTTCTGCAATAATGATACTTTCCCACTCTATTTTATTTCAGTAAACAAAGAAAATGCTTATTGGGTTCGACCAAGTTGCTATCACACCCACTGATGTTTTTCAAAGCTGCAACTTGAAAGAGACTGGCTTAGGGGGCTGTGTTTTCTGGTAGTCCACTCTCCCTCTAGAGGTTGGAATTGCTCAGAAGAGTCTAGAAACCGGTAGTGTGAGCATAACTTGAGGAGTGGTGTGGGAGAGTCTACCACATTTCCTAGGCTTTCCTTGCATGGAGGCACTTTAAGCTTTTGGAGGGAGTCTGTGTGGACCCTATTAGCAGGGTTGCTAGTGATATGCCTGGATACAAATGATAATAATAATGCAGGTTGTGTAGCTCTACATGATAAGGCTCAAGAAATGCTAGGTATTAGGGGCTGGAGAGATGGCTCAGAGGTTAAGATCACTGGCAGTTCTTCCAGAGGTCCTGAGTTCTATTCCCAGCAACCACATAGTGATTCACAACCATCAATAATGAGATCTGGTGCCCTCTTCTGGCCTGCAGGCATACACGCAGACAGAACATTGTATACATAGTAAATAAATAAATCTTAAAAAAAAAAAAAAAAAAAAAAAAAGAAATGGTAGATGTTGGAACAGATGGGATTTCCCAGTTGGAGTCTCTCAACCTAGAAAGCCTATGCAAATATCCCCAGATCTGAAAAACTCCAAAATCTGCAACACATCTGGTCCTAAGTCTTCCAGGTAGGGCCACTCAGTCTGTAGTGGGTATTTATTGAGTCTGGCACATAATTTACATCATTAACACAATCTTTATAATCAAGCTCTAGGGGAGAGTTTAATTATTACCTTCTTTTTACAGATGAGAAATTCCAAAGCTAGGAGAGAAAACTCACCCATGAGCGCTCAACCAGTAAATGCTGAATTCAAACCCAGTCAGCTGGTCAGCTAGTTTATAGAATGAAGGCACTCAACCGATGTTCTAGGAAAGATGTTTTCAACAGTTGCACTGGTAAGGTATATTGACCTTGGTCCA